>NC_090710.1:6085937-7303125 GCF_040954835.1 Lepisosteus oculatus
ATAAATTACTTCAATATGAAAACAATACATTTTCTTTATAATTTGACAATAAAAAATAAATGATAATAAATATGCAATAAAGTGCTTAGACTGTTCATTGTTCAAGAGTTTTTCAGTATGTTTAAGACTTTTCAGACATCTAGTAGATAATATTGTGATGTTCCAATACGTTTCTCTCCAAAGTTGTCGTATCCAATTCAGTATCCACTAGAAATGTGTCTCACCCTTCGAAATGCGCAAGCGTCGTTGAAAATTTACCCTTTCCACTCTCGGTGACGCATGAGTTTTCGCATCATATATAAATTATTTATATAATACATAAGGACAAAAGATGCACATAGCCTTTATGTTCTGTAATTCGGGTTGCTCTCGGTTGTGTAAAAATAACTTCAGTTTTAATTCACCCGGTAAAAATAAAATACTATAATCCCTAGCATACACATTTAATACACCGAGAAACCGATTTAAAGAAGCATAAAAAACGGGTTTCGTTTTTTATCCATATCGCAAAAAAAAAGGAAGAGGTAATTACATGCACGCCGTCTAAATCATCAGGTATCCTGGAAAGTTATGCAGAACCCGTGCGCATTTGGAAGGCGGGTACAGATTTCTAGGGGATACGCGCTTAGGTATTATACTTGATACCTGTAGTTTCCCCTATTGCTGCACGTTCTTCCACTTCATGTTTCGCTGTGTGTAAAAATCCATATATCGAAAAAAGTGTGTTGGCTTAAATGGTTTCCATTCGCTACTTAAACTTTTTGCGGGAGAGATTTAATTGAAAGAGATGACAAAGTGAAATTCTTTAAAATGTTTCGAGGAAAAATCTTTATATTTTGGCATTTTCTTTTTGTGTGAGTGTTTTTGTGGATAATAGTTTGCCCTAGAGTGGGATCCCTATTTGCACTTACAGTACTTTCACTTACATTCTGAAAATCTTTAGGTTTCCCCCCAAAAAAGCACAACAGCACATACTGTACACAGGTGTGCCCAACAAGCAGAGAAATGCAAATAAAAAACAAGATAGCAGTACAAGACATAGTGCCAGGTGAATCGTCATAAATTAAAAGATTTCATACGTGGAAGTATACAGCAAAATGCGTCTAAATTATTAACGATATTAAACATTTAATGTGATTATTGACTAGCAATCCTACAGTTAGCCCAAAAAGAGCAAAGAAACAAAATGGCCAACTAGTTGCAGCACGTTAGTTAATCATCCCTCAGGCACAATGAATCTTCACGTTAATGAAATCGTCCAGTATTGATAAATACAGACCTGCCATGTCTTGTTTAATTTGGCATGTATGTATAAATCATACATCTTATAGATGTTTAACTCTTAAATGGATCGTCTTAAATAGCACCGCCTTTTTCACACTGCATTTCTAGATGCAGACAGTAATTGCCTTATGGTGTGGTATGGTGAAATTTGCCCCTTTGAGTGTGAGTATGCAAAGTTGATTTTTTCACTCAGAGCTCAAATTTTACTGTGTTCTTTTTCCATGCACCCATCCACTCATTTTCAACCGTTTCATCCAATTCAGGGTCCCAGTGCAGCTGGAGCCTGGCGTTCCTTTTCCATTCAAAATTAGAGTACTTAATACTACATTAATAAAATACGTGCCACTTTAACCATAAAGTGTCTCACCTTAATACTTTTTGCTAGGAAACACAATATTCCCTTTTTATTTCTTACACTCATCTTGACCTGGATCTTTAGAAAAAAAATAAAACCAGACATATCAATAGCTAGACAAAACGTCTCATTCCTATCATATTACATCCACATCAGTTCTTCTTATGTTAGACTCAATGTAGGCCTAACTAAATTACAGAAATATTTTTGTTCACATTTCGTATTGTCTCACATTGCAGGACATATGTTATGCATAGTTCATTTGCTCAGCTTTTATATATATACTTTTTTTTTACTTGTAGATTAACTACAATTTACAGTAGAAAGAAGAAAATGTGTTATGCACAGTGAAAAGGATTGATCCTACTGTAGCATATCCAGGTTCAGCAGCACTCCCATTTAAAATAACACAGTACACCTTACCAGCAAAGTAATTTAACAACAAGGCAGCAGAGATAATATTAATACTAATTAACAAGTAATGTCTTGATTTAAATGCTGTCACAGCAAATTCCTCCCTTCAGTTTATATTGTTTTTTTTACAGAAATAGGTGTGGCCTATAAAACTAGCCCCAACCACAAAACACAAAAGATTCCAAATTCTTTACATGCCTGTTTGACAATGCGTTGCTTTTGTCTGCAGCTGTTCAGAGGACAGGTTTGCAGGTGATGTTTCATACTAAAAAAAAGGACACACGCACTGATAGTCGGACATAACAAAAATTCAATCCAAAACAAACTATTATTTAAAGCACCTGGAGCTACAAATGCCTTTTCATTATAGGCCGTAACATAAAAAACAACATTTTTGGAATCTTGAAAAAATAAATCAAATCCTAAAATGTAAAATTTAAACAAGAAATGGGATTGGAAAAGTAGAGGCCTGGTTTTAAAAACAATTAAAAGTGTAGTCAAGATTTCTAATGTGTTGAGAGTTTTGCTGATGTTAAATCTAGGTGGATGCACTAATATATTTTGTTAAACTTTATAATAAATATGTATTTTTTCTTGCAAACTCTAAAGAAGCAGATTATTTATTGCTAATTTATAGACACTATGCATTCACCTACAACTGGAGTGGTGGCACTGTGGCTAAGGATCTGTGCCTGTGGTTGGAAGGTTACTGGTTCAAATCCTACTGCTGGCAGAGGAGTCTTACTCCATTGGGTCCCTGAGCAAGCCCTTAACTCCAGTGGTGCTGTACAAATGGCTGACCCTACACCCTGACCCCAAGCTTCTCTCTCCATGCCTGTGTGTCTCATGGAGCCCAAGCTGGGGTATGTAAAAAGACAAATTCCTAATACAAGAAATTGTATAGGGGCCAATAAAATGATCTTATCTTAACCCTTTGGCTAAAGAACTGCCATTTACTCAGTTTTAAATGCAGTTCCACATAGTTTCCACTTGTGCCCTCTGGTTTGTGTTTCACTGTTCGCTTGGATAAAAGGCACAGGCAATGCAGTGGAAGATTTGGAAGTTGTATTACAGGGCATTAAACTCTGAAGGACTTGAGTAATAAATGGAATTGGCATTAGAAGGTGGTGCAGTGGTCTGCATTAGTTTCTCACAGTGCCAGCATTGGGAGTTCCAGGTTGGGAATATGTCTTTGTGGAATTTACATGTTCTTCTTATGTCTGAGTGGGTTTTCATCAGGAATTCCAGTTTCCTCCTGTCTCCTAAAGACATGGGGGGCAGGACTCTAAACTCTCTCTTAATTTGGTTATTTAAGGTGGTTTTACAATTGGAGTTGGGTCATTTCTAGTACTAGACTATTAAGAAATAGAACAATAAGGATCAGGTGATTTCCTCTCATTTGTAGTCTTTCCAGTGTTTTGACTGGTATGGATGTCCATCCATTCTCAATTACAGCTTAGTCCAATACAGGGTCATGGTGAACTGGTGTCTAACCCAGAGTAACACAATCTTGCAGATACTGTTGCTCTTTTACTTTCTCATTTTGAAGAGACCAGCTTCTGCAGTAATGATATGAAATAAGCAAATCCAAGCACGAGCATCATCACTGAAGCACTTACTGGCAGAACAACTGTGGTGCTGCAGTTAAAATAGCTTGTTATGAGTAAGATAAACCCAACTTAATGCAAACTTTAATATCTGTATCGTAAGTTCAGTTTGCAATTTTACATACGATGGACATTGGTTTTAAGTCTTACTTTATCATCTTTATTTCTCTTCATTCATATACATTACATTTTTATTATTTTAATAATGGTCTGCAATTTTACTATCCCATTTTTCCAAATAATTTGACATACAGTAGTTACAATTTATACAATATAATTAAAATATAATAGCATGCACTATACACTGTAGATTTAAACTGAAATGTAATGTTAGACTTTACTGGAAGAGCAGTACATTCTGGAACTCTATGACAGGGCACAGTGCAGCTATAGCCTGAGCAATTTATGCCAATCCTTCCAGATTGTCATTGTGAACACAAAATAAAAAGACAACTCACAGCACACTTAGTTAATAAGATCTGGAAACATGTCCTTCTGTATTCAGACCCATATATTAAGACTCAAAGATCCATAAACCCCATGACATGCAAGGTATAAATTTAACATACAGTGATTAGAAGTACTCCAAAGGGAAGTCATCATACTTTATAATAACAATTATACATTATGGATATATATATTATTTTTAGTAAGATCTAAAACATGTAATTAATCACAACACATTTGTGATTTTTCACATTAAAAGAAGCACAGCAAACCTTAAAATTCTTCCTGAAATTCCTTGTTGATCACAGGTCAGGAATCCCGAGTATATGTGGACTATCCAAGATTGATATTTATTCAATATCCAAGAATTGTTTCAATACTCCCAGAAACACTCTCATTTGTGTAACAGAAATGGAATTGAATGAGTTCACAGACACATCTGTGAGTATATTTACTTTTCCCAGATCTTCTGAGATTGAAGAGACTGCCCTATACTTGAGGACTTTTATGACCTTGCGCTATTTCAATTGGTTAAAATGTTTCTTCACTGCCTTGGCATTTTTGAACTTTTAAGAATCAACACTGCAAAAGAATAAGCAGATTTTACGACTGTCCACTGTTCTAGTTCTAGAGATCAGCATCACATCTTGTTTACATTGACTTCTAATTCCTTGTGTTTTCTGTCTTATGGTGCCGCTCGTGCACATTGTGACAGATGGCATTGAGGCTCAGATGGGGTACTAAAACCTGCTGCATGGAGAGAATCTGAAAACAGACTAAGAACATTACTCTTCTGCACTGTATGGTAGATGGAAACTCGAGCAAGATCAAATATTTGCTTGGTCCCAGATGAAACTTGTGTTGCAATACAAAAAACAGGTTTATAATAAAGTTATTATTATGATTGCGGAAATACAGTATATTCTCTCCCCCAGGTTTTGATTCTTCTCTCTTTAGTGTCACTTTCAATGAACCAAAGGATTAAAGGCCTGACAGTGACAATTTCTGTTTATTCCATGCTAGGAAGTGATATCCTTGCTGGACATTGTTGTTCACAGTGAACTCTAGTCTACAGGCTTTGTGTTTTTTCACTGTGATTCCAGAGGAGCTGATTCCAAAGGTTTTCAAAATGTTACACATGGCTCACAGATTACTGTTCTCCTTATGTTTATTCACTGCTACTCACAGGATATCGGCTTTAGCTGATCAGGATTAATTACATGGAGGTTACAGGCCCCTGTCGGCACTAAGCACCTCAGTGACGTTGATAGAAGCTGACTTTCACGCACCCTTTAGAAAATAACCTGGCCAAATATTGTATCGTCCCCCAAAACAGAAGTATTTTCATTTCCAGTACCAAATGAGTACTAATTTTTCCAAATGAGGATGGACAGTTGGTAGTTTACGGCACATGAGGGGACATCCCAATATTAAACATGCAAATAAATCCCACCCTTGTAATAAGCTCCCCCTGCCTTCACACACTGCAGTTGGTGACACTAGGACAGAAAGGCTGCTAGCAGGAGGGGGTTGGGGCCTTTCTTAACAGGCATGGTCACTGCTGGATACCAGAGAGCTTGAAAGAGACAGGAGCATGGAGCCATAAATTAAAATCAGGCACTTCTGAAGTGACAGGATATAGAATTCAGCAGAATATACTTTGTTGGCCTTGGTATACATAGATTTAATATATATTTTTCAAGATGCTTAATAAAAGCAGAATAATTTACAATATGCAAGTGCCTAATGTCTAGGGCTCAGGAACTAGGAACTAGTAGTTTCAAAGAAAGTTTGGAAAGCAGAGTTTGATAGCTAATTGCTGTACCTGGGGTTAATAAACTGATCCCTAGGTGAACTATATACTATATAACACTGAGAGCGGGTTATGAAATTTAAAACTTGGTTCACTATCAAAATAATTAATCTTTACTTCATGTTACATGAAGATGGTAACATATGTTTTGGTGCACATGGTGTATTTCTAGACTGAAAAGGTTCCTTAAACCTCACATGTACAAATGGCCTACAGCTATTAGAGATATCGTTTGTTTCAAACAAAATATTTAACATTCTCACATGTACGTTTGAAAACAAATCAGTACAGTATTTACATTTTTGAAAAACGTTTTCTTTTAAAAAATCTTATTGTTCTTTTTTAACCCGCTGTGCTAAATTCGTGCCTGCAAAGACAATTAACCTTGAAATTGATTTAGACTTCTGAAATACTTCAAAGGCAACAGAACACTCTTAGACTAATACTTAGAAACAATATCATAAATGTGTCTGCAATTTTCTGCATGTCAGATTTACTGTATTTCAATCCTTTTCAGACGCATTGAGTAATTCTGCTTAACCCACCCCTTCACAAAAAAATACATTCATCAACATAACATTAATAGCCTAATTGAAGAGAAAAGTAACGATTACAAGACACGTGAGATGTTTTAGGCAATCACGTAACATTCATATACATTTTCTAAAAATATTTTTTGCTCGATAGTTATTTGGTAGCTTTTAATTGCGTAATTTCATTTTTGAAGAAAAAACGTGTCATTAGAGCAACAGGTATTGCAGCATATTCTTCATAATCCTACAATTAAGAACATATTACAATAGCACTAATTATTTTGTAATAAAAAGCTTGCAAAAAATGTTTAAAAATATCTACGGTTCTCCTTTCCGAAATATATTTCGTGTTCTTTCAACCTGGGAAGCTTTAGAGCTAAATACAGTAGAGGGAGTTTCTAATTCCAGGAGGGAGGAGTGTTGGGAACTAGCTGCGCACATAGAGAGCACGGCAGAAAGCGAGATGATAGGAGGTTGGTGCAGCGTGGAGACAGGGGAAAAGGAGCGATAATGAGACGGTGACAGCGTTGGGGGATTGCAGATTATGAAAACAATAAGGCACTGGGCATGAAAAGCTGAGGAACGCAGAATAAAGAAGTAAAAAAAAACAATACATAGAAGGGCAGCTATCATGAGGATTCCGTTTTATTCTCAAGGTGTACTGCGCTAGCGAGCAACTGGAGGAGTGAAGGAGGCGAAGACGGCAGATGGTTTTAATTTGGGGATTTCCCACCTGCTCACCAGATTTTATTTATTTATTAAAGAAGTTGATGCAAGGGTCTGCTCGGCAATGTCTCACACGGTCCATCCGGAAACTAGGAAGTTCACACGGGGTCTAAGCAAACCGGGAACCGCGGCCGAGCTCAGGCAGAGCGTCTCCGAGGTTGTCAGGACGTCTGTGCTTGTAGTAAGTACTGTAAACTACTCAAATTGCTACGCCTACGCCTTTTCGTTTTGCTTTGGTGGGAGATTGTCTTAGGTTTTGAGAAGGCTAAATTTGAGCCTTTGCCACTTCTTAGCGCAGGTACACCGTGGCCTAAGAAGAGGATCATTCTATATGGGGCAGTTTAATTATAGGAGTAGTTTAAATGATTTGTAAAAACCTCATTGCTTGCAGTTACAGTAGTTGTATATAAAAGCGCTCTAGGTAAAATGTAATTTCTTACAACATTGTCTGAAAATGTTCTTATTAAAAACATCTCTTCTGAAATACAATGTATCGCGTTTGTGGTTAAAGTATTTGTAAATACAGCTGCATTTGAAATACATAGAAAATGTGTTTATATTAGATGTGACCATGCGTGAGCACTGCCATTATGTTACTGCTTAATTTAAGCGCAACACTTGCCACTTTTGCTAATTTCAAAGCCTATCAGGACAATTTTCCTACCTTTTCCCACAGTCCATAGTATGACATACTGTAGTTAGACTAAAAACGATTCATTACAATAACTTCCATTGGAAATATGTTATTCGAGAGCTACAAAAATGCTTCTGTGCATGTATGAACTTGTTTCAACTTGTGCCCTAGAAATAACCAGTCTTAATTCTGATTAATTAAATATCTTATAAAATCAAAGTTCGGAACATAATACTCGACTGAATTGTTTTGGTTAATATATAAACGTTATTTGTTGGTTTTCAAATGCAAATATAATGTGGCATGTTCCGCATTAGGAGCGTCAATGGATTATTGTGAGCTAAATAGAAAGTGGACGTTTCGCATTTCGTATTTTTTCGTTTTAAGATCTCAGAACTTTTCCAGAAAGTTTACCTAAAATTGAGCAATCGCAATTGGCTTAACCCGGCTGTGTACACCACCCATGCTAGTGTCGCTTTCGTTTGTTTTAAAAAAAAAGTCATGCGGCAGTTCTTCCTGTCGGTCACTTTCTGTTTGTGACGAAAAGCCCCGACTGGTGCAAAAGCATATATTGTTGCCATCAGCAGGCACAGAAATGGGGGCACACTTCCCAGAGAGTGGAAAAAGCAATACTTCCCGGTTGCAGTGAGTGAACGAAAGCCATTGTTTCTCTTTACCGGGTGATGAGTTTATTATGCTCATGAATGACGTGCAGTTGTCCTGGTGAGAACATTCATTAGACTGAATATTTGAGAGAATATTCCCTTCCAAACTGTTTTTCCTGTTTTGCGTGTTGTGGTTGAAAAACAAACTGTTTCTGGATGATTTTGAGTGACAATAAGCTTTTGATATTGGATGAGTACAGTAGCATACTAGTGTCATCCTTGACTGTACTGTATTTGCTTTTGTCTTGTACAAGTAAAATTCTACCTTTTGTTTTTTAGGAAAAATGTTGAGTTGGTGATGAGAGGCAGTACTCTTCTAATTTTATTACATGTTTTTTTTTTAAGGGCTTATACAGCATCAGTGACAATTATATATTATTTCCTGTCTTATTTTTCTGTGCATACTAGGTGCATTGCATTTCTGAAACAAGAAATTTATCAGTTTTGCAAAATGGGATTTTACTGCATATTTAGTAAAGAGCCATTCAAATAATTTTTCTGAGTCTGATACATCTGATGACTTCGTATTGAACATAATACAGTATACTAGACATGCAGTGATAGTGGTGCATTAAGAGCGATGAGTCAGTTTCCATTTTTTTTGTTGTTAATGGTCAGATCTCCTGACCAGCTATCTGGACATTTCGAGTCTTGGTTGAATAAATAATAATTTCATTGCAAATGTAGGTTTCTGCAGGTCCCGGGTGAAGTGCTGAAAAGGATTCTATCAGTGACAGACTATACAGTAGTTCTATTTCTGCAGGCTGGCACGAACAACAGAAAGTGCTGCAGTTTGCCACAGCAATCTTAGAATGTTAATGGGCACTGGTGCCACAGCGTCCCAGGAGACCAGATAAAGAGAGAGCTTATCATGTCCCTCAAGACTCAGTACATCTTCAGCTCTAGCTGGTGAGACTAGTGCGAAAAAGATGCACAACTGACATTATAAAGGATGGATAGACATCTGCTTTTAATCCAGGGGTGTCAGATGTACTACCTGGAGGGCCTGCTACAGTATTTTTTGTCTTCCAAACTGAGTATTCACTTAAACAATAACCTGATTATTTTCTTAGACATATACATAATCAACTGCCCGAGGTCTCTTGCAGTTCATTCCTCAAAAAGCCTCATTAACGGTAGATGCTTTGTAAACTCCTGATAGCCAAGTTATAAGTATGTCTTAAACATATGCGGTTAATTAAATAATTAGCTCCACTATGTAATGGAGAGCTCACGAAGGAACAAAAACCAGAGGACACTAGATCCTCCAGGAATTGAGTCTGGCACACCTGTATTAATCAGTCCTTCACAGGCCGCAAGGACTGGCAGCTCTGTGAACTTCAAATAGGAAATTCCACCACAAAGACACCCTGGATATACTGTAAATGGTTTTGTTTCAGTCCACACTGCATGTGTGGCTATAACCTTTCCCAGAAATTAAGACTAAAAATCGTCCTTACTCCTTAGGCACATTCAACTTAATAAAACATTGCAACATCAATGTTTTAAAAGCTTGAATGAAAGCCATTCAAGACCCTTTTTGTGTCTTGTTGTTAAGGAGCAATTGTTCTAACTTTCCTGACAAAGTTGCTAGGTTACAGAAACGGATACTGGCCAGGTTGTGGCAGGAAGAGAAATGGAATCCTGCGCTGCAATCCCAGACACATATACCCCCACCTTTTTATTATTTATTCATTCCAGTGTGTGCCGGCTGCGAGTTTAGTCAGGACCCACAAAACTGCATGAAGCATAAAACCAGAACATAGACAATGGTAGAGGAAAACAGCTGGAGCAATTTGTGATTTGTAGTTTGATAGTATAGAAAAAGTAATGTCTTAAAAATAGTGGGAAAAGTTCAGGGATCATGAGTTTTCTTGGTACAGTTTAATAATATCTTGATAAAACGTTCCATGACTACTCATGAACTTATACTGTTCTGGTTTGGATTCAGAAATGGCTTTAACGCTGTAAATTGGCTGGCTGTAGAATAATTATTCACAAGCCTTTTTTTTTGTGGCTACAAAGTACATTTTGTTAACTTCAGAAGGTTGCACTGACATGATAGTTAATGCCCATAGATGGTATTGTCAAATTCATGTCTTAAGTAACTTAAAAAAGAGTAAAATGAGCTTCAGTCTGGTTATGATAAGGGCTGAATGAAACAGCACTAAACCGAATATGTACAGTATAGGTCTGTTCAGTAAGACTCAGGCCGTTTAAGTGGAGTAATTCAGAATGTACTGTAGTATTCTGAACAGTTCCAAACTCCAACATTATATCCAAAAGGAGAACATAGGTTTAGTATCTGTTGTAGGTTAAGAGAAACAAGCAGTCATACAGTAGAAAACATAGTTACTCTCTTTCTTCTTCCTGAGCAAGGCAGCTTTTTTTATGCAAACAATATCTGGGAACATATTTACAGAAAACTGTGATTTGGCTGCTAGTAGCTAATTGATCTGAGGGTCACATTGAGCCGTTTCTTGAAAGAAGCTGTGGCATGAGTTTAACCAAAATATGGTTGGACAGCTTGATCTCTACTCCAGCCAACCTTTGCATAATGAAATCTTCCTGTTCTCTGATTTTAAATGCACTACCATGTGCTTCAGTTTCTTTCAGGAATCCTCTAGATAAGATTTCTTGGGTCAATTAGCTACTTCAAAATTGGTATGAATAGGCTGAGTGGCCTCCTCTTGTTTGTAGCCTTATGGCAGTCAACATGGACCCAAACTACAGAAACTGATACATTAATAGTAGAAGAGAGTTCAGCACCTTATAGTTGACCTACTCCACTACATACTTCATATTGACAACTCAAGAAGCGGACAGTGGGGGCAGTGTGGTGGCTCTGAGGCTAAGACCATGCGCCTGTGGCTGAAAGGTTGCTGGTTCATATGCAGTGGCCGGCAGAGGATTCCTAGTCTGTTGGGCCCCTGAGCAAGGCCCTGAACCCTAGCTGCTCCAGGGGCGCTGTATAAATGGCTGACCCTGTGCTCTGACCCGAAGCTTCTCTCCCTGTCTGTGTGTCTCATGGAGAGCAAGTTTGGGAATGCGAAAAGACAAATTCCTAATTCAAGAAATAGTATAAGGCTAATAAAGTGATCTTATCTAAATCTTCACAAGGGTAGGTGAGACTCCTTTCACAAACAAAATACAAAGGTGTCATCTAAAAGAGACCACTTATGGCGTATAACAAAAATATTACCCAGTAGATTTTTAAAAAGGGGACAAATAGTTCCACAAACATGAAAATAGAGCTCCTAACCTCACCTTTACTCTAGGTCTCTTCTGTACTTAATATCTGAGGCTTTGGCTCATCAAGGAGGATTCCAGTGGTGGACTGTGTGCTTTCACTCGCTCACTCCTGTCTTATTGCTTTTCTCCAGGCTCCTGCCATATCCCTCACTTGTTCCTTCACTGAACATCACTGTTTTTTTTTCTGTATAGCTCATGGTCACACATGCTGCTGGTCATCTTCTGGAAGTTTCCAGCTTGATAAGTGGTCCAGCCATCTGGTCTCTTCAGCCTGGCCTGTTTAGCTGAATGCAAGCATAACCACCATCTTTCATCTAGCAAACCGGTGCTCAGGGTTGGACAAGTTCCTACTGTATCTATTAAAAAATGGCACTCATTAAAATATGAATAGATCCTTAATCTCTGGAATGAGGAAGAAAGCAGGAATGTGAGGCAAGGGGGTGGGTAAGGAGATCTACAGAATGCAAACGTGAGAATGAGTTGGCGGAGGTGTGGAAGATGTCAACCTGTAAATGAACCAAATGTTTTAATGAGAAATGCCAGCATTATCAGTGTCTTACTGTACAGAAATGGTGCTCAATTTTTTTTTACTTTATTGACTGTAGCCCTGTCTTGCTTGGAATCTAGCAGCACATTTAATCGATCACAACCTGCTTACCAGGAATCCGATGCAGGTGTTTTGTGTCATGGAGCTGATGCTTACCAAGCACATTCCCAGCCGCATCAAGAGGTGGGTAAATAAGAAGTGGAATTGTAGGCTGTTCTCAGGGAAACATTTATATATTGTAGGTGGTTTACGAAATAAACTATTTTCACTCCGTGAAGTGTGAAGTTAAATTGTTGTTGTCAAACCCGTAAATCAAGAAACTGCTAGTGTAGAGATGCACCTTTGGCTGTCAGGGACAACTCTAGTGGGTAAATGGGTTAAGAGCTTATAAATTGATTAATTGTCGTGCTACTGCTTTTATGACATTGTTATACTGTTTCTTTCGACTTGCCAGTACACATTTTGCTCCATTATGCCTCTTGTGGAAGAAAGTGTATGCTGTAGGGAGACGGAGAAAATAAGGGATATTACTATTCGATCCGCAGATGCTTCCCTGTCTGCTCATCCAATACAAACAGCACGCACTTCTCTTACAGCCAGACGTATGAGTATTATGGGAAAGAGGAAATTCACAAGTAGGCTAAAAGTAAAATGCATCTATTTTTATACACTATTTCTTTGTGGAAATATCAATCCTATTACCTATTTTTAAGGATTCCTTCTATAGTGCAATTTATTTGAGTAAAATCCCTTTTGAAGAAGAAGGTTTGCAGTCTGTATTTGAAAGCTCTCAGGAAAGGTGACTCTCTCATAGTCTTTTGGGGATAGAATTCCAGAGCTTTGGGGTATAACAAGAAAAGGCACTCTCTAACCTATAGAATGTAGACGAGCCTGGGGGGTGAACAGGAGCCCAGAGCCAGACAAATGAAGCTTGTGAGGTGCAGATGACGTTACGTCAAATAGGTACTGAGGTGCCAAGCCATGAGGAGCCTATACAGTAGGTAAACATGAGGCTTAGAAAACAAATATCTTCTTTACCAAAATTGTCTTAAAGAGAATTTATATTGAACAGCAAAGGAAGCCCGAACTTTATAATTGGAATAAATTCACAATTGTGTTACGAAACCTCCACTATGTCTTAAGTATTTGTCATCAGTAGAGTATGGGGGGGGGGTACTGTCATTTGGACAGTACACTATTTGTATGTGTAGCCACACATCTATTGGAAGCCATAGATGTACATCTGTGATGCATGCTCTGCACCAGGTTGCAGATGCTATCTTGCAGGGTTCTATCTTGTGTCTTTTGTAGACCTTGGATAAGCATGTGCCTTTTCATTGGTCTCTGAGCCTCACATTGTCACAGCTCATTCTGCAACTGCTCCGTAGGGTTCTTTCTGGTCAGCAGAACATCCATGTTCCTTAGAATCATTTTACATGTCACAGTAAAAACCACAGGACACAGTATAATGTTTTATGATGTTCCTTATCTAGTAACTATGAATTTACCATGAATTGTGAAATGGTGGAATATTGTCATGTCAGAATAAGCCCCCAGGAAGGACAGCAAGCGAAGTAGGCAACTATCACTAGAGGTTGGATTCTGTAGTGATTGGAGACCATCCCACCTGGAGCTTCACTGATTGGTCTGTCCTGCACAGCAATTAGTCTGTTTTGCATGAGTGCTTCACATACCCTGATGTCCGTCTGGGTGGTCTACAGAAAACCTTGATTCTCACTAAGGAAGACCTGCCTCCATGGTGAGCAACAGCAAGCTGACCTAAAAAACTTTGACTTACTGTGTATATGATCATTCTGCAGATACCTTTTCAGAAATGCGCACTATGAAGTGTTGAAAGTTGGGCTGGACTTTAAAAGTAAGGTGAGTTTTCCTTGCTTGCTGAACACGTTTAGCCTGAAGTTGGTGAAGATTTGACGAGACCTGTGTTGTCAGAGGATATATTAGAACAGAATACCACAACATCATGTTTAGGTTTAGCTTAAATCTGGGGTTTAAATCTTTTGTGATTCTACATTCTGACATTCTTTTGTTGTGGACAGTGATCTGTCAGTTATAGACTTGGAAAATGCCTTTATGTACGAAGAGACTTTAAAAAGCTAATTTGGAAAAATTACGCCTCACAGTTCAAACATTTTGTTTAAAAAGGTGTTATGAGTTTGCTATGAGGATCTCAATGGAACAGTCTACAGGTTAAATATCTCTCTCGCTGCATACAGTAGGTTAAAATCTTTTTTTAATTTGTCTTTCTTGAAGTGATTAAATACTCATGTTTTTGGCTGTGTTTTTATTAGTGCAGATTTTTTCCCATAGATGCTATGTTTTTTAAAGTAATTGCAATGCCATGCTGTAAACAAAAAGGATTGATTTTAGACACAAACACTTCCCATGTGCAAAAACAGCCAACTCCAATAAAGATGTAGTATCAGTAAAAACCACCAAGTGATGTCTTTTGTAACAGGAGCTGGACTATATCAGCTTGGAGACCCTCGCTTTCAGGAATTAAAGCTTGGGTGGCTTAAAGTGATCAATAATAAGGGGCTTAAAATATAGCCAGGATTTAGATTATTCATTTCTTCAGCATCAGCTGATTTTCTTTA
This sequence comes from Lepisosteus oculatus, assembly GCF_040954835.1. NCBI lineage: Eukaryota > Metazoa > Chordata > Actinopteri > Semionotiformes > Lepisosteidae > Lepisosteus > Lepisosteus oculatus. Next base: position 6,100,833 of record NC_090710.1, read on the forward strand.
ATTATCGGTCGAGTTGTCAGAGGTGCTCTCTTCCTGGAATTCCAAACATAGCAAGATGATCTGACAGATACAGATCAAACTGGGAACTTGTTTGCATTTTCTCTCAGAAACCACGTAGGCCTTCCTCTTGAGTGTTGAGAACTGGTTTTAGAAACGTTACGTAACCTGGATCATTGTAATGAAAACCGCAGTAACTAGAAAACTGCTCAGAAACCAGCGGTTTAGATTATCACAACCAACTGAAGTGCTAGATACCAGAAAGTTCCCATTGATGGCTTTTTCATCCCCTTTCAGGGTGCATTTACCATCCCTGGGTCTTAACAATTGTTATTAATTTCCTGGAGTGTTTCAAAACTTGCTTTTTTTAAAAAAAGTATGATTTGATTATAGCTAATGCAGTATTGGTGGTTCCAATCTTTTCCATCTAGCAGGTGGGAAATATCTGACCACATGCATGGGATTCAGCTCTTTGTTCATTGTTTGAGCACAAAGCCTTGCAGTGCACAGGGCACAGCTGTAATGGGCCTCTTGTTTTCCTTATCCAGTAGCTGTAAATATTGTAAACCGTGGATTTGCCATTAATTGTGAATTGGTGGAGTGTTTTGCTACCCTTTATCTGCTATGGGTAACATGATGCAACGGTTTATTTGATCTTGAGTAAATATAGAAGAAGAATAATAACCAGAGGTACCAAGATGCCTTTTAGGGGTGTAATAGGCTCCTTCTATTCCACTGTTATCGGTTACTCGTTCTTGCTGTTGTTCCCACAGCTACTAATGACTGTTGATTTCAGGCTTTCTGATATGAGAAAGAGAAAATTGCTATATAAAGAACTTGCCGTGTCTGGTCCTCTGGGACTGTGTGAAGTTTAGAGGCTGATAAAATCGAGAGTTGTGTAATTATGATCAATAGCTGTGCATGTTATATTCTAGCTAATGGCCATGTGCCCAGGCCTGCTGTCCTGGTGATACTCCTGTTTATTCTGTCGGACCGAGTCGTTAATCAGATGAACTGGTATTAAAGCTTGTAAAAGCCCATCATTTTCTTAGCATTATAACTCAATTCTGTTTAGTTGGGCCAGCTACATGTATCTGTGAGTGTCGTAAAAAACAGGTTTACATGAACTCTTTTTCACAAGATGCTGTATAGAACGGATTTTATGTGTATAAGTTAAAATGGATGTAAAGAAATGGTTATTAAAGATTTTGGGCTGTGATACTCTTCAGTCATGTTGGAGTTATTGTTTTTTTCTGATTTTAAGTTTAGCTTACATTTATGTGCATATATTTAAGTGAAAGGCACAGATTATGGAGTTGTACAATGGTAAAAAATCAGGTTTCTGCCTCTCTCCTGGTTTTACGGTCATTTGGTGAGTGTATTTTGTGGGAACATGGCACACCAGCTGACACTAGGTGACTCTAGGCAATTGACATTGATTTCTTTTTTGCACACTGTCTATTTTCACATTGAGATCCCATTGTACCAGATGGGATCTTGTATTCAGCTGGCTTCAGTGGACCCTGTGGCTGCTTTCAGCAGCTTCTTTACTGACTACAGGCACAGTGAAACTGAAACCATATCTTAGTGAGATAAGCAGTAATAAAAACTTTCAGCCATAGATGTGGTAGCAGTAACCTGTATCATTTAATCATGTAATTCTGCCTCGTAGGGATTTACGCCCTGTGTTCATAGTAGTAATGAAATTATTAGGTCCCATTTCATGCTGTGATGCCTAAACTGGGAAAATGATATCGGAACAAAAATGCTATCGGTGGTTAAAGCACTAGAGAAAGTTGCTTTCATTAATTTTAAAGTGTACCTACAGAAATTGATAACACACTTTAAAATGTTTCTGTAAGAATGGTCTTCAGTGCAGTAGCTGCAAATTGATGCATTTACTTTTCCTAGAATTTGTTGAAAAAAGTCAAATGAAGCTGTATGTTGTTGTGAATAGCCAGGATTGAAGGGTCAGTTAACATGAAGGAGATAAGCTACATTGTCTGTGTTTTGCAGGTGTGAAGCATGATTATTTTCTCACTGCAGTAATCAGAAGTCACACACTGGCACTCCTGTGAATAAGTCAGAGATGACTAACCCTGACACAGGGCTGGGAGTCGCAGATGGATAATTTCATTGTACTGAAACCATCAATGTCTTAAAAACATGAAGATTCATTTGGACCATCTTAACAGATGACTTGCTCAATTGATTAATGAAGAGATTGTTTCAAATTAAAACATGGCCACCCCAAGGTATTTCTGATTTGAGTTTCTTGTGTTCCACTGTTTTTATTTAATTTTGTTAAGAGTGACCTACAAGATCTCCTGGAATCTTTCCCAGGGTTGGCGATCACTTTCTATTGTATATGTAGGTGCTCACAATTTGTGTACCTCTTTCATGGAAACATGAAGTTAATGGGGAAAAAAAAACAAACATTTTTACATTTTTCTGAGCTCCTATAAACTGGAGGATCCTCACTGTCTTTCTTCCTTCTAACCTATGTGTGCCCTGGGATTTAACATGAGGAGGCTGATAATGTTAATCTAAAATGATTGCCATGTCAGGACCTACTCATGTTTCCAGTGGTCCTGGCAAAATACCCTGAGAAACATATTGCTTTGGATCCTGAAACAAGAGAAATAATTTGAGCTTAATCCCTTGACATTCATTATCCACCAAAAACTGTCGAGTTTGTGTGCAACTCCAAAGACATTTCAGAGAATATTAACGGTTCAATTTCCTGCAGTAGTGCCTTAGTAGATCTTAGAATCACAGCGTGACTTTTTTTTTGTAAGATTGGTCCTAGTTGCATGTTTTCCCTGTTAAACTGCATGTGCATTGTATTATACCAATCACATAAGATCTAGTTCAGTCTTGCAACTTTGGCACCTGATTATAGACAACCAGCCTCTATTCTGTCCTTAAAATTAGGTTTCTGTACACTGCCAGCTTGTCTCCAGAATAGCTGTCTTTTAATAGATTGCTATATCTCCAGGGGAAACCACTTCAAAGACATGTTAAGGTAAATTTTATAGTTCTAAGGGACCAGGGTGACGAATAACTGATACTGTAAAGTGCACCTGTAGGAGCACTAATGGGATTCTGACGGTTTTTGGTCAGGTGTTCTTTTTATTAGGCAAACTCTTCATGTTTTAACAACAACACATTTTTTTTTTCTTGTTTTTCCATTTGACTTGTGCGTGATACAATTTTTTTTTGTTCTTGTTTAAGGTCATTGTTATTCTGTTATTGTCCATGCCTTTTAAAATGAAAACAAGATGAGATGTGCTATTGTATGCCTCAGAGGGATGTATTGGCTACACTCTGGCGTCACTGATGCTCTGATCAATATTTCACCAAGTCACGAGAAAATTACTAGCCTTAACAGTGTATTGCTTTACAGAGAACGATAGCTGACTAAATAACTGTTAGTTCCTGGACGTTAAATCAAAAAAGAGATTCAGACTGTACGTACAGAAGGGTCATTTGTACAAAGCAAGGCCCATGAGGTTTACATTACATTTCATTCGTCACAGCTGTCAGTTTGAGTTTGACCTGGCTTTTCACAACACCTGTCAAAGTTTGTTCTCATCTAAACTGGGAGACGATGCATACGTGGTAACAAGTGTCAGTGTCTGTCTTGAGGCTTAAATTCCTTTCCATTGCAGAGCTGTCACCTGAGTTGTAGAGAAGATAACTTCATGGACAGCTGCAGCTTGCATGGGAAAAAGGGCAACTAAACCACTTTGTGCTTCGGGGCACTTTCGTTGCAGATGGAGTGAGCCTTTACAGTGGCACTGTGTGATGTACAACATTCTCCCATTTCATAAAATGTTCACTATAAAAGAACTCATTCTGTGTTGCTTCATAACTAATTTTGTTTTCCCTGTATTTGTATTCATGTACATGCGATTCAGAAATATGACTGAAAATTTTGGGTGTGCGTTAAAAAAAAGGAAATGAGATGTAGAGATTTGTTTCTCTGATGCAATTCATGACTTCATGAATGTGACGCTTCAGTTTTCTGTGGCAGTTATAGACAATATACAGGAGCTGTGGAACCTGTTGAGATATTTCTGAAAGGTAGAAAGTGCAAACACGTTCCCAGGGTCCCCAACTGATTCAATCCTGAGTCAGTCATCTAGTGTTCAGACAGATTCAGGATTTCAGTGGGGTTTAGCAACATTTTGGTGTATTGCCTGAATAGTATTATTTGTGCTGTGCTTGATGGTACAGTATATAACAGAAGCTCTGTCAAGAGCTTAGCAAAGTACGAGGCTGGCATTAAGCAGCTTGGCCACACAAGTCCTGAGGTTTCCTGGAGGATTGATTTATAGAGGGTCAAAGAACAAACCACTGACAGCCCAGCGGTGAAACTTCAGTACAAATTGCATACCCTGCCACTTTATTTTTATTTCTTTATGGCCCATAACAGCAGGTAAATTAATAAAATAAACAATTTCCTTGTCATCTCTTTGGCAGTGCTAACAATGAACCTTAAATACATGTGGTCTTACCATCACAATTTGACAACGAGAGCCTTGTGAGATGAGTTATTTGGACACAGAAGCAAATGGTTGTTTTCTTTCAACAGTGAAATCAAATCTAGTCAATTAGCAGTTAAATTAATTAGAGCAGACTTGTGATTTATGCTTGTTACTGGTTTGCATGTTTCATCTTTTACTGGCCTAGCCAGGAAGAGCACTGGTGGCTATTTGCCTAGAAGCGGCAGTGATTGCTGACTGATTAATTTTCTAGGGGAGACGTTAATAATGGATGACACACTGAAACAAATCCATCCAGGCTGTGAGGCCTGCTGTCTCCTGTCCCCTCTCTGCTGCTGCTGCAGGAAAGGGGGAAAGTACTGTTTACACAAAGTGCAGTGGAGTGAGCTCTGTGGCCTTCTTGCATTGATGCACATGCCTTTCATTTGTGCTGTAAAAAGAGGAGTAATGTTTGACGGTAGATACAGTTTAATTGTATTGAATGAAAGTGCATTGTTCATAATTGCATCACCTAATAAGTCTGTTTCCTGTTGCTGTCCCCAAGAAAGAGTCTGTTCATGGATAATTGTTTAGTAGCAACATGGAGACCCTTAATCCAATAGCATTAGAAAATACCAATATAAGATGTTTGCTGTATTTGAACTCTTCCTTTAGCCCAAATTTTTCATTGTTTCTTTGCCTTTTGTAACATCCTTTTGAGGATTATCTCAAAAGGGCGGAAAAGATAACACTAGTGTAATATTGCAATTCTATTAACTTATGTTTGAGAGATTAATTTTAAATACACCTTTTTGTAATTAATGAATGTTCATAAGAGGCTGAACTTGAATTTTATATTGGAGAGGGATATTCTGGGTGGCAGTGGTTAGCATCGTCTCCTCGCAGTGCTGGGACCCTGCAGTTCAATTCCATACCTGGGTCGCTCTTTGTATGATCTTCCCTTGTTTGCGTGGGTTTCCACTGGGTGCCCAGGTTTTCCCCCACAGTCCAAAGACACGCTTGATCTTAGCTAAGAGGACGAGAAGTCCAAAGACATACTGGTTGGTTAATTGGCTCCTGGGAAAATTGGCCCTGGTGTGAGTGCTTCTGTGTTTTGTGTCCGTCTGCCCTGCGATGGACTGGCATTCCATCCAAGATGTATCCCACTATGTGCCTGTTTCTTGCTGCGATGGGCACCATCACCCTAAATTGTTAGATGTAATAAGGCAATGCTTGGATGGAGTAATATTATGGTCCATTTTACATAAAGAAATTTAACAAAAATAATCTTTCCCCAATCAAACATTAACATTTTCGCAGATTACTTATCCTGGTTGACTCTGTTATCCCAAGGGGCACAATATTTATGCTTTTTCATTACCTTGCATTCTGTTACATGTAAAGCTCTTTTGAGTGTGCTCCAGGCTTAAAAGAGCCACTTGCTGACTTTCCTTATTTGGCCATAGCAAGGGAATAAAAAAAAAACTTGATTTTGAAACCATAGCCCTGTTGCTAGATGTTATGGTTATGCACATAACCAGTTTAAAGAGCTCTGCCCCCCCCCCCCCCCCCTTGACTGTTTAGTTGGATAACTGACAAAAATTAAAGAACCCTAAACTGGGAGAAGATAATTGATCAGAAGCAGCTGTTAACATGAAGTAGGAACAAGAAACTGGCCTCTTAGTGTCTTTTCTTTAATGCAACCTTTGGCTGCACATTTAATATTTAATAATGAATGTTTGGTTTTGGGGGAGGCTACAGGAGCAGTTAATCCAGAAACTGTTGCATTAACATTGGGTAAATAAGGCTCCCATAGGTTTTGTTTACATAGCAGATCAGCTTTTGTGTGTTTCACACCTGTCACACTTGTAGGTCTAAGTCTTTTCTTTAAAGGAACAAGTAATAGGTTTATCCCATGCTGAAAAAAAGAAGAAAGAGAACACAATGTTTCGGCCGTGGAGCCTTCTTCAGGTGTGAGAGAGACAGGGCAGTAGGCAAAGGTAAAGTAGCGGGAGAACAAAGGTTGAGAGGGAGGAGGAGTGAGAGGCGGGAGCAGGGGACAGAAAGAGAGGCCAATCAAGAGGTGTGAAGTCAGAATGGGTGCAGAGAGGTGTGAAATGAAACTTCCAATGAATGGAGAAAATTTAAAAGAGCAGTAGGCTGTCATTAAGGGAAGGGAGAATGTGTGATCCTAGTGGGTGGAAGTTGGTGAAATGGTGCAGGGAGAACTCAAGCTGATTGTTGGAGCATGTGGCGGCACTGACGCACTCATCAATATATCGTTTGTAGAGGTCAGGGACATAGCCAGTGCAGGAAGCGAAGAAGCGTTCTTCTACCCAGCCGACAAAAATGTTGGCATAGCTGTGTCCCATGGGTTGGCTGGGTAGAAGAACGCTTCTTCGCTTCCTGCACTGGCTATGTCCCTGACCTCTACAAACAATATATTGACGAGTGCGTCGGTGCCGCCACATGCTCCAACGATCAGCTTGAGTTCTCCCTGCACCATTTCACCAACTTCCACCCGTCCCTCAAATATACGGTTAACATATCTTCCACTACTCTTCCGTTTCTAGACATCAACTTCTCTATCAACTACCCCCAACTGTCCACTTCAGTTTATTACAAACCCACGGATTCACACAGCTACCTCCTGTACAGCTCTTTTCACCCCAACCACACTAAAAACTATTTTTTCACAGTTCCTTAGGTTACGATGATTATGCAGCGACAATATTGACTTCGAGAACCAAGTCCTCGAAATGTACTCATTTTTCATCAACAGAGGATACCCCAGCAGTGTGATTGACAGGGCCCTTGCCCGAGCCAAAAACACCCCCCGGACCATCAACCCGATCAGGAACTCCCGCCGTAACAACCGCATTCCTTTGGTGCTTCCTTACCACCCTAACACACTTCCTATCCCCAGGACCATTAACCACAACTTTTCCATCCCACAGGATGATCCCTCCATCGGGGCCCTCTTTTCTGAACGCCATATCATCTCATATCGCCGACCACCTAATCTGCATAACCTCCTTGTTCACAGCTCCCTTGACCGCCCTCAACAACCATCCACACCAGGCACTTTCCCTTGCAACAGAGCTCGCTGTATCACCTGCAAGTACACAGCCACCACCACACTCATTCAAGGCCCCTCCTGACAATTCCGGATCACCCAGACAGCATCTTGTACCTCCAGCAACCTTATTTACTGTATCCCTTGCAGTAAATGCCCAGCCATCTACATTGGAGAAACAGGAAGGAGACTCGGAGACCGCTTCAGAGAACACGTCAGGGCTGTGAAGATTAAAGATCTCCCCAAGCCCATTGTTTCTCATTTCACCTCTGACGGCCACGACCACTCTAATCTCTCCGTCTGTGTTCTCAAAGACGGTTTTCCGAACTCATACATCAGAAAGACCACCGAAACTAAAATTATTCTGCAGCTAGGATCACACATTCTCCCTTCCCTTAACGACAGACTACTGTTCTTTTAAATTTTCTCCATTCATTGGAAGTTTCATTTCACACCTCTCTGCACCCATTCTGACTTCACACCTCTTGATTGGCCTCTCTTTCTGTCCCCTGCTCCTGCCTCTCACTCCTCCTCCCTTCCAACCTTTGTTCTCCCGCTACTTTACCTTTGCCTACTGCCCTGTCTCTCTCACACCTGAAGAAGGCTCCACGGCCGAAACGTTGTGTTCTCTTTCTTCTTTTTTTCAGCATGGAATAAACCTATTACTTGTTCCTTTGCAGCCTACGCATGCTGACGCAGCTACCCACCTGAACTACTAAGTCTTTTCTTTATGTTGTGACAAAGGTGGTAATTGAAATGCATAGTTGTGGAAGTTTCTGTCACGGCGACTAATGTCAGGGCAACCTGTTGGTGGGTGATGTATAGGAGGCAACTAGCCCGGATGGTGTTTCTGGAAGGTCCTTTGTTGACCAATTGGCCACAGTTTTTAATGCATATTTTTAATATATTACTTTTACAATCCTCTGTTCCCATGCGTTTAAAAAAAAACAGTATTATACCAGCACCAGAGAAAAAAGCTGTGACCTGTTTTAATGATTACAGACCAGTAGCACTCACCTCTACTGTAATGAAATGCTTGAAAGGCTGGTCATGAGGCATATTAACCCTATGGTATCTAAATAATTAGACCCCCTGCAGTTTGTATATTGGGTCCACTGACAATGCTATTTCCCTCGCTCTTCACACTGTCTTGGCTAATTTGGGTGATAAAGAGACAGATGTTAGAATGCTATTCATTGATTATAGCTACACCTTTAACATGATAGTTCCATTTAGACTAGTCACCACGCTTAATGATCTGGTCTTTGAACTCTGACTCTGAACTCTGTTTGAGTGCTAGGCTGGCTTAGAAACATTTCTTAGGCTAAGATGGATATATAAGTAGAATCACCAATATAATGGTGAGGAATGCTTGTGAAAACCTGTGTAGCCCTTAATGTGTTTTGGTGTAAAGAAAACCTTTTTGTGGTGGTTTTAAAGGAAATTGCACCATGCTTGTGCTCTAAGAAGTCAACATACTCGCTTACCTCATATTAGTGAGACTTTTATTCTCTTTCTCAGTGTGCTGAGGTGTCTAAATTCAACTAAGGGTTGCCTCATGGACATAAGTGGAAAATTAGTTGCAATCGTATTGCTTGTAATACACCATTTATGTCTGTTCAATGTGCTGTGACTGAGACTGGTCATAAACCATGAGCCAGATTTTTTGTTCAAATAGCATTGAATTAGAGTACAGCAACCTATCTGAAGTGGTTTTGCTACTGTGGAGTTTTTTTCCTATACCAGCTTGTTTTCATAAATGCTACAACAGGATGCCCCCCCTTCGTTATGCATCAGTCTTAGCTTACTGAAGCTGCAGATAGGGACCATAACCTAAGCAACAGAAAACAAAATCATGCTTGCAGCTGGACAATCACCTCATCATCTGGTTCTTACCATTGTTAGTGCCCATGACTTCCTATTTCCCATTTACTGCATTTGTAAAACATGACCAAGTAAACAGGCCCCAGTTCTGAGAACATGGGCAAGATAAAGTGGACATCCTGTGCTTGAAAAAGCAATGTAGTTGCTGACTCAGTGAAACAAGCAATTATGGTCGCACCGCTGTTCTTGATGGAGGTATAAAAGTATTGGAAATGAAATGGAGTTACCGTAAATCCAGGAGCTCTGGAAAGAGACGAAACAGATTGCTTTTTCCTGTTGGCAAGCACTGTTTGGTGTTTTGGACTGCTTTTTGTGGTTACATGTTGGTGAGGTTTTCTGGTGTCTTGGATTGAGGTTGTGTTGGGTTGAAATGGCATGGATGAAAGGCTTATTTTACCCACTGTAATTGTAAACAAGTGTTGCTGCTTGCTGAAGGGAAGTATTGTAGGATAACAGTGCAATACTGATAGAGCTTTTACTTCTGGAAGAGGAACAATAAGGTACAATAAGAATTAAAGCTAATTGTTCTCCTTTGTAGAAAGTCAGCCCATAAAGTGATGTTTTATCAAGGTGAATAATGTTAGTGTACATTCTGTTTCATAAATCATGAAAGAACTTCTCTTATGTTCTCAACTTGCTACTTTTATGAGAATAAAATGAGAGTTTAAAATAATGGCAATGGTAACCGCACCAAAAATTATTTTTTTCAATTAAAGAAAAATATCTAATTTTTATCTTTCTGTTTAGATCTTTAGAAATCAAATCGGGGTATATTATGTTAAAATTGTATGGTGCACTAGTAATACCTCATTTAGAATAGTTTTCAAAAAAGATATTGCTGCTGTGGAATCAGTCCAGAGCAAAGCAATCAGAAACTTGCTGATGTTGAAAAGAATGTCCTATTCTGACAGGATAAAAGCTGAAATGGCATTGTCTCCAATAGAATAGGCTACTATGAAATTTGTTCTAAGTATTCAAAATCCTCAAAGGCATTGTCAAAATGAACCCAGTGGTCTTCTTCAAAATAAGCATGGAAACATGAAATAGAGGTCATAAGCAGAAAACTACAAGGAAGTACATTGAAGATCATTTGGTCTCAAAAGGAGAACGTTTTGCACTCAGTCAGAATATCCCCCGTTTTCCTCCAACTTGGTCTTGCAGTTTGTTTTGGTAGAAGCCGTGTATCCATGTGAAAGTGCACATCAAAAAGACTTGCTTACAGTACTGGAGTTTTCCGCAGTGTCTCTGTTGAATATTCTCCTCGTGTTGTGATGGAGGCAGTGTGCTGCGTAGGTACAATGAATTTCTTGTTGATCTGGAATGTCATTGAGTTTCTGTTGAATTGTATGAGACAGAGGTGATGTCTGCTGGAATATAAATTGCATACTTAGCAGCAAGGCAGTGGCAGACTATATGTAATGGTCATTATTAATGGCTCTCTTTTAATTTTTTACTTCCTATTTTAGTTTCACACATTTTTGCAAATTTTGCAAATGGTTATTGTTTATTGTATTAGAATATATTCTCTTTTTTTACTATTTTTTTACATTTGTAGACATTTGCTGTTGTAATTCTAAATTTACATTACATTGTGAAAGATGCTTTTTAGGAAGGGGCTAAATTTTTAGGAAAAGACTATTGCACTTAGTCTTTAAATGCCATTCTATGGAGCGTATACATCTTTTTCTTAGAAAGAAGTGAGTTTTGGTTAAGGCCAAGGATGTCCTGAGGGCATTTGAGCAGGTTTTCTAAGTTTAAAGTAGCAGCATATGAATACCAGTGTCCAGCTGTTAAATTAATCCAAATAAGCCAATAATTTTAAGGCACCTAGCATTGATACATCTTCATATATATTGTATATTGTATATATCTGCAATTTAGAACACTTACTGTTGTCATATAGATATTCATTTCTAATGGTGATTGTCAAATGAGTATAATTTAGCATGCTATTAATTACAGTTGGTAAATTCTGAATAGCAAGTGTTTGTGCTTTTGAATCTTTTGCTTTGCATCTGTTGAATTCCAGCTTGTCAACTACACACATCTGTGGTCCTAATTATTCCCTTTAAACATGCCTTACGCCATCACGTACTGTATCCCATTCAAAGGATAAAGCTAATAAAATGACAAATTTACTGATTACAAAAAGTGATTCCTGTGTATTTTCTTGGTTTTCACAGTCTGCCTGTTTCTGAATTTGCTACCTTTCATTCACTCGTAATATAAATCATCTATGACAATGTGAGAACTTTTTTTTCCTAAGTGGAGTAGTTAATGAGGTTACAGCAGCAGTTTATTGTAGTCTGTTGGCTAAGGTAGATCATTTATATAAGAGAACTGTAAGAATAACTTTTAGTCAGCTCTTCAAAAGCTTCAGAATTGTTGGTTCATTGATTGTTTTGGTAAACTAAGTTTTTAAAGGGAGGAAAATTCAAAGATCTCTTTTAAGATAGCTCTGTTGTCCCTCTGTGCCACCACTGCAGTATAAAAGTCCTTTTAGTACTTTAGAGCCATTGCAGGTCCCTGTTGTGATGGCACAAAGTAGTAAAATAGATTTCAAGCACTTAATTCTGCAATAATTTTAATTGTCGATTTAGTTTCTGTTTAGAAATAGATGAACGTCGTACGATTATGGAGCTATCTTTGAAACCATGAAGTCTAAAAAGAGTACTTAAAAGATACTACATAAGAACATGTTCAAGTAGGTGGCCATGTCAGCATTCGCAGGCTGCAAAGGAACAAGCAAACGTTTATTCCTTGCTGAAAAGAGAAGAAAGGAGCTGAAACGTTGTTTCCTTGCTTCTCTTTTCAGCTTGGAATAAACCTTTACTTGTTCTTACGTAAGATCAATGTGACCTGATATAGAAAATTCTGTGAACCACTTGGAAGGTTATTCATGCATTATCCTTAGGACATTCATTTCTTATGGAAAATAAAGGAAGCTTTGGTGAATTGAATGAAAATGTATTTGGTCAGATTTTTAAATTGCCACTGAATGCATTTACTACTCTTTTAAGATGAGGAAGGCTGCATTTGTCTTCCATTTCTGATCTTTTTATGCTTTATAATTATCCTAGAAGGTTTCGTCTTGCCTCACAGTTATACAGAATAAGATTACAATATAATTTTAAGATCCTACTTAATTCCCAGCTCTGATCTTGGGCTCAGTTGTTCAGAAATAGCTGTTCATTTCAGACTAGATGCATTAACACTCTTGAACGAAGAAACCAGACATTTTTTCCTGCACAGTGTAAAACCTCTAATTTGTCACTGTTTAAGGCACACAAAAGAGATCTTTAGATTTTTTTTTTGCTTTTGCAATATCTTCCAAAAACCCTGAAAATCGAATGTTGACAAAAAAATAAAAACGTTTCCAGAGAGGCTGCGTGATTAATATTTCTGTGTTTTTTAGTCCACAGGAACATATGCTGTTTTTAGTTAATGCTGGCTGCTTTCAGTCTTGTTGAGGCTTGTCTGCAAAATTGCACTCCATTTAGATACTGTAGTTTCCAGGAGACTAAAATACTCAGAGCTGCAGTAATGACTTGCTGTGCTTCAGCTTGTTCGCATACAGATGGGTAATTTATTAGAAAGCCAAATGAGAATGGCGGGTGGTCGTAGCACGCATTTACCATGAGGCTGCCGAGGCTGCTATAGTGTAAATATTCCTTGCCCACACTCATATGTACAATTGGGCTTCATTCTTTGCACCAACATACAAAGGGTGATGTGTGGAAACTGAGGAGTCATATACAGTAGCTGTCAGCCAGTGGATCTACAGTAGTTCACTTGTTCTTATGGTCCTACTTAACTATTTAAACTGACATTACCAGCTGAGTGATGGCCATGCCAGGCAATCAGCTCAGCTCTATGATCATGGGTTTGAGCCATGTTATGTTATAACATGTAAGTAGCAATCTGTGACTTGGATTCCCCCAAGTAGTGACATACGAAGCTGGGGTGAGATAAGTGGCCAGATGTCTCTGCGGCATAGCCAGAAATGGTGGCACCTTAGGCACTTGCAGGCTAGCAATGCGGTCAGTGAGTGATGCATCTCTCTTCCGGTCGGTGCTAGCTGTAAAGGTAGGCAGGTCTGAGGAGTCTGTCTGTACTTCTTCGTTTTCCCATGTTTGCAATCACAAGGTTTGTAGTTGTGAGCCAAGATCTGACAATAAGCCAATTGTGTGAATTGGCTGGTTCAAATAAGGTGATTCAATATTTATAAATTGAGACTATTATTTCTCTAAAATATAAAATATAACTGACTGACTTAATTCATTGGTCACTTAAAATGTTCCTAGATTGGCATGTCATGACCCTAGCTGCCCTTCTGTGAGTTACAAATCATATGTCTAAGAGTTTCTTTCAAATCCTTTTTTTGGAGAACAGCCTTCTAAACATCCGTGTCGGTGTAGAGTTTTTGATTTTTGGGTGTAACCATTCATCCTGTGATCTTAAAGTTTTGGCCGTGTCGCATGGTGCTAAATGCAGGCCACTTTGATTAACTCAAGGCTGACTCAACCCATTCGCTTCCTGCTGTATACTCTTCAGGAAAAAATAGGCTTAGATCAAGTCACTGTTCAAAGTGATGACCACGGATTTGTGGAGGGGCTGCTCGGCACGAGTTAATGAAGCTGTGAGAGAAGTTCTTTAACATCAACACCATTAAATGGGAAGTCGGTCATGACAAATATCCAAAACTATCCTTCTGCATTTGCTCAGATCAAAGATTTGTCTGTTGTCCTACGCTCAGTAGTTTGCAAGGTGCTCATTCCTTGTACTCCTTTGATAAAATGAACAGATGCTAAAATAGTAGTTATCATTTCTATAACTCAAATCTTTGAAATCATGTCTGGCCACTAGCAGCTTTCTCTTTCAAAACCTATATTGGACAATGGAAATTTGGCGTTCAGAAATGAATACAGAGTGTCTTGCTTTTTCCACATAGAATGTACAGTCAGGGCCCCTCAGACATTTCTTTGTTCTCAGATCTGCCCCTTTTTTCACTAGGTGCTGAAGGCAACATCTTACATGTATTCCCCCGAATGAGGCAGGTTTTTGGAGAGTTTCATTGTCTAGACGTGCTACCTTAAACTTTGTCTGGGCATTTTTATTTAATGATAACTCCGTGGTGAGGTTTTCATAGGGAGTTTCATAGGTTGACCTTTGAACGGGTATAAAACACATGAAAACAACTGAGAGCATTTCACTACTGGGTTCTTGCCTTGCTTGTTCTTATTTCCGTTTTCTACCCTGATATAAGGGATATTTAATAAACTAATAAATAATAATACTAGTGACCTTTTTCCTACTCCGATTAATGGGGGGGTACAGACATGAAGAGATGTTGTTTATTGCATTGTGCTTCTGCCATTGTTATCATTCCATCCTTTCATACATACTGTAGGTTTTCTAACTGCTTTATCCTGGCAAGCCATGGATGTGAGGCAAGATATAGGACGCCAGTCCTGTGCAGGGCACATGCATACACCAACACGCACACGGCGGTCATTTTTCCAAGAAGCCAGCTAACTCACTCTTTTATGTTTTAGGAGTACATCAGACTGTTGGAGGAAATCAGTACACCTGGAGGAAACCCACGCAGGGAGAACATACACAGTTCAAACAGATAGCACCCCAGTTCCGGCATTGAACCGAGGGTCCCAGCCAGACAGCAATGCAAACCATTGTGCCAGTGTTGCCCGGTCATTGTAAATTGTCATCATTTTGGGGGTCCTTAAGTAAGACACTTAGGGGCTGGAGACGTTTTAGGTGGAAGAAAGGTCTCGTACTTGATGTTCTGTTTTGTTGTTTTATTTTTAAAAAAATCCACAAAAATGGTTCACAAAAGCTATACCACAAAACTGTTCAGGTCTGTGTACATCATTATAGAGATAAATTAGGTGGCAAATAAGGTGAAATATATACCTCTGTCCCTTCAATTTCTTGAGAAAAGGGAAATTCATTGGCACAAAGTAAATGAATAAAAAACTCAAGCTAAAGCTGCATTTCTAAATCCAGTCAATTTATTTTTGTCTAGGTGTGTTGGGCTTGTCTAAAAATGATTTTTGAAGAGAGACTCCGTTTTTATACACTGCTATTTTTACCTGGCTAATTACCTCTAAACCTGTGTTCCTGAAAAACCTATAATTTCCGTAATTGTGAAAGCTATCCAAAGACCTTTAGGTCTTAAATGGGGGAAAAAAAAACGCCAACAAAAGCTTAGCATGAGCAGTCTTTTTTTTTTGACAGCTTTTATGAAGTATTGTTTTCATGAAGCAAGTGTGCACCCGTGCTTCTTATTTTACCGGTACCAGTTTTAGGCTTTTCTTACTTTACCTACAGTACCCTTCATTTTTATGTTCATTTAATAATCTCCCTTGTTATTTAGCAAAAAAACATTGAAAAGGTGTAACTAGAAATGTCAATGGCCAGGTGCTAGGACCCTCTTACCCATTAATATCTACAAGGTTACTCTTGTATTCCCTTGTACTATAATGTACTGTAGCGCAATCGTTATAAAACCCCAGACCTGCTCTTCCACTAACTACAAATCCTGTACCGATTTAGTGCCAGACAGGGAGAAAATTCCAGTAAACCATGGATTTTGGTTAAAAACGTAACTGAAAATTATGAAAAGATTATTAAAATGGCTAAACAAAGTAAAAATGTAAAGTCCTGGAGAACATGCAGAACAATTTTAAAGCAAGACTGAAAGTTTTTAAAATGATTTTTTTTGTTCTAATTTATTTATGTATTAAAAAGCTGGTACGTTTCAGCTAATAGTCCTAACCAAAATGAATGATGAGTGAATGAGTTTGAATTGAATTACTGGAACATGTTTTTAGATCAATATTATATTTCCATATGTTTTGCTGTTTGTCTTCATCTGTGCTCAACCTAATTCAATACTTGTATTTGACATGCAGTATCAGTATGGACTGCAGCATTTCATTCATGATCGTCTTCCTCCTTGGAGATGCTCATTGATGTACGTGAACAATTAACATGATTAATTGAGTCTTACTACTGAAAAATGTAGCTTTTACTTCTTAAAAAAAAGGTTAAATTCTTTGCAGTTAGTATTATTAACCTTCTGGAGTGCTGGTACATTGCTCATTCCATTGATTCCCTTTTGTGTATATGATATTCTAGAAAAGATAATAAGAGCAACCAAATTTGATTCTGGGGCTGAAGGAACAGAACCTTTTTACTCTTTTTAGAGAACACTGCACGAGGACCTGATACAAAGGCATCAACAAGGTCAGCCCAGCAGATTTCGTTAAAGTGAAACAGTGAAACGTGCAAAAGGTGGCACAAATGAAAATTCTGTGGAAGTGCATTTAAAACTGAGAACAGGAGGCACTTCTTTACACAAAGAATTGTGAGAGTGTGGAAAAAGCAATCCAGCTATGTTTAAAGAAGCCAGCTATTGGTTTCAGCAAGAAATAACTAGATGAGACACTGTGTTCAATTAGATACTATCAAATAGCTTCCACTCATTTGTAACCTTTATGGTCTTTGACTTGGGTATTTAAATTACATTTTTTATTTTACGCCCCTGTTGTGCTTTAGTCAAACTTTGGCAGTCTGACCTCCCCTAAGCATGCACATTCAGAAGCACCCTCCTGTACCATAGAGACGCTGCTCAAAAAATGTTGTATAGAGTGCTTCAGATGCCCTATTTGATTTAATGTAAACCAGTTACTTCTCCTCGCCATGGAGATTTGAACAGGATTATCTGGAATTATGATGTAAAAATGGAATCCTCTTTTTATTTTGTAGGATGAAGTGAGGTACAGTACAGTATACTGTAATTCCAGGGCTGAGAGACAGGACGAGACAGGAACAGAAGAGCCTGAGTAATAGTTTTTCTCAGTGATTGCGATCTGTACTTCTTCTTGGAGCACACTGCTCTCTGTTCTTCAACAATAGCCTTGATTCATACTGACCTGTAATCATGTACTGTAGTCTAACTTGTCTGCTCCTGAAACTTCTGATGAGTTATTCTTGAATTTGATATCTATAAGAGAAGGTTTTAAAATGTTTACCTAAATAAAATTAACATTTAAAATACTCTAAACATATTTTAAAGATTCAGTGGAGTAGCTTAACAAAGGAACAGAAAGGGCTTATATGATTAGAGGATAAGCAGCTTCTCATAATGGTGTTATATTCTTGCTATATTCCCATGTTTTCAGGGTTCTTTTTCACCATCCAAAATTATTGCTTTTCCAAATACCTGCACATTAAGAAAGCAATGCAAGATTTGTTCCCACCACTTTAATGGATAATATCACTCTGTGTCAGGTTTACGTCATTTGAAAGAACAAAGGCAATGCTTACAAAGGATGTTTTATTAAAGCTTGGACAGTACATGTATGAGCCTTACCACTGCGTGTGGTCTGGTGAGGTAGAATTGTTTTCAACCCCTTATTTTCTTTTAAAGGTCTGTAACATGGGGTATGCTGGTTGTCTTGAACAGCGTGTCGCTTTTGAAAATATCAACAATCGGGTTTGCAGTAACAGATTGCTATTTTCACAGTAACTGAATCGCACTGAGGTAAAGTTTCACTCAGCCAAGCTAAGTTGATGGTGACCTGTGAGTAACATGATTCATGTTCAAGACAAATAAGGCTAATCCATTTCCTATAGGGGTGTTTCTTGTTTAATACCATACCTTCAGAGAAGAATGTGTGGTTAATAACAAACAGGTGACATAGATATCAGATGAATGCATTTGAAAGTACACAAGTTAAATTTGCATACCAGTTATTAACCTTATGTTCCAGTTCCGTAACATGCCAGTTAATTAAATTCCCCCCTTTTGTATTAATGATGTTGCCTATATCCTATCTCTTCAGAGCTGTGTTCTGAAGTATTCATTTTATTACAGCTCTGACACTCCCTTTTTACCATGGAATCTTGATCTTTTATTTTTTTTGGTGGAGTGATGCAAGGTTAAGATTCTCAGTGCCAATGCTGATATGCCTTAGGTTAGGTTAAGAAATGGAATGTAAAAAGGAGTTCTCAAGTTGACAAAAACTTTCTTTAAGCAAAACACTTTTGGAATGTTTTCTAACAACAGACATTTCTGGAGCAGTCATCTTATTTATAAGTTCAGGTGGGTAGCTGCGTCAGCATGCGTAGGCTGCAAAGGAACAAGTAATAGGTTTATTCCATGCTGAAAAAAAAGAAGAAAGAGAACACAACGTTTCGGCCGTGGAGCCTTCTTCAGGTGTCATGATGATATCATTACTTTTGAAATGTTCCAGTTCTTTCGATTATGACAGTACTTGCTTAGTGGGTGTGTATATACCTTTCATCCTGGCCCTTTCAAAAATGATTGTTAGACGTGGTTTCTTCACAGCAATGCCTAAGATTTCTGTACTGCCTAGAACATGTTTGGTATTGCTGCATATCTTTATTGGAATATCTGCATATCTTCACCTGAAGAAGGCTCCACGGCCGAAACGTTGTGTTCTCTTTCTTCTTTTTTTTCAGCATGGAATAAACCTATTACTTGATCTTATTTATAAAACCACTTCTCTAGTGATCATTGATTTCTGCCAAAGTATACAAGGAAATCACTGTAGTTGATGCCCATTTTTCACGTGCACTGCACAGATTTTCCTAGAAAGCCGACTAAAGGAGCTGACAAGTGTGAGGGGGTTTTCTGATTCATTCTGGGTAATGCCCTGTTTGTAAGGGTAAAAAAGAACAGTAGACGGTAAAGCCTTTTCACTTTGATAATTCATTTCCAACCTGTTTTCACAGATGACACAGATGGTACTGTGATTGTCAGAGCTACGAGTCTGTGGACTTAAGCATAAGCAGTGAATCTTGAACCATATTTGTTAAATGATTGAACTCTGCCGAGTCATTGTGGATACATTTTCAGATTTGACTGGATGCGGACTGGATTGGACTGGATGTACAATATGTGAAGCATATGATTGCAACGGAGTTGTAAAAGTCCTGCCCCCCCCCACCCCCGCAGCTCCTTCACTCCCCTGGAATCTTTCCTGCGACTCGCTTCCCTACAGTGAATCGGTGCGGTAAACCTTCTCCGCCTAATCTGCTGCTTAGTGTTGTATTGCTGGCTCATCATGACTGCTGCATTCAAGCTGATGAAGTGGGTCCCATTTGTAAAGCTCTTCAGGGTTTTTTTGGGGAGGAAAAATGCTATAAACACATGATTTGTATTGGAAATAAGTACACTTCAATGAATAATAATGATGATATCATTACTTTTGAAATGTTCCAGTTCTTTCGATTATGACAGTACTTGCTTAGTGGGTGTGTATATACCTTTCATCCTGGCCCTTTCAAAAATGATTGTTAGACGTGGTTTCTTCACAGCAATGCCTAAGATTTCTGTACTGCCTAGAACATGTTTGGTATTGCTGCATATCTTTATTGGAATATCTGCATATCTTCACCTGAAGAAGGCTCCACGGCCGAAACGTTGTGTTCTCTTTCTTCTTTTTTTTCAGCATGGAATAAACCTATTACTTGATCTTATTTATAAAACCACTTCTCTAGTGATCATTGATTTCTGCCAAAGTATACAAGGAAATCACTGTAGTTGATGCCCATTTTTCACGTGCACTGCACAGATTTTCCTAGAAAGCCGACTAAAGGAGCTGACAAGTGTGAGGGGGTTTTCTGATTCATTCTGGGTAATGCCCTGTTTGTAAGGGTAAAAAAGAACAGTAGACGGTAAAGCCTTTTCACTTTGATAATTCATTTCCAACCTGTTTTCACAGATGACAGATGACAAAGGAGTCTCATCAAAGCTCTGGAGTGGTATCAAGTGTAATTGCCAGAGTTTCAATTGAACAGCTAACCATCTTCCCAATAAAAAAAACAAGTATAAGAATTTTAGGGCAGCGTATTCACGTATTTTACTGGGGCCATGGTTTTGTAATGAGGTCAGTTTATACAGCAGTATTTACTCCTTTTATTTCATTTACTTCAGATATAGAATTGAATCGCAATATATTAAACAATTAAAGGCTGATGTTATGCAAAGGTAGCTGCAGGGCGAGGGATCCAGCTTGGATTCGAAATTCTTGGGCTCTGGGAATTTCAGAGATTCCCCGAGACATCCGAATGTTGCTCATCTTACTGTGAATGGTAGGGTGTGGTGTCAGAGCTCACCGGTCACACAAGAGTAGAACAGCCAGGAAGGTGTGGCTTTTTTGCGGTAAGCTTTTTGTGTCACTTTCAGTCTTGCAGCTTGCTGTCACTTCTTGATTTATAGAACCATTTTTGGCCTGTGCTCGGAAGATAATTGTGCATTTAGAAAACTGGCCAAGTAATTGGAAACGGATTAACTGGACCACTGAGGCAAAGGCAGTCGCACAGTAAATCTAGCTGTCATTTGAGGAGGTGCCAGCTGGAAGGGCCATCTTGCACATGTTGGCCATCAGAAGGTCCTCTGAGCAAAGTCAGAATCTTTCCCTTGGGAAATTGAGCCCTGTGTTCATAGTTTAAGCCTTGATGACCTTTTTTCTATGATACAAAACCACAAACAAGTCTGGTAACATTAGACAGCTATAGTGGTGAGTCTGCCGGCCCAGAACATGAGCACTGAAAGAGTCTTTCAGTGCTCTTCAGTCGACCATCTATGGCAGATTGGGCGAAGTAGAGAGGGAGAGGTACTGTGATTGTCAGAGCTACGAGTCTGTGGACTTAAGCATAAGCAGTGAATCTTGAACCATATTTGTTAAATGATTGAACTCTGCCGAGTCATTGTGGATACATTTTCAGATTTGACTGGATGCGGACTGGATTGGACTGGATGTACAATATGTGAAGCATATGATTGCAACGGAGTTGTAAAAGTCCTGCCCCCCCCCACCCCCGCAGCTCCTTCACTCCCCTGGAATCTTTCCTGCGACTCGCTTCCCTACAGTGAATCGGTGCGGTAAACCTTCTCCGCCTAATCTGCTGCTTAGTGTTGTATTGCTGGCTCATCATGACTGCTGCATTCAAGCTGATGAAGTGGGTCCCATTTGTAAAGCTCTTCAGGGTTTTTTTGGGGAGGAAAAATGCTATAAACACATGATTTGTATTGGAAATAAGTACACTTCAATGAATAATAATGATGATATCATTACTTTTGAAATGTTCCAGTTCTTTCGATTATGACAGTACTTGCTTAGTGGGTGTGTATATACCTTTCATCCTGGCCCTTTCAAAAATGATTGTTAGACGTGGTTTCTTCACAGCAATGCCTAAGATTTCTGTACTGCCTAGAACATGTTTGGTATTGCTGCATATCTTTATTGGTATATGCTGAATTATTCTGGTTTTGTTTTTATCTCATTAAATATGAAAAGGCAGATAAAGCACAAGCACAGTTAAGTTGGACTGACAAAAAGCCATTTACAGTTAATTATAATAATAATTCTCCTTCATTTTCTGCATTTCTGATACTTAATCTCAAGGAATTTTGCAATACAATAATCAAAATTGAGGCATACCCCAAAACACTAAATTAAACAATTAAATTTGAGAATATAAAAATGCTTTTAAATGGAATTTTAAAGTGATGACTGACTTGCAAAATCTTATATGAGCTGGGAGATTTTTCCACAATTCTTGGAGTAAAAAGCACAAAATCCCAGAGTTTGGGGCTTCGTGTTTGGAATTGGAGTCCTAAGAATAGAAACAAATTTAAGGTGTATTGGGGGTTAACTCTACTGATTTTGACTGGAGCCAAACTGCTGAAGCCATTAAAAGTGAGCGGCATTATTTTAAAAATGTATTCTGAAATCCACAGGGAACTAGTGCAAGAAAGCTGAAATGGATGATGTATGCTCATGAATTTTAATTTTCGATAAAATCCAGGCTACTGGGTTCTGACCATGCTTCATGTTGAGAAGGAATTAGGATACACCAGCAAGCACTGCAACTCTGTAATCAATCTTCGGAAAAGACAAACCGCATGCATTAGGAGAGATGTTTGTAGAGACCTGCAAAAGTCTTGCGAAGTTCTGATGCTTGATCAGGAGACTCCTTTGGTGCCGCATTTATAGAGTCAGGTGTCCTCAGGATATATGTTCATTATGGTTCTATTATTGCTCTAGTTAAAGCTTTACTTGTCGCTGAGCTACCCAGTGGCAACTCTGAAGGGAGTTTGCAGATGAGAGATTTTATGCATTATCTTCAGTGTGATTATAAAATAAAACCTATTACTCTTCCAGAACTGTTTCCATTTACAGCCAATAACCCGCTAAGAACAAACTCTCATTTCTTAAGGACCCAGGGTGTAAAAGGAAGAATTTGTTTCAATGTGCATTCAAGCTTTTGTTGATTTTACATGGGAAATTAACTTCTCAGTGAGAACTGTGATTTAATATACATTGGGTGGTTTAGAAAGTAAAGCTCCATTGTTTATGAATTTGTGGAGGCCTGTGCATCTGCTTTCAATCAGCTCTGTTTTTGTATTTGGGGTTGCGAGGAGAGCCATAGCAACATTTTTGTTTATTCTGTGGTATTCTTTCCTAATTAATGCCTTTTCTAAGTCTAAAGAAGAATCCGCAGATGGACACAGCCCATAAATGATCTGGAGTGCGTTAGATGGGCTTGCTGCACCACTTTTTTTTTTTAAAGCGCATGGTTGGAATGAAGTGCTTATCATCTGGCCACAGTTAATCTGTGCTTTCAGTTTTATTGACAGTTAAATGAGCACGAGTGGGTTTCACACTCTTTAACTGAATGCTGTCATGCTTCCTTCTTCAACTCTACAGTGCAGAGGGATGGGTGACCTGTTTTACAAGCCTCTAAAGTTGCCCTCGTCCTTTTGAGAGTGTTTAAAGTTTCAGCCCCATTGTTCAAGTATCAGCACTCCTTGCTCTTGATCTTGAAACTCGCCAAGTTACCCAGCTGCTGCGTCATAAAAATGAAGAGCAAATCATTTCACTTACTTACAAAGCAGTTTTCCTACCATCACGCCTTTGTGTTGGCTTTACTTTTGTTTGTTGCAGCAGTCGCACTACATGGCTTGCCGCCCGTCATTATTTAAAGTTTTCAAATGACAGCACACAAATGCCTGTACGCAGGTAAAAGGGTTTCTTTTGGGGGTGCTTCACCTGGACAGCTCTATGGACAGGTTTTTCTCCTATTGGCAGGCATTACTGCATCTGCATTAGCTAGGATTGCAGGCCTATGTAGGCATTTAGAGAGATTTCACTGTTTTGTTTGAAAGGTAATTTTAGAGCTCTGAGGAGCTCTAGTTGGACAAAGCAGCATTAGAGAGAATGGGGAACTTGCAGTTGAAATGGCCAGCACTGTTTTTTCACTTGTGGAGTGGGAGTGGTCCCATAGAACATCCTGCAAGACTGACTATCACAAGGGCAATCTTGTGTTTCGTGACAGCCTGAAGTGATTTCCTTTGGGCTGCAGCACTGTGCTTGTTTTCCAAATGGAGCTGTACTAATACAGCGGTGTTAAGGGGAAGAATGTTGATGTTTCCTTTCATCCATCCATTTTCTAACTGCTTTCGTAGGGGAACCAGAGCTTATGCCTGCAAGCAGTGGGGGCAAGACAGGATACACCCTGGATGGGACACCAGCCCGTCTTAGTGCACACACAGACACACACAATTGCACCAGGGACAATTTACTCAGAAGCCAATTAACCTACCAGCATGTCTTTGGACTGCGGGAGGAAACCAGAACACCTGTAGAAAACCCATCGGAACTTGAATTGAACCCAGGGTCCAAGAGATGATTCCATTAACATGCATGATTCTTCAGTCACAATCCCTGCAATGAGTGTCGTTACATTTTCCAGGAGTTTTCACTGGGGGATGCTGATGCTCAGAGCTTTACTGGAGCTGCTCTCTCGTTATGGGACTACGGAGTGTGATCTTGGCACCTGAGGTGATTTCGCTGAGACTAATGTTGCTGTGGTTTATCCCTTCGCAAACACCGTTGAAAGCTCTTATGCAGCAGAGTTGTAAAAACATATCCTGCAGTTTTATTATTAAATTGTAACAGACAGACTTAGATGCTTGCCTTCTTTTTTTTTTTTTTGGAGGCTTTGATGCTGACTGGTGCTTTTCTCTGCCACGCTTCAGAATATAGCTTTCTATGCGCCACTGCGGACTATTGGCTGTGGCCTCGTGCCAGCCTGCAAGACTGTAATAACACCGCACACCTCAAGTGAAAGAAGCCTGCGGCGCTTCACAGACACCCGTGCAGGGATTTCAGCTATACAGGAGAGGGGGAGCCTGCTGGATTGTGTGTGATGATTTGCGTAAATTCACTGCGGTTTTGCTCTGCTTGCTAGCAGCACCCAGATAAGTCTTCCCTAGCGGATTCCCAGTGCTTAAGAAAAAATGCTTCAGAAGATTATCTTGAGCTTATACGTTTTTTAACTTTCTATCCATGTAAGCTTCATAGTAAGCATGCATGACAAAGCAGTGTAGTTAATACAAAGCAGCTATTTTATCTCTCTTCTCTAGTTCAGTCTTTCACATTCATGTTGAAAATTTCATTCCCTAATAATTTTTAGAAGCCCAAAAGTCATAGCTTATTTTAACACCTGTTTGTGACAGGCCGAGCTTAATTAAAAGGGGCTCCCAGGGCCTAAGCACATTTAAACCTCACGATGTTCTGAAATTGTACAGTGGAAAGGAGTCTTTACTGTGGCAGAATTTTCACAAAACCAAGAACTAGCTCTGCAAAGGCCCCAGTACAGCCCTTTATATGCCAAACAAGCATAATTCTGCCCAATTCTGAGTAAGTGTTTGCTAGCCTGTCACTAATTATCCTATTAATTAAGTAATTAATCACCACTGTGACTATTTGCAAGCATAAGAGGCCTAATTGGCCACTTGGGGAAGGTTTGCTGAAATATCTGCCTGACTGACCCAGCCTACCACAGTTTTTATTTTATAGTGTTTAACACTGTGACTGAGCTTTCATGTGCTTCCTGCAGTGAGGTTGTCGAGTAAATATCATGCCCCACTCCTGTCTTTCATTCCGGTACCCCACCCTCATGAACCCAGGGAAGTCGCAAGCTGGCTTGCTTGAGGCAGGCCCTGATGTTTCCGGCCTTCAGCCTCCCAGTGCTCCTTTCCTACTTCCCCCTGCTCTTCCTGCGGCACGTCTTTCCTTTTTCCTTTTCTCTTTCTCTTCTCTTTGCCTTCTACTCAAGTTCAGGTGTTAAATGGCCCCTGCGGCATGTTTTTCAGTTTTTCAAATGACTGAAATTAGTTTGGAACATGAAAGCAAGTCAGTCCTTAAAAACGAACAAAAAAAAATCACAGGATCACCCTAGCAAGTGTTTTTTTTTCAAAAATAAAAAGTTTCTTTGGTCTTCTGCTTTTAAGTACAGGTTACATTATGCTTTTCATAGCATGTGAACTTTGTAGCAGCTTAATGTTGGCTGTTTTATTATTTTTTTTTATACAAAGATCTTATTCATTTCAAAGTTTAACATGTTCAGGAATGAAATAAAGATATCCTAAATCAAATACCATAGTTCCAAAGTTGTGTTATGTTGTGAAGGAACAAAGTGAACTTGGAGTTTGTCGGATAAAACGTGTCCCACAAGGTGTAATAAGCATTTCTTCTGCAATGAATTAGACCCTTAGGCTAAATTTAATTTATGGAAATTTTAAAAAGAATGTGAAATAACATGTTGCATAAGACCCTGTCCTTTAAAAAAAGATGCACCACTGACTGAAATTCATTAATGATTCTGTAAAATTCAACTTATTATTTTAACTTTATTATTTTGCTTCTTCAATGCCTTGTTACAAAGCAACATTCTCAACAAGATTCTCTGTAAAACAGAATCGGCCCAAGCATTGACACTGCTATAAGATGTAGTTCCTGACAGACTTGTGTACCCTTTGTGGATGGTGAACATTGAAAACTGCAAAAGACAAACGTTTTTTTTTACATCAAATTACCATGGGTTTCAGAACTAACTTAGAACACTCATTTCACATTCTAAACATTAGTCACTGAACATCAAAATAGATCTTTAGAGCTATGAAGCTCTGCTGAATGGAACACTTGCTGCTGCTTATGTGAGCACTAGAGGGCACTGTTATTAAGCACCTAAACTGTAATTCGACATTTGAGGTCATTATCCTGATAGTCCTGATCAGTCCCAGATGGGGATTTGTTTCTATTGTGATGCTGTTGGTTCAGAAAAAGAAATGTTTAGACACTTTTCTCTACATTTAAAAGATAATGTGAGGGTGGTGGAAATAAAACTGGACAGTGTGCTATCTAACCCTGACCTATCCTGATTTTCTAATCAAATCAAAGTTTATTTATCAAATGCATAACAATACAGCTTGCAGAAGTAGTTGCTGGCAATTAAATGTCTTTTCAGTGAGCTCACAAAAATCACAAAATTCACAAAAACACAAAAATCACAAAATTGAGGTTACGTTTTTTGAAATTGAATAAAACTCAATATGAGTAGAGCTGCTAAGTGTCCATGGTGTGTGCAATATATACATGTATTCAGCATAACTGCACTACAGTGAAAACTGTGTGTCCATGTAGCCATTACAGGTGATCTGCTAAAGGAGCTGCAGGTTGGCTGTTTAGCAGACTTATTGCCTGGAGGTAGAAGCTGTTCCGTAGTCTGTTGGACTTTGACCAAATGCTTCGGTACTGTTTACCCGATGGTAGGAGGGAAAACACCTGTTAGATTCCCCGTTCACTATAACTCCTTCAACATCATTTATCACAATGCAGTGTTGAAAGAATAATATTTATCCCTTGTACGTGAACCTCCTATCTCTCATCCAAAATTGAAGGCACTCCTGGAGACAGAACTTTCAAAGCTTTTGGATGTTTTGTAAAAAGGAATATAATTTGGGACCCTTTTAGGAAAACCTGTTATTACTGCAGACTCTTCTGATTAAAATGGACTCTCCATACAGTGTAATTACCTGCACCACACCCTGCAGAAGACAAAGGAAAAATCAGGGCAAT
Organism: Lepisosteus oculatus; assembly: GCF_040954835.1. Classification (NCBI taxonomy): domain Eukaryota; kingdom Metazoa; phylum Chordata; class Actinopteri; order Semionotiformes; family Lepisosteidae; genus Lepisosteus; species Lepisosteus oculatus. The sequence goes on from NC_090710.1 coordinate 6,128,255, forward strand.
CTCTTTGTGACCTTGGGCAGTGTTGGTATGTGTTCTGTCTTGTCATCGCTGTTAATTTGAATACAGCGAAGGTCAGTGTTGTTAATCATGTTAAAATGTTACTTGTAGTTGAAATACAGAGGATCCATTCAAACGCTGGTAGGTGATTTCCATATTTGAGCTGCAATATGTCATTAGGTCAGCACTTATCCCACTTTCCATGGTCTTAAATGAACAGAGAGCATGTGTCCAACCCCCTTGCCCTCCCCATCTCTGGGCTTGGTGTCCATTAACACAGCTAGATGGATGTACTGCAGAAGAATTGTGGTCCTCTGCTGCTTCAATTCAGTTTGCACATTCAGATCCCAGAGAATTAGCAAGGTCTGTTTAATGGCTCTGCCTTTCCTAATAAACCACACAGAAGAGTATTGTGTATCACAAATGTTGGCAGATATGAAGCAGTGACAGACCAAGAATTATCTTCAAATAAAACATTTGGATTTTCTGTATTCCCACCACCGTTGTTTCATTCAGAACAGAAACTGGCTTTCCTTCTTGTCTAGACAGAAAGTAAACTGTTTTTCTAACTCCAATAAAAAATATTAATTTCCAGTTTTCAGTTCAAGCAATTGAAAGTGTATTGTGATTTTTTGTTTCAGACATTGTTCAAGGTACAATTTGTATTAGGTTTCCCTAGAGTAATCAAGGGCAGTTTTTTTCACTTGTGTGTGTTACTGGATGTGTTTGTGTGCAATTTAAAACAAGCCCTTTCCTGTGTAAATATTATGAGTAAGATTGTCATTATTCAAATTGCAACAAATGGCATTTATTTTGTGTTCATCAGCATTAAATCAGGAAAGAATTACCTTTGTTTTGTGCTTCTGGGCTTGCTCTGACATGCTGATGGTCTAGTTTTCTTGCTAAGTACACAATAGCTGCACTGTGTGTGAGGAATAATCAGCATTAGTTTAGTGTGTATTGAATTAAGCAAGTGTTGCTTGGCAGTCCTGAATCTGAGTAACTGCATTATAGAATGACTCAAGGATTGTTCTGCCTGTGTTTAGTTTTATAAACCACATGACTGCAGAATGTAACTGTCATGACCACACATTTGCCTCAGTACTGCAATAGAAAATGGGTAAAAGTAGAAAAACTAAGAAGGCAAAGGTAATAGGTATAGTTGGTTGGAGATGAGACGATGGGGAATTGTCTTTCAAGATCGGATTTAAGCACGATCTCCCCAAACCTCACCATGGAAGCTCCCTAAAAAGCTCATTATGGGGAAAGTATTAACCTGCTTGTTGCAAATTGTTTTATGGTGTATTCTTTCCTCGTATGGTTAGCTAAAGAAAATATAAAGCATGATAAAGTCATTCTTGACAGTGACACAGACTACTTAGAGAGACTGCTATTATGGTTGAAGTATCATTAATGATTAATTTTCTGTTGTTCCTATGTTCCTATGATGGAAGTATGTTTTACTGATATGTGCCTGATTGTAATTACTCTGTGACACAACTGGTAAATGCCAGCACTTGACCCCAAGTTGAACTGTATGATCCTAGCTGGGAGCCTTAGTCATGTCACTAGCTGACTGTGACTGGAGTTCCCCAAGTTGCAACATTCCCCAACACACGCATGCTTCCTGTCATGTGTTGAAAGAGGAGGGGCTTGAATGGGGGTGGGTGAGAGGAGGAGTCTGCCTACACTTTCTCCTTCTCTCCTGTGTGTGGTCATGAGGTTTTGTAGCTTACAGCTGAGATGTGAAAGACACAATTGACTGCTCCAGATCAGAAGGTTAAATAAAAAATCATTGGTGTTTCTAAAGTTCAAAACAAACAAAATCAGAATTGTTGTTATTTTTCCCATGTTAGAAAACTTTTTTGGTGGGGAAAAAACTGAAAACACTGGGGAGAATGTAATGGAGGATACAATGAAAATGGCATTTTACTGTATTCAGTAAAAGTTTACTAGTAATGACTATTAATGAAGTGAAACGTAAAAGATTAATTTTCCCCTTAAGCCTTAATCGCAGCAATTCTAAACAACAGACTTTTACTTTATTAACATATTAGCTTTTACTTCAGGGATTGCTGCTCTGAGCAGTGAACAGAAGGAAGACCGAATTCACCTGTAGCTGAATGTGGACATATCTGTCTGTAGAGGGCAGCACGACCTTCCTGTAACCTGCTTCTGTATCGGCGGGCAGTAGGGGTCATAAGCACAGGAACTGTAGAACACTTCAGATAAGGGGTTTAGCTAAGAAAGGAGATGCACAGGCCGACAAAAGGATTTGTCATTGTGAATGACAAGACTTGCACTGGTGTAGATGGTAGCCAGGCTCCAATCTGTTGCAGACAAGACCAGCATGTGCTCTACAGGAAGACATTCTGAACAATCAAGTGTGTAAGAGGATTCTCACTTTCAGATATGATTCTGTGTTTCAGCTTTTGCTGGCTGTTAATCTTATTTCACAGCATGCTTAAATCCCACGATTTAAGGTTTTTTTCTTAATTTAGAAAGCAGACTGAGCATAAGAAAAATACACAAATAATGAATTTCCTTTGTTCAATGGTAATTGTGATTCAGAGACTCCAAAATTCAGTTCTCAAGCCAAAGTTTTTTTCTTTAAAATTGATTAATGTCTGTCTGTGGATTATGGTAAAGTATGGCAAGATTCATGGTGAGAAATAGCATATTTATAAATAGCTGGGTTTAGGGCACATCTTGCTATTCAGATGGTTCTACTCTTCTTAAGCTGAGCTTTCCTCCTGAGTGTTATAGTAATAAGCCTCACGTGCTGTACTCCGTATTTTTGTGGTTACTTGTTCATAAGAGTGCATTCAGGTTAAAACGGAGATGTGCGGCAGTGGCATTAGAGAAACCATTAACAACACCCAGCTTTTGTGTCACCTGTGCTGTAATTCTTTGTTCTTTTTATGTTTATCTTATGATCAGTAAATAATGCTTTAGACACTAATTAAAGATGGACGTGGTGCTTGTTTGAATCTGCTTGAATTAATGTGTTGATGTCATAAGAATGGAGTAATATCCATTGATTGGAAATGGCTAATTTAGCACTCATCCAGAAAAGGATGACAAAGTCGCATAATTACAGATATGCAGTAGAAGTCTAGCTTCTACTGCATGTAAATGTTATGAAGATAATATAATGTCAGCTTGACGAGGGGGATATTCAAGGGTTGAGAAAATGGTACAGGCAGAGGTTTTTGATAAAAGATTAGTTCTTAATGCAGGCATCCTAGATAGCGTCGTAAGTGAATTTGGATAGTCAGTTAAAAAGGTTAACGATGTTAAGATTGCTTAATTATAATTAAATCAAGGGATATTCATGTTGAAGTGGCGTCAATTTTTAGGAAGCCATGTAGAAGTTTGGTACCGTGTTGTCAAGAAATGTTTGTCCTGGAACTGATCTAAGAAGAGCAGCCAGATACACACCTGCTGACACATACTGTACCTGGTGTATAAAATGATAGAAGGACTAAGGTGAAAGAAATGTAGTCCTTTTTAGCTTTGAACAAAGACAACTATGTGGGTACATGATTGAAGCATTCAAAATCCTCAAATGCATTAACAAAGTCAATCCATTTCATAAATCACTGTTGATCCTGGGGACATAAGAGGAATCTAACAGGAAGTGCACTTACAGCCAAGAATAGAAGACATGACTGCAAACAATTATTTTAAATGTATAATTATTTTGTAAATAAAATGAGGGGGGTGAATAGTGAAACCTCAGACTTTTTAAATTGGATTTATTGAGGGTATCCTGAAGAAATCCTTTTAGCAGTCTAAAAAAAGAAAAAGGAGCATTTTATTATGTTTCTGAAGCTCTCTTATCCTCTCAAAAGCTGTTGGTGTGTGTTTGCTTTTTTTTTTCTTGCTGTCTTCCATAGCAGTGTTAGGGAGAAAAGGAAGCAGCCTCTTTCAGGGAAATTTCATCAAGGAATAAATAAGCTCTTCCTTAAAAAGAAATAAACAAAAGACAGAAGGAAACAGCACTTGCATTGTGAAGCAACATTTGATGAGACCCATTCTCTTGTGTTTTCATAAGGAAGAAAAGCAAAGCCCCCTTTTAAAAAGTCTTCCTCCTTGTATTGTGTTCAGCCCTGTCTGTATCTACAGCTTCACATGTAGTTTTAAGTATTAGACTTCAAATAATGTCTCTGGTCTACGCTAGCTTGTACTTGTAAAAGCTGTGAATGAACATGCCGTACAAACTGAACGATTAGAGCTGGTGTTGCCTCTCGATGGGTTTGCTACCATTAAACCCACGGTGGCGGCTTAACTTCTATTTAATGAGCTGCCTTTTTTACCCTTAGCAGCTGAAGGTCAGCCACATGAATCTCAGCCCACGTCAGCGTATTAACTGAGGAACACAATAAGAAACTAAACGGCAGTCAATGCAAGTGAGGAGGTTGCCTCTGAGGTCAAGTGCTTTCTGGGCCTGAAAACCATTTTAAAAATTCACCTGATACCGTAGGTTGGGATTTTCAAGTTGGTTCACTGTTGAGCAGTTACATGACTATAATTGTAAACACACAAATATTAATATCTCCACAATGCAATGGGGGGGGGGGGGGACACCTTTTGCCACATAATGGATTTTTAAAGCATTGGTTAGTAAAGCTGCTTCTTACCAAGGCTTTGAAAAGCCGTTATGTGGCATAGTATTTTTTCCCCATTGCATTGTTGAGATATTCATTTGTGAGAAAATGAACAACCTTTTTTCTTTGTCACACTATTTAGCTATCTAACAGCTCTTATTTGTGATGACGGAATAAAAATCTCTGGCTCTGGTGTAGCCGAAGTTGTAAACATTTCATGCAGGACTGGTCTCACAGGATTGAGAGTTTTATAAATGATTGGAAGGTTTAACAGAAAACAGGGCTTTGCCATTTGGCAGTTTGCAGTATTTGTGCTAAATAGACTGATGCTGTGGTCTCTGGGGAGGCTTAGTCATTGTTGGCACGTGGGATGAAGAAGATTTTGAGGAAAAAAAGTGACAAATTAAAGTACATTTTAGAAAACCTGCTTTCTTTGTTTTATCCTCAGCAACACCCTGTTTCATTTCACACTTTGTCTGAAAGAAAAGCTGAAATAAACCAGAATGCAACGGGGTGGAAGTGGTGATGAAGGCTCTTGGTTTGTAAATTGTAAATTAATTCCAGGTTTCTCTTCAGAAGAAAGACGAATTGACCAAATTCATAATTAAACAAAAATATTATGTTGCTTAGGTTGAAGAATTACAAATAAAACATATATGTACAGTGACAGTGTATATCCAATCTACTTCTCTGAGACCTCTTTTTTAGTGCAAAATGTGAACAGAAAAACCATGCTCCTTCATTGCCCATTTTGTCTTTGTGCAGAACCTGTGCCTCATGAACTGAAATGCTCACTGATAAAGCTGACAAAACACTGAGTACTTCATTAAAACAAAGAATACAGTAGTTCTAGAAAAAAAATCTTCTAATCTGTTGTACAAACAAGTTGGCGACCACAAAAAACAGTTTTGGTCATGGTTATTTTTCCAGCTGTTTTCAATCAACAATTTAATTTTTAAAAGAGTGAAATCAGGAGTCTTAACGCATCAAATGCATCCGTGGAATGGCCCCCTCTCACTTGTAACGTTCATATGAAGGAGCAAAAATGTTACAGCGAGTCCCAAGCTTTACAAATACAAGGAAACAGGCACTTCCTTTCAAACAAATTCTGGAGACCCCTGGCAGTGACCTTTGAGTGTGTGAATCTACAACTGGATGTTGATATGATGTCAGCGTTCTCCATTGTCCTCTGAAAATTCCACTATTGACAATGCCAGGTGACTTTCTTCCATGGAAATTTTGCCAGGCTCTGGTGTTAGATTTTCCCTCCGCTTCTTTCCAAAGAGTTCAGCTCGCATTTATATAATGGTTAACAGGAGACCCAGCCACTGAGAAATATGACCTCTTTTATGGAGAAACTTGGTTGGCAGTAGTTTTTTTTTCATGAGTTTAAAACCACAGGACTGCTGTACCTCTTGCCTTGCATGTGCCATTTTTGATTACATTTTTTAATTAAAGTTTAAATTTAAACACAGCCATGCGTGTTGGTTATATACTTATTGACACAGTGCCAGCATTTGTTGCTAGGTATTCCAGAAAGTATTTTTATTATAGAATACAGAGGGCGCCGAGTATATATTTCAAAAGGCAAGTTCCATTTGCTGTTCTCGCATAGTTTTGTAACTTAAGCAGAAATGGTCTACAAACTGAATAGAGCATCAGTGAGACCACTGCCAAACAGGTATTGGAAGGCAACAGTGTCACATTTATGGGCAGAATCTCCCCCAGATTGCACAGCTGTGCCACATGTGTCCGTCAACCCATCCTTTGGTTTTTCTATAAAATGCTAAAATTATTGTAGCAATACCAGCTGTCAACCCTGTGGATCAGCAGTTCCTGTCTAGAGGATTGTCACCAATGTGTCATGGTTTAACTTGGAAAACAGGTAAAAGATGAGCACCAATGTCCACTTTAAGTGTGCTGCTTTGTAAAACCGCACAAAAGTGAGCAAAATAGAGATTAAATTATCAGTAATTTACTGCTGATGTTAAAAGCAGCATTCACTTTTAGACTTGCTAGCTCATTCAGGTTAAACACTATAGTCCAGATATGGAGATTCTTGCCTTCAATGGATTTCTCACAGTCCAGCCAAAGTCATTTGTAATTAACTTAAAATTATATTCTCCTGTGGTATCATGGATTCTACAGATTTAAAATAAGCTATCTCTGTTCGTTGCTTGTCTTTCGTTGTCAGGTGGCTTTGTGGTTGGTTCTGTTGCATAAGGTGTGTGTGTGTGCATATATATACTGTACTGTATATAGTAGACACAAAAATTGAAAGACCTAGGTAAATAAGAGACATCAAGTATTCTGAAACAAGAACAGACTATTCATTCTGCTGCCCATTTTGTAATTAACTGATCCATGGATCTCATTCACCCATTTCTTGAAATAAATCTGGGGATTGGCTTCAGCAACAAGCCAGGATTGAGTAAAGAAGTACCTCTTGTTCTTGGTTTTCAGTGCACTTCCCAATAATGTCTGCTTGTACGCTTAGGTTTGCGTTTCCCTGTTCAAAAATCAGACTTTGAAAGAAGGGTGATTGCTGTGGTGCTTTTGTTAGGAGCTTCAGTGCCCAAAACAGCTGGACATGCTGATGTCAGCATGGAACCCTGAGAGAAAGACATCAGCAAAGGTCAACAGAGAGCGAAGCGCATGCTCCGGGATCGCGATATCCCGAGATCATTCCAAGAATAAGGCAAAACAGACAAGCAGCTGCGGATCAGTTGCTTGCAAATTTCAACCTTGAGCACAAGCAGCCAGTTTAATCAAAAAGGGTCCACCAAGAACTCCACAGCGCAGGATACTATAGTCGGGTTACACTTCGCAAATTGCTCTTCACACCTGGTAATGCATGTTTGCTAGTTAAGTGGTGCAGAGAGAATGGTGCCACATTCCTCCTATAGAATTCCACTTACTAGTAGACTCTATATCGCAGATTGTACCAGACACACCAGCTGCTCATGATAGCGACTTTACATTGGGGTTCCATTTTTTCATCCACTACTTAAGTTTTGAAAGGAAGTTCGAACTCCATTTATTCTGAACAATGCAGTTTTGTCGGAACTTAATGTGCAGACCGCTGTAATGCGGTTACTGCTTGCTCAGTGTGGATGTCATTTTAAGATTGCTTCCTGATATTGTAATATCAAAATTAAGGAAATACTTTGAGTTATTTTCTCAGGAACTCAAGCAAGCTCAACTTTTACCTGTAGAAGGTGTTCCCTTTTGGACAAGGCAAATGAAAACCAATACCAAAGAACTCTGAAAGGAGCACTTTTATAAAGGCATTTTAGTGAGCTGCAGAGTAACATTAGCATGGAATTAATCTGGTTGCCAGCAATACATTTATTTAATGGGTGTTTCTGAAAATACAACTGTAAAATACAATTTTTTAAAATACTAGTCTGCCTAAATGTTTGAAAAATTGAAAAAAAAAACATTTTCTGTGGTTTATCACACAGGCTGTGTAATTTGAGGATGCAGTTACATTTTTTTATTTTTCAACAGAATTATAAATACCAACACTACTTTATATTGCTTTCTATACAGCAGTCAGATATTTGAAAGGTAAAAAGGTTTTTAAAATGCAGATTCAGTCAAGGGATAGGGAGTTTTACAGCTTACTTCTTGGGTGCAATATAGTATAAGCTCATGTGGTAAAAAAAAACCAAACCCCCCAGTTATGCATTTATTTTCCCATGCAACATGTTTTTTTTCCAAATCGGTTACATTTTGATTTTAAGATGAATTAGACTGCGTTTTGTGCACAAGAACAATGCTTATAATGCTGAATTTGCTGTTTGAGGGTTAACATTTCTTCTCCTCACTGCAAGTGTATGGAAAGTAATGTTCATTCTCATCAGAGCCAGTTTTGACATAATTCAGATTTCTTTCCCTGAGGTCTGTGACGCACATCCTACTAACATAAGCTGTTCCTTTTAGGAATTCCATCTAGTGAAGTAAAAGAGTATTTCATGTTGTATTATTGTTGTACATGTATGCAATACCTCCTGCTTTATGCCCTAAAAATATGGCTTGACCCTTCATAAACTTTGATAAAAATGGAGTAATACCTTTGCCCCTATACAAGGAAACATGTTATCTTGGAATAAGGCAATTATAGCCTGCAGTTGAGATGCTGCCCTACCTTTCCTTGAATATGCTGTGAGGATGGTGGACAAGACATCACAGAAAAACTTTTCTCCCTTTTACAATGAATAAGCCATTGCCCTTTCCGGTTCACACTTAGATTTTCACCTTAAATATAGCTAAATTTTTGTTTTTAATTAGACAAAGAATCTTAAAATCTTGCATGTCTGTTGAAAGTATAAATCGGGAAGTAGACCTGCTCATTGAATTAATATATAGTCTAGGCTTCCCCAAGTGCAGTCTGGCAGCTCTCTGCAGATTCCATTATAAGGCATACCTATATGCTATTAGAAATAATGCTTGCAGACTGGCAAAGTGGAGATAATGGCTTTTTTCTCAGGGGCTTCCAGTCTCTTCGATCAATGGCCATAACTGAAGTCTTCTGACTGCTTGGCTTCGGCCTGCTGATCCACTGCTCTTATTTCAGGGCTCAGCAGCTCAGATTGGCCTTACTGTCTAGGTTAGAAAAAAGTTGGTAACCGAGTCAAATACAGCTGAATTAGTAACATGTTCTATCTTACCTCTTTCAGTTTAAAAACATGGCATTTAAAAAAGAAAGTGAAAACCAAACAAACTACTTCAAACACCAGTATTGTTTTCAGTATTTTATATCCTTAGTCACAGTGCAAGTGTGTCCTTCTTTTTTTGTGCTCTTCACTGCTTGTACAATTATTTTCAAAGTAGAGATGAGAATGAAAGAAATTCAAGAACTGTATTTGTACCCCCCCCACCATTTCATAAATTATAGAATTAAAAACCCAAAATAAACTTCCTTTAATAGATGATTATAAAAAGAACATTGTTGAGTGAGAGGGAGAAGCGAGGTTTGGCTCAGATCCTAGGTCAGCTTTTTTTTTTTGTTCTTTCAGCCAAAAAAATCAAACATTTTTAAGCAATACTTTGTTAGGGAACACGATAGAAATTGTAGCTTGGCTGGGGGTTTTCTCTGCTGTCATAAAGTGCTCTGATGACATGGCACATGCTGGTGTGTGTATGCAGTATTCACACACCTGAAAAAGATCCAATTCGACAATAAAGAGAGGTTTAAAGTGTGTCTTGGCCTGAGCTGAAGGACCTGTAGCAGCAAGGGTCTGATGTTTTTCCTTTAAAGTATTTTACTTTTTTACTCAATTTTACTCCTGTATGTATTTTTAACCAATATTCAGTGTATGTCTTTAACTGTTGTTTTAAAAATTCTAAGTCATTATGCTAATGATAATTCTAAGTGATAAAATACATTCCAAGGTATAATGTTCATTAATGAAACAAGCTTTTAATGAATAGCTAGCTTCTGCTAGTCATTTATTTTACCTAATTTTTTACACTTTTTGTTCTGTCGTAATAGTGTTGTGAAGCAACCTGGAATGCCACACACTACTGATATCTTTTAGTACAATACTACAATGCATTTAAGTTGAATTGCTATGCATCATTACACAAGGCTTAAAGGAATGTCCTCTACTGAGATTCTGATGGAACTGAATAGTTTTGGTCGTGACCAACGAAGACTACAAGGGAACTGATAGAAGTATTCCAACATCTTAAAAGGCATTGACGAAATCAACCCTGCAGAATTAACGGTGAAGCATGAGCTAGAAGACACAAGTGGAAACTATGTGGAAGTGCGTTTGAAACTGCTTTAAGTAAGAAATTCTGTACCCAAAGAGTTGTAGTAGTCTAAAACAAGCTACCTAGCTACAGTATGTGGTTGAAGCTGATACCTTCCAAGAAAAAGCTGGATGTGATCCTGGGCTCAATAAACTACTAACCTCCAAATGGGACCAAATGACTCATTCTTATGTCTATCTTTTCTTATGTTCTTAATTGGTAATATAGTGCACATGCATCATAATGAAAGCTCGTGGTCATTTGGACCATGGTGTCTTGATCTTATTTAATCTGTTATTTCTTCTGTTTCCCTTAATAGCTTTTATTTATGTATAAGATAATACTTGTACATAAGCAAAATGATGTCTTCATGTTGTCAAAAAAATACATTACAGTGCCTGTAACATCGCAATGTTTGTCTGAAAGGAATAAATGAGATGATTTCTGTTATGTTCTGCTAATAATAAATCTGTGAATCAAAACATCAGTTTCAACCTATAGAAAACTTATTGTAATATCTTTTTAATCCTTTTTTATTTTTGACATCTGAAAACATCCTAAAAGGGTAAAAAGCCTTGAATTTATCTGTGTAGTTAAGGCAAGTACTAGATCTCAGATTTTAAGATTATTAAAAGCTAAAAAACATTACTAATTTTTTAGAACAAACTTGAAGCATGTAAACTCTTTAACCTAAGAAATAGGTTTTTTTCCAATTAGCATTTGGACAAGGCAAATTCACTATTAAACAAAGGCACCTCACTTCTTAAGATCAATATTGTATACATACTGTATATATGACATCTACAACCTGTTATTTAAGTGATGCGAAATAGCTTGTCCCAAGACTGTACTATTCGTGACAATGTTTATTACACTTGTAATAGCAGCCTTTAGCAAAGCTACACCTATTGAAGTCCCATCTGTACAGAACATCACTAGATACAGTATATCATTTAGTTACCTGTGACCTGAATACACTTTTCTTTGCAGAATACAGTAATAATTCCAGAGAGTTTGCTGGTGAGAGATAAATGTGTTGCAGCTGCTGGAATTTTGGACAATTTTAGATACAAGGGAACCATAAACAGTGTGGAACAATGATTACAATTCTGGACTGGATGGTTGTGAGTCCCAATCTTGGGTGAGACACAGCTGTTGTACTCTGGGGCACGACACTTCACTCAACTGTATTAAAAGGTGCAATTGCAAGTCTCTTGGGATAAAAGCATCAGCCAAGTAAGTAGTAATACCAAATATTGTTTATTCTCTAAACAACCCACACTTTGATTTACTTTGATTGTCATCCTTTTAAATTTCAAAATGAAGGATCTATCCAGAAGCTTGACTGCCGATATATTGTGAGCAAGTTGGGTCAAGGACATTTATAATTGGTGGAAACTTATACTCAGCTTCTGTTATTAGTAGCATTTAGAAGTAAGTTTTGTCATCAGGTGCTAGCAAGTCTTTAACATTTTTAGAAGAATCCTGTTAACTGGATTGAATTGTTTCTCAGTTCTTTTCAAGGTGAATGTAATCTCTGGAGTGTTGTGAAGTCAGGCGCTATCAGGGAACTGTCAGAAAATTGAAATTCCAGGTGTCTGCTGTATAAAAATACCCCCTTGTGTTTATGAGGAGTGGGTGCTTGCACACATTCCACCCAACCTAGTCATTCTGCGCTAAGCATCTGTTCAGTGAAGTGATTGCTTCAAAAACAGTAATTTTGGTTAGACTGAACATGACATATTTAAAAGTTCTTTCAATTCCTCCAATGATCTCTCAGTTTAGTGGCTCATGAGATCTTTTTCCCTGCAAAACCAAGAACATATGCTGCTTGTTGCATTACAGTGCTCGAGTACCCTAAGCTTATTCTTTGTGTCAGTTTGCTTTGCTGATTACACCAGTCCCTGACACCCTCTCAGAAAACCAGAACAATGTGTTTGAGTATAGGATGCAGGAGAAAAGGAGAACAGCTAACCATGATTCCATGTTATTTTTTATTATAAAAGCCATTTTTTCTCCTTTCTCCTATACCTCACTTCCTAGCACATAGCAATGTCCTTGTCTTTCACTCTTGTTTCCCCAAGTTGAACTGTTGGGACTGATCTTCAAATTTCTCACTGCAATTTCACAAAGGGGCACCGAGAGGTCAGACTCAGTTTGCACTTCATCAACTTAGTGCAGCTGGCAAAATACCATAACCTGGGATTGTCACAATTTAGCAACTTGAGGGACCCATCTAGCTACTGTACCAATGCTGGCAGTGTCTGGCCTAGCATCTGCTGTTCTCAGGAGGCTTTCTAACAGGAGGATTTCAACTTTCCAGTTCTTGGACTTGTGACTGTCTATACATTAAAACTAAAACCTGCATCCTTTCTTCAGTGTGACTGGCTACTGTCCCACTTCACTCTGTGCCACCTTTATCAGGGAAGCAGTGTGGAGCAGTGGTCAGTGTTCTGCACTGGTAACTGGAAGGTTAGTGTTGGGTAAGACATGGCTGTACACTCAAACAAGTCATTTCACCAAACTGCTTCAGTAAAATACCTAGCTGTATAAATAGCAGCAAATGCAAGTCTCTTTGGATAAAAGGGTCTGTCAAATAAATAATTAGGACTAATTTTGGACTTCCCAGTTCCAAGATCAGGAATTTCATGGACCTACACTTGCAGTGTCATCCATTACAGCTCAATTTGTTTTCTAAACTGTGCCTCGACGTAGCTGCTAAAAAAAGCAATTTTTCTTTGAGGCTACAAAGATTGAGGACACTTTGTGTCCAGTTTTAAAGAGCTCCATTCTTGACAAGAATGAACTTGTCTTTGTTGAAGATATAATGCTGTACAAGGTTAACATTTGTTTCCTCTGTATATTTTATTTGGTATCCTCAAATATTGCAACAGTCTGACTGTATGCCATGTAAGTATGTTTGGTTTTACTCATTTTATGTTTTCTTTTCTGCATGTTCAGGAAAACATTAATTAGGGATCTGTCAGGCTCTCGTTATTAAAATGAGACCTTTTTAAAGAAAGTTCTTATATTAGGGGGCACAGTTGTTAAAAAAAATAGGTTCAGCAACAAGCTATCCAACAAGTTGTCCGGTTGTAATTCAGCAACAGTGTTGTCTTTTCTCATTTGGAGTGGGTGTTTTAATATGCTCCTTATCTTGCTGAGGAAGCAGTTCATATATAATTGTCTCCCTGAAGACTAGTCTTTCAGACAATCTGGCTCAGATAAGTTTGTTTTACAGTGTACCAGCACAGGTTTTATCAAGTCCTTCATCAAGCCAGAAACCATGCAGTCTCAGCAGCAGAGAATCACATTAAGGCTTTAAAGAAGAGCCTTCTTTGCATTTATTTATATTTTAAAAAGGTCACAGTCAAATTGCAAATTGCCTGCCATGTCACTGTGCATACTGGTTTATTTCTGGGTGATACTGTGGTGGCTGAGGATGTTTGTTTTCATGTCCACTAATGAAGATTCAAGGCATATTAGTTTCTAGCATATAATCTTCTGTAGTTTACTGTATTCATGAACAAATTAATCTGCTTTATTCATGTGGTATCTTATTCTTTTATCTTCAGAATTTTCACAATCCCCTTAATCAAGTTCACCCATATTTTCTGGCCTATATAGGTACAGTAGGAATGTTGTACATCATTCTAGTATTGAAAAAGTAATTTGGAAAAAAAAAATTGAAGAAAACAGAGTGCTTATAGTGTTGTTGCTTAAGTGCGTTTTACCTTTGTCCAGTTAAGGGAGGGAGTGGTATGGAGAAATTTAAGGAGTGCTGAGTATCAAAACAACTCTAGCACACACTGTCACAGTAGAGATGTTTTGACGCTAACTTAAACTAGATGAGCAGCCAACCATATTGCTTTTTGCCTGACTTTGAAAGTGGCCTGCACAGGAGTAAGAGATGCTCACGTCCATGTGTATGAAAGGGGAATTGCTATAACATGAGGCTACAGGGACAGTTTTTTTTTGTCCTTGCTTCTCTGCAAGTCTTGCAGCCTCACCTCTTTTATATCTATCTCACACTGACAGCCCTGATTCTTTATGTGCCCTTCTAAATTGTGAATATTGCATAAAGCTTCTAACTCTTTTCATTTCATTTTCATTTCATTGTTAAGGTGCTCATGTCGTGCTGAGCGTATAGTATATTGTAGATGTATTTAACTGTACCTCTCAGAAAAGCAAATTTCCCTTCTGGGACAATAAAGGTAGTAAGTAGCGGGTGTTCAGATACCTCGAATACTGCCCAGCACCACCACTGGCTCCATATTTTCACATCCCTGGAGAAATGCAAAACACAAACTCACTTACAGATTTGGGTCAAGGAAAGAGGCAGAAGCTTACGCTCTCATTAAGAAAGAGAAGGGCACTCTGGGAGAGAGGGAGGGAGAGAGAGGAGCTGTACCGAGGAGCAGTAGCAGACGCACAAGCTGGCAGCGTGACGAAGTGCAGTGCTAGCTGAGGAGGCAGCAGCAGCAGCAGCAACATTTCCAGCATCCTTCTAGAATGAGCTTCCGAGAGGCTCTGACAGGAGCTGAGGAGACGCTGCGTCGGACTTAGAACTGGACTCACTGAGGAGCTCTGAGGGGAACTAACACTTTCAGCCCTGCTGTGGATGTGCCTTTGCTTCTGGTCTGTCCTAGTTTGGGGACTGTCCTTGTCTTCTGAAAGCAAGCTTCCTCGCTTGACAGTTTACTTGACTGAAGGCTTGTTTTCTGCTCTTGTTTGTCCTCTTGTACCCCCGTGGAGCATTGCAGTTTGGAACGGGGCGGAATTAAGGCTAAGTGAGGAAACTGGGTCATCTGGCTGCTCTCCTGAAGGTGATAGGCGCATGTGAGGGCCGGTGATGTTTGTGACTCTACGCTCATCCCTGGAATGGGCTGCACCACCAGTGTCATTCTCTTTGAGGGCCTGCGAACTGTGATTGAGAGGAACTGTGGCTACATCTGCAAGAATGCTCCAGAACAGAATGGCCTTGAGCAGGCAGAGCAGTCTCCAAGCAGGGCAGAATCCAGGATATGGCCACAGTCTGCAGTGGTAAATGCGAATGTCTTGTGGCTTCATCTGTGTGTTTGTTTGCATTTGCGGCAGATAGGTGAATCACACTGAAGAAAGTCATGGCTTTTACTCCTTTCAACTTGACACTAAAAATAGAGTGGCATTTCTTAAAAAGAAGAAATTAGAAGCATAGTAAAAGCGGGAAGTGAGTTTTTTTAAGTATATCCTTGCAATCAAAGCTTATGAATTATGCAGCCCCACTTAAATGTCCAGACAGTCGTGTAAGGTTTTTTTTTCCTGGCAGTTATTTTGCAGACTGTAAAAGGTGTATCTGTCAGTAAAGGAAGCTTTGATTTCCTGTTCTGACATGTAGTACCCAATAGCATTATCTCTACTGTACAGAGTTATTTGCTACCAGAATTAATTAACATGCATGGAACTGTATAGGAAAGGGCTTTAAAATGACCTCTTTTTCAGTTTTGATTAGTGAGAAGAATTGTCTTTTCCAGTTAAGCCCATCCCCTGTAACCGAATACAGAAACTAAAATGCAGGCAAAAGCAATTAGACTAAATCTCTGTCCTTTTTTAGCACCGTTGTATGGATCGGTTCTTGCAATAGGAAAGCAGCAGAGTTCTGTGACTGATCAATGAAGCTTTTCTGTTAAAGTAAATTTCTGTTAAATTTCATGGGAAAAAAAATGCCCATAGCGTCTGGTGCTTAGCAGTCAGGATTGTCTTCTGCATAGGGAATTGGCTTATTTTTCAGATTCAGTCTCCTTTATTTGGTTTTAAAAAATGACTTTTAATCCTTTTCTTGTCAGACAAAAATTGTGTAGTTTTTTTGTAACGTACGTTAGGATACCAATAGGGACATATACTTTAAACAATATGTAACAGTGCTTAATTTACCTAAAATGCAGCCTATTGCACATGGTTGACAGCTTTTATGTCTTTTCTTTCAAATCAAAGTCTGCATCTCTTTTTTTTCCCTGTACAATCCAGACTAATGATATTTTTGTTAATGCCTATAAATCACAGATTTAAAGAATCAGAGGCAGTTACCAGCTTGTCAAAATCAGAGAACAGAACACAAAGCGAGGCAAATGGGTGGATAGACAAGTGACAGACAAAAAGATTTTGGTGCATCCGTAAGAGATGCTGGATCCTTTAATTAGGAAAAAAAAATCAGATAAAATGCTTGCAGCTGCGGATTTTGCGGAGGAGGCTGAAGGTGGGCAGGGGAAAACGGCATCGCAGGCTTGGCTCTGCGCTCACGTGAACGAAAAAGCGGAGATCCACCGGTCAACTTGCGAGGACTGATTCTACACATAAACAAAGCATCCACATTCACGTTTTCCAGAACAACTGCTTCTGTTGCTCTTCAAACTAATGCTGTCAAATCTGAAGAAAAAAGAAAGCCCTGCCAAAAAAAAACAAACAACAGAAAGCTTTGTGGGATTATTCTTTTCCCCCACAGTCCTTCTACACTCTTGGTATACAGAGTGCACATGACCACACTGCCAGATACAGATGGCTGTGTGTGTTCACCATTGTGTGCTTGACATTTTGTCACAGCTGTGTATTTCACAAAAGTATATTGTAATGCCGCAGGAATCTACTGCTAGTAAAGCCAACATCATGTATCTGATCACCAAATATTAGTATATTATATAATACTCTCGGTGTATTAATGCAGTCCAGTGGAATAAGCACACCTTGGTCAGTATGAGAGATGGTTGTGCTGTTGCTGTCCACAAGTATATTTCTACAGCATAAATTCTGGGAAATTCTCATTCTCTTTATCTGCCAGTAAAAAAGGTCTCGTCTGTTCTGTCATTTTAATTAACAAAAAACTTTGAATTAGCTCTTTCCCCATGAAATGTTTGCCCTTTCTGTTTAAGAAAGGTGAATGTTTGGTTGGGAATAATGAATAGTAGGGAAGGTGACTACTTTCAAAAGCAGTGTATACAGAAAATTGCCCCACTGTAAGGACAGAGATGGTTTCAGTTTCTGAAATACATATCTCTGATGTACTAGAAGTGCTGTTGTTGCCTTTGGATTAATTATGTCATTGAATGTTGATTTCATGCTTCTGCACTGTCTGTGGCTCTGGGCAAACAAAAGACACTGGTTCATTTGAAATGTCCTTACAGGAATTTTGGTCCATCCCTCCTAGATAACACTGCCTGGCCTGGAATGTCTAATATACAGCACAAAGATGATCTGCTGCTGACAAGGCTGGAGGGTGGAAGTGTGCTCACCAGCAGAGCTTGAACCCCTGACACTCATTTCAGTATGCAAGATGGTTGTGCTACTGTTGTCCACCCATGGCTTTGTTTACACAGGATATTGCCCTGGGTTTTCAATTAGTCACTTTATACCAACGCACCCTTTTCCTTCCTCCAGGAAATTAACATATGCTTTTTGTGTTTGGAGGGAAGGGGGGGTAGTGGCAGTAATCTGTCTTATCTCATTATTGGTATTTAATGCTGCGCTTCCCCAGGAAAGCCCCCAAAAGCCAACTGTAACAGCAGAAAGGTACTGTAACAAGCGTGGGGGCACCGGAAACTGACCTTTCACCGTTTATTTCTGTAACAAGTCATCTTTGTTGTTATTGAATTGCTCTGTTTGCGGAAACTCTTTTGTTTTTTATAGGGGGAAGGAGTCTTCCTTCTGAAAGATTGCTAGCCGGTCGGACTAGGCAGGCGATCATACCGACAGCAATAGGAACTCTGCTTCACATGTCTTTCGGACCCCATGAGTCCCCCTTAATTGTTTCTCGCTTCTCCACTTCTTCATTGATCTGATGTGCAGTGGGGAGGTTGGCACTTGATGGCTGCCTCACATCACCCAGGTGGGGAGATGCAATTCTGTGGTGGATGAAGTGGGTCCCCTGCTACATACTTAAAGAGCTTCAGTATAAAAATGGCTAGATAAATGCAGTTCATTATTACTTGTGAAGAAGACATACCAGACTGTCACATTTTAAATAAGTAGCTCCCCAGATACACTGGAAGTTGCCAGTTTTCTCACAGCACTTTTGTGTCCATACTGTAAATCTAGTGAGTATCTGCTTGAGTTCCCATAGGACCTGCGGTGACGGATACTGTAAATGCTTGGGGGAGAGTTGAATTCTTACTGCCTGTGTGTTAAATAATCTTTGTAGTACAAGGAACCTGGTAGCAGTCCTTACACTATGCTTGTTTGTTCAGTCTGATGTTGCCACATTAAAAGATGAAGCTTTGTTCATTTGTTCATGTTCATGGAATTATACGAAAGGGTGGAGTAAGCAGACTAACCTGTATGGCTTTGATAAAGAGTTTCCTTTGTATTTAGATCATTACCTTTTGTATTGTGCAGACTGTTTTAATAGCCGTTTATAAAAATGGGCTTGGTTTATGAAATAATTAGGTCCTTTTAAACAAAATAATAGATTCAAATTTTGTTTTCCTTTGATAATGAGTCCTTTTGCTCTGTGAGTGCTATATAATTGGAATTTGATTTATTGCATAAATTAAAAAGCATCATAAGCCTTTTAATATATTGTACATAGAATGCTCTCAAAGTATTGGGACATCAAATTTAAAACTCTTATATATTTATTAAAAATAGTCATAGACCTAGCCAAGCAATTTGTATTCAGGAGATTGCTATGGAAGATAATGCATAATGCATCGTAAAATCACCAAGTTGTACAGTTTTTGTTCTATTTTGCCATAAGTAGTGGGACACACTCATTTGAACTAAATTTCAAAAGGTAGTCGAAAAGACTAAATTTGGTTGCATGTCCCCTTCAAGTGATAACTGCTTGAAGTCGGAATGAGTTGACAAGAATTTTTGTGGAAGTGTTTAAATGCTTTGCCAGCGTAATTAAAGTTCTTCCCTATTCTTGGGGTGACGGTTTTATTCTTCAGCATGAAAAAAAGCATATAGTCGGTTGGATTTAAATCTGTAAATTGGCTTGGCCTAAGATTTTATGCTTTCTTTTTTTCTCTGGATGAACTTGGTTCCCTTAACTGTACAGTATGTTTTGGGTCATTGTCATGCTGCATGACTTCTACAGAAGCCATCAAATGTTTCTGTACACTCCAGAATTCAGTCTTTCTCCTGCTGTCACTAGTCGAATCATCATAGAAAGCTAGTGAGCCAGTTCCAGAGGCAGCCATGCATGCCCAGTCCTGACACTACCTCCACCATGCATCACAGATGAGATTTTCTGAAGGTGAGAGGTTTACGTCTTGCAGTGTGGATTTTTTAATTCTGCTGTCTCAGTCTTCTGTGATGAGCGGATTTTGATACCTTCAGCACTGCACTCTGGAGGTTGTTGGTGATTTTCACTGTCAGGTTTTCTGTGGTTTTTCTTGACAGCTGTGCTCATTTTCTGTCAACATCTGCAGATGTTTTTTTTGGCCAACCCAGTCCTGACTGATAGGTTTTTATACCTGTGATTTCTTTTTTCTTTGGTTCATTCCAAATTGTTGATTTTCATATGATTTCCGTGTTATGGTTTTGGTTCAGTTTTTCTCTTAGCTTTCAACGTGCTTGATTTTTTTTAACAGAGATGTTTTTGGATTTAAAATCACGATAAACACAAAACTGTCAGTAAAAAGTCACGTCAACAATTAATCAATTGTCCCAAAACTTGTCAATCTTCAAGACTAAATAAACCCTATAATTTTAATTGACCCAAGAAAGTATAACTGTATAAACATAATTCAAAATAAAATTCTTGCCATTCATATTGAGAAATAGTATGTAATGAATCACATAGGGAATCCCAATCTAGACTCCACTGGTCCCAGTGCTTTTGCAGAGCACTGCCTATTTACATATCAACTTATTTCAAGCGATAAAAATGATGTCTGTGTAGTAATGTATCCAGTTACTGCACAAAATATAACGCACAGAATTATTTAACTTGACAAGAATAAAGCATCAGAATCAGTTACTTCATTTCCTCTGGAGTCATGATTTCATTTGAACTTGAGGCTCCCTTCATGAAATTCCCCCTGCAGTAATACGTTCCCCCGTCATTCCATTCCTAGTAAAGATAGTCACGGAATATGCCTGAAGTATTTCCATTACATTCATCCCGGCCTAATGTGTCTCACACACTAGAACTAGAGGGTGTCGGAAGATTTTGTGCACTAAAGTTCTCCATTAATATGCAATATTACCATTAAGAGCAGTTCAACCTGTTTGATTAATCAAATTTGACTGCTAGGGGAGTAATTCTAAGTGGGTTTTTAATTATAATTCTATTCTAGTGCAAAGATTCCTTTGGAATACAGATAATAAAAAGGGTAACTAAATATCTTTCTGGGCTTTTACTATAGATTTAAATATTTAAATTGCCATTCAGATTTATCCTTATCCAAAAGGAAATCGGACCAAAAAAATCCCAATAGCAAGGCTATTAATGACGGAGCAGTCATATTTGTTATGATTTTTTTAAAAAACATATATCTCCAAGTAGTCCTGTGAAATCCAACAAAAATCTCCAATAACATTTTGGAATCGCACATATAGAGGTCTCTGAAAGTTTTCCACATTCCTGCGGTACAAAGGGAGATAATGTACAGAATGAAAAAAAAAATTTAAAGCAAGGCACATTCTCTAACCGCATAACAAATTTATTTTTTCCGTTCCAGTTTCATTAGCGGTGTAAATAAATCTGGAGTGCGTTGTGTGTCTGTATTACTATTGAATTATTATTCCCAGCTTGATTTGGAAAGAAGCATCATTACCAAGTAGCTGCTAGTTTGCCATTTCATTAATCAAGCTGTAAAGAGCAGTGAGGCTGGCTGTGTTGTCATATTCTAATTGGGATGGTGTGTATTTTGTATTTCCCTTCTCCTTCGCCGGGCTGTTGTCCAAACCTGAGTCTCCGGCATGCAGTCTTCCTCCAAGTGGAAATTCTGACAGCTTGTGCAGTTACTGAGGGGTTTACACAAAAGGCTGGGTGTATTCCAGAAAAATGCAGGGAAATAAAACGGTGCTTTTCCTGCACAACAATAAAGGGCACAACAATGTGGACCTGCATCTTGCTTCATTTACCTTTAAAAATGGCTCAGTATCACCAAGTAATACAGTAGGAGCTTTAATTTTTGCACTTTGTTCCTGTGTATGACATTGAGAACTGCTTCCATGACCAGAGATCTGTTATACTAATCTGTTCCAAGTGGACCAGTAGCACTGAATTGCTGCCTGTAAGTTTTTGAGCCTGGTGCCTTTCCATCATTAGGGGGTCTAGGCCCAGCTCAGAATGCATTGTCTTTGTACAGTACTTAGCACTTTAAAAACAGCCTTGGCAGTAGGGCCTTTGTTTGTTCCTCTAACCAGTCCCAAAAATACATTGTGCATATGTATGCAATCTGAAACCTAATTTGGATGAGACTTGTTTAAAGTGCGGGCCCTTTTCTCTTTTTTCCTTGAAGGCGAACAGCACTATTCAGTGAACAACGCTGCAGAAAAAGGAGGTTTATGAGAGCTGTAAACAGTCAAAGGGTCATTTTGTTTTAAACATACCACAGCCATGATTAGAAGAAATGTTTCAAAATAATTATGAATGAGCTGCTGTGATGATGGACGGCCATTGCTTGCAGGAAGTAGTCCTGCTTTGCGGATTTGCTTCCAAAGTGCCGTGGCACTTACTAGGAATTAATGGCATTCCAATAATGGATATGTAAATGAAGAGCGTGATTATAATAGCCATTGTTTGTATGTTCCTGCACATGGTATGGTTTTCCATAAAATACAAAAATATTTTAGATATGAATAACTGCTGTTCATCCATTGCACCCATAGTACGATCTTCACTTTAAAAGGTCAGGATTTGCTAACTCAGTGCTACTCAGTACTGTATGCTGTCCTCCAGTTTCCCCCCCTATAGTCTAAACATCCAGGTAGGTAAATTGTTTTCTGGGAAAATTGGCTCTATTGTGAGTGTGTTTGTGTTTGTGGTCTGCGTGTGCACTCTGTGATGGACTGGCATCTAGTACAGGGAGTACCCTGCCTTGCGCCAGTTGCTTGCTGGGATAGGCTCAGGCTCCTTGGATGTCCCTGATTTGGCTGAAGCGGTTAGAAAATGGATGGATAAGCTATGATATTGGGGTGTTACAGTAATGGCTGTTGTGGTCTAACAGTGCAGGGGCTGTGCTGTAATGGTCACTCATTACAATGTGCGGTAATGCTAAAAGGGGTGGCTCAGAGCTCAGGGGGAGGCCTTGGGTTTGCTCCAGGTTACTCCCTCTGTTGCCCTGCATGCTGTAGTGAGTGAAGAGCAACACCAAGCTTATGTCACGAGCAACACCCAGATCCCAGCCTTTGTGTAATTACTCCAAAAAATGCTGGCTGCTTCATCTGCAGGCATATAGTTGCATACTGTTGTTTTTAAAAAAATGTAGCTATGAAATGCGTGTGGTGCTGCCAAAATGACAGCATGTCTTTATTTTTTAACTGACCACACTACGTAATGCAAGAGCTTTGTTCTAATCCACAGTAATGTGGAGAATTGCCCATTAGTCAACATAGCATCTTACTTTGTAAGAACGTTAAGCAAGAAAAAGCAAGGAACTGAAGAGAAAAAAAACAAATTATCGGGAGCTTTCGCAGGCTTACGGTTTCGTCATCTGTTGTGATCTGATAAGATATGTTTGATTCCTAGCGGAGGGAACTGATGCCACTGCCCCTGGGAGTCAAAGAAGGAGGGTGCCCTGCTCTCTTCTTCATTGAGGCCTGGGAAAGCTCATTTGAAAACACAAATGAAATCATTCCTGCATGTCTTTGAGAGGCAAGAGGAAAATTAAGTACCTGGAGAAAGCTCTCATGGATGTAGAGAGAATATGCCAAATCCCCTCAGACTGGTGGGGAATCAGGGCCGAAATCAGACCCAAGAATCTGGAGTGCTGAGAGGACGCTGACCACCATAAATAATTGCACTAGCTATTACACTTTCTTATAGAGAGAGCAATTAACCATATGCATGCAGGTTCTATGTGCTACTTTTTCATTCATCTTTCTGCTTGATCCAATTCAGGGTAACAGGGAATGGGCAATGGGCACAAGGCAGGATACACCCTGGATGGGACACCAGTCCATCTCAGAGTGCACACAGACACAAACATGCACACAGGGCCAAATAACCTACCAGTATGTCTGAGAGAACATGCAAGCTCCACATTAGCTTCAAACATCTGAAATAATATTACATGGAATGTTTCAGGACACTGTGGTTAATTGGTACTCAGAAGTTAGGTAAATACTTAAAGATATTTCTTGGTTTTCTTTGATCACAGTATTAGTACAAGGTGAGACTCAGTTTGTCAAACCATACTTCGTTATTTATTGATTTATGAATGACCTTTGGAAAATGTTAACACACACAGTTGGTTTGAGATCTTAGTTAAGAACAGAGAAACTTCTACATGCGTGGGTGTTTCAAAGCATATTTACCTTATTTCACAAGTGTTTTGTATTTCTGAGTAATGCCAGACTAGTGCTATAGATTGTCTCCATGGCAACCAGTAGTGTTCAATCTTTCAGAGATGTGCTTTGGAGAAGTAAAGGTTATCACATTCATAATAGGTTGGCTTTTGTATTATTGCAGGTAAAAATATTTGAACTTTGCAATATGTTCTTGATGAACTAGTTTAGGACTAAACACTGGCTTAGTTCAAAATAGAATAAAGGCAATAATTGTCAGATTTCATTTTCAGTCTGCTCTGCTGGTTTGTCAGACACTGTGAGGAAGACAGTGAGGAAATAGGAAGACACCACCAGTTGTGCAGATATTTCGATTATCCAAGAACCTTTAATGTTTTAATTTTAGCCTTCATAATTGTGGTGAAATCACTTGAAGAACTTTACACTTAGTAAAAACCTTTCAGAAAGGCTGAAAACCTGTTTGCTCAGGCCTCAATTTTTCCATTTTCACTTTTTGTTTTCAAGACTTTCCATCTAACTTTTAAGAAGGTTGTGCTAAAAATAAACCAAAGAATTAAATCACTTCTTAGCTTTTTCTAAGCCTGAAAGCAGTGTGAAACTGTCAAGGGGGCGTGTGAAAAAGAGAGGGTTAGAGATGACACTTGACGATAGAAAATATCCTGCCTGAGGGGCAGGTGCTTTCAGGGATACAGCTGTGTGCTTGGCACTGGTCCTCCTCCTCCTCCTCCTCGCACTGAAACTGTCATAGCAGTGAAAAGAAAACATCCTTCCAGGCGTGTGCTTTTTTCTTTAACTGACGCGTCGAGCAATCCCGGTATTTGTGTAGCCTCTCTGAGTCCCAAGTGGAATTCCATCTAATGCATTCCAGGCAGATAGAACAAATCAACAACCAAGAGATATTGCTATAAGGAGAGATATCTCTATTTTTTTAAGCAAAAATGAAATTCTCTTTCTTTATGAAAAGAAAAATCTGCATCTCATAACACATGGGTACTGTTTTTCCTTTCATTTTCAGAAACTTATGATTGTGCAGTCCTGTAAGTTTAATATCTCCATAAACTGAGTAATGCCAGGTAAAAAAGCAGAGTTACTTCTATCGTCTTTGTGTCTTTATTAATTAATGAAAGCTAATTTAGTTTCTGTTCCAAAGAGGAACTAAAATATTTTCATTGAACCAATAGTCATTGATTGAGAATTGGGGTCTATAAAGAAATGATAATCAAGTCTTCAACTTCTAAATGCTTTAAGATTGTTTGTTTTAAGGTTGTGTAGATTTCATAATTTCCTTTATGGGGAAGAATTACACTTTATATTGTGCTCCAAATGCACTCTGGAAAAAATAGAGCTAAGACTGATGTTGTGATGGCCCTGTGCTCTATGAAGCATGGTCAGGTAAAAAAAAGAGGTGGTCTTGTATAAACTGTTAGCATCTGCTTAGTATAAAATAATATTACATTATCTCAGTTAATCAGTTACTTTTTCATTTTACATTCCACATGTTCATGGTAAAAAAGTTACTTCAGACCACATTACAATAGGAATCTGAGATAACCAGTGGTATTTTCCGTGTTAATTCATGTAATTTCTGAAACTTGTGGTACAGATGGGATCTGCCCTTATTGAACTTCCTTTCATACATAACCCTTTTATGTAGTAAGAGCAACTTCAGAAACTGTCATCTTCAGTTAGTCAATTCACTCTTCTTTTGAGGAAATCAGTGGCAGATCAGAGAAGCTTCTGTTCTCTAAGTACTTCAGGTTCTTTATTAAAACTCTCCTAATGGCCATCTTCCTCATTAGGAGAACTCTGGTGTATCTGTCCTGTGACTATCTGGTCAACAAATGCTTGTCCGTATCAGGTCTTCACAATGCTTCCATGCCTATAACAGCCTGTTACTGTTAAGGTGATTGGGATTACTACAATGCATCATCGCTCTCTCTCCAGAAATGCTGGTAGTAACTCTGCAGGCTTGCAGTTGCTTCAGCGATAGGGGGTGAATCCTCACTCCACTTCAACCCACTCATCTCCAGCAGTGCTCAGATCAATTGTGCACTGCCCTCTGGGAGATTCTGACCTCAGTAGCACTGTCCAGAATTAAATCAGCCATCTTCATTATAGGGCACATCCTGTACTATCTCTAACCTCAAATTTATTTTAAAAGATATGTTTCCTTGTATATTTGCATTCAGTCTAGAGTGTAGTTTGACCCTGTGCCCTGTGCTTCTGTAATAGGCTCCTGGTTTTCACTGCCCTTTTGAGGAATAAGCAGCTTTCTGTTAATGGATGGATGGGTAGATTTGTCTTTATAACGCGCTTGTGTTTTTTTTATTAAGCAGACATTTTACTACATGTATAATCCCTTTATACCGTTTTAGTACATTTTTTTATTTGTTAATAGTGTACTATACTGTATGTAACACCCAAAGCAGTTAAAAAAAGCATGTTAATTCATAACTTGATGGTAGATGAAACTTTGACCATAATACGTGCATATAATGGCATAAAAAAATGGAGGGAACTTGAAGCAAGTCTGTACAAGTTGTCAGAAAGTACCTGATAACATGTATAATTTTCGGGAGAAATAATTTCTTCATGAGAAGTGCCAGGGATCATTTCAGTTGAAGGCAATCGATCAAAGTTAACCTTGTATAAGAGTAGTCATGTGAAGTGTGAGTAACAAAATGAGCTGACTGAATTATTTCCACCTGCCTTACAACCCTGCATGCTGCCTGTACATTTTCCTGCATTATTTACAGGGGAGGACAAATGATGAGCAAAAATTAAATTTGGACTTGGCAATGTGACAAAAATTATTTTAATGTGAAAAAAAGTTTTAAAAAGGCTTTTTTCACATAATTTGTGTTTCATTCCTATAGCATTTACCTGTTAATTAGCCCTTTTAATTTCTATATCCCTTATAGTGAAGAGCTCCTGTAATACATCAGGCTTTTTAAGGTCAGAGTCTGTACTGAACACACCAAATTGTGTGTCCTCTTCTCAGTTTGTACTTTTTAATTCCTCCCAGCTTCTTACAGTGCAAGATTACTGTTCGAGTTAGCCCTATCTTGATAAATGGCAGCAAGCTACTTATTAGTTTTTTTTTTTGTTTTTATCATGAATTTTGATCTTGGCATACAAAATGACTGGTTTCATTGTTGACTCTTAAAGCTATAGTAATGTTCTACTTAAACTGTTATGTAGAGCACTTTGTCAGCAGAAAAGATACTTTTTAAGATTTCTATTATGTCGGCACTTTCTCCTGAATTATGCGTCACAAGTTTTTTTTTTCTTTTGCCTTTTTTTTAAAGTGTGGCCATTTCTGGTGACTTATTGTACAATGTGGTCGTACCCCTTGCAGCTGGCAATCTTCTCTGAGAAGGAATCATGACACGTCAATAGCTTTGCCATTCAGAAATTTCGAAGTTATGCAAAAGTTAGGGAGTAGCCTCCTCTCCGTGTGTGCGTATAACAATAATGGACTTACTGTATTTGTCAGTCTGTACTGTGTTGTGAAGTAGCAGGTGGATTCCAAGGAATCAGATGACTGGGCAGGCCCCCCCTTTTCACTGAGAAGTGGAGTAGGAGTAGGAGTGGTTGTGGGATTTTGAGTGTGGGTTTTGGCCCTCCCTCCTGTAACACAGCCCAGCCTGGGAGGGCTGGCCCTGAGTAAGAGCAGTGCTGCACCATTGATTGGTTTCCCACAGCAGAAGGGGGATCCTGCTCACTCTTGCAGTCAAAACTTTGTGAGCCGTCTGCCTGGGTGGTTGCTCCTCCAGCAGGTCTACTTGCTTTGAGCCCCGAGGATTCAGTCTCCTGGCATGCTGTTTGAGGGGGCTCATGATCCTAAGGATTTATTGAAGGACTTTTTCTGTGCTTTGCCAGCCGTTGAAAAATGCAGGGAAGAGCGAACAAAACCTCCAAAAAGGAGCTGGTGATTGAGTCTCCAAAGCAGTATAAGAATGTCACATCTCCTGAGGCTGAAGTGGAGACTGTGGTACAGGTGGTGGTGAGTTGCTATGTGCTGTTTCAGTTTTGTACACTCTGCCTATTAATCTCCACATTCTCTATGCATCAAGTGGTTCTGTGTAAATTTTGTTTTGGATTTCTATACATGAAAGGCAGAATTTGCAAGAAGCAACAATCCTCCTTAAAAAGTCACAATACTAATTTGCATTTTTATTTCATTAGTCAGCAAAAAATGTGTCTTCAGCATCTGTTTCATATTATTTGCTATGAGGGAGAACCTGGAGTGTTTGTGCTTTCCGAAATCTTTCTCGCCTGTCAGCAATCCAAGTTGAAATGCAGGTTGTGGGCTTGCGTTGCTGTATTGTATGTTGAAATCTTTGTGACTCTTGGTGAAGTAACCCCTGAGCACAGAATAATCAGAGTGGGTGTGGAGCATCAGCTGCACTAAAGTAATGCAGGTGCTGGCAGTGACATTTGAGTTTTCCTTTAGTCTCTGCCTGTGGGTTTGGTTAGGGCTTTGTTTTATGCTTCCAGTTTTTTAAAACCGGAGTCTTTTTTCAACAAAACAAATATTTCATGGAATACAAAAGGTATGAATTTCAAAAGATTTGTGTATTTTTCCATCAAGGTGTATACAATACGCCAATTTCCTTTATGCCATCTTCAAATCAGCCTAAATGGTAACCTTGACTAATAATTAAATTCCTGTTCTACTTCAGTTGCAGTGTGGCCTTTAAAATTAGGAATAGACCTCAAAAGGATGATTTTTTATCTTTTGTGGTAATGACCAACTTTTTTAAAAAAAGCTGCAGTATCATAGTATGTTTTTCATTATTTCAACTCATAATATCTTGGTTCACTTGGTGTCCCATAAGAAAATATGGACAGTGTGTCAAAAATAAAAGTTATTAGAGTAGTACTAAACTCTTTTTATAATGTCAGTGGCACACAACGGTGATGTAATGCTTAAACACTATTAATACATTATCATATCTTCTGTAACACTTAATTATTCTTCCTCAGGTTTCATTTTGCATAATTATCCAATAAACTAATTAATTATTTGCCAGTTTCAACTTGCTGCTAATCGCGTGCATATTGTATTCATTTTAAATATTTATGTTGGAACTTCATCTTACAATGTACAGTAACAATGCCCTGTCTTGAGACGTTGTTAGTCTTCCAAGAGAACTGCATTTCCTTTTGGCCTGACTGCAGTTTAATTTGCTGCCTGTTCCGAATGATGTGACTGGCCCAGTCCTATGGAAATAAAGCTAACTTTTTAACCACAAGAAAATGTGAACAGGTCAGACTAAACGGTGAGTTTGGTGGAGATGAAGTCATTGAATTTGTCTCTTTCTCTCATAGTTTGTTATATATGGAATGATCCCAACACACAACTGTTGTTTTAGTTGGCAGTAACAAAAATCAGTGTGATTATTTACAAGGCTAATAAATTTAAATGCGATCTAAGAAGGCTTTATTCCATGAAAATGTCATTCTGGTGGTTGATAGAAATAATGACAGTGGGTGGCTAAGAATGTAATACAGATACAGAAGTGGAGGTTTCAATATGTTGTGGTTTGTTTGGTCTTCTGGGTCTTGTCTTCCACGTTCCACCGGGAAGATATAAGAGCTTGAATCCACTTTGTGAAGGAGGACAACAATAGAGGAGCTTATAGTCATGAGTGTGTGTGTGTGGGCTGTGGAATTTTAGAGTGCAGAAGTGGCTAATAAGCTTCAAAAGAATTAAGAAAAAATAATTGTAGTGCTATGTATAATATATTTTTACATAATAAATAACATACAGTATCTGTAGTGTCGTCGAGATTTATTATTCTAGATGAAATGGGAACAAAAATGCTCATATCAGAATTGTATTACTTATTATAAATCTCACTTAAAAAAGTCTAAGAATATTTTATTGTAATAGTCTTGCACAGGGCAAAGTCATGTTTGTCATAAATAGTTAATAGACTTCCACAAAAAATAATGGTCACAGTTATTCATACCTCTTAGTTTGCATTAGGAATTTGTCTTTTTGCATACCCCAGCTTGCTCTCTGTGAGACACACAGGCACAGATCCTTAGCCACAGTGCCACCGTTCCACACCGTACCACCATCTTCAGGATACAATGTTTTGAAACTACCATTCACTGCAGCCCGCATGGATGTGGCATTCCAGGCTGGGTTGCAGGTAAAACCCCATGTTAGAGTGGACACTTTTTGCCCGACTACATTGAATTACAAACGGAGCCATGGTTTTATGGTCAGATGAAATGTACAAAATGTTGAATGTGCATGAACAGTATGGTTAGTGTCAAAAAACGTAAAGCTCAGTTTGAGAAAAACTTCAAACTCCTTGTGAAATGTGATGGAGGGGTTCTGTCATGGTTTGGGGTTGTTTTGCATCTATGGGTCTTGTCAAGAGTGGAAAATCATAAATTCCAACACATTTTGGACAAAACAGTGCCATTGTTTACATCCAAACCAAGGAAGAACCAGTTAACTGCACACAAAATGTTCTTGTGTGGCCTCCTCAATCTTCAGACCTCAATCTAGTTAAATGTTTGTGATTTGATCTCAAGAAATTGGATCACCAACTGAAACTTAGGAGAAACTATGCCTGGAGGAAGGTTCAGAAATACCACTTCAGATATACTAGAACTTCATATTAGAGTGATATGGTCCGTCTCAATAAAGGCTCAACGATTTAACCAGTTTCCCTGGAGCATAACCTGGAAAGCCATTTGTTGAGGAAATGACTGCTAAATATAATCTCCTTTGTCTTTTGGGCCGGTTCCCCACTAAGAGTTAGCCTCCAGAGAAGAGGCAGGTATGGCTGGAAGTGTTAGACATGCTGCCAGTGGGTCAGTGTGGTTCACATTCCTTGTGTTTTCCTGGGGGGGGGTTATTGTCTTGTTTATCCTGTTATGCAGTGCTGTTATGCAGCACTTAGAAACAGTGTAATTACTGACCAGATCAAGCCTTTCCTGGAAGGAAAATGAAACAATGGTGTTATACAGGCTTGCCATATTAAATAGCGCAAGCTTGAGGCAAAGGCAAAACACCAGGCGCACATGGCAGAGCAGAGAGCATTCAGTGGGCTAGTTTCGTCTATTGTGCAGTGCCTGATGCAGACGATCATGGAAAAATGTGCTATTCAGGAGTGGACCTCTGTAGGATATTCCGCCATTCAGGCACATGCAGCACAATTTTGTAGGTAACTGAACAACAGTAGAGTCACTTTTAAGATGCGAGTAAAGCAACAGATTTCTCACAAAACACTTTTCTGTTATTCTCGCAAAACCAGCCCCTTACCAACCAGTGTGACGACTTTTTGGTCTACCCAAAAATCTGCCATGAAGGTCTGAAAGATACAAAACAAGTTGTGGTTTATTCATTTGTGTTACTTCACAAAAATAAAGTCATTCATACATTGATCTACCAGACATGGATGAACTTTGATATTTTGGAATTCTGCCGGAACTGATGAGCGCTCAGTCAAAAAAATAAAAACTAATGCTGTACATTTAGAAAAATGTTTTGAGGAAAAAGGAAGTTACATTTCGGGGTGACACAGTTGTTTGTCTGTCCAAAAACATATTGGTGGGTCGATTGGCTTCTGTACAATTGACTCTGGTGTGTGCCTTGTGATGGACTGGTGTCTGTCCAGCGTGTATTCTGCATTGCGACATTGTGGGATAGGCCGTGGTTTCCCATGTGACCTTGTTTGGTATAACATTGCATGAGTACAAAAGCAAAGTGCTTTGGAGTGGGGGTGGGGGGCTCAAGCTGATGGCTTGGTCGTAGAAAAGAAGTGGAAAATCGGTCTCAGCGTGTCTTATTCGTTCCTTATGTGGACTAGGCCAGGTAATCCCCTTTCTTGTGCGAGACATGTCACTGAGACTTCGCTATCAATTTAAACACTTGAGTGTGACTGTGATTTAATAAGTGTAGTATTGCCCATAAATGCAAAGTAGCAGTAATGTGTTCAGAAAAAATGTGCTCCCTAATGCATTAAAATTGTTTTAATGAGACTTTGTACGGTATGATGTCAGTACAGGATATTGAGCTGAACTACTGCAGGTTTCTGACTTGTTGTCTGAGCAGTGCCCTTTGTGATGCCATTAGCCTGTACATGATCTTCAAAGAGTCATCTACTCCTGTGAACTGTGGAATCACCAGCTGAAACTTACAGTATATGAATGTGGTTGACTGCAGACCTTAATTTATTAATTCTGACTCACTCATTGTGCTATTATTCAGTATGTTCAAGCATTAGATTTGTTCCCCTTAATTTAGTTAATTCCTATTGAAACTATGTAAAGTGAGGTACGGGATACACAGACAGAAAAATGAAAGGTTTCTTCACATCGGAGAACTGGTTATTTTTCATCAAAAGCAGGTTTAATAAAGACGGCTGAATGTGCTGTGATACTGATGTAAAAGCTTGGTTTCCCCTCTAATCTGGTCTTGGATAGATGCTCTTTTTGCTTGAGACCTACCCAGGAGGAAGACAGTTTAAATGGAGTCTGTTTTGTTAGAAAGTATTATTTTTGGAACTTTCACAAACTGTAGGCCTACATATTAGAAAACCGTGTGGGCACGCCCAGATTAGAAAGTTAATTGAATCTCGCATCCTGACTGCTGGTTCACATTCAGGAGTTGTGATAAATCGGAAATCACTCTCTGCCCCTATTCATAAGGCAGATGGATATCCTTGCAGTGTTCATTTCAGACAACATGCATGTGAAGTACGATACCGAGGTTTTTATTTTTAGGTTTCTTTCCTGATCCTGCCCAAGACTGTAAAAGCAAAAAAAAAAAACATGCTTAAGGCTTATAGGTGGAATGGGAAAAAAATATTTTTCCTTCCCTTCCTCTAAAACAGACAGCTACCGCTGGGTCACAGTAACAGGCACAGTCATGCACAAAGCAAGAGTGCAGAATTTAATGAACTGTTTACTGAGGCAAATAGGCTTCATTAAACTTTAAAGCTTTTTTTTTTCCAAACTCTATCTACTGTAGCACATCAAAGCGGTTTTCACTGTGTGATATTCAGGATTGCTCAGCTAGCAGACAGAATTCTCATTACCTCTTACTGCAACACACAAGGCTGGACTGCTTCGCCACCTTTACAGTATTCACCTGCAGTATATCCACTCCCTACCAAAGCAGATCCCTTTTATCAAACCCCTGAGAATTATCCTGAGCAGGAATGAAGTCGGGGAATAATAATACAAAACAAAATCAGTCAATATACCCAAGACAAAATTTCAATTATTTTTCTTTTATCTTCCACCCTTTCATTTGTAGTATCCATTGTAGGCTTAGAGGACCTAACCCAGCAGACACATGGAGGAAGATGGGACTTGAAACAAGGTGCTCTGTTGTAGCAGATCTTGAATCTGTGTTGAGCTACCTTTACTCCCTGCTGGAGAATCGAAAGGGCCACTTAGATTTTTGAATAAAGCCAGTGCTTAATGTTTACCCGTTTTCCTGAGCTAAATCTGAGAAAATGGATGTGCGATGCAGATAAATCCATGTTTTTTTTTCCCACCATTTCACAAAAAAATTATCCTTCCAACATCAGAAGGCTTTTAATCCCAGCTTGCAGTAACCCTACATTAAAGCACATGTAAATCCTTTAAGTAGTTTTAAAAATTATGGAGAATCCTACATTTACAGATTTCCTTTCCCTTGTGTCACATCCGCAACTTTTAGCTTAACCCTGAAGGCAAAGAACTTGAAGCAAAAACATTTAAGAAGATATCCAGCAGTATGACATTGTGACAAAGGGTAGGTAAACCTACTGCTGGACATTTTAATCGCAGACATCTTCCAAACAAAACATTTCTTGCTAATTTTTGTTTTAAATTTGCTTTGGTCAACATTAGTCTTTTTAATATCGCAAATAACCAGATTTAACTAAATTTTAGCTGTTGATTTAGCTGCTCATTCAACAGGAACTCTGTCAAAGAGCTGATTGTTTGTTTACATCTGGCCATTGACTACATACAGCCAGTAGGGAACAGCAATTTGACAAGCACACTGTATCTTCATCCTTATTTCTCTTGGTTGGCACATTTTTTATTGGTTTAGTGCTGCACCAAGAGAATAATTCTTTGGCAATTTAAAGACTGTCCGGTCTGAACAAATATTCTGTAGTGGCTCTGTGCAAAAACTGTAAGGGATTACCAGGCTGCTGAGTAATACATCAACATGAGTGGCACAAGTCTGACAGAACCTGTATTTCACTCACTTCCTTAATATAAAGTCAGAATACTGAAATATCATGTCAGCGGTTGTGTATGTATATGTATTAGTGGCTCATTAATTCCTACTGGAAGCAGTATTACATCTAACCTGCTGTCTGTTCACTGGGTGATAACAGACCAGCACAAATGGAAGCTGTGCGTTTAAACAGATAACACGCAAATGTAGCTTCAGTGACTGGTACTGGGCTGCCTTCTGTGCTGCGCACCAGGTAGAATTTTTGTAGATTCCTCGCAGATGAAAATTGTGAGTAAGGCAATAGGAATGTAACAGGCTAGCTCAGAAAAGCACAACCGAAATATCAGTGAGGTCAGGAATCCTTTTCTACTGGAATCTTATTTATGTGGGCATTAGTGTAATTTTAAAATTTAAACGTTAGTCCTTTGCATTACATTGTGGATTTTTTTTCATTTCATATACCTATTCCCCATGTTGACAGCATTCCACGGAGTTGTGTGTCTTTTAACGGCCACATGTCATTTACTGGCCAAAGCAAAAGTGCAACCAAAAGTTGTTGTTTTTTTCCCCATTTGGGAGGACCAGTAATAATTGTGAAAAGCATTTAAATAAACAGTCTTAAAAAAAGGGCTTGCACGAATACTACCATATGAAGCGATTGTAAAATTTAAAATAGTAAAATTTCTGAAAGATGTAGTTTTACTGTGAAATATCCAAATCTAAATGAACTGGGAGATGTGGAAGGTTTGAGATTATGCCCATTCAGGTCAAGCAGTTGCCAGGAGAGTACAGTTAACCTATATCATCTATGTTTAGTGACTGCTCACAATTTTCATTTTCTTACTGTCTGTAGATTTTACTTTCCCAATGCCAGGAGGATACTCAGACTGGTCCCTTCTAACTTTATGGTGTTCTGTTATGATAAAGATGCTGAAATGGGCAGACTACAAGTGGTTGTGTACAGTCTTATAGCTGTATTATAACAGAGCTCATGTGGCATAAACAATACATCTTACTGTACATACTTGGGTTTAAGGGAATACCCAACATTAACAGGCTGAGAGAACTGAAGGTTTTCGGTCTTAAAGAAAGACGTCAATGAGGGGATCCGATACGAGTATTCAAAATGTCCTGACAGTCAATGTCATCAGCAGATGTCTTGAATGAACAGTATATCATGAACCAGAGAACGCAAGAGGAAACTGCATGGAATTGCTTGTAAAACTGAGAACAATTTTAGTTACCCCTTTTTGATTAGTCACCTCTTCTCTGTTACCTAGATTGTTAGATGTTCTAGATTTGATGTTGTAATGCTGACAAATTGGGTTGTGGCCTGTGTTTGGTACTGCTTGTTTTAGCTCTTTCTGGCCCACCTTAGTTCTGCTGTATGTTCAGGAGAAAGCTAATGCTTCCCGTTCTTTGCAGGTTCTTATCAGTGTTCAATCCATAATCTTTGCTACCCCACAGAAAGAGGCAGCATGCCCGGCTGTAGCATTTTTAAGTATTGTTATTGTGTAAACCAACAAAAATACACGATGCATACGTTACATATTAGAACAATATAAAGAACTTGTAAATTGTTGGTGCAGTGCTTCATCTGAGAATAATTTACGTAAAGGAAAAATAGAGTTTCCAATCTCCCTCCCAAGTCCCACCCAAATCTTCCTTCTCAAAAAGGAGTAAAACTAAAGGATCAAGAGTCTGAAGACTCAAAAAAGAACAGTGAAGTACTAATTACACTAAACACTCTCTAGGAAGCAAGTAAAAACGGAAGGCCAATCCTGCCAGGTAGCCAATTAGCAACAGAATAAGGTCTTAGGTGTAGAAGGGAGGCAAAGTCTCAAAATAGTTCAGAAATAGTTGCCAAGCTTTAAAAATTCTAATGGTGGGCCCACTAATGGTGGATCTGATTTTCTCCATCTTAAGAAATTCTGATCCACTGGAAAAATGTGGGTGGAGCATCTTGCTTCCAATTAAGGAGGATAGGGCATCAGTTTGTATTGATTCTATTATATTGAGCTCTGATTAGACACACTGTATGTAAGCAATGTCTCATTTCAATCTGTATGAGTCCCTGATTGGCACAGATGGAGCAATCCTGGGTTCATTCTAAATTGGACACCCACTGGCCCTTTTGAATATGTTTGTCCAGGTCTTGTTCCCACAAAGTTTCAACTACAGACAAGGGTGAACAACATAATGAATAAAAACAGTAAATTCTTTGTCATCGGGTAAGATTTCAAGATGAGATGGTGTCAGTTTGGGGAAGCAGAAACAGTTAACTGGGTAAATATAAAGTGTCTTATTTGTAAAGACACATTATAAATGGGGAGAAAAGGTGAGATTGGGGTAGATTATATTTCTTTCTAAATTGTTGAAATGACTTGGTAATCTACTCTTCGGTTTTTAATTCTTTTTTTATCATGTATTTTCAGGCAAAGCCAAAAGTGATCGAGCCTATAGACTATGAGACTGTCTTGGTGCAGAGGAAGACCCAAATCCTCAGTGATGCCCTACGGGACATGCTGCAGTTCCCTCTGGAAGACTTTCAGGTCAGTGTCTTCATGTGTCAGCTCTCCACGGGGGGCTTTTATATGGGTGATCATTAGTCCCACCAATAGGGACAAGAGAAGAAGCTGGAGAAACACCCTGAGACATAGTTGCTTGTAAATTAACTGTAGTTAATGAGAAAGTTCAATATAATCATTGACCACCCAAGAGTTAAATTTACCTCCTTCTCTCTAGCCTTAGATTTAGAAAATATTTGAGTGCAAGAGAACTAAGTTATCCTTCCTTTATTCCCACAGCTATTAACCTGCTTAATTCTGACAATTTATTTTATATTTTACTTTTATATATTTTGTTTCTCATAATACAGTACACATGTTTCTTATTTGTTGATGGGTTCATGTTGTGTTAACACAATCCACAGTATGTTTATATCTTTTACCTACCTGCAAAGCAAATTTCCCATCTGGGACAATTAAAGGAAGTAAGTGAGTTAGCAGCTGCTTTATTATGTGCATTTGGTGTACAGTACATGCAGTACTTTAAAAAAGGTTGCATTTGTTGTAAGGATTGCTCTACATTGCTGAACACATGCTGTACACAATCACATAGTCCTGTTTCCAGGTCTGGAAAGTGGTAAAAACCATTCAGATTCAGCTTGTTGTCTTATGCGAGTGATCCCTCCAGGAACACAATGGTTTAGAAGCCGGTTAATCACTAGGGATGTCTCAGTAGTGTGGTAGAGCAGAAGACCATACATTGCCTGCGATACCGGTTGCATGTCAAAAAGGACTTCATCAGCAGTCCGTGCAGTTGACAATGGAGGCTCTTATTTGCTTATTATATGTTCCAGTTGCATGTGTATCCCGTTTTCTCTAACAGAATGTGTACTTTTTCCACAATCTAAACCACATTTTTTAAAGGTGTCTATAATATGCAACTTTCTCTCTCAAGATGTCACTTGGACCTCTTGCAGAGCTCAAAGAAGAGTTTCTTGCTCCCTCCCATCTTCGTTTATGTGGAACTGCAGAACATAGTTAACAAACAAGGAATGGAAGACTTGAAGATATTTCTTAGGGGTCAATTGACATTGTCATTTTAGTCCCTTTTCTGAATGAGTGTTCAAGCAATACAGATCTTAAGAAAAGAAACAACGTTTTGGCTGTGGAGCCTTCTTTGGGTTCCAGGTCTTGGAACAGATCACTGTGAAGAGACAGGATGCTGGTTTAGTTCAAGAAGAGGGACAAGTGGCCCAGGGAGGAGGAGAAGGAATGACGAAGAGATCTAGAAAAAGTTTTAGCGGAAGGCATAGTGGGTCGCAGCAGAAGTAGGCTGTAGTAGTTCAAGTAGGTAGATGCGTCAGCATGCGTAGGCAGCAGAGAAACATGTAAAGGTTTATTCCATGCTGAAAAAAGAAGAAAAGAAACAATGTTTTCGCTGTGGAGCATTCATCAGGTGTCAACACGAAAAACATGAGAAAAACATGTTTTGGCTGTGGTGTCTTCTTTCAACACTCAAGTTCCCAAGTTCGGAAATCATTGATAAATCTCACATAAATTGCCATGCCACTCAAATTCACAGAAGCCTGTGGGCATAAAATCAGAAGAAACTCGAGTTCATTTGTTTTGTTAATTTGATCTCTTACCCAGGGTAACTCACAATAAATAAAATGTGTTTTATTATATAGTTAACATTAAAACACTTGTATAGTTTTAAGGAACAACTGTGAATTTAAAAATAACATTAAGGTTAGCACAGACTTGATGAGCAAGGCATGTAATATAATAATGTGTGGACACAGTGCAGTAAAATAAACATCCTGTTAGTATTTACAGTCTGTGTATATGTATCATTGAGCATGATGACAACACAGAAATGTAAACAGCTTGAACTTTTTCCCCCAAGTACATAATTTACACATTTCACGTGTTCTTCATAAGAAATATGTATAGTAGATCTTCAAAGTATCCAAACTCCGATAGTTCTTTCTGAAATTCTCTTTGTTGTGAACTTTGGCAAACATCTTTTCCTGTGAGAGGTTTCAGAATGATATCCTTTTATTTCCATCACTTCATCGTGAGGAAAAGTGTCATTTATACATATTGTTAGCATATTTTTCCTCTTCTGCTATGACAAAGGCTAAAGATTATCAGCAAAAATGTGAAACAAGTGCTGGATGTTCTTTCATCTTTTCCATTGTTGGGTGCACACAAGTTACAAAACTGGCTTTGCAGACTATGAAAAGTGATATTGCCTGGCACTACTTACGGGAAGGGAGTATAGATATTTATCCTGCTCTAAAGCAGTCTTTTTGTTGCACACAGTCTGATATAATCAAATGGAAGTTTATTTCTTCTGAGTCTAGTGAAATATTTTCCATGAACAACCTGACTGTGACTGACTGTCTCAAATCCCTTTTCTCTTTTGTTATTTTTAAAGATGGCATTGAAAAATTGAAATCAATCACCTCTCATTGATTTAATAAATCCATATAATCTCACTAAATAAAGCCCCCATTCACTTCCAAAATGTTTTATTTTTATTTCGGTTTACTTGAAAATAGCATTGTCATGTCTGATTCATCCTTTTTATTTTCTACCTTGGAAATAGAGCAGAGAAAGTGTTCTCTCTGCTTAAATACAACTACCAAATCTTGTCGGGTAGATTAAACAATAAAGTAAATGAAAAGGATTGAGGAACTGTTAATTCATACATATAATTAAACTGCTTTCAAAACCTGTTGTTTGTGTGTCCCATGTGAAAGATTAGTTTCTCTGCAATTTCCAGACTGTGATCTGATGACCTGTGGCAGTCATTAGTGGCTTGGGTTAAATATAGTAAGACTGCTTGCAAGTGTTGACTGCCTAAAAGTATTCCACAAACCTAAATATGTGGGTAGAATGTCCCACGCCTGATTAACTGCCTATGTAGGATGTAGTTTTCATGCACCGTACTCCAGCTGGTTTATACCAGTTATTATATGAGATGTAGAATGACTTTTTTATTTTCCAGACTGCTACAGGAAATCTGGGTTCAAATCAGACAAATCAGATTAGGGCCAGTTTAAAGGAAAACTTTGATTCCCAAATTGCAAATTTGAAACCTAATACCTTGTGACCATCTTTCCATTGTGCAATATGCTTCTGACACCTCAGAATCCCACCATTTCTGCTTAGCTCTTCGTGGGTGAGATGAAACTTTGCATCTCATTCTGAGCGTGTGATGTGGTTAGTTGTCTAAGCTTCCTCTCCAGCAGAGAACACGCTGGATTACAAACCACCAGAGCTGTGAATGAGTTCACTTTGGATGAGTGGATTTTATTATACTAACAGCTCCAAGACTGTTTTTATACTGAATATAAGAAATGTATATACTGTACATACCTTGATGTCCCCACACCTACAGCAGGAACGTGAAGGGCAAATAGGGATATTTAATGAATTAATGGTCTAATAGTGTGTTCAAGTTGATATGATATTGGATTATGATGACCGACAACTTCCCTCATAGTGGGTATTAATGCTTCCGCATAAGGTATTGAGATAAGTATGACAAGACTGCAAACTTTGGTTTGTTAATCCAAGGTGAATCAGTTCATTAGTCCGCAGGAAGATTTGTTATTTTCTGAATACTTTACCATCTTGTGGCTTGCTCATCAGAACTTGTCTTATTATTTTTCAAACTCTTTTGTTGACTTGTAGGAACAGTTAGAAGATACTGTATTTGTTGAGCTGCAGGGAAGGGAAAACTGGAGATTTGCAGGTTCTCAAGGCCAGACAGCTGTCCCTATTGGGAAAACATCTCATCCTTTAGTGCAGTGGCATCCTTTGACTAACATTGGCACATAGGTAATAAACTGTCATGTGGAAGCATACTGTAGGTCACACTCACCTACAGAATGGGCCACATGGATCCTGTGCAAAAGTGCTGAATGATGTGACAAGCAACAGGTGTACTTCAGTATCATGGATCACAGGAAACTCTATGACTGGAAAAAACATCTGTTAAATCTTAAACAATTTCCCTTGTGTTCATCGCTGGTAACTGTCAGTTCCTTTTTTGCAACCTATAGTCTACCTAAGATGAAAATACCATCATGCAGACTTTTTAAAATCTCAAAAAGTATATTTCTGCATGGTCTTTAACCCTTTTTTGTTGCCTCTGTAGAAAATTCAAGTCCCTGCATGTTGCATCTTAATTTTTCAACAAAGCCTGTCCTTTCTCATCGTTAAATATGAGTTAGGAGAATGCTGATGTCCTGTCTTGCTTACTTTTTGCTCCAGTGCTGGTGCCTGCCTCCTCAACATCATTAAGCTCATTGGTAGATCCTTTTCCACAACTACCAGAAGTCAAATTTAAACACAGCTTACAAGGGGTTTGTTTGTTTTTTCTAGGGCCAGTTTTCCTAATTGCAAATGTTTCAGTTTCTTACATTTTCATGTAGTTCCTCTTAGGTCTGCAGTTGCACCTGATTCACTGATAAATCAACTGAATCATAACTAATATTTTGATAAGTTGGCTTAAGAGTCTGCATTTCATAACTGTTGCAGCATTGTGAATGCGCAATTCCATGTTAATATGTACATATACTGTACATAGTAAAAATGCATACACTCCTGCTTAAACAATAATATGATTACAAATTTGTGTGTGTGTGGGGGGGTTGAGCACGTACAGCATCCACAGAGCTGATACGTGCATAATCAAGTGGATGTGCTTCCAAATCTGGGATGATGAAAGAAATCTAGACAGGACATACTGTATACTGTACTGTATACTGTACTGTAATTTCTTATTTGTCATGGTTCGCGCTGTTAGCACAGATAAGGGAATAATTGAGCTGGCTGTGCATCGGCATATTAACTGCCTTTAGGGATTTTGTTCTTTTTCCAGTCCAGTGGGAAAAAAATACCTTGCACTACAGGTTGTTCTCAAATTCCATCTCTTTTGTGGATTACCATCTGGCTTTAATCACAGAGCTGAAAATTAGAAAAAGCAGGCATTAACAAGAGTTACCGTCAAACCCCGTTGCTTAGGGAGCATTTCTCAAACGGCACAAAGCTGCCCCACCCGATCTGGATATCTGGACTTCCTTTCCTGCATAGCAGGCTAGCGAAGTCTTATCATGTTCATTATCTTGGATGTATTTTCTTGAACTATATTGTGATAAAATTACCCCCCTTTTGAAGATAAATCTGGATGATATTTATGTTCATTAGGCTAACCACAAGAAAGTGTTTTAATGTTAGTGGACCTCCTATTTATTTTACAATCTATGCTAATGCTCCACAATTACTGCATCAGTCTACCGATACCACATTTGTGTGTAGTTTTCAAACCAAGCTACTGTAGGAATAAAATTATTCATATAACTTCAGATTTCAGTTGCTCTATTTTTAATTTTAGCTGAACTGAGCCATTTTAAACCTTTGAAAGTCAGACACTGTACATATCCTCTCGAAGGCAGTGACTTTTTCCCCCCCAACTGTGTGCCTGCTGCATGACAAAGGAAAT
Organism: Lepisosteus oculatus; assembly: GCF_040954835.1. NCBI lineage: Eukaryota > Metazoa > Chordata > Actinopteri > Semionotiformes > Lepisosteidae > Lepisosteus > Lepisosteus oculatus. The sequence goes on from NC_090710.1 coordinate 6,170,297, forward strand.
TACCTTTTTATATCTGTCACCTGACATTCGTTTGTATTTTAAAGTTTAGACTCGTGTGTTTGTGCGGTTTCCTGGCCTGCTTGAAAGAGACAGCCCTGACTGAAGTGATTATCCTTCAGGTTTGATTTCAGAGCAAGATCTGCCCTGTTGTCAGAATAGAGAGTCTAGTGTTGATGTTTCCCTGTGCTTTCAACATTTGGAGCCTGCACTGCAAACTGTATTTTCATCCTTTTTCCCCCCACTGTAAACTAATGGTAAAAAATGGGGATTGTTTACTCCAACGGGGAGTGCTTTAACTCGGGCTGTACTCTGTTTATCTGCATTAAAACTACAACCTGCAAGAAGCAGCAACATGTGTAATATTTGAGGAGGAGCAGAAAGGAGTTCTATATGTGTAAGGGCATTGTTCAAACCTGTGATTAGAGTGCTGGAGTCTGTGAAAGTAATGATTAACCTCTCTGCAAACACTTGGAAGCTTTTCCGTTGTTTATTTTTTTTTGGGGGTGTGAACAGATTATTTTCGGGCAAACTTTTGTCTGTTTAACATAAACTGTAGAACTGTGTTTTGAAGAAACCTTACTATCTTTCCAAAAAAACGATTGTGCAAGTTGTCTCTGAAGTGCTTTCTTATTTAATATATATGTTACTGGCGAAGTATATAAACCGTGCAGAGTATGAAATTCCTAGGCATTCTATACAAAGCTTGGTAGTTTTTGAGAAAGTTTGAATTTGAATTAAATTAAATTTTCATATTATGTTCAGCACTAGGCATTATATAAAATCTCTCGGCATTATATGACAAACTGAAATTAACTAGTACAGACTAGCTATCATATATATAAATGTAATATAATATTTCTTTAGATGTTGGTTTCAGAACCGGAAATGGAAGGTTGAGCCATACACTAAAGGAAAGGTAGATGTCAATTGTCTAACGCATGCTCATTTAATTAAGAAACATACAGATAAAAGCAGTAATAATAGTTGAAAAATTGAAGATGATTGATTTACTGGGAAAGTGCCCAGGAAAGGAATTTTTCAGATTGCATGAATGTTCCACAAGCTGCAAGTGTTCTGTACAGAAAAGATTCCAGCTCTCCTGTATTGAAACCCATTTTAATGTGGAAAGATTTCTTATCGACAGTTGACAAGTTAATCCATTACAAATCCATTATTCTATGCATTACACTAGTAGTCCATTTAAAATTTTTATTTTAAATTCATAAATGGCAGGATGTACTGTAACAAACTTTTATGTTTTCTTGTTTTCATAGAGAATGATGAAATACTCTGCAGTAATGCTTTTTGAAGCATATTTTTTCTTACGTCGCAAGCTAAATTTAACCGTGCCCACAAGTGTACTTCCCCAAGAAAATGCACAGTGGGAAAGTTTGTAACATCACCACATTTTAACAAAATAGGCAAATTTTAACCTGCATCCGGTATTTTTATAATCCCAGTCATCCCTGAACATGTGAGAAAACTACAAAAAAGAGATCTTGGTCCTTTAAATTAAGGCAACTGCCTAGTTACAATGTTGTTGGATGGGAGATTTCATTTCCAGTAGTCTTTTACATTATTATTTTTTTACTTTAGAGATAATTTTTGTCATGCTTGCAAAATATCACGGAATCCTACTGATAAGAAGAGTGACCTTCACATAGTGATAAAACATCTACATCACAATCCCAAAATGACATGGACAACACTAATACTTCCATGTGTAATAGATGGGCATCATTTGATAATTTAGGGCCTGTTGCCAAAGGTGACATTAATGTCTTGAAATGTACATCTGTGCCCTGTTAAAACTGGACAGTTTCATTGTTTTGGGATACTTGTTTTAATAAGACACAGAGGATTATATAACAGCCAAACTGAAATTGGGCCAATCATGATTTTGACTGAAGTTTTGCCAGCGACCTGTCTTCAGGAATCAAGTTTATTCTGATTAACGATGACTGACTGTACCTGGCGTTTTTAACTGTGGTCACATGGCTGCGTTTTTATTTTTCCCTTTACAGTTTTCATTTCACTGCCTTTCCTTTAGGCAGTGTCCTGACTGCACTATTCATGCACGTTTGTTTCTGCTAGTTGGATTGAAGTGATTATTATCGTGAGTCAGGAAACTGTGACCGGGGAGAGGAAGGCAAAACCCAGAGGTTACGAATAGAAACTTTGATGATTTTATCATGGGCTCTTAGAGGCCTGGAACTCTCAGTAGAGTATCTCCGGAAAGCTTGACAGTTGTGGAGTGATTCCTGACTCCAACTGGAGGCAGTGAGATGTTAATGTATTGATTCTGCCAGCTCTTCCCATCATTGTGTTATTAATAGGATCTGTATTATTGAAACAGCCTAGATGTCACCAGTGGGATTTTCAGCACTTGCCTACAGTACTGAATGCAAGCTTTTTTTCCCCACTTTGTATAAGGACTCAAGGGAACGATACATACACATCCTCATAGCAGAAGTACTCTGCACCTCAGAAACAACTTTCTAATGAAAAATGCATCTTAGCAGAGCTATAGGCAAATTCCTCACCTCTGGGGAACAAAAAGACAAATAAGACTGTAATTAAATTAGGTTTAACTATTTTTGGACCACATTTAGAAAGCATTTCCTGTTGCTTTAGATTTATCACATTTTTAAAAAGAAAAAAAAAACATTGGTGTTGGATAAACTGAAAGAAATGTTGAATGCTTGGGGATTTCCTAAAAGGATCAACCTAAAAGACTCTTGTCAAACTTTACAAGTTCATTGTGTTCTTTCCCGATTCAAAAAGAAAAACAACAAGTATGACATCAGCATGGCAGAAAGTGTTATGTGGATCTGAATCCTTATCCCCTCGTGTGCATTAGTCCAAGTCACAACACTGAACTGAAGTTGTAGACTACAGTTCAAGGTTTGGTGGGGAAGATTAGTCTTGCATGAAAGGGGCAGTGCTGGAAAGGCAATATTAGGGGGAAACTTTTGGCTCACTGCTCCCCCTTCCTCTCTGGACTGTGCTGCTTCACAGGCAGTCAGAGGATTTCAGTCAGCGCTTCCCTGTCCCAACTCTGGTGACTCCAATGTTTTCAATCCTGATAAAGCCATGTCTCATTGAATTGAACACTAATTTTAGTTCAAGTAGCTCATCACCAACAAAGTTGCTTTTTAAGCTGTGTGTCAATTTTGATGGGGAACACTTAACATCTTCAAGAGTTTCAAAGCGGAAAACAAGTCAGAAATGAATTATTAACACCCAGAGTAAAAGTCAACATGTTCTATGTTGAGGGTACTGTAAAAGGACAAAACTGAAAAGCCATATCTTAATAAAATAGGCAGGCAGTTCAGTGTGTGTTCATGGTCCTTTTTTAACATTTTTAAACTGTTATTGCTGTTTCATAAACCCAGGGACCCAAAATCCTAAAACAAATACAATTTGTGGTGTTATCCTGGCTGCTGTGTCTTTTTCACAGCAGTGCGCTGTAAAACAGTTCACTCATGGCAGAGATGTGCTATGTAATCTGCAATAAAAATCTGCTGTTCACTTTAAACCTTCTGAGTAATAGCTTTGAAAGTATCCATATGGTTTATTTAGTGATAAGATCATGATTTGTGGAAGGCTAGACCTAATGACAAAAGCAGCTCTCAGCCACAGATCTACTGGAATTTGCTGAAATATGAGGTTCTTGCTGCAGAAATTGGTGATGGAGGTGTGTTAATGTATATTTAAATTAACTCTATTCCAGGTTTGGGTCAGAGTTAAGGAAAGCAATTGCAGTGAATTATGGTTAAGAATATTGGTTCACTCTTAGTTCAATCACAACACTAAAGGAGCCATAACTCTACTATAACTTCTCTTATTCTGCTTTTCCCACACATACAAACTCAGAGTTATCAGACATGGACAGCTGTTTCACCCTTTATTAGGGTTCTTCTATTTTATATATACATCTGGAGATATACATGTATATAGGATAAAATGCATATACACAACTGATTGTTATTCAAACTTTTTTAGCCATCCTGGCTGTTTAGGGACAATGCAGAAAGTTTCAAAATGCTCAACATCCCTCTGTAAGATTGTACAAGGTGTGAAATGTTTTGTGTTCAGAAGTTATTCCAGTTTGCTCTCGTCAATGCACAAAAATAATACTGAAAATACTGGAACCTTTTCAATTAATAATGTGTTATTGTTCTAGTGGGAGGAGTTGTTTCTGCTTTTGCAAGCCATTGTATGTCTTGAGTGTCCTTGGGTTAGCCACAGACAAAGAAAGCTGGGAAGATGGTTTTTACTCTACCGAAGTCACTGTCTGGCCTGTGGTGTAGCACAGAGAATGACTGTGAAAGCTAAAGAAAGGAAGGAATTCTGTATCGTATATTGTGTACATGCTCTGTTTCCTATGAGTGCAGATTTTTTTTTGCAACATCGCACCCATTTCGTCCTCTTTACTTCTCTTTATTTCTGTGACTTTTAGCAGTATATCTACAAATAACCAATTTCCGATCAGTGCAATAGTAATCTAATCACAGATTTCTGAAATTGCCTTTGGGGTTGCAGGTGACTGACAATTACGATGCATAAAAAACCTTATTTTGAATTTTGGCTACTGGCAAACAGAAATCATCAGACTACATAAAATAAGAACCAAATTAATGTGATATAATTGTTCTTTGGCAAATGAAGACTTTCTTTGGATTTCCTTTGTACTTTAAAACCTGAATATCTGCACAGTTTGTTGGCATTACATCCTTAGTTCAAATCCAGTTTTTATTTTTACATTTGTATGTCTGTGTTGTATGTAAAAATTTATTCAAGTGAATTTGTTTAGGAATATAAAGCACTTAGGGTAAACTGCGGCACAGAAATACCAGAAGACTTAGTCTAAAATGGAAGACTGGAGGTGTTGGATGAACAAAAAGTATACTTTGTCGAATCTATTCCTGCTTACAGATGGGCAACTAGTGTGTGTTTGTGTTCAGAAAGGAAGATTATCTAGGGCTTTACTTGACCTTTTTATAGTTTTTCCTTGTAAATGTGTTTTTTTCTGAAAAGGTGTTTAATCATTTTGTTAGATGTAAGCTGACACCAAGTGAAGTCTTGAGAGCTTAGAGATGTGTCCTACTTTTCCAGCTACCACCCTTGCATAGTATGTAGGAAATGTAGGTGTGGTGTGAATTCAGAGACCTGCTAGACAGTTTGGGGTTTAATTTCTGACAGCAGTTGAACTCAAGACCTCTGCGTGGCATCTTTCACAGCAAATTGGCCATATGAAAACTCGATCAAATATATTTTTGTCAAAATGTTGGAGCTCTACATGAAGTGGCTCTCTGCCAAGACAGGGTGTGTTTATGGGCCTCCAAAGTGAACAATGAAGAGAAGCATCTTGCTTCATAATAGTGACCTTTAAAACCTTGCTCTTCACAAAGAAATAAAAAAACATTTTGAAGGGTTTTCTGTTAAATCATGCCCAGCTGTGCACACAATTTTCAGGCAATTAAAGGACATGATATTGACTTTACAAGTTAATTACAAGAAACCACCATGCTGTTGTAAAATACACAGTTGAAATACCCTAGAGATATCTCTTCTAGACTTGCCACTTTTCTGAATATTGTCTTAGTATACATTAATCTAGCACTTGTTCCTCTCATTAATGTAAAAACAAAGTCCAGAAATTAAAGGTGTAACAGCAAACCATTTAAAATAGGATGTCGGTTTGCAATCACTAAAAAACTTTTTTTAATTATTTGAGCTTATATTAAAACTACTGTTCATTTCAGTGGTCTTTTGCCTTGTTCTCATCTAGAAACCATTGGTGAGGAAATCACATTTTTCTCCCAGTTATTTGAGTGAAAGCAGGAGACCTGAGTTTTAAGTTTAAGAAATGTGTAGCTACAGAACCATCCTGAGAGAGGATCTGGAATAAGGTTAAAGCAGTTGTTTTCCTACATTCACAGTTTGGTGTTGTGGTTACAAAGTTGAAGTGTGTTATTAATGTTTTCAGTGTTTACACGTGGGTGTTGAAATATGTCCACCACACAGTTTATGGTGCAGTTAGGAGTAAGTCACAGGCAATTAAAACAGATTCCCTGCATTAAGTTCTCATATTCAGTTCATGGACTTAGTCTTGTTGAGTGAAAGTGTCTTGTCAAGCAAGGGTAAGCTCCTTTTGTCTTCACTGTGTGTTTGTGGTTTAACTTTGTTTGCTGGCTTTGCAATGCAGTCTGTCCCATTTTAGAAACCTCTAACACTGCATTTTTATTATGTAGATAGACATACTGTACTGTAGATGTTCTGCCTGTTTCATAGGTCAAAGTACAGTATATGTACATGATGATAGTGAACCATTAAATAACTGAGACCACTACTGTGATTGCTTACTTCGACCAAATATACGTAATATCACTTTATTGGCCATATACAATTTCTTGTATTAGGACGTTCTTTTCACATACCCCAGCTTGCTCTCCATGAGACACACAGAGAAGGAGAGAAGCTTGGGGTCAGAGCGCAGGGTCAGCCATTTATACGGCGCCGCTGGAGCAGGTAGGGTTAAGGGCCTCGCTCAGGGGCCTAACGGAGTAGGATTCCTCTGCCAGCCATGGGATATGAACCAGCAACCTTCCAGCCACAGGTGCAGATCCTTAGCCACAAAGCCACTGCACTGCCCACATACGTGGAGTAGAATTAGAGGTTACTTGAGTGCTCTGCTTTCTACTATTAGGCAACATTCAAAGCTTATAATATTCTTATATCCCGTAATTCATGGGGAATTGTGCTTTAAGACATTGTAACCCTAAACAGTGTTTCGTACAAGATACATTTTAAGCTTTTTATGAAGATGATCTAAATTAAAATCATAGCAACATTCCAGTAACAGAAATATCTTTTCATTTTTTAGCAAAATGAATAATGGTGAATATATAAAATAATGTTAATATTTGTCTCATTGATGTGGGATCTGAACATCTGTGGTGATTTTGATAATGATAAGTGAATGAATGTTTGTTGACAAGACAGTAAGGAGCCAGGTATTCTCCATAGCTGTGCTCACTCATGTTTTTTATATCTTTCTAGATATCAATCTTGAGACGCAGTGGAAGGACGATCTATCCTACAGTGCCAGAAAATGCTGAGAAAGAGGCACAGAGCTTATTTGTCCAGGAGGTAAGTCACTTCTTGTGAGGCGGTGATTATCTCTATCAGAATAGCATGAAATACTGCACATCTGCAGGGCTTTACTGGATTTGACTTTGCCTCACTACTGTACATATTGAAGAGAGGGTTTGGGGATGACTTTGCTCAAATGAATGACCGTCATTGTGGTTAAGTGCACTCTTTGCCTGAGGGTTGTGAAATTCTGTCAGTGTGGGATGGGTAACTGGAATAGCAGAGCATCGTGTGTGTTGTTCGTGATCTGACACTTGTGTGGGTAGGAACCCACTGGAGATTATTTAGTGTAAGAAAATACCTTGTGTGGATTGAAATCTTAAAGTCATGCATCTCCAGCACTGTGTACCACCTAACCCAGCAATGGTTATTTTAAAGCTGTCTGGATTAGTCATTGTGAATTACCAGTAAACAAAACTTAAGATCATGGAAAAATAGGAATGGACTGGGTCCCCAGGTTGTTTAGAAAAACGCAGTGTGTAGAAATTCCCTTTGGAGAGACTTCTAAGGGACATTAGAATTCCCTTTGGTGCTTTCCTCTAATGTAGTTGCTTTTTTAAGGACTTTACTGTATTTTTGAGGAGTGGAAAAATGGAGTGAGGAAGATAGGGACAATTTTACTGGAAATGAGAAAGGTAAAGGTTCATGTTGTGAATACAACATGAAAAGATGATAATCCCTTGAAATTATCCTGAAACAAAAAGGACAAAGAGATACATGTGAACATTAACGTTTTTGGACATTCAAGACAGAGCAGAGAAGCTTTTTACACAGAGGATCTTGGGAATCTGGAATCATCTCCCTCGTTGTATTAGAAGCAGATCCCATGGGATCTGTGAAGAAAGGATTGTTGGAATTCCCAGATCAGATAGATACTAACAACCAAAGATTACAAAGTGGTCTGAAGTTTTTCCTCATTCATATGCTTTGTGATATGCAAATTCAAAGATGAACGTCATGATGGAAAATTCCTTTTTTCCCTTATTTAAAAGTTTAAAATTTCCTTTGTAAAATAATGTGAATTATATGGTTAAAAAGTATTTTCCAAGCCTTGGCCGAGTTCAGCTTCTTCATACTGTATGTCTAGTAAAAACAGGAGGAAGGAGAAGGTTAGAGCTTCAGGCTAATCCCTTCTGTAACCAGCTTGATTTGCATCTAGACGGTTCATGCTAAAGTTACGGGAAACTAGCCTTTATAAAGAGTATTATCACTATTATTTCACGTGCATTGTCTGCCCTTTTTAGACCGAAAAGCAGATACATTCTCATTTTAACACGTTTCAATGATGGCAACTCGGCCACACCCATGTGGGAAATTTGTATAGCTCTGTCTCTCATGAAAGGTATTCATTACTGAATTGCTGTCTATATGCCAATTCAGCGAATGATTTCGCCTGTATACAGTATGAACTACAGTATATAGTATTTTAGATAGCTTCACTCCACTTACCTTATAATAAACCCTCAACGCTGATTGTTTTGGAAATCCTTTACATCCCCAAACTAACTTTCATAAGTCAACATAATACATTGAATTGGCATGTTTGGGATGCTCTTGGAAGGTGGAGTACATTTCATAAACACTTCTCTGTCTTTTCTGGGAGTTGAGCAGTGCTTCCACACTACTAGTGTCTCCTGAAAGAAAGGGTAAGATGGGGTCACTTTTTATACATGGGGTGCACTGTTCTGCAATCCCACATAGTGGTGCAGTGGTTAGCATAACCGAAATTTCAATTACGGACATTGGGTGTTAGCGTGGCGTTTGTATTCTCTCCCCATGATTGCATAAGTTTCTTCTGGGTGCTCCCATTTCCTCTTACAGTCCAAGGACAAGACTGGAAGGTTTACTACTGGGGTAAATTGGCCCTGATGTGAGTGTGTGTGCGTTTATGTCTGTGTGTATGTCCTGCGATGCACTGGCATCCCATCCAGGGTGTGTCCTGCCTTTCACCTATTGTTTGCCAGGTTACTCTCCAGCTCCCTCATTACCCTGAATTGGATGAAGCAGCTACATGATGGATAGTTGTTCTGCCATTAATTTGTATCCATGAGTTTGGAGTGTGTCAAACCAAATTGCATTTCAATCTAAAATTTTGCTCAAGGTGTGCCCTGCGATGGGCTGGTGTCCTATTGCTTGTCGAGATGGGCCCCAGCTCCCTTGCGATACTAAATTACATAAAGCAGTTAGAAAATGGACGGATATTTTTAAGAAGTTGTTTCCTTGTTTACTTTTCATACATGCATTCACACTAGCAGTCAATGCATGCATGTGTACAACATAATTCCTTGTTTCTGTGCATATAGAGTGCATTGTCTCTGTGCTGATGGGTAAGCTACTGTATACACTTGATGTACCGCAGAATACACTGTGCCAGTTGACTGAACACACTTCTGTGTTCAGTGGTGGGGGAAAGTGCATATCTCTCTCCTTTTCTTTACACGTAATTTGGGGACAGGACATGGCAGCACCATGGAAAAGGAGAAACGATCCTTCCCTTCCCTGGTCAAGTGTAGCATGACATCATGAACAACAGCTGCAGACTTCGGCACAGCATGATTCTGTCACTCTTTGGGATTTTTTTAACATGCAGACTAGAGTTCAAATTTTCAACTGTAAGGTTATCGAGTCATTTCATGTAACAAGAATGACATTCTAAGTTATCCTATCTTTCTGGTGTAACTATGAATTACAACAGTGCACTGTTTTGATGGTTCTCGCCAGTGTATATTCTGTGAGTTACTAAAGGGGAGGTGTAAAGAATAGCTCTTGGGTTATTCTCTTGGGGTTGGTCAGACACCTACATATTATCATGCATTGCCATAGATATTCTTTGAGCTTGCTGCCTCTTTGGTTGGTGGTTATTAGATCTGGGAATGCAGCCATTGTCCCATTTATAACATTCCTTCCCACGTAAATGTCTGTGTCTTTCTAAACCAAATATTTGTGAACAAATTGAAAGTATTCTAGGGTGTAAAAAACTGTTAGTAAAGATATTTCACAATCTGATTTAGGTTTCTCAATTGGAACATTTCCCTGAAAACCGGTTTTCCATAAATCATTAATAGAAGGGAAAGCAATGACCTACATTCCTTGTACAATCCTTGTACTGTATACACTGAATATGAAAATATGTAGATTTCTTAAAATGTATTTAATTTCTTAGCAGATCTGAAATCCAGCAAAGGAATTTCTATGGGCATGAAACCCTGGTTAATTATCTGGGCTTCTGAAAATTTGAAAGCACTACCAAGTTGTTTCCAAGTTATTTCAAATTCTAAAAGTCAGGAACAGTACAGGAATCCATGCCTCTTTTTGCTCTACATTTCATTTCACATTATATTATGTTTTAAGCATTGATAAGGGATATGTGAAGCAGAGCTCAACAATTTAAAAACTGGAGGTTTCATGTGCTGAATTTATTAATACAAATAATCCAAATATGTAGACAATTTTGTCACCAGAAGGAAATTAATTTGTTCTTTATATTAAGTTTAATATAGTTTAGAGATTATCACAATGGTAGCTGTACAATGCAAATAATATATATATATACACATTATAGTAATGTAAGTGCATACTGAAGCCATCCGGTTCGTCTTTTTAGTTTGACATAAAAACAGTTACAGACAACAGGAGGAAATTTGGCACGTTTAGCTAGTTTTTTTTCAGGAGCTAATTGATCCAAGGAACTCATCCTGTCTTTTCTTGAAGGATGCCACGGTGTCAGCCTCAACAGCATGGCTAGATGTTCAATTGAATTCTCACGCATTCAGTATGTGTTTACTGCTGTGTAATTATATAGATAATTAAAAATAAGTTTTAAATGGAAATTGGTTTATCCTACTGATTCTCCTCTCTCCTTGTGATTCTGAATTCCTGTGCACCTGAACTGACAAATGTATTTTCTCAACCTTACAGCTATTTGATTTTTTCCCCCACAGTGCATAAAGACCTGTAACTCAGACTGGCACGTTGTGAATTATAAATATGAGGATTACTCAGGAGATTTCCGACAGCTCCCAAAGTAAGTTCCTTTTGTACTTTAACATTTTTCCCTCTCTTTTCCTGCTAATCATCCTATAATACCAGGCTTTGATAAATGTGCTTTATTCATTTTCTGGCCGAGACAAGACTCTGTGTTTTATCAGCTCAGCGACAGAAGCAGTGATTTCGTATCGTTTTTCTTTCACTACATTCATTCTCTTGAACTAAGTTCATTTAAACATTTTAAACTTTAAACATTTTAGAAATTTTGGCATCAGACTCATAAGGAAGTACAGGTCACTCTGGTCCATAGTGCAACAATACAAAATTTCCTTCTAACTAAGCTATGTAAGGCTTTTTTTATGATTGAGTAGCAACCATTTGCAGAAACAGTGATGATAATGGGGGAGGGGGTAGACTGTACAGGATCCACATCCTTAAAAAAAATCTCATCTGTTTTATCCATCTGTTGTGCAAATGGATTCTTGCTGTTGATTGGGAAAAGTTCAGTATGAGGACATTATTTCCCTGTTGAGTTGGCTTCAGAAAATGAGCCCTGAACACCCACAAACCTTTGCAGTATGGAAATTTGAGCTCTATTCCCAGTGTTGAATTCTGTATGGAGACACAAATGGGCATTTGCACACAGTCCTGATTTGTGTTCACTGGGAAAGGTACAACATTAATAGTTGAGGAAAAGAAGGGTGAAATTTCTAGTGCAGTACTCCTCTCTGAAATAAAGATGGCCTTGCTTTACAAATAGGCAGCAAGCCTTTACAAATGGCTAGCCAGCTTGTGTGATGAGAGCTGTAACAGTAATACTTCAAGTGGGGAGGCAAAACGGGAATGTGTGGTTGTCTTGCAGGCAGGGTGGGTCTTGGACTCAACAAACAAAATCAGTGTAGCAGAATCAAAGAACCATCTGCTAAAAAGGAACTGCAGAGAAAGGTGAAAGCCGAAATCAAGTTCCCTAACACCGTGCCATATGCCTCCCGGTTTTCACTCAAACCTGTGACATCTAGCAGCAGACCACCGAGAGCAGCATCTGTGATCTGCAGCATGGGTCCCTGTGTAATAATTTTGTTTGATGGTGATTCGTTAAAAAAAAGTGTTTCACTCATGTGAGCCATTCCAATGAGAACGTTTCACCTGGGAGGGATATTGATTTACTTAAAGGGAAACTGCAGTCCCACTTTCTCAAACTGGTTATTAAATCTCGTTAATTCAGTAATCTCAGTATAATGTTGTTGATGTTCAAGATATTTCTATAACATTTCGAATTAAGCACAAACCTGTGAACTTTGTGAAAGTACTGAAAGTGACCATGTTGTCACTAACCCCTGTTCTCACCATGAGCGAGAGTTTCCACATATCGCAAGATGATGTGGCCCTTCCTGCTCACTTGTCACCATAATGACTAATGTAATGCGATGTACAAGCAGATAAAGTACAGGTTGTGCAACAGACATCTCACCGTATTATGATTTACATGCTGAGTTAACAAGTAAGCAGTATTTTATGGAAATATTTCTATTAAATAAACAGAAATGTATTCACAAGCCCGCTTCTCTATAGTGTAATAACTTGAGATGACATGATGCAACCTTTTGTTGCCTCATTCTGAATCACAGAATATGGTGCAACACATACCTGGAAATTTAATCTATTTTGTGATGTAAATTGGTGGTTTATTGTGTACTTGTGTCGTGGTTTTAAAAGCACTCATCAATGCTAAATCTTTCTAACTTCAAAAATTAAAAATAGCATTGCAGCTCGTCTTTAATCAGACCATTTAAAATAACTAACATTGCAGTGTATTATTTGTTTATCGAATATCTTAAGGCCCCTGTGAAGCCAGGCTTTTAAAGTCCCGAGAATCACTGGAAATGAACAAAAAGAAACTAACAGTTAAGGTTTCTATAACGTAACAAGTAGTCATATTTGCTTTCTAGAAAGCTAAACCAAAAGATTACAAATTAGGGATACATATAGTATAATTCTTTTCCATGTAAATTTCATTAACTCCTGTGAAATTTAGATTGGCCTTTAAGGTTCTCTTTTTGATTTGTAATTGGTCAAGCTCTCAGTTATTTTAAGGATGTTTTGCATGAGTGCCGTTCAGCTCTTAATTTGAGATGTATTTCTTCAGACCTAGTTACTTTGCTGAAGACCAGGCACCATTAAGTGGACCTCTCTTGAGCAGCACCAGAGTCACTGCAACTCTCAACAGTTTTACATTTTTCTTTTCATTACAACTTCATTTTTCTGTGTTTAATTATGTCTCTTTTCCTGTGTTTTATTTCTCTCTTTTCTGTTCTGTGCCTTGAATGTTTTTTTAGTTTACCGTCTAGTGCAGTGTCTGTCTAGCTGTTTCCATGCTGCTTCTAACTGAGTCCCGATGACTGTGTTACAGCAAGGTGTCCCGGCCAGATAAGCTGCCTGTCCATGTGTTTGAGGTAGATGAAGATGTAGACAAAGACGAGGTGAGTACTCTGCCTAGAATCATCCCTACAGATAGTACAGTATATGTATATGAGGTGTGTTTTGAAAATAAAAATAATTTTGTAGTCTTGTAGTCTTCAAGGATATTTTATTTTGGCATGGCTAGTTCTTCTTGCAGGGCTGCACAATGTTGGGACCCCAAGCTGGAAGAAACAGTTAGAAAAGGGATGGATAGTCCTTCTTGCCCAGTCCCTTTCTCAAAGAAAGCTGAAATTCCATCAAAGGACAGACACAACTCATGTCGTGTCAACACACCACAGTGTTACTGTACATGCATTAGGGATTTCAGTGCAGTTACTTGAACTGTCATCTGGTAAATCTGAACTGTAGCAAATATATTGATAAGCTACTGTACCAAACTGCTTAAGAATATAGTTTCTTCCTGAACACAAATCCTTTTGGATCAAGATTAAGAATGATCTGGCTCTTTCAAAGGATGGCTTTGTCTTTTTTATCTCTTTCCAGTTTTGCAAGAGAGGTTAAACTGCACATCATCAGCATCACTTCCCCCTGCTGATGAATAGGGCTTTTTTCTTGTTACTGTAATTTAAAAACTGTTTGCTTGTTTATTACAGTTTACTGCTTTGTAGAGCCAGAAGAAAAAATATATTTTGTAATAAGTGTGAATTAAATCAAATTTGATAGCTCACAAGACAGAAGTCAAGTGCAGTTTTCCTAAGTCCCCTGAATTTATTTATAAGGTATAAATATGTAATAACTGAATATATTGGTGTATCTTAATTCAGACCACACAGAGCAGTGCAGTATTTAAAATATATCAGTTCTTAAGCATACTGCTTTCCCTGTTCCTGTAGAAAGGTGCTACAGTAGGGCATTGTATTGTTTGCCCTATAATTCTTGTTAAATACAGTATGTTGGACACACTAAGTCAGTATTCAATTTGTCATGTAATCATGATTATTAAGATAGATAAGACTTTATTAATCCCGTAGGGAAACTAATGTGTTACAGCAGTCCAGCCCAAGACAAGCAAAAACAGACATCAGAATAGTTATAAAACAAAAGACAACAAAATAAATAAAAATAAATAAATAATAAATACATAGGTGTGTGCAAAATGTGATGATCAACGTCACTGTAAAAACAATAAAATATGTGCAAAATGTGCATAGGTTTATACAGACTGATTGTCGAAAAAGTACAATGGAGCAAACATGCTGTCCATAAACGAGCAAATGAAGGGTTAACAGTCTTAGCCTAGGGCAGCATTATACACCCTGACAGCCGCCGGGAGGAAAGACCTGCGGAAACGTTCCCTTGAACACTGTAGCTAGCAGTCTGTTGCTAAAAGTGCTCCGCTCCCCAGTAACAGTCCCATGAAGCGTATGAGAGGCGTTGTTCATGATGGCTGTGAGCTTGGTCAGCATTCTCCTCTCAGCTACCACCTCCATGGGGTCAAGGCTCATCCCCAACACAGAGCCAGCCTTCTTGATAAATTTATTGAGCCTATTTGCATCTTTTGTCATGATGCTGCTGCCTCAGCACACAACAGCGTAGAAGATGGCCACAGTCACCATTGATTCATAAAAAAATGTGTAGCAGTGTTCCACACACGCCAAAGGACCTGAGCCTCCTAAGAAAATAGAGTTGGCTCTGATCTTTCTTCTACAGGGCGTCAGTGTTACCAGACCACTCCAGCATATCATCCAGGTGTACCCCTAAGTACCTGTAGGACTTTACGCCCTCTATGTCCTCACCCTGGATGGAAACAGGGTTCAGCTGAGACTTATTCCTTCAAAAGTCCAAGATCATTTCTTTGGACTTGCTGGTGTTAAGCTGAAGATGGTTAAGATGACACCACTCCACAAAGTTGGTAATCAAGCTCCTATATTCCTTCTCCCTCCCCTCTGTCATACATCCCATAATTGTAGAGTCATCTGAAAACTTCTGCAGATGACATGTCTCAGAGTTGTACCTGAAGTCAGAGGTGTAAAAGGTGAACAGGAATGGAGCAAGGACAGTCCCCTGTGGAGCCCCAGTACTGCTAACAACCTGTTCAGACACACAGCTCTGTAGCCGTACATACTGTGGCCTGCAGGTCAGATAGTCTATAATCCAGGACACCAGGGGAGTGTCCACCTGCGCCGCCCTTATCTTATCTCTCAGTAAAGGTGGATGGAGGGTGTTAAAGGCACTGGAGAAGTCAAAGAACATAACTCTCACAATGCTCCCCGTCTTCTCCAGGTGAGAGTTAGCTCTGTGTAGCAGATAGATGACTGCATCCTCCACTCCCAAGTGTTAATAAAGGTTTCTAATAAAGGTTTAATAAAGGTATAAATAAACCTTAATAAAGGTTTCTAAGGGCACTGATTCTTAATCTGGAGGTGAACAGTTTTCAAGTTGTAGCTCAGCCTGGTTGAGCCAATGCCCAATGTAATGAACACAGGCTTAAGAGAGTAAACCTCGAGCTTGTTTCATGGTCTCTTGATTTTTAGTCAGTCATTCGGCTAGGTACAAGTAAACAGAGCACTCTTGAAGTCTGCATTTCCTAGAACTAAGTGAGATTAAGAATGAACCTCTCTACCCTCATTGAACCCTATTGCATACCCTCAGTTTTGAACCATACAGTAAGTGGATATTTTGCTTTGGTAAAGGTTCTGTTTTGCATAGTTGAAATCTGCTGGAGATTCAGAAATACTAACTAGCTGCATATTTTTCTTGTAAAAATCCTATCAACTGTTTGCAGACAGTCCATGAGTACATAAAGTTATTTTTCATATTGTTTGCCATGGACTGTGCTGTGTAGTCTTTTTGTCTGGAGACTCATACAGGTAGTTTGAGGACTGAAACGCAATCCAAAAACGGAACCACTGGCACTTTTAGTTTAAAAAACCTGGCACCACTGACTAATTAACTTAATTTTGGACACATTTCTGGTTTGTTCAGTGCCTTGTAAAGATGCAGTCTATTAGCTGTGTAATTTAGACTGTATTTAGTTTGGAGAGCCTATCCAAGAGACCACATTTGATTTTTCAGGATCACCTGCTGAGAACTGCTAGCCCTGGGGGAAGAATGACACAGGAGATGCAGTATTGTATTTCACTGTACTAGTGTGGCACAAAGACAGAGAAACATTGTGTTCCCTATCCATTTTATTCTTCAAAAAATAACTTTGATGGCACACCAGCATATCACTTAGTAGTACATGGACATGTATGTGCACATGAAAAATAATTGGATGGCACGGTGAAGTTTTCCCTGCCCCATCTATCGTGTTCAGGGTTCAGTTCCAACATTGGAAGTCTATCTACGTTGGGTTTGCCTTCTTGTGTTTGTGTGGGTTTTTATGGTGTGCTGCCAAAACATATGCAGTCTGGGTTCGATTGGCTGTTCTAATTTGTTCCATAATTGCTCCAAGCCCTGTGTGGAACTGGTTGGGGGGGAAGTGCTCTGTCAATACCACCTTCTGCTCTGCGCTATCAGAACAGGCTTAAGTTCTCCAAAACCCTTGCCAGCACAAGCATTCTTCTAATGCTGCGAGGGTGAAAATAATTTATTTCAGGTTCATGTGCGGGGAGAGCATATTTTCTCCGCAGGGTTCATGAGAAACTTCTTGGCCCTTTTGTGGGTAAATACCACACCCTTGAATGTAACACCTTCTGTCTTTTTCCTTGATTATTTTATTTTGATTAGATTTGTACTGGCAGCCAAATACAGACCACCCAAATATTCATGTTGTAAACTGACTATGATTTGACTGCCAAGAGCTGACATTGAAGGCAAATTACTCTCCTCCAGTCCAGACCACCAGTCAAACTGTTTCTACAGGGAAAAACTTCAAACTAATTGTCGTACACAGATGAGCATGCCCAAGGAATATCATTTTCAGCAATTATAATATTGTGTGAAATAGATACAACCTTATTTACTCAGGTCTGTTCTTATGCGATTAAGACTACTTCACATTCTATTAAAATATTTTTTTCTCTTTGTACTGTAGATAGCCACTAAATTGGCAGTAAAAGGCAACACAAGACCTGTAATCTCCACCTAAACTGCTAAAAACATTCGAAGGAGTCCTGTACTTAAGATAAATTACTGTATATAAAAAATAAAACTGAAGTTGAGGGTGACTGCTGGTCTTGGGGTTGCTTAGCAACCATCTGTAGTGCGTTATAATCCAGAGAGAGCCAAAAATACAGGGGGAAACCTTGATACACAATGAGCTCAACCAGATCTTGAAGAAATCCAGGCTTCCACAGACTGTTATACGAAATGTTAAAAGTATTTCCTTTTCTGCCAGTAGAAGACATTGGAAATACTATTTGTAGCACACAAAAAAAATGAAAATGCAGTGTAAAGATGAAAATGATAATCAATTATATTGATTAAGATCAGTGTATAGAAAGGTGTTAAATTATACCGACAGTGTGGTGCAACAAGTTGAAACAAGTCTTAAAAGTTACTGAAGTTTTGAAAATAAGTGACATCCCCAGAGACTTGAAACACATTTGACCTTCCCAAATCCGCAAGTGTGGGAGATTTGCAACTTACAGTACAGCTGCTGCTTTGTCTGATTCTTCTTCCTCAAAATTCTCACTTCTGCAAATTTTTGGCGGTTTTTATAAATAACGTTTTATATTTTGAATCTAATGGAAAGCAGAATAATGGAAATTGAACAATGGTTCCCCATTTCCCCAGCAGTCCTCTTACAGTATAGGCCCTACACTATATGTAAAAGTTTTTTAATGGTTTTAATTAAGAAGGGTTAAAGCTCTGCATAGAATGCAGCAAACGTGGATTTTTTTTTTATTAATTTATTTTTCAAAATCCTGTGTGTGTTTATAGTGGCAACTAGGAATCCAACATTCGATTTTCAGTGTGATGGGTCTTAGTTTGAGTAGCTGTTCTTTTTAGTTTGTTGTCCCGGGTTTGATGATCTTTGCTGTCCTTCTGTTAAGGGTTGCAGTCGTGTTGCTTTCAGGATATTCTCTCTGCCCTGTGGATTTCCTTCAGCTTAATCAGCTTTGAGATGTGTCTTTTCCTTAGCATCTCCACAGCATCTGCAGCCTGGAAAGAGCCGGACTGGCTGTGGCGGCGAGATTCTGCCTGAAACTGAGCCAAGCACTTGTGTGTGTCCAGTATGTGCGCTCGCGCGCGGGAGAGTATGCGTGTAGGGACTGATTACCAAGGCTCTGTTTTTCAGGACACAGCCTCCCTCGGCTCCCAGAAGGGAGGGGTAACAAAACATGGATGGCTTTACAAAGGCAATATGAACAGCGCAATCAGCGTGACCATGAGGGTAAGTGAGCCAGTGATCTCGGATAAAAGTGAGCCAGCGCGTCCGTGCTGGATGCGGTGTGTTTCACAGCTGGGCCTGGCTGTGTTCCTGTGTGGTATGCCAAGACCATGTTTGTTAGTCTTCACATGCATTGGGGTTATCCTGTTAAGCAGCTGGTGCAAAGAGAAATGATTTCTTTTGCTCAGTCAACTGGCCTTCGTTACTGTTATTTACTCTTTTGTTTGCCATACAGTATGTTCAAGTAACTGTCAGGGAACTACAAACGTCTGTGGTGTCATAGTTCTATAAACAAGTGAGTGTTGTCTCTACTTCATGCAGAAACACAATTCTACGTTGACCTTCTATTGAGATGTAAGCCACTTTGTTTTAAGTTAACTAACTGATAGATTTGCACTTTGTAGTACAAAGAGTGGCCTTTTTGTATCGGTGTGAGCAAATTATGTTAATCACGCAGTGAGCCAGTCAGATCGGATCTTGTAAATGTTTATTTTCATCTTCAACACTCCATCTTGGTCTCTTTGTTTACCTTAATTGTTTTTTTTGAAGACTCTGATCAATGTGAACAAAATTGCAAGTTTTGTTTCTTAGCCTAAGTAAGCTGTATAGTTAAGTCAAAAGTTGGTACAATAGGAGAAAACATTTAGAGCCTTTAAATAAACTCTTGATGCTCAGTGCACAATTTACATCTGACTTTTGTGCAATGCCAAATTTTAAATCACAAAGTTGTCTCCTGTAGTTTAGTCTCAATCCTGACATTCCATTCTGTTTTTTGTTCATCCTTAGCTCACCCTTAACATTGATTTTTTAATTTCCACTTTTTTTGCTTCTCAGTCATTCAAAAGAAGATATTTTCACCTAACTCAACTTGGAGATGGATCTTACAACCTGAACTTCTACAAGGATGAGAAACTCGCCAGAGAGCCCAAAGGATCAATATTCTTGGACTCCTGCATGGGTGTTGTTCAGGTAATCTTGCGTCCTGTGGCATGAACAGTGGTTATTTAGATGAAAACGTATTTGAACACCAAGAGGGAAACAAAAATATTTAAAGATTAATGTAAGTAAAGGGGGTGACAATTTTAATGACAGCCTGAGTGAAAACTGTCCTTAGACCATTTATACAATGCAAAAAACATGACTTGAATCATTGAATTTTCTAAAGTCAGTAAACTATGAGACTATATCACAGAAGTAAATGCAAGTCTTCAGCCACGAAGCATTTGGATTCCGTACTGTACTGATGAGCAGGTTTTGTGTAAAACTCTTTCTCAATACGTGTGAGTAACGTGAAAGTCACCTAAACAAGACAGCCTGAGTAACAAACGGACACAGACAGGGGATGACCGAAAGTGAATCAATGCCATTTACTGTATCTATCTAAAGTTTCACAAATTAACAATGGCTTGTATTGTATGAAAAGTATAAGATCACTCCCTGAGTACAGCACAATCTGCCTTTCATCCCTGACTCGCTGACTGTGGGAGTCTGGGCTTGATGCTTAATGAGCACAGTGAAGCAGATGTGCTGTTTCTGACCTTTCGAACGGTGCTGCATTCTTCAAGCACTTGCTGTGAGCATACAGTATCAGTGTAAGAATAATAAGCCTGTGCTGCAGAAGAAACAAACCCTTTGATTAAAGGGGGTGCAGCCTCCTTCCTGGCCAAGTTTTGTCCTGTTGAAGTAACGTCTTAAAGATAACACAAGGTTGGCTTGAATATGTGTGTGAAGGGAACAAAGGCTTTGGTTGTGAAGATTGTGGTCTCCTGTCCTCAGTTGTCTGTTCCAGAATTCTGCTTGCTTAGCCTGTTGCTTTTTTTCAAAAGAGTGACCTGAGTGATTCACTGATCACTGCTTA
This sequence comes from Lepisosteus oculatus, assembly GCF_040954835.1. NCBI lineage: Eukaryota > Metazoa > Chordata > Actinopteri > Semionotiformes > Lepisosteidae > Lepisosteus > Lepisosteus oculatus. The sequence goes on from NC_090710.1 coordinate 6,191,059, forward strand.
TAATACTTTAAAATGGTCATGGTGAAAGGCCTTGTTTGTTAATTCCAATCCTAAACTTTAAATGTTATGATTGTGGAACTTGTTTTCAATCTTAAGTCTCATTTCATAGTTGCAAGTACCAAATCCTGAACTAATGAATAAACAGTCAGTTCATTCTTAGTGCTCTCCACTTATGTTCAAGCATCATGGACTGGTTACATTTAAGAACTTAACATAAAAATGAGAAGAGGGCATTCTGGTAGTTGGTTGCTAATTGATCCACACATCTCATCCATCTGTTTTTAAGATATGCTGAAGTATGGCTTTAATATCCTACCTGGGTAGTTTTACCATTCCTCCACAACATTTTAGACAAAGTGCTTCCTGTTCTAAGATTTAAATGCATTTCCACATTGAGGACTTGGAATAATTGCATCAGGACTTCTCACAACATTCTCTTTTTCACAACCAGAAATGTTTTTAGTTTCTCCAGCCTGTCAGTGTAGTTCATTTCCTAAAGCGCAGTAAGGTTGCTCTTCTCTGGACTGCAGCAACATCTTACCTATGTGGTGACCAAAACTATACATATTCCAAAGGGGGCCTTATTTGTGTATTATGGTCTTTAATTTTTGGTTCTGCACTTTTAACTACTGTGTATATCCTGACACTATTTAATTGCTAACTCATTGTCTAGTAGTTTAAATTATTTCAACATAAACACATAAGTCATTTTCATAAATAGCCTCTCCTAGCTCAGTGTTTGTTATTTCAAATTTACAGTCTGTTTTGCTACCTCCATGCAAAACATTGCACTTGTCTACCAGTGCATTTGACAGTACGTTCTAGATGGTTTGAATTTTATCTAAATGTTTTTGAATTCATTAGCCACTGCTTCTGCAGTGTTTGCCAATTTTACTAGTTCACTATACCAGAATCTATCAGATGTTGATGTAAATTAGGAAGTGCAGTGGTCTAAGTACAGATCCCTGGGGTACTCCACATTTTGTAGATATAATACCATCTGACATGAACAGGAAATTATCCAGAGTAACATTGTCCTATCATACCATTTGTACATATTGTGAATATCGCTATTCTTCAGTCTTAGCTTTCGTGGCAATAGTCATGTTGCACATGTTATGCCTTTCCATGACTTTTCTCTCTCCTGTTGCTGCTTGTGTTTCTTTGCTCCTTTTGCACTGTACTGTTGTACTGTAGTTTAAAAAATGAAAGCAAATGCAATTACAAATCCCAAGAGTTGGCTTGTATAAAAAATTGCTTCAAACTAATTACACAATCCTTGGCAGAAGAGTCTCCATAACATAATGAACCTACCATAACACACATAACCCCTTGCTGTTTATGATATTGTTTGAAAGCCCCTCAATTGTACTTGATTAGTGATGGACTTCTAGCCAGCTCCTGGCCTGCAGTTCAAAAAAATATATATTTTTTCCTTACGATTTGAGATTTGGTTTTCTAGGAGACCCTTTGTTTTGCTATCATCTCTGTTAGAAAATTGTTTTTCATTTTAAGTTTTCCTGGTCTCTTACTCTCACTTTCCATGCCTTCCATCTCTGAGCCAGTACTGTGTATTTTTTTCATGCAATATTCTATAGATTGTTTTTTTTTCTAGAACTGGTCTGTGAAAGGTAAGGTCAACATATTTTGTTGCAGAGTCAGGTTTAACATCAACTGGGAATTAATGAAGGCAAATAAATATTGCAAAAACAGAATAATTAATTGATCTGTAATGTCTGATAACAGTGAAATCAACAAATAGCCTCAAACATTTCAGTAGCTTACATGTTATGGCTTGGATCTAGTTTGCCACATGTAAAGTTTTTTTTTATTTGTATGCTGGTAAACGGGTGGGTGATGTATTTTCATGCTTTGTATTAGGGCATAGGAGCATGCTTATTAAGCATGGCACTGTTGGACCTACATCAAGAAAGGATTGACAGCACTGATTAGCAGTTGTTTCTCCCAATATTTTTGGTGCTGATGTCCATTTACTTTCGATAGCCATTGCAAAATGAAGCCCCTGGGGTATCTGCTGTTTCCTTTGAATCATACTCAGTATGTTTCTTGATTCTAAATATACTTCTTTAACTTGTGTCTTTAACATTTGTGGTACAGTAAAATATGTCTCATTATTTTATTAGAAGCTTTTAGAAACAGATTATGATCAGAAACATTTTTGATTTAAAAATCTATTTTCTCTTATGTATTAAACAGATGACATTGGCAAAGCTTTTCTGGCAATTCTTATTCAATTACTTACAGTATTAACATTCATCATTCCATCATTCTGGGAGGATAGAATTAAGTTGTCTGGGAATGTGGTCGCTTTGGATGTGTCAACTCTTAAAATCCGAAGAATGGGTTGTTGGAAAAAATGCTTTGACTTGGATATTAGCAGCCATATCACCCTGCAACTCACAACTGGCAACCCACTGAAGCTAAGCAGGCGTGAGCCTGGTCAGTACATGGATGAGAGACCTCCTCGGAAAAACTAAGGTTGCTGCTGGAAGAGGTGTTAGTGGGGCCAGGAGGGGGCGCTCACCCTGCGGTCTGTGGGGGTCCTAATGCCCCAGTATAGTGATGGGGACACTTTACTGTAAACAGGCGCCGTCCTTCGGATGAGACGTAAAACTGAGGTCCTGACTCTCTGTGGTCATTAAAAATCCCAGGGCGCTTCTCGTAAAGAGTAGGGGTGTAACCCCGGTGTCCTGGCCAAATTTCCCATTGGCCCTTACCAATCATGGCCTCCTAATAATCCCCCTCTATGAATTGGCTACATTACTCTGCTCTGCTCCCCACTGATAGCTGATGGAGATGGAGGGGAGTCCCCATTACCTGTTAAGCGCTTTGAGTGGAGTGTAAGCAATAATAATAATATTATTAACTCTTTCTACATTTGCTGTTACAGTAATTCACTGTGGATTGGATTCACAGCTGCACTGCAGAATAATAGGCAATGACAATTTTGGGGTATTCCAATTGTGTGGCAGATGTCAGTCTTTTTTGTGCAGCCTGTGAAGCAGCCTTAAGGCTTAAGCAGCTGATTCAGCTATTCCCTTTAAACGTGCCCAGTTTTTATCCTGGCGGTTGAAAGATCTTTGTCCCTCACATGGAATTATGGCAATCCATTCCCAGCATGTTGTTTCCTTCTCTGTTACATACAACAATGTGTCTTTCCGGTTTATTGTTCCATCTGTAAAGAGATTATAGGAGCACAGAAAGAACAGTCCCCTACCTTTTATGTGATTTAAAAAGGACATTTAAAATATTATTGTCCAGTTTTTCCTTCCTTACCTTCCACTTCATGTTATGCACTTCACTGCTTCACTGCACTGTAGTATCACTGCTTTTGTGTGCTGTGTACTCATTGTTGTGTCAGCATTTTGAAAAATCAAAAGAGTGAACCACCAACGCAATCCTAGATTGCCCAAGTGGACTTAAAACAATAAAAATGTAGTTTGGGATTTTAAATATCTGGATTTTAAGTGGAACATTGTTGATTAGACTTTAGATTGGCCACCCTGTTTTATTCCCTTGTACCTTGTATGGTCTTTAACATAAATAACTAAAAAATGCTTTCATTTCTTTCTTTGTTTCTGAAGCCTAAAATATGTACTGTATAGCACTGCACCTACAGATTTGTTACAGCTGTAGTGTAATGCTACTACACGTCTTTACACTGCTTGGAATTATTGTGGCAAATAAAACTGTCAGCAGCCCACCATCTAAATGTTTGCTAAAACCCTTTCCGTTTCTTAAGCTTTAGATGCCAGCCTTCAATGGCTATCTTTCATTTCAGAACAACAAAGTACGGCGCTTTGCCTTCGAGCTGAAGATGCAGGACAAGAGTACATACCTGCTGGCAGCTGACAGTGAAGTGGAGATGGAGGAGTGGATCAGCACCTTGAACAAAATCTTACACAGCAGCTTTGAACTCGCCATGCAGGAGAAGAGGAATGGGGAGACGCACGAAGGTGGGCTCTGATTGTCATTAGAATTGACCTTGGGTGCTTATTTGGTAAGGGGAGTTTTACCACCCCTGCTGAAAGGGCACGATGTACAGTATACATTGGTTTTAAAAAAAAGAACAGTTTGGACAGTTTAATTTCATTCTGTTTTCACTCTTAACAGCCTGGCAAAGAAACGGAAACATATAGCTTTTTCTCATAATGAACACCATTGCATTTTCAATCCCACATAATTTATCCAGATAATTTGAGAAAAAAATCAGTTTAGTCCCTTCATGAAAAATGGTTATGAAAACCAATCTCGAGTTGTTGTCCTTGGAGTCTCTTTCGTTGTTTATAAATTGTTTATGAAGATGGAGTAATAGATGATCCTGATGTAAATGTATCATACTGTACGGCTTTGCTTTCTAGCTTGTCAGTATTTCTGTGGAACAATGCAGGATCATGTCTATGTGGCATAGGCTTCAGGGAAATGTGAAGCAGTCTGCACTTTGCATGCAGCTGTAGCTTTGGACAGCTTTTGTTGCCCTTAAGCATTGCATACTTAAGACATTGCATTTAGTCTTTTTTATGCCTGGGCACTTCATCAGTTGGGTTTTATGTGGGTTTTGTACAGATGCAACAAGTTTTTCTTTTTAAAAAGATCCTTCTAGAAGACAAAAAGTCTTCTGAATCTCATAAAGTGAATCTTATATGATGGGTGAATTAGCATAGGGGAAAATAGGAAACTTCCAATGTGCTACAAAAGTGCTGTTAATTACAGCTGAATAGTTTCCACACATCTGTGACCTTGATTTAATAAAGCAAACCTTTATCTTTTGACTCATTACAGATCACTGTTTTATTACACATTCTGTTTGTACAATGAATCAAGTTGCTGTCTAAAGAAGATTTCTGTGCTAGTCAAGACATTTTTTTTGTCAAGTGAAAGGCTGGACAGGTGAATTTTTAGTTATTGTGGCATGACTATCTGTGGGTCTATAACATTCTCTTATTTAACCCAGTGTAAGGATACTACCATGATTTTTCCATTATGCCTGTATTAGGGAATTAACTCATTTGATATTTTAAGATCTAGATTACTCTAGATCTTAAAATATAACAGAGTTAAACATCAGTATCTGTTGTTTTTCCAGCTGTAAATCTTTCTGTTGACTTAATGCTATCAGAGGTGTTCCAAATGATGACTGTATTCCAAAAACAAAATCAGGTGATCAGTCAGTTTCTACATTTCTATGCAAGATTGTACCTTTACACTTGACAAAAATTCAGGAACAGAATTACACTTTTATTTCCAGGGTCTTATATACAGTAGGTTTAGACCTATTTTAGCATAAAGCAGTCTTTGGGTGTATGTAAGCAGAATACACCAACCAATGGTATTTTTAGGATATAGGATTGAGTATTTAAATTTTCAGATTTGTAATTAGCATTACTTTGTTTTCAGATGATGACCAAGGAAAAGCAGACAGCTCATCAGCGAGTTTGGATAGCTTTCAGGTATGTTTTGCAGTCATGTCCAGAGTGAATTGAACATTCTGCAGAGCTTATTTAGAATGTTGAAGCCTAGAAACAAATGCCATCTGTGAACAGATTTTTTTACAAAATTACAAAGCCGTAACTGAAAGATGGTTTAAAGGTGTATTTTGACTTTTCATTTCAAATTGGTTCACAGATCAGTGTCAAACCATTGCATTTAATAAATTTGGACTAAATGCAATTATGCGTATTAAGCTTGACGATTTAGAGGTTGTTTCTGCAAGTTCTCAAGTTCTGCAAGTTCTCTGCGACGTTCTAAATAAGTGATGGCTTGTATAAATACAAACCATGTTTTTTCCTTGAGATTTTTTCCAAAATTGAGGCATCTATTGTAATTCACTTTCTGAATCTTAAGAATGTTTCTGAAACAATAATTGTGCCCCAAGTAGAGCAAAGCACAGTGTATATGAAATATTTTCAGGTACTGTATCTTTAAAGTAAAGGTTACATTTAAGTATACATTTTTCTTGTGCTAATGTTTTTCAGTTTTAAGTTTCATAGGCATTTGAATGAAGGGTAATTAGACCTTGCATTTATGTCATGAACTGACATGATCTGTTTTCAAACCTCAGCATAGTTGGGAGACCACAAATTAAGCTCTTTGACCTGAGCATTGCTGATTTAAATCTTGGTCTTGTCACTAGCTGACTACATTTGAGTTTTACCATTTTGTTTCTTTTTATTCAGAGTGGTAGAGATATTGAGTCTAAAACTCGAAGTGAAACCAGGCTGAAGCTGTTTACCTTGGATCCTGACACACAGGTCAGTGTGTGAAACAATTAGCACTACTTCCCTCTCGAAATACAGTGCATTGGCAGTGTTTTGCACGTAGTTTGATGAGGTTCAAGAGAAAACATTTTGTCTTGCTGTTGGAGAGTTTAGATTAATTAACCAGTCAACTTTATTTCTCTTTAGTTAACGGATATTATTTTGTTCCATTATTATTCAGCTGTTAGAACCCCCACTTGTCTTTGTAGGTGAGTTTAAGTGAGTTTTCTTTGAAAAGAGTTCTGTGGCCTATATTTTCCTGTCAGAGATGTAGGTCTACATTCCGATTGTCAGAAGTAAAAGCTTTGCATTTCCTAGTAGCCATTTACTCCCTTTGTCTATCCACTGATTTTACAGTGGTAGCTTGCATGCAGTAGATACATACTGTAGGAAGTGAGTGTTTGAAAAACAGGGTTGATTAATAAAAGAACGGGTAATGGGATAAGACTGAAATTTGTGTCTCATCAATTTCAAAATACAATATAATTCAAGAGGTTCTTTGACAAGATATCATCATCGTCTTTTCTGTAGTAAATTATGGTATCATGCTGGGGTATATTCTATCTTTTCTGCTGAGTCTTCTGATAAAATGTGTATTCACTTGGTCTCTACCTCACCATCTCAATCAACGTATAAAACATGGTGTGGCAGAAATTTGGGAAGCTTATTTGCACCAAGGGCTGCCTTCTTTCAAGAAATGGTAAGTTGACCCTTGAACAAGTTAATTATTAACAACCTATCTAGCTAAATGGAAAAAATTGTCTCCTTTTATTTATAACCTTTAAAATACTCTTAAGTGAGAATCCACCATTTGTACGATAGTTTCAATTTTGATAAATGTGTTTATTGATCCATAGATTTTAGTATGGTCCATCATGTCATAAAGCTTTAAAAGCTATCTTCTTAAAAGTACCTTCTTTATTTTATACTTTATTTTCAGAAACTTGACTTCTCAGGAATTGAACCAGACACAAAGCCATTTGAAGAGAAATTTGGAAAGCGGATTTTGGTGAACTGCAATGACCTGTCCTTTAACCTTCAAAGTTGTGTTGCCGAAAATGAAGAGGGACCAACGACAAATGTAGGTTGGAGTGTTGCTGATTTGCTAGGGCATAAATGGTCATATTAATCTCCTGTTTATTTTCTTGAATATGTCTGGGGACAGATGAGTGTCATGGTTTTTTTTTTCCAACTTTTAAATTATAACAGGTAGCTCTGAGCAGAGCAATGTCTGTTTTTCTCTTTTGGTTTCTTTCAAGAAATGGCGGGATAAGATTCTTAATCGATTAACTTCTAAGTGTCGAATGGACTACATGGGATATATTGGTTCCTCTCATTTATAACTTTTCTGAGGTCAACTCGTGGTGGTGAACTTGTGCTTGATGATACACTTGTGAGGCTCCATTTCTGGTCAGAATATTACACTCATATTGTATGGAGAAGGATTCACATTGCCATAGCAACAGTAGCTCATACAGTATCACAGTAATTGTTGTGAGGTTTGTTTCATGTTGCTGCTAAGATACTCTAGTATCATTTGAAATCATATGTCCCCCTATTATCAGCTGAAATGTTAGGATGGCATAAAAATGTCATAATAAAATGGAAATGTCTAGAAGAAATCCATGCTAGGTGTGTATGCTCATGATAATGGGATTTTTTACAAGTGCTGAACATTTTTTTTCTAAGGCAAATATTAATATTGTGATATTGTAATGCCTGAAAAATAATGACGTCTCAAAACTATGGTCTTGCAGTTGATTAATGTATTGATGCATCAGGCTTTCGTTGCCAGTGTGTCACATCCCTGAATAATATGAGAAAGATTTTTTCTGATGCTGTTTTTATAACTTTTACGGTTGAAATGGAATAATTTAATAGAAATTACATATGTAAGATGTTTTTGTGTGCTGTCCAACAGTTTTCTCAGCTTGTTCAGATTCCTCTGCATATCATCAAATTATCTTTTCCATAACTGATCCTTCATTGGGACCTCCTAAAACTGAATCAAATCCACATTTTGAATTGGAATAAATCACAGTAATGCGTATCTCCTGAAGTGGGAATTGGTCAAAGACATAAGACTTTTCGACAGCGCACTTTTCGAGACACTCCACTCAAAACCCTTTGCAGGTAATGGTGACTCTTCAATGCGCAGGACTCATCATACATGTACATCAGCTGTCAGTGGGGATGAAAGCAGAGTGATGAAGCCAGTTGATCAACTGAGATTATTAGGAGGCAGTGATTTAAAAAGGCCAGGGGATAATTTTGCCAGGACACCAGGATAACACCCCCACTCTTTTTGAAAAGCACTGTAGGATTTTTAATGACCACAGAGAATCAGGACCTAGGTTTTAGGTCTCATCTGAAGGATGGCACCTTTTTTGCAGTATTGAGTCCCCATCACTATACAGGGGCTTTAAGGAACTACACAGACTGCAGGGTTAGTGATCTCACTAACACCTCTTCCAATAGCAACCTTAGCTTTTCCAGGAGATCTCCCATCTAGGTACTGGCCAGTCCCACAGCTGGTTATCTTCAGTGAGTTGGCAGTTTTGAGTTGCATGGTGAAATAGCTGATCACAATAATTCTAATACTAAACCTACAACTCCAATGTAGCCTCCAGTTAACCTGGAACACTGGAATAATTCATGAGATAGCCCTGCAGAACTTCTTTTCATTTTGTTTTCTTTGCCCCTGTCAGACGATTGCCTGACGATAGCCGGTGTCCATTTTCTTCATGTTTTAGTAAAACGGAAGCATCGTGTTTGTAATTGCTGGTGGCAGGTATTTGATTGTGAGCTTTTTTGTTCTCTAAGCGATTCTTTTCTGTTTTTTTGCTCCTCAGGTGGAACCCTTCTTTGTCACCCTGTCACTTTTTGATGTCCAAAACAGTCGGAAGATCTCTGCAGACTTCCATGTGGATCTGAACCATCCTTCTGTGAGACACATGCTATCCAATCCAAGTTCACAGTACATGAATGGGGGAGGGGAGGCAGTTTTGGGACCTCAAAGAATGTTTAATGGGCTCGCAGAGAGCATGCTACAGTACCCCAAACAGGTGAGGTAACGTACAGTCTGGTACTGTCTCCTATTGTGTGCTGCCTGTTCATCATTTAATTCAAACATCATTGATGGCTTCCACAGGAAGTCGCCTATCATCTTGCAATTAACAGATAGAAGCCTTTAACTGCTTGGCCTGCTGCCATTCTGGACCTTTTCATGTTAATATGCAAGCCTGAAGCACGGGCTTGGTGCTTTGTAGAAAGCCGATATAACGTGATGTACAGTTGGCTTTGATTTCCCTGCTCTAAATAATCTAGTTTCTTCATCATTAAAAGCATTCCTTTTTACTGTCTGATCTGCGGAAATGAAAGCAATTTGCAGCCGTCCAGCCTGCTTCTTGGCGCATCCCAGCAGAAAGGAGTGCTTGTGTTCTGTGTTTCCAGATCTTTGAATGAATGTACAGTATAAGACCAGGAATGGATATGTGCAAGTTGATTTTCTTTTTCTTGCTATTTAGTGGCACTTGCTATTTAGTAGGGTCATTTCGGCTTTTCTTTCTGAATCCACTGGGAGCAAAAAAAAATGAAAGAAACGGGTCTTTTTGTGGCTGAATGTTTTTTGTGTTGTGTTTTGCGTCTGTAGGGAATATTCTCAGTGACATGCCCTCATCCTGATATATTCCTTGTGGCTCGAATAGAGAAAGTACTTCAAGGAGGCATCACGCATTGTGCCGAGCCGTACATGAAGAGCTCTGACTCAGCTAAGGTACTTGACTGTGCACAGCAAATTTTGAAACGTGCTGTAACCCATTATGTTAAGTGGACAAATAAAAGCATCTGTTCCTTATCCATGGGATACACAAAGAAATTTTATTTTATTGAATGCATGATTCTTAAATGTTTTATTGTTATTAAAATTCTTATGTCTTTGACCAATTCCCACTTCAGGAGATACGCATTACTGTGATTTATTCCAATTCAAAATGTGGATTTGATTCAGTTTTAGGAGGTCCCAATGAAGGATCAGTTATGGAAAAGATAATTTGATGATATGCTCAACTTTCAAATTTGAATGTCCTTCACAACTCTGGATCCACTCAGTGCTTGTGTTCTTTTCTGTCAGGCTGCTCAGAAGGTTCTTAAAAATGCCAAAGTAGCTTGCAGCAGACTGGGACAGTACAGGATGCCATTTGCTTGGGCAGCTAGGTAAGGAATATTCATGCAAGTTTGTAATCGCTGTCAGTAGACATCTGTGAGGAGAGGGCTTTTGAGAAAGCAGAACCGTGACCCTGGAATTTCTCAGGGACAGGGCTGTTTTAATTGGATTTGATTCTTTTTAGAAATCTCTTTGAGGTTAAAATTGATTTTTTACCAAGGTGACTGGACATAAAGCGGGAACAGGACAGCCGTTGTCAAACAAGCTCAGCAGGATGATTCTCAAAAGCCTTAGCAAAAGTAATCCCAAGGTTAAAGATTAGCCAAAAAAACTACATTGTGAGCTTAAATATCAAGGCTCAGAAATGTTTCCTTTGTCATTATTTCTGATTGAAATACTCTGTTGTGATTCATTAGAATAATGCTCATACAGGTAACCTTATATTGGTAACAAGCCTTCTGACATATAAACAGCTTTGAGTGATGTGACTATCCTGACTAATTTGATTCAAGTTGGCCTTGGATCTTTGACTTGAAAATTGCCATGTAACACAATTGTATTTATAGGAGTGTCATTACTGTTGCAAGCATTACCTGTCTACATCATGCAGTGAAGATGCAATATACTGCATTGGCCCAGATCATAAGTTTTTAAAGAGCAAAATAATCCAGATCTTGTAGAAGTCCTCATTAGTGTCTTATGGCACTTCATTTAAGAGATATGGAGCTGCTGGGTTTCCAGAGCACAGGCCTAATATTCAAATGAGCAACAACCAGCACAAAACCAAGCAAACACAAACTTAGGTGCAACTGGCAGATTAAATTCAGAAATGAGTGATGAGATTGATGTAAGGCTTGTGTGTATTTCAGGGCCACAGAGGCACTGTGGGGAAAACTATCCAGTCCAACTTTACCGGGGTTTCCTGGTTATATTACATCAGAGAGCAGGAATCTGAGATGCAGGTTTTCTTTAGATTATAAAATGAATCTTGTTAGTTTGATGTTTGAAAAGCTGGAAATGCTCCTGAATGCAGCTTGGCCTTCCACAGGGCTGCATTTTAAAGAGGGCTTTAGAGACTGAAATACCCAGAAAGAATGGAAAGCTCTTAACCCTATGGAAAAACAATAATATGAAGAACTAAGCTTTAGAACACATAATTGTTGTCATCTGTCAAAAAAAAAACACTGCTGTGGTATTTTCCTTGTGCTTTTTATATTAAAATTCAGTTTCTTTTCTTTTGCAGGTCTGTGTTCAAGGATGCATCAGGGACTCTTGACAAAAGTTCCAGATTTTCTGCCATCTATAGGCAGGACAGCAACAAGCTTTCAAATGAAGACATGCTTAAACTGCTTGCAGATTTTAGAAAGTTAGTTTTTCTTAAACTACTATAAATCTATTTCTTGCTCAAATGAACATGCAGTGAGGTGTTTAGTGTTTTGTGTCTGTTCAAAAGTCTAGAATCACAATTTTGTAAGATTACTGGTTTAGTGGATAAACATCTGTGGTATTCTAAGTTTTCAAGGAGGCCAATTAGCAGAATAGCTAAGGCAGATCATGTCTGTCCCATCAGTTTATTAAACAGAAGACATTTGTAAAACCAGGACACTTCTTGCAACAGGGTGTTAAAACACACCTTATAGTTTTGTGTGGTTAAAAGCAACGGTGTCTTTTTTTTCTTGCCTTGGTATGTCAGTGTAAAACATGCTGAAGATGCTGTTTAACCACGATAGTGCCTGGTCAACCAAAACAAGAAATAAGATGGAGGACTTTATATAAATGGCTGGATTAAATGCAAACAAGAATTTGATGTTACTTTGGCAAGCTGAAGTGAGTTTTGAAGGCAAGGATTAGTCTTTGCAGGTGTAGTGTGTTCAGGCATAGTCATAAGGTGCTATAGCTCCCTTTAGTACAAAATGTCCTGACCTGAATATGAAAATGCAGGGACAGATAACAAGGGTTATACAGTACATGGAAGTGTCACAACCTACAGGACCTAAGCAGAAGAAGCCCTCCAGTCCTTTAAGACAAGATCAATACAGGTTTTATAATTATCTTTCAGTTGACAAGAATCTGATACACTTAAGTATTGTAGCTGAGCAATCATGGTCTTTCACTAGAATGAGAATGTTGCATTCCTCAAGATGTCAGCTTACTTGTCCCTTACACAGAATGATATTTCCAAGTATTGAGAAAATTAGTGTTTCCACTGTGAAACCCTAGCTCCATTTCTCCATATTCAGTATTTCTTTCTCTAAACATCTAAAGTCTTCTGTTACAATTTCCAGGAGTCAGGAGCCAGTTCTCTGTTTTGCATTACTTCTGAAAGAAAAGATCATACTCTAAGCAGCTGGTGCTTATGTATTTGTTGCCACAGGCCAGAAAAGATGTCCAAGCTGCCTGTCATCTTAGGAAACCTTGACATAACCATTGACAGTGTGGCTCCAGACATAACAAGTAAGTTTTCCAATTCCAGTTCCTATTAAAAACATTTCTGACTCACTTATGAAGAAGCAGCAGCTTTCTCTTATCCTTCCTCTCAGTGTTATTTTTTTGTGCTGTTGATTTTAGATGGTGTTACCTCATCATACATTCCTGTGAAGCCGTTCGAGAACAATGGGAAGGCAAATGTTTTCTTTGAAGTGGAGGAGTTTGTTCCCTGCATCGCAAAATGTTCCCAGCCGTTCACCACGTACAACAACCACCTCTACGTTTATCCCAAGCACTTGAAGTACGACAGCCAGAAGTCTTTTGCAAAGGTGAATCACCGAGGGAGGCGGGAATAACATTTGGCCAAAATACAAACTACCTAGCAGAAAAAAAAGATGAGTTTACAATTTAGAAGAAGGTTTACAATCAAGGAATTTCGTGTTGTTACATGTCAATATTGCAGTGCCAGTTTTTCAGCATATTCACGAGATGTCATTTGTAAATACTTGCCTTAATTGCAGAGTCATGCGTGAGTTGCATTATTCTGCATGCAGGCGTTTTATTCCAACAGGCATTTCGCAGAGCATGTTGTATGGAGTCACCCCTCTCACAGAGCTAACTGTAGCAGTGAGGTGACATTTTAAAATTCAGAGCTCCAGATTCTTAAGAAGAAATCCAAATTGTTATGGAATACAGCTTTTTGTTCTGCTTTGTTAATATCCTCATCCATCCCCACCAGCAGCTCAGTAGATCACTACGGTAGGATTAAAATAGTTTTCCTTCAGCAGTCATAACCGGGTCGCTTCTCTTCCCAGGCGAGAAACATCGCTGTCTGCATCGAGTTTAAGGATTCTGACGAGGAAGACGCTCAAGCCCTGAAGGTTAGTTCAGCGCTTGAACAACGAACAGGAAAGACAAGCCAGTGGAGTAATGAGATTAGGAGATGCTTGAACTTGTTTTATATGATTGAGAAGACCAAGACAGTAGCCTCCAGGAAAATAAAAAAAAAATGACATTTTTCTATCACTCTTCAGTGCATCTACAACAGACCGGGAGGGCCCTTGTTTGTGAAAAACATATTTGCTGCAGTTTTGCACCACCAACAAAACCCAGAGTTTTATGATGAGGTAAGTCAAAGGTTTTGTCAGCAACCTGTTTAATAAACTGGTGGCATATGGTTAGGATAGTTTTTCTTCGAATGGCTTTTCTAAGACATAACAAAGTGGCATGGTCAATGTACGTTACTATCAGTGATTTAAAGTGATAAAAATGTGCTTTAGTGTTGAGAATTAAATATGGTGTCAGTTGACGGTTCCAACAATTGTCTTTACAGTATAATAGACAAACTGTTTACTAAACTTAGTTGGATCTATTCGTTTTATATCTATAAACCTCACAATGTTAAAGCAAGTGAGAACAAACAAAAAGTGCAGCAAAACAACAAGCACAAAATAGTGATGATGTGGTCATGTCTATGTCTGTCCCAAGCTACATTGGTAACTTGGTCTTGTGAAGTCCATAGAGCCATTCTGAAGAGTAAACCTGGAAAAGTGCAATGGAAGGTTCCAGAATTTTATTTTATTTTCTTTTTGGTGAGGGAGGCTGTTTGCTGTTATCTTGTCTGGAATGTGTAGACTAGCTGTTGGTGCAGAATAGAGTAGGGGTCAGGGGTCTGGATTCAAACCTGAAAGGGTTGTGGGGTTTCGTGCTTACTGTGAACACTGCTTTTCTACCCTTTACCTAAGTTGCTCCAGTTTAGCCAGCATTGCTGGGAGTATCTCAGGGGAAAGCTATGGAAATGGAGATAAGCTTCGGCCCGATAAGTCTGAAGACTCATGAACATCAGTTTTAGTCCACAGTCAAAATATACTGTAGTCTAAATTCCTCATTCATCTGATCTTTCTTTCTTGTTCTGTGACCTGCAAATTTTTGGATGCCTGCAAACATCAATTTCTGCTTCTTTTTTTTCCCACCCAAGATTAAAATCGAGCTCCCCACCCAGCTCCACGAAAAACACCACCTGCTCTTCACGTTCTACCATGTGAGCTGCGACAGCACCAGCAAAGGCAGCACGAAAAAGAAGGATGTGATTGAGACTCAAGGTTAGTCAAGGCTTTAGCTCTGCTAAAAATTGGTAGAAATCAAGCAGATACTGTACCCCTGCTTTTACAAATGTTCATTGTCGTGTTGGTGAACATTACTGACAAAATGTTTCATCTTTATAGACATGAGCAGTCATCCATGAAACTGTAGTTATGATCTTACGTAACTTCTAAATCGTTTGTGTTTTTATTTCAGCAATGTAATACAGCACTTCAAATCCATCAGTTAAAGTTTACAATGTCTTTATGCATTAGCTATTAATGTCAATAGAGGCCTTCTGGGCTGCAGGTTTCCTTGCTGTGGTTGTGGCCTAATAGACCTAGCCCATAATTCATTAGAGAGAGGTGAAAATCCTTTTTTATTGGCTTATTACGATTTTAAATCACCTAACCTTGGCTTTGTCATTCTTTACAACAGTTGTTTGCAGAGTGCTTTGGTATACCATGAGGTACAGGATATTGAAGGTACAGGAGGTACAGGATGAGGTACAGGATATTGATTAGATGTGGCCACTGGATAGTCGTTGCCTTTTATGAATGCAGACCTCCTGCTACTCTTCATTACAATACAAATGTAATTACCTGTGCATTCATTTGTATTCCTTCACCCATATGAAATAATATAACCTTTGTATTGATTTCCTTTTTCATTTTTAGTGGGCTGAGTGAGTTGTCAATACGAATAATGGACAGAAATATACAGTAATCTGTTTCCTAGGGGACAGTCTGAAGGGGAATTGACTAGGCTTTGCAGAGTACTGCATCACAGTTGACGTAGCAGGCCAGTTTGAATTTTAAGCAATCATCAAAACCCTTTCGGCTGAGTTTTAGAAGGTAAAGGATCATTAAAAAACTCTTTGCACAAAATATTCTGGTAGAGCAAGAAAATCGTCAGAAAGTTTCGTCATTAGGAGCCCATTTGTCCCATTTTACTCATTTAAGGCCTATTTCATGGTTATTTCTAATTTGACCTGCAATGTGTAATCCCAAAATAAGGGGTTTGGCGTAATGAAATGTGATGAATCCGAAAGACTAGCGCGCATATGCAGCCACTTAATGAAAAAGTGAAAATACGCTTCCCAAATGTGCTAATTTGCGTAACAATGTACTGTATGTAAAAATGACGTAGGCAGATGTAAGTAATGATGGTAATAATATGCACATGGTATTTACAAAGGCTTTCTAGCTGTACAGTGGAGGTCTGCACGGTTGTAAAGCAGGTGTAATGAACTGAGACCCTCCTTGAAAATCACTGGCAGGTGGCATGAGAGATTTATCTTAGCAATGAGTCTCTTGTGTGTGGGGAAAAGCACCGTTCTTCCAGCACGCGGGAAGAAAGAACCCAATAGACCACAATACCAAGAGTGTTATTTCTTTAAATATTTTAAAGAAATGGTTTGCAATTTTAACATGTTTCTTTTATATTCTCCAAAAACCACTAGTTTCCATATGCTGCCTCTCCTAGACTTCCCCACACATTACCGGTCTCTGCCAAGTCCTTTATAAGCAGTATTTACAGGAGCACAGTTATTCTGGTATGAGGGGACAAGAGGGCAGATTCCAGTCAACTTCTCGCAGTTGCGATGCTACTGCACACATTGCCAAGTCCTGACTGTTTTTCTCTCTAACAGTTCATGTTTAAGACTGAAAAGACAGAGACATAAGATTTCAGGATACTTTTTTAGTACAAAATGTCCTGAGAATACAGTATGGAAGAATACGGAACAAGGTACACAGTTATACTGCTGAAGCTGATACCCTGACTTGATACCTCTTTGAAGAAACTCCTGGATGAGAGACTTAGATCAATTAGCTGCATACATCCAAACAAGCTTGATGGACCAAATGCCAAGTTTTTATGTTCATATTACAAAACTCGATCATTCTACTTTAGATTTCTGACGTCTACTTAATCCATATATTCCAGTACGTATTCTGCAAGCTATAGCTCTGTGGTTGTACCATAAAACTGTCCACAAACAGAGGGAGCTGGAGTCTCTGCTTTTTGTATATCTCTTTTGTATTGGTTGGGTTTCTATCACTCGGGTAAGCTTTGGTCTGAAAGAGCACTATACAGTATACTGTACACTATAAATTTTAACCCTTTGGAATTACCTGGATTTCTGCATTAATTTCTCATAAAATGTGGTATGATCTTCACAATAATAGATATCCTGTATACAGTCTGCTTAAACTAATAATAACACACAAACAATTGTACTTCTTAGTCTGAACATATCGTTTAAACAGTCACAGTCTAAGTTGGGGAAAAAATATATGAGCCTCTAGGCTAATGACTTCTCCAAAAGCTAATTGGAGTCAGGTGTTCCAATCAATGAGATGAGATTGGAGGTGTGGGTTGGAGGTGCCCTGCCCCAGAAAAAAAGGCACACAAAGGTTGATTACTGACAGTCTGCTCTTCCCAAGAAAGAGCTGTTAATGTGGACCATGCCCCGAACAAAAGAACAAATTTGACGTACAGTAAGACATGAAAAATGTGGCAAAAATTGATTATTCTTCTTTTCCTGTCGATTTCTGTAATGTACAGGATTTCATTGTTATCTATATTATTGGATGTTTTGGTTACAGGCATTGACACACCCTACATACCTCCTTCCTTTTTTTATATTGTAAACCACTTTAATTCTTTAAATATTCAAAGGAAAATGAAAATGAATACACGAGTTACTCGTTTTCAAATTTGCTGTTTTGTTTTTTGAAAATGTCTGAGTTATCATCTTACTGTAGCAGCGAGTTTGCTCAGACCTGGCTGTCTGTTAGACTGTTAATTCTTCTGCTGTTTAGTCTATGGTGGGTGAGAAGAATAGGGGTTGTATACAATGTAATGGAAGCCTGTGCCAAGTTGTTGATTTTTATTTTTTGTTTTTGTGAGGCAGGACATTGCTGTTCCTTTCGTGTTGGTGCGTAAATGTATTTGGAAGACTTGCTGTTGATAAGCTGTTATTTCCTTGCTTGCAGTCGGCTTTGGGTGGCTTCCACTGCTGAAAGATGGCAGGGTGATTATGAATGAGCAGCAGATTCTAGTCTCTGCTACTCTTCCAGCCGGATACCTCAGCTGTCAAGAGGCTGGAATAGGGAAGGTAATATCAGTGTCCTTTTCACCCTTAAGAATTTTGAGTGTGTGAAGCCGGAGCTGCAGAATTTAAAAATGCTTAAGAATTGAATGTGTACGTATCTGTAAAAAGCAGAGCTGAAATACATTGTTTTTAAGTGTTTACCTTTATTTGCTTAATTTCAAAGCTATGTGTGTCTGTTTGCAATGTGTTAAGCTCTACAATATTCAAACATCGTAATCTCAAATTAAACTACCAACATCGAACCTTTGTTTCCAATATGTCAGATCAGCACGTTAAATGGAGCCTTTCTGCTATTCTGCATGCTTGCTAAAGATTGGATTAAATCAAACTTTTGCCACCTGGCAATCATAAATTTTACATGTCACTCTTTGGCAGCTGTGTTTGCCAGAGGCTTCTTATGTGAGAGCAGTGGAAAGTGGTCATCAAATTCTGGGTGTGGAATTTGCCTCCTATAGGGAGGTGAAGTTTTTGGATTTAATTAAGGCTTACTATTAAATTAAGGCCTTATTACCTTACTGTAAATTATCTTACCCATTACCTTTTTTCCCATTGTTTTTCAACACCCTAAGTTAGAAAAATCTAACAGACTTGCTAACAATTCTGGCTGGCGATGTTTGAAGATTTTTTTTATTTTGTTTTTTTGTGTGTGTGTGTGCGCCACATAGCATTCAGGTCCTGAAGTTAAATGGGTTGACGGAGGAAAACCTTTGTTCAAAATTGCCACCCACCTGGTCTCCACAGTCTACACTCAGGTCAGTGTCACTGGAAACAAATTCTGTGCAGTTCTCTGTCGTCAGGCTAAACTCCTTTGTTGTAGGCATTTTTATCAAGTGCTAAAGAGCATAGTAAACATTGTCCTGCGTTTGTGTAACAGGATGATGTCAAATTAACAATAATTGGGTCAATAATAATATTCAGTTTCTAAAGACTGTATGCAGACTCTTTCAATAGGACCAACTGCACAGCTTGTTCATTTTGCAACACTTCCAAGGCCTGTCTCCACAGACATCTGTTCTCACTAATTGTTCTTTTCATGTCTCTAGGATCAACATCTGCACAATTTTTTCCATCACTGTCAGAGTGCACAGTCTGTTAACCAGGCTTCTGGGGGAGAGCTGGTCAAATACCTGAAGGTGAGGCAATGAAAGGGTTCCAATCCACCTTTTCTGGGGGGTAGGAGTTGGAAGGACAGGGGTCATTATTCCCTCATGGCAGCACACCCTGGACAGAACCAGCATGAACACAATGGCATAATCTCCCTGGATACAAGAGATACCTGCACCATAAACTTCTGAGCGTTGAAAATTAATTCCATGTTCTGGGCAACCTGAATTTCCACAATAGTACAACTTGTCCTCTGCGGAATCCGAAACTTCACTGAAGGTGGCAGTATTGACAAGTCTGCTTAAATTCAGTCATAATCAATAAATCATTATGATGTTCATCAGGACCTAAGGAGGGCTAAATGGTCTGTTATTGTGTGTAACCTGTCTTCCTTGTCTGAAATGTGTGAGCTTAGAGAATCTGATTTTTTTTTTTACCTTATCAACCTGGCTGGGAAGCCTGTCCCATATACCCTCAACACACCCTTCGGTAAAAATCATGCCCTAAATGGATTTACCTTTATTTTCCAATTGCAGCAGTGGCCATGGTTTCCCTACAGAGTGTGAAATTGTTGGCTGGATTAACCCTATCTATACCCCTGTGGATTTCAGATACCTGAAGTCTCCGTCTCCTTTGTTCTGGTTTTAGAGATCATTCTAGGAAAGAGGAATGGGACTAAAATAGATCTGTCTCAAGCCCTACTCCACCCTAGGTGTTCCTATTAATCTGTATGATTAAACGCTCCATTGTGCACACTCTTTATATATCATACACAGTATAAAGTATACCCATGTGGTACAGTACACCATAAACCTTTCACCAAGAATCTAATCAATTATTCTGGCTGGCCTGACCTGTCAACCCATATATGGGTTATGACCCTTAAAATGATATGTTTGTAAGCCAGTTCTTACTTTCTAAATCCATGCTAGCTGTATCTTGAAATACCATTGTTTTGTTATTATTCTAGTGTTGGTCTCAGTACTGTTTCCATAACATTATGATCTTCATCATTTCAGTGGGGAAAACATAAGTCACATAGGGAAGCCTAAACTCTTAGCTGATTTAATTTCCTTAGGTGAGAACCATAGTACATTTCTTTGGGGGATTAAAATAAATGGCACAAGCAACAGAGGAGCCCCATATCAAAGAGTTAAGGTAAAAGAAAAGGCATTCATTGATTTATACAGCAAAGAAATCAATGTCATGTAATGCTTATGGTTCCAATATTGCAGCTTTGCTGAGTTAAAGCGATATGAAGTGAAAGCAAATGTCACCGGCTTGATCAAACTGCCCTTGCAGTGTTGTTGGAATATTCAAGTCATGCTCCTGTGCCCTCTGCCCGTTTTGCATTGTCACTCACAAGGGCTTTCAGCCGGCTCACCGGCAGGCATGCGGACCTGTGTCTGACCTCCCCCGGCTGGCGGGGTCTCCACACAAGTGCCATCCCATGTGCTGAAGCAGGATGTTGAGAACGTATTCTTTTCTCTGAGCTGTTGCAACTTGAAAGCTTTACATGACATCATTGTTACTGCTGGCATTTTGCAAAAGCTTTGGGATTTAATCTTATTTGTCTTCCAGCTAACATTGATTAACAATGGAAAACAGGGCTGGCAAGCATTTGAAACATTTACTGAAAGTTTTATCAATACCTTTGCTGTAAATTGCTCGTATGTGAGCTGATTTCTTTTTAATAATATATCGTACTAGAAACATCCTCTTTCATTTGCATTTGTTCAAACAATTGACTGACAATGCCTTAAGTGTAATAATATACTGTATTGTGTCCTAGTAGCCCTCTGGCTAGTTTGTTCTGTTCTCTGTTGGTTCTTTGGTTCTACATTTGTTGTTTGTCTTGTCAGCTATCTGTAAAAGATAAAAATAATCTCCCATTACAAAGGGAATGTGTGCTGGGACTCATGGTGCTCTAAAGACCCTTTCTTTCCAACCTAGCTGATTACTTTTATTGATTTTCTTGTTTCCGCACTCAGTCCTTGGTTTAAAAATCAGTTTGAGTGTGTTGTCTGAATAACTCTGTGCATGCTTTATACAATCTATCTTCAGCTAGTTTATTAGGAGTTTACTCCTTTGTTTCTGTCCAGACAGCTCTTAATAAAGTGATCAATTAATGATGAGCAGAGACTGGTAAGAATGACAATATACCAAACACTCCAGCACTGAGGTTTTCTTTTTCCTTCTGAAGAGATCAAGTTAATTACATGTGGGCTGAGCCACCTGAATTAGAGGAGTTCTGAAACATAATCATTGGTACAGGATGGACAATAATGACCAATTCCATTCAGCTTTTTAAGTTGAAGTGAGAGAAGAAATTTGAAATAGGGCTGAAATAAACAATTGAACACAATAATCTTGCAATGAAGTCTTTGTTTAGGTCAATAACCAGTTGGGCTCCACTGGGACCAGGTTTGGAAACCACAGCACTCGAGGTTGTGCAATGCTGACATGATCCTGTCATAACTCATTTCCTCAAAACCAGGCAGTAGAGCATAACTCTGGTCCTCATGAGTCACAGTGTCTTCAGATTTTCGTTCGACCTGGGATCCTAATGTGATTATGGGCATAAGGTTTTCATCTGATAATTTAAAGACGCTTATAAAATCTATTGGACTGTGTCAGCTGTGCAACTGTACTTTAGAAACATGAAATTTTGTTTGCAGTTACACTGTTGAATAAGAACCTTGGTGGAAGAACCAAGAGACCCATCAATCCAATAACTCAGATATATGCCTTTTAACTTAAAGTAGAAATAATGTTTTCACAGCAATGATGTTTTACTTACTATGTATATATTATTCTTTTGATTTACTGTTAGAACTTTCTGAATGGTTTTTTGCTAGTTCACTGAACTCCTGTTGGACTGTGTTGTACAACACCCTATCTTTCTATGCAGAGTTTACATGCCATGGAAGGCCACGTCATGGTCCGATTCCTGCCAACCATCCTGAACCAACTGTTTCGAGTGTTGACGAGAGCCACGCAGGAAGACGTTGCTGTCAATGTCACCAGGCAAGTGACACAGCCTTAAGAACCAGAGGAGGATACAATGCGTTGATGGGAATCAAGCCTGGGCCTCCCGCATGCTACAACTGAACCACTAATACCACATTTTCCTTTTGTTGTTTCTCCTGAGATCTTTAGCTGTTTGCATGCATTCTGTCTCCTGCTGTATCACAATGAGAACCTCCCCTACCAGCTTATAGAAATTAAATGTCTCAAATTTCTCCATCTTGTGTCAAGGGTGTGCATTTTAACATGACACAGTTCCTTTAACAGCAAGGAAAGTATAGGGAACAACTCACTAATTCTCTTTGCATTAGGCTGTTTATTGAACTGTATTTACCAGCAGTCATATCTTCATAGGGTGTATTGAGCACTGATTCCTCTTGGTTATGAGTAGTTAAGATTACTTAAATTGTGACTTCCAGTAAGTCCTGGCCTATGTATGAAATTACAGAACTATTTGTCTGAACTCGTTCGATTTATCTAAAATCTTTACTACTAAATGCTAGGCTGAATTGGCTTTCAATAATCATTGATGTGGCAAATTTATACTTAATTTATGTAATTAAGTATGGGATAGTTTCATGAATGACTATTTGTATACTGCAGTGAATTAGTAAATGTTTTTTTCCTACAGATTCAGGTGTCCAGTCAGTTCATTTCTAGTTTTCTCTTCTGTATTGGGGGAAAAAAAACGTTTCGTCACAGCAACCCACAAAGGAGCAAACATTTGAAAACCCTTTAAATTAAATTTAAAGACTAAATAAACTTTGGAAATTACCCTTATTTAGTGTAACAACTGGCAGTTACCTGACCTTCTGAAAACACAATCAAATTTAGGATTACCGTCGGTGAAAAGACGTTTTGCTTGAAAAAGGTGGTAGAAAGACCCAGTAGATTGTTACTTTGAAGTGCTTTAAGTGCTGACAGTTTTTAACTTTAGAACACTAGATTTTAAACTTTCCAGTGCCGCACTTCAGTTGACTCCTGTGCTAAGGGTTTGCTTTATTTACATCAATTTCCCTACGGGATTAATAAAGTATTATCTATTTCCAGAGTAATGATTCATATCGTCTCCCAGTGCCATGAGGAAGGATTGGAACACTATCTGCGATCCTATGTAAAGGTAAATGGTGTTGCTGTTACAAATTAGTGATAAAAGAGAAAGTCTTGCTCAGATTATCTAAACAATTATTCTTTTACTTTTTCAAGTATGTTTTTAAGATTGAACCTTGCGCAGCCACCAGTACAAAGACTGTTCATGAGGAACTGGCCAAAGCAATGACTGCAATCCTCAAGCCATCAACTGACTTTCTCACAAGCAACAAACTACTTAAGGTACAGCTTCACTGACATGTTTCCTTGGGTTTGAGGCTGCAGTATTCTCTGCTACTCTTTGAGATGCCAGTGAGGTACAGTACGCTCATTGGCAATCTGTCTTTTTTGAAACTTTGAAAGAGTTGTAGGTATTCCCTTAGGTTAGAAAGAATGAAATAAAATAATTTGAGGAAAAGGGCAAAGCAGTGCGTTTTGGGTGATGGCAATTTTTAATTTTAATTTAATTTTAATTTAATTTTTGTTTTTGTTTTAAGTATTCCTGGTATTTCTTCGAAGCACTGGTGAAGTCTATGGCCCAGTACCTAATTGAAAGCTCTAAAGTGAAGGTAAGGAGTATTCTTCTGAAGACACCAGTGCAGGCAGCATGTGTTCTCGCAAAACATGAGAGTGGTTACGAAGATTTATGAACTGAATTACAGCATTAGCTTGTTGAAAACCGTCAGTCTTTTGTGATTGCCATGATTAAATCAGTAACCATGCTCTTTGAACTTTCGCACAGCCACATTCGTCCCGCAAAATGGCCCCAAATTATAAAGTGGATTCTCAAGCGCAACCACAAAGTTAGTTAACTGTAAACCATTTCTACTTGTTGTTTGTAGTCTTGGCACTAACATCTATAATCAGAAGCACTATGAAGTCAGTCAGGCAGTTCCTGCTCCAACAATGTGCAAAACAAACTATTGAAAAAGTGAAAGATTCACGTTTATGTGTTTACATTGATCTGCCAGCTTTAATGTAGCTGTAGGGTTAAGGAATATGGCAGCCAACCCCAAGGTCCCCTGAAATAAGTGTAGACATGCAATGGAAAAGATGGGTTGTGCCATAACTCTCTGTTCTCAGTTGTCCAGGAACCAGCGATTCTCGGCCTCCTTCCATCATACAGTGGAAACCCTGGTCAACATGCTGATGCCTCACATTACTCAGAAATATAAAGACAACCTGGATGCAGCCAGGAATGCCAACCACAGCCTCGCAGTCTTCATCAAGGTAGAAGGATGCCCCTGACACATTAATTATGGTTTTCATTCACTCTGACTGGTATCTCCACTGTTCCAAAGAAAGGCAGTTACATTAAAAAGCCTTAAATCCAAGTTTGAATGTGGGAACTTTGCTGAAGTAATTGCTAAGGATTAAATTATCAGTTGTCATAAAGTTTTAAGTATCATTATGTCTGTCTTGCTTTATTACAGCGCTGTTTCACTTTTATGGACAGAGGCTTTGTGTTCAAGCAGATTAACAACTACGTCAATTGCTTTGTTCCGGGAGATCCGAAGGTAGCGTTCATAACTTGCACAATTCTTTTTGTCCCTGTGTTTTTGGTAAATTGACCAGTAATACTGTGCAAGCACTTTGGCTGTTTCACAGTGGGGGGGTGGGGGGGGAGTGGAGGTGCATTTCCTTTGTTAACCTTCTGTTTCCTGCTAATGAGTTGTTTTGATTGTTTTGGTGATGGCCTGTGCTGATTTCCATTGTAATTTTAGTCTCCCCTTGAAACAAAATTCTTTGTAGACTCTCTACGAATTCAAGTTTGAGTTTCTGCGTGTGGTGTGTAACCATGAACACTACGTTCCTCTGAACTTGCCCATGCCATTTGGGAAGGGAAGAATTCAGAGGTTCCAAGGTAAGGAATCTGTGCATGCTGGGTTCTTCTCTAATAACACACCAATTAGTTGCGCACATTACGGTTTTTATTACATAGTACACTATGTATATTAATGCTCTTTTAAGTCTTTAAGAAAAGAAACCTTTGTAAAAACACAATAATAAATGCAAGTTCCATAATGTTTTAGGTGTGGATTATTGAGCTCTCTAGTTTTAGGATGGTATTCAGAACACAAGGGTGGTAAAATTATCGTGAGAAATTTTGATAGTTCACCTATCTGGCTACATTTAATGTGATGGTTTTTCCCAAACAATTTTACCTGGCAAAAGACTCACTTAGGAGGATGGAGAGTGTTGTGGTCCACACTGAGAGTGAGCTGGCAAGTCTGTCAGAGAAATCCAGACCACTCTCTCACTTTACACCCAGGTGAACTTATTTAATCATAAAACAGGTGTAGCTGCAAACAACTGAAATTACTTGGCTATTAAATACATGCAAAAACTTAAATCCTTGTGGCGCTAGTACACATTAATTAGGGGTTTTGTTCAGGCTAATATGTTATGTTCAGAGCGGTACTATATTGGCATAAGCAGGCCCAAAGCTAAATAGTCTTTTTTTCTAGTGTATCTTTGTATATCAGCCGTCTGCATGAGCATCCTTAACAGACCATCCGTGATGAACAGTATTGGGTTACCAGAGGCTGCTGTGCTTGACTGCTCTTTCAGGGTTGACATGCACTGCCACCTCTGTGTGAAGGCTGCTCATTGCAGTACGAGAAAGCCTCAATAATATTAAAAAGGTTTTTGTCATGATAAATGATCCTCTTTACATATGAGAGGAACTCAGTATTTGACCCCCTTCCTTAGTTTGAAAAATTGAAATGTCTGGGAACTCGCAGTAGTGTTTCTACAGCTGCCATAGTCGAAATTAAGCTGCTTTGTTTTCATTTTATTCCTCTGTCCTCTTGCTGGTAGAAGTAGATGGCAGCTGGCTGATGCAGCCTTGGCTTTTAGAAACTGTAGACATCTCATATTGCATTGTAGTTGTGTAACAGCTACAGTAACTTATACATGCCTCAGATAAAGCTTAAAAAACTGAAATTAATAATTCTTTTGTTCCAGCAGCCTTATAACCATAGCTTATTTTGTGTTTGTTTCCACTTTTGTTCCCTTTTTTTCTTTTGTAAATTAGCTTTTCTTTCTCCAAACGTGGAGTCACATGATACTCCAGTAGGTAGGTGTGAGGCGTGATGCTTGCATTGTTTGGTGAAAGAATAAAGTGCTGAATAATGGTAATGAGAAATGACAGGCCAAGAAAATGTGCCTTCTAACAAGGTAAAGCAATCAATGCCATGGAAATGTGGGGTGGATGGAGCCTGTGTTTGGCTCAGTTTGTGACCCCTCTTTAAAGATTCAGACAAGCCATAATTTTCTTATGACTGAAAATGATGGGCTGGGTTTCCCCTCATTTTAACCACTGTCTGTATTAATTTCTATCGTAATTAGTTAAACATAAGTGTGTGCTGTAACTGGCTTTTGTATTCAAGATGTACCACCAAAGTGTTTTGGAGGTTGGAGGAACTCGGGAGTTCTGTAGGAATAGGGAATATCCCCCTCTCTTTGTGTGTATCCCAGCAGGCCTGGCTGCAGCAGTTTTTACACTGGCCTTTCAATGTAGACAAATCAGTTCTGGATACCAGCATCCCTGGTCTCTTACAGTGTCTGGGCATAAAGGCTAGGCAATCTTTCATTTCTAGTGCTGACATTAACAGCTCAGCCTGGTATCTTCTTAGCCCCTTGTTCGCTGCACAAACCATCAGATTGAGAGAGCTCTTTTCACTTGGCCTAAAACCAACTTCATTAAAGTGCAATTATCACCTCAGGCCTGACCTGTGGAAACAGAACTGTCCTTACTTTTGGCATTAATTTGGAGATACTGAACAGTGTTCCAACAAGTGATCTTTAAAATCTTGATTTCTTTTCCTTTCAGCATGGAATAAAACTTTACCTGTTTCTTTGCACCCTACGCATGCTAACGCAGCTACCTACTTGAACTTATTAATATACAAGATTCAACTTTTAATTTTAAGTATCTTATTAAGAATTCAGAAAGCTACAGCTATTGTCACACAAGCTGTAGAAACTTTTACTTTCATATTGTTGTTGTAGTAATTGTCTGAAAGAATTAAAATGTATTTTAAGCCAATTACAGCACATATGTTTTTAATTTGCAGAAGTACTGTAAATGCCAACTTACAAGTTGACTGACATTTCAGCAGCCAGTATTTGAAGTGTGATTTGTCATGATTTTACTCTTTTCTACTAACACTTCATGCATTATTAATTTCCTGCAGTTTAAATGAATACCATTCAGTTTGTGAATCATATTTGCTTGTTTGAAGCTTGGCTTATGGTTTCCTGTTTTCTTATGATAGATTTTATTTGTTTTTAATCCTCTTTAAATTTTCGGCACAAAATAGAGACCCTTTTCCTCTGGGTCCTCCTTTCTTCCATTGACTTGCTGTGGAGGTTAATTGACATCTCCCAAGTTCTCCTATATGTGCATGTGTGTTCCCTACAATCAACTGCCCCCCTCCAGTATAGTCCTGCTTAGTACTCTGTAGTTCTGCAATAGGCTTAGGTTTACCACAAAAGTAGCTTTCTTATATCACATAGTTGGATGGATAATGCCCTCAGTACATTCAATCCAATCTCATTGTGATATGGCTCACCAGTTTAGGATTAAATCTGTGCTAGACTAAACATTGATCATTGTGTTAATAATGATAATAGTGAAACATTATGATATGGCATTAATCAAGTCTCAAATCAAGATAAAACAATTAGGGGCTGTGCTCGCACCACAAATGAAAAGAAGTTTAAAGGTTCCAGATTGTACCAACTTTTAGTTACAAAGCTTTAAGTTTTTTTATTTCCCAGAATTTAATTGGTAGAGGGGGAGAGATGTGTTAGAGACTGCACTGTAATTGCATGTTTAACAATAGACTTTCTGTTTAGTCATTTATTTCTCACATCTAGGTGCAGTTAGGGCACAAGGTGTTTATCCTACATACTGTACATGAGCTATAATGACCAAGGTACAGTTCCCAGAATGGAACACTAGACCTTGACATTAACCCTGTGTGAAAGACTGTATAAAAACTGAAGAACTGAGGAGACAGCAAATCCCTTTTGGCTCTTTATTTGTGAATTTGGATTAGTGCCCGGTGTCTGTCTAAACGCTTTCGGTTTACTGCCATAGTCTGACTCACTCTATTACTCGAATGACATTTGATTATTAAATATCCTCTGTGTCAGAGAAGATGTGTTTATTTTATTTACCAATTGTGTTTTGTTATCACATCGAACTTTCGTTCAGCCAAGACGAGAACTTGCACTGGACTGATTTCTTTGTTTGGACAGAAAACCGTGCCTGAATGTCCTGCTGTACCGACTGTTCAGTGAGCCTTAGTGTTGCCAGAAAGTGATTGATAGCTCTCAGATGTTGTTGCTGTACACGCACTCTTTCACTTATGTCTTTGAGGGCTGGCCATAAGCTAGCTTGCTTAATTTTGCACAAAATCAGTAGTCTTGGAATTTTCAACAAAATGAAAGCAAATATTTCTCCAATTGTAATTACTGTATATGGTTTTGCATTGTCAAATCTTGATACTCTAAACATACTTCCTGAACTATCAAAAATACGAAAAAGAGCTAAATTTACTGTGTTTGCTACTGCAAATCAGCGTTGTATAGTTCTGTCAGGGATCTCTGCTGCTCAGTGGAGCAGCTAACCTTTTTTAATTAAAGGCTAAGATACTGTGTATGGCCTCACTGAGCAATCACCAGTTGTAGTTTAGACCCGTTTTCATCTTTCCATTGTGCTTTTTTTATTTCACTTAGGAAATGTTTGTGTGCATGAACTGTATAAAAGAATTTTCCCAAAGATCTGGGTTTGAGTTATACAGCAAACTAGTATAAGTGTTAAATTTGAATTTCAAGCTGAGAGGAAATATGCAGAACAGGACTGCTTTTGTGATTTTAATTAATGATTTCAGATGAATTATATTGGTTTGTATCCCTTTGAAATTCAATTACTCCACACAACTGGCCTCATTTTACAGTGCCCATAAGGCTGTCATAATATATCTTTTGAGTGCAGGTAGAATCGTGTTTAAAGCTCTGGACTCAGCAGACTGGAGGGTTTTGAGTTCAAATATTGGGTGGGACTCTGCTGATCCTTTAGACACCTTGCTGAATGAGAGTTTATTCTCAGTCAACATATCTGATTAAATAAAGGCTTTATTGTAACAAGAATTTAGTTAGGGAAATCACAACAATTTTCACAGATTTATTGTTATGAGGACTATTATAAACTGCATAGGTACACTTTCACTTTGACTTTGGTAATATTGTCAATAACAATAAACATGAAGAAACAGGCGTTCTTTTGAAGTACAATGTCCACATGCTTTTTCCTTAAAACTTCAAAGTAGCTAGACTGGTCTAGACTGGGAATATCTTGGTAATTATTTGGTAGGAATCCGCTAATAGGTTACTTTATTTTCATGCAGTTATTGTTCATGTACAGTGTGTTCCTGTAATATTCACTGAAGCTTTACTTCACTGCTAAAACTTACAGTATTTGTTTTGATATTTGTAGATACTGCATGCATTTTCCAACAAATGTAGTTTCCAGGCTGTTTATGAACAGGCTTCATGACAATGATGTTTACCCTTTCAAGACACCACAATGTAGATTACACAATGTGGAGTACATGCACAGTGAAAACTCACTGTGTTCATTCTAGCTTTAAGTACATGAAACAATGTAAACCAAATTAATACTA
The DNA here is from genome assembly GCF_040954835.1 of Lepisosteus oculatus. NCBI lineage: Eukaryota > Metazoa > Chordata > Actinopteri > Semionotiformes > Lepisosteidae > Lepisosteus > Lepisosteus oculatus. The sequence continues at coordinate 6,221,044 of NC_090710.1, forward strand.
TCATCAGAATTTTACTAGGTAATTGTATAGTTGTTATGGAACTGCAGAGTGTTACCTAGTAACCTATACACATCTGTATTTCCTAAGTGAGAATTAATTAAGTCTGTTACCTTCTATTTAGATTGTGGTAATGTAAGCAGGGAAAAGTATGAGGCATGATTTTCAGGCTGTAAAATCTCACAGTGGTAGTTGATGTATGAAGAAATGTTTAATTTTTAATGTTTTTTAATTTAAAATTTAGTTTTAGTTTGTTTCTATTAAAGAAAAAGGGTAACAAACTCTCTAAACCCTTCATTCTAAAGAAAGTAAAAAAGTATGTTTTGTTCGACATTATTGTAGTAAACATTGCCGTATTCCTAAAACACAGAGTTCATGTACAGTTTAGACAGCCTGAGAGATTGTGATTTTAATTTCTGTGGTAGGTAACCCTCAATACTTCTCTCTGGACTGTGTCAATCTTGCTGATATTGAAGGAAAAAACATGTACTTGTGGTAAAAAGCAGCCACTTCCACTTTTCTTTCTGATTTCCCCTTTTTTTCCTGGCTTTCCCACTCTTCAGACCTGCAGCTGGATTATTCTTTAACGGATGACTTCTGCAGAAACCATTTCTTGGTCGGCCTTCTGCTGAGAGAAGTGGGGAGTGCTCTCCAGGAGTTCAGAGAAATCCGGCAGATTGCCATCAGTGTGCTCAAGGGCCTCATGATCAAGCACACGTTCGATGACCGATACTCCTCGAAGGTGAGGGAGTACAAGCATTGCGTGAGCGACAGTTGCTCCTTCAAAGTGCCTCCTCTTTGGAAGACGGGGCTCTCAAACGCCTTCGACACTGTTCAGTTTTGGTGCCCATGCTGGAATTATTCTTCCTGCCTTTTTAAGGAAAAATGTTCATTAAGGAATGGGTTTTGCTGTTACCTATTATTGTTGTTAATTGTCTTCCTGGTTAAAGGCTAACTTTAAAAAACACATCTGTTCCAGGGTAGTGTTTGTGTGCAGATTTCCTGCAGGAATAATGTAGACACTTGACCACTGCCAGAGGCCGGCCGACTACAACTATGAAGAAACTCTAATTTTCCATCGTGACTGTACCAAGTAAAACTTTACTAAGCTGCATCTGTTACTTGCTTTTTGTCGTTTCAGAGCCAGCAGGCGAGACTAGCCACGCTGTATTTCCCCCTCTTCAGCTTGCTGCAGGAGAATGTACACAGAGTCAACGTGAAAGACGTCTCCCCTTTCGCCATTAACCATTCCAACAATGTACGGCTGCTTGCGCCACCTGCTGGCTGTTGCTTTATACTACAGAGCAGGAATTTTCCAGTTTGAGATTTTCATTTGTGTTCCTGTTGTTGATGATGTATTTGTGCTTGTGTGATTTTAGAATGTGAGAGATGACTCTCTCCTGGGGAGTGCCATGATGACACCTCAGAAGCCAGGGAGCAGTCTGGACAACAGTTTGCATAAGGATGTTTTTGGTGTAATCTCCGGAACAGGTCAGGAAAGCTCTTACTTGGGGATATGTTTACTCAGAGTACTTTTATGGGAAGTTCAAAACAATATTTCAGTATAATAAAACAATAATATTTTCAAAACATTATACTGAACTATGTGGAAGTATTAAAAGTATTAAAAAAATATATGGGAGTTGTGGGAGTATGAAACACAATAACCAGCCGTGTTGTTAAAGTCAATACTTTAGCTTCTGTCAAGAAGCTGGATGAGGTCCTTGGATCAATAAGGTATTACAGTAACTACCAAAAAGACCTGATGGTTTTCACTATATTTGCAGTAATTGACAGTCACTTATAGAAAGTTTATTTGTTATTCTGCCTTTCTCAAAATGGCCTGTTTAAATACCCCCTCTCTCCACCTCTGGAATTTTAATTGGCTAGGTAATTCTTAATTTCTCCAACATTTCTGCTCTCTGCTGTGTGTTTGAGCTGCTGACACAAACATGGCCGCCAAAAGAAACCATTCACAGGGTGCTGTACATGTCCTGTAGGCATGTCAGGTGCTGCCAGGGTTACAGTTTACAGCACGTGCAGATTGAGGTAGATTCGGACTAACAGCCAGCACCCTTTGCTTCTGTAGCGTCTCCACATGCCTCCTCCACTCCGAACATCAACTCCGTGCGTCATGCGGACTCCCGTGGCTCCCTTATCAGCACCGATTCTGGAAGCAGCCTTCAGGAGAAGGGCAGTGACAAGACCAATTCTCTGGATAAGGTAGAGCTTCACGGCCACTGGGCAGTGAATCTGTTCATAGGAGTATGAGTACTTTATGTTAGAGCTTCATTTACCTTCATGTAAGGAGAGTCCTATTACAAAGCACATCACCACTTAACCAATCAAGGGGAATGTGTTAAGGTTAAAGAAATCTGTGTATTTGAAAGAGATTGCTTAGGTCATGATCTTTCTTTTGCATCTAAGAATTATTGAGAAAGCTTTGTGCTGTTGAATTTAGATACTTTATTAATCCTGTGAGGGAAATTGCAGTGCAACAGCAGCCAGGCACAGTCAACATGGCACAGTGTAACGAAATGATACAATAATACAACAATACAATACAGTAAGTACAGTCAGTGAGAAGTGCAGTAACAAATGGACTATATGGAATTGCACACAGTACAGAATATACGAAACAAACCATAATATAATATACACATCAGTTGTAAACAGAAAAACCAGCTGTAAACAGAGAATTCATGTTTAGTCCAGAAACAAGTCAATGTTGCCCCTGCCCAGACACACAGTGGATGAGTTGTACAACTTATGGCAGAAGGCAAGAATTGACCATCTGTAGCGCTCCCAGTCGCACCGTGGTTGGATCAGCCTATTGCTGAATGTGCTCCTCATTCTGACAAGCATGTCATAGAGGGGATGGGAGACGTTGTCCATGATGCCCATTAATCTGGACACCATTCTCCTCTCAGCTACATTTGGACACCGTTCTTCTCAGCCTTCTCCTCTTAGAATGTTGTGTATGCTTATTTGGCAAAATGCGATGATAAACTTTTTTTGGTTAAAATGAAAAATAACTTCAACATTTGCTGAAAGTGAGAAATATAGCTTCACCTTACTTGAAAGTGCACACAAACCACGGTAAATAGCGAGAGTGCCACAGTAGAGAGCAACTGCAGGTGGTTCCAAGTGCCATAACTCAGGCTTCAAGTACAGTAAGGGTGCAGTGTGAATGTGCAGTTTTTGGAGGCACCAGAATGCCGTCTATTAACTACGACTTGTACCATTGACCCACCCATGCCTTCCTGCTGGCAGAGAGAGAAACTAATCCGGAGGCACTCTGCCAACGTGCTGCGCCCCAGCGCAGAGACTGAGGATAGCTCCCACTTGACCCGGAGAAATCGTGCCACCATGGACTTTTCCTTGCTCACAGTCCCCACCCTGCAAGAGAATATCTTGCGTGCCGCCCTTCCTCTCCAAGTACAAGCCCTCTCTGTCTCCCCTCTGCACCCCCTGGAGTGTCCCTTTGGGAGTGACGTGTGTTTCAGTTTGCTGGGGCTTTCCTTTGCCACAGGTGTGCAGCAGATTCCATTAACTGAGCCAGGCTCTTGGCACTTACATTGACGTACCGTACATCGCAAATTACTGGGGAGGATGAGTGTCTACCTTCATCACATCTGCCATTTTGAACTCATGTTGTTCTGGAAGAACATCACAGTCTACATCTACATTGTTCTTTACTGCTACTGTGAATTCCGAAGAATCCCAGACCTGTTGCAAAAAAACACCTAATTTTGCAAACCTTCTGAATTCTATTGCGTTAATAATAAGGAAGTGTGAAACTGAAGGAAGAGGACTTTTTTATGGTTCCCATTCCCATTAATTCCCACCAGTGCAATTTCAGGATGGCTGTACTGCAGTGAGGGGGAAATTAGTTATCTGAAATTATGAATTGATGAGAAATGTAAATTGGAATTGAAGGAGCTGGAATTTGCTAATTCACTCAAGATTAATTAAGAAATTGCAAAATTCAGTTGCCAGTATTGCTCCAATAATAATGACAAAGATGTCACAGTCAATGGAAAATGGCTCATCATAATAAAATATTTTGGTTTAAACGTTTCATTTGACTATCACAATAAAAACCTTTATTAGAGTACTGTATCACAGATTCTTGTGCAAACGATCTGGCTATGAAGCTTGAATATGTCAGCGTGCGTGGCAATAAATTACAGACTGAAACATCTGCACGGTGAAATAAAAATCTTTGCACTAATGCTCATCAAAGACGACAGACGCCAGTAATGACCATAACTACAAATCATTAAGAGAGTGACAAAACAGGTTTTCAATGTAATAGGTTTAGGCCTTTCCCAAAGGAACCTGCTGTCGTACTTTGGCAAAGCCTGTTCTAGAATTGTATTATTCTGTGTGTGGCGTTTTTGTGTTTTTGCTACCTTTGCTGTCTGTAGCGATTTGAATTGTGTGAGGAATAGGGTGTAGCTGGTGAAAGCTGAACTAGCATAGAAGTAAAAAGCTGAGAGATCCCATTAGCCCTGCATTGTAGTGGTCTTTAAGTGTCCCTGGAGCTTCAGAAAGAAGCACATTAATGGTTGTTATTGATGATTCCTATTTTCCACATAATTTAATATTCTACTGTTTCTCACTGTAGAGCCTCCCTTATGTATTTTGCCTAGGTTGGGTTAATACATTAAAAATGGTAGCATTCTATTATTAATGAATAGCCTAGTTTCTGTCTTTTAAAATGAGAAATAGGACATTAAATCAGGGCTGTTCTGTTTCTCGTCTAATAAAAGGATTTGAAAAGCTTGAAATCAAAGGGAGTAAATTAAGTTAAGATGAGCCAGGCCCATAATTACATGTAAGCAGCTTAGGTTATGCTGATGATACTTTAATCAGTATGCTTGAAAGTTCTGAAAAAAGCAGACATGCATTTATTAATAATAATTAAATCACTTCTGATAACAGAGATCACAGTCAGCCCAAGCCCAATTGTAGGAGTATCTTTGCTGTGAGGCATGCCAGTGACTAACACACTCACTCCTTCCCTGTGCTGCTAAGCATCCCTCTTTCTCCCTTTCAGAATCAGCCAGCATCCTCACTGGGGAGCTGCGTCATACGCTGTGACAAGCTGGACCAGGCCGAGATCAAGAGTCTGCTCATGTGCTTTCTCCATGTGCTCAAAAGCATGTCTGAGGGTAGGAAGAGACTGCTACACTGTACAAAAGAGTGCATCAATTTCTGCCTTTTCAGCACCTTGGACTCTGTAGCTTGTCAGCAGATTTAAGATTTTAATCATCCATCCATTTCCTAACCACTTTAACCCTTTTTTGCTGGAGCCTATCCTGGCAAGCAACGGCTGCAAGGCAGGGGACACCCTGCATGGGACACCCGTCCACAGACGAGGATGTGCACACACTCAGACCAGGGTCAATTCTGCCAGAAGTCAGTTCAACTACTAGCGTATCTTAGGACTGTGGGAGAAAATTCACACAAACCTGGGGAGAACATGCAAACTCCACACCCCAGGAATTGAACCCAGTGCCCCAGTGCTGGAAGGGATAAATGCTAACTACTGCACCACTGGTCTGTCTGGATCATAGTCATGCTTTTGAGTAATCATTCAAAAACAGATTAAAATATTATTTTTAGCAGCTCAGAACTATAGATATTTTTCTTTAAATCTGACATTTAAATAACAATATCCTCATGCAGTTCCCAGGATATTAATGTGTTCCTTTTAAAATTTTGTATATTACATACTATGTATATTTTGTATATTATGTTCTGACTGAGTCTGTAGTACTTCTGTTTTGCTTGAACAAAATGTTTTAACACTGCAGTGCTGCAAAGCTGTGTAGTTTGAATTCACACACATTCACTCTTTTCTAGATGCCCTGTTCACTTATTGGAATAAGGCTTCTTCAACGGAGCTGATGGATTTTTTCACACTCGTAGAGTAAGTTATTGTCTGACAAATACACTGCTAATTTTTATATTCCGTTTTGACATATCAGCACATGCTGCCTACCTTCACTCCTACAGAGCTGACTGCTTGGGTTCAGGAAACTTGATAAAGCAATGTGTCGACCTCTCGTACTGCATCCTGATAGCATCATCTAGTACCTGGTCAATTCAGAAAAAACGAACAATCATAGTGTTTAACACTTCTATTGCACAAAGACTGGTCTTTCACCTGGGTTTAAAGCAATACAGAGCCCTGTGACATTACAATGGGCAGGCTTAATGGAGACAGTGCCCCTGAAGCACAAGACCCTGCAACACTACCTGAGATCTTGTGCGTCTAATGCAGACAGTGCAGAAAGCTGGATCTTTATTTTGAGGGTGTGGAAGTGTTGTGGGAGAGAAAAATGTGACTCTTACGTGTGAAGAGCAGCAACAGTGTATCTCACAGAGTACAGAATACAATAAGAACTGAAGCAGCTGAAAAATGAAGGTGAGATTAGTTACTTCTTGAAGCTATTAAATATGAGATGCCTTTCACTACCAGGGCTTAAATTGGGATACCATGACAAAGATGGAAAAATCACATTAAGTATTAGCCTTGGGAGAAAGTAATATAACATGGATAGGAAAATCTTCTCACATTAAGATTAAGTGAAAGAACAATAATTTGTTTCGCATGCAGTTGAGGGAAAAGTTAAGAGTTTTGTTTTCAGCCCAAAAGTCAATTGTAAGACCCAGATTTCAGATAATGTAACCATGATGTAAAATGTGCTGATATGCGTAATATAATACGGTATGTAATATATGGTTTGTATTGTACTGTACTTATATTTAGAATTGAGCTACAATGGCACTGTATTGCCCTTGGAAATCCTTTTTTCTGTTATTAAGTAGCCAAGGTTTCAGATTGGGTTTTGGCTCCTGCTAATCTTTTTCAAAATAAGTCATTATCTTTCTGGTCTTCCGTTTCTCTTTGTCCAGAGTGTGTCTTCATCAGTTCAGATACATGGGAAAGCGATACATTGCAAGGTAAGGTTTGTAGTTTCCTTAGCTTCCTCTGCAGAACTGTTTTTTTTGTGAAATCAAAAAATATATATTTTTCTCATTCACTGTTCTTTTGCACATAACTAAGGACAATTAAAGCAGCTCTAACTGTTGTGATTATTCCATATTTATCTGTTTTGCTAAAGTTTTGTTTTATTTCACTTGTCACAATCAGTTGACTTTACCATTACTCAGTTTGTGAATGTACAGTCTGAAGGTGATTCAGCTGCATATAGAACCTTGCACATGTTAAGGGTCATAAATGTAGCATTGTAGGTTTGGTTTCTTATTATTTGTGTTCTTTGCTGAACTGTTAATTGACGACTTAGTCATAGAAGAATACAAACAACTTTTAAACCATGCAGCAAATCGCGAGTTTCAAAGCCATTTTATGATGTATCTCTTCTAATCAAGAGATTTGAGTTGTGTTAGACATATGAGAGTTTGAAGTTACAAATTACAGATCTTCAAAAAAACCTGGGCTGTGATGCTTCAGGAAGCCACAAAATCAGTGTACATACTGTACCATACGCTCTAACGTGTGTTTTAACGTGTAAAATTGGGAGTCCCAAAAGCCCATTGATATTTGCGCAGCTTATAAAAGTAAGATTTCCAAAAATATAAAAAAGTTTGAGGTTCCTCACAATAAAGTGGGGTGGAATAACTCATTCCCTTTTGTCCACATTCTCAAATAACTCCCTACAGTTTTTAACGGTTTTGTCTGTTCCTATTTCTTCTGGGTTTGTTTGCGTCTTGCCTTGATTGCGTTAATAATACTGTTCACATAATCACCTTTGACGCACCTCATGCGCTTCCTCTGAGTCATTCTGGAGAGGGTACACTGTGGGATCCAGTTCACAGCCCTTTCTAACACGCCTTCACTTTTTCTGTTTTTCGTACTTGAATGCTGACAAGTTTAACTATGTAATGGCTCCTGTCCCCTCCTGCTTGGGTAAGACCAAGGTGTTAGTGTTGTTTTGCACAGACGCATGTTTCTCCATTTTTCCTCCGTCTTGGATGGCCTGGTCATATTTCACACTGCATTTCATGTTTCAGTCTTTTGCTTGTGGATTTCCTCATTTTTTCCATCACAGGCGTTTAGTTGTGGCTACTTGCATGTTGCAAAATTTGGACATTTCTATGCTGCGTTGCCTAAAAGAATATAAACTTTTGTGTGCACGCTCCATTTCGAAGCTGCATTGTCTTTCCTTTCTGTGTGGCTGTGCATGACTTGGATGTGTTGTTTGCTGTGTGTTATATGGACTCCTGCAAAAACCATAAGGAATGGCCACACGACGGGGGCAGATCTATCCAAAACTACTGTGTGTGTCATTTAGGGGGGGAAAAGAACCTATACCTGCATATGCATTTGTAAACCTTTTGAGAAATATAATTGATACTGTAACAGTCAAGATGTAACAAAATAGACTGTGGAAATGTAGATCTTTCACATAAAGACAGCCTGCTTACTAACTCTCTGCTTGGCTGCTTGGTGGCCATGTCTAACATTGCTGTATATCCCATTTCCTCATTAGGAACCAGGAGGGGGTGGGACCTGTAGCACATGAACGGAAATCTCAGACTTTGCCTGTGTCCCGTAACAGAGCAGGAATGATGCATGCCAGATTACAGCAGCTCAGCAGCCTGGATAATTCGTACACTTTTAACCACAGTAAGTCCAGCAACCTCCAGACATAAGTCCTCTCTGCCTCTTCCTCTTCCATTGTTTGCCTCATCATCATCTCCTCATAATATCCTCATCATCGCCAGGGACAATCTCCAGTATACCCTTCCCAGAAGCCCCGCAGAGCAGGTCAATCATGGTCATTGCCTCACCTGCAATGAGTCACATGCGTCCTTTGCAGATCTTGGTTATCTGAAAAGATTACTATTGCTGTGTTCCATGTAAGGTACATTGTCAGGTGAATTGGGCTGTATTTTGTCTGATTTTGTGTTGGTTGTTTTGCCTGCCACAGGTGATTTCACATTTGGTAACTACCAGTGAACAAACAGAGTTCTGTCTGGCATTTGTAAAGGTGGCTGTATGGAAAGAGCAGTGATTGTAAAAGGCATCAGGTCATTTTAAGTTTTTTCGCTAGAGTGTTAAAGGCTCCATACATAAACAACCAAACACAAACATGGGAGGGAAATTGTACTCACCTTAACATCTTTTCAAATAACCAAAGTCCACAGTGAATCAGCCACTGAGACAGCTGTTGCCATTGAGACCAGTTTAATATGCTATGTGTTAATTTCTATTATAAAGGGGGAAAAGTGTTCCATTTATTGGTAAGTCTAAGAAAATTATTTTTTTCTCTTAATGAAGTGACTTTTTCTGTGTTTTCAGTGTAAGAAAGATATCAAGTGTACTTGGAATTTCTGTAGATCATGGTAAGAATTAATCAGGTTGGCAGCCAGCTTGCACAATTTTCACCAGCCTTCAGCAGATGGTGCTGTTGTCATAAGAGCATGCCATTTCAGTTGGGAATGTTCCTTTTCCCTGTTTCCTGCCCTGTCGCCATTTCCTTCTGCCCCTTACATGTTTTTACTGCATTTTAATAGCTTAATTTTTCACTATTTGAGACTCTTATTTGAATGTTAACCCTGTAATCATGATACTGTAGTTGCTGCTGCATTTATTCCAACTGTAAAATAAAACCAGATTTTCTACTTTACATGTACAGCTGCGCTTTACAGAAATGACAGATTTGCCATTTTCAGTAGAAGGAGAGATGATGCTACAGTGCTGTCATGTCTTCCTTATAGGCTACACCCATTCAGATGCTGACGTGTTGAACCAGTCTCTGCTGGAAGCAAATATTGCGACAGAAGTGTGCCTTACTGTGCTGGATACACTGAGCATTTTCATCATGGGGTTCAAGGTAGACCAAGGGCTACCTTTCTTTGTGTAACACGTTTCATAATGGAAATTCCCAATAGGTCTTAGCTGACTAACACAGCAATAGCACAGTTGTGGTTTGTATGAATTCCATTGGCAATGTCATAGAAAATCCCTGTTTGTCAACTCTGTTTTAAAAACTGTAACCCTGATCCTAGTCATAATCCTAATCCCTGTTGTGATGCAAACACAATAACCCTAAAACAAGCAAAAAGCAGTAACACACAAAAGGCTGCCAATGGCTTTCAGTCAGAGCACACTATGAATTTGTGCTAAAGCCATTCTTTCAATGAAGCTCTTTACATAATGCTCATAAGCAGACCTTAATTTTTTTTTAAGGATAAATAAGTTAAGAGCATAAGAAAGGTTACATTTGATGGTTAGCTGTTTATTGATCCAAGGATATTATCCAGCTGTATCTTGAAGGATGTCAAAGTATCGACAAACACATGGCTGGCTAGCTTGTTTCAGACTCCTACGACCCTTTGGATAAATAAATGCCTCACTTCCTAAAGTGTTGTAGTTTCACTATCATATAGTTTTGTGTGGTTTCTGCTTGTGTTTTCTAGTTCATTTGTCAGATGTGAATACAACTTTTTTGCTCACATTACTATGATTTATGTAGTTTAGCAATGTAGTACTGTCTTGTCTTTTCTAATTTTTCTCTGAAGTGAAGAATACAATTGCATTTGAGTGCTTTTGCCCGCCCTCACAGACTCAGTTGTGTGCAGACCATGGCCATAATCCGCTGATGAAGAAGGTGTTTGAGGTCCTTCTTTGCTTCCTTCAAATCAATCAGTCTGAAGCCGCTCTGAAACAAGTCTTTACTTCACTGCGAACTTTCATTTACAAGGTGAGTGCTGAGTGACTGTTCAGTCCAAGTGACAGGTATGAAATAAGAGGAGTTGAAACATTTTTTACCAATACAAGTGATGTGCTGGGAGCAATGAGGTCATCTTTCTCTGTACCTACAGTTTCCATGCACATTTTTCGATGGCCGGGCGGACATGTGCGCTTCCTTCTGCTATGAGATCCTGAAATGCTGTAACTCCAAGCTCAGCTCCATCCGCAGTGACGCAGCCCATCTCCTCTATTTTCTCATGAAGAGCAACTTCGATTACACAGGACGGAAATCTTTTGTCCGGACACACCTCCAGGTTAGTTAATTCCAGTGTCAATACAATTATCTGTACATGTGTAGGTATATAAGAGGGCAGGTCCTGAATATTTTTGCTGGTATATAATCGTATAGTGCAAAATTATGTATTGGTACTTTGATGTGATCTAAGAGTAATTAACTTAGCAGAAGAAATGAAGTGCACTGTAGTATGTCCTCTTCTCCAGAGATCAAGCAGTCAGTCAAATTCTAGAAGTAAAATAAGTTTGTGGTCAAGTCAGGAGAGCACACTGAAGATGCAGTGCTTTCTAACCCTGTGGGGTTTTTTTTTGTCCAGTCTGATCCGTGCTGGCCGACCATAATAGTTTGGCCTGTTCCCCTTTTCCAGGTGGTGATTGCCGTGAGCCAGCTGATTGCCGATGTGATTGGAATAGGGGGCACCCGTTTTCAGCAGTCCCTCTCCATTATCAACAACTGTGCCAACAGCGACAAAACTGTTAAGGTCAGTGACTGCTGGGGCCACAGTGATTACAAAAAGCAAAACGCTTCTATCTGGCGTAGGATCGAGTTTCTTTTGCCAATTCCCTAGCAATACCAACAGCTTTTCCTCCCCCTGTGCAAAGTGACTGTACAATATTTTTATTTCTCCCGAAACAACGCAGAACACAGCATTCCCCTGGGACGTGAAGGACCTGACGAAGCGAATCCGCACGGTGCTGATGGCCACGGCTCAGATGAAGGAGCACGAGAAGGACCCTGAGATGCTGGTGGACCTCCAGTACAGTCTGGCCAAATCCTACGCCAGCACTCCAGAGCTTAGGAAAACCTGGCTGGACAGTATGGCCAGGATCCACGTCAAGAATGGAGATCTTTCAGAGGTCTGTGAGCTGCGCAGTCTCCAGCATGCAAACATGTGCCACAGCTGCAGTGACTGCATAGTCAGCCCCCCAGGCTTTCTGCTGTAAAAATTAAATGAAAGCAAAGAAATCCATCTTTCAGTAGCTTTGTTCCCCTTGTTCTTCAATGGTTTAGATCTTGGTAATGATTTAATTTTATAAAAGGGGGGTTAGATCTGCGGGGCTTAGCAGCTTTGTTGTAGAAACATTTTGGAAAAGGTGTTTGGAAAATAAACAAGTGGAAAAAGTGCTTGTTACATAAAAACAGAGCAAACATTTTTTTCCTGTTGTGTAACTTATTGTGGTAGAAGGTGTTACTTCTGCTTGACTGTACAGTATTTACTGAGAGGTTCTCATTTTTGAATATTTTCTTTCTATTTGTGTTTGTAGGCAGCTATGTGTTATATCCATGTGGCAGCACTGGTTGCTGAATACCTCAGGAGAAAAGGTGTGTACTCTCTTCCACCACCTCCAGTACTCTAGATATCGCAGAACACCCTAGATTTGAGTGCTCCATTCTTTCAAGATCCTTTATTTTAGTTCTTCTGTCTGGGACATCTCAGTGTTGCAGCTGTTAGCATTGCTTGCTTCTCAGTGCTGGGGCCCAGGGTTCATCTCCTGTATCTGCATAGAGTTTGTATGTTCTTGCCATGTTTCGGTGGGATTCTTCCCACGTCCAAAGGCACATTTGTCAGTTAATAGGCTGCTGGGAAAACTGCCCCAAGTGTCAGTGTGTCTGCCCTGCGATGGACTGACGTCACCATCCAGGGTGTACCCTACCTTGCAACCATTGCTTGCTGGGATAGGCCCCGACTCCACATTGCTTGCAGGGATAGGTGACCCTGAATTAGAAGAAGCACTTAGAAAATGGACAGACTTTGATGTGGATTATTAAAATTAGTTCAGGTGGGTAGCTGCGTCAGCATGCGTAGGCTGCAAAGGAACAAGTAATAGGTTTATTCCATGCTGAAAAAACAAGAAAGAAAACACAACGCTTCGGCCGTGGAGCCTTCTTCAGGTGTCAACCATTATTAAAATTATATTTTTAGTCCTGAAAAAAGAAATGCCAGACGTTTAATCCTGGTACTTTTGTTTTTAACCTTAGTCCCTGTCCACTAATAATGAGTGTTTTTCACACAGAATATCACTGAACAAATGAAAATATATCCATTGAAAAAAAAGGATATCCAATTAACTTGAATGATTTTAAAATATATTAACAAAGAACATTGCTTCAATACTGACAGGTTTGTCACATACTCTTAATTTCCAAGAGTGACATTCATTTTTTCTATTTTCCACTTATAAAATTATCATCCAAAGGGAGTTTCTGATTAGGTAGCTTTAATGAATAATAAACTACCAAGGAGAAAATTTGCTCTTTTCTCCACTGTTACGTGTAAACTGTTTGGGGATTTTGGCAAAAATGGCAAAAGAAATTGATCATTTTTACCGGTACATAAGTAAGATTTATGGCATGCCATGCTTTTTTAAAAACATTATAAAACACTGATTCAGGCTGTATGTATCAAATGAATCATTACCAGATTTACATGGATGGGCTGGTGCAGTTTTTTTCTGTTGGTTCTATAGTTTGATGTGCTGTTATTTCTGTACGGATACTGTACAAAGGATTTTCATTGGGCTTTATTGAACTTTTATGTTGAGCTGGCACAGTTGAGATTGAAAGCCACAGATGAGTGGATTTCCGATCATTTCTGTTTCCCCAGAGCTTGGCAGCCGTCTCAGAATCGAGGTTTTGGTCATCCAAGGTGACTTTTTGCCACTCTGACTTTCACATGCTTGCTTTCCTGGTGTCTTGTGCATCCGTGTTACAGGTTGCGGATTAGACAGTATTATACAAAGTCTTCTAGCTGTCATCCTGTTAAAGGCTTTAAATCTCATCTGTCATTGGCTCAAATCAACACTGGTGCATGGGTAGCTTTGGACGTCTTTGCTCTTTTCACTGTTCTGAGAAAAAAAGTTCAGATTGACATTACATCACAAAACTCAATCATATCTTTAGAATACCTACAGCCTTCAAATAAATCAATAAAGAGATAGGAGGATTAGCACTGCCTGAATCAGCATAGTGCCACTTTAACAAAAGATATTGCTTTACTGCTTTGGGCATCAGGGTTATTAGCTTCTGCCTCAGAGCTCCAGGCTCTGAAATTTGATTCTAGGTTTTGGGCAACCTGTTTATGTGTAGTTTGCCTATACTCCCTGTATTCTCATAGGACCATATGTTTTGACAGGTCTTGTGGTTTCCTCCCACAGTTATGCAGGTTAGGTTGGACTGGCTACTCTTTTTTATGCATTTGTTTCTATTAAGCTCAATATTCAGTGGGATTTTAAAAATATAACCATAACGAACACAATGTTCCAAATGTCCTCCTTTCATTTGTGGCCTTTCTGACGTTTTGACATTCTCCCCGCACTCACAGGAATGTTCAAGCAGGGCTGCTCAGCCTTCCGAGTGGTCACACCTAATATAGAGGAAGAGGCCTCCATGATGGAGGATGTGGGCATGCAGGATGTTCATTTCAACGAGGTGAGAGCTCCAGGCCTTTTTTGTAATACAGTGACTTTCAATAATTATTTTCTGTTGCAAATGTGCCAATCCTATTCCATGTTTCAGAGCTCTATAAATGTTACACATAATTACACATAATATATACTGTATATAGCAATTCAAAGCACTTAAAGTGATTTATGTATCACAGTTGACTCACTGTGTTCATCACTGAATCTTAGCACTTTCCTGCGTAACATGTGACAGCCATTATGAGCCAAAAACCCCTCTGCACAGCAGATTAAATGAAGTGAGAAAGTGATATAAGAACCAGGAAGTCAGCAACATGTAATCCAACCAACACCTTTTACAGCTCAATTTCTCTCATCAGCAGAGTGAGGTATTGGTTTAGAAGTTCTTATCCAAACAGAAGAATGCCACCTACTGGTCCACCAGCACCTGGTACTGCAGGAACCCGGTTTCCCTTGGAGTTCTCCCTTCTCAGTACTGGCCAGGCCCAGTCAGCCAGCCTTGCATAGCTTCTGAGATCTGGTAACATCTGGTGACATCTGGCTACAAGGTGGCAGGGCTGCTAACCTTGCTAACAAGCACATCATTGGCTAGTTTTCTAAAACCACATTTAACAGACAGGAAAATCATTTTGTTCCTCTTTTCCATAGAAATAAGATAGTTCCTATGCAAACAGTTTTTGTTTGAAGCCTTTGATTTTGGCTTATGAACTATTTGTTGTTTTTCCCCAAAGCAGAACATTTATTCAAATAGTTTCTAAAACAACTGTTGATTTTCTATATATTGTACCGTATATATTTGTTAAATGTATGAAAATAAGAAAATGGGGCATCTCCCTAAAGATTTTGCAGCAGTGTACAACATGCTACATTTGTTTCAATTTAAAAAGTGATCAATTTTTCATTTTTCTTTAACCTACATACAATAGACCTTGCTAGATTTTTAGAATTGTTTCTTCAAGATGAGGAGAAAACAACATCAGGATTGGCATCCTGCAACTTATAAATGAGGAAAAAATATTAGAAAATCTCTGTCTCAACAGTGGGCCTTAGGTTTGTGTTTAAATGACAGCTTTTGTTTTTTTGCATTTGTTTCATTCTAATAATATGTATACAGCACTGTCTTATCAGACTATGAAGAGTATCAATTGCTGTTCATAGTTCACATTTTGTGTCATGGCATTCTTCTGGGGGAGAATGCAGAGGTTCGCAGTTTTCTTCCTGATAACCAAGTAGCTGCCTAAGGATTTTTTTTATCAGCAGATCAGTACTGTATCATGCTGCACCCTCAAACAAGCCGTCTCAAGGTGGAGTCTGTTATCAAATGACCTCCCTGAGAACGAGCAGTACATATATACTGTAGAAGGAGAATAGTTTTTTGCCTCAGACCAAATATTCTAAACATAAATTCCTTCAAAAATAGTAGCTGTTCGAAGGAAAACCTACAGTTAAACGCTGGGAATCCAGTCCCCTCTGGTATGACCTGACAGCTGATTATGATTATGGTTACTAGTATCCTACATATGTAATTTGTTTATTAGTATACAGTTTAAATATATACTAATCAGCATAAGATTTAATGTGATTCTAAAACATTTTTTTCCATAATGGAACTGTTTGCTTGTGAAAGATGAAAAGTAATTTAGGTTTCTGTGCACAGATAATAACTGACTTCAGGGGAATAAAAATGGAAAACATCTTAAGGCTGTATGTTTTGTAAGAGTTTGATCTCTAGTTGACTGCTGATTAAAAGGAAAGAAGCCAAGCATGATGCAACCATAGTGTGTGGAAATATAATGTTATTAACTGAGGCTCATGTGGTATATAACAAATCTTTTTAACCTTGGGTTACCCTGAGGTACTTCTTGGTTCAAATGAACATGTTAGGAATAAGAAGATAACTGTGCACTAAAAAATATTAAAGTTCCCAAGTGAAACAGTCTCCAGTTAGCTACTCCTTTCACATTTTTAAAATCTCTACTTGTTAATAGGTTGACAGTCTTTTTGGCTGTATTTTTGAACTGTATTCGGATTACAGCCACAGTTAATGTAGATAAATGTTTGAAAAAGGGCAAAGACACTGTGGCCATGGTATTGACCTTTGTCTTCTAGATTACAATAGTGCAGATATTTCTCAAGAATAAGAGGTGGTGAAGCTTTCATAAAAATGAGAACAAGAAAATATCAACTTTCTCCCCCTGGAAATCTTTTTTTCAGCGGCATATTTTTCATTTTTTGAAAATTAGAAAATTAAAACGGACAGAGTAGACTCCAAAAACACTTAATTAAAAAAAAAACATTATCAATACATTTTGCCTGCAGTACATCACTTGGCTCCTACAAACAGGATAATGATGAGACCTTTTTCGATGAACGCCATTGTATCTGGGTGGGGTTATGGCATCATTTTTAATGGCAAAAGAAGGAATTTCTCTTCACGTGGTCTGTATATCGGAAGTGGGGCTGGGGACACTCAAACGTACGTCTCTCAGGCCCTTCATGGGTGCCAAATTACTCAACTGCAGCTGTCTATAAAACCACTTAAATGCTGATATTGTGCCCTCTAAAGTGCCGCATTCACTCTGATCTGTTGTTAAGCATTATGTTACTGCGATCATTTGGTTTTTATGATTGATGTTCCTCAGCAACCTGCCTCCTTAAGCTGCCATTAGGGATTTATTTTTTCATGCTGAATTTTAATGTGCCAAAGAGCAGGATTCTAATGCATTTCCAAATTAAAGCTGTGCTCCTCATGTTTCTCTTTATCTTATTTCTTAATGAAGAAAGATAATTAACCAAAGCTTCCTGAAACTTGTGTGTTGCAGAACACTGGCTGTTTTACATACACATTTAAAGAATATTTCTTCTTTTTAATATGTGTTTTTCCAGCACCTGTGTGTACCTGTCATTTTTACTTATAGCAGTAACATTAATTTAAAACATTTTAAATGTATAAACACACAAATCCTTGTGTGAAATGTCCAGTTTTCCCCTTTCTGTAGCCCCTTTTTCCAGCCTTATTAGTGTCTCTCCATCCATGTCTTAATATCTGTTGTGTTATGGGCTTGGAGCATTGTCCCATCAGGGCTGACACAGCAGCACTCACGATTGTAATGGACAGGCAGGTTCTCAGTATTTCTGAATGCTTCATTGTCCTGTTGGGGAAATTTGTTTTGCGGCGTACTCCTAACGTCACAATGACAGCCAAAATTTACCAACAAATAAGGCAGTGCAACAGTGTCACAGCAAGATAAGGGAGTCCATAGTTACGATGCACCGTTTGAAAGAGATACTGCAGCGGCTGGGGAGCACGCCGAAGGAGAGTGATGGGGGCTGTATCTCTCAACAGGACGTGCTGATGGAGCTGCTGGAGCAGTGCGGTGATGGGCTGTGGAAGGCCGAGCGCTACGAGGTGATTGCCGACATCTATAAGCTCATCATCCCCATCTACGAGAAACGCCGGGATTTCGAGGTACTGTAGTTCGAGATTCCCTGGAACACCACTGTACACAGCTGTCCTGAAGATTCTGCTAATGGATGAAGTTCTGAAACTACCCAGCTGTCTGTGGGGTTTGTTTCTTATCACATCTTTGCTCTTTTTCCTATAGAAACTTGCCCACTTGTACGACACGCTACACCGTGCGTACAGTAAGGTGACAGAGGTGATGCACACAGGCAAAAGGCTCCTCGGCACCTTCTTCAGAGTGGCTTTCTTTGGGCAGGTGAGGTTCTGCACATTCAGAAATGCGGAGGTTGCTACATGTGGCCAAGGAGTCTTAGACATTGCTGCGAGTTGAATGAATTGAAAGGTTAGATGCACGTTGTCATTTTTTCAGTAAGAGTGTCAGATATTTCCTTGTCCAAAGTTATTCTGATAAGTAATTTAGTGTTGTTCCCCCTCTCTGACTTAAATGTTTTGTATTTCATCTGGGTCTCCCAGTTTCAGCATAGCTCCTTGGCTGACCACTGGACTATTCTGATTTCACCAGCATCACTTTAATAATCAGCTACTTTTGTGAAAGGCTGCCACGAAAATGCTTTTGTGGTTGGTTCGGTAATTGGAGATGTAAGAGCTGATTGGAAAATAAAATGTGTGTATGTTCAGTGATTGTTAATAAGCTTCACATTCTGGAGCATTACAGTTCTTTTAAGCATGTAGCCCTCAAAAGCCTCAGCAGTGATTCTTATTTTTATAATCAACCCCATCCTCCCCTCCTCCTGCCGTAAGAAAGATTTTAATAAAATCTTTATGCTTTTTTTTTTCTTTCTTTAAGGCAGCGGTAAGTTCTGCAGTGAGCTTTGGTAACATTTGTTCACAGCCTTTTTAAGTGTGACGTGCTGCTTTTTATTTAAAAAATCTATTTTTTCAGCCATAATGTACTGCTAGACATTCTGGCCATTTTCATTGACTCAACTATTGCAGCTTGCTTCTTTACATTAGCAATGCATGTAGCTAAAAATGCACCATTTGAGTTGGCTTCTCTGCTGTGCTTATTACCCTTTATCCTTTTACCTTTGTCTGTATCTGTTGCCCATAAGCTGTATTTGTTTACTTTTTTGTTTTTAGTCATTATTTACTGCTGTTTCACATTCTGTTAAAAAAAAATCGCAGGCATTAAAACATTTTTCTCAACTTAGCAGTATATGTGGTTGCTGTGACGTCATGTTAGTCTTGTTACAATTATTTTTTTGTGTTGTTAGTTTTTGAAACCACTTATTTTCTCAGAAGTTTTGGACAAGCAGCATACTAGAAATAACTGATTTGTTCTTTATTGTTTTACAACCCTATAGCAGTACCAGTTTACTGACAGTGAGACAGATGCGGAGGTAAATGAATGCTAGAAAAGCCATTCATGCAGTAAATGTTCTGCATTGAAGCTTATGGTTTGATGTGATTTTTGTTAGTTCAGTTGTTGTCCAACACCTGTATTCCATTACCTCCTTGTAGCTCATCCATTTCAACATCTATATTAATCTTTAGATTTTTTCCCAAAGTAACATAATGGACAGACATCTTTTTTTGCATTTAGAACTGCCCATTGTTTTGTTTTACCCATCAGATTTGGGATTGTCAGTTATGCATTTGTCATGTTTTGGCTTGTGACTGTGATCCCATTGACCTCACAGAGGGGCTAATAAGGAAATTATTTATTAAGACATTACAGGCTGCGTAGCCCCATATCAGAGTTTTAGCTCCAATTCGACGAGAGGCACGTCCCTCACCAACTGCTGTAGCCCATGTGGTTATGGGTCGCTATTTTGCTGGGTCCTAAGAGAGTCCCAAGCCCTGATTATATCCACCCTAAACTCAACAAATATCAGACAATTGTGTGCTGTCCTTGGAGAATCCCACAGTTGACTAGTGACATGACTTGGGCTCAATCCCAGAATCACAGGGATCATCCTACCAATTGAGCCACTGAGGAGGCACCAACAGACATTTTTTTTTTAAAGCTGGGTTTTTAAATAACAACTTATTAAGTTGATTGTTGAGCCAACAATAAGAGATGGGAGGGAAACAAGGAATATGTATTTGTATCATGGTTGAAATGGATAATAAAATTTACACTAGCTACCCCAAACCCTAATACATCCAGTTTTTTCCCCCCCAAAGACTCAGAAAATCATTGAGATTTTTTTGGCACCTGTGGTGTTGAAATAACATTTGGTATAAGATTCAGTTAATGGAAAATATCCAAAGACTTAGTTATTGTCTAACTTTTGTTGTCTTAAGTAAGCCTTGTTGGGTATCTTAAGGAAATAGTTTTTGCCAGCTTGTACATTATTTTTATTTTAGGGTCAAGTCAGAATTTCCCCTCAATCGCTCACTCTACTTACCATCCCTTCTTTTCTGGATTGCATGAATTCACCTTTGTAAGCAAGTCGCACAGCGTGCGCTGAGCTTGTCAAACAGACTGGATCACAGGCCTAACATTGTGAAGCCTTTTTGCTGCTATTTTTCCTACTTTGAAGAAGTCACGATAAAAACTAAGGTTTAGATAATATTTGTTGTAAATAATGTAAACCACAAAAAATCGAATGTTGTATTGGAATGCAAACTGTGAGTGAGAGAGAGAACCATAAGAAACTCACAACTTGATTAACTAAATGGGTTTAAATTTATGAAGATGTTAATGAGGATCACTGGTGCCAATAACCCATCCCCATTCATGTGACACTGAAATCTATTGAACGTCATTTTCAGTGGTTTTTAAAACTTCAAAACAATAATACAAAGCTTTGTATTTTTTTCTGTAAACAATTCCTTTAAACTACTTTTGTTTCCCATTTTTTTTTAAATAAGGCAAATCTAATGTCTTATTTGGTGACCATCCTTCAAGCCATTGTAATTAAAGCATTGCAGTGCAGTAGAAAACAAATTGTACATTTTGCATTTTATGGTAGCACATTGTAATGTGTGGTTTTCTTGTTCTCCAGGGATTCTTTGAAGATGAAGATGGCAAAGAGTACATTTATAAGGAACCTAAATTCACTCCCCTCTCAGAGATTTCCCAGAGGCTGCTCAAGCTCTACTCAGACAAGTTTGGCCAAGAGAATGTCAAAATGATTCAAGACTCTGGAAGGGTAAAATATTTTAAAAAAAATGTTACATAGATTTTTTGCTTCTGTCCTGTCAGTTCCTTCTTCTGTCTTCATTTTTAATTTTAATTCCATGGTTGGAAACCTCATGTTACTTAGAATATTTTGATAACTGAAGAATGTGGTTTAAGTACACATCCTGCTCTTATTGACTTATGCCCAGATGATACTGTATCAATTACATGTAGGGCCTAATTAACTAGGAAGGTACAGTGATCCAAGGCAGTACTATGGATTTAAGTGATTTTTACCCCATGGTAAAGCAATACTAGGCAACACTAAAGGCTTTAAGCTCAAGTCAGCAACTGTCATGTTGTTCCCAGAGAGCTGATGTAAGGATATACTGTATATGGATGTCTGGGAGCTGTCAGGATACCTGGAAATGCATTCTTCCCTTTATCTGCGAAATTGATGTCTGGATGCTCAGTTGGGGAAAATAAAAAATAGCCTGTGTCCTTGGTGTATAATGATGTGTTCTTTTAAGTTAAACCTCCATTATGTTGGTTATATTTGTTAGTTCAGTCGACTGGGGCAGGTTTTAAGCCCCACCATATGTCCAAGAATTGCACTTAAATTCTGCACATATTCTTTACCTGCTAAAAGGTTCAGAGTTCACATTTGCTGTTCTTTTTTCATATCAATAGACGTTGTGTAGGTAGAACAGTTTTTATGCTTTCTCCTGTTGAAACAGACTTTTATTAATTAAACAAATGTAATTGTTAATTTAAGGAATTAAGTGTAACTATGAATTTTCCTTAGACTAATTTTCGTTAGCACAACATTGTGCGGATTGCTGTTGTCTGCCAAATTGTTTTAATGAAGAACGCCCTTTATCTGTTTGGAAACGTGGAAAAGCTGTCAGTTTAATTTTAAGGTCCCAACTGTTTTTAAAATTAAGTGTTTTTTTTTTTCACTTTTGTGTAAAAGGCAATCCTTTGATGTGGGGGTTGCAGATTTCTGGAGTGAAAGCTTGGCCAGCGTCTGTCTCGGAAATGACTTTGTTCTCTTTTATTTTTCCATGGCTTGGGTGGGTATCTAGATTAACCCGAAAGATTTGGACTCCAAATATGCATACATCCAGGTCACCCACGTGACTCCATACCTGGATGAGAAAGAGCTAGCGGACAGGAAGACCGACTTTGAAAAGAGCCACAATATCCGCCGCTTTGTCTTTGAGATGCCTTTCACCGTCTCGGGGAAGAAGCAGGGAGGGGTGGATGAGCAGTGCAAACGAAGGACCATCCTTACAAGTAGGTGTGCCGACAGATGGGCCATGAAAACAGTGCTGCTTAACTGGAAGAGGAGGCACAACCTTTCTGCATCTCATTCGGTATAAGTTACCTACTCCAAGATACTTACATTTTATATCACAATGGAGAAATTCAAAGCATCTCGTAAAAAACTAATTTCACAATTGCACAATTAAATTCAACTTGGGCCCCATTTCTTATTGCATTACAATTGTCAAATTAACACTATGCCTGCATACGCATATACTTTCAGATTATTTCCCGTAAATACCTATTTTTATGTATTTATACTTGTTGATGCAAATCTGTAAATATGTATGGAAGGGAAGAGGCCCTGGAATTGGTTGACACAACATCATATTATTTCAGTTTGCATCCGAGTGTACACAATGCAGTGCAAAGAAGCATACTTAAAATCAAGCTTTTTTGCATTCCTGCTGCCAACAAGAAAGATCCTCTATCACAAAGCACAACAGTTGAAATTGAATTCAATTTTATTTCTGTATAGCACCTTCACAACAAGACATGTGTCACAGAAGGCCATTGCAGTTATTAATTTACACTGACTATACAAACAGTTGAACAATACTGTAAATCAAAAGTAGATTGTATTTGGATGCAAAATTAGTGTATCATAGTGTAACAGTGTAACCATCAGGCATACAGGAGGAGAGAAAAGCGAAAAACCCTATAGCGAGTAAAATATTCAAGGCCCAGTGATTTGCCTCACCTCTAGGTACTAGCTGGGTATAGTGAGATAGTATTTCAGTAGTATCCAATTTACAGGATGACCAACATTTGAGTTGTTATCCAAGAGAACAGTTGGTAACATTACGGAGTTACAGTAACTCCATTTTGTGAAAGAATTCTTAGTCATCACTGTTAGATATGCGTGTTAAATTATTGACCTTTAAAACTCTTATGTTTTCTTCTTGATCTGCTTGGTATTATTGCTTTATTGTTATATGAGCTCTAAAATCCAAAAGTACACTTTATCTTCTTATCTGATTAATACAACCAAAGCTTACTGGCTGTAGTAAGTAAAATAGGTTATTTAATTTTATTTTAACAATGATGCCATAAAACTACTTCATAAGCTCTTCTTTTGAAAAATAGTTTTCACTTAATTTGCAATTGAATACAGTCAAAAACTAAAATATTTCACTTTATGTGGCAAGATTAGAAATAGTGTGTGAAATAAGAATCATAATCACATTATTAATATTTAATAAAGAGTATATAAAAATAAAATACATTTTATGCATTTTTGAGCACCAAGCCCTAATTAATTCTTCCTAAACTCAACAACTATCAGCCATTTGTGTGTTGTCCTTGGAGAATCCCAAAGTCACAGTCGGCTACTGACATGATCCAAGATCACACCCATTGAGCCACTCGGACATTTAAAAAAAGTGTTTTTAAGTTACACTGTGTGTCAACAGTGATAAACAGTTCTGCTCATTCGATCGATTGTTAAAGCTGACAATAAAATATGGGAGGGAGATTGGTTTGGCAAAGCTCTCTGGCACTGAAATATGAAGTGAAAAGCTTCATGTTTCAACCTTGGGCCTTGTTTCATAATTAATCGGAATTGCCAGGTTTAAAGATATTAACTGGGATCCAGACATGGCAAAGGTCACAACTGTAAGGTTAAATGCATGTAAAAAAATACACTCTGAAAATACTGAACACTATTAATAAAGTACAGATTAGTCATTAAGTTGCACAACAAGACATGTTTCAACAGTAAAGTGCTAATACAGTACATGGTTTACATGTTCCATCTGAAAAAAATGCTACCCTTATTATTTAAAATCATGCAAAAGAAAGTTTCTGCTTTGCCTTAGACCTTTCAAATGAGACCCAGTTATTTTGGTTTTGCAACATTTTCCTTTTACATAAAAAAACACTCTAAACCTAGCAAGACAGTCAGTTCTTTCTGAATGGGATCTTATACAGTAAGATTCTTTTGCCCCACGATGTAAGAATTGGAATACTTTGTCTTGCAGCAACACACAGTTTCCCCTATGTGAAGAAGCGGATTGCGGTAATGTACCAGCATCAGACGGACCTCAACCCCATCGAGGTAGCCATCGACGAAATGAGCAAGAAGGTGGCGGAGCTGCGGCAGCTATGCTCGGCCTCAGAGGTGGACATGATCCGCCTGCAGCTCAAACTGCAGGGGAGCGTGAGTGTGCAGGTAAGCTGAAACCTAATCAACCTGCGGGGAGCGTGAGTGTGCAGGTACGCTGAGACCTAATCACCCTGCGGGGAGCGTGAGTGTGCAGGTACGCTGAGACCTAATCACCCTGCGGGGAGCGTGAGTGTGCAGGTACGCTGAAACCTAATCACCCTGCGGGGAGCGTGAGTGTGCAGGTACGCTGAGACCTAATTGACCTGCGGGGAGCGTGAGTGTGCAGGTATGCTGAGACCTAATCACCCTGCGGGGAGCGTGAGTGTGCAGGTACGCTGAGACCTAATCGACCTGGGGGGAGCGTGAGTGTGCAGGTACGCTGAGACCTAATCGACCTGCGGGGAGCGTGAGTGTGCAGGTACGCTGAGACCTAATCAACCTGGGGGGAGCGTGAGTGTGCAGGTATGCTGAGACCTAATCGACCTGGGGGGAGCGTGAGTGTGCAGGTAAGCTGAAACCTAATCGACCTGCGGGGAGCGTGAGTGTGCAGGTATGCTGAGACCTAATCACCCTGCGGGGAGCGTGAGTGTGCAGGTACGCTGAGACCTAATCAACCTGGGGGGAGTGTGAGTGTGCAGGTACGCTGAGACCTAATCGACCTGGGGGGAGCGTGAGTGTGCAGGTACGCTGAGACCTAATCATCCTGGGTGGGGGGGCATGAGTGTGCAGGTAAACTGAGACCTAATTGCTCTGGGGAGAGAGTGAGTGTGCAGGTATGCTGAGATCCAATCACCCTTGGGGGAGAGTGAGTGTGCAGGTATGCTGTCACCTAATCGCCCTGGGGGGAGTGTGAGTGTGCAGGTGGGAATTCTACCACTGAACCACCAATGCCAATATAAACCTCCACCTTGCACTGCAAAAACAAAAACGCCCATCTAAAATGCTCATCTGCCCATTTTTACAGAAACGTTTTAAGTCCATGCACTGTGCTGTGTGCTGCATGAATGACATTGATAAATTATGAATGATGTAGCTCAAATTTTCACTGTCCTCCCACTATCTCCCAGGTAAATGCTGGCCCACTGGCATACGCCAGGGCCTTCCTCGATGATGCCAGCTCAAAGAGGTACCCAGACAACAAAGTGAAACAGCTGAAAGAAGTCTTCAGGTAAGTCTCGAGATTTCATCCTTACGTTATTTTTAGACATCCACATTTTTTCTGCTAAATTTTTGTTTTCTTTTTTGAACCAGACAATTTGTGGAAGCCTGTGGTCAGGGGTTAAGTATCAATGAGCGGCTGATTAAAGAAGACCAGCTGGAATATCAGGAAGAGATGAAAGCCAATTACAGAGAAATGGCTCGAGAGCTCTCAGAAATCATGCATGAACAGGTGGGTCTGATGTCACTGATGATGAGTATTTTGGTGACATTGTGACACACTGGACATAAAAGCATTTAAACATTTTTACTTTTTATTTGCTTTTGACCATTATTATTATTATTATTATTATTATTATTATTATTGACAAATCATTTTTAAAAAAGTTTCCTTTGCATAAAAGGTGCAGGGTAAGTGTTATGACTGGAGCGGGTTAACTGTGAAACTCATATTGGATATTGTTTAATATCTCTACAAGAGGTACATGTCACAGCAATATATCCTAATAGCCCGATCTCATCACAATTAAGAAGCTAAGCAAGGCTGAGCCTGATCAGTTCTGGTTTAGGTTGCTATTGCAAGTGGTATTGGTGGAACGGTAGGTGGCACTCATCTCTCCTGACCATAATTTTGAAAATCAAATCCCCACTGGAGTAACCAGGGATGCTGTCCTCCAGGCAAGCAAATGAAGGTATCACAGTACTATTTGAAAGAGTAGGGAGCTTATATAAGAGTAGGCTATGTCACCAGGTACAGTAGGTGCTAAATTTTAGCAGAAAGAAGTTGGTCCCTTCTTATGTGTGTAATACTTTCGGATGAATATCACTGTATTAATGCAAGGAATAATGTCATTGATAAAATCAACTACTTTCTAAGTGTAAGCCTTACACTTAGTAATGTAAGCCTTGTTTACATTATTTGACTATGAAATTTTATATGAGCTTGATGCCCGACATGAGTGTTCTTCGTACAGGAAATCATCATACTCGGGAAGAAATGTGCTTTGACACAAACTAATATTTGTCTCTGTTTCTCTTTGTGCTGACATCAACAGATCGGATGGTAATATGGCTGTCTTTTTGTGTGGGTTTTTCTGTTTCAGTCACTGTAGAGATTACCTGTTCTGTTTATTCCTTGTGGGGAATATTGTCATTTTGCACAGTGCTTCATCTTTTGCCAGTTGAAGACAGACATCAGTCTTTGACTGCAATGAGTGACAACAGTTTTTTTTGTAGAAAAACTGTACAATTCCTTTATGTTTCTGTTTCACTCTTTTCCTTTGTTCATTGAACCTGACCTGATTATCTTTTTTGGTAGCCATACAGTATATAGCAGATGTCAATATACTGACAAGACAGAGCCTGTGGTCTTCCGTTGTCATCAACCTTTACCCTTACATGTGAAGAATCAGCCTCTGTCTTACCGCACCTTAGCCAGGAATCTAACATGACTTATTTTCCTCATGACAGGTTAGGTACACGTGATCTGAACAGAAAGCAAAAGATTTCTTCTGTTCTTTTCTGTACATGTCTGATTTTAATTAGCCCCGTGGGATGGCCAATTTCTATTTGAGAGCACAATATGAAGCCAGCATACCTGACATAAGTGGTCAACTACCTTTGGGGTGACAGTAGCCATGCTTCCATTTAGCTGTAATTTAAATATTATTAGCTGTAATACAGATAGACTAGAGTTTATTAGTTGCCCTGCAGTAAAGCTACATTTATGCCATGGAAAATTAAACCATAAGAAAACTGAATCTGCTGTTTAATAATTAATTACCTGATACAACAGCGCTTTTTTGGCATGCAAATATCAAGTCACATTTTACAGCAAATGATAAACACACTTAATTAGAGGTTGCACAGCTATAGTTGAATGTCTGGGTGCTTCTCGTCTCTGTAAGAAAACAACCGATTTTGGTCATCAGTTGATAAACTCTTGTTTATTTGTTCTGCTCTCTTCCCATTGTAAAGATCAGTCCAGTGGATGATGGGGTGAAGAGTGTGCTCCCAGACTCGCTTCACATTTTCAACGCCATCAGTGGGACTCCGACCTCCACCACCATCCAGGGTATCCCCAGCTCCTCTTCAGTGGTGTGAAGGACGGCGCACAGAAAAGCGAACGCTGTCCCTTAGGAACCATCATTTGGTTTTCTTTCTACATCATTGTTTACACTCGGAGGAGCGGTCTCCAAAGCTGAATATCGGGCATCTGGTACAAATCCATGCGCGTTGAGAGAACAGAGAAAACGGAGAAAAGAGAAAACAGGTGTGAGCTCATGTCTGACGTGGTAGGGCTTCCGTGTCCTGCAAAGGGGATGGTGTTCACAATTTCATGCCGGTTTACAGAAATTGTTACTGCTGTGTACGAAAGTATTGCAGACAGTTTGTTTTTGTGCAGGACGTTCTCCTTACACTGTGGAGTGTGGCTACTCAGCACAACAAGAATAAAAAGGGGTTTTGAAAGGAAGTTTTTTATCGTTTTACCTTTATTGTGTATAGTTTCCATATTAAACTGTATCTGTGCCGTGTTCTTGTGTAGTGTTTCCTGTGGAGACTCAAGAATGTGGATTTTCAGCAGCAAGAACACTTCATGCATGTAATTAGTTACCTTGGTATAACATATGGTCAATTCTATATTCTTTTTTTTAATGAGCCGAAAACTCTTGTCCATACTTTTGTATGTATTCAGGTGTATTATAAATGTCTCTTCTGAAACTGAGCATTCATCTTCAGAGGGAGTATTAATGAACTATAATGTAGCTCTCCACGTTGGCGTTCATTAGTATATTACCGACTTTCTGTTTATGAAGACATTATATTTCTACACAGAATCGTCTTATTTTAAGGAATCCTCACAAGAGTTTTAGCCTCCTGCTTCAGATACTTAAACCTCTTAATTTTATTATTTTAAAAAGTACACTAAAAATAAGGCCCTAGCACAAATATATTTTAAGTTGTTTATTCTTGTATATAAAGGAGTGCAATATTTGTCTTTTTGCAAAGTGTTTTATGCTGTTTGGTTCGTACACTGTAAAGATAATGTTCATCCTTTTGCCAAAGAGATGGAATATGTAACCAGTCATAATGTACCTTGCGGACATGTTTGTTCAAAATTAAAGCTTTTACCATGTCGATGTTCATTTAAATTGTTAATTGCATAATTTTATATGGGGAAGTAAGGGTTTTTTTATTTTATTTAACTGAAGGTCACCACTGTTCTGCTGTATTTAAATTATATGTTCCCTAATGCTTCTCTTTCAATTAAAATCACTAATGTCTCTGCAGATGTTCTAACATGAGTGTTTTGTGGCTCTCATGGTAAGAAAGGAAAAAAGGAGAACCAGACTTGTGGTCTGTTTTGACTTTATAATAATTTCTTGTCCTTGTCATCTCACAAAAAATCATGTGTTGTCCTGCTGGAGTTCTATAATTGTCAGGGTGAGCCCACAGGAAAAGTATATGTGACATCCCAGAACTTGAACAGTATAGTATGTGTCCATGCTGTCAGTTTGTCATCAAGCGCTACAAGTGGAGGTCTGTAGCACCTAGACTTGGTCCAGTGAATGGAAAGGTTCATTGAACACACCAATTATTGTGGCATTCTCCATGTCTTTGAGACAATCACTGAGGTCCATTATGGTGAGCATTAGAAAATTGATTCATCGCTCAACAGGAGCTGCATCTGACTAATGGCACAAAAGCTGTGAACTGCCCAGATTGCCCACAATGCACTGAATTAGTCCAGCTTGCAATATACCGATGGCACAAAGAGCGTATTCTCTTCAAAAACAGGGAGATTTTTATGCTTGATTTCACAAGGCTTGACTTTCAACAAGTTATTAAAACACCTCATTAACTACACCTAATCAATACTAACAAATGAGGTGATTTGGTGCTAATGCAACAGTCAGTCACCCGAGAGTATTGCAGTTTGTCGTGAATGAATTCAAATGCCACCAAATTCATTTAAATAATATTCATGTTTCGTTGTTCCTAAAGAAATGCATTAAAAGAGTGATGCAGTTCTTCTGATCCTCAGGATAAATAAAAAGAAATGTCTCATTGCATAATGCAGGTCCTGTGCCCAAGGAACTGTGTACTGTATGGAAACTGCCCTGAAGCAGTAATCAGAGTGGTAGTTGTGTTTAATCTTAAAACCTCAAGTTTACTATAAGCCTCATACTGCTCATACTCATACTTACCATTCTCTAACCACTTTACCTACCTTGGTCAAGGCCTCTTGATGACCTCCTGTCCTTCCTGGGCTCATCCAGACTGTACAACACTCCAGCTGAACAACATACGTCCCCATGCTGCTTGTATACAGTAACAACATATTTAAAGAAAACAAGATTTATTTTTCCCTGTGGGCATATTTAATTAAGGAATTTATTACTAACGGATCTGCTCCTATTTTGATTGCATGCACCACTAAAGACCCAGCTCTTTAAAACTGCTCTGCCTGGTACAATAATACTAGAAAACACCAAAATGGCCTCCGAAATCTCTGCCCTTCACCTGTTATAATAGGCTGACCATGATGGAATAATGAAACAGCTTAACACAGTCAACAGAGTTTTGTTGTTGAGGTCAGGTAGGTTGACTGAAAAAGAATGCTGACATGCTTAGAATCTGTTACCAGGAACAGTGCCGACAAATCTCACTCTCATAGTCTACAAAAAGGCACCAGCCAAGAGAAGTTGTGTCAACAGAGCTAATTGTCACACTGGGGTTGAATGTTATTCAAAGAGCTGAGTGAAAAGGTACAGTATCATCAGTGCCATGTTTCAAACGTGAGTCCAATTTGTTGTAGCAGTTAGTTTTTTGACTGGATTTCTTTTGTGTATTTTCATTTTCTTTTCAGCCTGAAGTCTATAATGTTGATTTCTCCTGCTATTCTGTAGGCATGGTGTCTGAAGCATAGTGTATATGCTGTATGTAGCAAATTTGTTCTGGTTTGGTAAACATTCCATCTAAATATACAAAGATTTATCTTAAAACTACTCTAAATGGAAACAATACTGTAGTTTTTCTAAACAAACTTCAAGTACCTTGATAATCAATCTTTTACTATTTTACACATGCTACTGTATGATGCTATTTCTAGACTGAGTTTATTTCATGAACTACAGGGAGCTAAATGAGCACATTCTTTAAATTATTAGTGCCCAACCTACTAAATACACATGTGCAATTTATTTAATGTGCTACATTTAGTTCGATGTATTATCCAATATCCTGGAATGGGTAGATGTTTCTAAGGCACTGTATTTTGAATGCAAAAGTAAAAACACTGGTTTCTAACTAAGGTATAACCAAACAACATTGATCTATAGCATGTCTACAGAAAAATATAATAACACCTTTTGCTCTGTAATTCTTCTCCTATACAATACTTACAACCATATGCCTGATTTTTTGCCTTTTTTGCTGCTACATGTAATCTCTGATGTCTTCCCATATTGTTTGACATTAAAATACCTTTGTCATGCTGACTATGTATTCAATTATTCCAGCAAAGAAAACATTCAAAGTGATGTCATAAAGTCGATTGTTTATAAATGTCACACAAGTCATATAAGTCCTTTGGAAGAAAAAGAAACTAGAGACATACTTTTCCCATTCCAGTACTCTCTTTACGAAATCAGAAGTCTCTCAGCGTGAGCATCATAAAAATTAAAATGTCAATTTTCATTTACTTTTCTCTCATGGGACACTGTTCCTAAAAATAGGAACTAACTGATTATCCATTTGACTGTGGAAATCTAGTAGAGTTTCTTTATTAATTTTCCATTCACAAGACAACAAGGGCATGTTATATTAAACTGAAACAAATTACCTATTGATTGTCACAAATTAAAATTTGGCTTTTTTGGTCAAATTATGTCAAATTCCTCTTTTTTCCTCTCCTGAGAAGACAATTGTCATTACCTCAACCATTTAAGCAATGTCACATAAATTAAAAACTTAAGACACTCTTCTGTTAGTGGGGATCCAGTTTTATTTAAAGAAATTGTCCTAATTCTGTTGCTCTTTTGTAATCGCACAAAATAGATTTGAAGACACACAGATTTGGTGTAAAAACAAATAGGTAAATTAAGTATCCCCTGCATGCCAGCAATGTGAGGACTCTGTCCCAGACCACAGTGCTGTTACCTCAGCCAGTTTACACAGTCACTTTACTCCTCTTTACAGAGTGCTTGAGGCCCTGGGTCTTTGTGAGAGTTTAAGGTTTCAAACTCAGTTCCCGGAGGGCCTATTGTCTTTGGTTTTCTGTTCTACCCCAGCTTTTAATTACTAAATTAGTTGCAGAATTGCTCTACATCTGACAAGACTCTGAGATATGCTTATGATTAACTGTCTCTTTAATAAAGCCTTCTGTGGAGCCTTCTTCAGGTTAACCCCAAGAAGGCTCCACAGCCAAAATGTTGTGTTTCTTTTCTTCTCTTTTCAGCATGGAATAAACCTTTACTTGTTAGTTTACATGTACACTCTCTGTACACTTCTGTAAAGACCTTTCTAACACAGTGTTTCTTTTATGTCTTTTTGGACCAAAAAAAAGCTTAAAATGGAAAAAACACAAAAAAAAAGAAACTGAAGGGACTACTTAAAAATCTACAGGATTCTTCAAGTTTGTTTCTCTTTGCTTGTTTCAGCTTTGAGCTAAAGCAGCAAAGCGACAATGATGATTTTGCCAGTGCACATTTCTACCTCCACTCCCAAGAGAAATTAAATATTCAGTATTTGCAAGCAACATGTGTTTGGGGAATTTAAATAGCCATGATGAAAGTTAAAGTGGCTCCATGCCCATGCCCCCAGAATAAATGAGAAAATATGGCTTCAAAAATGTTCCTTTTTCTTATTGAAGATACATACAGTATTACTGTATATTATGCCTTTCCTATTCCCAGAGCATGAACGTTTACTGAGAAATACATTTCCTCCCTTTTTCTAGTTAATCAACAGATGGCTTTCAGCCATAAAGAGCTTCATTATTCTGGGAGGGCAAACACGGAGTCCAATCACATGTAAGATTACACATGGACTAAGTCCATTGTTTTTAACCTTAAATGTGGGAACCCATAATAGTTCTTTCCTTTTTCCTCAAGGCTACTTTCCAAGAGAGGACAAGGAGCCTTTCCCAAAAACCAGAATTATGACAGGTTCGTATCTTGTTCTTTACAGATCCAAGCTCAAAAAAGAACAATGGATTTTACCAGCAAAAACTTTTAAAATCCTGGTGTTTATTATCTGGATTAATATGTTTTTAAATATGAATTTAGATATGTAGATACAACTCTTCAGTGGCACAGTAACTTACTCTATACAAAAAATTAAAGATATATTTATAAATATTCGAAAGTGCTTTGAAATGCAAATATTTTTTACAGGTCTTATAAAAAACTGTTGGGATTATTTTATGAAAACAGTTAATGGCACAGATTCCATTATCTTCCAGTATTAAGCAAATTAATAGGTCAAGATACTTAATTACTTAAGATCGCACTGCATGGATCTTGCTTGGCTTTTAACAGGTCACAGAAAGTCCTTTTAGATTACCCATTTTTCTATTTTCTAAAATGCTGCTCACGGGCCATATGATGACAGAGTTTTTTATTTTTATGCAGAAAAAGAAAGAGTAAGAAAACCCAAATCTCAGGTAGGTGCTAAATTCAATTATTCATGTTTGTGTTTAGTTTTGTCTGAAAAAAATGGTAAAAAATTGCCACACTTTGAAATCCTCTTTATGATTTATGTTTCACAACACAAAAGTGTTCACAGTAAGAGTACCAGTATGGCTCCTTCCCTAGGTTTTGCAAAGAAGGCATATAGTATTAAAATGCATCATGTACTGAAAATGGAGCTTAATGTTAACTTTGTGGAATGTATATGTGCTCTTTTACTTATTCGACTGATTTACTCCATAGGGATTTACAAAAAAATAGAGTATATTGAATAGAGTATATTGTTGAAGTACCTCAGCAGAACCCCATCTATGCCATTAATTACAAGTTTTAGTTAGTTTAGGGAGCAAAGTTACCAATCTGTAGCATGAAAATGTTAGTACTCAGAAGCTAAGCAAGGTTGGAATTGAAATGGGAGACCTCTAAAGAAAACCGGGCTGCAGTAAATGTGTTAGTAGACCAGTGGGTGGCAGTCTTCCCTCAATTACCCCAATATGGAGATTGGAGACGCTTTAGTGAAGGAGTTGCAAAGACATTTCACTGAGATTTTGATTAGTTGGTCATTTAGCAACACTGTTTGTTACAGTAGGAATGTTACCCCCTGAAGCTTGGCTAAATTCCATATTGGACTTGCACAATCCAGACTAGACTGTGCCCCTAAAATTCAATTTGTGATCTGCAATTTCTCTCTTCTCCAACAGCTCCGCAGTCAGACTGCTGGCGCCTAAGGGTTGCCGCGCAACATAAAGAATTGTATTTCTCTATTTCAAATAGCTCATCATTCAATAACAAGGAGAGAACTTTTTAATCTCTGAGATCTTCACATAATCGTGCTCCAGTTTTTCATTTTCTATGTTACTGCATCCCAGGTGGAGGTCTGCGGCTATCCCCTCAGCATTTTCTTCATCGTCGTCAATGAGTTCTGTGAAAGATTCTCCTACTATGGCATGCGAGGTAATGAGGAATTCTCCCATTATCAAAACAGACATACGGTTGTAAGGTTACTGTGTTTCCTTGACATGACACTGAAAGTTGATTTGCTGTATTCCCCTTCTGTTCCCCAAAACAGCGGTGCTTGTCTTGTACTTCAGGTACTTCCTTAAATGGGATGATGACACAGCGACCTCCATCTACCACACTTTTGTGGCCCTGTGCTACCTGACCCCAATACTTGGAGCCATTATTGCTGACTCATGGCTTGGGAAGTTCAAGTGAGTGTTTGACATGTAAATAACAAACTACAATCCCAGTTGGTTTTCAGACACATTTCAGACAAAAGTGGTTACATTGACATGGGCAATGACCCCATATAGGTACTGGGGTCTCCTGTCTGCTGCAGAAAGACTAAAGTTAGTTTTCTCTTTGACATTATTGAGGAAAAGCAGCAGTGATAAATAATGACTGCATTCACAAAATTACATTTTCAATTGAGCATGAGTTTGAAAGGGAAGAAATAAATATAATTTTTAAATTTATTTTCATGTGTTGTCTTCTTATAGGACTATCATCTACTTGTCCATTGTCTACACCATTGGACAGGGTGTGATGGCAGTCAGTGCTGTACACGACATCACAGACTCTGACCGCGATGGAAGTCCAAACAACCTCACTTTACACATGTGAGTTCTCTTACCATAAAACTGAGTTTATATTTGTTAAGTGGATGCAATTTTGTGGCCTAGATTTTTCACACCCTGCCAGATTTCAGTAAGGGGTCTGTCTTGATGTATTTGCTCTTCTGATGATATAAATGTTTTCTAAAAAGTAAGTTGACTTTTAACAGGAACATTTATGTAGGAAAGAAAGTGTCTGGTTGAAAATGGGTGTTCCCAGAGAAATCTACCTGTGCAATTGTCTCCTTTTTTCACAACTATTTTAGTTATCCTGCTGTGTCATTCCTTGGAAAGAGCTGTCTTTCCATTCCATACCACTTTTATTTTGACAGATATGATATTTGCAAGCAAAGATGTTTATGGTTTTAGGATTTCAGTTAGGAATTAAAGTCTAAGGACCAGTTTTCATTCTGTTCCATTCTACTCTATGGACTTTCCTTTCTCGTTTCAGTGTACTGTACATGCTTTCCATTTTGTCTTTTGTTTTAACCTGTTCTGTTTTCTCGACATCAGTGGAGCTGGGATTTCAATTAATATAAACTCCCTTTCCTACATTTGTTGCTTACCTTTTGCCCTGATTAAAAAATGCTGGTGCAAAGCCCGTGGAACTCTTAATAGAGAATAGAGCAAATGGAATAACAAGGATATAGTATTTTGAGAGGCAACTGTTTTGTCCTGGAATTGCGCCCTAGGACAAAACTACTGGATTTCATTTAGGATCGCCTCTGCCTATCAGAAAAAAGGAAAGGATTTTGGGGCGCTGATTTTAAATGCTGGGACAAAGCTCTCCGAACTTGATGACCTGCAGTGAACAGTGTGATGATTCCTCTGCCCCCAGAATTGTGCCGCAAGACACAGCTCACGATGAGTGCATTTCTCTGCCAGGATACAGTGAAACTGGACTGCGGAATTACTTTTTATGTTCTGGAAAGGTTTATAATATTTCCGTTGGTAGAATATAAAAGTTGTCTTCTTATGGAGACCTGGGTAACTCCCTTGCATACTGGGAATTATTGATTTTTTTAACAATTCATTAAATTATTTTAATGTTTTTAATGAAACAATACAGGAAGAGTATGCAAATAGAAAACAAGTATTATTATTTTAAAATACTAAAATCTGCTCAAGTATTGGCTGCTGTGTTCTGTTGCTCTGCCTTTCTGGGTTTTACCCAGTCCCGTTTGTTGACGTGCGAACATTTTTATTATTCTACAGTATGGACCAATATTTTTGGGTGTGTTTTTCACCTTTTAATTATTTGGTAGAAGATGTTCTTTTTTTAATCACGTGTATAGGCCTACTTGTTACAGCACCTTCTTTGTTTAATCATTCATTTATTCCACAGCTAAACTCATTGCAATTGAAAATATAATGAACTTGTTTACTTAGTTTTATTTTTTTACAAGTAGTATTACTTCTAATACACATTCCTTTCTTTACTATTCAGAGCTATAACGATGAATTTGCTGCTTTTAAAAGTATTTAAAGATCGCTCACATGGATAGCAAAGATACACAACGATATAAGGGTTAGAAAGCATATACTGTAGCTGGAGAGCACTGTAGAAATCAAGCTACACACTGAAATATGGGCTTACGTTAGAATAGAGCCAGAAGCAGAATAAGACTCCTAATGTGATTTTAGTATTTTACCACAACTTTCCAAATAAACACAGCTTTGGGAAATACAATTTTGTCACAAATAAATGGTTAGCAAACGCCTGCTAAGTGCATGAAAGATTTGTGAAAGTGTTGGATAAAAATGTCGCTTGAACAGCTAATGAAACCCTCATAATTGATGCACAGAATGAAGTGTTGTTGAGGTTTTTATTGTCTCCTGCTTTTGTTAAGTGCTCTCTCTATGGTTGGCCTTCTTCTCATCGCACTGGGCACTGGGGGGATCAAGCCTTGTGTGGCGGCCTTTGGGGGAGACCAGTTTGAAGATCACCAGGTCAGAAGAGACATGAGTTCGATACGCGTGGCTCTCGTGGCATGAAACAAGCAACATTTTCAAATGTTTCAGGAATGTTCATGCGACCTTCACACTATAGCCTCTATCTGGTTACTGCCGCCTCTGCGTCAGTAAGGGTTTCTATCAGTCACCTAGTCACTTTTCACTTCAGCTTACTCTCATGTGAAAGAAAACTGACATCTATAAAAAGGTTACAATCTGCTTAGGCAGACATATAGGCAGAGAGTCAACAATACAGCAGGTTTTATAGGGCACCAATAAGTCATGAATTTTTAAAGACAGCACTGACTTGGGCAATTAAGTAGTTTAGAGAGAATTTAAAATGAAAGTCCACCCTGATTTCCCCAGGGCCACAGCTGGCCATTACTACTTTCTGTGAACCTATTAATTTATGAAACTGTTCAAAACCCTCACATGTTCCATGTCTCTACATATCAATGGCTTAAGGATGAGCTGCTGTATAATGCCTGCTGAAGGTTGGGCTTCCAGGACCAAGTTTGATCTCAATTGTTTGAGAACAATATCAAAATATTATTGGAATGTTGACCTGCCTTAATGTTTCACACCTTCCTTAAAGTATTGTATGACAGAAAGTGAGGTTAAGCAAAAGGGATACTTCTCTTTTGAAAAGATGTTTCATTCAGCTTGCTTAACGTTTATTAGTTTTAATCGTGCAGAATTGTAGAGGATACACAAGTAACAGTCGTCTCTGTTTCTGTTTTACCTTACAGGAGAAACAAAGAAGCACATTTTTCTCCATCTTCTATTTGTCTATTAATGCAGGGAGTCTCCTGTCCACACTCATCACCCCCATTCTGAGAGGTACTGTATGCAAGGACATAGTTTGTTAATTTCCCTCATTAATTTCAATGAATGAAAGTAATTAGTTAGTAATTAATGAGAAACTTTGAAAGAAGCAGCTTTGAACTCCTTAGATGTAAGTTGGACTTGTACATTGACATAGAGCAGAAATAATGTAAGAATTGTTAGTACAGACAATAACCATATTGTTAGAGAGATGTCCAGGTCTAAGATGTGAAAACTGGTAATACAATGATGTTAATGGTATAAATGTGGATATATTACGCAAAGAGAGTCATGGCTCCACATTCTAATTATCTTGCAGGCCAGGAATGTGGCATCCACAGCAAACAGAAATGCTATGCACTGGCCTTTGGTGTTCCTGCAGCACTGATGGTTGTAGCCCTGAGTAAGTAGTCCTCATTAATGTTGCCAAATAGAATAATACAGTTTCTTCTGGTTCCTAACATATTGTTCTCCTACCGGCAAAGCTTCACTCTTTGTTGTGTGAGTGTGAATAAATGTCTGAGGCCTGAACATGATTCCCTTCACTGTAAATGCACTTCCAATGACAATCATTGTTTTCCACCTGTTTTGATTGGACACCCCTTGTGGTTTCTTGTGCTCTGCAGTTGTTTTCATCGTGGGAAGTGGCATGTACACAAAGACAGCCCCTGAGGGGAACATCATGCTGAAGGTCTGCAGATGCATTGGGGTGAGTCCATGTTTATGACTCAATTGTTATTTTGATGATAATTCTCCAGAACATATAAATTACTGTGAACCATGAGTGCTTCAGGTTTCCCCAAAGTCTTTATTGCTTCTTCTTCAAGATGAACTATGTTCCCTGCCAGAAATATAGCATTGCATGCTTATTAACACAAAAGCACCAAACGCTTCCAGTACTTCAATTCAGGGGTTGCTCCTAGTAATTGGGGATGGTGGGCCTTTGTATGTGAGTAGTGTAGCCACAGTGAATATTATGGTTTATTATGCTTTTTTGCATTTATAGCCATTATTGCTGAAGTTCCTAAAAAAGGTGTCCCCCTATATTGAACCTCGAAGTGTTGTTTGGAGAAAGAATTTTAGTCAATACAGATTGTCACAGGTATCTATACAATTTAATAAATGGATTATTTAAAGTGAAAAGATTATTTAAACTCATTCCCCCTCAAGCCTCATTGCTGAACCTCTCAGCCACAAAGGTCTATTACTGTTATCTTTGTGGTTTACTAGTTCAGCTTCATCTCCACAAGATCTCCACAAGGACTCCACAATCCCTGAGAACAAAACCAAGACAACCCCAATTCAAGAGTTGCAGAGTGTGACATTTGTAGCTAGTAAAAACAGAATCATTTATTTACCATCCTTTGGTTGCAGTTTGCACTGAAGAACAGGTGGAGGCACAGAAGCAGTCAGTACTCAAATAGAAACCACTGGATGGACTGGGCTGAAGATAAGTACGATGTATGTTTTAATCTTCACATTTCATATGGAGCAATCTGTGCTCCAGAGTTGCCCTTTTACTCCTCCACATTTTTATCAGTTATCCTTTTACAAGTTATATCATACTTTTGATGTAACCTTTTCATTTTATTTCTCTCCATCCTTCTAGAAACGTCTTATAGCTCAGATCAAGATGGTTCTGAAGGTCCTTTTCCTGTACATTCCCCTGCCTATGTTCTGGGCACTCTTTGATCAGCAGGTAATGAGAAGTGTCATCAAACAGTATTCACCTTGACCCACAATAATCTGAGGTTGTATTAAAAAGTTAGTAAGGAACCAGGATTTCCCAACCTTGGATCTCAGGATGCAGAATCCAGGTTTTCTATGTCTCTTTATTTCACCAACTGCAAAAATGGTGTGGAGAAGGGATAAACTTGACCAAATTAATTAGCTCAATTGAACATTCCTCCCAGGTGAAGAGCTATTTATAAAATAATGAGACAGAAAAAAACAATTGAACAATTGGAGTTGGGAGCCCCTGTTGTAGTCGAATATTCAGAACGAAAAACACCACTTAACCAGTTAAGTCTATTTTCTTATAGAGTGGATTAGTTATTATACGTATATAGTAGTTATCTATAACAGTACTGAATGTCTTCATGCCGTAATCATTTTTGTAAAAAGACAGTTTTTCGGAACCTGAATATTTGGATGGAATCAACTACAAACAAGCAAGAAACCAAATCAACACACCAATCATAAATCATACTTTTGAGTGCCAAACTCATTTCCAGGAGGGCTTAGTGTCTTCGGCTTTTCACTTAACACTTAGTCAATTAACCAGAATATACTACAGCCAGCAGTCTTATCACCCTGCAACTCACAACTGGTAACCCACTGAAGCTAAGCAGGTGTGAGCTGGGAAAAACTAAGGTTGCTGCTGGAAGAGGTGTTAGTGGGGCCAGCAGGGGGCGCTCACCCTGCAGCCCATGTGGGTCCTAATGCCCCAGTATAGTGACGGGGACACTATACTGTAAACAGGCACCGTCCTTTGGATGAGACGTAAAACCGAGGTCCTGACTCTCTCTGGTCATTAAAAATCCCAGGGCGTTTCTCGAAAAGACTAGGGGTGTAACCCCGGCATCCTGGACAAATTTCCTATTGGCCCTTACCAATCATGGCCTCCTAATAATCCCCATCTATGAATTGGCTACATTACTCTGCTCTCCTCCCCACTGATAGCTGATGTGTGGTGAGCGTTCTGGCGCACTATGGCTGCCGTCGCATCATCCAGGTGGATGCTGCACATTGGTGCTGGTGGAGAGGAGTCCCCATTACCTGTAAAGCTCTTTGAGTGGAGTGTCCAGAAAAGCGCTATATAAGTGTAAGCAATTATTATTAATTATTAATTATTATTATATCACGTCACGTGTGTTTACACAATGTGTAAAAAAAGTTTACGTTAAAAGGCTTTTCTTTTTTTTTTGTAGGGATCACGATGGACATTACAAGCCACCACTATGGATGGGACCTTTGTGAGTTATTGTTATCTCCTGCAACAGTGATGTTTTGTTCTTATTTTCCTATTGTCTTAATTATCCTTATTCAAATAATGCCTTATGTTTTCTTTTCAGGGAGGTATTGTCATTCAGCCAGATCAAATGCAGGTAAGTCAATACACATTCTATTGTATTCGTAATTTTTGTTCACTTCTCTTTGGTTTCAATGCAATTAACACTCATGAAAATTGCTTAATTTTACTTTTCCCCCAACAGACAGTTAATCCAATCTTGATCCTCGTAATGGTGCCAGTTGTGGATGGAATTGTTTACCCACTGGTAAAAAAGTGTCACCTGAATTTTACGTAAGTCACCTGAAAGCAACACCAGAAACTTGCATTTTGTTTTAGAAAATTATTCTCAAAAATTATTCGAAAGCAGTATATCGTAAAAACGAAGAGAAACAAAATGTAAAATCCCAGCAAAAGAATCAAACAAGTATATGAAGAGACAACATGCAACATAAAATCTGTAGAAATATTTTCTACACATTTTAAGATGAAGTGTGACCGATCAGGTGGTCAGAAATACCTGTATAAAAGGGTAGAGAAATGTGACTGTGGAAAACCTGGGCCTTCCTATGGTCAGAGCACTTACAGGACAGGTGTAGAAGTGATTCCTGTGGTACAAACAGATATAGTGTCGATATGGGATTTAAGGGAAACGGGATCTAGTGATGCAAGATCACATCATTTGTTCTCCCATTGTAAACTGTGGGCGGTCTCACTTGCTTTGTGTTCATTCTAGGCCACTGAGAAGAATGACAGTTGGAATGCTTCTGGCAGCCTCTGCTTTCGTTGTGGCGGCTGTGGTCCAAATCCAGATTGACGTGAGTGTGGGAGTCCAGTACTGGTTCGGGTTCTTATGACCAAGTGAGAGTGTACTTTCCTACCTCTCAGTTATGAAATCAAATTGGTTTATTTGGTTTCACCGCTATTTTGTTCACATAGTGCAGTAGAGGAATGGATCTGCACTTGGCAAACTGTGAGTTACAGTATCTAGAAGGACAGCAAAGGAGGATGGAGTCACACTGGACCTAATCCTCAGCATATTACATTCTGCACACTGAAAGAGATGGAATGTTGCTCAAACGTTAAGGTTATAATTGCATACGCTGGAGACAGCCCAAAATGGAGATTGAGCTCTCCACATTTATTTTATGTAAATGGACTATTACTGTACATGTATCTCTATTTATTGTAGCTGGCATTAAGGTTCTGCAGTTCATGTCACTTTCAGTGTGGTCTCAGTTTGTCTACTATGGCTTGTGGCAAAAGACCTATTTAGCACACCAATGTCCCTTTGTCTTGTTTTCCAGAAAACACTTCCAAATTTCCCTCCATCAGATAAAACTCAAATGAAAGTCATTAACTTGGCCAACAGTACTGTGAATGTGACTGTCTTACCTGAAGCATTGAACTGGGTGGCACCTGATTTTCAAGTAAGTTGACAATATCTTATAGAAGTATGTAAGAGGTTAACATTGTATATTTTAAAATATTAGTGGGTAATATATGCTTTTTTATATGTTTGTTTTTCAAATTAATTATCTGTTTAATACATTCTTTAATACTGAAAGCAAATATTTAAGTATAATATAGAATATTTAAAGCAAACAATA
The DNA here is from genome assembly GCF_040954835.1 of Lepisosteus oculatus. NCBI lineage: Eukaryota > Metazoa > Chordata > Actinopteri > Semionotiformes > Lepisosteidae > Lepisosteus > Lepisosteus oculatus. Next base: position 6,263,331 of record NC_090710.1, read on the forward strand.
CCAGCACACTTACATGTTGCATTTCATCACCCTGAAGATACTGTAAATGTAATGTGATCCCAGGACTATATATTCGCAGACAGAGCACAACACATTTGCTATGTTTAAGTAAAAACTGGGATGCTGATCCTACAGGATCAGAGAGGACCAGCACTGTGTATTAGAAATCTCTATCTTGTCTTTCAGGCCACTGATTATAAAGAATTCACAACTGATAAAGTGAAACAGGTTGCTGTTATCTATGGCAATTATGAAAAAACTGTGCAACTGCCCTTTAAGAGTGGAGCTCGTCAGACATTTTTAGTTACAAATACTACAGAAATACACCTGGAAGACAGTTTGGTAAGTCTTAAACCCTGTTACATGGCTACTGTACATACAGTGCCTTGCAAAAATGGATACCTCTTCTCGTGATGTCTAATTTTGTTGAATTACCCATTTGTTTCAATGTGAATACTTTTTAATAAAAGCCCAAATAAGCAGTTTAAATACTTTAATGTGTGAAAAAAAAATTGAAACTAAAAAATGTTGATAGTATAAGTATCAAATGACTCACACTCCCCTGAGTCAATACTTGGAACAAACTCCTTTGACAGACATTACAGATTCACATCCTTTTTTTTAACCATAATGGGATGGTGCAGTTGTCTTCCATTCATCTTTGCAATCTAGCACAAACTCAGCTTGGATGGAGATCGTTAATGGACTACAGATTTCAAGATTCTGCCACAGACATTCTATTGGGCTCAAGACAGTTCTTTGACTGGACCACACAAGGACATTTACTTTCTTCTTGTTACGCCACTGCTGTGCAGCTCTGACCTTGTGCCTGGAGATTCTTACATGGAGTTTTGTGGGGGGGGGGGGGTTTATGTGCAATAAGTGTGCTTTAACAAGGACCATACAGGTCTTTCCCAATATCAAAGGGGTTAATTTGTCATCTTGATGCCCAATCAGCTCTACTGTAACAGATGGATATTGATTGATCCTGTTAGAATCATGAACATGAGATGCCGAAAGCTCTGAATCATCTAAAGACTATATAATCAGATCTGGTGATCTTTTATCAAGCACTTCTCACTCTTTCACTGAGCCTTAGCATCTGTGATCAATACTGTTGAAGCTGTGCATACTTCCATTTCCTTAAAAAAAATATAGGGTTAGAAACAAACAATAGAATCATTAGGCCTCACTGAAGAAGGCTGTTTATTAAGCAAAGGGCCCTTCTCTGTGTGTATGTAGGACCCAAGCAAGAAAACAATCTAAAATTATCTTTTCATTTACCTCCATAGCTTTATCAAATCTAGAATTCGATCCTCTCACTCACCAGTCACAATTTCCACTCCAAGAATGTGATGGTAGCTTTTAACTGGGTAAATGCAAGAAATTTCTGTCCAATAGAAAGGTTGTAGCAAAATCAGAGATTTGATTTATTCTGGGGCAGGATGAAGGTTTGGTTTAAATTGGGATCCAATCTAGCACAGTGAATGTTCATTTTCAACAAAGAATAAAGATGAATTTAGTTTTGTTGTAGAAGAATTAATTCCTGTTAAAGGTAGTATATTTTGGATTGCAGTAAATACAGTGAGTTACTGTCAAATCTACAGTGATAGACAGACATCAAACCTTACCTCTAGCTGAGAAGCACTGCTTTGCAGAATAGTGAAAAGTAAATTTGATCATGCATGTAGTCTTTAAGCACAACAGGTTTCTAGTGCTGTGTTAACAGAATTGTGTATGATAGGGTTATGCAGTTTAATACTAGAAATGTGATGTGACTTCCTGTTTTATCTGTATAGATTGATGACATTAACAAAAAGCCAGAAGAAGGTAATAATGCCATAAGGTATGTTCAAGTGTTTCTGAAGTTTTTCACACTCTAAAATTCAAATAACTCTGACCAGGTCATTTGTCTTCAGAATAGTCCAGATAATGTTGTGGCTGTGGAACAATTTTATGTTGCTGTGTAAGTTATAGGGTAAGGGTAACCATCCTCAAAAGCCTTGGTCCATCAGGTTTTATGAGTCTCTTAAAATCTACAGCTTCAATAAACCAAGACAAGGCTTTAAACTGTCCAGTGTTAAGCAAATAATGAGTTCAGCTATTAATTAAGTGTTCAGCTGGAAAGAAAACCAGAAATAGTCTAACCCTCCAGGACTGGGGTTGTGCAGCCCCTGTATAGGGATTAATCACAAGGAAGACAAGTAATAATGGAGGATGTATAACTGAAGTTCTTAAAATGAAAAAGAGAAAAAATTGTGAAACAATTGTGTTTTACATCTGCTCTTCTCCCATGAATAAAGTGTTGGGTCTTGATGATAACTTGATTCATTAGAAATGTATTCTTTAATCAGGACATGCATAGTTTGCTGTGAAGTAGTGAAATGCTGTATGGATATTTGAGAATTCTTATTAGATCATATGCACTTTAAAATAAAGAAATTGTATACAACAAAGAAGGAAGTTGGTTTTTTAGTATGCTAAGAATGAAATTCTGCAGCACTTTTGGAACAGAAGATCGATAGTGTGTGTTTTATTTCTTCTTTTCTCCATATAGGTTTGTGAATGCCATGCAGCAGGATGTGAATATTTCAGCAGGGAATGCAAACTTTGGTGTCATTATACCTTTCACACAGTCAAATTACAGTCTACTGCCACAAGGAAAGTAAGTGTTTTTTCCAGAATATATGTTTATTTTATGCACATAGGATTTATGAAGTTGAACATCTTCACAGTCCTGCCATTTGAAAATGACCACCACTAAAACAATCTATACATCTGTAGTATTAAAATCAACCTTCTTCTTAAACGTCTACATCAGGGTCTGCAGGAAATGCTCCATTTCATGGGTGGTGTTCTCTTGTAACTGCATTATCTCTGAGTAGTACAGTATCTTTGTTTTAACTTGCAAAAAGACTATCTCTCTACATTTATCTGTATATCTCTATGTCTACACGGGTGATATACTATATTTAGTAAAAAATAATAGTTAATTTATTAAATATTTGTGAGGAAGACTCGCTCTTCAGCAGAATTCCCTCCCATTACCACATAGCTCTGTATTTGTTCAACAAGGTTATGAACATAGAGTAAAATGTTGCTTGTTCCAAGAGCTCAGAGCCCAGCGCCCAGATCCCATGCTGGTTGGTCCTGGTTTCTTGGACCTCATGGTCACTAAAGTTCTGAAGGATTCTCAGGACTTCTTTGATCCAATGACAATAAGAGGAGCAACAAACTCTTGCAATACAGTGAAACAAACTGTAGATAGCAACATGCACAGAGCATCACTGAGCTCAAGCCAAAAGAAATGTCCGTCGCCATGACAGCTTGGTTTTGAACTGTTACTCCACCCACTTGACAGTTCAGAACCTGCTTCACTGGATTTCATCCATGTGGCCCAAAGAAGAAACACACATAGGTCAGAAACTGACAAGGTTGTTATCCAATGATAACAAGTTCCAACAGGCTGTCAGGAATGGCTTGGGAGCCCACCAATACCATTTAATTACTAGGGCACCCATAACCTTGTGGGGCAGGGACAGATAAGTGTAAATATGAGATGGGAGGATGCTGAACAATGACCTACAGTATATGTGAAGCATGAATAATTCACAGATTCAGTCTATTCTGCATTAATTATACATGTATTTAGAAGTACAGAATCATTTCATGACCTAATGTGTTTTTACATTAAGGGTGTTTGGAATTTTGTTTTTTAGCACCACCTTCACTATTAGAGGTCAGAGCATTAAGTGTGTAACCTCTCGAATTTTGGGATTTGGAAGCTCTTATACAATTGTCCTTAAACGAATGGTGAGTACTACACCCTTCTTGTCCAAAATCGTCCAACAAAGACCATCATGCTTCTGTGACTGACATCATGGTGCTGTCTTTGTGATCAGTGCAACACTGACGAGGGCAAGATACCGGAGGATGGCCTAGTGTATATCGAGGACATCAAACCCAATACTGTCCATATGGCCTGGCAGATTCCTCAGTACTTCCTGATGACATCTGGAGAGGTTGTGTTCTCTGTTACTGGGCTGGAGTTCTCATACTCACAGGTAGGTGGTGCTCGCTCCCGTTGATCTTATCAAATACCTCACAAATATGTAAAAGTAGCACTTTTGTTTTGTTTTGTTTCTATGTAGAGCACAGTTACCTAGTGATCTTTGAGACACAGCCCTGGTTGTCTTCTATCAGAATTTTAAAAAATGCATGTTAACAAAGTAGTACACTTCCTTTTACTGCTAATTGTTGCTGTTGATGCTGAGGCTGCTGCTGTGTATCCCGGGTCTATATTGTTGTTGTACTTAAGATTCTAAGTTTTCTTTCAGCAAGGATGCAATACTCCATTGAGGTATAAAGAGATACTACATGTTAATCTTCAAATTAATTGTTTTTCAGGCTCCAAGCAACATGAAATCAGTCCTACAGGCAGGCTGGCTATTCACTGTAGCTGTTGGTAACATCATAGTGCTGATTGTGGCTGAAGCTGGCCAGCTCCCTGATCAGGTATGTGCAAGCTTACACACAGTATTTCACATTTTTGACTTGCGTTTAATACTTTATTACATTAATCAACATCTGCCAGATAGAGAAAGCATAGTGCCCTCCAAATTAATGGGACAGCAAAGCCAAAGGTTTTATTTTTGCTTTACAGTCACACAGTTTTTAATATAAATTATAAGTACATTATAATATATGGTTGATTTTTAGTTAATGACACCCATACGCTTGATCATATTAGAATAAAAACAAACTTTGTGTTCAACCCAGTGATTTCAAGTGACCCAATCTAGGTTGCAGACTTCACATAGTGATTACCTCAAAGTACAGTATATACAACCAAATACAGACTTTTGCACTCAGAAAATTTAAAGTGTGGATCTCCCAGTACAGTCACTGGGAATCTAAGTTACAGCTTTGACTTTGCTGTCCCAATTCTTTTGGAAGGCACATTAGCTCATAGGCCTGAAACCACAAGGAATTTGGAAATTGCCAGGTTCATCTGTCATGTAAAATATCGAGGAAGGGTGACAGCACTTTAATTCACTCAATCTGCTTTCGCACATGACAGACATTGAAATGCAAATCTCAGCTGTTTTACAGTGTCAGCCTATTGTAGCTTCGAATAATTTCAGAAACACAAGATTCAGACCTGTTGCTCCTCCTTTTACTTCTAGATTCTTCTTCCTTTGGCTTATTAACTGAGTGTGATGTTTTGTTCTCTTTCATTCCCCCCAAATGGTGACTCTTTCTCTGGACCAAGTGGGCTGAGTACATACTCTTTGCTGCCCTCCTTGTGGCTGTCAGCATCGCGTTTGCCATCATGGCCTACTTCTACACCTACGTGGACCCCTCAGAGATTGAGGCTGAGTTCGACAAGGAAGAGGAGAAAAGGGGTGAATTTCAGATGAACAAAACTCCCATCGCTGAAATGACAAGCGACGACTATAAACAAAGCAAGATGTAATCCTGGAAAAGCTTTTGTTCACTGAAAAAAGTTTGATTTTGTATGTACTTTTAAATGACTGCATTGAATTCCAGGTGGGACATACGGTATTGAATAACTTTAATAAAGTTAATACCTAATTCTAAATATTAAGTTAAACCCCTAACTGGAAGGGCTGTTATTGATTTTAGCACTTTTTGATGATGCAATGGAACAGGCTTCCCTCGATAGGCTGTGTCATTGCATGGTAGACATGGAAAATTTATAGGGATCCCCTATTCACATACATAAAAGTATACTCCCTATGGTGGTTCAGCTTTACCAAGTAGATTAACAAGGCGGAAAGATGTTAAATTCCTGATACTTTGCAAATAAACATTTTTAAGACTCAAAGAATGACAAAAATAAAACCAACAACCATCTAACAAAATGCCTTTTGATCACAGAAATCACACTGACACTGAAACATGTGAAAATGTTTACAACAAGGTGATAAGGTATTATGATGTGTGACAACTTTTACATTTAATCTTGACTATAGAAAGTCTTGTCTACTCTATTTAACTTACTTGACTACTCTATAGTCAAAGTCTTGACTATAGGAACTTAATTATTTTAAGTTATATCTGTAATTTGTTGCCTTTTTTTCTGGAAGTAATTGTATACAGATTTTATTATGTTTTTTTTAATTCTATGAGGGAAACGTAAAGGCTGGGGAGGGCAAAAAAATAAAAAGACCATTCAGAGAATGTTTTATGTCAAAACTGTTTATGTCCATATATTATAAAGACAGTAACAGTCCAAATAGGATAACCCTTGCTATCTTCATATTAACTCACAACAACAACAACTTGATCAAATGTTTTGTTTAAAGTATTGTTTCCATTTTTTCTTACAGTATTCTGAAAATATACAGTTTGCTTTTCCCAAAATGTAGCTGGTATAATAAATTAATTTCAAGTAAAAGGAGAATGGAGCATCTAAACATAGGTAAAACCTCTTAATATTGGAATGGCACTTAACACATTTTTGTTATAATTTACATCTGAGATAAATTCGCAAGAAGATTTTCTACCTCCTCCGAGACTGAAGTGTTTAAAGAGTTTTGAGAAAATATTTAACTCTCTTAACAACTTTTACTTATTCTTAATAGGGTAAATGACCGCTTCTGTAGAAGTCCATCATTGAACTTACACAGAGGTACTGTACCACAAAACTGTGAGTTAAACTGTGGAGAATAAATCACAGAGGATTTTAATGCTTAACAAGTAGTCTCCACCAGAAAAAAAAAACTTCATAGGGAATAAATAAATATACCCACTAAGGATTCTGCTTCAGGTTATCCACTGAATACAGATGAAGAATGAAAGCAGACTGATGAATCTTCGCAATCGTGTGAAAACCAGGCAGCCATATCACTAAACATTTGCCTGTATTCATTCTGACCTTTTGTAAAATTACTTACTGTGAGTCATTTGAAAATAATTACTGGCATTAAATGTTATCATCTAAGGGGTCTTTTCACTCTCGGACACTTTTCACGTATCAAATTCAAGTGCCAGGCATAATAAGCACCGCAACAGCTTGTTTTCTGGCTGAAACAGGTAGTGAGTTACAAGAGGGCATGATCACTTTACTTGCAAGACAATTGTATGGCCACAAGGTGCCGCTGTTTAGCAAAAATATACTGCCAAAAGAGCCCGTAATTCCGCATTTTCGTTTTTTTTTTGTAGTAATACGCCTGATATAATACAAATCCTTCATTTGAAAATAATGGATTGAAAATAATTAAATGACAAACTGATGAATATCAGACCTTTAAAACAAAGACATGTGTGGCTTTTGTTTGTACTACTGGATATTCTGCATGACTTGTTTTCTTTTAGCAGTCGTCCTAGTATGGATCATTTATGCCCTCTCATTGCAAGTTAGTTTCTTGCAATGACAGAACTATGACAAACAAGTATAGAAAAAAAAACAAATGCTGCCTTTTGTGGTACCATTTGATGTATATTAGGTAAATGAGGTTAAGTGTTTTGTGCATTATCAACAGAGCTAAGTGCCCCTTGTATTTCCCTAAGACTACTGGACTCAGTACCCCAAGGTACCACCCACAAACCCTGGATGAAAATAAAGATATGTGCCCTGAGCTTCAGTCAGAAACTCCAAATTGTGCATGTTAGCTTCTAAATCTCACAAGATGATAGATAAACCCAGAGCTGTAGACTGAAACACTAAGTGCCCTGAGTTGTATCATCTTAGCAGAGGGTCCTGGGTAAGCAGATGACTACATCCATGAAACATAAATCATAACAGTCAGTAGAATTTATTCTGTAGAGGAACTGGGGAAGCCAGTGTTTTTTTTGTTTACTTTTTCAACGGAGAATGCTAAATGGAGAACCTTTGTAGAACAAAATCAGTTGAACTTTTCTGGGGATTTAATCTAATAATCTGAGACCCAATTTAATTTAAAATAAAAAAACAATTGCTCCCCCTTACAAATTTATAAAAATATAGTTCATCTGGTGAAGCAGTGTTTTGAAGTAATATCTTGTTATCTGTCCAGCAACATACTTCATACAGTCTCATATAACACGGTGTACTAATGTTTTGCACAAAGCTTAAACTGTAAAAACTCTATATGAAATCGTCTCATCGGTTATTTCAGCCATTGCATCACAGTTGCTAATTTTTCCTGGAACACTTTGGTATCTGACAATCTGAGACAAACAGCAGAACACAAGAGATGTCATTAACAGTAGTGCTGTGCTTCTAATAGTTTTACCCAGGTTATATTGTGTTTTTACCATGCTTGTCCGTTATTTTCTTATATAATTCCTATTGTTCCAAACATGCTTTACCGTGCCAGTAGTATACTGCATCGTATTACCGAGTAGATCACTGCTTCTTAAGATGCATGTAAGAAACTTTTTAATGTATAGTTCCATCAAGCATATCTTTGTTATTGGCTTGACTTTAAATGCTTTTAAATTATTTGCTGCTTCATCATATTAATAATTCCAGTTAATTGTTGTTGTTCAAAGTGTTTGATTCCGGCATTATATTTCCTTATTAATAAACATACAAACAAACATCATCTGAACAGACTATGGAGTGTTTTCAGCTGCACAGATTCGGCCATCCTTGCGTTATGAAACAGTTCTGAAGTGTATGTATCAGAGACTCTTTTTAAGATAAAGCCCCAGTTATTCAAATCAAAATCTGGGGCTAAAAATAGATTTGACCTCATTTTATACGAGATGTTCTCTTTCATTTTGCACAAGAAAGACTTCAATAAATTCAGTTATGGCTATATTTCCATCCATGTTTTTTTTTCTCCCTGTGATATTAATATGCATAGGTAAATAATACGTATAAATATTTTAAATGAAAAATTACACATGTTTCCAGAAAAGATATGCTTGTTGTTCTTTGTGAAATCAAGATGCAATCTTACTTAATGCCCTGATCATTTTGAAGCAGTATTAAGCATGCTTAATGATTTCGTGTTTATTTAAAATGTAAAAGTCAATGAATGGACCTGCCGAATTTTTCTTTTTGTTTGTCATCTTTCAGTTTGTCATCAATGCCAGTTATACAGTAGTTAATTTGTCATTGTGCTTATTATATCTGTTCCAGTTGTTTCATATTTATGTATTACTGTGGATGATATCTCAATAAGACTCCAAGTAAGAGAATTCAAAAGCAAAAGCAGTTATGTACACTGTGAAAGAGAATCAATACTAGGTAAACATTTGTACTCAAACCACTTAAGTATCCTCCTGTTGTTATCTTTTAAACTCTCGTTAATAGACATCAAATGTCTTCAAGGCCCTTTTAATTACCTGATGTTTTAAAAGGTTTGCTGGATCATAATTGTACACAACACGTGTATGTGTTGGGGAGTCAGTGTTAGTGCATGACATTTTACACAAAACTATCATTTTCCAGAAAGAAAAACTTTGTATTTACAAAAAAAAACTTTAATTTGCTTTGTGGACGAAAAACTCTATTCATTTGAAGCTGATCTACTTATCTTCATTAGAATGTGAAATGTATTTTATTTTGGGACTTATTTTTAGTTGATGTTTTGAGCCTATGTGACACAGGTGTGAAGTGTATTTCAAGAAGTAACTGTAACACTGTCTGTAACTGCTTGTTTAGCCAGTTACAACGTGATCCCTAGAGAAACTGTGTGGTGTTGAATTCTCCTATGAAGGGAGGCCCAGCCTTTTGACATAGTGGAGTTCACCACTGTCTGAGGAGGTGCTGAGCGGAACAAAACTGGCATGTTGCTAAGAGATGGCGATCTGATCCCAGCTGTCACATAATCACATTTTGTTTAATGTGATGGTAAATGATTCAGTAAGTGTATGGTTTGCTTTGGATGGGAGAATTAAAAATGACTCTAGTTTTCAATATATCCAGCTACTGTACATGACATAATTTATTCTGAATAATGTTTTACTGTATATAGCCTAAAAGGCTCTTTTATGGAGAGAATGTACACTGGGTTTGTGTTTAGAAGAGCCAAGTTTTTTGTACTGGCTTACTATTTAATTTGTGCCTAATTATTTTTTTCCTTTATGAAAATACAATAATCGGAAATTCAGGTATAAATTCCTCAGGAACTAAGATCCAATGTAATAATAAAAATATAAAATATAATCTTCGTGGGCATGCCATGTTTGTCATGCACCATACAGGTTAACATGTCACTTTAATAATTAAAGGAACAAGCAGATGTTAATTCCATGCTGAAAAGCAGAAGGCGTGGAGCCTACTGCAGGTGTGTTATTTAATAATTAGGTGCATGCTATTTAAATATACATTTTCCCGCCGTCACTATGAGAGAAACGAGTCATCTTAGCCCGCAAACCCACACCACCCGAATTCCTGGTTTTTCAACCAGAGGGCACTGTATTTCCATCATCGCCTTCTTTTGTTGTTTTAATAAATAATTTTAAAACTCCATATCTTGATAACAATATATAGTTTTTCACTAATGTTGACCCTTTTTTATTTTTTTACTTGTTTTTGACTACGTGACTGTCTTACATAAAGAGCAAGTGTGAAGCACAAGTTTTGTTGTGAATTTTTTCCTAACTTAATGAACAAAAGCCGTGAACAAATTACATGACACTTTCCATATATTGAACTGTTTCCTTAATTTACTCCCCAGTACAGTCACTGTTGGAGATTTGTAGGAATCGGACAGAACCCAAATTGAACGGTATAATCGCATGTCCAGGCGATGCACTGAGAAAATGGCTACAGTGTTAATGGTCTGCGCTTTTTCTCTTGAACCAAAAGCTTTGCACAAGGTACAGTACGTCCAGCTGGACAGGTGAAACTAGATTTTCACTTCTGTCAGCAACTCGATCACGGAGAAAAGGCATGTGTGTGGTTATTTCATCACGAGTATTACATATTTGCGGTAGCCAGCATAAATGCAAGTAAAACAAAAAGTAGGAGTCAAATAATCATCCTTATTAATCATAATCTCCATTACAATATAGTAGACGACCGCACATTGCGTGTGCTAATTCACACCTTTGTTGTGCAAACTTGCATCAACAACGTGACCCAAGTGGACAAGATATTTGAAAAAAATGGTCCAAAAGTATGGTCATTGTACCGACCAGCAGTCATGCATTTTTTTTACATAAATACTACATCCATCTGCTTTCTAATTACTTTTTCCAATTCAGGATTGCGGGGGAGCCACCCAGTTACACCTAGAACCTTAGCGGGAAGCCAAATCACCTACAGCGTTTTTGGTAAACGGAAACCCGTGCGAACGCGGACAGAACAGACAAACTCCACGCAGACAGCAGCGCAGAAATTGAAGTCAGGGCCCCAGCAATACTAACCAATGCGCCACCATTACGGTTACCATTACATGGGTTAAAGTTTCCGTTTCCTTGGGGGGCCTAGGCGAGAACACCCGTCTATGAATATTAAGTTAATCTTCAATGGTTTATGGGTTTTTTTTTTGTACAGCCATCAAATTTATATCATTTCTGTCACAAATCCTGTGCTCGAACGTGCATATTATATCCTGTGCATATTATAACAACTGCACGTTTCGGGCGAATGTAATTGCATAAGCTTAAAATAACACATCCAGGTGGATGCTGCACATTGGTGGTGGTGGAGGGGAGACCCCATTACCTGTAAAGCGCTTTGAGTGGAGTGTCCAGAAAAGAGCCATATAAGTGCGAGCAATTATTAATTATTATTATTACTTTTGCACAGCAGAGCAGAGTAGAGGCTGGCCAACATTCTGCCCGGGAGTGAAGGACCGAGCGAGCCGGGAAGAGTGGCTCCCTCTGCCGGTGCAGGAGCGCCACTGGGCCTGGGAGCCCGGATCCGCCCTGATGTCAGAGTGACAGTGCTGACAAGATGGCGGAGGGCAGGAGAGCAGAGTGAGGAGGACAACACAATAATATATCGTAACTGCTCTAACGCTGATTATCATTTTAAGCGCTACTGTAGGGTGGGTTTCGAAACACGGGCGCCACCTTTTTGGACAAGCAGTGGTGGGATGGTAGCGGAGCACATGCACCCTTGTTTGTGTGTTACGGTGGGAGATCTGTCCACGGAAGACGAATTGCACACCAAAGCAAAAAGCCTGCGCTCCCTTTCGTGAAAAAAATAAAATGCCGAGGCACAGCACGTCACCGGCGCGTATATTTTAAAAAAACTGTCTCGGACTGTGATCCGTATGCGTTGATTTTTATTTTTTTATTTTTGTAGTTCATGTTCTGGGGGTAAATAGTTTGGTTTTCATCCAAACAAAAAAAAAGGGAAGGACCCTTCGGAAAGCTGGGTAAACCTGATCCGGGCTGCCAGAAGTCAGTCTGTGATTTTTTTTTAAATTTATTGTTTTCTGTGGATAAATTCTCGTATCTACAGGACATAACCTACAAATCAAAGAGGACAGGAATATACAAATTCGCATTTGCTGGGATCCGAGTTAGGAGATCGTGTTGTTGTTTCTTGACAAGTTCTCGGGCTCAAACTGCTGTACGCCATGGCTCACTCCCCGGTGCAGACTGGCCTGCCTGGGATGCAGGTAAGACATTCACCTTCCGTTTTCTTTAAATGTTCAACCTACTAAGTGGGAAAAACATTACACGACCCTGAAATGCGTACCGCGGCAAACAAGACACAATCGTTACTTAAAAACATCTGTAGCTTGCCAAGCGGCAATATTGTATCGCACTAGGCGGAGAACTGCGGTGAGACGTTGTGCCCAGCAGTACACGAAAGCACATTACTCGAAATCGTGGCGCTCCAGCCGGCTTCGACTCTGTAGAGATGTTGCTTTTGGTGATGCAAACATTTCCCCCTTCCTGCACTTTTAAGTGTAGGAGTAGCGAGGAAGTGGGGGGACTACGAGAGGCCTGTGAGACCTTACCCGCTCGAGTCCCGTGTTCTCCGGGGCACTGGAGTAATTGAGAGCCGTCCGTAGGGACAGGACCACCGAAGTGCAATGTGCATTGCTGTACTTAATTTCCTAGCGGAATGTTGCGTTTGTTAACAGCCGAAACATAAGAACACTAACAGGAAAAGAGGGTCTGTACAGCATTTGCCTTTAACGACAAATGCACTTTGCAAGAGTTAGATATAAGGACGGTAGATATGCATCTTTTCTAGGGGTTAAACCTTTGAATAGTTGAGGGTAGAAGAGACGCCCTTGAGGATGTTTACTTTCAACATTTTTTTTGACGATTTTGGCCTGTAAAGGAGAGCACTCATGCCGTATTCTTTGTAGCAGGATGGTGTACCGAGTGTAACCTTTACATAGAGCAGTAGAGTTTGCTTCGTTGTGGGGTTATTTAATCAATAAATATAATTTTTGATTGGACAGTTGTTCTATTTGGGACGTATTGTAAAGAACAAGGGTTAGATTAAAATATAACGTTAATTACAATGCTGTTGGAATTGTCAGCAGACGACTTGAAAATTTGAATCCTTTTGCAGTTACGCAGAAAAGGTGCCTCTAATTTAAGGTCGTCAGTGTCTTGATTCCGTGCACTTTTTTACTGTATTAACCAAGTAGATGATCACAGAGTAAATCGTCACCTAACTGCTATGTTAAATGCCTATTTGCTTTCGGCACCGACGTGGTAAAAAAAAATATTTTTAAAGGAATCACTTTAAGATAATATAAGACCTAAAGGAATACGAAATAACCTTTTAGTACGTTTCAGGCTGACATGAATGCATTACTGCATTCAGGCTGCTCAATTGCTCAACTACAAAGGCTGTTTAGAGATTAATGGATTTCCGCCTTAACAAGTGTTAAGTAGAAAATTCTCTCTAGTTATGGCTGTGAAGCTGTGATGTCATCCATAATTGACACATTGGCAAATTGTACGTCATTGGGGCCTCATTATGTATCTGGGATTGAATTGGTTGTTGAAGTGTTTCCCCCAATCAGGCTTGTATTCAGCAGAATTCCTAGTATTCTAAGAAATTTAGCTAAAAACGTTGACCGTTGAAGGGGGACTGAATGACTAAATGCTTTGCTTCTGCATGTCTTTACATGTGACATCCTAATGATTACACTAGAAATAACACCACAATTTACAAAATAAGTTGTAAACCTTGCAAAAAGAGATGTTTGGCATGTTCTTTGTTGTAATGTAGAAACTAAAGTTCACAGTGTGTACTGTATAGATTTCCTTTTTGCTACTTCTATTCAGAAATAAATCTCCACTTTCTGCACGCAAGACTATTTTACAGAGCTAGACATTTACAGTTCATGCTATCTTTTAACTTTTTAAGTGCCATCTAAAAGGATGTGAGATAGTGTGCATAAAATGTTTTATCTCTGAATTATTCCAGATAGTTTTAAATCCAAAAATGCAATCCTTTAACTTAAATTAGGACTAAGCATTCTGATTATTAATTTCCAATAGCTATCAGAACATGGGAACTAAAGGGATGTTTCAGCATTACCTGTTACTTAAATTAGTCATTTTCAAGCAGACTGAACAGGAAATAACATTGGCATGACAACTATTTAGCGTGTCAAAGTATGTTTTAGTCATTTTGTGTAGAACATGATGTAGATAAATTAAATCTCTCATCCCGAGTTCAGCCGACACATTCAGACTCCTAAGAATGAATGCTGCAGTTTAAACAGCGGAGATTGTACAGTCGTCATAGTGTGACGTCTGTGCACACTTCTGGCCTCATTCAAAAGTTGAGCCTTGTGCATTTGGAGTTTTTCTCTCCTTTTACATTCTCTACCTGTTTCCCATGGTAGAGCTCACATAACAGAAGTTACAATGTTCAGTCCCAGGCAGCCCTCTCTTCCAGCAGCTGGATGGCTTTACTTTCTCGCCTTTCTGTCCTCAAAAACTTAATTTGTAGCTACCTGCAGTCTATGCATTATGTCAGAATTACAAGGACATATTGTTAACAAAACAAGGCATTTTAAATATAAACAACTTCTGACAGATGCGAGATCATCGTTAGTTCAAGTAGCCACTGAATAACAAAGAAAGTCCAGGCATAAGGTTATCTAAGGTTGTTAGAATTACAAGACTTTGGAGATTGTCAAGGTGTTATATAAAAGATATATAAAAAACAATCCTTCAAAGTCAGTCATCTCACACCTGGTTGATGGAGGTGAATGGAGGAAAATTATTTATCAGGGTCATACCAGAATTTCCCATAAATGCTAGATTGAGTTTGGGTCTCGTGACTGTGAAAGGTCATGTAATATGAATGACATTTCATGCTCATCCAACCATTGAGCGACCATGGTCATCAAGCCTGCTGGTGACCTCTGCGGATGGGGCCATTGTCATCCTGGAAGACATCCCTTCTGACAGGAGAGAAATGCTGCAACATGGGGTGAAGATTAGCATTCGGCGACATTAAGCAGTGATTAGCACAGACCATATCTTCTGAGGCAGTGGCTCTCAAACTGTGGTACGCAGAGCGTTGCCAGGTGGTACGCCATATGACCCTGGAACTTTGTTGTGTGCACTGAAAAATTGGGTTGGGTTTTCATATTTTCTATTTTATTAAAATTAGTTTGTGTCGAATATGCAGCCTACGTACAATGATACAGCACGTGCTAATACTTGAGTGGACACAAGAGCTACATTGTAATTCTATACTAATGTATAGGAATGCATGCTAAGAACGCAAGTGACCAATTGTATTTAAAAAAAGTTATCTCCAATAAATAGGGAGGTAGGAGAATGTGCGTGATTTTGGAACAATGCCAATGTTGTAAGCACGGGAAAGCATAGAAATGCATACTATGAATGCTGGCAATCTTGTGAGCACAGGAAAGTGTGATAGATAACAGAAAAATATTTAAGAACTGTTCTAGGTTAATTTTAGAAAAGTACACCGAGTGTCTCTGTGTTTCGCTCCCATACGCATGAAATAAAAACTTCTTTTAACTTCTGAGACAAGATCCTGAAATTGAAACGGGGACAAATGCAAGCTTGCGAATTGCTAAATGAGGTAAGCCCCATACTACTTGTGAAGAACTTTGTTTACCGTTGCCAAAGAGCTGACACGTATTATGTATGGAGAAAAAGCTGCTGAACAGCTCGACCTGCTGCCCCCTCCGAAAGACATAGTCAGTCATAGAATTATTGACATGGCGGACAATGTCAAAAGTACGCTGATGGAGCGCGTTAAGATGAGCAGATGCTTTTCACTGCACTTAGATGAGTCTATAAATGTCGTTGATTTGGCCAATTTGCACATTTACGTTTGATACGAGTTTGAGGGCATGTCCCATGAGGACTTTCTGTTCTGTAAGCCGCTACCAACAGGAACAACAGGAGATCACACATTTCAGTTTCTGAATGAATTTATCAAAGAGAATGGCATCGACTGGATAAAATGCTTCGGAGTTTGTACAGTTGGAGCTAGAGTGATGACAAGCCGAAACAGCGGTTTAGTTGCACGAATTAGAGAGGTTGCTCCAGATATGAACTGCAGCATCCACCGCGAGGCCTTGGCCGTCAAGAAAATGCCTGATGATTTAAAATCTGTTAGACTGTTGTGAATTGTATCAAGCCCTGACCAATGAATTCACATCTGCTTTGCTCAACTAAACAGGCTCACGCCTCTCACTGAAATGGTGCTTTTTTATTGTTTATTTTTAATTGTTGTTGTTGTTGTTGTTCCTTTTGTCATTCTGTAAAGCGCTTTGAGAAGCCACCTTTAAAGGTGCTATATCAAATAAAATTTATTTTTATAATATGTATTATATGTGTGTGCGTGCACGCACGCTCGTGTTGGTCATTAAGAATTTCTGGGGTTCCTGTGAGAAAATGACTTGTAGGTGGTACTTGGATGCTTTGGTTTGATCAGGGGTGGTACGTGGTCCAAAAAGTTTGAGAACTACTGTTCTAAGGGAATCACTGCATCCAAACCATCCCATCAGACCATATCACAATGCTCCATTCCTCAGCGGTGTATTGTTAACAATAGTATCCCACTCTGTGGCGTGCTCAGCAAAGAGTTGTTAATGAAACTGGCGGACTCTCCCTAGGTTGAAATTTGCAGTCTGTTACGTGCCTGTTTTGCCATGGACTTTGCATCAGTGCTCCACTGTTGCCATTTATTGATAATGCCTTTACCTTGGCTTGCCACGCTGTCATCCATAATCAACACTGTTGCTCGTGAAACAGCAAGTTGAGTTGTCTTGGCCACGAATTTCCAACCAGTCATTTCCCCTCTTTCAATATCACTGAGCTATATATTCTTGCAGCATTGCTATCCATAATTTTAGTCAACCAGGCCCAACCAGCTTATTTAGATGACCCTAAGCATGAGCCACATTTGGGATGGTATTTGGTTCATCAATGCATCAGCCAAACCTCTTTGGAAGCCCTTGCTTTCAATATACTCAGTGTCACCCTTACATAGTATGCATGCTGCGATGTACAATTGATTAAAAAAAGGTTCACACATCTCTGTTTTTCTTTGTAGATGTGTTAATCTATATCATATGTATTTTTCCCATGAAATTCTGTAAATTACGCATGCATCTTTATCTCTTATCTCAATTGCAGCAGTAGCTCTCACTGGCAGTCAGCTCTGTATTTGCCTTTATTCATATGAATGGTTCACGAATATGCAAAGAACTATTGAGTACTAGCTTTGCAACTAAAAGACGGGTCTTGAATTACCCTTTAGGCCATAAGGCATTAGATTGACAGTAACGGGGTGTCTTTGTTGTGGGATAATAGAATGCAAACTGGGGCACAGGCTTTCACAGCAGTTGGAAAGTATTTTGGTGGTAAGAAGACAATTGCCCATATTGCCATCATATCTGCAGAAATATTGTAGACCTTCAGGGGATAGTTGTCATAGGTGTGCAGCTGCATTTTGTAAGGTACCTAAAAATGAATATTGTTAAACCAAGAGCTTTCTTTATTTGAAAACAATCATTTAACTGGAAAAACCATTTGGAAGCAAATTTTCTTTTACAATGACTCAGCGATCCATTTAGACAGCAGGGAATTTACTGGGCTAAGCTGTACTAGCTATCTGAGTGAAGCACCTTGCTCACGAGTCCAGCAGCTGCATCTCGTCTTGAATTTGAAACCACAGCCCTCTGGCCTGGAGACCAGATCTCTGACCACTGTGTCATCAAATGCTTTTTTGCTGCTGCTGTGTTCCTTCTTGATTTTGTTTTCACTCCTTTTTTTGAATTGATAATTCGTGACTAACTTTAATAACACTGAATGACTTTGCCTGTTGCGTAAGCACTTAATCACCTCATTCGTGAGAGAGTTGATTAGGCACATGTAATGAGGTGCTTTAAGATGTTGAATGTCAAGCCTGGTGGATATGAAGAATAAAAGGATACAGAAAGGCACTGTTTATCAAGAGAGCAGTGCCTTTCTGGCCTTGGTACAAGTTAGTGGACTGTACTGCACCGTCTGGGATGTTTACAGCCAGCAATTTCTAATCTGGCCAGATTAAAAATTGTAACACCAACAGTGTCCTTGAGTGTTAGACCACAATCTGAGAGACCATGACTCCCGAGACCTTGCCGAGATCAGACCAGGGTGCAGTTGTGATGACCAGGCGAGGATTGTCTATGTACTGTACAAAAGCCCTCGTAGTAGTTGAGGGAAACCTCGACTGCACTACACCACATTGATCAAGTCCCGCAACCGCACATGCTATCTTCCCTGTGAGCAAACCCTGACATGACAGCAGTCAAAAAGGATAATACATGTCCTGCTGCTGCTCATGGGACAATGACTTTTTTTTTGTGAGATGAGAATGTGACAGTTGTGTGCCTTGCCCTGCTCACTAGACTTTGGAGCTTCATGGAGCATTTGAGGGATGAGCAGTGATGATGTGTGGCATCTAGGGCTCAGAGATCATTTAACAATGCTCATGCTTTTCCAGGCTTTACAAGAGGAAAGGTATAGAACCCTACAAGACAACATCTGCAGTCTGATGGAAAGCAGGCATTGCAGATGTTCAGCTTGTGTTCCTTCCAACTGTGGCCACACACAATAGTCTGTGACGTTTACAGTAGACCCCTTGTTGATGACAAATGTTGCTCAACATAATTAAAGTGTAGTCGGTTCAATTAAATGTCATTCTACAGCTACTGTGAAAAGATTGTCATTTTCCAGTTTGTAAAGCTGTTGCAGTCATAATTGCAAAGTTTCTTTTGATGCTAAGCATAGGTTTGTTGAGATGCAGTAACTTATCTGGATGGTCCTGTTCTGCCATTTATGAGAAAAGGGAAGATTTATTTAATTTTTAAAGACTCTCTGAAGCTTATTAGGATTCAAAGGTGGGAAACGAGGCATTTTTAAGAGAGACTGTGGATTTACATGTAATTTAACTTCCTTTCCTCTCTCATTTCCTTCATTTCAATGAAGGGTCTGTATTTTGTAGGGAAAAGGCGAAAAAAAGAAGTAATGTGAAACCCAAAGAAGAGGCAGCTTATTAACATTAGGAGAAGAGGTTGCTTGTTCAATTTTGCATGACTTGTTCCTGTTGTAGTAAAGCTTAATATATTTTCCATTTTGTGGGTATTCCAGGGTTTGTTCTTATTACATAGCCTTTTCAAGTTGTCATCAGATTGCACAGTGCGACACTCCTGCAGTTCTTTTTCTCCTTTTTAAACTTAAATCATTTTGGTAAACATCCTATTTAGCCAAGTAGTGTTGGAGCTTTTTTGGTGCTACTGTATGCCGAAAAGGAGTACTACAGATTTATCGAATACACTTTGGCATTCTGCAATTTATTTATGCAAATGTTTTTACAGCATAGAGTGATTAAAATAACCAGTGCAAAGCCATAGATGACAAATGACAGTGTCACGGATGACTCGATTGTTCTATCCCCTGTAACCTTGGATTGTTATTCTTGTGGAATCCTACTGGAAATATGAAAAACTAGTTTGTATTTCCCTGCACTTAGCAGTAGAACACTTGCATTTTGTTGGCCCAGAGCTTCAGAATGCAGAAGTACTGAGTTTTCTGTAAACAAGTGGCATTGCAAAGCCTCAGGTCACACAGAGGATGTTTCACTGCATTGCCGGTCCTGCTGTAGCGGAGCACATAGCCATATTTTGGAACTGTGCTGCGCACACTTTTTTTCCTGCGTCTTTGCAGGTAACTTGATTCAAGTAAAAAAAACTGACTTATTCGTGCTATACCATGCCTTGTACCCACTTTCCACCGAGCAGTTTCATTCTAGCATCAGTGGCCCCATTTGTTGTACCCCATCCAGGTCTAATTTGATCAAATGTCTCCCGGTTTTTAAAAGCGAGGAAACATGGCTTTGCCCTTACAGGAAATGTACGGTCACATACATTACCTGCCTTAACGTGCCCAGAAGCCGCAGATCAGCTCCTTTTGCACTGTCACTTCCTGCTATGATAGGGGCAAATTAATTTCAGCCTCTGAGATCCAAAGTTGGGCTTTCGTTCTCAGCATAGCGGGCTTTTTGCTGTTCTAGGGTCATAGAATTCAGCCAAGGAAAATACAGATTGTTTCGCATTTGCTCCCAGTCTCATCTGGAAAACATAATTAAGCACACAGTCAAGCCAGAAAGGGTGTACTTACCATGGGAATCTTAATCATTGTCCTTTAGAAGGAAGTGAAACATTAAATATGCAGGGATCTAAATTAGCTGTTTTATAACATTTGTTTTTTGCCTTTGTTTTCCCTGCAGTTTTTACTTTTCAGCTGTTTATACAAGACCGTCTTTAAATACTTTCTCTGCCTATTTCAGAGTTCCTTTCATTTTTTTCAAAGTGCGTCAATCTTGCCACTTTGAACCGTTGTTTTTGGCGTTCATCTCTTGCTGCCTTTATCCTAAATATATAGTTATATAGGTCTGTTCTTGGCCTTCTTCATACTAGACGGAATTTACATCTTCAGTTACTTTATCTCTGTTTGCTGCTTTCAGCTGACTTCCCTTCTCACGAGAGAGAGAGGAAGTGTACGATCCAAAGCTGGAGGGCTCCGTCTCTGTGTTTGGGGGTGGGGGTGGGGTGAGCGGTACTTTCGTGGAGAATTGTGCCCTGTGGAATGTGCTGATGGGATGCAGGTTGTTGTGACATGATGGTGACAAAGATGCACACCTGCACAGTCATCTATAAACAGCAGGAACATCACTGTTTTCAGTGGCTTTTGAAATGGGTTTGATCAATACATTCTGCATAACCTTTCATATGTTCTGTTCTAGCAAGGTATACAGTCACCGTGTTACCCTCAGGTAATACGTCAGAATAGAGCACTCTCAACAGAGTGCAGCACCTGGAGAAACCATTTTAAACTCTGGAGTGAACATGTGCTTCTGTGTGTCGCCTAGATCAGCTTGTTTAACCAAAGCATGTTAACCCTTGATTTCTAAATGGAATAAAATGTGATAGCCATCCGAAGTCAAGTCACATTGTGAAACTGACGCCTGCTTCATAATTTGTCAATGAGTAATTCATGCACAATAAATTGGGATGCTTAAAAGCCTAAAAATAGGAATGACCATTGCAGGTTTTCTTTTCAGCAGCAGTGAGAAGGAAACAAAAACACAAGGGCTACAGTTAACAGCTGAGACTAAGGAGGTGCCTTGTGTGCTGATTGCTAGTATCGGTGTGAATGTAAGAGGTGGATTGTTCTGGTGGAAGTTGAGTAATCCATAGCAGTCGTCGGTTTCTGCCGTGTCAGTAGTGCAGCCCTGCGAAATGTGCTGACAGGATGCGGGCTGTTGCAGTGTGACGGTGACGAAGGCGCACACCTGCAGTGTACCTGTTGCTTGCGCTTCTGGGAAGCCTCTGTGGCAGAGTGGGCTATTTTCCCAGTGTCCTTCAGTCTGCTTTTACTGAAATGTCTCTTTCACTGATCAGTCTGTTTCACGTTAATTCAGTTTTTATTTTTTTATCTTATTGCATTATCAAATAAGTTAATTACTACCATAACTACAGAATCTGGACAGCAAAGGCCTTCCTGTGCTCAAAGTGGACTGTCAAGTGCCTTATGTTTTCAGAACACAGATCCCTATTACTCCGGAAAATCCAGCACACTGGGATTTGGGTTTGGGAATAGTGTGCTTTTTTTGCAGCCCTTGACTCCTTGGTTGTGGAGATAAACCAGGTGTCGGTAGGTCTCTGTGTTTTGTTTTTTGGATACATCTTTTTTTTAAATACTGCTTGGTAGAGCAGGAAAAGATAACATACCAGTATTTTCTTGCACAGTGGCAACTCTTCATTGATGCTGTTGTTCTAATCCAGTGGGCAGTGATGATGATGGGATGGGCATCCCAATTTCAGATAACAGGACGAAGCCTTGTTAATAAAAACATGAAACTGAAAAATGTGCAATGTTCATACTTCATAGCAACGATGATATCTTTATAATAATTCTCCCTCTGGAGCAGTGGCTTAGGAAAAATGTCTCTTCCTATGTATGACAGGACAGGCAGTGTCTTTGATGGTGTTCTCCAAATGACACTGCGTCTCAGTGGTAAATGAAGCAGGTCCCCTCGTGTACGTTTTGAGAAGAAGTATACAGGTTTTGGAGAGCGATTAAATGTTGTTGGCATAATTTGGATTAATTAATCATTCATGGCTGGCTTCGACCCAAAAGACAATGGAGTGTTTATTATATAAGCACAAAATCACCTCATTAGTGTGAGATGTGATTGAGCACAGGTGATGTTATTTAACCTGTTCAATTTTAAGCTTGTTGGAATTTAAAAAAAGAAACACCCAGAAATTAGCTCCTGTGCTCAGTTATCAAGAGACAAACACCTTTGTGCCATGGGTATGTATGAACAACAGCAGTGGAACCATGCTTTTTAGTGGTGAATCAGGGTTTTGCATAGACAATGTCAGGGAGCATTGCCCAGACATTAAGAAACTTAAGTTTGTCATTGTCTACAGCTAACAGATGAGGAGGTCCCCCTGTGATAGTCAGGGCAGTAGTGTGTGGTCCCTACAGAACTCCACTATAGTTTTAAAATGGAGGCCTGACTGAAGGGAACTATACTGATCAAGTCCTTAGATCTTATTTGCTACCTTTCTCGTGGGCTCATCCTAAGGCAAGTCCTTGTGCTACTCATGTAACATTGGCTTTCTTGCACGATGAGAATGCTACAAGTATGCTGTGTATGCCCTACTCTCCAGACATGAGCCTCATTGAACATTGTGGAATGAGCTGGGATGACAAGTGCCATCTAGGTTTCAGAGGGCAGTGAGCTGGTACAGGCGTGCCAGCTTCTATTACTCTGAGAGAGAAATGGGACAGAATCTCACAAGACAGCATCTGCAACCTGAAGCAAACCGCACGTCACTGATGTACAGCTTGTATATTGTACCTCTTAAGAATGAACTCATTTTCAGTTGAAATCTAGAGGTTCTTTGATAAATGAGCAACAGCAGCAGATAAATTATCTAGTGTTGCTTAGTAAGCACCGACGTTTTGATTGCAAGAAGGTGAAAATGCTTCACCTTGGTTTGGTTTCAGCTGAAATTAACTCCAGAAAAATGAAAGTAGCCATATTCGGAAACGTGCTAAACCATCCCATTCTTTGATTTTGTGTTGTCTTTGGGCTTTCTGGAGATTTGGGGACTGGAAAAGAGATTAAATCAGATGTGTGGTTTTGGATTTTGACATAATCTTTCATCGTGGGTTAATTTCAGGTCGCTATGTATTTTTAGAGGCATTAATCTTTCTGGTCTAACCAGTAACATTGGAAAAGAGCCTTAGATCTAGGTCACTTGGTCATCTCATAAATACAATGGGCATGTGAAGGGCTGTTTAAACAACAGAGAGGGTATTTTGTGGCATTAATTAATAAGGCATGTAGAACTATGTGCATTATTCAAATTACAGATATTATTTTCACTGCAGTTCAGACAGAAGAAAAAAAACTTTTTTATACGCTCCATTTTAGTAAATATCAGGAGATACTATAAGGCCTTTTGTCAGTCTGTATAAAAATACCCTCTTTAGATTAAACATACTCGGGTGTTATTGTTTCGCAAAAATTCACTGTTGTTATATTGAAATGTCATAATTTCCCATATACATGTCAAGCATCCCACTTGCCGTCCTAACGCAGGTGTGCAAGGAGGGTCACATTCTCTAGAACACAGACCAGTGGAGTCCAGCAATACACGTCTTCCTCAGGGAAGTTTCAGCCTTTGCAACAGTGAAAGTCTTTATTGAAATCACCTCAGCACAAGGAAGTGCTGGCTGAAGTCAAAAGTCAGCACATGGGACTTCTTGAGGACCAACAGTTAAACAGGAATCAGACGGCACAAGTGCAAACTTTTAGGGAAGTATGTTTAGGATAGAGTACTGGAAGCACTTCTTTACACAAAAGCTATGAAGTATGTACTAAGCTGCTCAGCCACTATGTCAAATAACCCATTGCCTCTGTGTACAAGAAACTGTTGCATGAGACACTTTGGTGACTTAAGTATGAAGAAACAAGTGAGCAAAATCAGCCAAAAGATCTTCTCTCATTTGTAACCCTATGTCCTGTTCTAACAGCTCCTCAGGAGTGCTCTGCCAGAATGGAGGACTCGCAACACAGTGCAGCACCTGGAGAAACCATAAACTCTGGAGCGAACATGTGCTTCTGTGTGTAGCCTAGATCAGCTTGTTTTACCCCCGTTACCCTTGATGTCTAAATGCACCAAAATGTGATGGCCAACCAAGTTCAGGTCACACTGTGAAACTGCAGCCATTTCCTCGTGGTTTGCCAAAGAGTAATTTATTCAAGATACATTGGGATGCTTAAAAGCCTAAAACATACGAATGACAGTTGTACGTTTTCTTCTCAGGAGCAGTGAGAAGGAAAAAAACACCAGGGCTACAGTTAACAGCTGAGACTAAGGGGGTGCCTTGCGTGCTGATTATTAACACATCTGTTGCCTCGATGACTTACCAACAGGCTGCCGTTTGAAAAGTAGGCTGCTTTCATTAGCATTGTACATCCCCCGGCTTGCTGACTCACTCCATCTTTCGTCTCCTTGCGCAAGGTGGCTCATTTCCCCTGGCCTGGGTTCTCTGCAGAGCTGTGCAGTAGTGTCGCTCCTTTTTATCTGGGGAGTGGGGCTGGAGTTAGGAATGAATACAGTGACTCAGTGCCCTCAATTTACTTTTATCCTAGTTACAGTTACCCAGCTGCTAGTTCTTTTACTGCTCAAAAAACTTTAAGTGTAAAAGAACAAGTTAGGTTTCATTAAAAAGCCAAAATGAACAGCCTTAAAGTGCTCTCTGTTTTTGCCTTGTCGTGCTCAGCCTTGCTGAGCTACGCCGGGGAAGGGATTGTTGGAGATATCTGGTCTCTAAAAGAGCAGTAATCCTGACACAGAATAAACAAGGCTGTCCCCTCAGGGGCAGCCATTGTCTGGTCTCTGAATTTGGGTGTCCTGGATCAAACAGGAATTATTTCAGAGGGAGTTTCAGGAGGCTTTGGTGATTGTTTCAGACCTGCTGACTGTCGAAACTGCAGTCGAGTTCCCAGCGTTTAAAATACATGCCCCCAGCTCATGGTTATTTTTTCCATTGTGGTGAAGGAAGTCTGACCCAACATGTTCTCAAAAGCTTGGTTTTTACCCGGGCTTTTTTTTTCCACCTTCAATGACTGCATTAATGCTCAGAGATCCTTATTGCAGTCACCCACACTGCTGTACAAAATGTCTGTCTTAAAAATGAACACTTTAAGAAGTTTGTCTGTCAGTTTATACCACACGTTAACATCTTTAAGAATAACATTTCAGTACTTTTTAGAAAACTGGCCTCATCATATTTACAGTACAGTGTTTTTTTTCTTTTATATAAAATGGTTTTAGGCACAAGTAAATTATCCAGCAGGCAGTGTGTACTGATTTTAAGTATACAAACACCTTAGTCTGAGACAAAGAATAAGCAGAAAATCTTGTTACAGTTTCTTCTATCCACTAAACGTGTATCCAGGTTAAGATATTTTCAGATTAGAAATGAGGAACATGATACTGAAAACTGTAACATCACTTCATTTGCAGCAAGCAGCCTGTAGAATTTAGTCTACAATTTCTGTAGAATGAATAGATAAGTCATTAAAAGAGTTCTAAAAGTTTGACAGCTAAACAGATATGGGAAGCGAATACTTCAGCAGAGTAAGAAGACCTGAATCACATTAAGAGTTGGACTATACTCATGTAAAAGATCTTAGAATGAAGAGAATATTCAGTGCTATATATGAGAGCAGGAGAACCTTTAAGTCCACTATAAATTTTACAGGCAGGTAGTGCAGTTTACAGATAACAGTAGTTACATGTAGAGACAGTAGTTTTAGTACACAAGTTGCAGAATTCTGTCCTAGGGATGTAGAAAATATCTCTGTAAGTTATAATGTAATACTAATGAAATTTGAAAGCATGTGTCAGTTGTTCAGATGTCAGAGCAAGTGGAATAAAGATGGGATTATGATGCATTTGAAGCTCATTTTAACGAACCACACAGAATTAAACGTTAACGGCAACATCTCCGACAGGTGGGTTAATGTTCAGCTTCATCAACAACTTTAAAGTCCAACTCTTCTACAAAGCTATCTTGAGAACTTGAGACCATAATCCCATAGGTTTAGTTTAGTTGCATCCACATTTGGAAGAAATTATTGAATTATTAAATTAATTAATTCCTTTAATTATTGCCATTACAAAACAGACACTTCTAAGGTAGAGATATCACAGTAGTAGATTCTGACTAGGTCAATTTGAAATTCCTCAGCATCTGTAAACAGTGAAAATGATGCTGGAATCTTTTCCCCTAATCATACACTTTGTTGACAGGAAGTAATGAAAACAGTGACAAAAAACAATTGTAAAATGCTAAGTGCAAAGAGAATGGAAACTATTGGCTTCAACCAGTCCAGGAGCACCTTTTAAAGTCACTGTACCCACTTCTTGGATTGGATTCAGCTGCTTCATTGAAAACATCTTATTATTCGATTTCTAGGCTTTTGTCCTCAGTAGTAGGTTTCAAGCAAAAAACAAACACAACTGTAAGATTTCTAGCAAATGCAGACGTGGCCTGTCTGTATTGGATTAACCCGGCTTGGTATCATATAAACCATACAATTTCGAAATGGATAAAAATAACTGGATGACTTTGCCTGGGCCTAAATTGTGTTCAAGCAAGTAAAAATAAAACATATCCGTGAAGTTTAGTAGCTTCATAGTGTGTACATTGGACTTTTTCAAAAGAAGGTGTGCACCACACAGAATACGTAAGTGGCCTCATTGTGTGAAAGCTTTAAAAAGTCTGTTCAATGCCAGCATTACTTTCATGTGCCTAGCCCCTATTGAAGTATACATTTCATTTACTCTGTGCTGTGGGTAAAACGTGTACACTCTGCAGAGACATTGCTTTTATTAAAGGAGTTATTCCCTTCCTTAATATTTGAGCTCCTCCAAAATTTGGTAATTCAGCAACGACTGAGACAGCTGCAGCAGTGTAATGAACAAAGTGTACAGATTCAACCCATCCAAGTAGGATTTGTTAGGACTGAGCAGTTTGTGAAAAGTAGGTTTCACAAGATTCCTTTGAGGTTTAATGTTAAAAGTTTACGATTCAATGTGCCTCGAAGAGCTTAATAGAGGTTAAATCTCACCTTTTTTTGAAATAGTGAAATTCTGACTTGTATACCCAACCATGACCATCTTGCTGCAGTGGTAAGTGAAGCAGAAGCTTACAAGATTACCTGCAAGGTGAAACTAGTAAAATTCTCTTTTGTGACAATAGGATTTTGAAGGATTGCAAAGATACTGGCATGAAGTTAAAGTAGAAGCTGAGATATAACTTTTTAAAGCTGAGATATACAGGACAAATAAGAACATAGAGTTTAATGCACTGTATGGTTATCCATGAGTCTTGTTCGGACATTATATACATTGTGATTTAGCAATATGTACGATATGGAAATGTTCTTAAACAGAGGACGATACAAACTGAAAATGTGCATCTTAGTACAGAGTGTTAAATAATAGTCTGAAAGCCAAGTCAAGCAG
This sequence comes from Lepisosteus oculatus, assembly GCF_040954835.1. Taxonomy (NCBI): domain Eukaryota; kingdom Metazoa; phylum Chordata; class Actinopteri; order Semionotiformes; family Lepisosteidae; genus Lepisosteus; species Lepisosteus oculatus. The sequence goes on from NC_090710.1 coordinate 6,291,314, forward strand.
GGTTATTCTTGGAAAATATGCCTGGTTTGTTCCAAATCTGTTGTGTTAAATATGCATTTTACCCCTGTGTTCCATAACAATGTTATCTCTTCCTATTTCTTTGAGTCATCTTTCAGTGAAGCGACTTCACTGAACTTCCGTCATTACTGGGAGTACATTTTTAGTGCATTTTTTAAAATAATGTTTTGTGTTCAATGGTCCAAACATTCTTTGGCAGATTTGTGCCCAGGCCTATTCACTAGCTGTGTCTGAGATTCCCCAAGCACTGGCTTACTATGGGCAGAGAGCATGCCAAAACCCCGCAATTTCCTGGGTATTTGCAGTGCTGTCAGGGAGTGACAGGCCTCTCCTCAAATCAGTGCTGATCCTCCCGTATGGGGTTGTGTTGCCTGTGAAAGACAATTGGCTCGAAGGTGGGCAGTTGGGAGGTGTTTGCCTGTACTTCCTCATTCTCCCCTGTGTGCGGTCATAGTGTTCGTGGCAGTGAGCCAGTAGATTAAAATTAAATCTACTAAACACAGTTGACTGTTCCAAATCAGGTGGCATCAGAACAGAAAGTAATTCACAGTTCTATTTTTAATTAGATCTATTTGTTGAGAGGAGTAAGATGGAAAACCTTGGGCAATTGCCCAGTAAAAGTCTTGTCTCGGGTACTAGTGCAAAGAATTAAGTGCATTGAAACTGTCTTTTTCAGTTGGAGCAGCAGTAATATAATATTTTGTTGCAGGTTTTGCACTATGATGAAAATAAGTTCAGTTGGGTTAATCTACAAGGATGATGTTGAGAATACCGATTTCATTGCATTCCATGTAGCCCAAAGAAGAATTAATAGCAAAGTCCGCCTGTTACTTTGATGAAAAAGTAGTTTACTCATCATTTACGGGGAGGTGGATAAACACAAAATGGCTCAGTGGAGAAAACGGAGTGCTGTGCACTGTCTGGTATACAGTACTGACATTCTCGTACATCACTGAAGTCGGCTTCCACCTCTCAGGCCTGGGGCAGTACAGATGGTTTGTGGAGGTGGCTGAGCTGCCTGGCTCCCTGTTCCTGTGGGCCTGTGCGGTGTCCTGCTGAGAGCTGTCCTTAGGGAGTGCAAAAGACTCTGAGGAAAGGGGGGCAGCTTTTCACCTCTGGCCTTTCAGAGCCTGGTGATTTGTGCTTGAACAACATAAATGGTTAAAAGGAAATGAATATAATGGGGTTTAATGTCTTTTGGGAGCAGAGTACTTTCACACAGTGCTGGGAAATCAGCCCGACCCTCTGGTGTAATGTGTAATACGGCCTTACAGGGAAAGGTCCCACAGTCTGGGGGAAGAGGAAGTCATTTTTGGTGTTAAACTTCTCATACTAGCATCCCTATCATTTTGCTTACTGTGTGATGCCAGAGGGTTTCTATATGAAGTATGCATTACTTCATCCAGAGGAAATGCTAATGTGAATAGTTACTGATAAACTGATAAACTAAAGCGTGGGGAATGTGAAGCCCAAGCTGGAGAACAACATAGCAGCTTTGCAAAATAAAATGTTAGGGACTGTGGCTATTTTACACACTTGCAGTATATGGACATTGGGAGGGTCTGAGAAGATCAGCTATAATTTTAAGAACACTTTTTCCTTCTGTATTTGAAACTGGAAATTCAACCTGCTCCTCGGTGGCCAGCTGGAGAGTGGAAGATTTTTTTAAACATGAATTCCAGCGACTTACTTTTGCAGCACATGTGGAAAAATGGAAATGAAGACGAGTTGGGAGCTGTGGAGAGCATCCTTTGTTAGGTGATGGCTAGTCAGGAGTGAATGAATAGGGTAATAGAGAGTAATTATGCTCTTTCTATAACACTGTAGTTCTAAGTGGATGAATTTCATTGGTATCATCAGCAGCACCATTTTTTTTTGTGGGGACCAGATTAAGTATCCAGTTTAAGCATCATAATATCTCATTTTATAATGAGACTTTATTTTTGGAATTTTTTCTTTCCAGAATTTTACCCATCTTCTAAGGACATTCAATGAAGGGCTGTTAGGAGAATGTTCCCAGAAGTGTATATTCCCTCCCCTTCCATGTTGTATCTATGATTAGGAACTCCTCAGCTTCAGCAGGGGATTTACAGTACATTACAGGAGCCGATTTTCCCATTCCATGAGTAATGTCAGGAAGGGAGAACCTCACCTTGCTCCTGTTGGAAGTGGGAGTACCACAGGCGTGGAGGGAATTGATGCTGGCGTGTCTTAAGTGAAGCTGTTCTGTTTTTGACTTTATACAGCATTGTGAGGCAAACATCTGCATTGTTGTACAGAAAGTGGGTGCAGTCAAGGACCATTTTTGAAGTGAATGAAACCCGTATCGCCACTCACAGAACAAGTACGTCCACACGGACAGAAGAGATGACAAATGCACATCGCAATACACCGCAGACAGCTTTTTTCACATCAGACTGCACTCTGTTTCAGAGCACCAGATCAGATGATTGTATGGTCATTATTCCCTAGTGTAGGGCTGTCAGATGAATGTGCTTTAAATAAATTATAACACTTTTGTACTGCTTAAGAACGCCTCCAGCTATGCATTTGGGTTTCATAATTTGTGATTTTGTCATGCCATTCTTTTTGAGAATTTTGAGAATCATTGAAAAATCCCAAATTCCTTTTTTAGCTTTTATTATACAGCAATGTGCAGGCTAATACATACCTGTACCTCTTCCATTTGTATATGGACAGACATGCAAGTGAAAAATAAATGAATAATGCCATATCTGCTTTAATGGGGTCACCAGAGGAATGATGAGCTAGTAATTCACAATATTTAAAAGCAGAGATTGAAATATTTAGGCCTCTAATTCTATTTCTAAAGTTCATTTCAAGTTCTTCTTAATGGTAAGGTCTTGTAATAGCTTCTGTTGTGAGCACTTAGGGCTATTTTGGTACCTCATGTATGTATTAATTTTTAACCAATTCCTTATACTTAAAATGTACTAAAAATGAATTCATCACTATGTCTACAAACAAAAATACACTGACCTGCCCATGTAAGTATTTTTCTTCAGTATATCCTACAGTAAAATTAATGACTTCATATTGCACAGCATGGTTGTAATTATTTCTTCTTGCTCTAAAATCAAAAATGCTATAGGTTATATTCTCAGGAGTAATGTATATATATATTTTTGCCTAAAAAGCATTTGCTTAAAAGTATTTTACTTGTAGCACAGAGCAGTACTTCATGGCCACAGGGGAAAAACATTAAAAATTTTATGAATAAGCATGTATAGTCTGCGTTTTAAAAGGTACCACCTTAACATCTGCAAATGGGTTTGTCAGTAGCTGGAGTGACCAAATGGTAATGCATGTACTCTGTTCAACCATCCATTAATGGAAAACCTCATTTTACTGGTAAGGGCCATCACAGGGCTCACCCTCACAATTCAGACACAAATATACTGGCCAGTATGTTTTTTGAAGATAATTAAAAATAGAAAACCACCTTACAAACACTGGCATTCTCCTCATTTCTGCAACATTTATTGCCTTCCAGCATTTTCCTTTTTTAGGAATTACAAGTAATGTGTATATTTTCTAAAATAAATTTGGATTTTAAACTTTAATGATAAAACTATGGGCCAGAAAGGCTGACTATCTCAAAGACTGAAAACAAGGACAACAAAGTAACATTTACTGATTGGATAAATATGGAGCCCCACATGTCTGTGCTTGATAGAAATACCTGTCAGCTGCCTCTGCTGTCAGTAATTGTGGATAGATCTCTGCTGCCTTTGGGATGGTGTCATTTTGGTCACTCTTCCTGGCAAAGTTACTCCAGTTCTGCCAGGGATTGTTGTTGAACTGCACTTGTCATGCCTCACCATAAGTTTTCTAGGCCTAAACTTTGGCTGGGCCACTCAAGGACCTTACACTTCAGGTCATTCACCTGGGGAAATGCAGAATTTTCACCCGGTTTCATGTTACTGGGTGTCTTGAGCAAGTTTTCCTCTAGGAACCCAGTCCCTTCAGATAAGAGCATCCTCCTACTGTAATGCTGTCATTATCATGTTTGACAGTTGGCATGGGGTAGACTGGGTGATGTGCTGTTATGGTTTTAAAAGATAAATGCTTTGCAGTTAGACCACAAAGTTCATTTCTTTTCTTATTTGACCAGAAAGCCTTCTGTTTCATGTTTGCAAAACATTTTATATAAGATGAAGTCTTTGTCCATAAAGTCTACTTGCTCGTGAAGACCAGGTTTATGTAGAAATCTGGGTATTGTCTACATATATAAACAGTAGCTTATTCTGCTTGCCCAGTTGTTCAGCTTAATAGGATGGGCTGATCCTGTAGTGTCTGGGTGGTGCAATGCACATTCCACTTCTTAGTGATAGCCTGCACTGTACTCAAAGTTCTAGTCTTCTGATTGCTGCCACTCTACTGCTGTATCCCTGATTGGTTTAAAAGCTTCTGTTAATGGTCGATTCATCATATTACTATGTGAGTTGTGACATACAATTCAATATCTGTCTGAGAGAACTTACAGAGACGGATGCATTTAGTCTGAAGTCCAGTTATACCACTTTAATTACATGCAGAACTTAGATTAGATTTATTTTACGAGCTTTTCTTTGCACCTAAATGGATTTAGGATTCATTTAGCAAAGGAGTTGAAAACATAAGCAATTGCATATCTTCTGATTTTCTTTGAAAATTGAATCTGCATACTTTCAGCGGTTTTTAGCTTTATCAGTTTGGATTTGAGCATGAAGATCGTGCAGAAAGTGTAGACTATTTGATGGAGCCAGCAGTTGAACTGTGCGGTGCTTCCTTTGTACACTGCTCAGGTTGCACTCTGTGTACATTGTATTGGTGAGAGATGTCAAAATTTTAGTTCACGATACAGATTCTGTTATAATACATATGAGAATGAAAACATGAAAAACTGAACAGTAATAAAAGACTGGTTCCTTTTTAATTTTTAATACCTTATTTATGTACATTTTTTGCACCATATTTCACAGAAAAAAATAAATACATAAATGTTACATCACTGTTGTAATGGTGTACTAAAAAAAAGTAGCCATGACTTGGAAAATACCTTAAATATGTTTAAATTGACAATTGTGATAACTTTGTACAACTTGGCTTCATTAAGGTGAAAAAGTTGGTTCGCTTCTGTTTTGCTCTGAAGTGGTCTCAAGTTGTGTCGCTGCTGGCAGTGTTTTTAAAAGAAGCACAAAAGGGAAGTCTGTGATTTTGCAAGTGTAGATTCATGTTCTGTCTGGCACTTTTTACACTTGATTTTCTAGTGTGTATTTTTAAGACTTGTGACGTCAGTCCAGTTCATTTGACTTTAAGAGAGCGTGGCTGCATGGAAGTTGCAGTGTTGCATGTGAGATCAGAGTGTGTTGCCTGCCTGGGGAGGGAAGAAAAAGGGAGAAGGCATGTTGGAATTTAAGAATTGTAACCTTTTGGCCCATCAAGTCTTTTTTGGAAGTTAGTAGACAAAAGTGCTCCAAGGGTCTCTTCCAGATGTTTCTTAGGGGGAACCAGTGTGACGGCTTCACGGCTAGGTAGCTTTAGGTAGCTCGTTCCATTCTCCTGCAACTCTTTTTATAAAGAGTGCCTCCTGGGTCTTAAATGTACTATTGCATAGTTTCATCTTGTGCTCTCTCGGTGGCACAATGGTGTGAGCTGGACCGCAGATTGTGAGCATGTATTGTTATGCTCTTTTCTTTAACTCTTCTGCTTGCTGTGCTGGTTGTTGCTCCTTTTGCAACCCAGTCTGTGCCAGTTCTTTTTTCTTTTGGTTGCCGCATTTCAGGCTTCCAGCTCTTGTGCATTGCACGGTGCGTGCTGTTGCCAGGCAGTTGGGCTGTAAGGGAATGCCTCTGTGCAAGCTGAACTACACGCAGGCACACAGGCAGAGTTTTTCACATGAGTGTCTCCTGCCGTGCTGTTGCTTCCTTGGAACGTTAGCGTGCTTGATAACATCTTTTTCTGCTGCTTGCCCTCTCCACCCCAACTATCATGATGTTTATCAGTTTATTTCCTGCCCTGAAATCACTAGAAATAATTCTTATAGTCTCTCAAAGGCAATTTTTAATTAATTTAGCATTTAATTTGACAGAGTGTGCCTGAATTTGCTTGTCAGTTGCAGTGCTGCGTTATTTGGACAAAACAACCAAGTAATGCCGAATTTTACTTATTTTTAAAATTTAGAATTAATTTTGATATACTCATCTGATTTGGGATTGCCAGTTTGTTTTTTTCGCCTACTGGCTTGCAGGTACAATCAATCACATGCTAAATAGAATGAGGATTGCTGTGATCTGCCCAGCTACATGACAAATGTCTTTTAGCTCTTTGGAGGCAATTGTCTTGTACCTGAGGTTCACCATCGAAGGGAGGAGGCTGCAGAGGTCCTTGATTGGCCCTGGCTGATAAATCCCATCATACTCTTGGTGACACCCAGCCAATCACATGCCTTCAGTCAGGATATCCCGGCCGCAGTTGGCTAGTGACATGGCCCAGGCCTGAGCCCGTGACCTCGACCTTGAACTAGCGTCTCTTCTGACTGAGCCACTCGAGAAGCTCACACTTGACATGCACACCCTGCCGAACAGCAGTGAGGACAAGGATAGAGTAATTGATGGGGAGAGCCAAATGTGATGGTCTGGGCAGGACAGTGTTTTATCTGTTGCAGTAAAACTCCATTTGTGCTTGATGGCTCCCTGACTGCACTCCACCATATTGATTTTAAGTCCTGTGACCCCTACAGTGGAACCTTACTAGGCTTTCTAGAGTCAAGGAACGTCTTGACTTGGTGAAGATAATACAGCATTAAGAAAATTACATTGCAAATCAATTATTAAATAAAGACAATGCTGAATGTATGAAATTGGCTAAAGGGGTTACTTTAAGTATGTATTTTGACACTAGTCTTGAGGGTATGAAAAAATAATACAATTGCCCAAAGGGGCTGATTTAAATATTTATATTGAAAGCAGTCAAGAAATCTTTCACATTTGATGTTTCTGCTCTTGTGTTATGTATGCTATTGTAAGTTTGTGGTTTCTCAAATCGTGCTTTTTAAATTATCAATGAGATGATTGATAGTTTAACGATTTTGTTATCAATGAGATGCTAAAAATAATTTGATGGCTAAGAGACCTGATTTGTAAAAATGAAGAAAGTTGCCTTCATTTAAGAGGTATCTGCTGCAGCCAGAGAATCATGCAAATTTCAGTGCCTGTCTTGTAAGCAGACTCTCTACGTATGGGTTACACAGATAAATAAAGCTGAAAAAAAAGACGAAAATGTATACAAGACTGATGGTGATAATCATATTTGGAGCTCTGATCTCTCCATCACATTTACTTTCTGAATGTTTGAGGCCAGTCAGTGTTTCTCCTGATTGAGGTTGTCTGCTCACCAAACAAATGCGTCTTGTCATGACCTAAGCTCCAGTCTGCCCGACATCTAGCCTCTGTTCCAGAGTTCACTCGGCGCAAACTGCTTGGCCCTCTTCTGACTAATCTGCCCCCAGGCGGAAGAGCACTGTGATTCACGTTGAGCAGGGTTGTTTTCATTTTTCTAGACTAAGTTAAAAATAATTTTGTTTTGCGAATTTTATTATAGTGGTGTTCACTGGATTTAAACGTACTTCTTATGGAGTCCTTTACTGCCATTATTGTGTTGAACAAATCCCACCTGGAGCCTTGAGAATTTCAGAACAGAATTAAAGAAAGAGTATCCTGTAGTGCGCGGAATGGTTTATTCTGTATAGGCAAGCTTTAACCTGAGACTTGTCGTGAAACATAGTTTATTTCAAACTTTTTTCAGATTTTCCAATCTGACTCATAACATTCTTGGGTCAGAATTTTCTTCCTTCATTTTCTTTCCGTAACGCATTTAATCATGTGGCTAAGGGCAGGCCTGGTCCTGGGGACCTGCTGTCAAGCAGGCTGCATAGACAGCCTTTAAAAGTCAATGAACAGATTTGGAAGCCATGTTAACTCCTCCGACTTGAGCAGCTGGTTCATCCACTTTATTCTGAGCCATGTTTGAATGAAAAGCGTAAGACACTGTTGTTCTTTCAAACTTGAGTTTAGCCCTCCTGGCTTAGAAAAGGTCTCGGGACCATGCATCTTGTTTTTCCCTTTAAGGTGCTTTAAATGTTTGTGATTTCTTCATTGCAAAATGCTGGTATTTTTTGGGGCCTGTCTTTCTGTCACTCTTCCTATCAGGTGTTTACTGTTTATGTGGAAGAATGAATGAAATAAAACACTTTTTATTTTTTGTTTCACCCAGAGTTTAAAAGCTGACCCCGAGGAACTGTTTACCAAACTGGAGAAGATTGGCAAAGGCTCTTTTGGAGAAGTGTTTAAAGGCATTGACAATCGGACTCAGAAAGTTGTGGCTATAAAAATAATTGACCTGGAGGAAGCGGAGGATGAAATAGAAGACATTCAGCAGGAAATCACTGTACTGAGCCAGTGCGACAGCCCCTATGTAACCAAGTACTACGGATCTTATCTCAAGGTAGGTTTCCCACTCTACTGACATCTGCCCATTGCTTTGTACCTCTCGCTAGCTTAAAGGTAGGCCATTTTGATTTTACTGTTAATCATCATTGTACTAAAAATCAGATACCTGTTTAACACATGGTTCAGTCCTCTGGGAGGAAGCAAATGTAGCACATTTAAACCTGAGGTTACAATTGAAAAGACAAAGAGATGGCACCATTTGATGACCCTACGTTTCTGCTGTATGCCTTTACATGATAATAGATAGGTTTGTGTTCAATCAGTTCCATAACAAATAGTGTGGTTGGTGTGGAAGTATGTGAATTCTGATGTGAAGTGTGAACACTTCAGTCTGTGTGTGGGAGAGCACTGAGAGGTGTTTATGAAGACAGGTACTTGTTGCTGCACAGAGCAGCATATATAGTTCTTTGATGTCCAGTTGTTGTTCTAATTTTTAGATTTCCAGAACAAGTGCAGTCTCATTGGATTAAATATCAAACAATAACATGTCCTCCACGATTTGCAGTACATTTAATACTGTCTTCTCATAAAATACTCATCACTTTTTGCCTTTGAAGAATTTCTGACATCATAAAAGTAGGTTCTCTACAATTTATGCAGAGGTAAATGTCTTTGGGCATTTTCCATGTTTATCTTTTTTTTCTTCTTGTCTGCTGTATTTTGAAATCCCCTTAGGCAAGAGAAATTAGCACTTTTGTTATTCTTTGTTGCTGTCTGTTGCTGCAAGATTTGAAATATTCTCCACTTTGGAAGTGTGGGTGGATGAGTTCCAAAGCTACTGTTTGGGGAAACTCTAAACCACGAGAGGGTATTGTGTTTTCCCATTAGCACCTACAATAAACAACCTTTCCCCTTTTGTAGTAAAATAAACCTAACCCTGGGGTAGAGGGAGCATTTATCTCTTCGTGAAGCATTGGAATTTATCTGGTCCCATATTGCAGTTGGCACCTCTCATCGGAAGCATGTTTTGACGCAGTCTTTCTCCTGTGCCCGAACAGTAAGATTTTGTGTTGAAATCCCTTGTGTGTCTGTACCATTTTCATGTTGTGCGACAAATCTAATTGGCAGCTCTTGACGAGTTAACAGAGTGGCAGTGGGAAGCCACTCTGTTGTACTCTCGCAGTTTGGACTAAATTCTGGCAGTGTACAATCTGCTTACTTAGTAAATGTTGCTGTGGTGCAGTGAGGTAATGTCGATGAAGCTTATCTTATTTGCCTATGTGGAAGCACAATGCAATATAGATCTCCATATGAAATCCCCAAGATGCAGAGATGACCATTTCACTCCTGTTTTTCTCATAACATGACAGAACTTGATGTAGTGTTATTCAGTCTAGGCCAGTGGCCAGTGATTGTTTCCTCCTACTTAGCCTGAAGGGCTGTGAAAGAGTAAGCACGACTCAGTTATAGACGTTGTGGCATTTTCAAAAGCTCTAAAAATCACGGGCTACTAAATCTTTCATATGACCAAGTGGGACAGAGGTGCTCTTAGCAGAATGTTGTTTCTGTTGTCTGAAGAAGCAAAGTGCTTCTGATTCATAGTCTGAATAAAATATTTGGCTGCCTTATGATCTGCCGATCCAAATGTTAAAGTTAAAAAGTTAAAGTTTAGCAATCAACATAGAGGTATGCTGAAATAGTATTTAAATGGAGCATGAATGTGATTATTATTCTATATTTGTATTTTTCATGGTACAAAAACACATCAATTTTCCTGTGCTGGTTAGCATGTAATGTGTGCGCCTGTGACTCATTTATAAGTCTGCTGCTCTTATTGGTCTTACATGTGAGTTTTTAAATAAGCAGTATATATTTAGCACCTGCGTCCTCATCACATTCATGTAGGCCAGCAATAGGCTATTATTGCAGTCGGTGATAATGTAATTCAGATTCTTGTCTCTTGTTTTAGATGTATGTGCAAGGCTTCATAGGTCTAGTAATATGCTCATATAACTACAGTACATTATTCACCTCTGGGGTTTTGAATAAAAGATCACAGATGTATGCAAACTAGAGAAGGCCATTCAATCCATTTAGCTGGCTTGGGATTTGGTAGCTAATTGATCCAAGGATCTCTTCCTGGCATTTGTTATTTGGAAAAAGCAATGATATCCACTTTGAAGGAATGGGTGAGTAGCTAGTTCACTCCCATAGCCCCTTGTGTGAATAAATGTCTCTTGTTCTCAGTTTTAAATGCATATCACTAAAGTTCCCATGTATATGAACACAAGAAAGGTTACAAATGAGAGCAGGCCATTTATCTCATCTCGCCCGTTTGCGTGTTAGTACTGAATTGAGGTAATGGTCTCATCCAGCCATTTCCTGAAAGAAGCCAGGGTATCAGGTACAACAAAATGGCAGGGAAGCTTATCCCGTACTGCCACAACCATTCGTGTAAAGTGCCTCCTGTCCTCAATTTCCATTTGTGGCCTCTGTTTCAGGTTTCACTGTTCCAAAATAATATCATAACAATGTTGTGTTCAGTTTTAGAATATTGTGTATTCTTATTTAAAGTAGTGTCCAGTCTCATACTGTCTGGTAAGTGTTAAATTGCTGATTGTGTTTTAATCAAGGGGTAGCAAATATTCATTGTTTTAATGTATTACTCTGGACATCTTTATTTGATGGTGGTGGTATTGTACGGTGATTTAAGCTGCAGTGCATTGTATGTTATCTCTTGTTAGGCAGTATGCATTGTGCTTGCATGTGGGCCTTGTTGGTTTTCATGGAACTATAAACAGTTTCTTCTTACCAATTAACTTTCTAGATCTTGGTCTCTGCATCACTGCTATCTTGCCTCAATTTAAATGTCTTTTGAAACATTGTTTTTATGCAATGTTTGTATGTTTTTGTGAATTTTGTCTTGGCAAACACTACACAATAATGTAGTCATTATAAACTGATAGTAGTTCAGGTGAGTAGCTGCGTCAGCATGCGTAGGCTGCAAAAGGAACAATAGGTTTATTCCATGCTGAAAAAAAGAAGAAAGAGAACACAACGTTTCGTCCGTGGAGCCTTCTTCAGGTGTCAGCATGGAATAAACCTATTACTTGTTCCATTATAAACTGATTACTTTTAAAATGGCAAATGGCGTTAGAAATTGGATCTGTGTTACTAGTATTCTCCAGGGATATGTATGGGTATAGATGTCATTAAAATATTTTGACAGCATGGTTTTACTGGAGCTGGTGGAATTTTTTTCTTGAGCTTCACCTGTGGGAAGAGAATAAATCTGGAGTACCCCTGGACTATTTCTAAGGACTTACCCTATATCCATAAGAATATAAAGAATCACTGTGTTAAATAATACAGTAAAAATGATTAAAAGAGACTACTTTATTTGTGTTTCTTCTTCCACATTATGGCCTTGGATGTTATCTGCAAGGGTTTATTGGGGATACAGTTTGCATGCCTGTCTGTGGGGTAGCAGGTGTTTCTCCATGCTTCAGAGCCTTAGACTCAGGCCTGTCAATCTTGTTAAGCTGTAGCAGTTAGCAGTAACACTCGGTCCAAAACATCTGCCATGAGTAAGAATGCTTTAATTTTACAATAAAGTGATCAACCATGTGGAACGCAAAAAGAAACAGACTTCTACCCCTTTAATTTGAAACACAGTGCAACGCCTTTATAGGCCACAAAAAGAAAGAAAAGCTGCAACTTAGTAAAATAATTCAACCCAGAAGTAAATCGCCCTTCCTAACAACATGAATGTCCAAAAGTGAATGAATCAGTCTCCCTGTTCTAAAACTGCATCACCACCTTGGACTGGTGGAAGGTCCTAGGTCCATTCCACCTAGGAAAGAATGTTTTTAAACTGAGGATTCTACCATGCAGGAAATCAGAATTTCCTCAAAACTAGCTCTGTAAAGTAGGGTTCAGATAACTTTGCCAGAAACAGATAGCTCTCTAAAACAGGGTTCAAATTATTTAGGCAGAATCGGGTTTCCAATACTGATTTGAACAAGCTCTTCATGCAGATCATAAATTTAAAGAGAGACGAGAGTGGCTGGGGGAGAGTATGCTCTTTTTCTTCTCTGTTTCTCTTTCCCTACTGTTCCTCTTTCTCTTCTTCCTTACTATCGGTCTTTTTATGTCAATATATTCTGTTGCCGTGTGACACACCACTGCAAATTCTGTTCCTTTAACTTTTTCAGCTCTCTAGTTTGGCATGCCAAGTCAAAAAGGATCACACAGTAATTTAAGAATTGGTGGAAGTTTTATTTTTCCCTGGGAGACAGGGTTTACCTCTCCTCTGCACTTTGTAGTGTAATTCTCTTAATTTAGCAAGAGCTAGATTATGCAGCTCTGACCCAAGGGCATAGAGTTAAGTCCAGTTATTTTAGAAGTCTTTCATCTCATTGTTCAGGACTGGCAACGCCTGCTTAGCATCAAAGCCTGGACAGCAAAAAGTGAAACTGCTTTCACTCTGTAAAGCATTAAATAGTGTGGTGAAAAGGGCTACAGTGGCATTCTTTGTGCTGTACTTCTTAAAGAGTTATGTGTCATTGGTCCCTGACTGGAAGTTGGCAAGGGGAGGAAATGTATTTTTTTAGCTCTTGCAACTAGAACCTTTAGAAAAATGGAAGTTGTTTAGTGCTACGCAGAAACAGTAAGCATTCTTTTGTTTAAAATGAGAGTTTATTGCTTGCATACTTCATAGGGAAAAATGTGTGGTAGTATTTCATAAAGTGCTTTTTCCCCTGACAGCAGAGTCTTCATTCAGGTAACGCCCATTGTAGGAAATTGGCGAATGTGTTTCCTCTTGAACTACCATGCAGCTTCTGCAGAGGTCATTGCGAGTTTATCTTGCGAGAGATTAGTATCTTCTAGATAAAATAAAGTCTTCCAAAATCTTGACTGAGTCCTGTCTTTTGCTCTGATTTTATATGAAAGAGAAAAAAAAGCATGCTTGATCTGCAATTTTTAATGAGATAAGAAATTAAATTGTAATATGCAATGTGAACACTTTTAGGCTTAGAAAAGCTGTTCAGTTCTTAGCCCACCCATTATTTTATCTTTTTATTAAAGAGTGTCAACTAAAATTTTTTCTTGGATGGGACAGGTTATAAATTCACAGGCTTGTGAAATGTTATCACAGATATGCCAAGGGATCTGAATTTTTGCCCTTTAGAATTTTCATTTTTGTTATTTGTTTACCTTTTTTCCTCTTCATGTTATGGCATTAGAATTTGCAGCTCTTTGTAAAGGACAAAGGTGGCGCACTTTAATTTTAACATGTAAATAATCTACATATACTGCAGCTATTGGAAAATAACTTAACGTATAACTTGTTAACCAGGTCTGGAGTGATCTGGGAATATATGTAATGTGTTTTTAATATTGCAGGCAAACACCCTGTATGACACCAGTGATCTAGTTGTCTAGTTGTATATGAGTTGGTTTCACATTTTGCCAACATTACAAGACTAAAATAAATCAGCTTTTCAAGCTATACATGTTTGAATATTATGGTACACAGTCACAAAAGCCCTTATTTATAATCCACTATGCTTGTATTGTATAGTTAATGCTTCAGGAAGATTTATTCATGGAAATTATTATGATGTAAAATTTATTAATACATTGCACTCAACCTAGTAAGCCTAGGTACAAAAAAAGTTATGGGTCGCTTTTTACCAAACAGCTTTCAGCGTTTATCTTCTAGTTTTTCTTGTGTTATCCACATGTTGATAGAGGATGTTAAATGTGTTAAATTCACAGCTAAGCATAAAACTTCCTTGATGTCAGATGAGTAAAACCTGAGCCACTATCTTGAAATCAAAATCCACAATAATGGAAAATACCCTACAGCTTGTCAAGAGATTAATGTGCGTTGGGGTAATTCTACAATTCTTCCACTGTAAGATGGGAAAAGTACCTACTTTAGTTAATGAAGTATAAGAGATGACCTGTTAGTTAGTAGTCCTGTCAAACACAGATCACTGGTATCTTCCTTCTTGTCAGAGTGCGCCTCACTTGCAGAGTTCTGGCAAAGAAAACCTGCAGGGAGGATTATTGAACGTAGATGCCCACAATGTGCTTCAAATGGGAAGAACTGAAACTCGTCACCTTTTAAGCCCTCTGACCTACACGTCTGGAGTTCAAGTTTGCTTTCTTACAGTACTCTTAATGTTTTTGGTTAAAATGTAAACAGACGACTGTTGTGGCTCACATTTATGCTTTGGTTTCCTTTCACTGTATTGTTTCTTTTTTTTCCTTTTTTTGAAGCATGTTACAAATGCTTTTTCAGACTGACATCCACCCCACAAGTAGTATTTCAGAGCTGCTGTGTTTTTTTTCCTTCTGCCAGTTGGCAGCGTTGTGAAATTTGTAAAGAGATTGCCAAACCTGTGGTTATTAATTCTCAACGGCTTGTGGTAATGCTTTGTAGGACTGAAGTCCACGATCAGATCCTAAAGCAATAAGGACATTTATGTTCATGTGTGCTCTTGCTTATTAGTTCTGTTATTAAAACGCTCTTCTGACTGACCAAGCCTTGTATAAATGAACCATTGGTAGTCTTGAGTTTTTGCTGCAGATTATTCCTGAATCTATGTCTCATTTTCACGCTCTGTTGTCTTTGACATCTTAGAAAATAGATGTGTGGCATTATATTTTAGTACTACTATCTCTAGTAACTGCAAAGTTTGGAAAAGATCCACTATTTTAAATTGGCCCTATCTGGTAAAATGCAGCATACTAAAACCTTGTTATTGGATTTTATTTTTACAAGCAGCATGAGGTCACCTATCTAGGGAGGAGTGTTAATCATAATAAATTCTATTAATGCCATTTGTATACAGCCGATACTTTGTGTGACCTAGTTATCCACAGAGGTGGTGTGTGTGATTGGTTGCTCCAGGTTCACTGGGGGAGGTTTCTTTGAAAGCATCATCTTTGAAGCGTTTTTGTTGTATTTGACAACGGGGTTAAAACATGTGGCTTCAAGGAAAAAAAATCAAACGCTTTAAATGGGTTTTTTAAATCCAACAACAAAAAAAAGATCCTTAGTGTAATTATTCTGACAGAAGTTGAGAGACGCTCATTGTATACAGGAACACATAACCTTAAACTTAAGCTCCATAATCCAAAATGGAAACTCTGAATTGTTTGATCATGGTAAGGGAATTAAATTAGGGTAGTGTGCATACTTATAATTAACCCTCCCTTTTATATTGTTTCCTTTTTCTGCACCTTGGCGAATCTAATTTGTGTTGTTTTGCCTAACTTTTTAGCTGGGTTATTTGTAGTCAACATTTGGAGTAAAGTGGTAAAAGTTGTAGTGTGAATGAATGCTTATCTTTATCCTTTCTTTTACTAACGTCTGAAAATATTTTTTTGTTTAAATTGGCCCTGTCTCCAGATAAAAATGATCTAAAATAACATTTTGTTTTAATTTTACAATTGGTCTGCTTTAAGGGGTCTCAGGTCTTCGTGTTTGTGGAAATTATGGGACAAGCCACTTGAGTAAAGAAGTCCATGACACTTTATTAGGAAACCAAACATGAATCAAAAATAACAGTGAGGTGGCAGTCCTGTATGGTTTATAGTATTCTGCTTTTGCTGTTTAGATGGCAGTGCCTTCAGGAATGCCCATTTTGCATTAGCATTTTAACTACAGTTTTAATCATGGCATTTTCTTGTAAAAAGTTAATCTCCCTATCTACATGATCAATTAACCTGTTTAGTATATAACTGTTAAAAATGTATCTGTCCTTTCAAAATAATGCCCTCTAGCAGACTTTGTGGTAATACATGTCAGTTCTCATTTATACATCTAGAAGCCTTTTAGTTATTGTGTTAGTGTCTCATAGTAACGAAAATAATATGTAGCTTTTGTTAGCTGTAGATCCAGTAATTGAGAACAGACCTTTTCTGTTTCATCCCTTGGATCTGCATTGTAAGTGGTAATGGCTCTTAGAGAAGGGGAAAGGTACATAAAGCTCTGGGCCAGTGGTTGCAGAGTTGCACCTCAATATTTTTCCCTGTCTCTATAATCACTGTTAACATCCCTGTAACAAAGGCGTCGCTGCCAAGTACAGTCGGCTATCTGACATCACTCACAACTTTCAGAGATGCACTTATTTTCTTAACGGTACTGTACTTCACAGAAACAAATGAAAACACTTAGCCAAAGCATCTGTAATGTATTCGACTATTCGACTACTGGGAAATGCTTAGGACCATAATAGTATAAAACAATAAAGATAAATGAATATTTTGTGAAGTTTCTCCCGCAGCAACTTTTTGTACCTTGCTTTGACTTGGCTGTGGAGACTGCTGAAATACCTCTGTGCCATCATACAGCAGTTCCTGAACAACAGTAGAAAATAAGTAAACAATATCATTAAGGATGTCCCATCAGCATGTAACCAGCATTTACATAGCTGTTGTTAAAGAAACCAAACATTTAATTAGCAAAATTGATTAACAATTTGCAATAATGGGATTATTTTAGTTGAGATTAGATTTTAAAATGAATGCAGATACTATATTTAAGCTCTTCCCCTTTAGTTAACATGAGGTTCCATTGCATACATAGTTCAAGTTATATCATCTCACTGTAGCCATTGTGAGCTCTCCCACTGTCTAGAGTAGTTTCTAATGCTGGTTATGTGTTTTTGCTTTGATTTTTGGGGTTTTTACACATGGATAGACTCCTCAACTGAGGAGTTTTTGTATTGATCAAAACCTATGCAATCCACTGATTAGTGTTTAATCGATTACACTTATTATTTTGAGCCCATCCTTTCTTCTCTGACAAACGTTTGAAAAAATCTCAGCCATCAGAAGCATTAAGGTTGTACAGGATAAATAACTTTCTCTCCATTTGTCACTTCCTATTGTACTGCAAACAGGTTATGCCTCTGAAAGATCAGAAGCCTTTTGAAAGGCAAAATGTGATGGGTCCTTATTTTGAGTTGTGTTTCTGTTCTCTTTAACTTATTATACTTCATAACAACAATGTAAATGACAGAGGGCAGCCTGAATTTTTTGCTGGACCTCCCGGTAATTTACTTTCAGCTAGATTTCCTAGAAAAAAAAATAGTTTTTTTCCATTGGGATACAGAAGAAAAGTATCCTTGATATACTGTGCATCTGTGTTTTATCTAACTGCTCTAGCACATATTCAAGTGGCATTCAAACTTCAATTGGCTATGATGATCTGTGACTGGGGTGAGAATATGTCTTATCTGCTACAAAAGATAGGCTCTGTGTTAACATTATTTTTTACTTATTCTGTTTCAGGATACGAAATTATGGATAATTATGGAATATTTAGGTGGTGGATCTGCTCTGGATTTGGTGAGTTTGCTTTATAAAAATGTGTTTTACATCAATTGCTTCAGACACACTTCATAGTTTTGCACAAAAAATGGAGTCTTCGCAAATGAATGTTTTTTTGTCAAATTCTTGTGTTTAAAGAAGATAGGATTGTAAAATAAGCACACTCTCAAATGCTCTTTGCCTTGTATTGAGCAAAGTACAGATTTCAGGATTTATTTTTTAATATGTAAATACATAGTTTTATCTTGGTAAATACTATGCATTAAAAATATTCATTAAAAATATAATGGTACTCCAAACTAATGATTATTACACATCAAAATACGTCTAAAATAAAATTCACACAGTATTAGCAGTATTGTTGTAGCTCATTCTTTTTTATATTATAAGCAATTTGTACATGGATGTTAATTTGTAATTTTGCATGAAATGTACTTATAGTGACAAATGCAAAACTTATAGTGACAGATTTTTGGGTGAAGTTCCGTGCAAGCAAAAAATGTAATCTTAGGATAAAAATACTTTGCGTTCTTGTTATAATATTAACCAGGAGAGTTTTTTTTAACTATGTGTTCATAGTTAAATAAAGTCCAGTCATTCTATTTTGACTCATTTCTGAGAAATCTTACGTTGTGGTACCTTTCCAGTTGGAGCCGGGGCCTTTGGACGAAACCCAGATTGCGACAATTCTTCGAGAAATATTGAAAGGACTCGAATATCTGCATTCAGAAAAGAAAATCCACAGAGATATAAAGGGTAAGCTCTCAAACTAAATCTTTTCCTTTTAAATTCAAGTCTGACTATGAAGACTGCCTACTGTACATCAGAAGGCACAGCATAGCCTACACCCTATGCTTTCACTAACTGTGGCTGAAAAGCTGATCAACACATCTGTGTTCTCTTGAATTGACTACTGTAATGCTCTACTTGCTGGGGTATCTAAATCTACTCTGAACAAACTGCAGTATGTCCAAAATTCAGCGGCCAGAATCCTGACCAGGTCTAGTGCAAGTGTTCACATTACTCCTATCCTGGAGTCCTTGCACTGGCTTCCGGTCAAATTCCATGTAGACTTTAAAATCCTCATGCTCCCCTATAAGGCTCTGCATGGCTTGGCACCTCAGTACTTGTCTGAACTATTATTGCCCTACTCCCCACCTCGCAACCTTCACTCTTCTAATTCTGCTCTCCTTACTGTCCCCCAAGCCCGTCTACATTGTACGAGTGACAGGGCCTTCTCCTTTTACGCCCCCAAGCTCTGGAACTCTCTCCCCAAGGATATCAGAGAGTCACCTTCTCTAAACTCCTTCAAATCCAGACTCAAAATCCTCTTCTTCAGAAAAGCCTTTACTTAACTGGTTCCATTCTTCACACCTCTGCTTTTCCTAGTACCACCATCCACGGTCTCCTCTATATATAGTAATTGTGTTTTATCTCGTGTATTCTTCTTATTTATTGTTCTTGTCATCCTGTAAAGCGCTTTGAGAAGCCACGTTTAAAGGTGCTTTATAAAATAAAGTTTTTTATTATTATAAAAGCTAAATACATATTGTATTGTTAACATTCGTACCACATAAATGAAACCTAAGAAACATAACTCGCCTAGTATCTGCCTCTGATTTATTTGTGTCAGTCAGCATTTTGCTTCAGATCCTGCAGAGCCTTGCTCTCTATGTGGAATCTGGTAACAGACTCCGTTTAATAGAAAAATCATACAGCGTGAAACAGACTACAGACAAAAAGATGCTATAACCCTCGGCAAAAAAGAAGCCCTCCGCTGTGATTTGATTTGACCTGACGGATTGATTTCACAAATTACTTACATTTTGAATTGACAGATTACTTATTTGCCAGCGTAATTTTATCCATTTAAAAAAAACTTAGCACTTAACCTTCGGCTAAAATAAAAATCTTTTTGATTTTTTCAAGGGGGTTTTAAAGTGATGTCAACGCAAGCTGCACTAGTAAAACAAAATCATTCTGATTCTTTGCAGTAGATATCTTGACATTCAGGGACCCATTAAGTGAGGGATGATCAGAAGATTGTACATTTTTCATTTTTAATTCCAGTCTGAGGCATTCTTTGTGTGGCGTGATGTTTGTAAGTGTGTGCTTAGTAGCAGAAACCACTTGAAGAAGGGAGTTAAATGAGAAAGAAAGAGGAACAATTGACTTTGCTACATTTAAAAATAAGTATAACTCTTATTTCCTCAGAATTTCCTTTCTGTATTTTCATTTTTAGTTAGTATTGTAACATTGGAGCCTGAATGTGGTACCATTCATCAGCACAGATGATAAAACACCTTCAGCCTCCCCCACATAATAGTTAATTTCATACCAACAGCTGTGTATGTTGGATTTGCCCGTGGGCATATTTGTATGTGGGAAATCATTGCTTCAGTGAGTTATTGCTTACATCAGTGAAGTAGTTTAAATAGGAAACTTTTTATGTGAATATGATTATTTGGAATATTATTTTAAATAATAAAAGATGTTCCTTTTTTTAAATAATACAACAGTCGCTGTGCTTTTTCAGCAATGTGATCCTATAAAATTTCTTCCACCACTGTGGAGAGTTGATTGTTGTGTCCACTAGTATCCAAGAAGTTAAGAGTTACTGAGAACTTAATAAAACTGCACTAATTTCTGTGATACCCAGATTTAAAATCTACCTCAATAAAATCTCTTTTATCATAGGAGAAATAGTTTACTTTAAAATCCATTATTCTAGTAAATAAAATCAAAACCTATTCTAGTAATGCCTAGAAATGCTTGACTTCTTGGAAAAACATGATCATATATATTTATCTCACTTCTGTATCATTCATTAAATAGTTGTACTCTAAAACATAGTTAAATGGATAAGTACCATTTTACTTAGCTAAAGAATAAAATGATTTCCTGACAAGATTGTTGCATTAAACAATGTCATGCCTATGCTATATAGAAGACTATGTGGTATTAGTTGTTTCTGAATGAAATATCTGTGGATCTAGATTATAGCCCATCTGCAGAACCTTGAAATTGACATTGCTTTTCCGTGATGCCATCTGGATTCTACAGAGAGGAATGCTGTTTTATTAGAGTGTGAACCTTTGATCAGTTCAGCTAACTTCCATCTGCCTTTCCGTATTCCACAGCCGCCAATGTCTTGCTGTCAGAGCAAGGTGATGTCAAACTTGCAGACTTTGGCGTTGCGGGCCAGCTCACAGACACGCAGATAAAGAGAAACACCTTTGTAGGAACACCTTTCTGGATGGCCCCAGAAGTAATAAAGCAGTCTGCTTATGACTCAAAGGTAAGACTTGTCCCCGTTTAAGAAACCTTTTTCTAATGTTGTACAAACAATGAAAAAAAGCTCCATGACTGCTTTCTTCTGCTTGCCTGGTGGTGTGGAGTGTGTTTTTAGCTGTTAAGAGAAAAAAAAAGCTCTTATAAGTGAATGTTTCCTCCCCTTACAGATTGATATCGGGAGGTTGGTTAATATCGGCCTCCTGTTCCTTTTTTGTAAAGGTTTCTTGTTGTAGTTGAAAATGCATTTAGCACCTAATTTTAAAATGCTAGGTTTCTCTAGCATCTTGTCTTTGACCTTGGGAGAAACAACACCCTACTCAGACCTGGAGTCGTAAAGGAGAGACAGAGAGTAAACTGAAGCAGAGGTACAAAGTGCACTGAATTTCCCAACTCTTTTGCAGCAGACTGGTAACTGGACCAACTGCTCTCCACAACTTTGACTACACATGTTTCTAATGTAGTTTCATTTTTATAGTTCCTTAAATGTGTGTTTCACCTGCTGCATCTGAGATGTGTATTACACAGTTTTTAAAAGGATGTGGGGCAGTGCTGCGACAAATTAACCAAAAGTGACACCCCAGTTGGTTAAGTCCCAATGAAAGCGTGACTTGTCATGTTCAACAAATGCTTAGCACCCATGTGTTCAGGCCAAAAGCTGCCCATTTTGATTTTTTTTAATTAGATCAATTTGAGAACAGTGAGAAAACCCAGCATAGATTTAATGTAATAGTGGATTAGTCAAAAGGATGTCAGAACTGAAAATCTTGAAAGATAAGGCAGCTTTGGTAATAAACTTTAGAAAGGCAGGTGTACATTATTTTTTATAGACCTGAATTTTGAACATCTTTTTGCATGAATGCGCACAATGGATGCTCTCAATTGTAAGTCCAAAATGGAGATAGGGTGCAGTAGATTCAAAGCTAAGGAGCAAGTTGCATAGACAGTGTCAGGTCCAGCTTTCTGTTGGTTTGATCTAGGTGATAGGTTAGATCCCCTACGAAACAACAGGCATGTTTCGTAGGAGATCTAACCTATCGTCTTGGGGAGATCAGTGGGTTGTCTGATGTCTACCTTGCTAGAGTTGAATCCACACTCACTGGAGCAGGGACTGCAAAAGGGACATTCTTAGGGAGGACAAGCAGCCCCACAAAACACCTCTCAGATACCACTGTCTTGTCAGTTTTCACTCAAAGAGTGTTCAATCTTCTTTCTTTGTACTCCACGGGGGCAGTGACAGGTATTTTGTGATTAACAGAGATTGCTGGGGTTTTTTTTTGGTACCTGACATGTTTTGCAACAGGACTAGAGGAGCTGAAAGATCTCAAAAGAGTCTTTAACACCTGGAAATGCTGTATCTTCTTTAGTGGAATTTCAAGGGCAGCTGATGAGAGCAGACAGTTACTCATGCTGATGTCACATTTTCTAGGAGGTTTATGTTTGAAACTGAGAAATTTTTTAAAAAAATAGTTGTCATAAGTGCTTTATTTTTAGACAGTGTAACATTTCCTGTATGAAAAACTGAAACAGAAACCATTCAAGCTCAATTACTGAAGTTTATATGTTTAAAGATCATGGCTTCAAATAGGAAAATAGGCAGAGTGCTTCTTAATTTTTGTAAGGAGAATGTTTTAATACAGGTCACTCTGATGACCCTGAAGCTCTACAGCATTTATACATAAAGATACGCATATAAGGCACATAGAGTAATTATCTTTCTGGCTTATTTCCCAGAATCTCATAATTTCTAGTTAAAGAATGTTCTTTTGTCAATATTGTGGCAAAAAGAGGTTGAATATGCTTCTGTTCTGATAGAGATAAAGTAGTCAAATGCCATTCTGTGCAGTGCATAAAATATCAACTGTTCCTTCTATGAGTCTACTGTAACTTGAGTCTCCTAGCAGTATTGTTTTATAAAGGTGTATAAAGAAAAGGAAGAGTCACATTAGGATTCTATGCGTATGTGGCTTTTTTAAAATGTCACTTCTCTGGACTTTGCAAATCTGCCATGAACCTGAAATGAACCACCTAATCTGAACTGTGGAATTGCATGCCGTCCAAAGGCAAAAAGACGTAAAACCCATGCCAAAAGAAAGTGATGCAAAGGATATTCAAATGTCATTTTAACAAGGCCAATATTAATTCAGAATAAACCAATTAACATGTTCCTCTTTGGCTCTTTCAAATATAATACATCAATGTCTGGTGTACCAATAGGCCAGTGGTTCTCAAACTGTGGTACGCGTACCGGCAGTGGTACGTGGCGTGCCGCCAATTGGTACGCCAAATGACCCTGGAACTGTGTCGTGTGCGCTGAAAAATCGGGTTTTCATATTTTGTATTTTAATACGTGTCGGATACGCAGCCTACGTACTACGATACAGTGCGCGCTAATAGTTCAGTGAACACAAGAGATACTCTGTAATTTTATACCACTCTATAGGAATACGTGCTACGGATCCAAATGACCAATTGTATTTAAAAAAAAGCTACTGTATCTCCAGCAAATAGGGAGAAAGGAGAATGTGCGTGGTTTTGGAACAATGCTAACGTTGTAAACACAGGAATGCATAGAAATACGTGCTACGAACGCAGGTAATCTTGTGAGCACACGAAAGCGTGGTAACAGAAAAATATTTAAGAACTGTTCTAATTTGAGAAAAATACACCGAGCATCTCTGTTTCGCTCCCATGCGCATGAAATAAAAACTTTAAATACGGAAATACAAACGGAAACGCGGAAAAATGCAAGCTTGGGGATTGCTAAAGCAGGTAGGCTACAGTACACTATTTCTGAAGAACCTTATTTACCATTGGCAAAAGAGCTGACACGTATTATGTGTAGAGAAAAAGCTGCTAAACAGCTCGACCTGCTGCCCCCCTCCCCCTGAAAGACAGTCATTCATAGAATTATTGAAATGAAGGATGATATCAAAAGTATGCTGAGTCTGTAGTCGATTTGGCCAATTTGCTCGTTTACGTTAGATATGAGTTTGAGGGCATGTCCCATGAATACTTTCTGTTCTGTAAACCGCTACCAACAGGAACTACAGGAGAGCACATATTTCAGCTTCTGAATGAATTTATCGAAGAGAATGGCCTCGACTGGATAAAATGCGTCTGAGTTTGTACAGACGGTGCTAGAGCAATGACAAGCCGACATAACGGTGTAGTTGCACGAATTAGAGAGGTTGCTCCAGAAATTAATGGACGCATTACGACATCCACCGCGAGACCTTTGCTGTCAAGAAAATGCCTGACGATTTAATATCTGTTAGACTCAGCTGTGAATTGTATCAAGGCTCGAAAAATTAATTCACATCTGCTTTGCTCAACTAAACAGGCTCACCCCTCTCACTGAAATGGTGCTTTTTTATTAGTTGTTGTTAATGTTTTTTTTTTCTGTAAAACACTTTGAGAAGCCACCTTTAAAGGCGCTATATCAAATTAAGTTTATTATTATAATATTTATTATATGTATGTGTGAGTGTGTGCACGCGCGCTCATGTTGGTCATTGAGAATTTCTGGGGTTCCTATGAGATGATGACTTGTAGATGGTACTTGGATGCTTTGGTTGGATTAGGGGTGGTACCTGGTCCAAAAAGTTTGAGAACCACTGCTATAGGCTAATCTAAAATGAACACCTTTCCAGGTTCGGGTGGAAATGAAGAGCCAAATGAATTATGTATATGAATATTAATTAGTGTCTAATCACAGCAATACAGGAGACAAACATTTTACTTCATCCCATATATCCACTATATATAATTATAATAATAATAATAATAATAAAGAATTCACTCTATATAGAGGCATGTATTATTATCTTTGTAAATGCCATTTGAGGCTTTACCATATTCAAGGCCAGCAAGGCCTGTTATTGTTTAAGGTCTAACTCTGCTGATACTCCAAGCTGAAGAGTTTCACTGGCAAATGTCTATGACTATGATTCACAACATTTTGGAGCATTTTTAAGTGCAGACTGAAAAGAGAAGTGAGCTGCAGGCCTGTGAATTTGGGCGTTTACTACTTGCTTTACAGGATGTTGTGGCTTTCGCAAAATGATATGTGGCAAAGACAGATAGCAGTCATAAACGTTTTCTGTTTTCTGGGGGGTGGGAAGAGACACTTCCTACACCTTACTGGGAGTCTGTGACAAATAAGCAGCAGTTGAATCTGCTCTATGCAAGTGAGTGTGTGATTTCTGAACATTACTGAACTGAGAATACCGTCAAGCTTTTAAGGCTGTTGGTTCTGTTTTATCCGGTGAGACACCTGTCCCTCACTCAGTGTATGAAGTGCACGAAGTGACTTTTCATTGGAGACACTACTAAATATGCAGCCTTTCAGGTGAAGGCGTTTCTGTTAACTCTAAATCATTTGGGATTGCTCCCTAGAACACGGTTTCTCAACCTTTTTTTGGACAAAGAACAATGTCCTCCTTTCAGGACCACTTTAGCGAAAAAGTGGTTTGCAACAAAAATGTAATTCAATCGATAAAGTTATTATAATAATAATAATAATTGCTTACACTTATATAGCGCTTTTCTGGACACTCCACTCAAAGTGCTTTACAGGTAATGGGGACTCCCCCCCACCACTACCAATGTGCAGCATCCACCTGGATGATGCGACGGCAGGCATAGTGCGCCAGAACGCTCACCACACATCAGCTATCAGTGGGGAGGAGAACAGAGAATGAACTCAATTCATAGATGGGGATTATTAGGAGGCCATGATTGGTAAGGGCCAATGGGAAATTTGGCCAGGACACTGGGGTTGCACCCCTACTCTTTTCGAGAAATGCCCTGGGATTTTTAATGACCACAGAGATTCAGGAACTCGGTTTTACGTCTCATCCAAAGGATGGCGCCGGTTTACAGTATAGTGTCCCCGTCACTATACTGGGGCATTAGGACCCACATGGACTGCAGGGAGAGTGCCCCCTGCTGGGCTCACTAACACCTCTTCCAGCAGCAACCTTAGAGAGGTCTCTCATCCAGGTACTGACCAGGCTCACACCTGCTTAGCTTCAGTGGGTTGCCAGTTGTAAGTTGCAGGGTGATATGGCTGCTGGTTATGGCAGGGTTCAGAGTGTGGGAAATGTGACTGTACAACATCATTTTGAAAACATAACAAGGAAACAAGCTGAGGAACTTGCCCATAACGCTATTTACATTTTTTGTAGGTGCTGACAATAAGATTTTAATCTCATCTTTCTTTAGGCTGATTTATGTAGATCTGTTTGTTTTCCAGGCAGATATCTGGTCGTTAGGAATAACAGCAATAGAACTGGCTAAGGGGGAACCCCCTCATTCCGAGCTGCACCCCATGAAGGTCCTGTTCCTCATTCCAAAGAACAACCCACCCACACTGGAAGGAAACTACAGCAAACCTCTTAAAGAATTTGTAGAAGCCTGCTTAAACAAAGAACCCAGTTTCGTAAGTTGGAACACAATCTAGTGTTGTCATTTCTGTTTTGTTTTTGTTTTTATTTTATATTACATTATTTACCAAATCAAAAATTACAAAAATGAAGCTGGAGATTTTTTATTTCCATGGTGTGGTATCAAAGGCTTTCTTGTTGCCCAAAATTGTCCTTAATTATCCCTTTCTTGGTTATTTCTTCTGTTATATAAAGCTGTTCTGCTCACAAGTCTTTGGAATGTTATTGGTGGAAGGTGAGGTTGGCCTAGTAGTCTGTTGTAGGCCTGTAGTTTTCCTGCATGACTTAATGGGTGTAATCAAATTGTTTTAAACTAGTGTATTCTTCTCTATTGTAACATTTCTCAAACAATGTTACTCGCGTACCTTGAGATACTTGCGCACTACGAAACTAACAGTAACCCATCTCTTTTTTTAAACCCCCATAACAAGCTTGGTTTTCAGGAAAATTGTGCATGTCTGGCAACGGGCAGTGTTTGTGTTTTGCAAAATAGCTGTCCTAAATGTGCAAGTTGCACCTTTCCAACAGCAGTCTCGTCTTTTGACAATTACATTTTGACTTCACAGCGGTATTAGCATATGGTTTTCTGAGCTCACAGCAGGTCCTAAAATCATGTTCTTCTTCACTGTTACATAAACTCCTGTCTCAGTTATTGTAAGAAATTGTTCCCTCTCCAAGCAGGCTGCACACACAACATGCATAGTTCATCCTGATGACACGTTAGCTATTTCTCAGAGCTCCTCCAGGTTTCGGAAGCAGAAGCGTGTGGAAGCATTTGCTCTTGGGCCTGGTTGAAAGCCATATTTCAGATCCTAAGCCTCTTTCTTAAAGTCTGGCACAACCTAGATTTTATCTACTGGTGTATAAGCAGCATAACATCTGAGGAAAATAGGCTGTTTAAGAAAGAACATTTTCACATTTATTGATATTCACTTATGTTTATAAATGAGAGAAAGTTTAAAAGATTCATTGTTTTCATTTCCTTGACCTCGGACAGCTGGATTTTAACTCTCCTTTTTGGGTTGTTTTTCTTAGAGACCAACAGCTAAGGAGCTGTTGAAGCACAAGTTCATCGTCCGGCATGCCAAGAAGACGTCGTACTTGACAGAGCTGATAGACAGGTACAAGAGGTGGAAAGCAGAACAGTCGCACGATGAGTCCAGCTCAGAAGAGTCCGATTCGTAAGTTTTTCTACAGTGAATTGTTAACCCTATTCCCCAGCCTTTTGAGTTCAAGTGCTGGTGCATTTAGTTTTAAATATAAACAAAAATTAAGTTTTGTGGCATAACATCTTTCACTTTTGTGGGTTTAAAAGAGTGGAATGGATCTGCTTGAAAGCATATGCTTCATGTTAGTTTTTTATGTGCATTAATGATGCAGGTGTTAGTGATGCATTATTGAATTCCAAGATTACTTGAAAGCTTGCAGGTTTTGTAAATTTCCGATATGTAATGGAATGACTAAATCCACAGAATTCATTCACTTTTTTCACTCAGTTTGCATGTTCTTCCGCTTTTTTTCCCAGAGAACAAGATGGGCAGGCATCCGGTGGAAATGACCCTGGAGATTGGATCTTCAATACAATCAAGGAGAAGGATCCCAAAAAATTACAGAATGGAGCCGCCCAACCAGACGAGCTTGAAAGAAACAAGGTCAGGTGATTTTGTCATATGATATGCATTCATTCTGCCCATATCTTAATTTCTGTTAAAAAAGCTGCATATTCCTGTTCTCTCTTTTTATATTTTAAAAACCCAGCATTTCTAAGTTGTGGATTGGGGTTATCTTCTGTAAATTATTCAAAATAATGTTATTCCCTGGACATCTGCTAAAGCAGGAGGTTTTGTAGACAAGATTATATTTAGTTCCTTTTGAAATAATTTAAATCACAAAAGAAAAATCTAATATTCTATTCAGAGTCCCACCTGCTAAAAATGAAATTAGTAGTGTTTTGTTTTATGTTTGAACAGCTTCAGAAAAAATATCAACTTAATTTTCAAAGCATTCTAAAGTGTGATATATAATTACAATGTACTAAATTCCAAAGCAATCTGGCAGCAGACTTTTATACAGCTGGTGTTTTAATTATAATATTAAATATCAACACTTATGAAGACTACGTTCCTTATTCATATTCTGTTAAGTTCAAGGTCACATTAGTCACAAAGGCTCTGGCAGAAGTAGTTTTGAATTTTTTTTCTGCAAGCCTCAGTTGTATTTATTCAGTTTTATCAAGAATTTACTAAATTTCAGTTCAGAGCAAAGCACATCACAGAATGCTTTTAAAAACATTGGTTTGTGTAATTTAATATTTAAATTTAGCTATTACTTTGCATATAGACTTAGTGAAATAATAATTTGTTTCATTACAGATTCACATTTAGTAGCTTGAATCCCAATCCCAGGATCTTGCTCAGCCATTTCTTAAGAGCATAAGAAAGATTACAGATGAGAGAAGGCGATTTGGCCCACTTATCCTGTTTGGTAGTTAGTAATTTATCCAAAGATTTTCCTTGTTTCTTGAAGCAAGTCAAAATAACGGCTTCAGCCAAATGGCTGGGTTGCTTGTTCCATACTCCCACAACCCTTTGGGTATAGAAGTACGTACCTCCTGTTCTGGCTTTTAAAGACACTTCCATGTAGTTTCCCACAGAGCTTCTTGAAATACGCCAGTGCGCTGGACTTATCAACATAAATGGGCAGCTTGTTTCAGACCCTTGAATAGGCCCACCACATTCATAGGCACCCCTTAGGACTTATATCTGAAAATGCAGACATTGACCCTTTAGACCGTAGGTGATATTCTAATGTGATATGTGGTGATGTACTTGAACAGCTTGCTGAGGTCAAAGTGGGCCATTGTTGCCTCACTGACCATTTATGGCAGACAAAATAATATCAAGCATATTTATTTTGAACCTAGACATTCCCCTTAAACCTTTCCTTGTGCTTTGCATACAAACCATTTTTATGCTGAGAGCACATTGCCAAAAAGAAAAAAAAGCATATTTATTGTGACACTACCTCATTGCTTTGTAGGTTATTGTTTTAATTTATCTGCAGTAGTGGGTATTTGAGAAGTGATATTTTAAAGGCAAGGGTTGATAACCTGTTTATCAGAAGAAATCAGTCCAGAAATATCTTGGATGAATTCCACACTTTTTGTATACAGTATTCTAGGTTAGTGGTATTATTGGTTATTTGCAGTCAATGGTTGTCCACATTTTTTATCCATAATCACAAATTCTTTGCTCTTAAAATTTCAATTATATCTCACTTACCATTTGAACTGTGCTGTTTAAGTGTCGTCTGAATTGATGTAAACTTTCTTCCTAAATTATTAAAAATTGTTGTTCCTGGCCATTCAGTGATGTCATATAACATTGTGTGAGTTCATAATCTGAAGATGTCAAATGTCTTCCCAGTCCTTTGTTATGAAAGAGCACTTAAAACTAAACTTCTTTTTACATTGTAGGTACAAGACATTCCAAAGAGGCCCCTGTCGCAGAGTTTGTCAACAATTATTTCTCCACTGTTTGCTGAGGTAGGTGCATTTCTTAGAATTGAGACACCTTCTGTGTGACTTGTTTGTTTTCTATTTGCTTATTGGCAACTTTTTGCCATTGTATTTGTATTGTCAATTACATAACAAATAGTCAAAACACATTTGGACTTGTGTTAACACTTTTTTTAATTCCATTCTGTCAGTGTTTTCCCAAGAATCCCTTTTCACACTTTAAAAAAGCAGTCTGTGAAATTCATGCAAAGAAAAATTGGATTCACAGAATATGTGTGATATTCATCATGTTCTGGTCTAAATGGCAGACGCGCAACCTGGAGATATCATTTCTGCAGACAGGACACAGCATTTGGTAATTGTTTTACATAACCATGCATAAATTGAATGCATTTCAGATCTTCCTGTTAACAGTTGTGTGTTGTGGATTTGCTTTCAAATTGTAGGCGTTAGTGTAGTGTTTTCCTTGGTTCCACTGTAAGCCAAATAACAATGTTCCAGCATAACATTCACCACAACAAAAACAAGTTTAACAAAAGTATTCACTCCAGATTGTTTTGAATTTAACAATGCATGAAACTAAATAGGAATTGCATTCAGTTGGGATTGAATTAATCTTCTTCATCTGAATTGAATTGAATTCTTCTGGTCTTCATCAAACCACTGATGGCACTGATGATGACACTGTAATTTCTTTCTAAAATTATGCTTCAGTTGATTTCTTTGTGAACCCCTTCAGCTGAAAGAGAAAAATGAAGCAAGCAGTGGCAAACCACGAGCTCTGGAAGAGTTGAGAGAAGCCATTTTCTTAGCAGAGGAAGCTTGTCCTGGTATCTCAGACTCAATGGTTTCCGAACTAGTGCAGAGACTCCAGAGGTAAGAAGTGGTTACTTTTATTGTTTTTAGGGGGGAACGCTGTAATTGGAAAGAGTTTTTCCTAGCTTTTATCCTTCTGAAATGTCAAACTTATCCTGTTCGAATAGCAACACAACTAATCAACTCTAAATGTGGTACCCTTGGTGCCAGAGACATAGCAATAGATGCGATAGCAATAAAACTATGGTCCTTTACCAAAAAAAGTTTAAACATTTGTTAACCATAGTGACAACCTGTACAACATCTTTCAAATATAATTAAAAATCTTCTTTAAGAAGATGGTTCAGGATGCTTGGCTGTGATGAATTTTGATATCAAAATGGCAGCCTAGATATATCAGAGCACAGCTAAAAGTGTTGAGCTAAGGAACCCCGAACTTGGGGTCCTGGGATGAATACATGCTGCCATGCTAAAGAACCAACAAACTGTGGATTACTGTTCTGAAGAAGAGTTTGAAAGGTTTTTCGAAAATGTATCGCACAGGCTGCCATCTTGGGTCATGTAGCACCAATATTATAAGGAACGTCTCCATTGGCAAGTGCAGGTAGAGAAACCAGCCCATTAATTGTACATGACATTGTGTCCAACCATGGGCAGTGTTAATGTTCAGAAAACAAAAACACCAAGAGCAGAGCAATGCTGACCTGCAGTTTAGTAATAAAAATGAACATATACAATGTACTAAAATTGATTTTTTGCAACTTGACTGAAAGTTCAAACTATCTTTGTTGACAAATGGTCCAGGCTGTAAACTGCTGCGTTTACATGCATCTTCTATGCACTGTAGGATCCAGAGTTTTAAAGACTTGTGGTCCTGATTAAAAAAATATTTGCTGTGAAATTGAACAAAATGTTGCAAGAATTCCAACTGATGCTGCTAAATAAATCTTCAGCCAGTTCACTCCAAATGTGGTAGGTATAATCATGAGGAGAGTGGCAATTAAATATTTAGAAATGGTCTTTGTATTTTTAATTTTAACACTCAAATGTAGTATAATGATTACTTATAAGCATAGTTCATTTCTCGAGTCTTTGCTTCCTAGTAATTATTATTAAATTAAAACAAAGCACTGGTCAGCACTTGGGAAATAAACTTTAAATAAACTGTATCTTACCAAGATTTTTTATAAAGGTTTGGCATCATGGCAACATTTAGCACCTTACGAATCTGTTTTTTTTAGGGCTATAAGCAAACACTTGTTTCACACCATCTTACTTATTTAAGTTCTGACACTGAATCCAATCTGATAAAAAGTGCAAATGATTTAGATGTCAGTGATCATGTTACTAAAGGTACAAAAATAGTCTTTCAATCTTGTTCTTCACATGTAACGTCCATTCTAGAGAAACCCAACGTCAATATTTCTTTGCACAGATGTTCATAATAGTGACATCTGTTAGCATGTTAGTTTTAATATTAGAAAAGATATGAATAATTCTAAAAATTTTATTTTGTAACTCAAATCAATTCCACTGTCTTATTGATCCATCAATTCACTGTCGTATTTCATGAGTATGTAACTTACTTGGTAGTTGCCAAAAACAGCTTCTGCTTCGTGTTATTTGAAAACAGGACTGGGCTGTTCTAACTTGAATTTGCATTAGTGGCAGCTAATCTGTTTGGGAACAGTTTGTCACACCACTTTAATATTAAAAGGGATCACACAGGTTCACATGAGTACAATCTAAGCCACAGCAATTTTCCTGATGGACTGATTGAATTACTACCCTCTAGCACACTATACTGTCTGATGCATTCTAACTGTGCCAATTCATGGGACTAAAAATTGTATATAAAAATACAATCTGTTTTGGTTAGCCTTGTCAATATACAGTTGTTAATAAAGGTCAAAAAAATTATTCTTCAGCCCTTATGTTTATTTAGGATGAGAGGTCATTGTATGCAGTCAGATTTTTTATTTCAGCTCAATGCTTTTAGCTGTGGTCTCATGAGACAGACAGTACATATTAGATTTAAAGAATCTGAAGTTAATCTTGAAAACAGTCAATAGGTTTTGGTTTTGCCAGCATGCATTTATTTCCTGTTTCTTTACACAATGAGCCCTGGTCAGTTATTTTGACCTTGTTTATGAAAAGAAAAAAAACAAGTTAGTTGTTCTTAGTTTTTTGTTAGTAATGGAGATCCCCACATCAGTGAAGATACTTCACTCTCTTGGTCCTTTTGGGGCTGGTCCTCCCACTAGCACGTACGCTCGTATTTCGGTTTTGTTTATCATCAAAGTCTGCTTCGTGGTCTGTGCAACAGTGAGCTGCAGGATCTTTTTACCGCATGTGTCTTTTCTACTGAGGGAGGCCCTCTTAACTTGAACTTTAATCTGGCCACCTTGCTTTTGTATTTTCAGATTCTCTTTAGGTGGGGCATCGTCTTCATCCCAGTGAAGGTTCCCTCCCGGGTCTCAGCCGGCTGCGAGTTTTGAGGAGGTGCTCTTATATTCTGATATACCACATATGCCACACAGTGAAGAGAGGTATCTTCCTGCACCTGTGGAGGGGAGGGGAAAAGACGGAGGTGGGGGAGGAGTGGGACATTTCCCCAGAGATCAACAGCCAAGATGAAGTCTCTCAGAAGGTCCATCATTCTTCAACTGCTTAAAGCAAAAGATTCTTAAGTTTTTGTTTTTATTTTTAACTATTTGTCACAGGGCACATATTACAGAGAGAGAAGTATGGTTTTATTAGGAGGACGATGAAAGTCTTATGGGTGAGTGAGAGAGTGTGTTGGATGCCATCCCCTTTTGACAAAAAGCAACTTCATGTCCGTCTTTGCCGGTACTCAGGTGTTACTGCTGACTTTTGGGGCAGCTCTACAAGAAAACTTGCATTTAATTAGGTCTGAGGAAAGAAGGGTGATTTATGATTTTTGAGAGTACTAAAAAAACCCAGAATTCTAATACTTTAATTTATGGTGCATTTAGTTTTTTGGTTTTTGATATGCATCCAGAAAAGAACTTTTTGAAGTTGCAGACCAGCTACTATAAAGGGGAAACCAGAAGATGTTCATAAGAGTCTAGTACTTCCTAGAGTCTGTGTGCATTTCTGTTGAAGGCCTGAAAATGTGTTTTGGGGAACTGTGCTAAAGGAGATTGAACAATTTTTGTGAAACCTCAGGTATCCTGCTTTAAGAAGATGAGTCCTCTGGGAGATGGAATATGTTGTTGGGTGGATGTACAAATTTGTATATAGGGTCCTTTTTACCAATATTGAAAAAAATAAAAAGTGTGTGTTAAGAAATCACTGTGTATAAAATGGCCAAGTGCTTCTGTAGATACTGTTAGTAAAGGTAAATATTTAAAAAAGAAAAAAAATCACACAAATGGCCATAACTGAGCATTGCCTTGCCTTTATTACATGTACATTTTGGATATTTGGATTTTTTTCTTATTTTAACTATTATTTGTAAGGTTTTATCATAAATGGAAAATTGATACCCCCCTTTTCCAACCATTATTTTATTAAAACAGGTACCTCAGTTATCTTGACTGGAACTCTGGATATCTGAATCCATGATGTAGCTGTTACTGAGTACAGTGGAGTGCCCATTTTTCTTAATTATCAATGCAGTCTGCGATAATTCCTGATCCTGGATGTATTATTGTTAGCAGATGTGACAGGATTTGTAAATGATTTGCCACTTAAAAGTTATGGGAGAGAAAAATCAACACTTTTATATTCTTCATTTGGTACCACCGAAGCATAACATTTTGAGGCAAGATACTTCCTGAATAAGAAATTCTATTCTTAAAATCTGCAACCAGTCTTTTATTATTAAAACTTCCTCTACACTCAGTTAGTTTCTGTGTTTTCTTTGCCATCCTCTGCCCTTTTCCCTCTGTCGTCTCAAAGGAAGGTAAAAAAGTAGTTTATTCTAGGTATAAAATAGCTTAAAACACCAGTGGCAGGGAACACTTTCCCCTTAGGATTTCCACAGTGGTGATTGTAAACTGCTTTGAAGATTTCAATGCCACTTGCATCTTTGTGGTTTATAGAGTTAAAGTGGCACGAACTGCTTGAATTGCACTCAGAAAAATAATTGCCTTTTGCTATACATGGAGTAGCCATAAGAAGTTCATTATAACAGGCATACAAATTGGAAAATGTTAACAGCACAACAATGACTTTGTTAGATGTAATGTAACATTACTATGTCCTACAATGTGTACTGTCTTCAAGTAGGAAATAAGCACATGCAGTAATACATTAAATCAGTTCCTTTTACATTAGGTACACTGACTACTTTAATTTTAAAACCACGAGATCACCTTTACAAAAGTTTCTTCACTTCTGTTGTTCTGTGCAGTTAGGTTCATGTGCGTGACACATGGGATTTCTGAATCCTTGTTTAGGGTATGCGTTGTAGCATACATTATTGGGAACAAGTGTATTTACTGGTAAAAGAAGGATAGAGCTGGCCTTATCACTACACACTGTGCAGTGGGATCTGAAGTTGCAGCTTTAAAGATTTAAGCCAAACCTTTTTGGCCAAGTCAGCATTGTGTTTTATTTCTTTTTTATAAATTAGCTTGAATTCAGCAGCTATCAAGGAAAATAAAAGGTTGTACGCAGCAATAATTTAACATAGGATTTGGCATATTTACAAATATTGTCGCAGTATCAAAAGAAAAAAAAATAGATTCCAGTTTTTTAGGGGAGAAACATTTTACCTGCATGTTTTAACTTTTAAAGAAAGAAGTCCTTTGTGTTGTGTACAATGAAAGTCTTACCGTTCAAACTAGGATATAAGTGGAGGAGTGGCATTTTGAAATGGTGACAGACTTTCTTTCAAAGAATCTTAGTTTATTTAGTGTCAGAAGGCTTTTGTTAAAAAAGGGATTGGCAGTAAGTGAAGAAACAGCTTTATTTGCTTAGATTTCTGTCAGCGGTGGGGGCCTGGTGGGGGTAAGAAAATTGAGCAACGTGTTCGTGACTTTCTCTAGTTTGTTAGCCCAACTGGGGATCGTCGTTTTTTCTTTTATCGGTAGTTTAAAATATTTACAGTTTCAAAGAGACAAGTGTGTGTGTTCAGATTTTGGTTTTCTGTTAGCTATAGACATTTGAAGTAACGGCACGCAGCACATTTCCAGAGAACTGGGGACACGCTTTGCTCGTTGGTTTTCTGTTTTAATAAGTTAAGTCCTCCTTCATGGTATTTAGAAACTCGTTTGCCCATTTTACCTTGGTAGTGTCCCTTTTGCAGAGGTGTGTGCCAACAGGTACAGCATGCATTTCCAAAGGACCAAGCAATTGTTCCCAAGCGAAAAAGAAGTGCCATGACTTTGGTCATCCCTTAGTTCTTTTTATCATGTATTTTGCACCTTGTCGAGTCTGTCCAGCTGAACTCTTAACCCTTGTGTTGCACTTTGTAAGATTTTTTGGGGGTTATTTAAAAAATGGTACTTGAGGCCATCATTTTGTGTTATTTCTTACACTGTTGCTACTGTACTTTTGCAAATATGGCAATAAAGTAGTAAGGACATCAGGATGCATTTTCAGCACAGGTATAATGTATGGAATGAATCGATAAGAAAAATCCAATATTTTTTTAACTGTGTAAAGAGCAAGTACTACAGTAAAGAATAAAAATAGAATCCGATCCTCTATGACATTTATTATTATTGATGGGATACTTATTACAGATGCTAATTAAAAAAAGTGTAAATTTCATTTTCTGTAACATTGCTGACAGTTTATAGTCCTGTATATAATCCTTGCTTATGTCATTAAAAACACCAAGGTATTGAAAACTCCTTGTAAGCTTTCAAATAATTAAGAAAAATAAAATTCAGATTTACTTGATGTTCAGAGCCTCTTGTCTGAATTTTGGTATTAAAATGTTTGGAATAAATTGCATCACAAAACATACCCAATTCCAAATGCAAGTTTAAAATATAATTTGTTCAGATTGTGTACTGTATATTTAGGCTGGGTATAGTTATAGCCATACTGTAGTGTGTAAGTGCTTTTGGAAAGTTGAAGTGAAATTGTCTGGTTTTATTTTGTCTTTCCTTTTTGAGTACGTGTTAACAGAGTTGAGTGATGAGTCTGTTACTTTAGTGGCCTTTAAGGAATATGATATGGAAGGCTGTTAACTATTCCAGTGTTTTGACTTTTCAGACTAACCGCTACTACTTGCATCAGGGAGAATTGGTCATACTTACTTCTCACTGAGGTTTCTAAAGTATCCAAGACTTTGAAGAACATGCAGCACTTGGTGAGGAATGATCCTCAAACTATTTTATTTTGCAAGATCTTCCCAATTATTTTGTTTTAGGTGAGTAGTGGTGTACATTTTGTATTCACATCTTGGAGTAGAGATCTTTTCCTTTTACCAGGTAAGTCAATTGACAACAAATTCCTACCTACAGTGGTAACCTGGAGACCCCTATTTACAGCAGGGAATTTACTGGGGTGGTCTTAAGTGAATACCCTGCACTCAGGGTAACAACCTAAGTGTAGCATCCATAGTCTTGAACGCTACTCCAAGCCGATTTCTACACCCATCTACAACCACTCAACCGTCCATCCCTTTTCTAGCAGCTTTATCCTATGAAGGGGCAGGGGAGCAAGGTCTGTCCATCGCAGGGCACACACAGACACGAACACTCACACCAGGGCCAGTTTTCCCAAAAGCCAATTTACTTACCTTCAACCTACCTGAATCTTTGGACTGTGGGAGGAAACCAGGGCACCCAGAGGAAACTTACCAGAACACTGGGAGAGACACTGTACAAACTCCATGCAGATAGCGCCCCAGATCCAGAATTGAATCCAGAGTCCGGCGCCGCAAGGCTGCAATGCTAACCACTGCCTCGCACGGTTTCTGCAACCCTGTGATATAATTAGAATGATAAAAATAATACTGTAATTCTAAGGGTGTCTGCTTCAATGTTCTTTCACATTGATGCCATTGTGTTTCTATTCTTCTGAAAGCAGGCTTGTGTACAGCCCATGGTTGCATCAGGTCCTAGGCTTCGTGTCAATTATCACTGGAGATGCTGAACTCTTGGTGACAGTTTTGGGGCGAATAATGTCCTGCAGTTAGTTTAGTCATCATTTCATGCTTTTATGCTCCAAGGTTAAAGAGGCCTTTTTTATTATTATAAAGAGATTTCTTTTGAAATGGGCAGACATCTGATTCACAAATTGTTTTCACATTTCAGGTCTGATGACCGAGATCATTTTAATACTGTCAAGACTGGATTCATGTGCTTGACATCTTGTTAATGAAACTGGGAAAAAAAACACCTTTGATGGGATACTTGAATAGATTTTACATTGAGTTAGTGTTGCAGTGTCTAATAGAATAATTTTAATTCTTGCCACCTTGAAACTAGGAACTAAATGATTATGATGTTATAAGTGGACTAGTACTCACTTTGGATTAACCTGACCAAGCCCTGGATCTGGTTCAGCAAAAATACTGGGCAAAATTGCCATAAGCTGGTGTGTAGTCGTGGTAGAGACATGCCCACAAAGGTGTGTCCACTTATTATTGAGTTCAAGGGTATGAATACTTAAGCAATCAACATTTCAGTTTTTTTTTTGCACTTATGTTTTTGCTGGCATTCACTGTATCTTACTCTTAGAAGTCTTCCATTTGAGTATTCAGGTTTGGAATAAAATGTTTAGTTTTTAAAACAATGTGTACACCATTTTTGTAATTTCCCAATGATGCAAGTAGTAAAAAAAATGTAATTTTATGATGCAAGTAGGTTCTTTAAAGCAATCCATTTGAGTGGAAATGAGACACAAATGAATAATTGGTTAACAGTGGGAGTGAAATTCTACATGTGGAAAAGAGCAAATATGATTGTCTGTGACTAATTGGCTATTCTGCTGAATTTGTAAGCTTGTGTATATTAGCAACAGGCCTGTGTTGAGGCTTTTACTGGAATGCAAGAGACTGAGTCTCAGGAGGGAATGTAGAGGGTCTTGAGAGCACAGGTGTTGTCTTTTGGCTCCTGTGTGGCAACTCAGCAGTCAGGCTTGCAGTCTTGATGTTGGAGAGGGTGTGATAGGTATGAGAGAGAAAGACTTGCTAGGTTGAGGATTAGTGAAGGAGAGAGATCTGTAGCTCAAATTCACTTCGGTAGACTATACAGATTTTAGTTTATAAGGTTCCAGTGTCGTCATATGGGGGATGACTGGTACCGATTAAAATTGGAAGTCTGGCCAGAAAGGGTTTAGTAAAGTGCGCCAGGGTCTCTCTGTTTGGAAGGGACAAGTTCATGATCATTATAATGGAGTGACGGAGTAGCTGAGTGGAATTCTCCCATTCTGACCTTCCTGAGACTGACTGAAGATGGGAGATGATTTGATGAGTGCATGAGATGAGTGACTGTGCCAGTGAAAAGCTTTGCAGAATTAACTACAAAACAGTGGAGTGTGAAGGCTTCTTCCAAATGGTACCATGGGTACATCTTGGAGCCTGGAGGGGTTCTGTTTGAATGACAAAATGACAAGCCACTCACACACGCAATTTTAGGCTTCTACACTGACCACAAGCAGTGTTCAGTGGTTCAGACTTGGGGTTTCACCACAGGGACATCATAGGAAGGGTCTGAACACATTTGCAAGGCACTGTATGTTATATTTGATGATATACCGATAATGGCCAGATGTATCCAAGAGTAACCAGATAAAGATTTAGAAAGGAGATGAGCAAGTTCTGGCAGGTCACTGAAAATAATTCTGTAAATCTGAAAAAAAAAAGTGAAGTGCCTTAATGCTCATCTTAACCACAGGGAAATGTGACCCTGGAGATATTGTGCTAAATTGAAAGTGGGATAGTGAAAAGAAATCATGGCATCGCCCCTCATCATGCACATGCACAGCATAACTACCCACTTAAGCAAAAGCAGGGCAGCAGAGAGAGATAATGACAAAGAGAGCTATAATGAGACAAGTGACTAACTCTTCAATGCTAGAATTTTTTGGTACCAAAAAGTTTGTTGATTACTGATGGTTAATGTTTAACATATGCTACTGTTTGCATTGTGTTAGATATGATCTTAGCATAAAGAGCTGTGATCTTTAACAATGTTCATTAGCATAATTTGATGGTTAGTCCAGTTCTGGATAATCAGCACACTCTATACTCTTGCAGGCAGCCCTTTGCCCTTAGATTCTACAAGGGAATTCAGCATAAATATGTTAAATCATTCCTGTTTTAGTAATCGTGTTATTTGAATCAAGTAGTAGAAGAATAAATGCTGGTTTCCGAGTATCATTCTGTACCTAAAAATACAGAATACAAAATAGGTTCTTGCGCCACCTGCTGGCTAACAACCTCTACAGTTTCCCTTGGCCCAATTCTTCATCTTCAAGTCCTTCCACCCACCTGAGCTTTTAAACAATTCAACCCTCAATCGAAATAATCTTTTACAATCTCTGGATCTCAGCCGCCCACAAATGTCTGCT
Source organism: Lepisosteus oculatus (assembly GCF_040954835.1). Classification (NCBI taxonomy): domain Eukaryota; kingdom Metazoa; phylum Chordata; class Actinopteri; order Semionotiformes; family Lepisosteidae; genus Lepisosteus; species Lepisosteus oculatus. Next base: position 6,331,702 of record NC_090710.1, read on the forward strand.
TTATTTTGAACAACAACTCGTATGTTCAGCCGAAATGTCTTAATAGAAGTAGTTCAACAATATTAACAAATATACATTAGTTCAATATGTGGTAAACTTTCCACTGTTCATAATGTTGCCATTATTAAAGTTGCCTCAAACCTCAGCCATAGTAAATAGTGTCATAAGATACCTGCAATTAAAAAAAAATATGACAAGATATCCCAATTTGCAGTACTCGTCTGCAATAAGCCCCTTTTCCAGATGGAATTACTCTTTTTACTGATTGAGATAAACAATCCTAGGAGCCACGCTGAGATCCCCCTTATTGATGCATGGTATAGAAAACCACTGTATTGGCAGTTACAAGGTATTATGACCAGTCTTTCTTGAAAGAGGGCCCAGCTAAATAACATGATGGTAACTGATGATACACAATGATATGAGCAATATATTTCATATTTAAAGCCAGTTCATCACAAAAGCAATTCTATAAATTTCACTAACAATCACCAACAAGGCACAAACGGCGTCTCAAGTAAAGTCAAACTTGATTTTAATGAACTGCTTTTGTATTTTTTAATGCCATTTTGATTATTTTCCAATTGTGGGGTCATTGCAGTAACTGCTAGCCTGGGTGGTTAAGGCAAGACTCTACATTCCTGATAAACAGCTTGGTATTTAAAAAAACTGAAAGAGAGGAGAAATATCAGAATTATTGTACAGGAAATTGGAAGGAAAGTGATTAAGTTAAACATAATCTGATGTTAACATCAACCACTTTTACTTACTAGCTCAGTTTGCATATGAGAAATAGTTCTTCTGAATGTCACTACCGAATTTACAATAAAACACCACAATCCACAGAAATCCATGAATGGAAAAAATGATGGCAAAATGCCAGCAGTTTTTAGCTCATCCAGTCCAAAAGTTAAAAATAAATGCAGGTTCAAAATTGTCAAGAAAATGCACATTTCAATGTTCTCCCAAATGCACCCATGAAGAATACCGCAACAAAGCTCATTAAATGTGTTTTATTGCTTTCATTTCCCTAGACACATAGTAGGAGGCATGATTTCCTTCAGGAATAAAACATTTACCAATTATCTTACAGGCCATGGTGATTAAAAACTTTATTTTGATATTCTTGACCTTTAAGAAAATTTTAGACATTTACCTTTATAGATTGATCATTTCCATATCTGAAAGCAAAGCCTGGGTTCTCAGATGAACTCATACAAATGAAATTGTATTAGGAAATTTTTGTTTTTCAAAGCTTCAATCAACTTGAAACATTTCATAGATATATAAGATGCAGTCAATTATAAAACCACACAGATTTCTCCTAAATTTGATAATGGAAGCCTGGATACTAAAATTCTTCAGTGCCAGTGCAGATGAAGTTGTCCTTATAATGATCAAACACAATGGTGTTTCTCTCAGTGGCAGGGTAACAGTCTAAGCAGACAATGATACCCACCTTGACTTATTAAAAGTACTATCCCAAAAGTGATAAAAACCTTTTTAACATATATATTGACATCATAAAGGTATTGTGAACACAACCATTCATCAAGTCATACATACTTGAAACATTTAAAATTAACTTAAAAAAACTTTGAAAAAGGTGCCTACAGTATTTTCTATATTTTGAGTTGCAGAAAATGGACAATTCTAGAAACCAGTTTTTCCACCAAAAGACTATTAAAATCACATTATATAAAGGCTGAAAGACACTAGCAGAGAAATAGGTATAAATCAGTTTGGCACTCAAGTTGTAAAATTTAAAACTCAGCCTTTGTCCTTTTATTTAAAAAAATGTTTTGGAGTAGCAAATTCAGTTTTTTTCCCCCCTATTCAACAAATATTCAACAACAGCTTAGTTAAAAAATATTTTGATTAGCCCATGTTTTGATAGATTTATAAACACTTCAATGTGTAAAACTATCATGTCACCAGATGGTTCACAGATACTTTAAAATTTGTAGAAAGTGACATTAGAATGTAGATTAGAGCCTGGTAAATGTTCAGATTGCGAGCCCTTTTAATGTCGGCTCACGTGTACCTTTAAAGCACTGTGAATTGTGCCACTGACCGACAGGCAGATGTGTTGGGAGCGTAAGATTTATGTTTACAATAAGAAGTGAAAAAATGGTTAAAAATGACGAAGAAGCAGGCTGGAATGAAATGTTATTGCGCTGGTCAAGGCTGCTTCACCAAGGAGATTCTAAGCTCAGCAATTGCTCTTGGGGCCAACGGTGTGTCCAGAAGACCAGCAGAACCTAGGGGCCAGCTATGATCTCTAGCCCATCTTTGGATCAGTAAGGATGAGAATCTTTCCGGCTTAAAATCCGTGTGCGGCTGACCGAGGTTGTGGCACTTCGGATGACTTCCATCCACCTGGAAAAACCACAAGCCCCACACAGTTGTGATATGCAGCCCTGCAAACCAGTCTATATAATCACAGTGATCTTAAACATTAGACTTGTATACTCTTGGTTTTTTTTCCTTTGTTTACTTTTATTGTACTTTTTTGTCTTTTTTTTCCTTTTAATCATGATTCGGTTTGAAAAGGTGCTTTATAAATTAAAGTTGTTATTATTATAAGCTTTTTAGTCTTAACCAATGCATGCGGAAGCTTTCTAAAACTCCTCAAGTAAAGCTTCTTTCTAGGGCAAAGCTGTTTTTCTAATCTTAGAATTGCTCAGAATATATTTCCTGTATTATAATAGTCTTAGCAAAAATATAATCAACTCCAGAGCTGCCTATAATACAGGGCACCTATGTAGGCTGTGGGTCTAAGCATGGTATAATTTGCTCATTAAATATATCTGACAGAGGAAACAACTGCTTGAGACTACACCCAGATATTTCATCAACAAGCTGTGCCGGAGTAGGGTAGGGTCATTGGGAATTGAGTAACAAAGCCATGCTCTCACACATTTTCATTGTATTCCCCTATTCAACCATCTTATTTAGTTGCTTACTTGGCCCGTACCTTGCCAACGTTTTCTCCCCCATGAAATTTGTTGAATTATAAGTCTGTTTTTCTAAATTCATATTTTTCATCAAAACCTAAATACTCTTACTGAACGATTTGATGGATGATAACATTTTAACGTGACAAAATCTGCAAAGGAAATTGAAATAATAAAAGATATTGCTTGTAATTACAACTGCAAGTCTTTTTGGTTAAGTCTCTACTATCTTTGCACAAATTGAAAGGGGGTGAATACCTAAGCAAGGCACTGTATTATCTGCATCCATTTATCTTCTGACCATTTCTTCTAATTCAGGTTCGTGAGGGAGCTGAAGCCTATCTTGGTAAACAATAGGAACAAGGCAGGATATACCCTGGATGGGACATCTCATTTTCAGGGTGCATTAGGAAGAAGAAAATTGGGCTACACAATAATTGAATGAGTAAACAATATACAACATAACAGCATCCTTTACTACTTTTGCAAATCACATCACAGGCACAAGATCACATTCATCCCTTGATTTCCCAGCACAATTTGTTTCTCAAAATATGTTTAGCTGAAAATGTGGAAACTGAAAACGAATTTTCCATTATTTTAAGTTAAAGCTTACAATTCATTCAAATCACCCAGAACTGCTTGTCAATGGTAATCAATTACACTATTTGCTCTAGTGTAGTAGCTTATGTACTTATTGTACATGTTTTTCTATTTCATATGGCAATTACAGAGCGGTTCTGCCGTCGTACCTTTCAAAAGTGTACTCGCTCTCAGATCTGAAGTAGTACACGTGGGACTTGAAATGCAGTTTGAAGACGTAATCCTTGTGGATGTTTTCCGACTCTGAAGGAATGGTGACGGAATACCCAAGAAGGGGAAGGCTAGCCAGAGGATAATCATCCTGGAAAAAGAGCAACATTCCTTTGACTCACAGCTACCGACAATCAAAGCTGAAACCTGCTAAAATGTTGAGGCATTAATGCACTGGTGCTTCTCTCCCAGTACAGTGAGGATCATTTAGAAATGTTGAAACGCCCTTTGTAAAGGAATGGAGACAAGTACACTGTAATCCTGTTGCGTTCCACACAAAAATGAAATCAAAAGGAGTTACTGTAAATCTGATTTCATAGCCGAGTTAAAAACACTGCATGTCTAACGCAGAATTGTGTTGACTGGAATTTCAAAGAGGTAGTTCATTGGCTAGTCCACTGAAGCTAACCTGGATTAAAGAAATGTGCTGTACTTTAAGTTCCTATCTATAATTCAACAAATTATATTGATCAAAAATGTTGATAGTGAACATTTCTTGACCTTTGCTACTTAAAACATTTAACAAAAGTCTAGGGACTACAAGTCAAGATATCACAAATAAACACAAAAGAGAAATATGACAAACTTGGTACAATAAGTAGCTCGTTTTAATCTATATCCTCCCAACAGCTGCCATGTGTGGCATTTTAAATATTGGGAAATCTTGCAAACTTTATTAGGATCAACTGTTTTATAGACATACTTTACCAGACAAGAACTTTATACTTTATTCCATACAAGAACAATTTAGAGCTGCCAATTAACCCAGACAGCATGTCCTCAGAAGCTGGCAACAGCACTGACCTCTACACCATCAGGGCCACAGTAATGTTACAGTTGAAGTTAATTACCAGAAGCAGCAACTTACTTCCTAGGAGATGCACAGCTCATGGTACAGTTTACTTACTGTAAACTTGACTTTCATAAGCAAAATTCAATCTGATTTCCTGACACTTTCACATATTGGGATCCCAGGAACACTCATAGAAAAAACTATGAGTCCTCCAGAATGAAAAATTGTCCACTGATAATTATAGGAAAAAAAGGGTTTTTTATGGTGATATAAGATTTAAATTCCTCACACTAACTCTAAACAGCAGAAAATGGATACAAGGGCCAACACTTCACTTCAGATACAGTAATGAGGACATACTGTATGAGACACATGTGTTTGTTTTGAGGTGGTAAGAAGCTTACCTGATATGATTTATAGAAAAACAGACTGAAGTTTGTGAAAACAACCCACAGCTTCTGCCACCCATTGCTGTTCTTGAATTTCCTCAGCAGATTACCAGACAACTGATTCTAAATTAAGAGAAGAGCAAAAAAAATCCACATGCTTGATTGAAAAAGCCACTTTGTAGTTTCTGTACTGCTCCCACTATTCCAGCTCTGAAAACTGGTGTTCTGTTAATAATCAAAATGAGTAAAAATACAGTTTATGCCAAAAGTTTAATAAAGAGGGAATACCTTGACTTGATTACACATCCCCTGTAACCTTCCATTTCTGTACTGAAGAAAACCCACTACATTTAAAAGATATTCTGATCAATGTTCACTTCCAGAACAAAGCTTTGCCATAAAAAGCACAGTAAGAAACCTGCGATGCCTCTGACATTGATATTTAAGAACTGAAGCAGGTAGAAAATCCTTTCTGGAAAGCCAGTGCTTTTCCAAAGAGACTTGATTTTATGTAATGTTTTAAACACAATTATCTAAATACTGTCTGTCCTTCTACTTGATCTGTGGGATTAGATTGCAAAATGGCTTGCCAGGGTCAATGGTGGCCTGTAGAGATTGTTACTCATGTCTGATAGAGTGCATGTTAAAAAATGTAGTTTAAAACAGTGTCGCTATCCATTTTCTTTGCTTATTCGCTTTTGACTTTGGTAATAAATACTACTACTAAAAAGCATTCTAATAATTCGACTTGAACAGAAGAGAAGCCAGCAAAATTTCTGCCGTGTAAATCATGCAACTGTCTATCTTGGAGATCATCATATTTCTGCTAAAAATGATGACGTCTGTATACTAGATACAAATAAGAAAAATGGAGACTTGCTTTTGAAGGAAGATACATTCCTGATTTTAGAAGAACATCCTACACTGATAGGCTAAAATAATTTAATCTTTTTAGTCTGGAATAGAGAAGACTATGAGGGAACCTGATTTCAATATTCAACATCCAAGGCACTAAAAAAATTAAACGTCTTTAACAGTAAAACACTCTGTATTTCATCATAAAGAATGGAAAAAAAACATTTGAGGACTATGCGGTCATTGGAGCTTTGAAGGTCAATGACTCTGCTACTGCTGCAAAAGCAACAAACTCAAAGGCTTTCTTGGACTAAGAACATTATATTTTAAGGATGTACTGTAACAGCTCACATTCACTTTCATTATTAAACAGTGTGCAACAGCTCATTTATTACATGCATTTGGGATTACAAGTATACCAATCAGGGTGTACTTGTAGACTGATGCTGCTGAGCATTTGTAATAACAAGGGTTCCACCAGCATTGGACTCACTCAGAATCCATCGTTCCTCCCATCTACTGTATTACTCCTACAGCCAAATATTAGTTCTAACATGCTACAGACGTCTACAGCGTTCTCCACTTGTGATGTTTTAGAACATGTTTAACTCAATTTTCAAATAAATCAACACAACTGCATTTCATGTGAGAACTGTGCTCTGATGCAGGCTTTTTCCATACAATGAGTCTGACACAATACGTACTCATTAGTGAGTATAGAGTCTCCTTTCAGCATAATTACAAGGAAAAGAAAAAAAGCTCAGGTGACTCAATTTGAGTCCCAGTCTCCTTTGCCTAGGAGTTTTACCTCTATACTCCTGCAGGTATCATTAAAGGAGAGGCTGTGAATTCGGTACCAGCAGATAAGAGAAATGGCCACTGGCCTCTGGTCACTGCACAGGCCAGAGAAGAGAGCCTCTGAGGCACTGACTGGAGAAGGACCTTCTACCACAGGAGGACAGACAGACAGGCACAGGGAAACAGAAGGGGACAGAGACACAGACTCAATAGGTAAACCACACACAGGCAGCAGCTGCAGATTAAACAGAGGTGCCAACAACCATTCCAGACAAGAAGCTGTGGAAGAGACAGTAAAACCAGAATACAAGGCACTTGTCAAATAGCAACACCAGGCTAGACCAGTTCTTTTTAAAGATATTGAACTTTGGAATGATATGACTGTCTGCAAAATACATAATCACTCCACAGAATGTTTTCTCAAATAAATTAAATCCTATTTATTAGGTGTACAGATTTGTACATTCTGGATTTTGATATTTAAGATTCTTTACGACTTCAAAGCATTCCCAGAGCTGGAGACAAAAATAAAGGTGTGTCTTGGTGTTCTTGGTATAAATTGCTCGTGCAAATAATTCATGAGACTCTTCAGTCTTAAGTGAATTCAAAGGTTTTCATCATGAATAAAATATAACGCCTCCTTCACTCCCCACCAAGCTAAAAATGATCTTCTCTGCACAATACAGAAAATAACAAGAGATTTGAAGGGCATAAGGCAACCAAAAACACTATTAAGTGCTAGTTCAAGATTGTCTTTTTCTGCACAATCTGTATTAGCTGAATTACACAAACAGTCACTTGCATAATTCAATATCCTTAAAGGAAGGCAACTTGGGCTGAGCACACGAAAAGAAAACCCCACATTGACACAGACACACAGAGGCTCTGCTGTTGGCAGAGGTGAAGGAGAGCACAGGACGTGATCATGGGTGGCCACAGGTCTGATGGGAGCCGCTGATCGCCCTGAGGAAAGCAAGAAGTGAAAAGACCTACTCTGACAAAGCCAGTATCCTGAAGTTTAGGTGCTTATGAGCTAGGCTTGCAAAGTCTCAGTTCATACCAAACTACAGTACACCTTGCTTAATTCCAGTTTTCAAAAGGACACATCAAGATACTGCAGAAAAAATCTCCAGAAGCCTTGGACTTTACAAGGAACTGGATAATGAACATTCCATTGGCATAAGGAAGGAGTTTCAGAAGATTACAAAAAACTGAGCACTGGTTTTCAAATACCCGGGCTTTTAATTAGGCATTACCGATAAATTTGCAAAGCCGAACTGGTAAGCAAAGAGAAAAACTAAAGGGTACTGTCCCAGTGAAATTCTCGGTTTCACCCGAGAGATGCACACAGAGAAGGAGCGAGAGAGGGCTGGCGCAGGGTACCTCCATGGCAATGCTAAAGTCGATCATTGAAACGCTGGTGTTTCTGTGCCAACAGACATGCACCGTGGTATTACCACGGCTGGGGGCCTGCCTCTCTAGGGAAGTACGGGAGGCACTAAGATCATCCTCCGATTCCTGGTCTAGAGCCGAGTCCTCCGGAGATTCTAAGGAATTCAGCAAAAGGAGCCGTTAATTGAAAGGCATTTCCCATTCTGAAATGTCAGCCATCAAATGACCAAACATGCAAAGTGAGACCCCATCATCTGACAATGAGCACTCCTGAACAGTGGTGGTATACAGATTTTTAAAGGCCTGCTGAAAAAAACATCCACCTCCTCCACTAGTCTCCGTGTTGGGATCTGTACCTGTTGAGCACGGCCAAGCTGCTACTGTACACAGTACCACCTTTGAATCTGTCCAGGCTGGCTCTACCCACTTGGTAGTGAACTGATACATTTGGTCTATTAGAAATTTGTAATTTATTAAACCCTTTTAAGGACATCTGCTTTGGAAAGTAGGATCAATGAAGTTTGAAAAGGCACATCATTAACTGCAATTCATCAAGTGTCACTGAAACACAATGAAACACATTTCATGTTAAAATAGGCGCACAAGCTGAATCAGAGACAACTGACTGTAAAGAAAGTGAATGACAGTTCCTGAGGAAATCTAAAACCAGTTCATCTGAGGGAAACATGCAGCACATAAAGCAGTTGTACATTCAGCTGTGGAGACTTCTTCACACACCTGAGGCAGACTCCATTTCTATCCATTGTAGTCTTTCTGTTCACTTTCTAGTGTGGATTTAACCTCTATTTTTGTACTAAGGAAAGGTTTGTTTGCCTTCAGAACAGCCATTTTCAACTTCAACAACAATGTAATCAGCACACATACAGTACAGACATCCAGCATTCAAATTAAGGCAAGCCAATTGTCAATGAAACTACATAATATTTGATTAATGAGAAGAAACGTATATGTAAGGATTTTTAGGACAACAGAACGAAACAACTGTATCCTGCTCCAGAATGAATTGGTAAAAGCAATGCAGTATCAGCTCAGAAAACAAACGTCTGCATGACTAAATTCGGTGTATGATTATAACCAAGCAGGAACAAAAAATGGTGGGCATGTTGAAGCTTTCTAACACCTCATGTGGATGGCTAAATGATACGCTTAAAAAATGAGTTTTGGAATAAACGGAATTAAGAGAGAAATTATGTCCCTCCACAAAACTTAAAAGCATACTTCCCAAGTAATCAGCCTCTCATCATAGAACCTATCTGCTTCATCCACTTACTGTTTTCTGGAGAACTTGTAGCCAGCAAGTCTGAGGATGGCCCATTGCATTTCTCTGCCAATTCGATGGCCATCTTGATGTCATCTACCCACTTCTCCATTTCTGCTGCACAACTGCAGTGAACAAAAATGAATATTTAGTTCATTAATAAAAGTTTTCTAGATTTACCTTTTCTCTAAAAATGTCACCATGGCTCTTGGCACATCTGTGGACAATGCAATCAAATGGTCCTACAAACTTGCAGAATTATGCAGGCTTCTTTGCTCCAGACGACAATTTTGTTGAATAATGGACAACAGCAAGCATTCGCATACAGATTGCTAAGATTTTTGATTAACTTGCTTTTGACCCATAACTATGTAATTAGGTTATTTTCATGTGCACACATACAGTAGCATCTTTCTATATGTTCTCTAATCTATAAAGCATTATGATTAACTTCTGTGCTGTTGCTCTGTTGGGACTGTGATTGACATGTACTTTGTCCACCAAAAAACATCTGTTCATATTATTGTTGCCATTGCACAAAAGCGCCCCCTCCTGACAATCCATTAGAAATGTTACAAACAACAGGAGTCTGTTAGGCCCACCTGTTTTGCGGACAATTCATACTGATAAGAAGGTTCCTACCTTGCTGCCACCACCACAGTCTGCCTCTGCCCAAAGAGACTGAAGGAGTGTGGCACACCCCATTCATCTTCGCTTTCTTGGATCTGCAGGCAGACAAGAGTGGAAAGATGAGAAGAGATGAGAGTTGGAACCACAAGAAAGGGGGAGCTTAATCCTTTTTGTACATTTTAAAAAGATTTCTGCCTTTTGATTCTCAGTAATCAGTGAATATCAATGCCCAGTCCTAACTTTATTTCCCATTCTAAGCCAAGAAAATTAGAACAATTGAGCAACTCCTAAAGTTTATACTTGCCATGGGACATGTGATGTTACAACACAGTGAATCAGGACAAGGGCAAGGCAGGTAACACACTTAAGCAAACTTCAAAAAGGCTGCAAACAAGAGGGGGACATTAAGGCTATCTAGCCCACATGGCTGTAGCTAGTTGATTTGAAGATCTCATCCAGCATCTTCCTTAAAGAAGACAAGAGTATCGGCAGATACAATATGGCTGGGTGCGTTGTTACACACTCTGGTAAATCAATTAAGCCAAGATGCAAAGTGCATCATTAAATTTAGATTTTTCACTAAGTGTTTCCTCATAAAAGTGGTGTCCAAATTAGGTGAACATCCAACCACTTGCATATTCTCAGAGGGTTATGATGCCCCACTACATTGCAGGGCACACATACATATGCTCACGCATACAGTAGGCCATTTAGAGACACCGATCATATTGTGTATGTCTTTGGATTGTCAAAGGAACCAGGGCACCAAGAAAAAAACACACAGACACGTGGAGAACAAGCAAACTCCTCACAAAAAGTGCCACAATCCTTCACAGGACCCAAGAACTGTGAGATAGCAATGTTAAATGCTATGACACCATGCTGCCCACTAAAAAATGGGGAAAAAAAGCTTTCAGTATGCTTAAATAATTTTAGGTCACTTATCACTGCATACTATAACAGAAACATCTAAAAACCTACTGTATATAATCTAAGGCAATATGGCACATTTAAGTCCAGCTTCATGGGCTTATCAATGTGGCTTGCATGCTCTTCCAGAGCACTAAAAGGCTTTTGCCTTATGTTTCCTCTCATTTCCCAAGGACATGTGGTTTCGGAAGGTTTGACTGATGATTTCAAATACTTTCCAGGTGGTGTTTTTGGAACGGGAGGAGGGGATAATTAAGCGACAGAGAGCAAACGTGCACTATGACAGCATGGTTTCGCAATCCTGTTGTTCTTAGCAAAAGTGGACTCTCTCATTCATTTCCTCTTCCCTCTCTGAAAGCCTGCTGGGTCATCCCTAACACAGCTCGGGAGCCTGACACAAGAACAATGATGATGGGCCACTTACTGTCATGCCATACAGTGGGAGCTGCCCATGGACCTTAAACTGGTTTGATGCTGTCATCCCTCTGCTTGTGTACAACAAAACATCATTGAACTGTCATCGGAGGGGAACAGAAAAGTAGAGTTATGCTTGATTCTTATTTGAGAAAAATGACCCTTGTAATATTTGCTAACTGAATGCTATATTTTGGCCTAGTTCTTGGATGTCTCCTGGGAGCAGTCACAAAAATGCATCTGTATTGTCACAGAGCCTGAAGGATTTTTCTCAGTTTATGAACAAGCCTCCTTTGTGCAGAAACACAAGCTTTAAAGGAAATGTTTTGCTTAAATACCTTCAAATAACTTGATATAGAACATGTCTCTCTTACATACGTCTGTGCGGTCATGGATAATATTTGTGGTTGTCATTCTCTGGATACATTCCAGTAAAGGACAAAGAAATGCCTTTCATATAGACTAACATGAGTTGCCATGTGCAAGACCATTTGTCAAGATGTGATGCCAAGTCACACTGTGAATTACTGATCTGCATTTTAACCATGTATTCCAGCTTTATATTCTTGTGGAACAAACATGTCCATCAGCATTTCAGTTTTGTGTACAAAAGCACATTTCTGCTCTTTAAAATCTTAAGAAAGGCATTGATTAAAAGAAATGTGAACAAGTTTAATGTTTATGGATCAGGAGCAACATTTTAAACAACTGCACGATTGAATCTACATACAGGTTTTACAACAGTAACTCCAAAATAAATCTTTTTAAACTGCTGTTGGTGCAGACATTCTAAAAGTGAAAGAAGAACGTTACCAAGAAAAACATTCGCTGCTGCAGGCCTTTTCCAGAAAGCTTGCTAAGACAGCCGAGTCGGATAAATTCCTGGAAAAATAAGACACTGGTTTTAAAATCAAAAAGAACAAGCCATTAAGCTTTGAATAGTAATGCTAAGAGTAATAAAAATCTGCATTGTGCTTCCTGGATACATGAAATGAAACTTTGTAGGGAAAAAAAGAAACCCCAAATCTCTGTGTAAACCACAGGAACAAACCTTTTAAACAACACTGGTATAATTCAATGCCCGGCAAAAGTGATTTCCTCCAGCAAAATTCTCCTCCAGCTAATATTCTTTTCTGCAAGCCGTTCATCATAAGTTGAAAAAACTAAACCAATCATTCGTAGTTGGTGACAAAAGATCACCCACCCGTCCAGGAATCACAAGATTATCGATGCCAATCAGATCCTTCTTTAGTTCAAGTAGCTTTTGAAAGTTCTCCATCTTTATCATGGTACCATGGAGCTGGCCAGCCATTTCCGAGATCTCTGCAAGAGCAGCTAATCGGGAAAAGAAAACACTACCAATCGTTAATGCAGCTCATTTGGTCCCTTATGCTACAACAGTATGCAGTCCTTTTTAGGTGTTTAATTTTTCATGTTATGTACCTTTAAACTTGTATTTGGTTGGTTCTGCATTCCAGTTAAAAACAATAAATGTAAGCTAATTACAAAACATGGCCTGAACTGCTTTTTCACTTTACACATAGCCACAGAATATTTTGACACATCAGTCTCCCAAACAAAGTCTACAAATGGTGCTAATGACTAACTTGTTTCAGTTTTGCAGTTTACTAATAGATTTATCTATATTACAGCATACGTTTTAGGTCACTGTTGAACATCCATCCCCAGAAATATTCTTTTAAACAGAATAGAGGTAAATGTGATGTAAAATTACATGTACAACATTTAAAATAATTAAACATTCTATACCCAGAGATTAATACATATTCCTATAGGGCCAGTCCATCTTATAACTCACTCTTCCTATATGTCGTTTCACCCCCTATATGTCAACAAAGAATTGAGGAACTCAATGTTAAAATTCCCTGCACTTATGTTGTTTTTCAAGGACCCAAAAGCCAACAATAAACGTGGTTCATGAATTATTTTCTTTCAGAAATGAAAACGCATTGTGGTACATTTGTGATAACAAAATCTATCATTAATAATTCTTCTTGTAGACAATACTGTTGCACGTGACATGATTACGAATCATTAGGCCCCAACATTGAAGTCAAGTTCTTAGCACCATGCAATATGACGCTTATCCAACCAATGTGTCAAGGCTTGACTGCTAACTTTAAATGCATGAACAGCATGTAGAGGGAAAAAAAAAACATATCCTGGAGCAACTCTGTTGGTTTGAGGAGACAACAATTCAAAAGAAGATGGTGAGATTATTTATGTTTATTGTTTTTTGTGTGTTATAGGTACATTAAATGTATATTACCATGTCTGAACTGTATGTCAAGAACATATCTCAAGCTAATGACATTATTTCTTATGAATATGAATTCTTCTTTGTTAGGTATTTTGCTATTACATACTGTACAGTATGTCTGTATTATAGTAAATTGCATTATTCAGGAACATAACCTGGATTTGTAACAGGACCATCTGTACTGTATTTCTTTAGCTACAAAATAATGAAACAAATTTATCATCCCTAACCCAATACTATTTCCTTAATCCTGAACTCTCCTGATTTACATTGTTCTTATAGGAAAACCCCCCCCCCCTACCCATCATTTCACTAATACGTGGCAACTCTCTGATCCCTGACCCTGGTGAATACCGGGGACTCCCTGTATCGGGATGTGCTGAAGAAGCAATATCAGCTACCTTTTAAAGAAAGGTAATGTACGCTGCTGTAGAGTGCAAAATAATCAGCATGCATCGGGGAATCAGAAAACATTACCATCACTAATCTGTTCCAGTTTAGGTTGCCTCTCTCCCAAAGACCCTTATTCTTATGTAAGCCAACACCTGTTATGTTATGTGGTAGTATTTGTTCGTCTGTGTTCCCCACTGAAATACACATCTGATCAAGAGTGATGGCTGGACTTAACTCTGGCTTACAAATGTACACGTATGCAGCTTTGAAATACATCCAACTAGGTAACAAATGGTTAACCGAGGACTCCACATTTTGTCCTTCTTGCGCTGTAGTAAAAGTCCTACGGCTCTGTGCTATAACCTCTTTGAAATAAAGGCTACTTCAAACTTGGCACAAAACGCTCAGCTGAAACATGCAGAGTACAGCATTAGGGTTAAGCTAAGAAAGCAGTTGACATGTTTGAAGGCACGAAGACATGGGTGGCAAGGGACATGAAGAAAACCCACCGGGCCGCGCTCCCTACCTCTGGAGTCCCTGAAGTCCACGTGGGTCGGCGGGTAGTGCTTGCAGAGGCGCTCCAGGATCTGCTTGTAGTGCATGAGGCGGTGCAGAGGCCGGAGGAAGAAGATGTTGAGGGGGAGGTAGCACACCTTCTGGAGCTCGAAGTCTCGGCACATAGCCTCCAGCTTCCGGGAGCTCCGGCAGGCTTTCTCCAGCTCCATCAGCACCTCCGAGTGCTTCTGCAACTGCGGGGTGAGTTGCTGTATGGAAACGTGACAAAGGCACTGAGTCCACAGGTATGGCCTGGGACAAAAAGTAGCAGAACAACCCAAAAGCGGAGACACTTTCCCCTCTAAAACGTCCATATAAAATCTCACCATTTGGTATGAACCCTCTAGTGCAGCTCTAACAATGAAGTATCAGTATTACAACATTGATATGCTTGGGCTTGATTTTTAAAGTGAGACAGGTCAACAGCAGCAGTCCAAAAGCCATTAAAGGCTACTCTAGGAGGAATAAAAAGTGGTGTAAGGACAGGTACAGATGGAAAGGTTTGTGCTGCAGTTGCTTATTTTGCGGTATTTTATTATTCGTACTATATGAAAGAATGTTTGTCTCAGTTAACCATGTTTTGCAAAAAGGAAATTAACCAGTAAGGAAGCATCTTTCCTCAAAAAAAGATCAATAGGCTAAGTGGATCACAAACAGTCCAGAACATAGCCTTGGATATACAGGGACTAAAAATAAATAATTTTATTTGTATTAAGAAAGAGTGCACTTTGTGTGGTCAGTGAAAAATAAAAAAGGACAGACCACAGAAAATAAGGTGCCTAAACTGAAATTTAAAAAAGTGTAAGGATTTAGCAGGGATTTGGGAACAACAATGTAGTCTCCTGCTAAAAGGGCACAGGCTTCATCGTTTCTTTTTCAGAAAGAAGTACTAAATCATTTAATGATGACTTCATAGTTCATTGTGAAAGGTAATACAGAGTAATCTCTGATTCAAACACCAAAAAACAGAAAAACCCCTAACCCTCCAAGTGAATTATCATTATCCCTGACTCGTCATAGTCTCTCTAATGGCAGGTCGAGGCAGTGTAACAAAAGCAGGGAGGGATTGTGGAGTCTGAACTCATGACCGCACCAGTTGTGAGTTCAAATTCCCAGGTAGAAATACTGCTGATGTACCTTGATTTACCCAAGCAAAACCAGCACCATAAATGGGTACTGTGTAAAAAAAATTAAGAATTGCAAACTCTTGAAGTAGACTTGAAAAAAAAGATCAGCCAAAATAAGTTAAGAATTAGGAAATATATCCAATATTAAATCCAATGCAGCAAACAATTATCTCCATACAGCCCTGCTCTCTGGCTTAGTGAACCACCTGGCACACAGTGACTGCTTTATCAGCAGGATCTCCGTTATGCAATAGTGTTTAATTAGTTTTTGCGATTAGGAAAAGGAGAAGTGACCGTTAAACACAAGATGCTAAAAATGAAAAAAAATAAAACAACCCCGCAGGACAAACTCAGGATGAAGCCTTTAAACTCAGCGTGGAGGTAGAGGCTGTGGTGTTAGCTCATAATTAGTTCTTCTTGTGGCCTAGAGTGCCTCCTTTTCAAGCCATCTGCTTCTCCTCATGTCAGGATGAAGAGTTTGCCATGCAACTCAGAGCAAAACAACGCATTATCTCGGAGCACTCCTTTGATCTTCAGCTTCTTTTTTCCTTTTTAATTACCAGAGCACAATCATTTAAAGGGCATTTTAAATGCTTAAAAAACAGGAGAAAATAATGATCACCACACAGCAGATGAAAAACGAGAGGAAAGTAGCACAGGAAAAGCTGTAACTAGCTGTAACATAGGAAATATGCTATTCAAATTTACACAGCACCATGATCAGTGAAAGTGTTGCACTTTCCCCACAAAGAAAATGTCCTACATAAATACAGCAAGATTACTTTTACACTTTGACAAACTAGCACAATTTATACAAACCCCAAAAAAGGAACCTATTTTTGTTTGACTTAATATCTGGTGGAAATTAAAACATTAAAAGTGCAAAAAGTATTTTTAAGCCAATTAAAATTGATGGGCACTTTGCATCCAGTGGTGCAGAAAAAAAAAGTTACACTGGTGTATGACATGACTGTCATGGTGAAGCGCTCCAGACAAAAATGGTAATATATGTTTCATCTTAACAGCAGGAAGTGGCTGTTGCTTAGAGCTCATTATTAAGCCGAGGTAAAAGCCTTCCAATTCGCCTACAGTCATTTACAGGAGAAATTGTCAGGAAAGAACACAGCTACCATATTCCCACATGCATGAGAAAACAAACACCAGGAAGAGCATAAAATGTGATATCCCACTAGTCTTACCTTCAAACCCTGCATGTTCTTCAGCATCACGTCGCCAATCCTTTGGTAATCTCCTTTGATGTGTGCATTTGAGCGGCCTTCCCTATTGCATATCAAAAGAGCAAGGTTTAGACTAATTACCCTTTTTGATTTTTACTTTCATGAAACCTAGCTACATGGAACCATGACAAAATCAGAATTGCAGTGGTTCCTGGGTGAATAAATGCATTCAGACACCTACACTGTTACACATCCTCATCTGCCATTATGCAAGAGTCCTGCAATTCATTAGCCAGCAGATGTCAGTGTTGGGCTGGTT
The DNA here is from genome assembly GCF_040954835.1 of Lepisosteus oculatus. Taxonomy (NCBI): domain Eukaryota; kingdom Metazoa; phylum Chordata; class Actinopteri; order Semionotiformes; family Lepisosteidae; genus Lepisosteus; species Lepisosteus oculatus. The sequence continues at coordinate 6,348,805 of NC_090710.1, forward strand.
TCACCTCCTGAACTATAGAAATGTTAGACTATACAGTAATTATCAAAGATTTATTTTCATTTCCCCCTTTCTTTTAAGCAAAAATCATCACATAAAGACTAAGATAATGAAAATCATCTAAGAAAATGAGCACCACAGATAATGCATTCATTTTTTCCCCCACGAATCCTAATTCATTAAATAACATAGGTAAAAGGTAAATAACATATTGATAACACAAAGGTTGACTTTGGAATACCTCTGATTCATCCAGGTTTACCGATGGAAAAAAAAACCCAACTCATAAAGAAAACAAATCATAGCAGAGGATTTTGTTAAATGGTATTTTTGTCTGTTAGACCCACTTATCATTGAGCTACAAGAGTGGATTTTTATTCAATATATTATTTATATGGATGTATTATATTTATACTCCATATATTTTCTGGCACAACAGAGACAGCATCTTCAGAGCTGTCATGTCAATCCACAGCCACTCCCACAATTTAAGCTACTACCAGTATTTTCAGTCCCTCTGGATATTATGTGCACTCTAGGATGCCAGATCTCTCTTTAATGCACAGATGAAACAGCCTACATGAACTGAGAGAAACAGAGACTGAGAACTGAATGATTGCTATAGAGACCATTGCTCCACAGTCAAATAGGCCTAAGTACCATATCCAAATCATATGTAAAGTTACCAGGAGGCCTTATTAATACATATTTGTATTTTGCAGGCCATGTTGTGATGTTCCTATTTAAAAGGAGATTTGCCAATTCTGTGGCACTCATATGTAATTCTAATAAATGTCATGTTGTTGAACCAATGTTTTAATTTCCATATAAAGTCTCTATTGTTCTACACTGCCAGAACAAAAATAAAATGCTTAGATTGAAGTCTTATAGTAATTAAATGAAAAAAATGTAAACAGTTACTGTCCTCCCCACAGCCGAAGGACATGCTTAAAGCTTGACTATACTCCCTGGGCTAAAGATAATAAACAGTAAACATTAATCTCTCCCCCCAGATTAACTGAGTGTAAATCAGTAAATCAAAACGCTGTAAGAGATGTGTCTTACCACAGCGCAAGTCTCTGCTCAACTTCTTTCAGGAACCCAGCATGAAACTTGTAGAGGGGGTCAAAATTTGAGAAGATGATGTTCCTGAGAGAATCAGGCGTCGCCTCATCTTTTCCCACAGCATTCTGGAAGGACTGTGATGATGATAAAGAAATGCCACAGTTACAACCCACCAGTTAAAAATGGTGAACTTCAAAATGCCTAAAAATTTCACACCAAAGCATCTATCCATTCATTTTCTGTTTTATTCCAAAAAGATTTGCTAAGGAGCCAGAACCTATCATGGCAAACAATGGGCACAAGGACAGATACACTCTGAATGGGACACCAGTCCATTACAGAGCAGACAGACACAAACACACACCAGAGTCAATTTTCTCAGAAATCAATTAAAGAAACAGGAAGAAACTGGAGCAACCAGAGGAAACCCATACAAATATGGAGAGACCACACAAACTCCATACTGATAGCACCCCAGGACTTGCACACAAAACCTCAGTGCTGAGAGACAGTAATACCACCAGCAAGACAGCCCCACACACATTTAGGCATGTTACATGAAAAAATCTACAGGAAAAGTCAAAATCAGTAAACCCCAGGTTTATGGTTCAATGAACCCTGAGAGCACAAAATCAGAATTAAATACTAGAGAGTGCATAAAGGTCACATTAGTTATCCACTGTGGTGCTGGTGGCAGATTAGTGCATTTGTGAGAAATCAGTTACACAATTTTGCCATTTATAAAAATGAAAAAAAAACACAAATCTAGCAGCAACATCAAAAAACATATGATTAGCAAGTGCTACCCCACGGTTCCTACAAATGGCAATTATGATCTATTTGAGTTTCAAAGCACTGAAAGAAACCATAGAGAAGAAACACCTGCCTATCACTGGGCGATTTAAAGGATTTAAATTAAGAGCATCTGGAAGATGACAGGGGCACCAGAATGCGATTATACTATTAATAATGTAACACACTTTGAATTCTAATGTGTCCATTCAGTAATCTACTAAAAAAACTTGCAAAAATCTATATTCAATCCTCTATCCAATCGCTAGTTTATTATAGTATCGTGCTTCATGATTCAAAGTCATGCATTCTTTAACCAGACACATATCTGATCAATAGAGGAATCAATATCTAGATCGCGTACTGTAAGACAGTCCTTTAAAGGCTAATTTGTTAAGCACTCATTAAGAACTGAAATCAGTAGAAAATGAAATAGCCTGAAGTCTTTAGAAATTTTATTTTTCTTTATGTCAAGTGGGTGCATAGAAACCCCTCAGACAGGGGGGCCTTCAGATGCAGATGACCACTGTTCATTTTAAGCAGGTTCTTGGAAAGGGATGAAGGCGGATCTTCAAAAGACTCGCGCTCAACAGGGATCAGGCATAGTAAAAATATGTTAAAAAAAAGTGATTTCAAGAACTGCTTCCAACAAAAATATTTAGATTTTGTACAAACCCCTCTTGGCCTTTTTGAAATTTCCCAAGTGGTAGTGTTACGGAAATGTCTGCTAGAGAACTGAACCACTGGAACAGAACCAAACTGTTTCCAGAATCTCTTGGGTTCTGGTAGTTGCATTTCCATATTTTCGAAATGGGGGACCTGAATGAAACCCATTTCATAGCTGCTACACATCTGAGGCTTTATTTGGTATCTGGTTAAGTGCTTTAAAGTTGTACATTCTAGAATAGCACACATTCTTGGTTTTATGGATGAGTTTAGTAGTTAGGTACAGTATGTGCAATTTTTGCCTTTTGACTTTATGTCCTTTACTTGCTTGTGGTGGTCTGTGTCTTAATATTTATATTGCTTCCTTAATAGGAAGACAGTTTATGCACAGCTTTCAAAGAATGCAGATATCTAAAAATCTGTTATTCATCATTTCAAAGCTAAACACTTTGCTCTTTGTGTAACTTTAATTTCCGTTTATGAGTCTCCATGGTACCGTATCTAAGACTGGCGATTTGTTGTAGATTTTAGACTAAGACTAAACAGCAGCTGTGAGGAGCAGTGGTCAGGGCTCTGGACTCATAACTTCAAGGTTGTGGTTTCAAACCTGGGGAGAGATACTGTAGATGTACCCTTGAACTAGATACCTCACTCATACTGCTTTAGTAAAATTCCCAGCTGTAATAACTATGTAGAAATATATGTCTAGATAGAAGTGTCATCCAAATTCATAATGAAATGCTGTTGCTCCATGACCTGATTATTTTTTAACTTAAAACGCAATCAGCACTGCAATTTTGTGAGCACCAGTGAAACAATCTGGGGAACTACATTATGCCCAGGTTTCACTCCTCTTGTGTGGTGTCGGAATCTGCCAAGCCTCCTGCTGAAAGGTTTCATGTCATTCAAGAATGCCAAAGTCACTATCCCCTTAGATGCTGCCTGGCTTTAGTGCTGCCAACATACTGATATGAGTGCTTATTGGTCCAGGACAAGAAGAGAAAATCAATATCAAATAAATCAAGGGTTTGTTCACTCTGTGTAGATTTAACACAGAAGACAGTTTGCGAACCTGACCGCTCTCTTGCCTTTTTCCAAATGATGAGAGGGCAGAATCTTCAGTCCAGATAGGCTCCCCACAGTCATTTAGAGTAAAATTTTTGCATCTTTATAAGATGGATATGGATAAAATGCTGACCTATTCCCTGCATTATTAAAATGTAAATATTAAATGTGTAAAATGGATACTTTTACTAATCTCTTGTTGACCACAGCGTTGGGGCAGCGTTGCGTAGTAGTGGGTTTGTAAGTTTGTAAGTGGTCTTACAAATGGCAGGTTGTGGGTTCAAGTCCCAAATCAGCTACAGAAAAGGGAATTGTCATTTTTGGGGTGTAATCACTATGACGGACTAGTGTCTCTTCTTGGGGGGTGAACTCAGGATGATCTCTGGTCCAATGAGCTATTGCCTTTTAGATATGGAAATGCATAGACCACAGAGTACCGTTGAGGTTTACATATGTGACTAAAGTGTATTAAGAGGGCTTATTTTTAGAATTTATTTTATACCTTTAGTATAATGTCATAAAAAAATAATTCCACCCTAAAAGTCCAGAGAAATGCACATTTTAAAATTATGTTCAGAAAATAATATGAAATTGTTTGACAAAACCATCTGAGCCACTGAAATTATTGTTGAAACTTAAAATCCTCTGGGCTACTATGGCTTAAATTGCATTGTGTTTTCCATGCAGTAACTAATGATGCCATCACCCCTAACAAGCAAAGTCTTCTGATCTTATCTTGTAAGGTTCCTAAATAAAAAATACATTTAACTTTTCACAACCTGTTCACAGTAATTCACCCCATCTGGAGAAACTTACCACGATAACAACCTCCAGGTCCTTCAAGTATGTTCTCTCAGTAGTCAGCAGCTCTTTGGCAATGAAGTAAGCTTTGTCTGTGGGAAACCTCTGGAAAAGCAGAAAAAGAAAATCACTCAATGGCCATTCTTCTTAATACACACTATTAATGCTACCAGTGCTGTGCTAAGCAGTATAAGGTCCATAATTTAATAAAACCTGTAAACCTTGCTGCTTAGATTATCCAAATAAGTTAGGCTGCAATTGGAAGGAGAAACAAGTGAAGTTCACAATAAGTTAGAACAGATAAAAGCAGGGCACTTGTGAAGGGTTTCTGGCTGGACAAATTACAATACATCTTACATTTCACTCACCGTCCCAGTCCACCCAAAACAAATTTGAAATATCTTGACTTGTGTCTCAGTTTGCGTGATTGTTTCATATCCCAAATTACTTCTGTAAAATACCCTGGTCTTGAATGCAATGCGAAGTGACATAAGAACATACAGTAAGAAGGATTACAAACAGGAGGAGGCCTTTCAAGCCCTCCAGCCTGTTTGGTTATTTAATTGATCCAAATAGTAGTTTGGTTGTTCACTGATCCAAGGATCTCACCCAGTCGGTTCTTGAAAGAAAACAGGACATGGGCTTAAAAAATATGTCTGGATAGCTTGTTCCAGATTCCCACAACCCTTCGGGCAAAGAAGCGCCTCCTGTTCAATTTTAAATGCACTACCATGTAGTTTCAACTTGTGCCTTCTTGGGATACTCCCAAGCAAGTCTCTTCATTGAGAACACTGCAGTAGCTGCCCTGTTCTATAAATGAATGCGTTTCAGGTTGTCATTGCAAATGGGAATCTGCTCTTAATGGACTTTTCTGACGAAAAAAAAAGAGATTGAGAAATGAAATGTTAAGTATACTAGTTACCCCGCTCTCCAAAAGCCATTCAAAAGTAAACCCCACCACAGTATTTTGTAAAAGCAAGACAGGATATTAAACACAAACAAGGAAAAGCAGATCTAGACAACATTTACAGTAAATTTTCTATGATATGATGAGCCCAATCATCTCCACCAAGCACTGTTCTCTGACTCAGTGAACCACCCGGCGGGCAGTGAATGTTTAAGCAGCAGGGATCTCCATCATGCAATATTGTTTAGTTTATTTAATGAGCCCCACATAAAATAAAAATATTATATCAATCTGCATTTCCTTGTTTAAGTTTATATCCCATGTTGCTTTTGGACGGGGATCACTATTCCAGAACTATTATCAGGTTTACTGCCAGTGTTGTGTTTCAAAAAGCAAGGACCCCAAACCTTCCTCCTGACTTCGTCCTCATCATCGGTGCGCACACACCCTGCGTCATTGAGCAGGGGGCTGGTGAGGGGAGAGGGCTGCCTAGCGTCTGGGCTCAGACCAGGGGACAGGATTTGCTTCTTTGCCGCCAGGCCTGCCTGGGAGTTCACAGAGTTCTCCGACAACCTCGGGCTGCTCGTCGCAGAGCCTGGAAGAAATCAGAAAAGAGGGTTGAAGGGGAGAAAATAAAGGTACTTGGGGTGTTTTGCGCAGGTGTCACTTCAACTTCTACACGGGACCTTCAGTTCGATAAAAGGACATTGCAGAAACAAGTAGAGAATCAGTCTGATGCCAGCTATCCAGCGTTTAACTGATTATAAGCTGAAACCAACACTGCCAAAAACCCTAAATAAATCCCTATGCTAGTCTTAAGGAACTCATCTCAAAGAACTACTCATTTTTTATTTCATATTCACTTTTGTTTTTAATTTTCCAGACTTGCTAGCAAACCATACACAATGTACTATTTGTGTTAGGTTCAATGAATAATAGCTGGTGAGGCTCACTATTTATATTTTATGGCCTGCAATTGAAAACATCAAGAAAATGACTACAGTATATTGCTTGATGACATACTTGCCCATAACTGCTTTCTGTCCTCTGATTGCACTATAATGGCATGAATAAAACAGCAGTTAAGCTCAGATTACACTTCTATTCTAACTCTAAAACAGAGTTACAAACTAATGAAAGAATGCCAATGACGACAACTAGGAAACTCTCAACTGCGTTCACCATACACACACACACTACAAACACATGCATGCCCACACAGTACATGTATATATTATACCAGATTATATATATATACATGCAACTAAACAGACTAATGTTCTAGCTAGCACGTTACAACAGGATGGATGGGGTTCCCTAGTGCCTACATGATCACAAGACATCATTTGGTGTCTAAAGAAGATACCAGAGTCCTGCTTCACAAACGTCAACTTTATTGACACTAGTGCACAACCTTATACAGTGTTAAAAATTGTAAAAACCTTTCAAAAAGAAATATCAAAACAGCAGTAGAAGAAACCAGTGGGTTTTTTTTTCCAAAAAGGAATCCCAGCTGAAGACTACAAAATACAAAGTGTGAGAGAGAGATCGAGTGACACAAACAGCAGCACAGAAAAGCTCTGAGATTGTGCAGATACATTCTGGGGCCCAATGCAAAGGATGGGCCTATTGCTTAAGAGCAGAAAACAGTGTCATTGTGGTTAGGTGTTACAATGAACAAAGCCCTCATAAATTACTGTTTGCCAGAAAGTCCAGTTATTTTCCGTTTCTGTGCTTGTTGTGAAGGATGTGAAGGATCAAACAGTTAAAAATACAAAGAATTAAAGACATTGTGCTTTTTACTTCAAACAGTCTTTGTGCCTAAGCTTTTCCAACACCTTGGCAGCAGAAACACAAACAGGAGGCTCATGGACAGTCTGTCTGTTTTGTTCTTGCCAATTTGTCTTGTTCAAGACCTAGATAAAGCAGCACATTCATCAGCAGGTGCCCTATTTCGTGCAAACTACAGCTGGAATGCTGTGGTATCATGTAAAAAACATATTGCTTTAAAAAACCCATGCACCATTCTCTGCACAAAACAAGTGTGAAACAGAGAAGACAAATAGAAAAAGTAAACTTTGATTTTTCTTTATTAATAAACTCAAAATTAGGAGAAAGAAGCTTTATAAAATATTTACCCCTCAGACCAACTGATGAATGTGCTGTTTTATGGCACACAGTAACAGCTAAGCAAGAGGTTAGACAGAGGTTGGAGCCAAGAATGGCTCCGCAGAGTCACAGTCTTGTTAAAACTGTTGAAAAAGCTATGGAATAAACACCATGCGTGAGACCAGCCACCTTCCCCTGACATGCTGTACCAGGTACAGTGGACAAACCGTTACAAACCAAGAACTGTGGCATCACAGGTCCATGCTTTACACCAAAAGCGTGGAGTTAGGATTGGTGAGTACAAAGCAAACAGGCCTGGAATGTTGGCTTACATATTAGGTGCTTGCAATGACAATGCGATGCAGCAGTTAACTTTACTGATATAATAATAATGGGCATATACCAAATATCTAAGTCTACCAGAATTTACGGATAAAATATGAAATGAATATAAAATTAAGAGCGACAAACTTGCAAGTATCACCTTTGGAAACCAACATCCACTCTTTTGCTGAATGCAACAAAGTTACTCTCTGGGTCTGCAGTGATCCCGTTACTGATGATAATCCTGTGCTTCTTAAATAATTGCTCTAAAATGCAGACGCTTATAAAGATATATCACAACTGTTTTAAGATTAACTGTGGACTTCTCTTTAATCAATTATGGAGGTTCAAATAAACACGGGCAAGCTTATAAATACCTTGCAACCACAGACTTCCCTCCCTTCATGGTTGCTCTGATTATAAATGTGATGTTGAATCAAAGAAAAACCCTTCTTTTTAAACAAAAGAGAGAGGAATCTGTTTGTTTTTAAGAATTACTAATGTAAAAGAAACCTCTCTAAGCCTTATAATCATGCTTCTATACATGTTGTGTTGTAGGTTTTCATTTTTCTTACTATTTGTGAAGCACGGCAACCTGCACAAAGAACTTACCTCAAGCCCTGGCTCTCAGACTTTGACTCTGAACCAAAATTACAAATCACCTCAGGTTTAGAGCAAAGAAAAATGAAAATTAGAAAATTCTTCCATTGTTCTTATTGAGTATTTGCTTATCATACATCTTTTATGCTACAAGTTATGGAGGAGGGCTTGACAAGCAGGTTGTTTGGAGTTTTACTGTCCACATATCATGACAGATGTAAGAAAGGTAAACAGTAGTAATAGATACCTGAACCTTTAGCTGAAGACATGAGTACTCAGCCTCCCATCTATCTGAAGTAAAATAAAATAAATAAAAGCAAATGCCTGCTCCAGGAATTAGCAAAAGCACACAGCCATGATGAACAATGAAGATAACAAGCCACGGGATGCTGCTGTGTATTTTCTTTGACACAAATGTAGCATGCGACACCAATCGAATGTATTTGTGAAACCCCATGTTCCTTCTCTCAAAATTCGTTTTCTCTTCATTTTAAATTTGCTCAGTCTGATTTCCTTCAACACCACTCTATCTATGCTCCAGTTACCAGGATCACTGCATTAAGGGAACAGAGAGTTTAACTTCCCCTCTTTGCCCCCCGCCCTCCCATCACCCAATTTACAAACGGTTAATCTTTCCAAAATAACAGAGTATCTGGACAGTGCAGGAACAAGAGGTACACCATGCTTTGAGGAGAGAAGAAGAGGACAATGAGAGACTTTACTCCCAGAAGTACATGCTGACGCAACAGTGCTTACATTGACAGAAAATTAAAAAAGCATTGTATTAGATATAAATATATTTCAATAAAATTAAAAAAAAAACTTCAAACAAATGACAATAATGAGCATGAAACCCCAGCAACCTTGACTTTATAAAAGAAAAAAAGAAGGAAAACAAAGAGCAAAAGTATTGCTTTTGGACGGCCTGTATGTGCCCACAATGAATGCTTGAAAGACAGTTAAGCAAGTGAATCATGCTTTGCCAGGCTTGGGCATTGGTTAGTGCCATAATCAACTCAGCCCAGCGGGAAATGAAGAAGAAACAAAAAGATTTAAGACAAACAATACATACTTAGGGAGCAGAAAACCAACTGACCTTTATAGTGTATCACTACAAGTCAAACCTACCTGTACGTTTGGTAAAAAGGCCTTACTTGACCATACGGCTAACTCCACTGCACAATGACATCTCCATGACATTGTAATAAGACCAGATCTGCCTCATAGCAAAGCAAAGGTTTACTGAGCAAGAGCTCCAACAATTACCAAAGTGATATCTTCAAAATATACCATAGAACAGCACTGTAAAATGCAACTGTAAAAGAGTTCACAAGTGTTTCTTTTCACAATAGGTTATTTAATGTTTAGAACATCTATTTTTACTGTAATGAAGTCTACAGTAGATCTGAAATATAGTCATTGTCCTAACTCAAAAGCAACTGAAACAGGAAGTGTTAAGATGGCACAATTCAGTTATTTGAATTATTGCTAATCACCTTTTGTGGTTTTAATTTCATTGGAAGATTAAATGTATGTTTATCCTGGCGAGCGAATTAACAGTTACAATTTTAAGCAGTTTAGCAAGTCTAGGAGGGTGTGAGTAATATAGCAGACTCCAGCTTTGGATACAAATTGCCAAGCAGATCGAAATTTCCAGCAAATTAAACAGACACTTGATGAAGCTGGCTTTGAAAATGCACTACAGGAAAAACGAAGGTTTTCTCGTTGTATTTATGCAAATTAAAATGTAACAGAAGTCACGTTTTGTGTTGCAGATAGCATAATGAACATCCCCACCGGGTGTTAATTTTACTGTCAATCCAGAGATGGCTTTACTCTGACTGTTCAAATAAGTACTGGGGTAATACTGAAAACACACACTGTAAAAGTAAGAAGCATAGATCCCACTGATTAGCTACATAATCAAGGTGAAAATTAAAAAAAGAAAGAAAACGAAATCCTTTCAGGACGTATTAATCAAATTTATCACTCTTACACTTACAAGTACCACCAAAATATTTACCTATTGCACACGCCTATTATTTAAAAAATCGTTAGAAAAGCAGACAGCAAGTGCACAATTTAAAAAAAATCCTACTCTAAAAAAAACTAGAACCGCTAATTCATCCGTTTACACAATATCCACAAGTGTTAAATGTTTCTTTCAAATAGAAATAAAGGTAGATGAAGGCATATTACTGAATGCTTGGACTTGGACTCCTTCAAGCACTGCAGAAAGTGTTTCCAAATCAGACTCAACATCCCCTTTAAGACAACCACTGCTTCTTACATAAATGCCTCTAGAAGAACAGAGCCTGTAAAGAGCGTCCTGCAACTGAGCCTGCTCTTTTGGCTGGAATATAATATACAGGTACTCAAGGCTTAGTATACACAATAAAGCCCGTCAGGTGAGGTTACAAGATGTGTATCTTGTGCTAGTCACCTTGTTTCTTGTTGCAGCACAGTGCAACAGTAGTAGACCGAGCATTTGTGAATCAAAACTACAGGTAATGGAACCCACGAGAGGAATAAGCCATTACAAAAGTAAGATTTCATTAAAACCAGCATGTGGAGTTTAAAATCTCTTACATTTTTGGCACACCTACAGTACATACTGTAGGATGCACCAAGACAACTCCACTTTCTTGAGTTTTGTTTTAGAAACTGTGGCAAGAGGGGTTGGCACTTAGAGGGGCTGTTTTCAAAACTGTTCAATTCCAAAGCACAACCTTCCGCCGCACCACTGCCTTCAGAGGAAAAGACGTCATTCTGTCATTCTTAATTTCTCTTTGAGTGAGAAAGAGCCACATTAATCCTCTACAGTTTCCACTTATTTCAGAACCTTCAAGGGCAGCCTTTCCTTTGAACTATAAAAGGTGTGCATTACACCCTGAATGAAAAAGCCTTTCATGTATCCTTCTTAATCTCTAAACAGATGTGCCCTCACTACTGGAGAGCAGGAAATCCCCCGCCCCCCCTCCTCCATGCAGATGTTAAGGTTTACTGTACATTCCAGCTCAGTCATTTGTGCCTTGAGGGTCACATGTATTCTGATAGAAATGGAAGGCAAAAGGCTTTCTTGCACTTGTATGTGACATCTTGTCTAAAATAAGAAGCTGTAATTATCCGAACACCAACCCAATGAGGTCAGGTGCCCCATCGTAAAACAAATAGGATAGTTTTGCATTTCTAACAGCTGAAGATTTTACCACCATCTTCATCACTTAAGTTAAAACACCCATCCTCCTCTATCTCTTCATCTAACTGCAGGCTCCCAAAGGAATACTTGTTTCTAGGCATTGGCGATGAGCTCACAGCAATTGGATTGCCGAACATGAGAGGGTGGCTATAAGGGTTGGCCATTTCGGACTCGGAGTCGCTGGATTCCGTGCCACTACTTGTGGACCCATCGATCATTTGAACAGCCCCTACGTGGTCTACAGCACCACCACTGAACAGCCTCTGCATAGCTGGGCTCAACTTGGCCTGCCCTGGGGCAGACAAGCCATTGGCCATCATTCGCCGCTCCAAAGCAGCCATTCGCTCTGCTTTGGAGAGGTTTCCAGGCCGATAGTCATTCACAGGGGTGGAGGTGACTTGACTGAGGATGAAGGGGTCTGTATCCGAACGATTACGAGCGTTCTGCAGTTTCTGCAGGTGAGGCCTACCCACAATCGGTGAATAGTTGCCATACCGTTGGCCTGTCTCCCTGGACTCAGGCTTAGAACTAAAACAGTGGCCATCCTCCCTGTGATTAGCCTTGGAGCCAAGACCATTCTGCTCCAGGTAACTGTGAGAGCCAGTCCTGTTAAAACTGCTCATGTGGGGACTAGAGCTCTTGCTCCCCGGTGTGTGTGGGGCAGTCAAGGGGCTGCGGTTTGCTGAACCTCTGAAAATCTCATCTACAAGAGTGCTGTGTCTTGGCATGCGAGGTGTACTGCTGCCATAAAATAAGAAGTTGGTTGGTTCCTCATCATTGAGCTCTTCGGTGAAATTGTGTGGGGGACCGGAATAGGGAGAGGCGTCCCTGTATCTACCTTTGTTCCAATTTTCCTCCCTTTCCCGAGGGTAGAAACCGTTACTGCCACTACTTCGAATTACCGGTTCATCCTCATAATTGTCATTTGTTTGGGACTGGGACCTGGTGACGCGGCCCTTTACCACGTCATACTCGCTATCTATGTCACTGCAGTCAATATAAGGGATGGAGGAGCTGCTGCCCCTGGCAGCCCGGGATGCTGGACCTGTGCTCGGTTGCTCCACTTGCTGCTTGCCCTGCGAGAGCTGGCCTTTTCCTTTGCTGCCCCCATCCATCAGCTCGGCCCTCCTACCCTCGTGGGGGCTCCGGCGGGATGAGGGGCTGGGGCGCTGCTGGGTTCCGCCGGCTTCGTCCGCGGGCTCCGTCGCCGGCTCCTTCACTGGCCGCAAGGATTTCATTGGGGAGTCCAGCTGGTCTGCAGCAGTGCTGCCGGGGCTCTGAGAACAGGCGACAATGAAGAGAAACGTGCCGTGACACGCGACATCAGAGCAAAACATTTAATGCTCCCTAACAAACCTAGGAGCAGAAGCAAGAGAGGGTTTATAACCTTTTGTAAACCAGTTTATCCTAGTTAATTTTCTGATGTATGTTCCAATTAGATAAGTGCTTGAGCAAAAGTAAACTGTTTTCTTCACTATAAGGACTTCAGTCAATACAGCTGGCTATGTAAAAAGGTATACGTTATAAAACAAAAGAACAGCACTGACTGCTATACTCCCAAAAATTTCCAGACAATTGTTCCACCCTTCATGGGCTCCCACTCAATTTTTACAATGTATTTGATAGATACTCTTGTACATGTTCTGTCTACAGCTGCTCTATCGGATTATATCTATTAGAGGCTGACCAGCAACACAAGGTGACAAAAATGGTGCCAGCAGCAATCCCACCTGATCGGTACTAGGATGAGAGATCTTTAAGGAAAGCCAGATTCCTGCTGTAAGTGATATTAGTAGAACAGTAGGTACAGTAGCACTTCTCTTTGGACCTAAATGTCCAAACCAGTACCTCCTATGGCTACTGGGAACACAGTACTTTTGCTGTAGGAGGTGCTATCGTTCAGAAAAGATATTAAACAAAGGCCTAGCAGCTTTCAAAGGAATAGGGATGTTAACCCCTGTGTCCTGGCTAAATTCCACTTATCCGGCTTATCCAGCTTTTCACTTCTCCACCTGATCCAGGTCTGACCTGGACCCCTTGGAGGTAGTGGCTGAGAGGAGAATGATGTCCAAACTAGAGGCCATCATGGACAACTTCTCTCATCCCCTCTATGACAGGCTTGCAGGAATGAAGAGCACGTTCAGCAACAGACTGATTCATCCACGGTGCGACAGGAAGCGCTACAGGAGGTCATTCTTGCCGTCTGCCATAAGACTGTACAACGCATCCATCTTGCGTCTGGGCAGAGGCAACATCGACAGTGACCTGTTTCTGGACTAAACGCATCTACACATCTACTGCTACATCTGTTCTCTTTCTTTTTCTTTTTCCCCGTTTACAACCACTTTTTGTGTAATATATGCCAGGGACCTGTGCAATACATTTATATTTATATCTATAGTTACATCTATATTTATATTCATATGTGTGATACGATTTTCTGTGTACTGTTCTGTTCTAGTTTGTTCTTGTGTGTCTGGACTGTGAGTAACTCTTGTATTGTATTGTATGTATTGCACTATTATTATATAATTCATTACACTGTGGCTGTGTTATGTGTTAAGCTGCTGTTGCACTGCAATTTCCCTCACGTGATCAATAAAGTATCTATCTATCCGCTCTGTAGCGTGGCTGCTGGCAAAGAAGGGCTGCACATCACTACTGGAAGAACTGGTACTTTCCTATATGCAAAACGCTCTGAGATCTTTTGCAAAGAAAAGTTCTATACAAAGACCAGCAATGATTAATTTGAAGGCATAAACATTGTTTCACTGACTGCAATACTGACTTGCTTTGGCACTTCGGACCGGCGCTCTGAAGGCTGTGGAGACAGTCCTGTGTTAGACTGGATCTTACTGTGCTTCCTGGAAGACAATGAACCAAAGTAAGGAACAACTGTGCAATCTCTGTAAAGAACACGTTAAACAGACTTAATTAACTGGCAAATGCTCCTGCTTCTCAACTTCCGCTTTCTGCCCCGATCAATAATTAGAAGTATGCCCAGCCTTCAAACTCCCTGAGGTAAACAAATTGAATCAAACAGACAAGCCTCAGTCTCAGTCTGCCCAGGAATCCTCTTCCCTTGTAGTCTATTTCAGAAGAGATTCCAGATCAGCATCAATGCATGAGGCTGATTATTAGAATCTTTTCAGATTCAAATTGAAAAGATCAATCTCAAGGTACACTAGTAACTATTAAAGAGTCAGATTACCATTAGGACTAGACACACCTTCAATAAATTACTCCATCAGCCCCTGCATCACAAGATCTGTATTTGTTTCAAGTTTAATGCATAACCAAAACATTCTGAAATCAATTTATTTGGACATTTGAGTGAACCCAGTGATCCGGAATAACACTGACTTTCTGTGGATTACATGTTACGTTTGTTCATTCCTGCTGCAAAGCACAAAAGACATTGTATTTCCGAACTTGACTGTAAACACAAGGTGGTTACCCAGGATCCTTCTGGAAGGAATGACACCAAACCTTTTTTTTATCAGTAGTGGAAAAGGATCAGCAAATATAGTGGAGGACCATCTATGATGTCACACAAGAGGCATGCAAAAAAAACAAAAAACTATCTCACCTTTCAAAGGGAACCTTTTTGAATTCTGAATCCCTGACATAATCAAGCACCTGCTTCTGTGTCCGACCACTAGAAAAAGAAAAACAAAAACCTCTTGTAATATATGACAATAATCTATGACAACTGATACATCAAAAGCCCAATTAAAGGTGGATGAACAGTGCAGTAATAAAAAATGAATACTACCATATCCATTTCAATGGCAATCTAAATTAGTAGCCCAAGAGTTCATTATTTTTTGTATTTTGGCCATTACGTCTTTATACTCTTTTCCTGACTTGTGAAAGGGTTCATTATAACATTCTGAAATCATATTATTTCCTAAATCTTGTAAGAAAGTTCCTTCTTTAAGGCATGAAATAGGAAAATCTAATTTTGCCTTCATGCAGATCTTATCTTTTCCTGTATTATGTCCAACTGGCTACATTCACTGAAACAATTAATCCCACATGCTCCAGAAATCTTTCCTTTTGAATGAAAATTTTCCTCCAGAATCATGACATTTTTAAATGTTTGTTGCACACCAAAGCATTCTAACATACAGTAAACATTTGTAAAAGCACAGTAACGTGCTGCCACCATTTTTTAAATCCAGAGTGGAATTATTCCTGAAATTGAAGAAGCTTACATTTCACACCCCAAAATCCATGTCGGACTCCTACAAATATATTACTGATTACCGATTAATACACAGTTTTTACCAGGGATTAAAAAAGATGCAGGAGTGACGAATGTACTGGAGAGTGAAAATCAATGAAGCACTCTGTTTAGGTGCCTGCATGAAACGCATTTTAATGGCAGAGATGATCTCAGCAAAGCCTACTTCAAGGAGATAAGATAAAGATAGCCTGCTGCCTTCCAGTGAAATTTAAATTAACCAACCCCGGCACACTGACACCAAAATAGAAACTATATAACGTGGAATAATTTGATTCTTACTTTTAATAAGAGCCCTGCTGGGAAGTGTTAGTATACCTGAATCTGAAAGAAGAGCCTCTACTGAAGAGAACTGGCTTGGGTTTGGGCTTAGGTTCCTCAAAAAGTCTGAAGAAAGCGTGATACTCCACACAGATCTTCCAGAATACCTTGCAGCAATCCCGGCTGGCCATCAGAAACTCCAGCGTGTCTTGGTAGGTGCTCTGCTGCAAATGGGTCAATCACATCCACACCTAGAGCACAACTTTTGCCACTTTTTAACCATATGAACAGCACAAACCAGGTCAAGCCATTGCATTTAATAAGTATATTTTTAACTTTCGTAGTATGGACATTTTTCTTATTCTCCAAGTTTATTTTCTAATCAATAAAAAAGGACAACGCATTAACAGTTTTCAGAAAAGCAAACAGCTCCTGCAAAAACATTCGCCATCACCATAGTAGTATTTACCACCATTTGAAAATTTGAAAAGCACAAAAAAACTCATTCCAAAAACTTAAAAAAACAAATCCTTTAACCTCAGAAGTCCAGCGTGGTGCTTGTTTCTCAATTTTAAGGTAAATTGCAAAAAACAAACTTACATTCAAGTCTGGGCGCAGCTTGATGAGAAATCGTTTCCGTTTAAAGCTCAGCTTCCGCACCTTAGACCAGTTAAAAGCATTGATCTTTGTGTGACCCTTTAAAAAGGCACAGAAAAGAAAAGCAATTTATGTTTCCAATGCAAAGATGTCAAATCCCACAGACGAACACTGAATATGGTACCTTCCTTTTCAAAGAAGGTTACAATTACATTTCATCATGTTCTCAGAAATCTTTCTACAGGAGAGTGAAAATTAATGTTTACCATTGATTATGTTATGTTTAAAATAGGCTTAAGAAGCAAAAACATCAGGAAACCAATTATATTTCTCTAAATTAACTCACACAGGTCTGATCTGCACTGTGAAAAGGTTCATTCTAAATTTACTCTTTGCAGAGATACAGACATCATTGTAAACCATCGCTGAACAGTGCTGTGACTTCTTGAATCACGTACAGTAACAGGAAAATCCTGGGACAGGGTTGTCCTTTCGTGCACACTAAACCTTTATTCATTTGGCAGATGCATCCTTTCAAGACAAAAGTGGTACATGAAACTTCATAAACCACAAAAACATAAGCGTAGCACTAATTAAGTGCCAAGATGCTGCGCAGCACTAAGCAGTTTCAGGACTGATTGACAGGAAATAGAGTCATAAAACCACACTCACTAAATGGGGTATTAGTCACACGCCTCTAGGGTTAGGTATATCCTGAAGAGATGCATTTTCAGTTTCTGACATTACTGATTACTGACCACAATACTGGGGCCCTTGGTTCAATTCCTGGGGTACTATCTGTGAGGCGTTTGCATGTTATGCTCGTGTTCACATGGCTTTCTGTGTGGTTTCCTCCAGGTACTCTAGTTTCTTCCCACAGTCCAAAGGCACACTGGTAGGTTAGTTGGCTTCTGAGAAAAATTGGCCTTGGTGTGTGTGTGTCTGCCCTGCAATGAACTGGCATCCCATCTAGGCCTTGCGCCCCATTGCTTGCTGGGATAGCCCCTATCCCCTGCAATCCTGTATTGGGGGAGGAGGTAAGAAAATGGATGGATTCCGTTCAGCACTGGAATTGGAGTCTTAATGAACTGGATCTCGGTGTTGTAGCGCAAACATAGGGCCTGATAGTAATCTCGAGATAAGCTGTACAGCACCATTGGAAGCCCTTCAGGCTAGCTCTCCAGTTCTGTTTTTTTAGAAGGTGGCAGCATCTGTACCCCTTATTACCTGAAACACTAAGATTCCAGTGTGGGCCACAGCCAGATTGAGTTTGGTTCCCTCTCTATCCTTGGCAGGATGGATCCGGATTCCATACATCTCCAGCCGTCGAGCAATTTCAAGGAGCTGATAGTCCGACTCTGCTGGTGTCTGCCCACTGAAAGACAACAAGCCGAACCAAACCAGCAATGAATTAGGAGCTGACCCAATACTTTGTCTTCATCTTTAAAGACTATATTATCCTTAAAGGTTTCATACCTTTAACTATTTCTTTAATTACTCCTTATGCTTCTTTACTGTCCCTAGTAAGCAAACACTGTTAGCGTATTTCACTGTGAAAAACCGGGGATAATATTACACTACGTTGTCCTCACTAGCTGAACTTTGTTAAATGGCAGGCTGTGCCTGGGTGTGTCACTGATTGAATCTCTCTCAAAAGAGCACCCATGGGACACACTACAGTTTATTTAATATTTAAAAGACATTTTTAATGCATGTTGCCACATATGCTTCAAAACTATAAGCAAAATGTGATGTAAAACTTTTTTTAAATATTGTGCATTCTGGTCACCAATATTTATCATCTCTGCAGTTAAATATGGCAAAATGTTTCATTTCAGGGAAGTGTTAGACACGCATTTTAGACATCCATGTTACAGAAGATATCAATTTTATGAATTGTCAGGAGCTGTATGACCTTCCCACAATGATGACAGCTTTGCAGAAGTGAAACTTTAGATTTTTTATTCTTATTGTCAGATAAACTGTTAAACTTCCTTAACTACCATGTTGGAGTTAGAAAAACACTGAAGTAATCTGGTAAATAACCACAAAGGCTCTGAAAGTTCCTGAACTTATCTGATACCACTGAAGTTCCAGAGAAGAACAAAGACTCAGATACACCAATAGTATATACCCTCTATCTGAGTTCTGGAAAATTATTTCCTGTTTCCTGGATGTGGTGCTTAATTAGAATGCCTAATGTTGATTTCACCCAAAAGACAAGTAGCAAGAATTATGTCCCAAAAGAGAGTTGGGAGTTAGAGGCTAGCAGGCACAGTAAAATGTAAAATCTCCAGTTTCAAAAACTGGATTAATATATCAGAAACTTCAGTCAATTAAAGGATGATATTGGAGCACTTCATGGTTTATTACAGTAATCGATGTACAACCTTAAGAAAGATAAATTATAGAGAATTTCTTTCATTCAAACCCCTTAAAGCTGTGGCCAAGTTGTAGGTGTTCATTGTATGCATCCGAACTTTTATCCATGTGATATAGCACCAGCAGCACCCAAACGTTCAAACATAGCAGGAAATTAAATGTAAAGGTGCAGTTTTGCATTTCTTTTTTTATTTGTAATGGTTTTTAAGAATCTTTGTCACGTGGCTGGATCTCCAAATGTTATCATTTTGAAGCCTTCGGATAGCGGCAAATTCCATAGCAGTGCAGCAAGTGCTGTTTAAAGCACACTAACTGATAAAACAGTTCTCAAAACAGTATTTCCATAGTATTCTAGTAAGAGGTATTCTAGTAAATAGAAATAAAAGCAAATAAAAAAAGTTTCTTTGTAAATGAATAGGAGGAAAAACATGCAAAAGAACTGAATAAGAAAAACAATACAAAATTCTGTTACATTGTACATTATGCAGTACAAATCTGACATCTATGAAGTCAGTGAAGAGCCACAGCATGAATGTGTGTATCTAGAATGGGTCCTTGTACAAACCAAAATAGGCTCACACATTCAGTACAGCCAGCTGTTTCACAGGAGTTATCTCATATTTGGCAGTATAATTTTCACACACCAGGAACCTTAGGCTGATGCCTTTTTCCTATTGAGTACGCATGAAATAATTCCTTGTTACAACAGTAGACTATTCCAGGCACCCTATGTTTCGCATCAAACAAATTCCCCCCAGGCTCAAACCACTGAGATACCATAGTGGGGAAATATCCCAGAAGGAACTCAGCTGGTAAGCAAGGCTTTTAAAGAGAATCTAAAATGAACCTTGAGGTTTCCCATAAATAATGTACAGTGAAAGTAACTTGTAAACATCCATATATATCAGGTATTAAAATCGGTAGACTTTTATTACACAACTCTGGTAATATTTTTTCATAAATGTCAAGAGATCGAAATTCAAAACTCATATGGTTTTCTACATGTTTAAAATTCTGCAAGGAAGCTCTAAATGTTCAAATCAGATATCAAACAACAACCAAACAAACAGGACAATAAGGCACTGTTAACCAGATACTCAACGTACACATGCTTGCGGTGAAACTCATTGATCTTGTCAATCAGCACATCTTGATCAGGAATGTACTTGCTTTTCCGGAGGTGTTGCTGGTTCTGGGCTTCATCAAAATCTCCAATCTCAGCTGATCAAAGAGAAGGGAAAAAAGGAATAGAGTAAAAAAAAGTAATATAGTCATATATATATACAGTACACAAGATCACAGCTAGATAAAGCCTTCCCCTGCCTTTGGCCTACTGTTTGCAAACTAAGGAAATGAACAAGACTCACCTCATATCAAGAACTACAGTACAAAGAAAGATGCAATATGCCATTAAAAACTCTCTGTGCGAAAAATGCAAAACTAATACACATGGAAATTTGTCTGAAATGTCAAATACTAGTATCTTTATGTATAAATGAATAAATGAATGCAGAGTAACAATTTAACAGTGATACTCTTTTCAGATGGAAAGAAAGGTAACCAACAAGAGGAAGCTATTCTGTGTTGATCTAAGAATCTCTCCCACCCCTTTAAAACATTTAATTTCAAAATA
The DNA here is from genome assembly GCF_040954835.1 of Lepisosteus oculatus. Lineage (NCBI taxonomy): Eukaryota > Metazoa > Chordata > Actinopteri > Semionotiformes > Lepisosteidae > Lepisosteus > Lepisosteus oculatus. Next base: position 6,369,449 of record NC_090710.1, read on the forward strand.
CTTAAATGATAAATTGATAAAGTGAGAATATGAATTAATTGCCATGTTGTTTCTGAGACCTGTACATTTTTGGATTATTGTATAAGCAATAAAATAAATTGAAAACTAAATCTACACAAATACAATATGTAAAATAATGTGAGCAATTCTTTATTTGAAACGTGCCAGTAATACATTATGTAAGTGTATGGCACTCAATACATACAGTAATGTGTTTTCTCTTTTACTTAATTGGTTAACTTCATTTGAAAAAAGGATGTGTAAAGCCCTATACTTTGGTAAAATGCAGAGATGGCTCAGCAACCTTCTCTGTTAAACAGCACGAAGACTGAGGCAGTCCGCGCCTTCCTCAGAACACTGCCCTGTGAAGCTACCTTCTCGCTCAATGGACAAAGAACTCACTATCTAAAGGTACTTCAGGTGAACCAAAACACACAGATTCACCGACAAATCCACTCTGTTGCAATCTCAAACAAACCGTTGCACTCTGCTACACTCTCAATCATTTGAGAGACATTTTTTTGCTTAGCAAAAGATGAGCAACAAGAAAGCAGCTCTGACTACTGACGCTTTCACGAGGCAAGATTCGGTGTCAATGCCTTTTGTGATGCTTTTTCAATCACAGACAGTAAACATCCTGGGAGCTTCAAGCATTCTTATTAAAAAAGTTGGCTTAAACAGATTTTAACCAACAAGGCTATGCAGATATCTGGACTAAGCAGATGTAATACGTTTTTAACAACCTTTCAGAATTCCTGCAGGTGGCAATATGCCTGTTTTCCATCAGTGCAATTTTTAACTCATACAGTTATAAAATAGCTTGTTTTTACTCAATATTATTCTTTCTTAAAAAAAACGTTTAATCCCTTGTACTATTCCACTTAAACACATATTATTTTTAAAGCATGAAAGGAGCTGTGCAGGAATTAGATATTTGCATTCACTGTGCTAAAAGTAACACTATTCCTATACTGTATGTGTCTGATAACCTGAATTTGCATAACAAAACATCAGTTTTTAGACGCATGATCTGTAAGTATGTATTAAGGGTTTATATGCACACTCATGTATTGTGCTCTTTACTAATGCTATTCAGCAGTAGGAAACATTTAATCTTTCACTACAACTCTCAGTAAACAAACCAAATAAGTTTATGCCAAAGGATAAAAATATAATTTTACCTTGAACATGCAGTCTTGTGGTGTATTTAAGCACAGTTCAAACTCCTAGAGACTCACTTACATTGAATAATGTGAGAGACCAGGAGGGCAGCACTGCTATCGTTACAAGTGAGGCGGCCAGTGGCCAAATCCTGCTTGATCTGTAAGGCAAAGAGGTACCTGTGAAAGAAAATAAAATGTTTAAAGAGGTTCCACAGGTAAATGTATAGCAGTACATACATATATACTATAAAAGATTTTCTAAAAGTTAAAGTACTCCAGCCTGACAAAGAGCTTCTCCAGTCTCTCGGTTGTGTTCTTTGCAATTAAAAATGTACTGGCAACTGTTTGTGTGGTTAATCCTCTATACACATAAACATGGAAATGATTCATTAGTCAGCCTTGCTACCACCCAAATGCACACACAACCACACCATTATCTTACCCTGTGGACATCAATTTTATTTAGAATTGTAAGGTAGCTTGACATTGGTCCCTTGCTAAAAGAAAATCTCAGATAAATACACTTTTCAGGTATTCATTCTCCCTAGCACAGAAAATGTCTACCCTGTGCCAATTTTGAGGCCTCAAAAGACCCACCACGCTCGGGCTGTGACTGAATTGGGCTTCCGCTACCATCCCAACAGAGCTTCTGCAAACCGCAGTTTTAGATAGGATTTTGTCTTAGAAATTTTGCCAGGAAGGTTTAAATACCTTTGTGTCAGATACACCACCATGAATACATAAATTCTGGAGGGCAAGAACAGCTCAAAAGCAAAATCCCACACAAGGGGATACACTTCTCAATAAATCTGTGGTACAATATCTGCCACCAGTATCTGCCACTGTTTAAATAAACTGTCCATTTACTTTACTGTTGAATCTCAAAATGCTGCTGACATCATGCTTCATTTAAAGAAGACAAATATATTATTATCCAAGAAAACACTATGAAAATCTATCAGTGTAGCATGTCTTATGAGAAAACCCTTGAAGTAATGAGAATAACAGGCAGCTCTGAATGAGTTATATTTTCTCCTGACATACTGTTATTAACATATACTTCATTGTACAAATAAACTCCATTATGAATGAGACAAGTCAGAAATAAAGATTACTACAATGAAATTGCTACAATTCTCTTTTCACGGCTTGTATTTCCCTCTGGGTTTTAGAATTAATGCTACAATATAAACTGCTCTAGACAACATTATTAAATGCCCATTTCCATGTCCAGACATAGCAGACTGATTTGCCTTTAAGCAGGACTTAAACTACAGATTGGTCTCAGCACTACACAATCATCATAGAAGGGTTATTGAACGGAGAAGAAATTATTTTGATCCTCCTCCGATATTCTGAAGCATTCTGACTAGCTAGAGAAAAAATGATGTTAACAAAAAAAATAATGCAGCCAAACAAAGAAGAGACAATAACAGCATAAAGAGAAATAAAAAATAACTGAAAGAATAGAGCAAATTAAAATAAGAGGAATTAACTGGTGATAAACATTCTTTTACAGTGGATTCTTCACGTCCCTTTAGTACTCAAAATATCCTAAACAGAAATCCTGCTGAGGTTATGAATCAAGTATTTTCCAAGAATATATGTAGAGTATCCAATGTCCACTCCTTTGCCATCAGTGTGGAAATCTGGTAATGAATGATGCAAGTTCAGCATCAACAGAGAACCAACAGAGTGAAACAAAGAATACAGCCCTCTTCACTCTTGAAGCCAATTTGGTTGCCATGACACCCTGCTGGAATTCCTGTCTCCACCATTCTTCAGCAAACAGGGTTCTGGTACCTATGCCCTCAACAGAACAGATAGAAGATAGATCTGTTGTGCTGGTTGAATTCCTGCAGCAGAACGTGACCCGCAATTGTCTTGGTCTCCACATCACTGACTCGTGGTCACATTCTGTCAAGAAGTGTGTGAAGCACAAAAAAATATATATTTCACACATGTCTCTCCCATCCCCAGTACACACTCCTGGGTGACAGCAGCAGGGCAGTGAAGCCGGCTTTTATCAAAGCTGCTGTTACAAAAGGGTTGGCATTAAGGGTGACTGAGCAGCCCTTTTAAGGACAGCAACGCTCTGCTCTCCTGTTTTGGGGAGGGAGCTGGAAAAACAGCCTGTGTATATTCATCAACAGTGCTGACTGAATGTTAATGGATCACCTTTCTGTGGCTGAAAAACCCAAAAGAGAATATTAAAATCTGGGATCTGGGACCTGGCCTTTGTGGACTGTCCAGGCAATGATTGGTCACTGCATTTGTGGTCCAAGAACTCCACAAATAACATTACCACCTTGAGTGAAACCTAACGAGGTGAAGAACTCAAGGAACATGTAGCTGGGCAGAATTTCTTCTGGAAAAGAAAACCATGAAACTCATTGAGTTTAATTTTCTACCAGTCAACCAATCACCTTTAGGAGTTTCCTGCAGAATCAATGGGTTGTCTCATCTTTGGCTCTAATTAGCAGGAAACCAATATACAGATGCGATTGGAACGGTTTTATGGACCAAATTCTTAACGTTTATGGACCAAAATGACACGAGATAAACTTTACTAAAGTGATGGAAAGGTTAAGGTGTGAAAAAAAGAACTGCAGATTCCACAAAGATTACCACCTAAGCCATGCATGGTCACCTCTGGAACTGGCGCACTTGTGTGCATTGTCGATGTTACTAATGATGGCATCAAATGAATGAATTCTGAAGTTTCTAAAAATGTTTCATCTACTTATGTAGATGAAAATGCTCAGACATTTATGAGCTTCATGATGTGCCATAACAATGGCCCATAGAGGCCAATGCAACAAAGGAGAAAAAAGTGGAAAACCTTACACTGGCCAAGTTAAACCTCCAATTGAGCAGCATTTTACACGTCAAAGAAAAAAAACCCACAAAGTTAAAAAAGTTACCACATTCCAAGAATAGACCAGAACTCAAAAGTGGTTGCAGCAACTTCTGAGATGATTAAAGAGAGTTTGGCGAGTGCAATGGGTCACCGATTCTTACAGTTATTGCCTCAAAGGAATATACAATCAAATGTTGACTTTTATACTCTAAAATTAAACTGAAATCACTGGTTTTAATATAGAGTATGTGATTTTTCTACTATGATTAAATTTATGCATTGAATTAGCCACAATATATTTTATCTCAGAACTACAAATAGTTGACTGTAAAGTAAAAACTGATTTGTCTCAATACTTTTGGAGGGCCCAGCATTTTTTACATTTTAGTCAGATGTTCCTTGTTCACTGATTTGAAGTTTTTTTTTATACTTATGGTAATTCAATAAAAAGACCACATACTGTCTCATACTCAACAACACTGTCAAACATTGGGTTTAGCAGCATTTAGTTAGAAATGATCTCCCAAGATGAATACATGCAAAAAATGAACACTCCCTTTATCCATTGTTACTATGCAGCTGGATTTACTTTATTCACCTCAATCCCTTCCCAATATGTATTTTTAACATTTAAACTTCAAAGCAGTGTTTTCAGTTATTAATCTCACAGACAGACTAATATGAACAGCCTGAAGACAGTGGATGATTAAAATTATTTAAATTATGCATTCTGTTAGTGGCTGAATAAATGCTTCCATATACAGTACATGACAATCTATTTTTTTTTTCAATAATAAGGGTTAAAACATTTCATTCACAAATCACAAAGCACGATCTTCAGGTTCTGTTTACATACTGAAACCTCCTCTCAACATAGATAACTGCTTCTGCTCTTGGAAATTCACAGACTCACAAACATGGTTATCTGAAGCTGTGCTCGCTATTCTGCAGTGGAAGCTGTACAAATAACAGTTTTTCTTAGGCAGAAGACAGGCGGAGTGATATAAAAAAAAAGTTTCTTCCCCTGTGGGAAACTTTGAAAAATGAGAACCTCAATCCCAGTAAATTGGAATCCTCTAATTCTGGAAAAAGTAGAGCTTTGCTTAAGTTATTCATGGAGCTGACCAAAAACCTGGCAAAAGTAATGAAGTGGTCTCTCCCAGCTACACAGAATGAAAAATGCACAACTTTAATACATATTTTAAAGGGTTGATGTGTTTTTCACAAATGAAGTACTATTTATCAGAGAACATCTGAAATACAAATAATGTCATCAACTGTACTGTCAGTTCCTTTCTGGTATACAAGACCATATTGATGGAAATCCTGTTGGAAAAGAACTTATCTTTCTATTAAAATTTAGGTGGGGGGTCAGCTTCTTACAGGGATTATTGTTTTATTTGTGTCTTTGGAACTGTTTGACCCAGGCAGCTTGACTCGCAAATAAAAAGAAAGCTGCAGTCTGTGGCGCGTTACAAGCCTGTTGAATGTAAAATGTTCAAGCTGACAAAACAAAATAACTCTAATAATAGAACAGGCTGATTTGTATCAAGTCATTCAAGGAGATACACCTTACTCTTAAATCACACAGCAGCCTGATCTTAAAGTGATCCTGCCAGATCATTCACTTTTGCTTAAGAAATGGAAAAAAGGGGTTTGTCAGAAGCAAGAAAAGATACTACATATGCCTGAGAAAAATGTGTTATTCTAATGATACATTTTACCAGGAAACAGGAAATATTCCAAAGCCATAACTCTTTTAGTAATAGTTACTGTGCATGGTGCATGCATGTCTAAATTCTCCACAAAAGGCAGTGTTAAAGGGAATAATCCACAAATAGTATCTGACAAGAGTTGCTAGATATTAATATTGTCCTTATGGAATGCAGTTTAAATGTTTATTATTACCCAAAGAGACATTTCTCTATATCAATCTTCTAGCTTGATGGCTCGTACATACATAAAGCACAATATAACCAATGTGTTTAGAGTTCAGATTTCATTTAGACTGTGCTCAGAACACATAGTAATACTCTATTTAGATCATAAGGGAAACAAAGGAGGAAAGACTCTAAATCCAACTTTCTTGCCTGTTACTGAAAGTGAATAAATACCTTCTAAATCTGTAATAAAGGCTGGGAAAGACATCTACTAAAAAATGCAGGCATGAAGAAATCCAAGAACTAAAAACAAGCAAGCAAAACTACTGATTAAGACAGACAAGATAAAGACCAGATTAAAAACTTTAAAAACATCCAACTGTGATACAATATCTCTAACCTTGTTAACTCTTCCTGCAGCTGAGTGTGATCAGGAGGGAAGAACTTCACCACAAATCTCAGCACGGTGTGTTTGGGTCCTGGGAAAAAGTTTTCCACAATTAATGAGAACACTGCAACAGCAAAACAACTGAGAATATGCTAGCTGTATGCAGTAAACCACGTTCTTAAATTCTACAATAATTGAAAGGAAAGGAAAACAGAAATGCAAGATTCTTTAATACTAGCACTAACTACAGTATATACATTTTTAGGAATTGTCTTTACAGACTAATCAAGTAAGCACAAATAATTATTAAATTTGTATAATCACATTCAATAAAACCCCCATAATCACTGTGGTTTTGTGTTTTTATTCACTTCTTAACACAGCAGTTATTTGATGTTGAAATTCTAATGACTTTTTCCATTAGGCTGGCTGGCCTATCTCAGTCTAGCCCAGGATGATATCAGCTGAATGTTCTGTGTTCTCTATATGATGGGTTCAGTTTGTGGCTTATAGCAACTCCTCAATGACTTGTGGTAAAGACTCAGCTGCTGTCGCATGAAAAAACTAAGCAATTACCCTTATTAAAATCTGAGATAAATGTCAGATCCACCTGACACAAACCTCAAATACCATGTGTGGAAAGCTCTTAAGGGCACAATTCCTATGTTAGGCTACAAGCTGTCTAATTTAGGAGCATTTAGTGTTGATGAAGTCCATTTAATTAGAAGCATCCTTTCAACACATAATTTACTTTATCCCCACATAAAGCAGATAATAGACATTTAAATTCAAAGTGAATTCATAATTTAGCAAAAAAGAATGGTCCAAAACAGCCTGTTGGAAATAATGCACTTATAATTAACCTACCCTTCAACCACATAAAAAGACAAAACATTATTACAGCATTTGCATTTCGTAACACTTCCTCTGAAAGGACTGTCTCTGGTTGTGTACAGCATGTAAGGAAACCAGGGAGCATTAGGAACAAACTCAGCCCTTTCAGACAGCTGCACTTACTTCTGACTTGCTTCATAATGGGTTTCAGCAGGTCCAGCCACACCTGTAAAAACAAGAACATGTCAACAAGTAGCTCGCTGAATACAACATGGTCTACTGCACTGAAGGGCCAATGAATTATTTAAACCCTGTTTTCTCTTGCGTTCAACCGCAAGCTCTCAAGTGGGATTCTTATTGCACTCCTGGAAGAGGACTGGCCACAACTGACAAAAATGCCCTGAAGACCTGGGATTGAGTCCAAAGTAGGTACAAACATTAGGAAGCAACAAATAATGTACAGGAGGGGTGGGGGTGTGAGACAGATATGGTCTTTTCGTATCGATGTTTTGGAACTTTGTGGCTAGATGAATGTCACCTTTTAAAAACACAATGAAGCTCAGCTCCAGAGTGGTTCCACCACAAAAAACACTTCATCGGGATGCTATGTAAGTCCAGACACTGGCAACTGGAGCCTCAGCTATGCTATTAACCAGTGCTGGTGGCAGGATCTCAATCTAGCTGAGTGCAGCCTAAGTTGGGCACCTAATTGTTTTATTTTACCCATGGCATCTTTAGAAAATATGCACCTTATCTCTGGATTTGATCCCAAACCTTTCACCTGTGCTGTACATGTGAAGTGCAAAGAAGAGGACAAAAAAGTTATCATACTGTGCATCAGTGGTCAAAGTTGCCTCTTTAGGCAAGTGAATCCCCACAGTTAAATTGTCCCTTTCACAGACATGAGTGACAACAGTGGTTTAGATGGGGGTGGATAATATTAGTTTAATATTTTACATGTACCACTTGAGTATACGGCAATCTGAGTGAAATACCCCACTGCTGGTACAGCAGCAGAATCCCATTGGAGTTCTAAACACATCTGTCTGATCCAGATTACAGAGCCCTAAAAAACGACCCCATGCTGCGGCCAAACCATATTTTTACTCTCTAAATTTGTGTGAGCTTTAAATTTATTTCAAGACTCTGTGCACCCTCCTCCTTACTTGAGTTAGCCCTGATCTGTCCTGAGATGTTTGCTGTAGGCAAACAGCATTGCTAAACAACATGTAGGAGAATGCAAAATGAACTAAAAATGGATCAATCATCCAAAAATAAATTTCTCTGATTGTATTCCAACACAACAACATCACCCTGTGGTAACTCCCAAAAGAGCAGAGATAGAATCTAACCTAGAGGGAATAAAGTGAATAATCACACCCCACAGAGTCCTTACCACCGTTCTTGTTTTGCAACACAATCTTTAGCAGTAGACTGTTTACTCCAACATTCTCAAATCTCCAGAGCTGATATACTTATGTATCCAAATTACTTTGAAGTACCACTGTTCTACACTAACTGCAATCTGTTTCCCTTTTAAAATGTAATCCTTTTTAATGTCTTTCACATTTCATTCACTCACTGTCATTTTCCTGTGGTCCTGGAATTCAAGGCCAAAGTAGTCTCCCTCAATGAGATTCAAATGGCTACACACCAGGTCAAATAGCATCTTCCCTGGAGCTCTTTGCTGTGAAGAGAAAACAAGAAAATAAAACAAATTCAGAACTTTTGAAAAACAATTAATAAATCTGGTCACCATTTATGGCTCTAATAACCAAAAGAAAGATTGGCCTGCCTGCTTACATGTTAAAACAAATACATAAACAAATGAAAAAAGGAAATTGTTTCATAGAGCCCTAAAGTGTTTGCATATGTTTTTTTGGAGGCTAGTATGCTCACTGACCCTTGCACATTTTTTTGAAAACCTGCTTTAGATGATTCTAATATGATTTTAATGTAATGCATCAAGACAGGCCTAGACAATGCATTCCCAAATTAGGCCATCTCCTACAGCCAGAGCCCTGCTGTTGCACCTCAGCCCTAAATCTAAATTAATGGCACCAAAATGACTGTAGAATCACTATTTAAATGCTGGGCCAATGCTACTAACTGGCAACAGAGTTTTCTTTAACAAAGCAATGAAAAAAGGGCTATAATTGTTCAATCTTTTTCTTTTCTCTCTAACTGGCTTTAAAACTCTAATGAAGCATGGATGGGTTTACATAAAAACAATCAACTTAAAAACAGAAATATATATATTTATAAAAGGCCACTTTTTCTATAATAATTATTTCCCGTTTAGGTAAAATAAAGATAAAAAACTCAGTCTAAGACAATCTAATAATGTAGATTTGTTCTCCTGCAGTAAGACGGTTTCCAATCAGAATGGCCCACTAAGTCTGGTTCAGCTGCTGGCTGACTAATAACTTAAGACTCCTGATGGCTTATTTCACAGTCTGTGACCTCCAGCATGTCACGCCAAAGAAGTCAAGGACTTAGGAATTGGCAAGCCTCTTGGAGTAGCAGTATATGCAAATGGAAATGCACAGTCATTTGTAATAATTAAAAACAATTTTAATGGCTTTCCCTCTAGCAACTTCCTTTATGTAACTATTCAAAGCAATCAAAAGAACAAAGGGAATTAAAATGAAAGAAAACTGTCATACATATTCAAATATCTTTTCCATGCAATATTTAAGGAATTGGTGAAGAGTAAAAGCATTGTACTCCTATGATATTCTCAAAGAGGATTTTCCCCAAACACTGTTACTGACAGGAGGGCTGTCTATCTTCTCAACTTTGTTCTGAGTTCCCAGCATTATTCTTGTATTGGTGAAATGCTTCGATGCTCTTTGATGCTGCAAAGTTGGCACAGGATAATGAAAGGATCCATTTCACTAAAGGCATTGAGAAGTCTTTGAAGTGACAATCAAATTACTGCTTTTGGAAGCATACAGGTAGAAACTCCATTTCAGTCCTTCCAAACACTAAAACCTAATTTCTAAAAAAAAAACATTCAACACTTGTCTGCAAAAGCAGGTTCAAACCAGTCTGCACATCTATCATTACGGTATCTTGGAAGACAGAGTTTAAATGGTGAGCTGAAAGATTGATTCTGATTAGATGAGTTAATAGTTAAGGCCACTAACATATCTTTAATGATCTTACTGTAATGTATAGGGAGAAAAGGGGAAAATATTCTCTTCTGGATACCACTTGCTTGTGCAGAGGTATTGTTACATACTGCCTAACACCATTTAGTAACTTCCTGCAGGTGACATGAAGTTTAACAAAGGTCATAAAAACATAAAGCATGTCAATGGTCAAAATAACAGTGCTAACCTTAACCTATATGGACACATGAAACACAAACATGAAATACATAATTGATCACCATAATAATGAAGAAAAAGCAGTTTTTTTTCATTGCAGCACACACACTGACACAGCTCCCCCACAAAGACCTAATAATACAATGAACCACAAAACTAAAACTATTTCCTTATACAGTACAACAGTATAAAATGTCTTCAATAGCAGTACTTCATTCCAATGAATGTTATGAGTTTTAGCTTGACCTGATCCAGTATAAAAAATATCATAAACTAAGTGTGGGCTTAGTATAGCAAACCTTGGACTACACACATAAGCAATGTTTGTGGTATTTCTATATTTGTTGATGTCTAATGTCAAGACATTTCTTTCAATTTAGAATTGGAATGACCCATTGTTTTTTGATGTCTTGTCTTGCAGCTATGAACACTGTGCCCGCACACGGGAGAGAAAGAGGAAATGCAGGCAGACTCCTTCGTCCCGCCCATCCACCTTCGAGCAAATCGTCCTTCACAGGCAAAGCAGCCCCAAACTGTAGGATCAGCAGTGATTGGCGGAGAGTCCAGTCACTCACTGACAGAAACAAAAGCACCTGGGAGGCCACAGGCAATGGCTGCATCACTGAGAGTCGAGATGAGTGCCACCATCTGGGGAATCTGGGTCAGAGCTGGCTAGTGGCATGACCCATAAACGAACCCATGACCATGGCACTCAACCTGCATTTGTGCAAATGCCTTTACTAACAGCCACTTGACTTTATCTCACTTGGATGTGATCTGGCAACAGACTATGAAATCTTTGTCCTTAGCCTTCATTTGCACAACAAAAGAAATCTTGCAAATAAATGCATGTTGCTCTGTTGGCTGTTCTTCCAAAATACCAGAAAGCAGGGAAACAGTAGTCTGTTTACAGTGAACCACTCAAAGAATTTTAACACCATAGTATACTTTGTGCCTCCTTTCTTCCATACCAGTGTTTGGTGCAAATAGCATGTCTTGAAATAAGCTTTCACCAACAGCCAAGACTCTAGAAAACTAGCCCTTGGGCTGGAGCCAGCCGTGAAAGCAGTGTACCAGAAAGCCGTCGAGACACAGAAGTCACTTTCATCTCATAGAACCCAATGAGAATACATTTTAGATTGAAGGTCACAGAATCAGTAATACACTGGAAACTAAACCCAACACTGACCTAAAAACCATTTTGAAACTGAACAGACACTACCACTAATCCCTGGTTAGGTGCATCATTAAAAAGTAGTGAGGCTAATATTTATCTAAATAACTGCAAGAAACTGACATTTCCTCAATTTTTGGATGGAACCCTGTTAAAAATTCAGCTTTGATTCAGGCTTTGTCCCTCAAGAACAGCCCCTCGGCATCATGAAAGCAGATCCACACTCTGGTCAAGATTTCTGACCTTGCCGCAACCACAAATAGCCACTAGAGTGCGCCATCTTTTTTGGAATCCAGCAAACAGAAGACCACATTTTTTTCAAGTCTAAAAATAATACTTGAAATTATTAAAAGGTATTTTTCCCCTCTGTTTTTTTTTTTATAGGAGAAGAAAGCTCTTGTCAGCAAACTACTTGGAACTATGAATCTACATGATTCACAACTACAAAGAACAGAGAAAGTTTTCCTTTCAGACTCTTCAATGTCCCCTTCATTTAGGTTTCTTTTTGTTTTGACCACAACATGCTGGGTCCAAAAATGAAGTCAAGAGAAGGACAGTTGTTTCCATATGTTGAGTTAAAGCTGGGTACAGGGCTCTTGCCAACTGAAGGCCCCACTGCTGCCAATCGCTGCAGCTGGAGCCAGCTGGCCAATACCGACAAGTCAGGAGGATAAACACTGTGAGTTTCAGAGCAAATTCTGTCAGTCTCATTAAAGCCAGAGAGCTCAATACGGGCTGGATACAAGGTCTGGAGGCTTTGACATCGCATGCAAAACAAGCAGTGCTTTGAACACAAGGTATCCAGTCTTTCTTTGGATTTATCTCAAGGTGTAAGATTTTATTTTGCCTGTGTTTGAATGTGCACAGTTCCCATTTCCCTCCTGATATTATGAAGATAGCTGTGCTGCTTCTTCTTTCAAACACAGGAATTCATGAATACATAAATACATGGCACAATGCCATTGCAATCCCAGAACAATTCTGAACCCATATGAGCAAGATAGCTTTGAAATGGTAAGGGGAAATTCTAGGAAGGCATGCAAATCAGATGAATGCTGGAATGCTGGCTGTGGCTTGTAATTCAGTAAGGAGATGTGGATTCCAATTAAATTTGTGAAGATACTATGTGTTTTAGTGCCATGCCGCTACACATGGAGAATACATCACAACACAGTTCGACTTCAGCTACACAGCTTTCTTTTGCCTGTGTAGCTGAAGTCGAACAATTTACCTACAAATACTGTAGGCTTCATTAGTTCATTTCTGGAACTGAGCTAAATATTATGGCAATGTTTCCAGTCTTAAACTGGACAGAACTAGAAAACCAGTTATTAATGACAGCATGAATTTAAAATAAATAAAAAGTGACAGCTCAAAATAAGGAAAAAAAACACTAAAATCCTAGAAAAGGCAATCCCACATTCGTGTTGATTTGCCTGATTTCCTGTGGAGATATTGTATATAACATCTTATTTACTAAGCATAGCATAAAAGGATAGCCACGGTCACATTTCCTATTTTAACACACACCTGTTTGCAAGCAATTATTTGACCAGCTGGTGACCTTTTGTACACCTTCCTGTCCATGTTAAAAATACATAATATTTAGTTTTATATTTGTCTGACTGGCACCCCATTAAAATAATTGAACTGGACAAGTCTAACTGAGAAATTCCTAGTTAGACTCCTATAATTCTGAGGTCAATTTCATACTGTTATACAGTACAAGTCTTCACTATCTACAAAACAGAACTATTTCAGCACGCTGAACTCATTTGTTCCCTGGCTATAATTCAAATTTCACACTAGACACATGCTCTGTATTAACTGAGTTGCAGGAGATTTTATTCTGATATGGTTTTAAATGGATAGGCTGGATCGGAGTAAATGCACTACTTAGTATTGTGCTAAGAAGGACCATTTCTTAAGAATATAATTAAACAAACACCTCCAATTAATATAAGCCCATTCTGTTCCAGTTTTCACTTTTCCCATAATCTCTGTAAGAGAAGATGGTCCCGTCCATTGTCTTTCAATATACATGGTACAAACTAACTCACCTCTGACTAGTCATTTGCTAGCACTGATTATCAAAAAGTCACTTTTGTAATTATTTTCTACAATACTTTTGCCATCTTAGCTGCTCTGTCCCAGTATCCCCTGCCCCTTATCTTTCCCTAAACTCTCGATCGACTTCTCCTCTGTCAGACTGTTCCTCCTCTCCGTTCCCCCACCTCCAGGGCCTGTTCATTCTTGTCCCTGGCTCTGCACTGCTGGTACAAACTACCCATTGAAATCAGAGCTGCTCGGGCCTTGACCACCTCTCTGTGTCTCCTTGAGTCAGTCAGTTATGTTTAGACAGCACTTGTGATCTCTCTTATACTGCCCTGAACATTCACCGGCAAGGGTACTACACTCAATGGCTTTCCTTCTTTAATCACCCAGTAAAAAGTAAAAACAGATACTTTGGAGCGAAGTTTCAACGTCCCTCACTTCCTCTTTACAATTTGGGTGGTTTAACAATACTTAAAAATCTACCACTTTTCTTTACACTACACGTTATTACAAATACAGTACTTTTACCCCTGTGTAAGTCTTATTTTGTAAAAGCTGCTTGCTCAGAGAGAGAAATAATCCAAATTTGCGGGCTCTGCACATTCACTTCCTTGTTTTTTCTTCCTTACTGCAAAACCTTTGGGTGATTTATCATTAGAATAAAAAATGGATAGCAATAAAACACAGTCACCTTTTTCGCCTGTGTTAAACTCATAGATCTCACATTGTTTATTTTATATAAATGCAGATTCTGCTTGCTCTTTTATGTAAATATATATTGTTAAATGTTATTTTTAGGAACCTAAGGTTACAAATAAGAGGAGGCCATTCAGCCCATCTGGTCAGTTTAGTATTTAGTAGCTAATTGCTGGATGAGATCCTGGAACCTATTCCTTATTTCTACTTGTGTCCTCTTGTTCATGTTCCTCTGTCTGAAGAAGGTCTCTGGGTTGACCTTGACTTTGTGGATTTTTAACACTTGGATCAGGTTCGATCAAAACTAAAAAGGTCCAGTTCTTTCAGCCAGTCTGTGTAGGACATTCCCTTAAGCCCCTGGAATCTAACTCTACATTCTCCTCTGAACTTATTCCAGAGCAGCAATACTTTTTTTCATGGTGACAAAAACGTTACTCAATATTCTAAATGAGGGCTAACTAGTGCACTTTACAATTTGAACACAAAAACCCTTGATTTTAACTCTACACTTTTGGCTGTAGGGAATAACACTTTGTTTTATGTGTTTTGTTGCTTCTTCACATGGATGGAGCCTCATGTCAACAATGTAAACGATGTGCCAACATATACTCCTAAGCCATTTTAAGAAGTAGCCTCTTCTAATTCAGTGTTTCCCATTTAGTATTAAAAGCGTTTAACTGCTTGCACGCAAAACCCTGCATTTGTCTACAATGAATGTCATCATGTCAGTTGTTTGCCCAGTCTGGAACTTTATCTAATACTTTTTTAAAATTTCATTTGGTACTTCAGTGTTTGTCAATTTGCGATCATCTGTAAACTTCACTAGTTTACTAACTATACCAGAATCTAGATTACAGATACTAATCAGGAAAAACAGTGGGCCGAGTACAGATCCCTGTGGTGCTCCACTAATTACGTCACCCTAATTTGAACACTCACCCATTATTGGTCCTCTGCATTTTCTATTAGTTCACAATCCAAATGACACATCTCCCTTAATGCCAACTGCATGCACCTTTTATGGGGAACCGATCAAAGGCACTCTGAAAATCTAAATACAGCATATCAGATGCTTGGTATATACACTACTGCAGTTACCTGTTCACAGAACCCTAACCAGCTGGTCAGACATATCCATCTAGACTATTTGCTAGGATGTTGTGTCCATATATGTTATTAGTTCTAATAATTAGGGTATTTTACTTCTAATTATTTCCATAATCTTGCATGTAATAGAAATCAGACTCATTGGTCAATAATTGGATCAGCTTTGTCACGCAATTCTCTAGTCCACGGTTACTACCTGTCTTGTATGATTGCTGGAAAAGTGGTATCAGTGGCTTCTCAATAACATCCTGTTTCCTTTGGTACAATTAGTAAGATGATTTGGCATCACTATCAGGGGGAACATGCATTTTAATCTTCATGTTGAAAGTAAGCAAAGTCCCTTGTTCTGGTCTGAATGCATGGTTAAAAAACGTTCTTACAGCCTGAAGAAACATTCAAGGAGATTACTCAACCACAAACACTGACAAGCACTTGCTGAGTAGGTTGTATCTGACTGCCTTCATCTGAACAAATACAGCTCTGCCTATAGAGCAACAAGGCCAGTTAAGCTAATTTACCATGGTCTGCTCCAGATAAACACAAGAGTCACAAAAACAGGCCTTGTGACTGTAGAAACAACACTGCATGATAAGTGAACAACAGCTTGAAAGAGACCTCAATCTTTGGGATGGCTTGTCACCTTTCCTGCTCTCTCACATTATTTCAATATACAGTATGACCAAGAGCTGCACCTGGTACAAATATCTAAAGAAGTTCCTGATTACAAGCAGGTGTTTTTGTTCTGTTCAGCATCACTTGTGCTACTTCTTGTATTTGAAATGTCCTGTTCCTTTAAACCGAAACACTGGCATTTGTTTTTGCATATTATATTCAGACATCACCATTTCCCCGAGAAAGAGACACTACTCCAAGAAACAGAATGTACTGTACAAAACTCCCAAACTTAAAAAGCTTGGGCAGTAATGAAATCATTTATATCTACAAAGCACATGTTCACTCTACACATTTCATGAGTGTTCCAGAAACATCTAAGAATATGTTAGCACTTTTATCTTAGTAGTATATACAATTCTACTCCATTTATAACTACAGTATACTTTCATTTTCTAATATTGATCATAACAAGGACTTTCCTAGCTAAATGAAAGAATGCAACAAGGAACTTTTACACACGCAGAAGGCACTTATTACAGTGTACCTCATTAGTAAAGCCATTCTTTAATGATGTGAAGCAGCAGACACACTGTCCCTCCAATATCTGTGATGAAATTAAACAGACTGTTGTGTTGGCAGGAGGAAGGGGCAGGCACTGATAAGCACTCAAGATTTGCTATGTTAATGCGCAGTCCTGATACAAAGCCTAGACAAAAAATGAGGAAAGAAGTGATACGATAAAGGAAGGGAACAAGCTACTACAGCTGTCAAATTCATTATGCTGGATTGCCACAACCTGCCTCTTCCACCACCTGATAAGACAGCCTGGAGAAACATTTCCCTGGAATTGTGATGAGATAAATGTTAAGCCCCAGCCTGGATTTTTCTCCCTCACTGAAGAAGCTCTGATTGCATTACTTATCGCAGAAGGATACATAAAAATAGTTATTCTATTCCAACCCTCGGTTTACAGCTGTGGCCTGTACTCCCCCCGCCATGTATTCAGACAAGATATATAGCACGGTGTACTTTTAAACAGATATCAGAACAATATACTGATTTGGCAAGGAGGGTTATAAAAAATATTGCTCTGACTTGTTGTCATACCACAGACCACTCAAAAAGGTGTCATTCACCTTATTTACGAAGTGGTCACACAACTCTTTTGTACAGGGGCCAAGTGATGCAATTGATTTGCCAGTGTTGCTTGTTCACATTAAGACTACTTACAGATCTCAGCTTGGTAAAATAAATTGAGTCCACAAATCCTCACAAGTCCTTTGAAAATACATGTTTCTAGTGTCTGCAAGAAAGCAAAACAATAGGACAGGAAGGCCATCACCCTCACTGCTGACTGAGAAACACATATGAATGCCAATACTGAGCAATAACATCTGGTTTCCTTGGGTACAATTAGTAAGATTTGTTTCAACCCAAGATACTTTTTCATTACCTAAATGTGATTTCTCTCCTTTTTATGATTAGGACAAAAAAATAGCTGATAAATACATCTGACAAACGATAATTCCTTGAGACTGCACATATTAAAGTACAACAGTCTTTTGAAGAAATGAAGAACAGAGAAACGACTTTGGTAGACTTGGTTCACTAGTCTGCAAATTAAACCTTTGATTTTGAGTGGAAAATCAATCAGCGTTCATTTGACCTTTCACTGTTCTTAAAAATATAAAACCGTATTAATTGTTTGTCCATATTTTATTGATATACATTATCTAAATGCCATTTCACACTAACAATATTTCCATCCTAGGGCAGCTGATAGAGCAGTGGTTATCATTGCTGCTTGGGACCTGGGTTCAACCCCACGACTGGGATACTATTTGCAAGGAGTTTGTGTGTTGTTCCAGTGTCCGTGTGGGTTTCTTCCAAATGCTCTGGTTTCCTCCCACAGTCCAGAAACAGACCCACTGCTTGCCAGGACAGGTTCTCTGCACTGGAAGTAGTGGTTAGAAAATGGATGGATAAATTATTTCCCATCCCTGAATTAACACTGCCCTGCTGAATTACCAATAGATATGTTTACAGAGATTTCATGTACAGAGGCCACACAGCATTTGGCATGCTGAGGTCCTTTTCCAGATTGTTCCAATTTCTGGGGATTGGAGATCATTATTCTACGGAAGACACAGGGATCATCTACTGAGCTTCAAATTCCCTCATTGCATGATTTGTTCTGAAGCTGCGAATAACAAAGCAGCACTTGAGGAACAGGCACAGGTTCCCCAGGAACCACGTTTAATAACCAGATGCCCATTTCCTCTTAGTTACTTTTAAATTCTCCCTTCTTTCATCTAAGCTTTTTAGCACGTTCCAAGTATTGTATAAAAGCTATGGCTCCTGCTGGTCAATGAAATAAAGGCTTTCTGTTTTTCTTCCGATTGTAGACTGATGGTTCTGGATGGTAAACAAGTGCAGGTTTTACTCTGTGTTCTCTGGTAGCATCAACACATTAATAAACAAAACAAAAAGCAGCCATTGAAGGCAATGAGCATTTCTATTCATTCTTCCAAGGAACAGCTAACAGCTGTCATATCACCTCAAGCGATAATGTGCAATAAAGGATCAAGGGTAGTCGATATGGAATGAAATAAACCAATTATTCCCTCAGTAATTCTCTTAAGGGAACAATCCCGCAGTAGGTGAATTCCAATAATTATCCTTAGTTATTTACTTTTTACTTTGAAGTTCTGAAATAATTACTTTTAGAGACTATAACTGACAGGCACTGCCTCATTTACCCTAAAGCTTCTACACGAGTCATGATTAGTACTTACTTTCAGTCACCATTTTCTGACCAACTCCTTCCCTTTAAACAGTAATTAGCAGCCACAGAGTCTTTAACAGATGAGTGAGATGCACTCTGCAGTCAGAATTTAGGATGATGTTCTTTTCATTTATTCTGATTATAACGGTCTTGTGATTATCATATGCTACACATGCCTACATCTTTATCATGTGGAAAAAAAACTAGATGCTCTCAGGATGTCACATTTAACTGCTGATGAAAACAAACCTACGACAATTAAAAGAATAAATTGTGAAACTGCAGCACTGGAAGGTGAGTTAAACAGGTTCTGTAATTAGCACTCGGCACAGCCCATGAGCATAACCAAAGGGACTGACGAGGCAAAATAGTGTTAAGTGAAACGCAGCTCCACTTTTACATTCTGTTTTATAATCTGTAATTTTAATGCTTTTAACTGAAAAGCAGAACTCATAGTAAGTTGAAAGGGCATCCAAAAACAAAGCTCATAGTCACAACCCTTGTCTGGAATCACTGGTTCTGTCTTTACAGTCTGGATGACATCTAGACCTATAAAGACTGGGTGACAATTCTAAAATATGGCGTATGTGTTAAATTTCACCTGGGGGCAAGGAGACATTATGGGATCTTTAAATAGGAAAGTCCCAGGAAAGATGATACACAACTGCAGTTGAAAAAAGGTAAAAACAGTGCTTTTTTATTTACAGTGTGGGAAAGCACAAAACAAAAACACAAAACCAAAATGTTATCTCCTGTTGGAGCTACTAACTGGACTTCTTCCAAAGTCTCTCTCCAACAAAAGCCTTTAATAAGTTCAAAAGATGTTTTCTTTTCCCCCCAACAAAAACTCTATCTATCCTAGAGTCTTCCAAACTTCAAATGTCCACCAGGATTGTCCACATGTCATTCTTGGCTCCTTCTCCATGGCATTCATATACTGCCATGGTCTCTCATGACATGGATAAATCTGCCCAATCTCTCATGACAACAGATAAAAAACAAATGTGGAAGCTTCAGCTTTCTAAATTGTTCCCCGACCAATTGCCCTCTCTAAGCTGGTCACGTGACTGAGGGTGGCAAGACACTTCCTACACCATTCTGGGAAATATAGTTCAGGGCTTCCATCCTGCTTGAGCCTGTCATACCTCCACAGTACCCAGTTCCCAGTATCAGAGATCACAAGAAGACTGAGTGACAATTCTAAAACATGGTGTACATGTTAATTTTCACAGCAGTTTCCCTCATTGTTTGGCTGTCAAATAAGCCTCCCACTGGCAGAAAATCCAGTAGCACTAACTGCTGCAGTCAACATTGCAGTTCACAATAATGCTAGACCCCCTGCAGCCCCGAGCCTTGACTCAGCCATGATGGATGAACACAAACGGTAGCAAGCATTCAGAAGCCCTTTTCATTTTGACACACTATCACTAATTGGCAGCACTGGAAATCATGTTTACTACCCTGTTCTAATCTTTAATGACCTCCAAAAAGAACAGCCAATAGCCTGCTGTGAAAACTCAGGCTTAGAAGAAACAATTGTTTTATAATGTTTGAAAAGAACAGGTTGCACCACAGACATATTCACATAAAAATACAATAATGTAGAAATCCTGACATCTTGTTATTTTAATAAACACACGGGCAACTTCAGATCATTTCATTTAGATCTCCCACTGGTATGCAAGTTCTTTTTTAAAACTTGCTGAAATCAATGGAAACTAATGTAATTTCTGTATTCAGATGAATGATACTTTGTGAGCAACTCCAAGACACCACTCCTTCACTAACCTGCACACGAGTTCAGCCGATCAGATCAGCAGCAAGCCCTACAGTAGAGACTAGATCTGCCAGAGAAGACAAAATGGTGAGATGCCTCTGCAATTGTATTACAAATTTATTATTTCACAGTTTTCCTGTTTGCATGGAACAGAGCCCACCCTCCTGTCAGATTACCCATTCCCACATATTGCCAATGCAGAAGAGCAATTAAAATCAAGATCGGGCGGCACTTCTTTTCAAGGGCTTTGGGAGAATGAAACAAGCCACCCAGCCGTGTTGTTGAAGCTGGTATCCTGGCTTCTTTCAAGAAATGGCTGGATGAGATCCTCTGATCAATTAGCTAATTAACTAATGGCCTAGACAGCTAAATGACCTACTCTTGTCAGTAACCTTTCTTCTTATTACAGGTCTATCGACTGTATGCCTGATCAATTATCAATCATCATTAATCACATTACGACAATGACTACAATAAAAAAATTGCCCAACTTGGGTTTTAGAAGTGCAAGGAGGTACTGTAGCTGCGTCAGCATGTATAGCGTGTGAAGGACGGAACAGGAAAAGGTTTATTCCATACTGAAAGGAAAAGTAAAGAGACACAACGTTTTGGCTGTGGAGCCTTCTCCATGTGTGAGCCTTCTCACAATCCATAGCCGAAATGTTGTCTCTCCTTTCTTTTTTCTTTCAGCATGGAATAAACCTTCACCTGTTCCTTTACACCCTGGGCAATTTCCTGCCGATAATCCTTGAGGGAGTTTAGGCTCACCCAAAGCTGACTGTCCTTCTAAGCTACTGTATGTAACTCATAGCAAGCAGTGAACAGCCCGAGAGGAAATGCTACAGGCTGTCACAGTTCCCACGACCTGTGCTGTTTGTACAGTTAATGTTTACCAGGGGACCTCAGCAGTACAAGCTCTGTACAAAAAACAGGCAACAACCAGGCCTCTCATTTCTCTGTGTAATGTACTTGCTATATACTGTATACACACACTGCATGTAATACTGTATATTGCTCACATACACACTTAGAAAACTGTTTCCTGAAACTGCTTACGCACATCTTCTGGACAAATTTTAAATTATGGGGATGATTTAGCTTTGAGGGTTTTTATCCCTGTTTGACATTTTGACTCCTAATGTTGTCCTTTCTCAAAACTCTCAGCTTTCCTGGCTTTATTTGTCCTGTCCTTAATCCGAAAGCTATACTTCACCAGATGCCTGATACGGAGGCATCTTGCAGAGGTGTGCGTTTTTAATGCTTCATTTACTGGATACCATGGCAGTGTTTGGTTTCATTCCCCCATTTCAAAATCAGTCAAATCATCGCCTACCTGGGCAAAGAGCATCGAGTAGATTACACAACCCATCTGGCAAACATATGACAGTACCTGATTACAAAGGAGCAGCATGTGTAACAACTATCAATAGTACAACCTCTCAAGCAAAATAGTGCCAGATTACCTTCCTTCAATATATTGATTTCCAAGTCTAGACAGAAACAATCTGTGTATATTTCTGTGAGCATGCACCTGGTGAGGGAGGTAACTGAGGTATTGATACAACGGTCATTATCATCAGATTAACAAATACGTAATTGAGAAACTCATAAAAAACTGAAAGACTGCTAACTGTGATTTTCAAGGCTGTGAAGAAAACTGCATACTGCACAGATTTCAGACCTGCCTCATCAGGAAATCAGCAAGGTGCCAAACCTTTTTTTTTTCAACCCCATACTTGCTGTGTACTTACTGTAAGAGTGACATTTACTGAAAAATGATGCTTAGGATTAAAAAATGGCTTGGATTCTCGTACAAATTAATGTATGCACAGATGCGTAGGCTGAAAATGCCAGCCACGTAGACATAATTTCAGAAAGCTCGATATCCTACGACAGCAAATCGCATATGGAGATTGCACTACTTCATAATTAAAACCTTGCACAGAATGTGGAAGCTTTGGCTGTAGGGGAATGTTTGAAAGCCTTATTTCTAGTCCTTTCCGGTAACAAAAATCTACTTTTTTCTGAAGAATACACACCTTCCACAAACCAATTTACACAAGGAAAAATCAACTGAAACCCTACAAAACACAAAACAGGTAAATATATATTAAATAGGAAGGAAATCTTATGTTAAGGAAAGACTAAGAAAATAAAGATAGTGATATAATTTTCTGCTTAAAAGTCTTCATGTACAATCCTGTGCTTATATGAGTAAAACATGTATAATATTTAGTTTTATGTATTTTACAACCTTTTTTCTTGCTCCCAATGAATAATCTGACCACTGACCTCACACAGGCGAACACATTTTACACATTGGCCAATCTCTGACAACCTCTCAAGAGTTTGTAACTATAACGTACAGTTATTTTGCCAGTGTTCTATAGAAGAAGCTAATTCAAGTTTTATTTATAGGACTCTGATGGAAAAAGAATTTTACTTCTCCTCCCAAGCGAGACAACTTTTCTCTACAAAACACTTGTCTCCAGAAGAGAAATTATGTGTAAAATGTTATGAGAGAGGATGTGCAAAATGGGAAAAAAAATCAGCCTCATCTTTAAAGAAATGTTACCTGACAAGTAAAAACCACAGCCTATAAAGTCAGCTGCTGTACTGAAACCAAAATTTTGTAATCTGTTACACTGCTATATGTTGCTCCTATTCTTTATACAATTATAGACAATTTTACACACGTATACAAAGCTAGTAATAAAATACCACAAGATTTTGTTTTAGAAACCATTGCTTTTTGTGGGGTACAAAATGGTATAGTAGGAAAGAGGTACTTTGTGTTTAATTGGTAAACCAAAGTCAAAATTCTATCTTAAAAAAAGATATTGTTTAACCAGAATCAAAAGTAGCATGACCACACTGCATGATGCTGTAAAAGGGCAGTAACTGCAGTGGAGGATTAACCCGAACTGTAGTTTACACAATGTGTCATACTGTATTTGGTTACTGCATGAAAAACAGCTGTTACGTTTTAGCTTGACAGGACGTTAGGAATCCTTCAAATGCAACATGTTAAGTTAGTCTCCTTTCCATAAATACCAAATGGACACGACTCCATCAGATATGAACCAGATGGTCATACTTACAAGGAACCTGCTCTGGAAAAATAAAACTATGAGGAGTTCAATTGAATAATGGGAAATACACCCCAGTTCCAGTCAAAACAGCAAGATCAATTTTCTATCCAGCAGTTCACCACACCATAAATGAAGATTCTTAGACCAGCCCAGCCATTCAAAACCTCATTCCCACCACTACTGATTAGATTTCAGACTGTTTATCTAAAGTGTTTTACTAAGGAAATGTAGTAAAAATCACCATACATTTGTCAACTAAAAATGAACAGTAATGAACAGCAAAGGGGTGTCACAGACGTCCGAAGGGACTACCCGAGGGCAGCAGGATAGCGGAAAAAGACCCATATGCGTAGCGGCGAGACTGGAAAAAGGCCCGGGCTCATAGTGCCAAGAGTTCAGGAATGCCGTATAGAAACCTATGCCCTCAGGTAGCGAATGTGGGGCGACCTGGTGCTAGGCGGGTCTCAGGACATCCGAACGTCAATGCTGAGCCATGACAGAGTGCAAGACCCGGAAATATAAATCCCAAGGGAAAGAGAGGGACCGGAAGGACAGCAGACCAGAAACTAGGGACAGGACAGAGAAGGAGTGCCCTCTGGCTACAGAGGGCATGACAAGGGGAATATAAAAAATAAACAACATTGTGCTCTTGAAATATTTAAAGCGGTCTCCTGCAGTCCAAAGACATACCGGTACAGCAGATCAATTGGTTTCTGGAAAAATTAGTCTGATGTGAGTGTGTTTGCGTGTTCCCTGAGATTGACTGGCATCCCATCCAGGTTGTATCCTTCCTTGCGTCTCTGGCTCCCCTGTGACCCTGCAGTGGATGAATGTCCAAATTACGATGATAATCCAGATGAGGAGCCTTTTAATACTTTAAGAAATTAGGCATTACAGACCTTTAGAGGTCTATATCTATATTCTCCAAATTATCTGGGGTTCCAATGTAGCAGGAAAGAATTGCCAATCTCTGATGTAGTTTAAGGTATAAATCAAAGTATAAAAGTATAAAGGTTCAAGTGGACTGATTTTTTACTTCTTCTCTTTAAAAAGGAAACGTGGCAAAAAAAGGAAGCTTAAAAAGAAGGCACTTTGGGAAAAAAAAACATTTTCATTTCTCATTTATTTTCTTGTACAGGGCCTCACACTGGCTTGTACTACAGCAGAGCAAGACAGCGTTCTAATTCAATCTTCAATCGCACACAACATTTTGTTTCTAATCTCCTTTGCTAGGCATGAGATACATCTTATGTCTATAGCTCACACCTATATGCTCACACCTGAAGGAGGCTCCACAGCCGAAATGTTGTGTTTTCTTTCTTCTTTTTTTTCAGCATGGAATAAACTTGTTACTCATTCCTTTGCAGCCTACGCATGCTGACGCAGCTATGCACCTGAACTAAAAGATACATCGCTGAGCTCCAACCCCCAGTTCATAATTTCAAGCAAAATCTATGTTATGGAATAAACTTTTATATGAAACTTAAAAAAGAACAATTTCCACATTATATGTAATAACATTATATGACATGACAATGGATCTAATTCCAGTGAAGTGTCATGGCCATAACTATTATTTATTCAGGAATGTAATTGAAGTTAACCTTCTTGCTGGCAATTAAAGTCTGCACAGAGTTGATGCTTTCAAACTGCGATACCCAAACAGTACACCACACTGAGTGCAATAGATCAACCAACAATCTAACATTTCCTAAGGAAGAGAAGCATTACAACATTACATCATCCATGCTCAGAGAAGTCCATATTTAATAACTAACTTTAACACTATCTTTAACTGATTTTGCAGATTAAATCAACCTTTGCACCAAACCTGAGAAAAATACATAGCGCAGATTTTATTTTGAAAAAAATCACCTGAGTGGTGTGTGTGTGTGTGAGAGTGTGTGTGTCCTGCGACCCGTCCAGGATGAATCCTGCCTGCCAGAAGAGGCTCCGCCCCCTTCTCCCCCTCTCCCTCTCGACCCAGTATTGGATAAAGAGGTCAGAAAAATGATGGGTGAATGAATTCTTCTTCTGATCACTGAGCCTTCAACTGCACACATCATCTAGGCTGGATACATGGGGGTAAGCTGATTTAGGAATTAATGAAAACACCCTGTCCAGTACAGCTGGCAAGGGAATCATCCGTGTTGTCTGATTTTTCCCACCTGACCCACCAGTCAGAGGACACGGATAGGAAGCTGCAAGGCTCTCTCTCTGTACACAGAGCACTGTGGCTGCCAGGTTTACCCCCATTTGCAAGTGTGTGCTAATGACATCATCTCTCAGAAACCCCACACATCATGCCTATTCATCATTTCCATTCATCATGCAGAAAGCCATTACTGCAATTACAATGTTCACCCAGCAAGACTAGAGCAACACAGTAGAGCCTTTCTGCACAGTACACTTAAAGACTGTCAGCATGAAATATATCTCACTATTTCATTTCTTTAAATGGGATAGCTCTCTGCTTTCCAGCTACGTGTTGAATCCCAGAGGACTTCTTATATGTGAAGATGTTGTCTACAGTGTTCATTTTTGCAGTATTCAGAGGCATCTCTTTACCAAGTTACTCTACCCCTAATCCCCCCTGTAATAAATGATGACAGCTCCAGATGCTTGTCTCCTAGTGAGACCAATCAATTTGCCTCCCACAGATTAACTTAAACTACTTAACCTTCAGCAAGCTAAATCCACAGTTACTTTAGACCTTCGTGGGTGAATGTGTTTTATGGTTTATATTAAGAGATGTTTCAAAACACACCACATCAAGGATCCAGCTCTTTGGTGACAAAAGAGGGTCATGATTTTTAAAAAATGTTGGGGGGAAAAGAGTTAAATTACAGACACTCAAGCAGTCCTGGAATACACAAGACCACCTCTCTGTCGGTCATCAGTCTCGCAAGGGCTTGCTTTCTTTCAAAGGAGTAACTGTGACCATTTTTGATTCAAGTAGATCCTCACAGGCCTTGCTGTCAAATGTACAGCAGTTGCTCTCCTGTTCTGACTTGCAACTAAAGTACAGGTTTCACCACCCTGGAGAACCCACTTCCACCCACTGTTGTCCTTTTCTGCTGTTGTCTTTCCCTTAGAGCTCTATATTGTCATCGCCTTAGACACATCAGCATGTTGAGCTGTTCGTATTGATCACTGAAGCTCCTGACAAAAGTGCCCCAATAAACACCCCTCTTTCCAAGTCACCAAGGTCTTCTAATGCAGGCATGCTAACCATAATGACAGGCAACCAGGTCTGTTCAGCATTTGTGTACATGACCCTAGGCATGCTGGGAGGTTATTTACTTTATTAACACATAAGCACACCTGTGTGGAAGCCTTCCATTTTAATGCATTTGGTATCTATCTCTCATTTACCCCTGCATTTTATTTTACCACTACCCATACATGTATTTTGTGAATAGGAGTTATAAATCCTGTGTAAACGGTACATTACGGTAAATATGGTATATTTGCTCAGGAGCTACATTTCCGCTTTAGAAAGGTACACCATAAGGTTTTCGAAAATGTGTTTTGTCAACTAAAACGTAAAATGTTGACTTTTCTTTTTCTTTTTTAATTTGTGATCTCCACCTTTTCATATCCATCAGGAACTAAATCGGGATGAACAGAGACTGAGTGCCCGGCCCGACATGTCAGATGTTATTAAATTAAGTCTTTTCTGCTGTGAGCACTGCATTGCCTTGCAAGGAAGTTAGAACTGAGTGAAGAAGTAATTCCTCTCATTGAGGCATATTCCTTGTAGATACCGGGAAAACTAAAATCTACTCAGCTTCAACACATGTAAATCCAGCCTCCCGAAAAATTGAAAAGAAATAATTTCATTGTCCCACCAGGGAGAACTGCAATCAATTTTAATACAATGCACAGCAATTTAATGTCCACATTTTACTTTCCTTGGTTAAACAAATCTATTAGTTCATTTTTGTATATTGGCTTTCAAAAATCGTCTATACACTGCAAAGACAGGGACAATTATACAATTAAGCAGACTAAACAAAAGGTATTTAAAGGAAATGACTTTGTCCAATACAATTTCTGTTTACTCAAACAGAAAATATAAAATAATAAAAATCTACCCTTAAGATGGGGAAATGGTATACTGAAATCTATCTGATTAATACGTATGGGTGAAAATGACAACTGATTGCCTATACTTTTTTAACATGCTTCTTTTATCAAGATATTTTTCTATGGCATTTTGAAAAAATAAAACATGGACAATTAAACTTATTTGGAAATCGATATAAATATGTAGGCACATTTGCTTTAAAATCATTCTGGTATTAAATATGTAGAATTTTTGGACTCCTTTGGTACTTTTAACTTGTGAAATAGTCTCTATGGGAAATTGGGTTAAAAACCACTATTAATCAAAACATAATCCCATCCTTAATCAAAGACCTTTTCCAACCATCATCTAAAGGACAGATGCTCCATCCTGAAATCCTAAATCAGCTGACTATGGCAAGCAAGGAGATTAAGGTTAAATCCCCCCAAAAAATAACCAAGATAACCAACAATCAAGCCCTTCTTCTTATCCCAAATCAAGAATATCCCCATATCAGAGCATGCCAGGCACCTTCACTGATGCAGAAGGCACCAGTCTCTCCCGGAAATAAAATCAAAAACAATGTATAGTGGGTGAGGAGTCGGTGTTATCTACTGTATTACTGTATTGACAGACCCAAACATTTCTTCAAAATAATGCCTTTTCCAGACAAGCAGCATTCCAAACCAAATTTAAAATAAGAAAGATAAAGAAGAACCTTTAAATTTAAGAAAACATGACACATGGTGCTTTTCATACCATAGATCACAGGGTACTTCACACAAAAAAGTGAAAGAACTAGTCTGTTGATACATTGGAAAAATTACCAGCTCAAAATGTTGGATTAAATATGAATTTTAGTGATAACTCCCTTACACGTAATTAAGAGAGCTTTCCTGGGAAGATATGCAATGATAGAGTGTATAGTGACTAGTAGTCCCCACCCATTTTGATTTCAGGTGAAACTTAGGAATTAGGAAACAAAATGTGTTTTCAATGGCCATGGTCTATAGTGCTGCCAGGGAGAGACAGAAGGAATCAATAATTTATTTTTAAGCTGGTTTTAAAGTGTGCCATCAAAAGCCACCGACACTGAAGCTCCCTGCTTTTGAAGTGAAACTCGTAAGTATCACATGAAATCAGCACCAGTTAAAAAGAGCAGAGGGTAGACATTCTGAAATATTTCAGTCCCCCCGCCCCCTTAGGGAAAACAGAGGAGAGCAATTAGAACTTGCAAGAACTATGAATCATCTTTCCTGTCTGAATTCAACCCCCAAGCCCCGACCACGAACCCATCCCCTACAGTAACTGCATGTAAAATGATACTTATCTTTGCAACTGTTTTTTTTGTTAGATAAAATGCATGTTTTATTTTGAAAACTACACTCATCACTCTGGTAATAGAGGTCAGGTCATAAAACAGAAAAAAAGTTTTTGAGTTTGATTTAACTTTTCAAGTTCTGTTTAGAAAAGGGCCAGGAATGCCTCTGTAAAATGTCTCTTCGTGCCACTTTTGAATACCTTTACCTTTACTTTACTTCTTATTATTAACACAAGTAGTCATTTGTGTTGTATCACTAGTACACCTATCTTCTCACTCAAAACCTTTCCACTCAATGACTATTTTTATACTTTGGGAAAAAGTTTGCTGCAGAGCACAGCTCTAACATACCATAGTTAACAAATGCTTTTTCTGAAGAATCATGAAATTATGCTAGAAAATGTTAATTCCACACTGAAAATGTGAAAGATAAATCAATGTTTTAGCTGTTATGCCTTCTTTGGGTATAAGCTTCTTGGTAGCTTTATTAACATTGAGGAACATATGGCACAGAATTCTTTAACCGGGTGTAAAATATTTCATGCTCACACATGGATACACAGAGTCTATTGATAGCAAAGATACTGATGCTTTAACAATTTCAGGGACAAAGTTTTAAAAATGCTGACCTAGATTACAAAATTCACAAACTGTTACCCAAAATCAATCTGAAAGGAAATCTGCACTGAAATAAATCATGGATATTTTCCAAATATAAGCATTATGAATACACATTGTAATCACTGAAACCCAACTGAAGTTCTAAGTCAGTGTTTTTTTGCCCTGGTCCTGCAGTACTTCTATGTTTGCTGGTTTTCATTTCAGCTAGGTGATTACCTACCAGCGGACATGGTGCCAGATCTTCTAGGCTTAAAAAATACAGCATCTTGACATTATTTCAAACAACTTTATTACACATAATATTCAGGAATCGCTCCTCAACTTGAAAATAAAAATGTGTTCCCTTATTTCTGACTTCACAGCTTTTAATAGGTGATCACTTGATGATGATCAGACATAAGTGGAAACAACATTGCATTATACTGACTCACTGTGGGGGTTGTCTATCTCCATCACTATATGTCCAATTGGTTATATTTCAGCATGAAAACCTGAAAGAGGCCTGTCTTGAAATCCACCGATTAGCACAGGGTTCATATCCATTTCAAATATCATACATCGCTGCAATATTTCATCAAAAACTTGGCAGCAGACACATTGCTACTCCAGAACCAAGACTGAGAATTTCCATTTGCCATAAGTTCAGAATTTAATTTTCACACCCTGCTGAAAGGCCAGCTAAGTAACTATGGCAACGTAAAAAGGTTTTGTTTTTAATTGGATAATATATTTGACTTCTATCCTGAGAGATAAGAGTCTTCTTGTAGTTTTATTACAAATCTCTAGAAACTTAACCTGGTTTAACATTAATTATACAAAACAAATCTTCAGTAACACATCTGTATAAAATAGGCTTCCCCCTCCAACTGGCTATGGTTGATTGGTACACAAACAGTTCTTTCATCAAATAAGCAAACACTTTAGATTATTTCTCATCTCTTGTGGTTAAATATTACATGGTATAGGTGCAGGTGCCTGTACAGTATCTCAGAAGTATTAAACCTTCAAATCCTTTGTTCAATCAGTTATTTTAATTAGGTTGTCAGTAAGTACAGACATATTAACATGCAAAGTATCATTTACACAGGTTCAATCAGTCAAGAAACTAGTGTTTCTGAGGCAGAAACGTATGGTAGCCTTTTTCTTATGAAAAATGTTCTTTAAATATTCTATAATATTCATCTTAAAGGCATTCTCTAGCTCTTTTTTTAAATCAGTTTTTGCTCTGGAAAAAAAAAGCTTGCGCTGTGACCCAGCAGGATTTCTCCATTCACTCCAACAGGGTTTTAAAACAGGAATTTGTCTCAGGGCCCCACTGTTGAAGAAGCCTTGGAAAGCAGCCAGATGGAGAGAGAGAAAAAAAAAACTAGGACTTAAACAGAAGCTTCATTTGTACCAGATACAACCAGAAGGCACCCATTCACAGCCCCCCAAAAAAGGATTAGCAGCAATTAATCTTTGTGACCATCACATCTACACAGCCATGGTACCATGATTCCAAAACCTTTGATTTCTTTCTCAAGGAAATACAAGATACAGAATGAGGGGAAAGGAATGAATCCTCCTAGCTATTCTAGGAGAAAGCAGGTGGTGCCGAGGATTAAAAGTCTGTCTTAATATTTCGAGGATCTAAAACTAGTTCAAGTAAAAATATAATGGGGTGTGTGCTTTATTCTGATGACATACATCATTTCATTCTGCTGTCAAGGGAAGTCACATAACTAAAGATGCTCCATTCTCAAGCACAGGCTGGAAATGGGACACTTTGCTGGTCAGAGACTGGTAAGCTGTGCACCTCTGTTGGCTACTTTTTGAAGGCCGTATCTAAACCAAGCAAAACACTCCATGTGCTTCTAACGAAATGCAGAAGGGAGGAGAACAGGATATATAAGAATCAACAGAGCAACATCCGATGAAACCTTGACACTCCCAGAAACATGCAAAGGCTAGCACACTTCTGTGAAGGAAATGAAGGGAATGAAACGGTTACGTATTAAAATGTTTACATGGATCTCAACTGTGCTGTGTGTACACGGCTGTCCCAATTACTGCAATGTACGCTCGACAGCAATCTGCACTTGAACATCAGTACCAGAGTTACAGTAAAATGAACAATGGAACTTTTGGTTGCAGAGCTTAGGAGTGAGAGTAAGGATGACCTGTACTCTTTTTCTATTTATAACTGCTTAGGTATATTAATTATATTAATTAGGTAATGCAGAAACTCCTTTACTTTTCCTTAATATCTTTGTACTGGAACATACATGCAAATAAGCATTTCATTGCACTTGTGCATATGATTAATAAACTGAACTGAATTAATTGTAGGAACCGTAAGGTTAAACAACTGTCGTTTTGAGTAATGCAAACCATAATGTATGCGTTAACCTCAGTGTTAACGCATTTAAATCTAGAAAACGTTAAAACACAATGGGTCACACAGGTTCAGGATTGGCATCTGCTTATTTAGTATGGACCTGTTCACAATGAAGAAGCTAAACTGGCTTTTTTTCCCTCAGAAGCCTTGGATAGTGGCGTCTGTCATCTTGGTTGCTGACAGGACATGATTTCCAGGTTCTGGAGGAAGTGCAGTTGTTTCTGATGTTCTAGAACTTCTGGTAACAAAAGTTGGAATTCTTCAGAAAGGAGTTGTACCCAAAGGTGCATTTGTGTCTAAAAAACCACATTATCTTTAAGGAACCATTAAATAATTCTGCAAATAAATCGGCTTCTTGGTTTTTACAGAGTTAAGATAGTAATGCCTTTCTTCACTGCAGGCCTTCGGAGCACAGCCATCAATTGAAGTCAGAAGCAGGAAGCACTCACAAAAGACTTTTCATTCCATTCCTCCACTCCAAAAAAAAAATAATCAAAATGCTCATTCATGATACCAGGGGAACGTCTGAAGAATAGAAATTTAAATGCCTTCTCCCACATATTAATGTTTTTTTTTTCCTTTTTAGGTCCTCTATGAGTTCGATAGCTTCTAAATCTCTTCATCAGACGAACAACAGAATGTTTTCAGTCCTCGGCATGCGGTTTTGAGAATGAGTCAGTCCATTCTAATTCAGAAGTAGTTTTAAAGGATGCTCAGGGCAAGGGCTGCTAAATTTCTTTCCTAGTGTACTACAGTAATGATATACAGTACACAAAGTTAATTTATTATACTCTGAAAATAACATCAGCAGCAAAACCCAGAATGAAACACTCAATGTGGTTATATAGAAACACAGAAAATCATTGATTACAATGGCAAAAAAATCTAATCATACTGAAGCCTGACTGCAAAAATTGGAAGAGTGAAATAAAATCACATTTTTGTCCTGTTTACAAAAACAAATCCCAAACCTGGGTGGCACACACATGAGAAAATGTAGAAACCCTGGATTTTCCAAAAGACTTTTGAAAACATTAGAGCTTTTTCAACCCTATAATTTTGTTTTTGTGCAGAAAGAGAAAGGCATTAGTTCGCATGCTGGCACGTAAGGCAGAGAGCATCTGGCCTGCTTGCATTTTGACACAGATTAACCTGGAGATTTCAATTAAGTCGGTGTCCTAATTGCTTATAATTTATTAACACAGAGGAATACAATTAACTATCATGTCTGAAAAATGTGGGATTGAATCCTGATCTTTCCACAAGTGGCATGCTTACAGCAGATAAGGGTAATGTGTACCTGAAACACAGTGACCCTTCATTCAAGTCTCTGTGCCAATTCTCTGTGTAGAGACAAAAACTACACCAGACTGACAAAGTTTGAAAAAGTTCAGCACCTTAATAAAAGGAACAATGACTGAGGGGCAGAAACCGTGCGCTCTTTGTTGCAGTGTGTTACAGCAGAGATGAGAAGACATTGAGGTTCGATCTTTTTTCGTGTTCACAATCTGCAGACTGGCGTAAAACACACAGTAAACAAAAAAAAAGAATATGTGAATATGTGTTTTAATAAAATTTCATTCTGCAAGGCTCCCTATGCAAGTGTACTTAAAATAAGGTGTGCTTCAAGCCTATATATTCTAATGTCTAATTTCCATCACAGCATTTCGAAAATAGGGTCAACCTTATCATCACAAATCACCCCTGAAAAAGTGTGTTTGTGTTTTCTACTCAATGAATGCAAATGCTAAGATTGAATATGAAATTAATATTGAATATTGACTTGAATATGAAAATATATTCACATTGTCTTGCTTGAACCATAAAAACATCACAGGGCTCAGTGTTTGCCCCAAGTTAATCTCCAAAGAAAAATAATAAAATGGACCACTTTTGCCACCTTAAAAACAGGAGCAAATGTTTCAATAGTTGATATGTTGAGAAGTGATAACTGATTCATTCAACAATTTTTTAAACTGACTGCATTCTAGACAATGTGGAGGTACTGTACTGTAGTCTGAGCTCATCAGATTGATCAGTACTGGGATGAGAGATCTAAAAAAAATTAGTTCGCAAGTGGTGTTGGTGGAAAGGTGGCACTCTTTCCTCTGGACCTGTATCTCCAGAAAAAAATGCTCATATATGTGACCCAAGGACACGGTCATATACAGTAGGAGGTGTTGTATTTTGGATGAGACATTGAACTGAAGTCCTACCCACTTGGTCACTGAAGACCCCATAGCACAAGACAGTATTGATTATTATTCTACCTGTCATTTTAATTTTGTTTTCTAAAGTATGAACAACATTAGTGATGCCACAGTATTATTTTTTTTTGTTTTCCAATGGAAATCAACTTGTAATACCAGGACATACTGTACCTGTGTCTGGAGCAAAACTGCTCTCCTATTTCTTAATATCAAAGTATAGATTTTGAAGATAAAACCAGAAGTTGCATCATATTGAAATCACTGAGGGGAGGTGCAATTTTTGCATTTTAAAATAAGGCTCAAAGGCCTGACTGTTAAAACACCTGGCAGTTATTAAATTGTAAGCACCTCATTAAATGCAAAGCAGCAAAGGAAAAACCACAGAGACACGTGGAGCTTAAATACATTGCATAGCCTCAGGAATCCTTCTTTATTTGGAACATAATTATCTGACAACTAAAAATTTCCTGTCGATTTAAAAAAAACTGCCTAGCAATTGACATTTATTGTATGTAAACTGTACATCTAAGGCTGTCTCGAGGAACGGATGTGATCCATGTTTCGACCACTGAAATGCAGAGAACAACATTTGAGGCAGAGCAGGAACCATACAATACATTTTCAAAAAATTATCTATATCCTTCTACTCACTGTCGCCATAGGAACAGCTTTACAGAGCTATTCATAGACCAGCTGCTTTGACACACAAGGAGCCTCAGAAGAGCAATGGAGTACATTTTTAAAACCATCTATTCACAATACAACTCAAGAAACTGGCCAAAACTAACTATAACTTTAAGTAAGTAATTTAAGTAGGTAGCTGAGTCAGCATACAGTATGTAGGCTGCAAAGGAACAAGTAAACGTTTATTCCATGATAGAACTGTGTTTTGGCTGTGGAGTCTTCTTCAGGTTAAAAAGGTGAGCATTGAAACGCATAGTATTAGCATTGCAACTAGTGCTATAGAGCTAAACAGTGAGACACAAAGCATGCACACTGCATTTCACAACCCATGCTCTGTTTGTCTGATATTTTAATTTCTCCCTACAACATCCTTAGAAATGCAGCAATCAGTACGAATGACTCACGTTTCAAAGACTGTGTTCTGATTTGGTCCATTGAGACATTATACATATAAATCACTGCTGTATTACTTTGTAAGACTCATAAACGTCTTGATGCACTAAACTGGAAAATAACAAGCAAATGGATCATCTTTGCAGCAGAACATACTCTTTGCTCCAAAATATACAACACACTTCTTGGTTAAGCTCTTCACAAAACCACAGTATTTGCTTCAATATAATGAAAGACTACCAATTCCATTGGGTAGAAGAGCACCACAAATTCTTGCAAATTGCCTCAATCTCATTTTCACTCATACTTAAATGCACAGTCAAATTTCATGCTTACCTAAACATTTCAACCTAAAGGCAAGCAATGTTTAAACAATGTGGAGTCCTGGGGGCTTTATCTAAACACAAAGCTTTACCTGGATTTAAAACTTACTTTAACCCTCTCAATTCCAGTATTAAATGGATCTTTAAAGTAACTAACTTTTTACAAACCTTACTCTATCTCTGCCAGCACAGGTTAGACAAGAGTTTAGGCGTGGTGGCTCTGGGCCTGTCCTGTTCAAATAAACATGACATTTATGTTTGTGTTACTTTTATATATCACTTTTCTAGAATACTACTCCTACAAAATGTTTCCAGGTCATAGAATACGTCTTAGCTCACAAAACATGATTTCTTTAGCACTGAAAAATGCACAGAGGCAAATTGACCATTTTTACATTTCTTGCTTAAAACACATCAATGTGGCATATCTTACTTGGTTTCAGTTTCAAAGGAGTCACTCTTGATTTTCTACAGTCTGCTCTGCATTCTCTGACAAGGCTGACCACAAGCAAAGAGGATCAGAGCAGCTGGTCAGAACAAAGAACAAATTTACGGATAGGCCACGCTCCCTGATTTATAGTGGAACAAGCAGTTTCAATCGAAAGAAGTTGGAACCTGGAGAAATTTAGTGAGATGTGAACTGGTAAAATATTAAGGTAGCAATAGATTAATAAATAACTTACTGAGGCACACCTCAGTGACCACTTATGACAAAACAGGCTTTTCTCATTCAACTGTTTTAAAATGGGACATGCTCTGCTTAAGGCTGCTTTTTTCCATTTTAATATTTGTTAGCAAAGGTAATATCTAATCAATACTTTTCTTTGGCCATATTACTTGAGAGCTTAGTTTAAACACTTTTCATTCCAGAAATCAAAAGCGAAAAACCTTCTGTAATAATGTTTGCCATCAAAAAAACCCTTCCTACTATAAATGGGTTCAGTGCATTTACTTTGAGCTGACAGTAGATTTGGAGAAGGATATTCAGTGTGTATATCCACAAACAGCACAGAGAGGGAAAGAAAGAATGAAGAAAGTGAAGAAAGAAATTATGGAGGTGCTTACATCTAGGAATGCAGAAACTATGGTCTGCCAAGTAACTTGGAAACCTTCAGCCACGTCTCAGATAACCCAAGTTATTTAGGGGACAACCAGTGTGTTACATAGTAAGCAGAATAATAAAAAGCAGAGGATGATCTATGTAAAATGTATAAAAGTATATTCAGACATTTAATGCTTCAAACTGCTGGTACAGAATTAAAAAAAAAACTTCCTACGATACCTGTACAGAATACAGAAGATTTACCAGTTTTCATATTGAAGTTTCTGCTGCACAGAATGTTCTAATTCTGAAATACTGGCAGCTTCACAGATGAACAGCACAGGTACTGCAGTGTTAAGTGTCCGTCAATGAAGGTCCAATGGGAGTGTCAACCCTGATTTTTCAATTAGCAGCCCTGAATTCCCAGTGCATGGTACAAGCATCCTTGGAGACGGAACAGAAATACAGCAGAGGCGTCCCCTCAAGCACAGTAAAAGGTGAGACAGTGACAGCAAAGCTCATTCTTACCTACTCGGGTTTACTCTCAGTTGTTACTTGTCCTCAAGGTACAATTAAATGAGTACCAGAAAGGAAACAGGAGCCCTGTCAAAGACGAATTATCATCTCACATAATTCATCTATGGCACCTTTTTTTTCTGCACAAACGCAGGAAATGCACAGGTGGGACTTAAAAAATAGACATGACCTCCTAAAAAAGGGTCATCACTGCAAAAAAAAAAGAAAGTAGGCAATTTTAAAACACTTCTGAAGTATAAAGTTTCAGGATCTCTGGAACAAAACTTTCACATGAATAACTGACTTCACTGAAACTTAAAGCCACTAATTTTCTACTTAACATTGTACAGAGTTTTGCAGCAGCACTAAATTCCAAATCTAATTCAAAGGATTATGTCAGAATATTCCACATTACAAAGCATTTGAAAGTGCATGAAAGCAGAAAAAAAGAACATTTTGGGTTTAAGTGTTGCAAATTACCCTTAAAACATTATGAACCGCATATTAACATTGAAACGTACCAGACATTGAAGCATGCTAATGTACAATCTTTCAAATACAGCAAACAACATAGTGCCATAGTCTATACCTTCTGGCAATTATTTCTGACACTGATGGTCAAAGACAATGATTAATACCTTTTATATCTTAATAGCTCACTCTGTATGTATCCATTTATTCTTCAACCTTTTGAGTGGTATTAATTTTTTTCAAAAACAGCCCCAAATAACAATGCGGTGGCACTCATTTTTTCTACCTCTTCTTTAGCAGTGATGGGGATCAAGTATAACTTCTCAATCTGCTGCAAGAGATGTATATTCTCTCACACTCTCACATACATTCTCTCACGTATACTGACTACACTATTAGAGCACATGACAGGAGCAAAATATGCCAGTTTTACTGAGGTATATAAAAGCACTCTACCTTAAAATAGGTATGTTAGTTTAAAATAGAAAGAATCAATTTATTTCATCATTCCTTGTATTGACGGAATTCCTCTGTATTCCTCCACAGACCAGGAATATAGTATCTTTAAGATACCATCCCCAAAGCCTCAAATCAGCATTTTCTGAAATTATAGAGAATAATTAGGAACATAAACTTCACATGATTGCTAAAGGACTATCGATCCTGTGGGACTGTGGGACAAAATGACAACATGCACCTTTTCGTGCCGAGTTTAGGTTCAGTTTATTAGAACTAAGACCTTAACCACCATTTATTATGCAGCATATTCAGTAAGTTTCCACAGGAAAACACATTCAGGTCTGGTATTTATTCTTTTTCTTTATAGTCTCATTGTTTTATTTTGCTGCTTTGTTTAATATATAAATCACCATTGAAATAGCAAGAGCATAGTTCTGCGTGCCACAAAAGAATTGAAATGTTGACCTGGAAAATGAAATGCATTAGCAGTTAAAATAAAAGAAAACTCTTAATCTTCCATTTCCAGATCAAATCTTATACTAAAGAGGCAGCAATATTTTATAATGTGCTCGAGTACTATCATATATAAATATGAAATTTCTGTTTCAAAACACGCTCTTAAAAGAGATCTGCTTTCACATCATACTGTGTTTGATTTGCAGAAAACAGGCTCCCAAACTATAAATATTACTTAACTGCTACAGACTGAACAAGACATGAGAGACACCACTACTAAGTGCAGTTGCTGACATCTCAGCAAAAAAGAAAATGTATGTGCAAAACATCCATCTTGGCGTTTTCCACCATCACATACGATTATGATATCTTGTGGAAAAACTGGGGCAACAGGCTCAGTAAGATAGAAAAGGGGCTTAACTGTTTTATACACCACCTGTGCATACAAGAAACAATCAAATGAGGCACAGAATGTTGATGTGTAAGCATCACAAGCTTATAATTTAAAAAGCAATTAATAATGGTGGGGCAGGTCCTTTCACCAGGGAAGAAGAATAAAAGTCTACAGGAAAAGCAAGGACAGCAAGGACGATGCACAAACCAGGCAGCTGAAGAAAATGTCACATTTGATTGCCATGGTTACACGAATAAGGTTTGGCAGTATACTGTGTCAAATGGCCTTTAGCCAATATATAAACATCACTCCCGCTGATTATAGACTGAGCTTAAAGAGCAG
Source organism: Lepisosteus oculatus (assembly GCF_040954835.1). Lineage (NCBI taxonomy): Eukaryota > Metazoa > Chordata > Actinopteri > Semionotiformes > Lepisosteidae > Lepisosteus > Lepisosteus oculatus. The sequence continues at coordinate 6,408,885 of NC_090710.1, forward strand.
AGAAGACGAGAGAGTAAAGAGAAGAAACGAAGAGATCGGCTAAATATCAAACCATATTACAAATTTTGCAACCAAGCTAAAATCTAAGAAACCTCAGACGACCATTTATTCACGAGTGAGGTGGCAATGTCCCTGATTATCCAAAATGGAATTCCGTAATTATGACACATCTGTACACATTTTATTTTAAAGGAAATAAACTTAATTTAATCAAAGTGTTAAAATTAGGTAAACACCGTTTCACCAGCGCATCTCATCAAAAACAGCCACAGGTATCAAAACTGGTATTTTCTCCAGTTTCTATTTCTATTAACATCAATAAAATGTTAGCAAAAAGAATTATCTATCTAACCTGGAAGTCAACAGGATTGCTTGTCTGAACAAATCTCCAATGTACCATGTGAAAGCTGTAAAAATGAAGAAGCCTTTTTAACATGGTGCAAATAATTCTAATTCTTCATACCAGTTGAGAGAAGGCTGGTAGAAGCCAAGTGCATCACACTGACTCACTTGGGTTCTTGGCCTGAACCAACACAAAGCTATCATTTTTGATTCAGTGGCAACCCAATTACAGGAACATAACCGAGTTAATTTTAGTCTGCAGCACCAGATTGTGTTCAAACAGGTTACGTAATGCTTCATTTTTAATCAGAGTTCAGTTTGGGATGAATGGGACTGTCCGAAAATACACCAAAGAACTCTTGGGTTTTGCTATGGCCAGATTTCTTTCCTCTCAAAATAATTTGCAGCCTGTCATCTATTTCTGAAAAATGCACCACCTCTAACAGAAAGGAGATGACGGTTTTCATTTGTGGCGTGCTGGACACTCACCAGATGTTCACCAGATAAAAGTGATAACCCTTGTCTGCTGCAGTTCCACAACACAGCACTTGTTCCTGATTTTTTTTTACTGTTTGTTTGCTCAATCAGGATTATTGTAACAAATTATATTCAAATAAGAAGAAAGGGTGAAATCAGTTCTTGACAGGAAAAACTACCTTTTCTCTTCCAAACAAACAACACAGGTCATATCTTCAGACCTTTTCCTTGTGGGGGAAAAAGGGTGATGTTACCAACGTGTTCCACTACATACAGAAAGATTTTTGCTGAAGTAAAAAAAAATTAAAAGGAGTGAATAACTACCCCAGTGTTTAAATAAAGTGCAGATGAGAAGAAATCACATCTGGAGGAAGAAACGGTTTTCTGAAATCCATGGGGAGCACTGGGAGAGTGAGCTTTCTGTTCTGTTGCTCCAAGAATGTGGAATGATCTCTCAGCCCATATGAGATCTTCCAAGCCTGTCAGCATTTTCAAATCCTTTCTTAAAACTCACTTTTGTACTCGGGCCTTTAATCCCAGTTGTTTACTACTTTAACATAGCCATCAGCCATATAACCCTGCAACTCACAACTGGCAACCCACTGAAGCTAAACAGGTGTGAGCCTGGTCAGTACCTGGATGGGAGACCTCCTTGGAAAAACTAAGGTTGTTAGTGGGGCCAGCATGGGGCGCTCACCCTGCAGTCTATGTCGGTCCTAATGCCCCAGTATGGTGACGGGACACTATACTGTAAACAGGCAATGTCCTTCAGATGAGACTTAAAACCAAGGTCCTGACTCACTGTAGTCATTAAAAATCTCAGGGCGTTTTTCAAAAAGAGTAGGAGTGTAACCCTGGTGTCCTGGCCAAATGTCCCATTGGCCCTTACCAATCATGTCCTCCTAATAATCCCCCTCTATGAATTGGCTTCATTACTCTGCTCTTCTCCCCACTGATAGTTGATGTGTGGTGAGCGTTCTGGCGCACTATGGCTGCTGTTGCATCATCCAGGTGGATGCTGCACATTGGTGGTGGTGGAGGGGAGTCCCCATTACCTGTAAAGCACTTTGAGTGGATTGTCCAGAAAAGCGCTATATAAGTATAAGCAATAATTATTAATTATTATTAATGTGTATATACTTCGCTCTGTTTACTCGCTTTATGGTACACTGATCCCGAGATGATGAACCACGAAATAGGTATTAGACATGTATTTTTTTACTGTATTACAGTCTAACAACTTCAACAGCAATCACTTTTAAAGCTGGATCTCCTTATTTCTACAGCACCTGAACTCAGCTCAACAGCTGACATCTGTAAAAATCTAAACATGCTCTTTAAACACAAAGGGTGATCTGGAAGGGTGTGCTGAAATCCTTACTCATGTCTACAGCTCAGGGCAGACTAGCACGCACATTTCACGAATGTAAAATATTTTTACCTAACAGCTCTTTGTTGCAATTTTTGTAGCATATAATAAGGGATGATTAACTTAAATTAAGGAAAATTCACTCAAAACACGGAGAACACTACACATTAACTTGAATTACATATAAAAAATTCAAAACAAAGGGAGAAAAGCAAATCAAGTGGAAATCTTCAACTACAAATTAAAATAACAGGAAAACAGTAATGAAAGATTCAAACATATAACATATAAATGTATAAAAAAGACAGGTCCCCTGCGCAACACAGCAAAGGTACCATATAGGTCTTAATTATGGCTTTTCAAACTGGTTTGCTGGAGTCTATCGATTTATGTCTTGTATCTCCTTAAACTAGTATCACGCTGAATCACTGGCTCAGGCTGACATTTAATTTTAATATCAGGGAAAGGAGCCACTTCATGCTGATACCCTTGAGTGTAACACAAGTGCTTTGCCTCCTCTTTGACTTTCACTGTGCTGGAACAGGGCCCTGAGAAGAATAATTCATCTTTTCAAAAATGTGTCATTCACTTTTGAGAGAATGTATAGTTACCAATAAAAGGCTGACCTAACATGTATGATGAGAAGTGCTCAGGAAAGATTGCAACAAATAAATATTGCACATAAAAGCATGCTGTCTAGTTTAAAGGTATACCATACTGATTCAATTGGTGTAATTGCTCAGCTGTGTAGCAGGGGCTGCTAGTGCAGAATGGGTAATACTGCATCTCCGCGTTGAAAGAATATATTTATATGTAGAATGCAAAGGGACTCTTTGGGATAAAAAGTGCCGTACAAATTCAAGGAATTATTGCTGTCACCACAGAGTTGATCAATTTCTTTTAATTCAGTGTGGATTTTATGATTCAGTATATATACTGTGAATAATTTCCCCCCATGCTCTTCCCCTGTCTGGCAGGAAGCTGAGCAGTTATAGCAGTGTCGCCTAGCAACCAGCAAGATAACAAGGATGACTAGGAGATGGATCCCTTCAGAGGACCAAGAAAACCCAAAGCAAATTTTTAAAAAAATTCCAGCGCTAAAGCATGCTAAAACCAAAAGATTTGCTCTTTGTTTAATTCTTACTATTTCTGGATGAAATATCTGTAAAAAGTAACAACTGATATATAACGTGCTTGATTTTTTAAAGTTATTACTACCCATTAAACCAGCTCCCTTCTAAAGAAATTAATCACTATTTACCTCACTTCTGCACATCAGCAATAATTTATCTGAATGTGTAACAGAAAAGAACTCTAGAGCAAACCACACATGTGGAAATATATATATATTTTCTTGGCAGTATCACTCACTGCCATGGTTTCTATAAATATTCTTCCACCTTAAAACACGGAAACCCCTCATCTGCACAGCTCACAGCATGTTTTCTGCATACCGCTTAATGGTGTTTTATGAGTTTATTCTGGTTATCATTATCTGTCCGAACTAGTGGATACCAATCTAAACTTTCTGGAATACAGGTTGCTGATGATTCTTATCTCAAGGCGTTCTCTTGAACATAGATTTGGAGCTCATTTTAAGCCTGTATGCCAAGTACATAAGGACAATATGAGCAATGGCTATTATTCTTGGATTTTGTTCTGGTGTAACAAATCAATAATGGAGCTGGGAGAAATAGGGGTGAATTTAAAAAAGCCTTTTTACTCTGCTTCTGGTTTTGCCCACACAATATACTTCTTAAACTAAAAACCTAGCACTTTTAATAACAGAAATGGTTCAAATTCTCCATTCAGCTGGCTCATAAACCACTCAAGAGTTATCAGCAGTCTTCTAGACCATTTCAGAAACCACACAGTTTGTATACTGGAGAATGACAGGCAGGCAAAGAGCAGTGCTAAATGGAAAACCATTAAGCTGCCTGGTCCCTCATCGCCAATCAATGTAACTTACCAGATGGGATGTCTTATCATCAATCTAAACTCTGTCACTTGCCTCAAAAGAAACATCCTTTTTGCCATCTTTTTGCCTCCAACATGTATACAGTATGTTAACATTTAAGAACAAGAAGTACATTCTTGAAAGCTACAGCTTACAGTACAGAGGTGCTCTATTTTCTGTCATTAAATTACAATTAAACCAGACCCTCATTAACATTCAAGAAAAAACAGGCTGAAGGTGTAATTGCATCACATTTCACCCGATGACTGCCTGCTTTAGCAACACAATTGTCGGCGAATGTGATTTAAAAAATGCAGACAGCCTCCTTTAGCCTCCCACCTTGTCATACTCTGGAATTCTGGGATGGGTAATCATCTACCACAAATAAAGGGTGTTTGATTTTTTTCTGCAGATCGATATCAGGTCATAGCCCTGGAAATCAGGAAAGCAGGAACTCTAAAAATTCAAAATGATCTTGCTCAGTGTAGATATTTTGATGTGCAGCTTGGATTGTCCTAGAATATAAACTGGTACTCCTGGACTGAATTACATTCAATTACATTTGAAAAACAAAGACCACATGAGTGAAAAAAGATGTACTTCCAGCAGTGTACAGTGTTTCTAGTGAAAACCCAGGAGTCTCAAAGTTTTTTTTTTTTAATTTTCTGCTAAAAAAGTAAGGAATTACAATTGTAAAAGGTTACATTTCATTTTACCGTACTGAACACATTAGATGCCAGAATCGAACTGAGAGGCCACTGACTGCAGCACTGACTGCTATGCCACCTTGAAAATCCAACTATCTTGCAAATTTAATAAAAACATTACAATGCATGTATTATTTTCTACTGTTTGTTTTCTTTACACAGTTAATAACAGCCTATTTCATCCCTGCTGTTTTACTGATTAGTAATATATTGTTCCAACTGGCAATCATTAGTTAAGTCAGGATCTTTGGGGAGAAAGGTAAAAGCAAACCTGATGTTTATTTATTGATACCACAACATGTAATGAATATCAAAATGAAATCCAATGAAACGTAAAAAAATCCAGAAGAAATTTAATTTATTTTCTATATATCCACTGAAACTGTAACTTTGTAGTACACCCTTATCATAACAAAACATTTTAGTGAAGATTTAACACTTAAATAAGAGTTAATGTCTTAAACACTGTGAACATGCAATTCCAGTCTTGTTTCAAAAGCAAAACGCATTTTTCTTTTCACTCCTTCTGATGACTCTAAGGTTCCACTATCAACATTACAGATTCCAGATTTCCATCTGGCACCATTTTTATTCATTCCTTCCAAAAGGTAACTATTACATAATTACGAATGCCCTTGCTTAATTTAACGGTGTGTTGTGGAGCTGGAAAACACAGGCTCCTTCTGACAGCATGCAGAACTGCTCACATAACTAGTGTTAAGCTGTCTGCTCACAAGTCTAGCTGGTAAAGACAATGAAGTGTCTGAAAATAATGTGTGTATTTCAGCCATGCTTATGACAATACCATACAAGTCACTGTGTGCATACTGATAAGAGGAATAGGGAAAGATATGCATATAAAATATAAATAGCATTTCAGGCACTATAGTCACATAAAAGCATTTATGAAACACTGATTTAGAACAACATTTAAAATTTCAGGTAAAATTTCATTTAAAAGAAGGCTTCACGGCTGAAACGTTGTGTTCTCTTTCTTCTTTTTTTCAGCATGGAATAAACCTATTACTTGTTCCTTTGCAACATTTAAAATTGGCTGGTTTCAGCACTCTCTAGTTGCAGGACTGACCATGCCTGACAATCTTTGACACCATGTGATTGTTTAAAGGATGTTAAGCCTTGGGCATTGGAGAGCTAACATGCAACTACAAGGCCCACAGAATTCCAATGCAGACATACACTAAGAGACTGGAGCTCAGTTCTCATCATCATGCAACTTCTTCTCACCATGAATGACAGAAAGGCAACAGAAAAGCTGAATTTGCAATATGGCAATTTGCAATAAAGAGATTTTTCTAGCAGTAATGCTGTTTACCATTTGTTGTAAACTTTTAGCTTCTGTATATTACTGTTAAGTAACACCATCTGAGTGTATAATTGGGAGTTATGTTCCTCATACAACATTGTTGCATGAAATGTGCCAGACAGACAAATACATTTGCAGTCACTGCGGTTCTGGTACAATGTTTGACAATCCCTTACGATAAATGATACTGCAGTTCTGAGCTCTGTGTGCACTGCAGCACTTCATGCATAATCCGAAAATTCATTTCCGGAAATAAATTATGAGTAACTTGGCAACACTGTCATTCCGCAATTTGATTCTGGTGAAATTCATTTTAAGATCCAGTGAAGACACAAAGGTATGTACCAAATCATCTACACCATTACTTCCTTGAAAGATGAACATCTGACCACTATAAAGCTAGTATTATTTTATTATTAGCTTAGTTTCAACTGCTCAATAAAAAACAACAGTTTTTCACAATGTTACAGTCCCATCTTTCTCTAATAAGCATGGGGTCCTGCAATTCCTGTACAGTAAGAGTTGAAATATCAGATGATGCCCTTAATAAACACCTACAAGACAGTTGGAAGTGAACCATGGAAAGCCCTGATCCTATTTCCTACCTACCATAACCTCATTGTCAGGCTGCAAGAAGATTCATGTTAGTTCTGTTGCAGTTGTATTTAATTTCTGTTCATGTCAATCAACTGCACGGGAAATTGCTAAAAAATGTTAACATACTTTACATGGTTTAGTTTACAACATCCTAATTTACTCATAACAAATGAAGTCTGTATTAGTCTTAATATAGTTGTCACCTCAAAATTATATTTTTCCAGCCAAAATATATTTTGAATTTAATTTTCAGTTTTGAATTTTCAGCAGCGTTTTACACAATACTGTTTGAATATTTATAATGTGTAGCTTCTGACAATGCTCCCTTGTTTGCTTCCTTATTTGTAGTGCTAAAAATTAATTTCCATGGAGGTGTGCCCATCATTCCACTAAGCTCTGTAACCAGAAACACAAGCTCATTTGTGCAATCGAGACTAAACATGGTGTGTCTGTACAAAAGCACACACTGGGAAAGCACAAGTAGAAAAAAAAAATAAAGTAGCCTCTCGTTAATTAAATTAAGGTATCAAGACACAGGTCAATGTCTTGGTGCATTCCCTGTGTTAAATAAATAAAACTTCACATTGACTTGTCCCTGGATCTAATTTATCTGACAGCATGTCTAACCCTCTGACCTACTCACCCTAGCTGGGCAGCTAACAGACTGTCAAAGTCATGTTCACATAACAGCTGTTTTTTAGAACTGCACACTGTGAGTAAACTTTCCATTTACACCCCCAATGCATTGGAAATGGCTCTATACATGTCTGCTCTCGCTTAGAGGACTCTGTATTCATCATTTTGAAACTCTGTATCCATATTTTAAAATGCAATACCAAATGATGAGCACACATGAAAGTGAATTAGTCAATACGCATATTTCTTGGGACTTTTTCTCCCCTATTAAAGGGATTTTTAGTCATGAATGCATTACTTTACTCTCAGTGTTAATCTGCACAATGAAAGGGTCTAAGTAGAGAGTTCCAAAAAACATTTGAAGCAAGACTCATTTGAAAATCATTAAAAACCGCACTCCTAAAACACAGACAACATAAACATATGTATTTCTTGGAAGTAAAGACATATGGGATACATATAGAAAAGAGAAGATGGATTAAAGTTATTAATATTTTTTGGGGGTGGGGGCTTAGTAGCCATAGAAAATCTCCAAATCCTAATTTTCTCAATGATCAAAGCAGAAGAAACGTACAGTAACGCAGAAACAACCATGAAGGGCATGAGCTTGTGAAGGAAGCCCTTTTGTTTCATATATTATACATTCATGAAATGAGCTTATGTACAAAGTATTATGGATTTACTAAATCCAGAGAAAAACTATTTATAGTCAATGATGCAAGTGCTGTCTAGGTAATGAGTAAATGGCATCTCGTATGCTAAGGGTTACAGAAGAGGATATAAATTTCACATTACCATTGTCAGATCCTGGTAAAACAAGCTGGCTGAATTATATGAATATGATTGACTTCTTTGGACTAAAAAATGAGATTGTTGGTATAGTGATGTGGCAGTTAGCGCTGCACCTTCTGCATGAAGTTTACATGGGTGTCCTCTAGGGTGTAGTCCCACTTTCTACTCTATGATGAGCAGATTAAGATGCTTTCTGATACCGGATTGATACATGGACTAGTATTAAATGAGTGTCCGTAACTGAAGCGTTGTTCAAGAGACCAGTTGCTTATATGTTCAAATAAATACATCACAAAAAAAGTAACAACATCCACTTTATGTGCATCTGGGTCAACTACAGGTTGAATGTAGTTCTAGTAATCTTTCGTTCCCCTTCGGTGACCTCTGGACCTCAATCATTTTCAGAGACAATACGGCGTGACTAGTCTAAGGGCCTGGCACACATCAGTCATGTCAGACTCCAACCTAGCGGAGCTCCTGGGAGATGGGAACTGTGTACCCTTGTTTTCCTGAGGGACTCAGGGCAACATCTATCAAAACAGATGCTCACTCCAGCAGCTAAACGTCTAGTGGCATTTTCCATTGGAGTTTCAATAGAAGTAGAAACAGAAACCCTCAGAAAGCCATGGGCTCCCAGTGACAAGAGCTCCTACCTTAGAATCAGTTGCCATAAATAAGGAAGCTCTTAAATCCAGCTGGAGTTGTTTTTTGTTGGCATCCTCCTATTTACAGGGAGAAGCGCTAACAGCATCACTGCTGCTGCCAAGGAAACATCATCTAGTCTTACATGTTTCCAAGAATAACAATCACTTTGGGGACTTACATTGCTAATGCACTCAGGTCTTAGCCAAACTCTCCCATTTTCTCTCTTTTTGGCAGAGTACGTAAACTGGGTTGCATTGGGGGCGCGCCATGCTGGAATAAAGCACACCTAAGTTCAGCCTTGTTCTGCGTACAAATCATCCTTCAGCCTGGACTAACGAATTAGTCCCGCAGAGCAAATTCAAGTGTGAAATTTGATCAGCCATTTGGAGCAGCTCCCTTCTCTGCAACTGAGTCACTTCCACATGAAAGATTTCTGGTTTTCAAAGCACTTCACTTAAAAGTTTCTTATTTTTAATGATCACGTCAGTCATCGCACGCATCGCAGTCATCTGCAGGAGTGCTGCTGTCACATGGCATTTTCCAGGCTGTTCTTAAAGCTAGTTTCTAACCGGTGTAGAGGAAACAATAACCTTGCACAGAGCTGCAAATGTCTATCTATGAAACATCATGTACGTATGGCTTCTTCTCATTTGTAACGTTTCATGTTGTAACGGGCATGCCCCCATGGGTGACTGGGTTAAAGGGGTATGTTTTCTCCTGCTGTATTCTGCACCTTTGGGGTGTGGGGGGTATCTCACTTGCCTCAGATGCTAGCAGCTGATGTTTTTATTCCACATTGGACCTTTCTTGAACCTGCAGCCTTACAGTACATTCTTTTGAGGTGAGAGGAGCCTTGCTGTATTGTCATCTCCTTGCATTACAACGAGGAACCTGTTTAGAATCGATGTTTTGCTAACGTACTTCATTACATACGGACATTAATCCACACCTAGAAGGGCAATATGACATTTGATGCTTGTTAAGGCAGACTATTGCTTAAAAAAAGTTATAATTGAACTAAAATGCTTCTTCATGTCTTATACCAGTTATACAAAATAAAATTATACAGTACATATGTATACAGTCAATGAAAACGAGCCAATTTACTTAGAATTAAACATTTCCACTTGCAGGCTACATATGCAACGGCGAAGTGGATTTTTTGCAGCCTTGTTGCTAGGAAACACAACCAAAGTATATCAAGTCCAAAGAGAGGGAGAGCGCGAGAAGACCAAGTAATGAGTGACAAGTGCATTTTATCTCACTATTACTCCTGGACGGGACCCAGTACTGTATTTTCCTGAGGAATGATGTTACCTGACTTACAGTGCTCCTGGAGGGACCATTATTATATAGCCTGCTGTTTGGGGTGTCTTCTCTCAGGCTACTGTGCATCTTCTAAAGAGGCTAAAGGTCAACTGTTATAGCAAGAGTAAGGGTGATAGGAAGGGCTGTTTAATGAGCTGTGGACATCACAAGAGGGGTGTGATAAAAATGAACTGGGCTGCACTGTCGGAATGTCACTCCTCTTGCTGAACTGCAGCCATGGACAAATGAACCTGAAACAACACTCCTCACTTCAGGACTCGGCCCCCCTGAGCAGCATCACTCCGACTTGGAGCAGACGTGGAAAATCAATGGAGATGATACAACACTAAATTGTCACAACAGTAAACAATTAAACAAGGGGTGTGTTCAATTAAGAAAGCTAGAGATCAGCTAAAACTAGAAATATTTTGATCTAGAGATAAAAAAACAGAATAATCTTCAGCCTTCAAGGATCAGTATTCTCTTCATTGCTACACATTACTTGCTTTGTTGATCAATTGTTTAAACAAGTCTTCCTAACCTTAAAATAAATGATATAGGAGGGACCTAGCAGAATAACTGCATTGGGGCTGTCAGCGATCAGGGTTGAGGAACCCTGGTCTAGAATTAAAGCTCCAAAACGCAGGCAGCTATGTGATATATTATCACACTGGATCACATGCCATACACTAAGAAAACAACATTTTTATTCAAAAAAGAAAAAAAAAATCAAGAGGCTAAAGAAAATGGGAAAACAACAGTTCCCATTATTACAATTAAAAGCAGAAATCAATGATTTTGAATAGCTAGTGGCTCTGCTGACTTTACAGTGTGCTGGAGTTTTAGTACTCGTCATGACAGCTCGTGACTCACAAGACTAACAGACAAATGAATAATCAAACTGGACGTCTCTCCCTCAGACAACCAGTCCCACCCAGGCTGGATAGGTAGAAATGTTCATTCTAGCGAGAAGCTGCCATTTCTAATACATCTATATGGAGATTATTATTAAATATTAAAGTAGCTTATGGAAAAGCCTCCAGGGATAATGATGTTATGAAAAGCTGATATAATAAGTAGACCACAGCAAGAAAGACACACCTTAAATGTAAATTATGCTTAAGAGTAGTACATTAGTTCTGACATCCTGCCATGCAGTATTATAGAAGCTATATTCAATGCTGAAAATAAAACGGACACAACGTTTCCGCCGTGGAGCCTTCTTCAGGTGTGATGTTGAGTCTCTTTTCTTTCCAGCATGGAATAAACTTTTACTTGTTCCTTTGCAGGGTACACAAGCTGACACCGCTGCCTGCTTTACCTAGAAAGCAGCACAAAACACAGCAGTGTTCTATTGCTCATCACTATAGTAGGCTTCCTTGCTCAAGTTAAGATCCACACAACAGGCCATTGGCGGTGGCACAGGACTGAAAGAGCAAATCTGCATGTCTTCTAGTTTTATACAAGTAAGAAAAACCCAAACAAGGATAACAAATTGTGACAGACTGAGATAAGAAATTTAGCGTCGCCGTTCAGTGCCACACATACACTTACACTCTAGGCCTGGTATGCACTGCCACATTAGTTCTCTGCGATGACTGAAGTGGTTTTCCCATTTGGGGCTTGTCTACAGCTTTTGATTCCCACGGATATTGATTTCAGCGATTTTAATTCCAGTTGTAATAACTACCTTGTCAAGGCTGCTGTTGTTTCCGTTTTCTGTGAAGGGTGTAGTACAACATTTCAGTCAAATCTGCCCCAATAATACAGCTGAAAAGGTAGTTTACCAATCTACCGTTTACCAATCGGAACAAGCAGGACACAAGTCTGAGATCTGAGAAACCATTCAAGAGATGGCACAATGATATCCTTACATGGAGTAGTATAAAAAGTCCACATGGGCAAGCCTGGCCAACTGGCTTCTTCTCATTTGTAGCCTTTTATGTTGTTCTAGAACCTTAAGAAACTGGGAAGTCTACTTTCAACAACACTAAATATAAATGTCCATTAAACAGAAAAGCTATACCATACACTTGAACACATTCCATTGGAAAACATTCCTGAAAACAACACTCATTGTTTCACAGAGATGTGAGCGAGCAAAAATTAAATCTAATGTGGTTCTATATTCTATTTTAATGACAGCTTCAGAGGGAGAATGAAAAGCCAACATTAGACAAGTTATGAAAAAAGCTGTATGCCCCTCATACAAGCTTTATATATAACTAAAAAAATGTGTACTTCCAGGGACACCTAATCAGTAAAAAGATAGTCTTAGACCATTTTTTTGCACTTTCACACATATCAAAATGTAATGTGCGTTGTGCTATGGGCACTCAACCACAGCATCATAGCATAACAAACCACTTTGTCAGCTCAGACATTTACCTAGTTTCCATTTCCATTTACTCGTCATTTACTGAGCCACTTATACCTTTTGACTGTTAATGGAGAGAAAAGTCTGAATGAAAAAGCATGGAGCAAAAGAACTGCTCTATTCTCAATAGCAATTTTCCGCCTTTTCAGCTTGGGTACAGAACAGAAATGCAGCCTGGATTTCAAACAAAAGGTCAATGAAGGCCATGTGCTTCCAGCGTTTATTTTAAACAGAACATTAAAGTGTCTGTTTCAATGTTAGTTCTTCTTAGAAGAAATGCTATAACACCACAGCAACTGCAGGCTCAAAACAGCTTCCCTGAACTGAACAAACTACAGCTAAACCAAATTAGCATTCTTTATCATTATTAAAGCAATCTGCAACCAATTATTTGGGTATGTTCTTTTTCCAAGTGAAATAAGGAGCCAAAAACAAATAAAAAGCCTCCTCTGGCAGGATTTGGTCTCGTATTGATTCTAACAGAAGGAGAAATTAAAACGTTGTTGCTAACCATGCAGAACAGATGTTTAGCTTTCCGTTACATTTTTAGAACCGTAACCAATAGTTACTTTGTGATTCATAACGAAATATTAACCACAACTATCTCAAAGGCACTTAATCTTTTTGCAAGCCTCTGGGCAAGCAAAAAGTTTCTCGAAGTCAGTCTTTTAACAGATCTACAGCCTCTTCTGTCAAATGTTCCAGAGTTTTCCAGGGTTTTGCTGGGGAGGCTGCGATCAGGCACTGAACACTGACATACTGCTGGGAGTCAGCTCAGGTGTGTTGATTGGCCATCACAAGGAAGTAGTAATTGCTTTCATTCCACTTCTAGATTGTTGAAAAATATACAGCAACAAAACAGTGCAACTCCCCACCTTCTATGTGTCAAAAAAATGAATGTGGGCACTAGATTGCCATCAAAACTTTAAGAAAAATTGGTTTCCATTTAGTAGGCAAAGGCTAAAACATCATGTTAACAGTTTGTTTAAACACGTTGACAGCACATTCCTGATGTGCAATTTATGGGGCTTGGCAGGTTCATATTTAGTTTCACCAGTACAAAAAAAACCCCTGCAAAATGTACTTCAGAATCAGTTCATTTTAGCAATAGAAAATAACCAAGATCATTTAAGTTCTGCAGAGGACAGAAGGAGAAAATCAGAACTGAAAAGCCAAAAAAGGATCAGGTTTACCCAACTCAAATTCTGACTTTACCGGAATGGAATAGAAAAACAAGTTTTCAACAATGGGGAATACATTTCCAGGCTCAAGGGAACGTTCTGCACTGACAGGTCATAATAACTGACTTTTTACATCTAGAAGAGAGAAGACTATACGGAGACCCAACTCGAGTATTGAAAATCCTTAAGGGCACTGACAAAGTCAACCCATTCAACTTCTTGAGAGCGAAACACAAAGCAGAGGACATAAGCGGATACTATGGGGAAGTACTTTTTAAACTCAGAACAGAAGGCATTTCTTTCACAAAGACTGTGGGAATCTGGAATAAACTACACAGCCATGTATTCAGAGCCAAAACCCTGGGTTCTTCAAAATAAAAAAATGTCTGGGTGAGGTCTGTTGCTCAACTAGCTACTAGAAACCAAATCAGGTTGACAGGCCAAATAGCCTCATCTTGTTTGTAGCTTTTCTCATGTTCTCACTGGAAATACTAATTCTGCTGGCCAGACGATAGTTATAGACCTACTACATTAATAAAGAAATTCATTGTTTGAGGAATACAGACAGGAAATGTCCAAGCCTCTTAAATAATGCTCTGATAGTACAGTATCAAAGATCCCTCTTTTGATTTTTTCCCCTTTATCTTCAGCCACCATATCAAGTGGCCCATCATGCACAGCCAATTAGAAATTCAGGAGGCGGGGGGATTGGGGAGGGGGTTGTGGGTACTACAATTAGGGGCTTCCATGCTGCCGCCCAAGGCGTGTCGTCACGGCAACTGGCTCTTGATGCTCAGTGATAAACAGCCCTGTACTGCTCAGCCTGGAGAAAAGCTACTAACAACAATGAACAAAAGACACAAAATGTTCCAATTACCTGTAACCTTAGGTCCTGACCAACCAGTGTCTTCAGTTGTTCACTCTGGCTGAGCACTGAAGGTATTAATTTAACCCATTACTCCTCAAGGTACCTACAATCCAAAAGCTGGATAGGTTCATTGGCTTTGGGGAAAACTGGCCCCAGTGTGAGTGTATAGACATCTGTGTCTGCCCTGCAGTGGATTGGCATCCCATCCAGTGTCGACCCTGCCTTGCGCCCATTGCTTGCCAGGTTAGGCTCCAGCTCCTCTGTAACCCTTAACTGGAAGAATAGGATGGATGGATGGATTTGCCCCCATTAAACACAACACTACTCGTTCCTCATGAAATCTGTCAATCTATGGCTCTCCGGGGGAAGTGCTACACATACTGTACATATTCTCTTATAAAAAAACTGCATCTCCATCTTATTGCATTCAAAAGTACTTAGGGGTAACCTCCACGACAACTATCTTTAATTTTCTCCATCGTAACACCTTTACAAATAGTTTTATGTGATGGGTCAGATATTGTGTATAGCTCAGTTTTCTGCACAGAGGAGAAAGGAAGTTAGAGTTCTGAAACCCAGATAAAAGGTTGCCTATTTATATCTAAGATATTTTCTTTCAGATACATTTATTATGTTCTTGTGCTATCATGTAGGCACTCATGTTCTGCTAACAAACAGGATTTTGAATGCAGAAAGAATAAAAAAGAAAGATTTGTAACTAACCACTGCATTAATTTATTAGGCAAACCATTATCTGCTGCTGGGAGCAAAACCAAAAAGAAGCTCTATGGGTTATATAGTTTTGCCCCATAATATCCTTGTGTCAGAAAGAATAAAATTTGCTCTATATAAAAACAGGTAATTAAACTACCAAGGTGTTGGTTCCTCCTGCTTTTAATTAAACTGCAATTAATAAGCTATATTTCTATAGATATTAGACATTACCTAGATATTACATATTCTGCCTTCAGAGATGGAAAACTGATTCTGACTTTATAAAGACAGAGATCGTTCTTCACACCATTAAGCAAAGTGGCTAAGTGAAAGCTTTTTTCATTCACTTACATTACATTTTAAAAGACATCTATTTCATTAAAGTGTGCTCTTCTAATAGTACAAATTGCATAATAAGAACCTTGTACAAATGAAAAATGCTTGAGTGGCTTATCTGCAATTTCTAGAATGGCAACTGGCAGATAAAACCATCAATAAGAAATAACTCTCTACAGACTCACAATGAACAGAAAGTACTGCCTCACTGAAGGCAGATTAAGCCAATTCAGCTCTTTTTTCTTGCTTTTTTTATGATGAGTAACAGATGCCAAAAGCAGTAAACAAGTAGAATGAGAGGGGAACTATCAGCAATACATATAGTTCCATTCTTAAAAAGAATTTAAAGATTCAATGAAATAATTATGTTCCCTCAGAGGCAAAGCTATAAACTTAAGCATAATTAAATCAAGAACACTGAGTCAAATGAGAATTAGACTTTTTCAACACCAGGGAACCATTTATGTTGTACATGTTTCTTTAGCCCTGGGACTACACTCTCCACTCAATAAAGTAAGATATTGAAATCAAAGTAAGCTTAATAATAATAAGTCTGTTTCCTGTTTCAGTTATTTCATATCTGCAGGCAGCACTTGGTTTCACATCTAAACTACAGCCAATGTTTTTAGCCACTTCTTCAGATGCTGCACATGAACACGTATTAATATACCTAATTCAAAAACAACACATGCAAATGTTCAAAAACAGTCATTCACATTTTTAGGGAAAATTCCAATTCGTAAACCAATTCTTTCCTAGCACAACACTGTGGATTTTAGTATGCTGTAACATCTATGCAACCTTTCCTGATAGGCAACATGACTGAATTTTCTAAATAGATTTTATTACCACTAGGCTGTATCCAATGTGATACTGGCTCCCTTCAATACAGAATAATGAGTACAGGTTTGCACTTTTCAACTTTCGTGCGATAGAGTTTCTGCAACAGAACATTTCCTTTTAATAGTACGTAGTTACAGAGGACTACAAATAATCTTCAATCAACTGTTCACAGGAAAGGACCAAAAAAACAGAAAACCAAAATAGGACCAAGACATAAAAGATAATGTGTAAATACAACTAGTGTATACACACTACCTTTCTATTAAGATAACTGGACCTACTTTACAGATCAAGGTTTTTAACATACAGGAATGCAGGTATCTTGTTTCTTGCTGCAAACAAAATTGATGATGATTCCAATACATGGCTATGACACATCTTTGGTAAAGTTGTTGCTGACAAGCCAAATGACTTATATCAATTCTTACTCAGAGACAGCCCTTGAACCTTGAGTAATGTCTAGTCTCTTTAAGGACTGTCTAATAAAGGGGTGTCAATTTTATTTTGTTCCACCTGAGTTTTTTCAGCAAATTGTAATACTTCTGACCTGGCTGTGAGGAGTTTTATAGGTAACAGAACCTTTTACAAAGGTAATGTTTTATGTCTAAAACCATAATGAGGTTAACTGTTTAATAGCCTATTCTGGTCAGAACAAAAAACAGATACTATTAAGCCTTCCAAGAACCTAGTTTGACACCCAGCTTTAAACCATTTACTGTACTAAACTAGAAACAGGACAAACTTTTAACTGGTATTTTTAATAGATTTCACTGCACTGACTGACTTTTCAGATAAAAACAGACTATGGAAATATGCCATGAAGAAGCAAAGAAGAGAATCAGCCACAATTTTTGAAAGTCAACCACAGCATTAAGTCCTCTTTAAACTTTGTTTGAGATGAACAAAAATGATCAAATAAGCATCCACATTCTAAGACACAAAATTGTTAACTGGTTAAGCCAAGGTTCATGTGCAATGCAAAACAAACTGTGTGTGGACTGTTACAAAGTAATCCAGACAAGCATACAACTTTGTGTTGACTGACAAACCAGATGATGACCAGCACAGTTCTTCATTCTTTATTCATATAAAACACCAATTCTCCTTTGAATGGAAACTTACAACGTGCTAACAAGGACTCATAAGCATTTCATGTTTAATTTAGCCTGCTTAGGAGACACACAGTTATACTGTATTCTATATACTTACACAGACAGTACATTAAGCATTAAATTTTAATCTGTTTCCTGTTTAGCCTTCAGAGGATGAAAATGATTAAATTTTAATGAATGACGCACACCAAGAGCGCATTGTTTCAAACGCTGCTTGTACACTTTTAATGAATACAGTCCAAAACAGTTGACCCAGTCTTCTGTGTAAATGGGAAAAATATTTTAACTGGAGAATGAAAATGAGCTCAATAAGACAGTAACACAAAGTCACTGACAAGATAAAAAGGACACGAGTGTTAGAAGAAAATGATGAAAAGGGCTTTGAAATATATGAAATAAGTTCAATCTACATACTGAGGAGCTTCCATTTCAAACTTTTAATTAAAGACCCTTTCTGATCTTTACTTTAATGTGATATAAAAAGATGATTTTACTTATTCTGCATGCCAAAAAAAATAAGCAGAAAGAAACAGGACTAATCTGAGTAGTTTATAACGGTTTATTTACAGGAGACACAGTAGTTGAGAAAACAATTATGTTCAGCCTATATATATAAAAAGCACCTTCATTAATGCAAAAGTCATACGAATTAAGTTTAAATGTGATTTTTTTTGTTCAGGCAGTAAAAATCATATTTCACAGAATGCTGTGGTCACAAAAAGACATTTTCAAGTCTTAATGACCCAGGTACTGAGATTTTCTCATATAGCTTGTACTAAACCCTATGCTAATGTCATAAATCCTATGACAAAAACTGCTCTCAAACCTTGCTGGCAGATCAGTTTTTCTTGTTTTCTGGATGTGGCAACCGATCTTAACCTTACTGAAGCTAAGCATTTCCAAAATTAATTTTCGTGAAAGGCCATCAGCCTTCAGAGAGGCACTTCTCCCACTCCTCAGCTTCCCATGCTGGGAAGGTTTCCTTCTCCTCTTCCTTGACTCCCTGTCTCTGGGAATGTCCCCCACAGGAAGAGAGCTCCAGTCAAAGAAGCAGCACTTCTAATTCCAGGAAAACTGAGGCATTTCCAGTGACTGTGTGGCCTATTAGTCTGCCACACCCCATACTGTAGGTCACACGGTGCCTTTCAAGGAACAGAATTCAGGATGCACTGCTCCTAGATCTCATTCTGGAATGCAATGAATGTATAAGGAAATCATACTAGAAACTTCTTAATACTGTATAGAAGGAGACAGGATACACATCATATCAGGCCAGTTACTATGCAACTGCTTTTTTTAATAATAAGTATTACGATTTGAACACTGTGCCAATTCATAATACTCTAATGCTAAAACAGGACACAAATTCAATTAAACATTACATCAAAGTCAACCATATTCCACAGGGTTGGCAAGCCCTGTTCCTAGAATGCCAGAATTCTGCTGTTTATGTAGCTCTTGCTAAATATTCAATACCTACATAGTGGAACTAATGATAAACATAACCAATTAAGTTCAATAATTGAACTCAATTGCTGAGGGCTTAGATGAAACAGGATGATAGGCCAGGGTTGATTCTTTTCTGTGTAAATGCATGAGGGACTCAGCAGTAAGCTGTTATTTTTTTATAAATACTAAGACACTGCTGAGGAACACAATAACTAGCCTTTAAAAATCCTACATTTCCTTGAGAACACAACAGCAATTACCACACTGCACTCCGCATAGCTAACAACAGGGGAACAACATCAAGAGTAAACAAATTACAACCCAAATAAACCTTTAATTACAATTTCACTCAGACTTAATTGCAGTACTCCTCTTTCAAAGCAAGATTAACCATACAAAGCCTGCACCTACTGAATTATAAAGGGACAAAAAGAAGCCTGCTTATTTAGCACAGATGCAGTACTTAAATACTTTTTTGATAGTCTTAAACTTTCAGCATCAAATTAAACAAGTTCAAAATACTCAAAAAAACATATGGAACAGGGCAAAAGCTATGCCTATTTTAATAACATGAGTCATGTTTCAAAATATTTTTTGCAAATAAACAGGATTCACATTCAAACCATCAAATCAGAAACCCTTTAATTACCGCTTAAAGGTTTTTTGAGTCTCATACAAAATCAGTACATCTTACACAAAGTTTGCCATTACTTATTTTGTCAAAACTAGATCCACAAGAAACTGTTTCCTGTGAGGGCCAAGCATCCTTTGTTTGAAAACAAGAATAAAAGAAACACGAAAAGAAAGCCATTCCGCTCATCTGGCCTGTTTGTCAGCATCTAATTGATCCCAGGATCTCAGCTGTTTAATGCAAGAAGGCAGGGCATCTGCTTCAACAACCGACTGGACAGTGTGTTGCATACTCCTACCACCCTTGGCGTAAAGAAGTGTCTTCTGTCTCAGTTTTTAAAGGACTTCCACATAGTTTCCACTTCTGTCTTCTGGTTCACATTTCGCTGTTTATTCTAAAGACATGGAGTTTGTCAATGCCTTTCAGGATAATGGATACTTGAATACTGTATCAGGCCCCCTCATCGTCTTCTCTGTATAGGTCTAAAAAGATTCAGTTTTTCAACTTGCAGGCTGTTTCAAATGGGACACAAAAAGCTGGTATCAAGTCAGCCAATAGCTGTATCAGCTCTTTTTTTCCAGAAATGTTTAACACAAGTTACACCCTACCAACCAATCAGGATGTCTAACAGCACACAGCAGGTGAGACCAACATCATAAACGAAGAGAGATTCATTTTTTTATTAAATGCATCCCACAACTGCTTGTGCAATATTCTTTTATAGTAAAACCAAAAGGCTAAGGCTGAATGCATCCTTGTCAACACAAGCAACAGAGTCAACAGCCTTTTCCATGGAAAGAACTGAAATATTTAGGAGCAGCAGTAGATCCGTATTTCATGCACATGTATTTTTAAGAGATGAGCAAAACAATCTGGATTTAGTTACAGAGACAGGCGTCAGTTGGGTTCCCTCAAAACCACAAATGATGCCCCTGTTACGGAACCTCGTCTAAGTTTTTCAAAACCAACAAAACAAATCAGTAATTCTCGAGAAGCCTTTAACTTCATTGCTGAAACCATAAAAACCCTAGGGTAGCTCACTACTATAATAAGAGCAAGAACAGAATCTCCTGTGCCCTATATCCTCAGCTCCTGTAAAAGGCAAACTTGTAACCTACTTACTGCTGCCTAGACTCTGTCCCTAGACTCCCCAGAACTCTAAAACTGCATTCCATCACGATTTGGAACCATAATACACCCATTCACGTGCAATGGGTAGCACTTTAAGATCACTGCTCTGATGTATTAGATAACAAAGTTTAATATTCCCCTCTGGATTGCTTTTGAACTTAATGTGAAGAATATTGCAAAGATAAAGATTTTCCATTCAAATATATATTGCTGTGACCATGCCCTCTGTGTCTGTAGAAGAAAAACAAATGAATAGGTCTGTTGGCAAAGTGTTTTAAAGATAATTACTTTATATGAAACAAACTTATTACTAAACACAATTCATTTCTGTTACTTACCTTAATCCCTTTAATTTTTAAAAACTGTATAGCACATAAGGGATCAGTGAACAGTGTTTGTACAAAAGCAACACTGAAGGTGGAGATTTGCTTTATAGTATGTCAACTGAACAATCTGTGATAAAGTTATCTGCATTCAAGGCAAAACTCTTCACACATTCTATACCTAATTCTGTTTTGGTCATTTTGTCCAAATCTACAGGTGTGAGATCTACAGCCGGACCATCTGGAATGAGGTCAAGAGGTCTTGAAGGAACGGATTACTCTCACACCTAGTGTTTTCAAGTTTTGACATAATGGGTGTGATACTGAGCTATCCGTGCTGCTTACAACTAATTGGTGCATTGAAGTTAAAACCATGACTAATATTCTAAAGCACTGCATGCACTTTTGCGTAAAGGCTGTGTAACTCAAATTTATTATTTATGTGAATTTATTAGAATCTAAAGATGCAAAGAAACAAATCCCAATTGCATTTCCAGCTGAAGAAAAAGACTTAGGTGACATCATTTACATATAATAATTACATATTGTAACTATATCATTTGCATCTTCTTGATAATGTGGGGTAGAAATAAAAAGCAAAGATTGTTAGGATATATTAATAAAAGTGAAAATTTTAAATCATGTAACTCCTTTAAAATTCTGTAACACACCACAATGACCTCATTTGGAATACTGGGTAGAATTCTACCCATCATACTACAGAAAAGCTCTGGAATCGGTCGACTATGTGGGTGTGACCAGAGTCCAGGCTTTTAGTCGTAAAAAATTCAAAATGTTTGGTCCAATAAGGCTACAAATGGACCCAATTTAAACATTCAAAACACTCAAAGGCATGTCCTATGTTACCTCTAGAGATGTCTTCAGAATCATCAGGAAAAGACAAGTGGAAACCATAAGTATATATAAAACTGACAATTGGAGGCATTTTATACACATAGGATAGTGAGAGTCTGGAACAAGATACCTGACTGTTTAGTTGAAGCCAATACTCTGGTTTCCTACAAGAAACAGCTGGAGAAAATCCTTAGATCAATTCGCAACCAAAAAGACAGACAAGCTGATTGGCTTCATGTAGTTTGTAACCCTTATTATTGCTCTTATAGTTAATATCAATCCCCCACAAATTTGTACAAATACACAAAATCTAAACAGTTACATCAAAAAGCTTTTTTTTACCACAAAGCTATTTTTGTTTTGTTTACAAAAATCGTCCTATGTACAAAGACCAGGATATAATAAAATTCAATGCCGGGTACCAGTATTTCCCACAAATAGAATACATCATTGTTTAGGCCCATTCATCCAATGAGCACTGCAAAGTTTAATTAGGTTGCCATGCCAACAAGTAACCCCTAAGAAAAGCCTGCTGTCTACATAACACTGTCATTCCTAGGCAAAGCTTTTGCTGCAGATAAAAATAGATATTCTTGTTGTGCAGCTTAAGTCTTAGAAATGTTGTGGCCTGATATCATCATATATAATTATGTAAAAAAGATAGCCCAGAAAACAATATTGAGAGAATGATTCATTTGAGCATTATACAATATTTATTTTTCTTAACCTGCAGAATAAAAAAAAGTTATTTTTGCCAGACCACAAACAAGCACAAAATGAAACCAAATTTCATGTAAAAAAAAAAATCACAAACCATGCAAAATTAAAAAAATGTTAAAGCTATGTTAAAGCTAGCAGCTTTGACAATAAGACCACGATGCAACGCAACATAAAGGAGAAAGCAGGACATGGTCACCATGCAAGGCCTGAACTAGGCACTCTTTCCAAAGTTAAGGTTTCCAGACAATATTGGTTTCTTTTAGGTCAGTGAAAAGCGTCAGGGTTCTGCAGATTAAACATGAACTTACCGACACATCAAACACTTCCGCTGTGTCATCCAGCATTTGGACTTTGATGGAGACGTGTCTCCCTGGGGGCATGGCGGGTGGCCTCAGCCCGGGCTCCAGGGTGCTGATGCCCACACTCTCTTGGGTCCCCAGTCGCTGGCCTGCATTCAGCCTCGGCTCTGCCTCACCCATCTTCACAGTCCCGGCAGCCTCTGCGCTCTCTGCATTCACAAAGACAGCAAAATAAGGCTAGAGACGCAATCCAGCACCACCAGGCTCACAAAAACCTTTGGGAATGGGTCATGACCAATCTATAGATGAGAAAGAGAGACGTCATGGACAATTTAGCCAAATTGCCTAAATAATAAGCAATCAGTCTAGGATGGATCTTAAGTCTCAGCATATTTATAATTCCTTTCTCAAATGCAATGTATTTAAAACTGTGAATTTGTAGACATTAATCTCTTCAATGAACACATGTAGCCTCCTCTTTACTTAGAACCTAGTGTTAATATTTAAAGTTTGAGTCATTATGTTTATTGAATAAACTGTAGGTTTTTTTTTTTAATTTTTCCACATTTTGAAGTTTTAACCATTTTTTTTACACTCTGGGTTTTATGTGTAAGTCCATTAATAAGTGCTTCATCAGTATAAAAAAAATTGAAATTAACTGGTTTCAATGCTGCTCAGTTTCACGTTTGTAAAAATGAGTACGAATCACTTTCTGTCATTATTTTAAGCGGCCTCTGTATTTTTTGCATTAGTGGACTGCATTATTTTGTTGCTCTTTGTCCTTCACTGAACAGTAAAGGTTCGCATGAAACCGATCAAAATGGCACACTGAGAAAAATGCCTGGATACATTGCCTTTGTTCTGTACAACTCTGATTATTTGCAAAAAAGCAATGCAATTTTATTCTAAACATTTTATTAAAAAACATTTTCACTTTCACCAAAGAAGGAATACATCTAAGCAGTTTTAAAAAATCTTAAAAGAAAATGTGATGCAACTGTTAAATACTAAGTGTTTGAACAAAGGTATTTATGAGGTAGAAGGACAACTATAATACTTAATATTTAAGACGAATATTTTGTTCCCAGAAAAAATATTTTTTGCATTTGTCACTGTTTAATAGAGCTGTTAGGAGATATTTAAATGATTATTTATGAAATGACTGCTATTAATGGCCTGTTTACTGAAGTTAAAGAGTCAATACCTAGCTAATAATTAAGGTAAAGAGGACAGAATTAACAGAAGAGGAACACTTCTGTTGGCACCTGTAGAAACAATTATGTGCAGTACTGACAACCGAAAAAACCTGGCCTTTGAAATAAGACAAGGACGTTTGGAGAACAGAAAGCCAAAACAGCAACTTGGCAGGTACTAAAAGAGTTTGTGCCAGGAAGCGAAGTAGTGAAAATTTTCAGGTTAAAATTAAAGCTCAGTGGAGGCTTCACTATGATTTCCTATTCTCCAACCACAGGGAAAATATTAATAATACTGCAGCTTCACATCACTGTCACAAAATGACAATCATTTCCATTCATGCCTAACTTAGATGTGAAACCCTAATCTGAACAATCATGTTCCCTTTCAGATACCAACATAATTAAAAAATTACCAATGGGATTTCATTGTGTAATGTTCAGGGAAATGTCAAACCATGTCTTATCCATTGTAGAGCAAGCAAAAACTGAAAGGAATGAATGACACTGAAACTGTGTTTCTCAAGAAGCCATTGATTCCCAATCAAATAAGCAAGATGGCCTGAATGGCTTCCTGTCAGTTTTTAACCTTTCTTATGTTCTTATCAGGTCCAAAGAAGGACTGTAGAGCTTGATGTCCTTCACCAAGTTAAGGGTCAATGAACCACCAAAGCATTCTTCTCTTAGTTTACATTGAGGAATTTACATGTTTGTTTTGCTTCTGGAATTCATGCTGAATGCTTGAGACTTGAGAGACTCAATTCCTCAAGCATCCAACAGACAGCATCAGAAATCAGACCTAAAAACAAAACCAGGATTTGTCATTAATTGTAGATTATCTTTCAAAAATCTCTGGCCTTAGAAACACAAGTAAGCAAATGCAGCTCAGGAATGGCAGTGCTCAGCTCCTGGGGGTATTCTGAGAGGCAACAGTGCACTACATTGTCTGTAGACATTCCTCTAGAGTGATGTCATTCCAGAGTACTGTATCTCAGGATTTGACCAGTTGAAGAACAAACACCTTTCTCAACAACTAGTCACACTTCTAACTCCGAGCAAACATACCAGCTGCCAGAGAACATGAAACACGCACTTCAAACGATTTTCCCTGACTTGTAGCAACGATGAACATTTGAAGTCTTCTTTCAGCTTGAATGTTGTTGAAAACCCTCATGGTTTCATTATTGCCTCAACACAGACTTCAATCTGATAAGGTTTTTACAGTCCACTGAGATATAATTAACCCTGTACTGAAAGACATGTAGCCTACTAATCATTGAAAATGAAGTGAGGTCTCTTTGACCATACCGTATACTTTAATGTACCTTTTTTAAAATTTACTGCCCCTTACTGTAGGTGCATTTAATATTGCACCATACCAACATTACACAAATGGGGTGTATTTTGATGCAGCATGCCTCTATTGTCACTTAGGGTAAATGAGATCCCACCTCACAACTAGTGTGCCATGCCTGTATCTCCACAAACAACATAAGAAAGGCTACAATGGAGGACAGGCTTTCGTTCCATCTGGCTTGGTTGATTACTAGTAGCCTGATCCCAGAATCATATCCCACTCTTTTGGGAAATAAACCAGGAACGTTTCAGTTTCAACAACACAAGCTTATTCCAGACACCTACATCTCTCTGTGTAAAGACGTACCTCCTGTTTTCAGGTACTGGTATTCTTCCCATCGTGATCATTCAGTATTGCGAAGGAGCGAATAGGAAGGGACACTGTATGAGGACACCGTACCAGATGTAACTAATCATTTTGCCAGGCAGTGATTCTTCAATATGTGTGCCAATGTAGATTAATTTACTAAACACAAAAATGACCCTCAGACCTAAAAGGAATATTCATGACCAAAAGGCCCACAGCACTTTTTCTTTAAGCAACCAGAGATCGTAAGTATTAGTTTTTCTCTGATGTTGTGAAAACTCTGATGTTAACATCTGGGTCTTTTCATTTCCTACTTTATTTTTCTATCTGCTACATTAAAAGATGCAAATGTGGAAAAATTCACAGTGTAAGATGAGGTATTTCCCAATCGTTTGCAAACCACACAATAATCTTAGCTGTATTTCTACTTCATTATAGTTTCAATCTTTAAAATAAAGAAAATAGAAAACAAGAGTCATAGACACCCCATATACAGTACATATGACTGGAGACTCTATATGTACTCAATACACTTTATGATAGAACGTTACATGAGGAGAGACAGACAAGATGTTTGTTGTGAATTCGGCAGATACTCTTAGCAGTATTCTTAAACCACATAATTGAAAACGATACTGCTCACAAAGAGAGAGGATGCTCTTTGTTATGGCATGAGACAATGCCAGGAACTCCACACATCACTATAATAAACCCCTGCTTTACACAGTTGCAAACACTGGGCTTGGCAGCATGTGTTGTGTGATACAGATAAAATCCATATCAACACATTTCTGTAAAGAAAAACAGAGGAGTGAATGTAAGACCACCAAGGCTCAGCCTGATGAGCACTGGCATAGATAATCTCCAAGGAAAACCAGTAGGAGCAAAAGGTAGCTTTCTTTCAACAGGATCATGCTTTCAAGGATCTGTAGGAGCAACTACTTGATCATTAAAGGTCCAACGTCACTGCTCGTAAGGTTAGGGATAT
Source organism: Lepisosteus oculatus (assembly GCF_040954835.1). Lineage (NCBI taxonomy): Eukaryota > Metazoa > Chordata > Actinopteri > Semionotiformes > Lepisosteidae > Lepisosteus > Lepisosteus oculatus. The sequence goes on from NC_090710.1 coordinate 6,435,722, forward strand.
CAATTCGGTTTTCCTGCCTGAATTTTACTGTAAGTTCGTGCAGCATCTGGCCAAACTAAAGTTCCCCCTTTATTTAATTGGTGAAGTAAGTTCTCACTTTTCTGCCTGAAAGCTGTACACCTAGGTTGCTGGTACAGAATGGCTACCACACTATCCTATTATTATTATGTTGATGCATCGATTATTAATGATAATAATGATTATTACTTATAAGGATGATGTGTATCAAAGCCAAAGGACAAATCTCCTTACACTGTTCATAGTTAATGGAAGAAACAGTTCAAAGAACACTCTGTTTTATAAATTATCTTGTGATGCATTGGTTTCTACTGTGCTGCATTTTCCATTTATATTTCAGATACTACTTTAAGTACTTAAAGAGAAGGATTTTGCTTTTATCATAATTTTTCCTCTAAACATTATAGCGAAGACCGCTGAAACCAAACTTAAAAAAATTGTCTCCCTAGAAAATACTCCTGCCTCTAACCAAAGAATTTATCACTCTCCAATGACTGTATTGTAGATTCTTGCTTAAGAAAGTCGATTTATAAAACAATTAGCTTCTATTGAAGCAGTCTTGTCCTTCTTATTTGATGAAATTGTAAATTGAAAGCAGTTTTGTGTCAACCTAGTCAAGGATTAGGATCAAGTGACATAAAAAAAAAACTCATCAGTACGCTTGCAAAATCCCTCTGTTAAACAGTCCTGCTCCAATTTCTCTGCAGTGGAAGAAATGAAAGCCATTCTATGAGGTATTCCCTGAACAACAGACGCCGAGACATTAACGCCTGCTGTTAGGGAAGTGATAAATGAAATTAAAATTGTTTTCATATTATATAATTGCATATTCTTCCAGATGTAGAATTATAATCATTTAAAGTGAAGAAACACTGTAATTAATCCTTATGAAACAAATTACACATAACACACATTATGAACTTCCTCTTTCATTCAAAAAATATAAAAAGCATAGCAGCTCGTTCTCCTGAGTACCAAGACAAAACATCTCCACACAACAAAAGGAGTAAAGAAATGACTGTTGAATTTCTACATAAAACACAAAAATTTCTACACAAATGATTGTTGAATCACTCAATGCCCAGATATCAAAATCAACAACATTCAACTTTCTGATTTACATTGCATTAATATAAATTTATTACTCACAAAATTATAATGAACAGTCCAGTCCCACAAAACTACTCAGGATTCTCTTTTTGTCTTCCCTTTAACTGTTCTTGAGTTTGAATGAGTAGCTTAACACAAGGACAATGTTTATTAAGGAGAAGAGGTATCCATCTTTCTTCTACAGTAGTGTTTCGCACTAGCAGCCCTTCATGGATTCGCTCACAGAACCCCCAAAAGAAAAAAAATCTTACATCCCACTGCAAGTGGGCACTAATGTCCTAAGGTAGAACGCTCAAGCATTTGAAAAGCCAAACCTCACCGTCCTCCTGTGTCTTTTTTAACAAGACCTAGTCTGAGCAGTTTTTAAAATGATTTAATGAGGTGCTGTGACTGTAGGCCCCACTGTTATTTCTCCAAGAACTGCTGTGAAAATTGACACTGTATGACAATCTACTTGAAGACAGGCAGGGCATGCTGTTTTGGAACACACTAAAACTAGGACAAGTGGAACTGGTTCAGGAAAGTACGTCTAATACATAATCTGCCAATACTGTACTTTTGTCAACAAGTGGCAGGTTCCCAAGGAAATCTACAATCTCATATTTCAAACATCCTGTTCCACAGACAGTTTCTAAAACTGGTCTGTTGCCAAGAGCAAAACCCAAAAAGGAAACAGAAAAGCAATGGAAGATCTGCACTCTCCTTCAAAAGAACAGTAAAAAAAACACATAATTGCATCCAATCACCTCAGGCAAAGCTCTAGCCTGAAGAAATGAGGAAGAAGGACAACACTACAATTGATGGTATTAATAGTATCAGTGGTTCAAAACTGATAATCTAAACCCAGTCCTTAGGTTACAGGTGACGTAAAAAAAAAAGAAAACAAGAGAGGACACGTCTGCGTTCCATATCGACAGATTGCTCCCTGTTAAACAGGCTCCAAAGATGCTACCCTTGAACTCAGAAGCAACGAGATGACACGAACATAGTTTAGTGGCAATTACTCTATTTTTAAAGCCCTACTAGTGAATTAAATTTAAAGTAATTCCCTCATGTTTTTCCAGGAATACCTGAAGCAAACTCATCTCAACAGCGGAGAGAAAAAGTAAAAGCTACATACTGCATGAAAAACCAGTCTGTCCTCAATTTGCATACTTCATAGACTAATTTCTATTTTTTTGTCTGAATTTGTTTAGTTTAGTAACGAAACGGAAAGGTAGATAATAATAAATTAAGGAAAATACAGTGAACTTCCAGGATAAAATGGCAGCAAACATCATGGTCAACATCTTTTTTTCCCCAAAAGGTGACAAATTAAGAAATTCTATTACACTGTTTCCCCAGTAGCTTATCTGAAGTCTCGTTTTCTTTTCAGACCTTGAAAGACCTGGCCTCCCTGGGTGAATGACCAGCACTGCTCTCAACTTGCTTCAAGCAGTAGAGCCACTGAACACTGAAACCTAGGACGATATGCCAAAAGATTGATCGGAAGGCAATTATTTTGGGAGATGCTTGCCTTTAAGGGACACCAGACCCCTAAATCCCATAAGCTTGCCCATGTGTCATCTTCAATCATTTGCTGAATGAAACTGCTGAAGCTCTATGATTAAATCTTTGTCACGGAACAATAAGAATCTGACCTCTTTGAACTTACTTTTAAGGGATCTGCTAGAGAAAACAGAATCTGGAGCAGAAGATTTGTATCTGAGACAACAAAACATCAGCAGCAAGGATGACAAACATTCATTGCTCGTGCAGTATCCCTATTCACCAGTAAGTTAGCCAGTCAAGCCATGAAAATTTGTTTTCATGAAATTCCTCAAGTCCATGATTTAAAAACTGAGGAAGGAGCTGAAGGGGTTGTGCTATAGCAGAACAGTAGTCTCTCTGTGAGAACGCTGTACACAGCTTCTTTAACAGCAAAGTCTCATGGTTGTACCGAGGCAAAAAAAATACACAGCTGGTATTCATTAGAAGTACAAGAATGTTAGTGAGAATAGATATTTCAGCCTCTACCTGCATTTCTTTATACACAACTTAAGACTCTTACCGGCATGCCTCATTAAGAGTACAACTCCAGGTTAAAATGCAACATGCAAATATCCCAAGAAATTGGACCCTTTTCTATGTCCAAGGAAAATAAAGAATAGTTAAAACAAAGCTCCTGGGAGATGTCCTTTTCACATTTTGTCATTTGTTTTGTAGAAATGTCTGAGACCAAATGCAGGCTCAGGTTTCTCATTGCTAAGACAGGGCAGATAGTTGATCACATAGCACCAGTGATATTCCTCTATTACCTTGAAGAGAAAAAACAAGAATCACCACAAAGTAGACTCCTGAGATGCTGTATAGAATTCCTGACGTGACCTATTCTTAACACTCGACATTCTTCCCAGATTATTTAAGAACACCAGGAGTAAAGGAATCTAAGTTGCAGTTCAGTGTTATTTGTTTTGTTTTTGGCCTATTCCAGTCTTGAGGAATTTAATTTTTGGAAGATATAATTAAAGCTTGTTCTTTCAGCACAAGATGTTCATGTGTTTTGCCTTAGTAACACTTGCAATGCTAAACTCGAAGAAGCATAGATAATGGCTTCATCTATACATATTTCATAATACATACCAATTTCATACTATATCATAACTGGTTACATGGGGAAAACTGAGCCAAACCAAACAATGAAGACTGATTACAAGATGCTACTCTCTGCACAGTAGTTTTGTTCACTGCTGTAAACAGTTTCACAAATCACAGATAGAGTGATGGATTTTTTTTCAACAGTGCACTGCCCACCATAAAATGATGAAAATCCTGCCCTTTGAGAACCCTTCTAATCAGAGGCACAGGTTGCGCTTTTATCTGCCAGATACCATTGGAAATTCTATTGACAAGAGGCATTGCTTAACATGCTTATACCAAAGAAAAGAGAAATCAGACCTATGAACTATTGACTTGTTCCTAGCCACTGCACCAGTGGGTTCATACGGAGATTAAATTAACATAATTCATAGCTCACTTCCGTCTGCTCAAGAACAAAACGAGAACCATGGCTTTCAGACAGAAAAAGACAAACCCCAGCCTAGTCTCACTGTTTGGAGTGCTGATTCAAAAAGTGTAAAAAAAAACATTAGCTTACACTCTTCACTCCTCCCTCACCATTAAAACTACACATTCCAAGTCAACAGCTGTGAATTGTCTTAATTAATGCAGCTCATACTGATAACACTGTTTCTCATAAATTAAAAGGCTAAGCTCATATTTTCACATGGATTTCGATATGAAGCAGTTTTGTCTGAGCCATTAGTTCTGGGAAAACATAGGGGGCAAGCACAGAGAGCAGTCTCCCCACATAATGACATTCATTAAGTTAAATGCAGGATTTACCCTTAGCTAATTTAAGGGGAGAATCATCATCATCAAATAATCAAATTCAGTGGGAAACTCAATGAAAGCTTATACATTATATACATAGGTTGACAGTTGTTACAGGACAGGTAAGCACCTATTTCTTTCTTTTGAATTCTAAATTCAAATTGAAAATAAGTTCAAACTAATTTTGTTTTAAGATTCTCTATATTTGATTACTGGCACACACAATAACAGCTTAAAATGGGGTTTTTCAAACACCTCATAACAAATAAATGTTTTCAGTTTGGAGCAGCTTTTCCCTTCTGCAAGTTTCCTCTGGGGTCTGGGGGTCACTCCCTATTTGGTCCCAGCTGAAAAAGCCAGCAAATAAAGTGGCCATTGTGGTTTCGTCCCTTACAGCCTGAACTGGATATTCAAACATTCCAAATCACAGCTCTGGGTTAAAGGCCAAGTTTTCTAGACCACTCATCACATTAGCAGAAATCAAAAACCATACTGGAACACAACGGTCACTTCTACAACAGTAGTTTGCTGAGCCCATAAACCATGCTATTTACATTTAAAAATAGTAAGGAAATAGGTTTGTTGACTGGTTCAAATCCTGGCGTGTTATCTGCTCTGGTTTCCTCCCACTGTGCAGAAACATACTGGTAGGTTAATTGGATTCTGGGAAAATTGACCCTGATCTGACAGCGTGTGTCTGTGTTTGTGTGCATGTTTGTCCTGAGATGGACTGGAGTCCTATCCAGAGTGCATCCCACCTTGCACCTGCTGCTCGCCAGGACAAGCTCCTAGTCCCCTGTGACCCTGAACTGGATGAAACAGTTAGAAAATGAATAGATGGATGAAATTGTCAAAATAAGTCTTTTGGTATGGATCAGTCTGTTAACTGAAAGGTTAGTGGGTTCACATCCACCCAGGGACAAAAACACTCTCTTGAGCTGTGTGTTGAGTTGCAGGAGTCTGGAATGAACTGCGTCCTGGCTTCAAGTCAAAAACAGCTGGATGACATCTTGAGATCAATAAAGAGCTAGAAACTAATCTTACTAAATGGTAACCTCTCATTTGTAACCTTCCTTATGCACATTCAAAAAGACATGATTTTATTTAAGACAAGAAACATTTGAGGGTGCCTCACTGGAGAAGATTACCTGATTATCATCAGCAGGACTGAAAGCAGCCTGTCTGTGAGAAAGGTTGCCAAGAAAACAAGATGTTCTGCTTCAGCCATCAGCAACCCAGTCTTGAGAAACCAGGAAACTGGCTCAATGAGGAACAGAGCACATTTTGTACAACACACAGGGCCACCATCCTGGACCTGGACCATCACATCTGTATGATCCATCTGGGTAATTGTTTTCAGGGACTTCACTGGCTACAGCACAAGAAATTCCCAAAAAAATAACCTGCCTATCAGCAGACTGACTGTAGCTTGTTGTATGCATGAAGAGGAAAAAGATCTACTTGCTTGGAGTCCATTCAGGGGAAACATGCTGACAGACAAGACTGACAAGTCATCTTCAGTGGCTACAGAACATCAGAGGAGGTGGCGGAGAGAGTAGGGAAGTGTTTTATCCACCAGTAAATGCCATTTTGCCCTTGACAGGCCTGACCGAATACAAAGTTTGCCAAGAAGGTGATGTGGCGATCATTACGTTGGCTGTTGTGTTGTGCAATCCAACCAGTAGCGAAGGGAAGCAAGGAGGAATGTCCTTTAACATAAGGACTTTGGTGCAGATTGAGGGCATCCTAATTTATCAGCGATACACTGACAAAGTCATGAGCCAATGATCCTGCAAATCAACTTGGAAGTGTTGATTTCCCAACAGAACAACACAAGGCCACAAAGTGCTGGGGTGACAATGTCAAAGTCTTGCTGTGGCCAGCTTTTTATCCTGATTTAACTCCAGTAGAACATTTGTGGGAGCACTTTGCCAACACTTTCAGCAAAACAGGTCTCCGTGTGAAAACTGCCAGGACTGTGTTAATCATGCTCAATAACTCTAATAACTTTGTAATATGTTCATTATTATAGTTTCGTACTTCATATTGATACCTTATAATTCTTCCTCCTGATTTTGTTTAAATATTTTATTAAATCACATATAAGGGGTGTTTCTCTTACACTTCACTATATGAGTGATCATTTAAGGGCATTTGCTGTTATATGTTACTCATGTCAGATGTAAAACAAAATGCACTTGCAAACACTGTTCAAGTGGTTGTAAAACCTAGTCCACTCCTTTATTCCAAACCTGCCATTCAAGCCCTTAATTACAATCTCTTCTTCTCAATCACACCCACCTGCTGTAGGTCTTCCCAGCCACTTCAAACACACTCCCCTAAAGTTTGGGGGGGAAAAATCACACAGCTGACCCTGCCTGAGCTGAATGGGTGGTTTCTGGTAGAGGTAATATTAGCAGGATATCTCCCACCCTAGACGGATTTGGTTTGAACAGCTGTCATTCCCTCTCCTCTCTTGCTATTATTACCTGATCAAACAAGACGAGATGAAATCCAACTCAAGACACCTTTCATATTTAATTACACAAAACTTCATTCTAAAATGCAGATTGTTAGTGTTGTAGTTTTCACCTAAACTACTCTACATAGCTGGTAAATTTCCTTTCACTTAACCATAGAAAATAAACGTCAATGGGCTACTCACTTCATTCGAAGTGAAACCTCATGCAGCGGTTCTTTACAATAGATATTATCCATAACACACTGAAAATAAGAGTAATCATATAGGGCAGTAAACAGCAGCATGGAAAGATTAACTAAAATGTAATGACGTTGTAACAACGATGTAACCTCGACCAAACACTACATATCTCATACAATGGAGATGCGGCAAAGCCCTGAACTAGGCACGCTTGGAAACGATTTTCCATTTAAAAGGTTTAAATTTTAAGTGAGAGACAAGACGTGATAAATAATTCTGCGCACATTTATATTTGTGTGTCTTAAAATGTCAGTCCATGTCCACTTAATATTCCGATGACATATCTCAACCTTAAAACTCAGTATTGCCGAGCCGATTCAATCTTCAATTGAATAGCTATTATGCCTTGCAAACTAAACTGTTCCATATGGCACATTAACGCTTTCGGTTTATAATACCGCTGGAAAAAGAAATGCGCTAATAAAAAAAGATCATTCTGACATTTTTTTAAATTTGCATTTGTAAACGGTGGTAATTGAACCTTTCGGTAGGGGTAACGCGAAATCCTGAAAACCCCAGGAAAAACAGTCAATGTGCAAGATAGCGCCCGTTTCACAGAGCGTCAGCATTTCATATCTTAACACAAAAGAACATTGTTTCAAGTGATGATTTGAACGTGCTTAACCAATACTTTAATTTAAATGAAATGAAACTCGTACTGCATTAATGTGGTCTAAATCGAATCAAACAATTAGTTTTGTGCACAACTGTGCGATACAAGCTTGCTTCTACAATATAAAGAAAAGGCTAGTGAACATTTTACTCATTCGACTGAAGCAAATGTTGTCGGGTTTTCTACAACGGCGTAGAGGGCTTTGCACAATAAAGACATTGAAGCTAGCTGCAGAGAACTATTTAACCAACAAGGTCACAAAATACGAAAAGCCCAGGTAGAGATCAAAGAGTCTTAACACTAATCTGCACACTCAAACAAGTTATAGCCTGTTTTCAGTGCAAGAAAATGCATCGAATATAATTTTCCCGTACCTTTTGTCGTAAAATCGAATCCTCCCCGGTATGACTATATTCCAGGGTGAATTAGCTAATATTTCCCCGCGATTGCAGTAGTTGGGCAGATCTAAATGAAGAGTTTAGACGTTGATTGTTCCGAAACAAGGTTGCTCCAGGGTCGCCATGTCGGACCGACTGCCTTTGAAAACAGGATTACATGGAAACTATAACAGGAGATTCACATCGAGTTGCTAACTCGAACAATAAGTGGTCCATACTGCCTCCAGCCATCGTAATTGGCACTGCACCTAACAAATTCCAAGGGGTTTTGCAGGAGCAGAATTTAGACGAATAGCACCACCTAGCCTAATTATCGATGGAAAAAATAGTATTCTATAACAGTAGTTCAAGTAGCCGGACACTTGTAAATAACATTTGTAGAATAAAAAACGAATTTAACAGCAATCATGCAGTCCACATGTCTGACGATTTAGAACGCTTTAAATTAAAGTTCCAGTATCTATTATGCGCTTTCTGTCAACTATTGAAAATTGGAGTGTGGGGAAATTAATTAGATACTATTGAAAGACTGTGTTTTTAACTTGGAGGTAAAAAAAAATCCTTACACTTATATTGCGCTTTTCTAAACACTCCAGTCAAAGTGCTTTACTAGTAATTGGGACTCCCCTCCACCAACATCAATGTGCAACACAAACTGTATGATAATAATAATAATAATAATAATAATAATAATAATAATAATAATAATAATAAACTTTATTTTATATAGCGCCTTTAAAGGTGGCTTCTCAAAGCGCTTTACAGGATGACAATAACAATACATAAGAAGACTACAACAATAAATAAGAAGATTTCACAAGATAGGACACAATTATAATTACAACAATACAACAATAACAATAGAGGAGACCGTGGAAGGTGGTATTAAGAAGAGCAGAGGGGTGAAGAATGGAACCAGTTAAGTAAAAGCTTTTCTGAAGAAGAAGGTTTTGAGTCTAGATTTGAAGGAGTTTAGAGAAGATGACTCTCTAATATCCTTGGGCAAAGAGTTCCAGAGCTTGGGGGCATAGCAGGAGAAGGCCCTGTCGCCCATACAATGTAGACGGGCTTGGGGGACAGTAAGGAGGGCAGAATTTGAAGAGCGGAGGTTGCGAGGTGGGTAGGGCAATAAAAGTTCGGACAGGTATTGAGGTGCCAAGTCATGTAAACCTTGGCACCATGATGCGATGGCACCCGAAGTGCACCAGTATAGTCACCACACATCAGCTAAAGTATCAGTGGGCAGGAGAACAGAGTGATGAAGCCAATTCATTCATGGGGATTATTAGGACACCATGATTGGGCAGGCCAGTGCCAGGACACCAAGGTAAAACTTCTACTCATTTCGAGAAAAGTCCTGGGATTTTTAATGACCATGGAGAGTTAGGACCGTGGTTTTACGTCTGATCCAAAGGACGACGTCTTTTTACAGTATAATGTCCCCATCACAATACTGGGGCATTAGGACCTACACAAACCACAGTGTGAGCGCCCCCAACTGGTCCCACTAACACCTCTTGCAGCAGCAAACCTTAGCTTTCCCAGGAGGCCTCCCATCCAGGTGCTGGCCAGGCTCACACCTGGTTAGCTTCAGTGGGTTATCAGTTGTGAGTTAGAGGGTGATGTAGCTGCTGGCAAAAAAAAACTTTAATGTAATCTCTACTTCCTAGTAATGCAAAACCAAAACAAAAGTTGTGCTTGGGTCACTAAATGGAAGAACACATACAGCTTTACAATATCCCTGCCCAACACTTTCTAATAAGAACTTGTTTTAATTTAGGTTGAACTTGGTTTTAAAACGGATGCACAGCTGTAAAAGTTGATCAATACACAGTCATTTCAGGAGCCCCACCAACAATTCGGTATCACTGGAGCAATGGGTGAACCCGGGACCTCCTTTTTCCCTACAGCATTTTATACTGCTGTAATTAATTTGAATACCTGTGTACAACTGTGTTCACGCTATATGATCTTTTAGAACCTGGTGAATTCATATTATCCAAGAAGACCTCAAGGCCAAGAACATTGTGATCTGAATGAGATCACAAGTACTGGCATGTACAGTATGTCAAGTTTGATGGGCAGCCACATTCAAGCTCACATAGCCAGCTAGTTAAATCCCATGTCAGCACTCAACAATGGTAACTGATTTCCAAGGCCCCACAGTGAAAACAACAACAAAAACGAACACCTGCTACCTGTCACAGAGGGCTTGGATCAACAAAAAAAAAGTGTGTGAGTCAGCTTAGATTATTCCACAAGACCTTGCTTAACACGTAATCATATCCATTTCAGTGATTAAAAAGGGCACAAAGGAGCATTATGTTATTCACTGGAAAATACATCTAGTGTTGTGCTGGCATTCAAACCCCTCAGGCAAACTAGAAATGGCACAGAAAATGATGCCACTTACTACTTCCTACTACTTCCTATGCTGGAGGTGATTTATGTCAGAGCGATATATAGTACCTATCAAAAGTATTCACCCCCCTTGCACTTTGTTACATTTTACTGTTTCAATATGGAATCATAATGTATTTAACGGATTGCATGAGTATTCACCCCCTTTGAGTCAATATCTGGTAGGGGCATGTTTGGAAGAAATTACAGCCACGATTCTTCTTGGGTATGTTCTACCAGTTTGGCACATTTGGACACCGCAATTTTTGCCCATTCTTCTTTGGAAAATTGCTCAAACCCACTCCAGTTGGATGGGAAAAGTTGGTTAACGATAAATTTAAAACTCCTGCCACAGATTCCTGATTAGATTGAGGTCTGGCCTGTGACTGGGCCACTCCAGAACACTGACTTATTTCGTTTTGAAACCACTCCGGTGTGACTTTGGCTATAGTTTTGGGTCACTGTCCTACCTGAAGATCTTCTCCCAAGATGCATGTCTGCCAGGATTTCTTTGTACTTAGCTGCATCCATTTTTCCATCTTGACAAGTCTCCCAGGATCTGATGCAGCAAAGCTCCCCCATATCATATCATACCATATCATACTGCCACCACTATGCTCACAGAAGGGATGGTGTTCTCAGAATTAGGTTCACTGTAATGTTTTCATCTATCATAATGCCTACCATTGTGGCCAAAAAAGGTCTTGTCAGACCTTAGAATCTTCTTCAGTCACAGAATCTCTCACATGCCTTCTGGCAAAGTGTAGTCGAGATTTGATGTGAGTTTGTTTTTAATCACTCTCCCAGAAAGCCCAAATTTACAATGCAACCAGGCAATTGTCATACGTAGTTTCTCCCATCTCAGCCATGAAAGACTGTAATTCCATTAGAGTTGTCATAGGCCTCTAGGCAACCTCTCTGACGAGTGCCCTTCTTGTCCAAATACTCAGTTTTTGAGGACTTCTTCACAGTTTGTGGCATATTTTCCACATTTTTTATAACCGATTTTATTGTGCTTTGGGGGATATGTAATACAGTACCTTCGAAATGTTCTTCTGCTCTTCCCTGATTGGTGCTTTTCTATAACCCTATCCTAGATGTATGTTGATTTATATAGATAATATTTATATTTATGTTTTATGTTGATCAATAGCAAAAAACATCCCAATTGCATTGTACTTTTATACTGTAATACAGTAAAATGTGAAAAAGTCCAAGGGGGATGAAGACTTTTGATAGTCACTGTTTATGTTTGATTAACAGTTTGTAGAAACAAATGATTTTCCATACCCAATTGAAGTGAAACAGTCCACCTCCAGCACAATAAAGTTAAAATCCTTTTGTGGTTTAAAATGTGTTGTGAAGGGATGATTTTCACAAGTGTTAATTCATCTGTATTTTAAACAAGTGTAAATTCGCTTTGAACAGACATTGGTCCATGTTTTATTTGCATAACCACAGCTGTTTAAGTAAGAAATTAAATGGTTCATATTATGAAAAGGGCCTCTGACAATCTACTTAAATTGTCTGCAACACTTGGAATTAAAATTTACATACTAAATTATTGGAAATCTGCTGCAGACAAACATACTGGTATACACTTTCGTTTAAGCAATATTTTCACCAGTTCCTTTAGTTTAATAGGGAGTAATTAATAGATAGCAGCAACATTGTTCAGCATTTAACCTGTACAAACATTTAGATACAATGATGCTCTGAAAACTACCCTTCATAGCTTTAAGTGGAGAATACAAATGCTTTTTCTAATAGCTGGATTTCCAATGGATGTAGATAATATGCAAGGAGAGAACAGCTCAGATGCAGGGGACACTCTTCTTACAGGTTAGTATTGGAGAACACAACATGATTACCATGTGACCCATCTAGTACATTTTGTTGCTGACAGGTAATGGATTATGTTAAGAGTACACAGTTCTACATGAAAGTGTGTTCTTTCATAGAAGAAACCTCAAAAAGCTTGTTTTAAATATTTTAACAAACTCCAGTTTTAAAAGCAGTTTCTCCTCACAGGCCAACCTAGGATGCAACAAAGAGTACAAAAGAGGCTTTACTGCTTTCTGGAATAATTTAATGTTTAGTAAAAGGAACATTTCATCTGGATTATTTTGCTAAATTTTGATATTCTTCACATTTTACTACTGCAGATGTTTTGCACACATGGAAAAAAAAACTTTTAGCTAGGTCTACGGAATGCCATCAGATTTTAGGGAAGTCAGGTACTGTGTAAGAGGTTTAAAAATGTTCTGAAGGGTCATTGCTTGCAGTTCATAATTACTCACCTAAACCATTTAATAATGTGATTGCATTGGGGGTCTGCAAAGCAATTTGAACATTCACAACTTCAAAACCTACCCACCAAGTTCTCATCCAACGGTGTGCACAACTTATCATTGCTATGCAACCAAGAGGTGTGACCAGCTCCTCCACATTCTTGCAGCAGAGTTTGTGCAGTCCTAGATTATTCTTAAAGCTCTCCACACACTCTACCCTGGGTGTGAACTGTGCCTCCAGTTAAGGTCACAGGTTAAACCCAAACTGCATGAAGTAAAAGCCATGAACTCTACTCCATAGGAGAGGGGCTCTGAACATCAAGAGAATGCCTTTCCTTGGCAGACCGTGTCAGAAAAATACAGGTTTTCTATCTCACTGTTCAATCATCTTTCAAAACACTTGAAATGTTTTCATTTTAACCACTTAAGCAGGCAATTTAGAAATTACTTGAAATTTAAATACCAGCATGTTACAGGTCCACAGCTGTCCAACTTTTTAAAATTTTGTTTTACCAATTCAGTTGATTTACTTAATTGTTTAAAACCCTTTATAGTCTTTACATACTGATGATTTAAGAGTGACCTTTAAGACCTGCAGGAGAGTAGCTCCCAAAAGCCAAAATATAGTTTTGTGTTTGTACTGTAGATTAAATATTGATTATGAAGGCAGTCATCACAGCTAAAGCCAAATATTTTCAGTGTGCAACCTTAAACTTCAATGCAATTTTTCCCCCCCATCTGCTCCAGCAGTGATGTAACTCCTTCTGTTCCTCTTTGCTTAATTAACTTAAGTTGTAAGATGACTTCTTTCATTCTTTTAATTTTAACTGGCTTCTGGGAAAACTGGCCTGCTGTGAGTGTGTATGGACTGCAATGGACTGGAGTCCCATGCAGAGTGCATCCTGCCTGCACCTGTTGCTTGCTGGGATAAGCTTCAGCTCCCCAGAGACCCTGTGTTAGATAAAGCAACTAGAAAAATTTAGCCAAAAGATCCAATAACCTACACTGGGTCCTCTCCAATTCATTGGCCTTGTCACTGAAACGTCTTCTGGAACAGCTGCCATCACCAAACAGTAGTTCTCCGACTACGGTTAGCAAATCCTTAAAATGTATTTGGGTTTGCAGTCTTGAGAATTAGTGAACTTGGCAATATTAAAAACAAACCACCTTTAAAACAGATGTCATAAGTAAAACGATGTTGGATACACCCCCAGTTACTTACCAGAAAAAGAAATGTCACTTTAGCAAAAGGATATTTTTTTAAACTACAAATGAAAACTAAATCAGTCTGGAATGATGACTACAAAAAAGCATTTGTGCTTCCAAGAAGTTTTCCTCTTCAACTTGCCAGCTGAAAAAAAGCTGTAGCTAAATGTCCTTGTATTTCCCAGACATAATACCTCTGCAACTCTACAACACACTGCAGGAGATTGCCTGCTTATCTTGAATTCAGAAACTCCACACTCTAATACAGGAAATCTTGTTTTCCATCACTGTTTATTCAATGGAAGAATGAATGAGGTACTGCCAGACATGCCAAAGACTTTCACATGTTAAAAGAGCACTTCCTGTAAGCTGGCACTCAGCTTTCCACACCAGGAGCAAATCATTCAGTGAGCAATTTCAGGCTGGTCTATATAAAACAAACAGTGACATTCTTGCTAGGCCCTTACCACCCAAGTCTGCTGTGACACTGGGTAAAGGACATTTGGCTACCATAATATCTCACTCCTATTAGTACAGTTAACACTAGATGAATAGAAATGCTTATATTGTTACAATGCACACCTACTTTGGAGTAACTGATTTGGAAGTTTAATACCAGAAATTTGTTATACCTAACCATAAAGTGGTCTTCCAAGCTTTCCCTTTCGCCGAGATTAGGAGGATGTTCTGATAGAAAAATACTCTAAGTGTCAGTACTTTAGGATGGTTGTATCCTGGTTCTCCTCAGTAAACGGGAACTCACTCACACACAGAGATCGGTACCACACAGCTGCTCTGGGAATGCTGTTTGGTCTGCAGAAGAGATCCAGACATGCTACAGTTTGATTTTTTTTTTCTTCATCTGCTTAAAAAGGGACAGGATTATCTGGAGCTATGTTTGCAACATTAAGGCCTTCAAGCAGTGTTCAGCAGGTCCTGTATTGCCTTCTGCTGCGTCTCATTCAGTGTTGATACACATTCTGTCCATAGCCCCCCCGAGACCTGAAAACAGAAACAATGTGCATACACATTAGAGATGTGCACATCTGTACACATTATAGAACTGTCAAATGTTTGACTGTTTCTTAATATAAATATTACAAAGAGCACATACACGGCTATTAAAATATGTAAGGCTGCAATGCAATTGAACTAGTAACTACATATCTGTGGCAAAATCAGATGTCTCCAAGCAAAGCATAGATCTGTGGTAGAATCAAACCTGCTCAGTTTTAGAGGCGTTTTTGCAGATGACTATGGTGGCCAATTAGACAAACCTTTAACTTACACATAAAACAAGTTTCAAAACACAAAAGAAACAGAAAACCTTTACAAACCTGTACTTGACGAATAACATTAGCCAGCCGTTTGCTACACCCATCCTCATGTTTAACTGATTCGTTGACAACACCATCTGCTATTATTAAGAATATCCTGGGTAGATTTGAATTGTCCGGTCCAAGCACAATAGGGTTATTACTGTCCAGTGGAGATAAAATTAATATAAAAAAAATTCACTTGAAAGTCAGACATACCAGAATATACTGCTCACTCCTCTCCCAAAGTAAGAAAGTGACACTTCATCTTCATCATTTTTATTTAAGATAAAAGGGTTACACTCCAGACTAAGTGTATTAGATATTCAGTTAATCAATCTACTAAACTTAGATGCGCTGCATAATGTTAATAAAGGAATACGGTCTCTGTAGATTTATTATAAATCTATACAATTTTACTACAATAAAAATACATCTAAATTGTTTAGGACCAGAACTGTTTCAGCACAGACCGCTTTTTTTACTAAAGAGCCCCTTCTATTTGTTTTTTACCTTCAATATGCCTTGTGAGCTCCCTTTTTGATATTTGGATAATGTATGTTCCTGTAACAGTATAATTTAGTAACTTCATAATTCTACAAAACTTCAACTGACCATGCCCTTACCATTAATATCTATTAATTCCTTATCAATAGATCAATCTGATGGATTGAAGGAAAAAAGCTGCACTAACCTTTCGATAAGGTCACACAGGAAATTGAAGGTGTGGACAGCTTCCTCCTTGTCTTCATTCAAAGGCAGCCAGGACAGCCAGTGAGGCAGGACCTCATTCACATTTACACATTCAGGTCGGTACTTCATTACCTTGCCCACTGCAGAGATGCAGTTCTCTGTGGCATTGACATTCTCTTTGACTCTGGAGTCTGCAGCCTGGATCACTCCTACCAGAAGAGGAATGGCCTCTGTGAAGGGAAA
This sequence comes from Lepisosteus oculatus, assembly GCF_040954835.1. Lineage (NCBI taxonomy): Eukaryota > Metazoa > Chordata > Actinopteri > Semionotiformes > Lepisosteidae > Lepisosteus > Lepisosteus oculatus. The sequence goes on from NC_090710.1 coordinate 6,452,104, forward strand.
AAAAAAAGAACCGTCTGAGCCAAATTTCCAGTGAGGAGAACAAGGTACTATAACACAAAGGTCAAGCATCAAAGAGAGCTAAAGCTCTATGGCTCAAGGGTGCGACAGTAGTGTCTCACCCGAGCTTTGAAGCCACAACCAGGAACCTAACCACTGCTCCACACCGCCACCTGAACGATTACATGTGGTTAAAACTGTCAGGACAAATAGCCTTCCTATAATCATTCCTGAAGCACCGATGACTATACTTGACCACAGAACATGGCATTAAAAAAAAAAAAGATGCTAGCCTAAAACCTAAGGATGAAATGAAATTCCTGAGAATGGCCACTTACTGCTACCCCCAATGTCAGAATATCCCCAGTCTTAAAATTTAGAGACATCTGGTAATTGATGTAAAAATGCAAGCTCTGGATAAGTAAGTTCTCACACAGGCCCTGCTGGAAGAGTGAAGACTTGGAATACTCGAAGTGTGCAGTACCTGTACAGAATGGTCTGTAGTTCTCTCCACCACACTGTGCCATTACACCAACCCCATAGGCGGCAGCTTGCCTGACCTCAGGGCTGCCGTCACACAGAGACTGCAACATGGGGCGCAGAAAGTACTCGGCGTATTTGAAGGAGGATGGGCTGCAGTGCTCAATCACATCATCAAATATGCACAGCCCCCACTGCCTGTCTGGCCACGGTCTGTGTGGACACTGCACAGAGAAGCAAAAACAGAACTGAGCCTGGTATCATGTAAGCCTATATTTTTTTATCACTCAAGACACAAGTTCTTTATATTGGGGTAGCTGTACTTTCATTTCCTATGCAACAAATGATATTATACATTATAGTCTACCACTTTAAAAGGTGCATTGTGGAAATTAAAAATAAATCAAAACCTGCCTCATCCAAGTTTCAATAGATGACTTCAGCACGTTTCTCAGAATACTCATATTGACCAACTTCACAGTTACATGCATTGTAAGGGAATAGCCCTCATTTTATTTGTGTCATCAGATTAAAATCTTAATCTTAATTTTCTAGAAGTCTGTGAAAAAACTGAGCTTGAAATACTCACAATAAGGTTGACTATGAGCTGTAACAGCTGTTCAAACCAGGGCAGCACTTTTTCTTTGTAGCTGCTGAAAATTGAGTGCAAAATATCCGAGACTTTCGTCAGTATGTAAACGTCGTTTTCATCCTAAAATCAGACCCCAAAAAACAGAATATCAATTACTCTTTAGTTTGGTTGCAGCGACATCCCATGGTGCATAATCAGTTTGCTTCACAGGCATGTAAGTAAAAGTCATCGTTCAGTGCTAAGAGATGACAGTCTCTGTGGTGGTGGTGAACTTTACATGACTGATGATTCCAAAGTACTTTATCTTAAAATCTGCACTGCCAATTGTCACTTTTTATTTTATCTGATGAGGAAGATTTTTTTTGCACAGTATGCAATTATTTTCACTGCAAACAAGTACATTCTAGAGAAAAGCTCCCTAAAACATTGGCGATAACAGACACAGGGAAGGTCATTCACCTCATCCTGTAATGTTTCCTCCACCTGTTCATCATAATCTTCATCCTGCCGTTTGGCTGAAGGAAAAAAAAAAGCTCATTAAAAAAGGAAAAATAATTTTAAAAATAACCAGCATTCTTATAGATCGCTGCCTCTCACCTTGTCTTAACTCCTGGTTTTTAAAGTGCTCCTCCAGTTTACCCTTCAGGATGCCACCCAGCTCCTCAAAATGCTCATTGTTTAGACACCCATCACCCATCAGTTCAATACACTGGAAGAGAGAGACCCTGGTCAGCAGTGTGAAACCTACACAAGCACAATGCACAACTCATGTCGTTTCAAAAGTCCTGAGAAGCTAAACAGCTTGCATTTAACGGACATTTCAGAGAAACAAATTTCTCCAACTTCTGTGTAAAATAAAAAAGCAAGCTGCTGGAAGAACAAATGGAAAATGGAATACACCCTGGACATCAGTCCATCACAGGGCACACAAACACTCATACCAGGGGCCAAATTTTCCCAGAAACCAATTCACCTACCAGTAGCAAACACAGAGAAAACATACAACCTCCACACCTGCCTCATCCAACTTGCAAGTCCACTTCAGAATCTCTCAAAATATAGCATCCCAGGAACTGAACCCAGGGTCCCAAGGCAAGAATGCTAACCGATACGCTGTGAACAAATCTCAACAGCAAAAAAAAAAAAGCCTTGACAATTACCTTTGCGAAAGAATGCATTATTTCTGACAGCACGTCAGAATCTGGCTCAGTGCCGATGGCCTTGATTAGGGCGTCGCACATGAAGTGCCACATCTGGGTCAGGTATTCGGGTCCTCGTACCCGGGCACACTCCAGCAGCAGAGGCATTGATTCTGCTGCTGCGACACGCACACGTACGACAGTCAAGGAATGTCCTCTTAAAAGTTATTTTTAAGTTTACCTTTCTTGACAGAATGGCCGTAAGAACAATCACAACTGACAGGGGGCCAATTCGCCTTGGTCCTCTAAAGCTACCCAATAGGTCAGGTTAAACAGGATAATGGAGAAGTAAAAAAAAAAATACAGATAAGAAGAATGCAGAAGCAGCACTGAATAGAATCACAGTTCTTGTATTGGCCAATGTTACTTTGAACCACTCGGTAACTTTTTTTCCACTTGGCACTTTTTCTTCCTTGTTCTGAAAGCGAGTCACCTTTCATAAAAGCATCAGCTAAATTATAACAATGCAAGCTCTTTGACAAAGGATATCGTCATGAAAATAGAATTTAAGCAGAGGAACCATGAGCTTCACAACTTGCTCGGTGTATTCAACAAATCCCTCCTTCAGTTCTTTGGCATAGCAAACCTAAAACAAGGAAATAAAAGCAAAGAAATTAGCAAACTGTACTGTTACTTGCTTGTCTTGAGGTAAGCCCTTAAGAACCCAGATAAAATTCAGACCTATGAATACAATCAAAAGCACTCCGATGAAAATTACAGTCCGTCCCCTTTGTTTAAACCTTTAGGACTGTTAAACAGTCAAGACTACTTTTCTACCAGAACACACCCATATAATTACCTCCCAAATCACCACTGTCTCTGCAATTCAGTTTTACATCACGTGCTATAACTATAATTTTCTACTTGCACCGATTGGCCCAAATGGGGTATAATGGAATAGTATGAACCACAGGCATATACAGAGCCCTTGAGCACTTAAAAACGAAGTAGATTGGGGAGCAACATGGGAACGTGAGGAAAAGATTCAGGTAAGCTACTTCAGTGACCTACAGCCAGGGCTGCTCTTGTTTGCAGAGCAGTGGCATGACTCACCAACATTTGGCAGGCAGTGGCTTTCTCCTCCAGCCCGGCTGTCTTGATTCCAAAGCTCTGCTGATCTCCCAGGTTGACAAACTCCCACCCATCATCCTCACACATGTTCTCCATATCCTGGGCTGCAAGGAAGAAAGGAGATGACCATCTTAATGAAATAAGAATACCACACACCCTAACCTGACCCTCAAAACACTGGCTTTGCAATTGTTTCATGACGAACACACAGCCCCACATTTTAGATTTATTTTATACGCAATGGTCATCCATTTGCCACTGAAAGTAATAACACAGCTGATATTCCTACTACTTCAGTTTGTATAATTTAATTTAATGCAAGTGCTGTTGAACCGCATCTTTGTTTTTAAAAAAAAATGCCAAGAAAAAGTATACCGTGTACTAAAAAACTTACAACTGCAAAATTCACAATGCTGTTAACCAGAAAAAAATATTTTGTAGCAGGTATGGGTCTCTTCAACAAAATATCAGCAATCTAGGTAGTAGACGTCTCCCGAACTTCTGTCCCATTCCTGGACACATATGGCACCTGTTCACTGGTCTCCAAGCCCTAGATGCCACAGCTCAACCCTGCTCCTCAACGGGGCCCAAGCCTGGCTTCCATGTCATATTCTCATCTTGAAGGAAGCTATTATTACACAAACAGTGTGAAAACGTCCACTGTCAGAAAGGTATCAGGTAAGGTCCCATGACTCAATCAACAAGCAGTCAGGTTGCCATCAAATCACTAAGACCAGTGCTCTCGCCAAGAGAGAATTCTGTCCAGGTGATCCCATTGGACATCCCCTTTGATCTTGACAAGGTGTCATAACTCAGTCAGCCAGATCATGGTTTAATATTAATGGACTGCTGGCTGGGAACACCCCAATGCACGATTCTCATACAGCCTCAAACATATCAAGAGAATGAGACCCATTTATTATTGGTGTCGGAGACAAAGTGGTTCCTTTGTAGATTTTTATTCATTACACAACGCTTGACATTCAAGAGCTTGAATCACCTCAGCAGCTGTGTACAATGAACTCTCACTAATGAGACAATTTAGAACTTACAGTTGAATAACTCTGACTGTTACGTATCTTAGTCAGTCACACAAGATCAATTAATCAAAACAGCATTTAATCACATCCAAAATTCACACTTTTCCTAAAAACAAAAATGCCTAGAGTGAAATAGTTTAGTTTAATGATCAGTGTATTGCTATTACTTGAAAGTTTGCTATAGCAGCTGAAGACAGTTTTTGAGAAATGGAAGTTATGATCAGGTCCTGAATAAGATTAAAAACTTTTGATAAACACCTAAAAAGTATCCAAAATTTTAAAACTAATAATTTCTTAAGTAATTCCTTTATAAATTTAGACTTGAAAGTGAAACTGCTTTGTTATAAATGGAATAAAATGTTAATGGAGGTGAATACCACTGTACTCACTGTCTAGAAGGGCAACCTCTGGCTTAATGGAAGCAGTCTTCATGAGGGGCCCCATTACAACAGGGAGGTACTGCTGGAATTCTTTGCCGAGGATCTTGCACATTCTTGCCCAAGCAGAGATCATGTAAGATATCTAATATGAACAGGGGTTCAGAAAATTATCTTCTAGAAAAGGACTTTGTTTATATGAATACATCCCATAAGCGACAATTCAGTCTTCACTATCCTACCGTATTAAAAGCAAACCCCATTGTCACCAATGGTGTACTGTACAGAGGTAATCCACTTATATGCTATATACAAGACATCCATTACCAGAAGTCAGCTTATTCCTAGTAACAGTGGCAGTAACCCAGAGCACGTTCCAAAATTTCACTGAACAGGATCCCCATCTGTCACAGGGCACACACACACACACAGGGACAGATCAAAGACATCCTTGAAACTAGCAAGCCTGCCTACTCAAGGCGCAAGGAAAGCAGAGCACAAGAGAAACCCCATGGGGAGAACATGCAAACTGCACAGTAGGTAACCCAGTCAGGAACCCAAGAGAACCATTAACATACTAACAAGTCTTATAGCCAAATGTATGACTAGTTTGACAGGATGCATGGTAAGAATTTTAATGTGCCTTATAACATTTTCACAAGAAATCATACCAGCAGGACTCCAAGGGAAAGGCTTAGATGTGCACACTGAATGCACGAGGAAACAGGAGTTCTGTATGATGCTTGCCCAGCACTTACTGGTCCTATCTTGTTGCCAGGGCTACCCTGGCAATTAAAGCAAGCACAGCAGTTCTCACATTCAAGGCCTGAGTGACAAGCAGGGTGCTGAACTGAGAATTTGACTGAAGGCGACAAAGAAAAGCGAAGGAGGAGAGTGTTGCTCATGTTTTCTACTCAGTGAGCTATGTAAAATGGAGAAAGAAATTGGAATAAACTACAGAACCGCACATAATGGCTTGTGACCTGCAACAATGGTCATGACCCCTCAAGTAGTCACACCAGCCTCACCTGGGGATCATCATCATCCAAGTCATTGAAGTCAGTCTGAGTCTTTAGGAGCAGCTGCATCACATCTGAGGCATCTGGCATGAACTACACACAATAAATCAGAAATCAAACCTTCACCCAAGCGCGCTAAGAAAAAAAACGTTGAATAGCTGCCCATTTTAAAAACAAAGATCAATAAGCTTTTCCGATAAAGGTAGCAAAGATAAAAACTTTCAGCATGTAAGAGGAACATTGCAGTTTTAGCAAATGTGATAATCTATCAGAAACAAATGTAGCTTTTAAAGCTTAGCTGGTCTGTTCAAATAAATAGAGTGTAATAATTGGACAGGCATGAAAATGGGAAGAACACTTCACCATGCATAAAGACAGGACTTGGCACAGAAATGAAGCTGCAGCACACCCCAGCTAAAACTACAATCATGCCCATACGTCATGTGTCTGTGCAAGTTTTGCCCCATGACCCCATCTGTTGTGGGGATAAAACTTATTCTACACGACATGGGCTCGACAACAGGTCTGAATAAGCCATCTAAACGGGAGCGTGCTCCACTAGGCGTTTCACCCTGAAGATGTGCTTCTCTCTCTGGCCTACCTTGTCCTTCCCCACAGCGAGCCCGATCAGGCTGATGCACTCGATGGTCTTCCCTCGGAGGAGCCGCAGCTCCTTCTGCACTGCGTTCTCCACAATGTGCTTCAGGGATGGCATGAAGAGGTCGTAAAAGGGCACGAACTTCTCCTCCGTGGTGTCCGCCACAGATGCGATAGAGGTAACCACCTGCTCCAGCACCAGCTTGGTGCCCTTCTGGATCAACTGAAACGATGAGGAGACCATTCAAACTATCCCACTAACGTTTCTAACAAAAACCCCAATTATTTAGACAATAGTGACGCATGCAAACCTTTCAATACAGCAACACTATCTGCAGACTAAATCTTTTTTTGGTGCTTTTGAACTAGCGACCTATTTTCAAGCATCCTGTAAACTGATCTTGTCTCTCTTAAGCCCAGGAAACTAATCCAAGTTGGACCTGGACAGTTCTGGGATTGGAGACTTCAGAAGAAAGATCTAAAGTTGCTGATGGTGGTGCAACTCTTCCCTCTGTACAGGAATTTGCAAAGCAAAGTCCACCGGGGTGACCAGGGATACTGAGCTAAAGGTGGTGCCAACCCTTGGATGAGGCATTAAACTGAAGCCCTGAATAACTAGTCAAAGGTGTTAACCTAGCACGTGTCCTACTTAAACTTGCCCCTCAACTTTAATTGTTGAGGCGATTTCTCACTTCTCGATGTTAAAAGCTGGACTGCGGGGCAGCTGGCACAGAATGCCCGTCACACACTAATCAAGTGGGTGCTGCACTTTACTGCCGGTTAAAATTGGTCTCCTTCTACATGTGTAAAGAACTTTTGAGATCCTTCGGGATGACTTTTAGTCTGACTTAATGGCCACAGCTGTTACAGTACCAAAGGCTGAAATATTTAATTCCACATACTTCCTGCAGTTTAGTCACCATAATGGTGTGCAGATGCTGGACGAGGTTTTCCAGGTAGGGGATGAGCAGGGCTTTGGGGCAGTCCTCTGTGAAGTTTATCAATGCAGCTGCAGCATGGGCCTGAACACGGGGATTGCTCTGGTCTTCCATAGTCTGCAGCAGTGCAGAGATGACCTTAACACAAAAGGGTAAGGCACCGTCAGCAAGGCTTCATGCCAGCACCACACGGGTCATTTTCTTGGAGCACTCTGGCCAGCCTCCCAAAGACAGTACCTTGTCATGGAACTTCTTCTGGAAGGTGGGGGCGAAGTCTGTGGCCATCTGACCAATCGCATTGCAAGCGGCATACCTCACTCTGGGATGCTGAAATACAGGCCAAAAAATACATCCAATTGCAGTTAGCAAAATCCAGTAGGATGATAAATCAGTCTGAGATAATTCAACTTATTTGGATTTTACGTTATAAGTAGTAAAGTTAAACGTCTTCGTAAATCACAATTACAAAAAAAGAACATAAATAAGGTTAGAAAGAAGTAAAGGCCTTCAGGCCCATTTTGCTAATTTGGTAATTTGTTAGCTAAGAATCTTAAGTTTGATGGATGACCCTTGCACCGGGTTTTTGTTCCAGCTGAACTCTCAGTTATACAATCAAACCCTTCATTCATTTAATAATGTTAATCTGAAAAGTTTGTTCCCAGCTCTGAAACATGCTGAAGCTTTAACCATTTTATTTTGTAAGTGAAATCCCAAGCCTGTGACCATAAATCAAATGCAAATATTCAATTGAAGCAACTTCTTAGATGAAGTAAGGCAGTTTTCTAATGAAGGTGGGATGGAATGAAAACCAGCAGGTATGTGGGTCACTAGGATTAGGACTGGGACCCACTGCGTTACAGACACCCACAATGCTTTGTGCAAAAGAACTGTTTCCTAGATTCTGTCTAAAATGATTTCTTTTAGGTTCCAAGGTCCCTAATTTCACTACCGAGAGCTATTAAGACTTTTACAAACCCATTTCAAATTTGCTCTCCTCTGTTCTAGACAATCAAGATTTAGCTCCTTTAACCCATCTGTATATGTCAATCCTGAGACTAACAATCTTGCAATCAAGCCTTCTTTGAACTGCTTCTACAGCTAGAATATGTTCTGGTTAACTAAAAATTAATGTTCTAAATGTCTTCCAAATCCCTTGTAAAGCTTGTGAATATCTTCCTTGGCTTTAAATTCCACACTTTTAATGCTGTAATCAACATCCTGTTGGAACATGATATTTGCTTTCTACAAGATAATGTTGAGAATTGACAAACATCTAGGTCCTTTAAGGTGCATCTTTCTGCAGCTCAGAAGCACCCATGCGATATTTAGTATATGTTTTAATGTTCTGTGTTGATCAATTTGCACTTATTGTTGAATTGAATTAACCCATCTCCACTCAACTCATGTTCTTGTAACTTTCTTGCTGCTGTTTCCCCTCTCCAGATATTCTTGTATCAAATGATAATTTAACTAGTTTGCCAACCACATCATTAAAATAGAACAGGCTGTTGCTCTTCCAGATCTACCACAGTTCACTGTGGTAAACCACTGCCTACAAGCTGTTTCTTGAAAATGACACCGTTTCATGTTAATCAGTTCTCAATCCATGTGCATGTAATACTTCCAATTCCTCTAGTTTGTAACACTTATGAGGAACCTTATGAAAAGCTTCCCTGAAGTATGTTTCTCAGTTTTGCTCTCACTATGATTTCCATAACTTTACTAATAACAAAAGTAACACTAATTCACACAGTAACACTGAACAAACATTCAGTTTGTCTCCCTTTGTATCAACAGATATTACACTTTCAAGCCTCCAAACCTAGGTACTGCTACTGACTAGGAGTCAAAATGTCCTAGCTAAGTGTCTATAAACAACATCCCTCATCTCCTTAAGCACTCCTGGGAAAAATACAACAGGCCCTGGTCATAGTTTTTAACTACTTCTGAGTTTGTAAGGGAGGCGAGATAAACTACAGTTATGCAATACTGATGGAGCAGCTTATTCAAAAGACACTTACAGGATCCTGGCAGAAAAGCAAGACAAAGCTGACTATTTCATTCAGGATTGCTTCCATCTGCTGGTGGCAGCCTTCTCCAATAGCTGAGAGAGCCATCAGTCCAGCGTGACGGTACTTCCAATCGGCTGCACACAGGAGAAAGGGCCTCGTAAGGCTCAGGAAGAATTCAGCTCCCCTTTTCACACAGTTAAAAACTAAATCCAAACTTGTTTAATCCAAGTACAGATCATTTACCAGGTCACTTTAGATGCGCCAATATTCAAACTCTGGAAATTCTTCATTAACCTTGCACAGGAGAAAAGAAGGCTTTGTGCTATACAAAACCAAGTCCATCCTGTAAATTCGGGATGCGTCTCAACACTATACTGGAAGGCACTACAACCACATTCAATAAAAAAGTGAGCAAATGCCAATCAGCGACTGACTAATACATCAAAAAGATCAAACTGTCCCAAGCAGTAGAATTAAGTCTATTTCATTTCATTAACTTAAGGCAAAGTGCTAAGGAAAGGTTTAATAGGATATGACTTAAATGGCCGTAAACTTAATTTTACAAAAAGTTGTTGGATTTACCAATGAAAAGAAATGTACATTAGTATTTCACAACTCAAAGCTGCAATGTGGTCATAACAAGTTTACTTAAAGAAAACCTGTGGGCACAAAATCAAAATTTTCAAAAAACGAATGATTCAGATCATGAGTATGGTCTGCCCAAGGCTGTCCACAGACTTACGGTTTTGCAGCATCTGCATGATATGTTGTTTGATCATTGGCAGAACAACCTTCCCTCCCAAACCACAGGCTATTCTGTCCAGGGCACTCTCCCCAGCAACTGCATTGCTGTGCAAAAAGATCAATTAAAAAAAAATCATAAAATAAATGTGCAACTCCTTCAGTCACAGTTTAAAATGTTTTGATTCCGATTCATAACCCTGCTGTGCTTTACTGCATACAACAGCATAGAAACTGTATAGTGCAGTGAGAATTACCAGTGCATTTTTTCCCAATCCAGTGCATTCCTTTAACTACTCAATGTTGCTCCCTCTGGCATGCTTTCTGGGTTATATTTGGATGTTTTTGTTTACATAAAGTCAGGAAAGCTGTAATAATAAGCATTAAATGTAACAGCAAGTTCACCAATGATTATAAATATTGTCAGTTACAGACATAACAATTCTGTACAATGAACTATTTTAAGTGCAGTGCTCAAGACTTGTGTATTGTATTTTTGTAGGATTCCAGGAGTATAATATGGTTAATATTACAAAAGTGTCGAAGGATCAAACTAGAATGATTATTTCTTTAAATACTGTGCTTGAATCTTCTCATTTAAGAATTGCAGTCCTCTCAATTAGGACAACTACAAAAACAAGGGTTCATTTTTTTTTATATACACGTCAAATCTTGAGGGGGGCTCAACTTGCAAAGGCGTTTAGCCAAGGACAAGAAATCTGATCTCAGGTTCCAGTCTGGGTCATGTGACAGGGAATGCCCATGTAGTAGGGCATCATTAAGGACGGGGCCTGGAATTAGTTGGCCAGGGTTCTCTCAGTGACCACTACTGCACTGTGGAAATGTACACTATACAAGTATAAGGATTATCTGCAGAAGATGCCAAATTACTAGTACATTTCTGATCACTTAGTGACCTATTGTGTTCTAAGTGGGGTAACCTGGCTTTGGTGCCTATTTTAACCCACCTGTCAAAATCATCATCCTCCAGCTCATCTGCCATGGCCCACTCCGCATCCTCGTCCAGATCCACCATCATTGCCAGCATCTGGGGAACTGAGCGTTTACAGCAGTTCGACATCATTCTGGAGCCAACACTGCAGTTTGCTTCACGTCACTGACTGCACTGCCATACCCTTACAAGGAAATCTTTTTAACGTGGCACGAGTTAAAAAGAAACGACACACTGCACATTTTTAGTAACCTTATTCTGGAGTGGTAAAAAAAAATAAAATCAAAAGATCAAATGCAATCACTTGCAAAAAGTGAAAGCAGCACATTGAAGAAATTTGAGATTTGCCTATTTAAGCTTCTACAGGATAAAGAGGGCAAATGCAAACCTCTTTTAGTCTTAAAAAAGGTGGAGCATGCAGGAGATGACCAGGCTGTAGTATTACAGCAGGAGGGCCCTCTCTTTAAGCAGCATTCATCTATGGCTATCCTCACATCTTCTCCATCTTAAAGCCTTACATTTCAGGGCATGTACTGAACAAAGTAGCTCATCCTTTGATATACATAGCCTAGCTAAGGTTTAATATTATATCATCTGCGGGAAAGTTGATTTGTGAAAAATAACACAAAGGATCTGCGCCTGAGGCTGGAAGGTTGCCGGTTCAAATCCCGCTGCCGGCAGAGGAATCCTACTCCATTGGACCCCTGAGCATGGCCCTTAACCCCAACTGCTCCAGGGGTGCCGGGAAAATGGCTGACCCTGCGGTCTGACCCCAAGCTTCTCTCTCCCCGCCTGTGTCTCATGGAGAGCAAGCTGGAGTATGCGAAAAGAAATTCCTAAGGCAAGAAATTGTATATTTTGAAAAATGAAGTTGCCAAAGCCTTGAACATTACTTTATGAATGTCAAATGTAAAGCCGCAAATGGCCCTTTATTGTTGGTCCAACTAGACATTCTCAGAGAAGCCAGTGAAAATATTTAACAGACTCCCACATGACAGGTACTTACTGCTCTGCGACACTATGTTGCTGTGCTTCCTCAGCATCGCTGAAGCGGTCTCCGAGAGCGTGACTATGACTTCCAGAGCGAGCTGCCGCTGCATGTTTGTCAGATTGGTGTCTGCGCACAGCTGGGGAGAATTAAGAAATGTCAAACCTGAACCACACTGGGAACCTCATTTATTAGACCGTGACATCGGGTTTGCTCTATTTGCATCAGATCCTTTCTTAGATCACAGACTGGCATCATCTGTTTTGCACCCAACTTAAAAGCATCTTCACTCAAGCATACAGATACTTCTCAACCAGCCTGAGTGGCTGAGTCACAGCAGCACACAGTGAAGACGTCTGTGGGCTGTTTTTTTGGGCTTTAAAGAAACTCATTGCAAAAAGGATCACAAGCAGCTTCTCCCTAGATGAAAGCTATGCAGGATCTCCCAGGACACGCCCCCGAACACAAGCTGAGCTCTACAGTCACAGGTCTTACCCTGGTGCACATCACTAGCAGATTCTGACTTATTCCCCAGGCAGGGAAGCACAACTGGCTGAGCGACCTGGGGGGGGGGGGGGGTGGGGGGTGGCAGTCAGGACACACCAGGCTCACAGCAAAGCAATGCCTACTTTGGCCACCAGGGCACAATCATTGAGGGATGCACCTCGGCTCCAACTGGCACTGAAAATCTGGTGTAGGGATGTACAAGACAAGAGGCTCTAAGGTGGGCAGGTCAGGGGATTCGGCCCCGTTTGCAAGCGAGATGCAAAAACACGCAGCTGTCTACAGCAAATCAAGTGGGTACAGCTTATATGACTTAAAAAGTTCAAAAACCGGCAATGCTAAATTTTCCATAAAGATGAACAATGCAAAGACTCGTCAGAATTGAAATTAGCACGCACAATACTTTGACTGTCATCCTCTGATAATCCAGCAGCTCCCACCTTTTCTCTGCTTCGCAATGGAAAATGGTTCAGGCAATTTGTCAGATTCTGAATAGCAGATAATACTCCCTACTATAAACTGCTCACCTTCAGACTCAGCTGCAGTGTTGCCTCCAGATGTGGCCGTAAATATTTCGGTGCGGTGTCAGCTATCTCCACCAAAGACTTTAGCACCGAGTCATCACCCTGATAACAGGATTCATTCACAGCCTTCAAGGAATAAGATAACCCCAGTTAAACTTTAGAAATGATTCAAGAACTTTTGATTTCTATTTTAAGTAAATAACAGTTATGACAAGCTTCACTCAATTATAAGTTTTTGCAAGCAAGGAAATCAAGTCACAGATTTCAAAAGAAACTAGAATAAGCTCATTCTGAAAAGCCAATGTGTTCCACTAAGGTGCTCAAAGGAATGCCTACAGATGTAAACTTGACTGCACTGCACTCACCTGCAAGATCCCTGGAAGTAGGTCAGCAAAGTGCTTCAGGATTGCGGTGTTGCTCTCATTAGACAGCACAAAGGAAGCTGCTGCCCGGGCGGACAGAGTCCGGATCTGACCAGAAATAAAACATGACGTCACAAACTAAATGACAGGACAAAGTGAACTTGTAACCCCCCTCATTAAACATGCATGTTGAAATGCTACACACCACTTCTGAAAAACTGGGGAGTCTGCGCCGTCAGTTAGACTCTTCCCAGGTCAGAGGAACACCAGAAGGCAGGTATGAGGGACGTGTACCCGTGTTTAAGTGTGAAATCCCACGACATGCTACACAGATGATGCGGAAGGACAAATACAATGAAAATGTCTACAGTGGACAATGTCCTACACTGCCGAACAGAACAGTTTAGATGCTGGCGGGCCAATGGTCAGGAATGGCAAAGTGGTCCTTGAGACCTACAGGATTTTCATGTCAAAAGCCAACTAATCAGTTTAGGTGATAAAAATGTGCTGAATTTTCTTTTTAGAAACTGAGAGGTTAAGGGTGACCTATAAAACCTGCCGGACTGTTGCTGTCCAGAACAAGGTTGTTCAGCCCTGGTTTAGGTTGAAGGCCGTGAGGAGCCTCACCGATGGGTGCTCCTGATCCTGCATGCACTGGACCAGCATGCGCTTGATCACCTCCAGGTAGTGCTGCTGCTGATTTCCAAATATCCCAGGGAAATTCCTGAAAGGACAGCACACTCCTATCATACCCTATTCAAAGACGCAAAAGACACCAACAATGTACACTGGCTTGGTAGTTTTCAGCCCCTACCGAAGTCACATTTTGATGAATTACAAATAACGGATACATACTTTTTCAGACCCGAACACCGAAGGAGGATGAAAGACACAATAACCCACAAAGGCGACAAAACGTTAAATTTACTGATGGCTTTAATATTCACTCTCCTCCGCCAGTACCTGCGGAAAGCAGCATTGGCAGCAAATACTGGGTTTAGTCTTTCTGAATAGGTCTCCACAGCTTTGCTCAGTTGAATGGTGTACATGTGGCCTGTTCCTCTTGGCCTATTGCTCCTGTTCACTGGGAATCACCAAGTCTAGCCTTTAGTTTCCTACTGGATTCAAGTCAGGATTGCGACTAAGCCACATTCACTCTTGTCTTGTCAAATCACCCCAGTGATGCCTCGACCCAGTGCTTCAGGTCTATGTCCCACTGTAATTTTCGGCATGACTCAAGGTGGCTTTCCGTTTCCTGCACCATCCATTTTCCCCTCATCCCTGAAAATCTTCACAGTGCCTATTGATGAGGAGACCCTGTAACATGATGCTGTAGCCACCATGCTTCACAGCTGGGATGGTGCTGACTGGATGCACTGTGTTGGGGATGTGACGGACATAACATTTACACCAAAAAGCTCAATTTCTGTCCCATCTCGCCAAAAAACCTTCCTGTGAAGCAGGAAGTCCTACTGGAAAAGCTCCTGACTGGAAGCTCAAACGGCAAAATGTGCAGTCTTTGCAGGGGACTGAATACTTTCACAAGGCACTCAACTTCACATGTATGAGGACAGCTCACTTATGCAAACACTTAGGGATTACCGTGCACTACAAGCTTTCTGGTACAAAAGCTAATTGGACCATACTGGATAAGTATGGTCCATGGTACAGTCACACTGAGTTGATGCAGTGCCTCCATGGGATATACAGTCATTCTCCGGTCCCATTTGCACCAGAATTTGACAATGCAGGAGTTTGTGGAAGCCTTACTAAATTTTAAAATCCAGCATTACATGATTCAATATATCCAAATAAGGGTGATCACCTATGGCCCATGAAGTATAAAGCATTCTGAATACCGTCACTCAAAAAGAGGTACTGTGTGGGTTACGAACCTATCAGGATAAATGCAAGTTTACGACGTAGGATTATTCAGACATGCCATCAAGTGAAGTCTGAAAGCGAATGCTGTAAAAAAAATTCTAAAGAAAAATGGAGAGAGCACTGTCTCTACAGCTTCTCTCCTGTACTTTTCCACAGTGCCAGCTAAGAATCCCTCGAGACTCAAACATCTATTTAAGAAGTCACAGAACTTATAAAACCTAAAACCTCTCACCAGAAGATATGCAGTGCTGACTCACGCAACCCCACATTCTGAGAATTAACAGAATCAAAGAGGAACTTCAAAACCTCAGGCCATTGATTGTTTCCATCATCATCTGTAAGCACAAAACAAGAGCATGTTTAATGAACTTGGTAACTGTTCTGAAGTCCTACTTCAGATTTTTCACAGCTTGCAGGGGCACAATCTATACAACTTGGTCTGATGAACCAGAGAAAATGACAGAGCAGCCAGGCTGCATTCCAGCCAAACCACAGGGCTGGTCCCATGGGGAAATGAGAAGGGATGTTTTCACCTACCGATCAGGTTGCGGGCCAGCTCAGCGGCAATATCGCAGACCTTTTTGCGAATGTTTGGTGAACCTTCCATCTGGATGCCCATTAAGAGCTCCGTCTTGATGGCGGTCTGCATGTCCGCCAATAGGGTGGGGTAGACCTCATCGAAGGCAGAGGACAGCAGTCGCCGAAGCAGGACTGCCGCCATTTGCCTGACCTGATCAGAGCAGAGGATTAAAAGGTACAATGAGAAAGGTTCCAAAATCCCAAAAACCAACAGTATGCGAGTCGAAAGGGTTCATATGGATTACAACCTGAGGAGCTTCATATCCTGCAGGGTGGCTGTCTCAGTGAGGTAATTCAAATTTCTAGAATTATGACCTAGCTCTGCGTTTCAACTGGAAAACAGTTTTAAAATTTAAAAACAAATCTGAAAAAAAGGTTTTTCCAAGATGTTCAGTTTGGCTAATAAGCACCAACCACTCATCTGCTGCTGTTGTTCCTACAGACCAAAAATATCTTGGTGAGAATGCAGCTGAAAGCAGGGCACTCAACACAAACTGAACACGTAAAGATGTCAAGTGCAAGACTGGAATTGAAAAAGGACAAGGTATAAAGTAATTTCCAGAAATGTACATGCACTACTTAATGACTCAAAAACTACTTTTGTATCGTAGAACAGCTACTAATATAAACAATATACTTTAAAAAAATAATTCATGGAACAGAAATTTTACACAGCTTTTGGAAAGTGCACTTATAAAAATAAATTACATCCAGTTCTTTGGATTTTGAGTTACTGCTTCTATTGGAATGAAAAACAGGGAATAAAATAAATCAGTTCGTCAAATATGTCCAGGAAATCCGGAAACAGACATTTTCAGTCTATTCATCTAATTTTTCCAAACCTTTAACAACTGATAAGTTAGAGATGTCTAGAGACATCTGTAGGTCTGCAGTAATAGCCTTGAAAATTACTGTACTAAATCTGGATCTCTAAATTGCCTGAAAATGCTCCTGACCAGTGGGTTAAACAGGTCACAGTTAAATCATCTTTAAAAGGTTTGAAGCAATTTAACTGAGCTCTCTTGTGTGGGTGATGTGTTAACTTTGACACTTTTGAATAAAAAGTTGAAAGCCCTTCAATCCTTACAGACTAGTATTTTAAGTAAGCAAGTGAATTGTTCAGTTATTAATCTGTAAGTGCTCTGAATCCTTAGAAATGTTTCCTTCAGAATTGCCTCGAAGGCTTTGGTGGCTTAGTGCTCTCCAGAACCAGGGGTGGAGACCACCGCCCTAAATCATCCTTCACAGCTGGCTGAAGTACAAGGACAGCAGACGAGTGAAACAACTGTTACCACTTACTTCATTTGCAAACAGCCTCAGTCACACTTCAAAATCAGAAGCATGATACAGTACATACAAATAAGAACCACGATATGTTTAACTGCAAAAGTCCTCCTTAATTAACAAATACACTAATAAATTACCAAAACCTCCCCATTTCTTCTTATTGTGGATATATACCCTCTGCGTTTATTTGACCATTATTGAATATATATGCCATCACTCAAGAAAATTAAGTGCTGAATAGATTGCATCGCTTCTGATCATTAAATGGAAAAAACCATCTTTGACCATGAGAGAGAATTTACTATGTGAAGGCTTTTTGCATTTAATTTGAAGTTGGTATAAGACAAAACCAAAAGGGTGCTTTTATTTTGCTTACTGATACTAAAAACACAACAGAGCTTTGTGCCCTGAGAGAGGGGCAGAGATTGCTATGCTTAAAAGCCATGCCTAAATAAGCCTGACACTACAGAAGAAATTCTAAAGCACTGAACTTCCTTCTCATGTGAATGGGGAGGTCACAGCCCCAGTAAAGCCCCAAGGAGGATGAATTGCATCTGAGGAGACAAAAGAATTACCTGAAGTAATTCTGCAATGTTCACAATCAGACTAAGAACACCCCCTCCAGATACAATGCCAGAGGCCTGCGCCATGAAGGCCATTGGACATGCCCTGAAGATCTGCAGATTATGCAGAAAAGGCAAAGCTAGTGAACTAGAGTTTCTATTTATGGACTTGCCAGTCACAACAAATTACACATCCAAAAACTTACATATTCAGATCTCATTGAATAAAAACAATGAGCAATTAGTTCTAGTACCAGCTCCATCTTAAAAGGATCAGCTTTGCATCTATTGATTTTCTAACTGCTTTATCCAATACAGGGTCATGGGGGGGGCTGGAGCCTGCGCCTGTTGCTTGCCAGGACAAGGCAGGATACACACTGGACATGACACCAGTCATACAGACAAACACAGTCTTTGAACTGTGGGAGGAGACCAGAGCAATTGGTGGAAATTCATGTTAACA
The DNA here is from genome assembly GCF_040954835.1 of Lepisosteus oculatus. Lineage (NCBI taxonomy): Eukaryota > Metazoa > Chordata > Actinopteri > Semionotiformes > Lepisosteidae > Lepisosteus > Lepisosteus oculatus. Next base: position 6,470,273 of record NC_090710.1, read on the forward strand.
TGCAAAGAACGTAAAAACTCCACACAGACAGCATCCAGGATTAAAACCCGGACCCCAGTCCCACCCCCAGAGAGTTCAGAAAAGAAATACTGCCAAAAGAGGTGTCAAGCAGATTAAATAAATGGGCAGCATGTTTTTCATGTTTGACCTGAGAGGTCTGACTCTTGGAATTTATTAAAAGAATATTAGAAATATCACTAACTTTTAAAGGGGCTACAAATAACAGCAGAAGTTCTTCTTTTGCATGTCACCCAAAGAGCACAGAAGACAAGCAGTTCCTCTGCTGGTCTTTTTAAGTGAAAACATTAAAACAATATGAAAATAAACCACATACCTCCTCAGCAGCAGAGGCATCCCTGATTGCTTGAAGCAGGAATGTAATCTTCGTCGGGCCAGAGATGTTTTCATAGGTTTCCTAAACAAGGAGAAGTTATTACAAAACCACTACGCTGCAGCTGATGGAAAACGCATGAAGCAGCTTAAGGCCGATGACAAACTTTTCAGCCACACCCTTCCCCAAATTGCACTCCTGTCAATCAGGCTTACTGAAGCTCACGGAAAGGGGTGCATTATTCTGTTATCCCAGAGAAGAAATGGGAGATCAGGAAAATCAGCTTCTGAAACTCTCTGTAAAGAGCAGGGGAATGAAGTGACCCCCTGAATCCAGAAGAGATGTCCTCTCTGAACATACTCTTCCCTTAGGATACCTGCCATTGGCCACATCTGAGTGGGTGTGGCTCAGTCAATCCCACAAAGAATCCCAAAGGAAAGTGACTGGGATTAAGCATCTCCGTTACTCGGCATGACTCAGCTTCCTAACATATTTCAACCTTAAAAGGTTATATCAGAAAAAGAAAACCCTTTCATTTTACTTTATCATTATTTCAATGCTCCACATTTTCCCTACATCCAAACCACCAGGGTCCTTCAGCATAACAGTTCTCAGATGTTCTCCGGCAGGCCAGCTTTGCCTGGTTGCTGTACTTTTTTTGGCTACTGCCAAAAATAAGATCTGTAGTGATCAAAACATGCATGTCATGTTTTTACTTATTCACAGGATCACAGCCACCACCACCACCCCTCCTCCCTCTCACAATCTCACGCATATGGCAGTGACTCAGTTAGGCCTCACTGGAACAAAAAAAATGAAAACAAAAATCCAAAATTGCCATCAAGCCAGGAGCACACTGCTTCAGGATTTTGTTTTATAAAATAGAAGAGCAGCATTCACACACCCCTCCCCCATTTCAACTGAAAAAAAAGGAGTAACAGAAAAGAAAGTGACTTTGCATAAAGGTTAAAAGTGAAATATAAATTAAGACTGTGTTTTATACAAATTGCCTGAAAAACTTGTGATGCACTTAAGGTTTATTCAAAACGGAACTATCTTATCAACTCTGCTTTCAATTTTTTTTTTCCCCACTTTTTATAGATGGAATAGGAATACCAGGGATGTAACGGAAGGAATGTTAGGAGAAAACGCCCATTTAGTAAGACTAATTAATTACGCAGCTAAAAACTTACCATCATGCACAAAAGATTATAAACTGAATGGAGGCTTCACTGATCTTCATCTTATACTTAGGGAGTTAAAGAAACGGAGAGGTCTGTCCATTACAAAATGTTTTCCTAAAGGCTCCACTGCATTATCCAGACACCAAGGTTTTTTATCTTCTTCTTGAAAAGAAAATCAAGAGCCAATTTGAACAGAGGTCTGCAACCCCCCCATTACTTTTCTTCACATTGCTTACCATAGCGTGAATACATTTCCCAAATCCACAGCAGAGAACAAGAACAGCAAGCAGTCTTGGTTTCAAACAGTATTCAGAACCCCAGCTCTCCTTCAAAGTGTAACCCTCAAGTCAAATTCACCTGCTTGTGTTCTTCTCAACCCCCTTCAAAACTGAACACGGAGGCCAACAGTGTTATATGGACAGTCTTAAGAAGAGGTCCAAGTGGCAGGTCTCATTTTCTTAAACAGGGTTACAGTCATAACACCTTCTGCACTGTAGGTTAAACACTTTTCAACCCATCTTCCCATATGAACTCATGGCAGGTCCTTCAAAGATACTCACCTTGTGGTAGCCCAAAAATACCATTCAAAATGGTATTAAAAAATACTATCAGGCTACATGTTTATATTGCACACTTCTACTCTAGGCCAGCATCATATTAGAAATGCATCCATGTCTTCAATGTAATGATGGGGGGGGGGTATATTTGGAATTCACCATTTTATATACTGCCCCCAACGTAAGGGAAACGCATTTGCTAAAACGTGCCGTTTCCCCCATCCCTAAAGGAAACAATACTCTAATTCAGTCTACACGGAGCAAAAGTTCCCGACGGGGTGTCTGGATAAAGGATTTCGCCACTCATTGTCTTTAATAAAGAAATGTGCTGACAACTGAGGACGATAAAAAGACTCAATCCCGGCGTCCAATCAGGACCCTGCTAGAGCAGACCCGGGAATCTCCATTAATTCAGTACGGATTCCCCACCAGGCTTTGGAAGAGTTATACTTTAAGCACACCGGGAACAAAGGAATTAAATGAATAATCCCAACAGGGAGGCACGTCTACCGGTTTATCAGAAACTCGGCCCCAGCCTTCATTTCGTTCAAGTGAAAGTTCACAGTTTCTCGCAGATATATTGTAATACCTGTTTTAGTTTTGGGAACGATCTTAAGTTTCATCTAAATATGGAACTACCTATTTCATTTTAAAACACAAAAGATTCGCTATGTTCTTCATTGAAAGTTGCAATGCCTCCGGATTCAGACAGTTAAGCATCACTGAAATGAAGTTCCGTCTTCAAGTTAGATGTTCCGTTATCAAGTCCACGGTTAGCTGTATTTTGAAAGTTCCTAGTAATGCGATACTAACTGATCACTTGTTGCAGGCACGAATACTGAACATCGTACAGGTAACAGACACTTGTCTTTAGGGGTCAATGCGTTTTGCCGTTTCGGCAAAGAAACGCCCACCTGTAAAAAATATGACACTCAAATTCACGTACACGCAGGTGCCTTCATGGAACAGCACATCAGTACAAAACACAGAAAATCCCTCTGATGTAGGCAGGAAAGTGCTCAATACCGTTTTTTCACCTAAACTGTGGGCGCACATCTAAAACTTACATTCTCCCTCCAAACAGTTAATGCACTGAGACGGTCGGGTAAACTTTTACTCCGCTGCTCCTCCAAGAGTGATGTTTTTTTTTTTATTTTCATTACCGCGAGTTTACCTGACTACAGGACCCTTCAAATCAAAACGCCCCTTTCTCCTAATCGTTAAAAGGCAGCAGGGGACCACAGATCATTAACTGGGAGACTCCGCATTAATACGAGGCACCACCGACACCGGGAGCTCGCATGCTCTGTCTCACCATCAGAGACATTTCTCGGCACTGTGATGTTGCAGAGCCCCGCTGCAGTTTTCGTTCCCCCAACACGTGGGCTGGGCCAGCGCGAAACCTCGGCTCTTATAACACGTAACATTTCATACCGTTCTCCTATTCACGCATTTGGCGCGTCTAGAAAGTGCTTCACAAACGATCCCGTACCTCAGACTGCTTCCTGACATTGTTGTCAGGGCTCATCAGGTTGCCCAACAAGAGATAGAACTGCTGCTGCTCCGCCATTGCAGTGGAGATCCAAAAAGAGAGAGCGAACGCTGGAGGAAGAGGGAAGCAAAGCCGGCGGGCGCAGCGACCTCTCACACCGGACACACGCCTGAGACACGCTGATTGGACCAGGGGCGGTGGCGGCGGCCTTTAGATTGGTCAAGTCGACGGGGCAGACCGACCGGATTGGTGGGCTTTTAGCTGAAGTAAACGGAATCGCCTATTGGGCGAGAAGTTCGCCTGACGCGATTGGCGGATTACACGTTGCATTCCCCCGCGTAAAAATGGTGTCAGAGACGATGATGTCATGTCAAAATATTGTAACTGAAAGCGCGGGAGATTAACACACTTTAGGAAATTCGAGTGGAATGGCAGGACTTAGTTTAAACCTGGGGGTCAATACTCCTGCAGTTAATTGCTAGAGTTGAACGTATTAAAATGTATTTTGTGAAAAAAAGCACCCCACGTGTATTTATTATTTGAAAACGCACTAATCTACTTACAAGCTAAATTTTTAAATCAATATGACATTTTTCCACATTGGAACACGGAACATAGGTGTGAATCAAACTGTATAAAAATATAATAACAATAATGGTGCAATATTTTAGTGAGCACATACATCCTCATTCATCAACAGTAGCAGCTGGATAATACTAACCTATTCTAAGACAGCATGGCACATTTTCAAAAACATAGGCTAAAAAGGAGTTCAATTCAGAAGCTAGTCAGCATGATTACATAAACAATTACATTAAAATTTGATCAATATCAAGCCTAAATCCTACTGTCCTGATTGTAAAAAAAATTTGCTGTTTCCATTTTTATGAAAGTTTGACAAGCTAGTCATAAACACTTTCAGAATCGGTTGCTAATAATACCACTCTTTTGGAATATATGAAAAGATTTATTCTCCAAATTTGAATTGGAAATTAATATATTTGGGTTAACAACTGGTTAATGGATAGAAATCTAAACACAGATGTTTGAGTGAATGCCCAAACTGGAGTGATGTACCTGGAGTAATACCATGAGAATCTACATTATAACCACGTCTCTTCCTGATTTATATCAAAGATCTAGGGTGGAAGTGTCATAGTTAATTTCTGGAGGGCCAAGCGACTTCTGTAATATGGTCCAATCTGGCTAATCAATTAAACATCCATCCATTTTCTAATCGATTCCTCCAATTCAGCGTCGAGGGGAACTGGAGTCTATCCCTGTAAGGCAGAGCACACAGTGAATGGGACGCAAGTCCATTGCAGGACAGACAGACACAGAGACACACACAAACAAGGGGAGGTCAAACAAACTCCATACAGATTGCACCTCAGGTCTGGAATTTGATTCAGAGTCCCAGCACAGCGAGGCAGGAATGCTTACCTCTGTACCACTGTGCCACCCATCAATTAAACAATTTGTGTAATTGTGTTCTTAGTTAGACATACACACAGCAAGATGTTTTAAGAGCTTTCACAGTAGATCACTCAAATATTCACTTAATTAACAGAAATGTTTCCAATAAAACATCTCACAGCCAGATCAAATGAATTACAATTATGCAGTTACTGTAGTACAGTAGTGCTACAGTAGTTACAGTTATAAATTACATTATTCCAGCATGTATGTAACTGAGCTCAGGTGGAAAAAAAGCCAGAAGACGCCAAGCCCTACAAGAACTGTAATCTAACACCCTACATTTGGAGTCTTTTATTTATTATAAACGAATCAAGATCATGGACATTACCAAAATAGGATGATTAATAAACCCTGCTGAAGGTACAACAGAAATTCAAAAAGCTTTAGCTATACATCACTGAACTGGGCAAACACATGACAGGGGACATGTAGAATTAATTGCAGAGTGTTATATGCAATTGGCAAAAACAAAAAGTATGAATGTTGAAGAAGGAAACATCCAGACAGGTTTTTATTCTGACATACCTGTGAAAGCAATGTGGAAAAGTAGCAAGAAAAGTACATTGAATGTTAGGATGTACTGTTAAAAGAGCATCTTATGTTAAAAGTGTAAAATGCACTTGTGAATACCTCACAAGTGTTATTCTAAATTCTCATTTAGAATAATGTATTCCATTTTGCTCATTATGATGTAACGAAAGATATTCTTTTACTAGACTCAGCTTGAGAAAGACCAACAGCATACATTTCCAGACTAAAAGGTATTTCCTGATCTAATGAGCTACAAAAACAGAATAGTTCTTTTGCAGAGAGGGAAGACTGTGAAGGAGCCCGATTCAAGTATCCAAAATCAGGCACTGACAAAGTTAAAGGGGAACTGCAGTCCAAATTTCTCAGACCAGTTATTAAATCTCAGTAACAAAATAAGATTATCGACGGTATATAAAAAATTTACAAATTTCAAATTAAGTCAAAGATTTGAACTTTGTGAAAGTACTGTAAGTGGGCTATGTTGTCAAAAAACCCTGGTCTCCTCACAGCCGAGAGCGAGAGTTCCCACAAATTGTGACATGATGTTGCCCTTCCTGCTCACTAGTCACAGTTATGATTAATGTATGTTGATGTACAAATGAAAAAGTAATGCTTTTGCAGCAGACATTTCACCACAGTAATATTCCAATGTGATCTGCATGCAGAGTTAACAAGTAGTAAAATTGAAATTCATATTTCTATTGGATTGAAAGACATGTATTCAGAAGCCTGCTTATTTACAATGTAATAAGACCACTTCACGTCAGAGGAAGTTTTGTTGCCTCGGTCTGAATTGCAAAACATGGCACTACTCACACCTGGAAATTTTAGTCTATTTTGTGATGTAAATTGAAGGTTTTACAAGTTGCTGTGTACATTTTACTTTTATTGTGGTTTGAAATGTACTCATCAAAGCTGATTCTTTCTAACCCTGGAATATAAAAATAACATTGCAGTTCCCCTTTAACCTAATGAAACACAAATCAGAGAATACAAATGTAAACTTCCCCAGAAGGGAATTGCTTTTACAATTGAGAGTAAGATTCACTTCTTTACACAAAACATTGTTGGAGCGTGGAACAAGCTATTCAGCCATATTGTGAAAGTTGATACCAAAGCTTCAATCAGCAAATTCTGATTTAATTAGATGTCTCGGGTTACGTCTATGAACTCTGTGTTGTCACGCATCAGAGAATTCGGAAGGGTGCGCAGACTACCCTCCTAAAGCCAGCAAACCTTCAAGTCACTCACTTTCCAACATGTCCCAGGCATCGCAACCCCACACTGGAGTTTCTTTTCAGCACTGCCTGGGAGAGGGACCACAGGGATCGCTCTGTACTACACCTAGAGCTGGGCGATAATTCGATTACGATAATTATCACTATATAATTTTCCTCGATATAATTTTAACAAAAGTTCGATAAATGTTTGATATACTGTATATGTTTATGCTTTGTGCATGATACGCGCATACGCACAAAATACTGCGTCAGTGCGCGTGCATGTTGCAGACCGGGCAGCTGACAGATTTGTTTAATGTTTCTGCTGTTTGGCAAGTGTTTGTTGTGTTCTTAAAATAAAAAGTTGTTTAATTTACCAATGAACTGTCTGGTTTCTTCAACTTTCACTCAGGAGAAAAAATCTGCCTTTAAACTTGAAAGAAATAATGATTTGACATTTATCGTGATAATTATCGATATCGACTGATATGAAAATTTTGATCGTGATAATGGTTTTGGCCATATCGCCCAGCCCTAACTACACCCACTCCCCGGGTATGGTAAGAGTTCGGTTCGGCATGTGTTTACATGACCCAAACCTTCCGGAAGTCAGAAGCAACCCTTTTCTAGCCACTGTGTCACACATACAGAGAATTATCATTCATGATACTGCAGCGGGTGCCACGATGGTGCAGTGGTTACCATTTAGGTTTTGTGTGTTCTCCCTGTGTCCTTGTGGGTTTCCTCTGGGGGCTCGAGTTTCCACACCCTGGATGAGACATCACAGGGTACACCCAGACACAAACATGCATTTGTTAACACCAGGGTTAATTTCCACAGAATTAACGAATGGATTGTGGGGAGAAGAACTGAAGCACCTGGAAGGAAAAAAACTCCACATAAACACAGGGAAAACGTATGTACTGTACAAAGTCCATTGGGATTTCACCCAGAGCCCCAGTATTGTCAGGCAGCAATGCTAACCACTGTACCCTCATGCTGCCCAAATGAGATGTCCTGATGCTTTAATTAATATTTTACGCATATTACACCATTACATAATACATCATTTCCATACAGTTCAATCTTCATCAAAAAGTTTCCTTTTAACTGATTTCATATTACTTATAGAAAGATCATTCAGACTGCATTTCCATGGAGTTTCAGCCTCACAGTATATATGTTTTGTGTGGTGTTCAGGAGTCAAAGATTCTGCAGGAATGTTGTATTGGCTTGGAAGTAGATGTTGATAATGACTGTTTTCCTTTGCTCCATGACCTGTGAATAAATAAAAGCATATTTTACATAACAGCACCCCTCAAATGCAATGTAAACAACTCAAAAGTAGTATTTTTCCAAATATTGCTTTGGATTTTAACATAGAAAGTATGAACTTTATACCATTCTAAGAACACAAACCAATGTCTTTACCTTCTAGCAAGTGAAAGAAATGCAAGCATTTGTTATAAATGATAAGGTTTTAACTGTGTTCCATCAACAAAAAGAGGGATCTTTTAGGATTAGCCTTCATTTAGGAATAAGTAACATAAAATAACTTATTTTTTCAGTATTTTTCTAGTTACTTTTCTTGGTGATTTTTAACTTCACATAATAATTTGTTTTCACCAACCACTTTTTTTTTTGGTTTATCCAAGCCACAGCAAAAATAAATAAAAAAATACATAGGTCAAGCTTATGGGCATTGTCAAAACACTGCACATTTCTTTCCTGTGGTAAATGTACTGCAACATTGTTAACGTTTCTTTTTGCCAAAAATAATAACCTGAAAAATCCATGGCAAAGAGACAATATCTTGCTACTACAGTAGTTTGTCGTAGCGAAGCGGCGATTGGAAGCACGGGTGACTCATCATGGGGCGGAGTCACTGTATTCAGCAAAACCACGTTCTTCAGATTCTCACAAGAAATCAAGGAATTGGCTGCAACTGGTGACTTTAGCTTCCTATATAAGCGGTTCCGGAGGCAAAGGTTGCATTTACATTTTTCAAAGTGCCTTTCCACAGAGCCCTTAAGGTTATGAAGCAGTGAGCATAGCGGGATTAGGTTACGGTAGCAGCCTCGGTTGTTTTCCGGGTCGGGGCGCCGGTAAGTAAGAAGACGGTTAATGAGCGCACCTGGCCAACCGGAATCGACTGATCGATTATTGCCACTGCTATCTGGGTTGAGACGCTTACTTCTTATGGACAGATAAGGTTACGGTTCATGTGGAAAACCCTGGCCACGCTACCCAATAAAATGGGGACCTGTGCACATGTGTATCTTTTATGTAGACACGTACTGTATGTACTGGTCGGTATTGATAAAAATTGTTCCTTATTACAAACTGGTTACACAGTAGATCAGGATGAGCCCTAAACTTGTACCCGTTATGGTAAATCTTCTCAAGAACCCGTAGAACTATGAAATAAGCACACTGATGCTATGCTGCAAGAAACACCAGGCATTCATATGACTGCCACATTTAAAAAAAAAAAGTGGTTCTTTGTTTTTATTTTCTTGACTCTCCATGTGTTATTATAGTTGCTCAAAATAAGCTGTTATTTGACCTATTTAGCCAAATTCAGAACAGCTAATCCACTGCTGTAGCAGAAACACCTTACCTAACAGTCAGTCTTTCATTTTTGGGGGGGCATCTCAGAAAAAGGTAGGTTAACTCAAACAACTCTGGTGTTTTCCTTGCATCTTTTTCACCTGAAGAAAGCACCTTTTATAACTGAGCCAGTGCTGCAGGAGTAAGGAAAATGCTACCCTAGGAATAAGCCAACCATGTAGTTGAAAATACTCTTATGTTCAGGAATTGGCTGGTTGACATCCTTACTGTATATCAATTCACTAATCACCAGATTTATTGTAACAACCAAGTGGGTTGAAGTGTTAAATATCACATTTGTAACTGTTATGTTGCATTTCTGATAAAATAATGGAGAACAAACTGCATTGAAAAATGGTATTGGCCTAATATTCTCATCCATTGAGATCCTTTCATGACTTTATTATATTGTAAATAATTTAGGAAGCTGAAAATATTGGAAGGTGTATAGACATTTTCATGGCTTCTTTCTAATGCATTTTTTCTAAAGCAATTTTATTGATTGATCTGAATTGGCGGGGGGAATGAATCCAAATTATATATGTGCATTTTAAAAACTAGTTACTTCCTTTTAGGGGAACACATACCTGGGCTGTCTTTTCCACAGTCAGAGCGATTTACACACTAAAAGAGAAATGGAGAAGAAAACCATTAATGAAAGGGAGATTAATTACAGGTTGGGGAATTTCATGTATGTCTATCAGTTTACATTGTCTTGCTGAGTAAAATTAATTATCCATTAATTTCAATGACCAGCTAGTCCAATACAGGGGTCACAGTTAGGGTATACACCCAGGACAGGATGCCTGTCCATAGCTGGGTACACATGATGGCATGATTTCAGGATGTCAATCTAACCTGGAGCACTTGGAGAAAGCCTGTGTATGCCACTGTCACAGAAAAATTAACCACTGAAAGAAATGTTTAAAACCCGGTATAATTAGAAAAGTACTTATTAAAAGCTGTGTTAAAAGAGTATCTGAATATGTGAGAATCGGAGTCTATAGATTAAAATTGTTTGAAAAGCTCATATAAAAGGTCAAAAACACTTTAATATGGTATTACATGCATGGCTGTAGTTCTATAGAGAATTCCAGGGGAATCAGTTGGTCACATTACTGAAATTAAGTAAGCTTTTGTGAGACCCTTATATTGTACATGATGCATTTGCTATTCTTAGAATCCTTAAGAAAATCATAGGATTAAAAACAATATATTTTTCATGGTGCATAACTGAAGAAAGTCTGGAACTGAAGCTCATTTACCATCACATTTCCTTTCCTAATATCTTGAAATATCTTTTTCATTCAAGCTTTTAGGTCATGATTCAGATGATTCTATAATCAACCTAACAAGTCAATGTTGATAACCTTTTTTTTTTTGTCTGCAGTATCAATAGGTAGCTTATGGCTGTATGTTTTGAAAATCTGTACAAATGAGACATGCTGTAGATTGCCATTGGCAGTTAGTCAGAGAAAGTCCTACCTGATTCAAAATGGCTTGCAGAGTAGAGGAGTACTGCTTGGTCATGTCATCTAAACAATGCCATTCCTGGAATGCTTCATGCTCGGTAACAAACAAATAGAAACATGTGACAAAGTCCTGTTTCTCCATCACCTTTAAGGACACTCCTGCACACTCCAGGTACTGCAGGCCTTTCTGAATCTTTCTGTGCTCAGGAAAGTAGAGCTTGGAAAACATAACATTAATTTTGATTCTTCTCTCCAATTTTGCATAGGTAGCCAGTCTGTAACAGCACTCATTGCAAGGACTGAAAGACATGTACAAGGTCAATGTGTACTTCAGAGTTTTGTCTGGTTGGTTTTGTGTCAAAAATGTCTTGATCTCTTCCAATACCATACTTTCTGCATGGCTGTGGCCAGGTTTGTTGTAAGCATATCCCCAGATATCCCAGAGTATTTTAGTGGACTGACACAGGCTGAAGCAGAGCAATGTTCTACATGTTCTGAGGGTGTTGCAGAATTCCTGGTAAAAGTGATCCTGTGGTAATCTTTTCCTCAGTCTGAGAGGATGTTTCTTACGGGCAATGTCATCTCTATGGATTTCTTCCATGACAGCAGCTGAATGTCAGTGAATGGCTGTGGAAAATAGAATTGTGGTTACAATTGCACAAATCCCTCTCTGGTGAATATTGGAGTAGATTTCAGAATAAAACAATACTGTAAATTCTGAATGCAATACAAGTTAAAAATGTAAATTTTATGCTTAGCCACTGTAAAATTAATAGTTAAACTTTATACATGGAACCTTAACTTAGTTTTAATGTGGGTTTTTTGGAAACTTAGACTTGCAGTATGTCCACATTCATAATTCTATTTACTTATTTTACAAAGTACTCCTTGCATAACATAGTTTTTAAAACCCTAACTTGATACTGTTTTATATTGAGCTAATTTATAGAAAATTAAGTGTTCAGGTATTGGAAAGAGTCAATTTTATGCAGTCCTTTAGTAGAACCTTAGAAGAAAAAACGTTTCTTCACTGTTGCCAAATTCACCCATTATATTTGGCATATTACAACTTATTGAAACAAAAACATGCAAACAACAGCAGCAGCCCTTTTGCTTGTTAGTAACTAATCCAAGTATCTTATCCAGTCATTTCTTTAAAGAATCTCGAGCATGGCTATATAGTTCTAGTAAAGAAGAATAAAAATAAATTTGAGTGAAGAGCCTCATGTTCAGTTTTAAATGCACATACACTTGTGCCCACTGTAGTACATTATGTGGTGGTAAACAGTTACATTTAATACTATATTACATGCATCATATTAAGTGTTGTATTTTAACAGGCTGAGTGATTGAAAACTAGCCCAATTGAATAAGTTCACAAATCAGTGCCCAGCTGGTAAAATCTCACAAGGGTGATTGGGTATGGAGGGGATATGTTATCCTCGGTTTGCAACACAACAGTGCCCCTTGGTGCCTACCATGCCTGTGACTTTACCATGCAATCAGTGTTGTCTTCCTCTGTTGCAGGAGGCTCACGGTGTATAGGATAATGTATATGTCTGAAGATGGATGCAACACAGTCTTTCCTGCGCCAATATGAAGGTGTCTGCAGTGAGCGAAGAGAATTGCACATTGTTGATGGTGAATGTGAGGGATCAGGAGGGTGAAAAATCTGGAAAAGCTGCATTTAGAAAAACAAAGGAATACTACAAACCATTAAAACAGACATCACACAACTGAATTTATTTCACTTGGTATGGAAGCTTAAAAGGCCATTACATGTCACTTTGACTCTGTTGGTGTAAAAAAAAAACCCTGTCAAATGTATAAAATATTTCTACTGCATGTTGTGTGTATGTATACTTAAAAAAAACATACAAATTAAAAGTTTATTGCGGATCTAGATTAAGAGCATTATTTGTTTTAGCTGCAGAAGGCCTAAACTGAATTTAACATATATCCGTAATTGTTCTCATTTTCTTCCTATTTTCTGTCCAATATTCCACTCGGGAAGCCTCCCTAGCAGGAATGGGATTCCATAAAAACGAGTGTAATTAAAGTCTTCAGGCCTATAGATCCTGTACGATTTATGAATATACAGTAGTGTAACGGAACGGCCGACATATAGGTTGTAAGATCTGGTTGCAGTGTGGTGACAGAACCGCCCTCCCCTGCCCACAACAGGGATGCTGGCCGCAGGGGCCTGGTCTTCTTTAGCTCAGCTGGCAAGATCTGGGATGCAGTGAGGCACGAACTAGGGTGGGAGCGGCCCTAGAACCCGAATCCGTTACAATAAAAGGACAGATCATGAAATGTGGGTTATTTCGAAGTTGCAAATGTGAGAGGAAAAAGTCGTAATTGCGGGGTACCATAGCGCGTTTTTTTTACTCGGCTTCTACGGGCTTCTATAAGTTATTTTTTGGAAGGTTTGTTGAAGATGTAATTTGTGGAAAGACCTCACAGCTTCTGTGATAAACTCTTTATTACTGTAAATTGCCATGAAGCAATAGATGTCCTGACAACACTTATCTGATAAGACTGTACTAAGAAGACTATGACACTAGAGGGCAAAAAATGTAAAAAAATGTTAAAGGCCAGCTGTATAATATCCATGTATTTATATTTGCCAGTTTCATAATTAAAAAGCAGCATTCCAGACGCGGTCATCTCACAGCACTGACCAATATCACATCTAATCCCAAACAGTCGCCGCAGTTAAACCTTTTAACTGCGAATTGCTAAGGACTCGCGACCCCACGTCTGAGAGAAGCATTTTAGCTGAAAGCAAAAAAAAGTTCCGACAAAATATTTAAAACCTTAAAATGTCTGTAGCTAAGCACGACTGGATCGTATGCAAATCAACCCACGCAAAAAATGCGATATGCTGTATGTAGCACTTAACATTCGACAAATACCCCAGAAAACAACTAAATACTGTAAATCGAATCTATTTAGCCCTTAATATCGACTGGCAGTAATTTACACACCCTTTCGCATAGTTCCAGCGGTGAACTTGAACAGATGAAACGGAAGCTTTCATTTTCTTTTTCCAAAGAGTAAAGTAGAACTAGGCGTGGCTTAAAATGTGCAAAATCAGTATTATATTAGTGCATTAGGAGTAAATTAAAAAAACAGAACGGCCATATTGGTACGGTCAACTCATCTTTTTTCCACTTTTTTATCTTTAAACCGCCGGGTGCCTTTCCGAGATTATCAGAGGATATGTTTCCTTCTGCCCTTTAGATGCTTGTGATACGTGTCTAAACCTACTATTTGCTACATTAAGATATTCATTATTTTGTAAGTGTAACAGACTAAAGGTATTTTTGAACTCGGGCACTAACAGTCAGAGTTGAATACACAGTAATAATCAACTCAAAATTACATTTGTATTACCTGTTGGATATGTAATACAATATTGTACAGTTGCAAGAAAAGGTTTGTGAACCTTTTGGAATTACTGTGCCTGGATTTTTGCATTAATTGCTCATAAAAAATGTGGTCTGGTCTTCAACTAAGTCACAATAATAGACAAACACAATCTGCTTAAACTAATAACATACAATTGTCCTTCTGGTCATTACTGAACACATTGTTAAAATATTCACAGTCTAGGTTGGAAAATATATAGGATTAACCCCCAAAATACTACTCCAATTGAAAAAGACAGATGTGCAAAGGAATTCCTTGGTGCATGACTTACTGTATACAGTATGTATAGGCAGGCACAAGTGTATGAAATTAGGATCTAATTTACCTCCCAAATTGCTATTACTGAATACATTATTTCCATGTGATAAAACACAATCCTAACCTTACATTTTTTTTTTATTTAATCAGCAATTATAATATAATATGCCTACTAAAATATATTTAAGAAGCTTTCATTAGGGAGTGATTTGTCAAAGTGGGTGAGTAACTGGTAATAGCACATCATCCCTTCACATCACTGTCAATAACTACTTATCCAATTCAGGGTCATGGTGGCAGAGCGCCTATGCTGGGATACACCCTGGGCGGATGCCAGTCCATCACAGGGCAAGCAGACACGCACACACTCACAACGGAAGCCTACCAGTGTGTGAAAATATTTAGGATACTGGGGCCACTAGAGGAAACCCACACAAACCCAGGAAAACTCTGTGCAGATAGCACCCTAATAATTGAACCTAGGGCCCCAGCATGAGGCAGCAAAGTTAACCACTGTGTCCCTGTGTCGCCTTTAAAGGTAATACACTGTATGTACAGAACCAACTGGGAATTGGTTGCAATGGGTGAGTTGTCTTAGGAAATTCACAATAGTTAGATTTGGAGTGCCTATGTTTTTTTATGTGAATGAGGAGGAATGTTTTCTTAACTCTGAGGCAAACCCCCTGAAAAGGGGGTGGGAGTGAAACCATGTGGCTAGGGATTTCAAATATGTTTTGCTTTGGGACGTGCAAAATAAAAACATTGTTCGATCTGAACGGAGAAGAGGAGCCAGTGATCTGGAACAAGTTGTGTTTCCATAATTGCTGCAAATGAAGATATGAAGAGGAACAGACAAGGTGATTCTGCATTTCAATGGAATTGAAGCTGACAGAGCTTTGACGCCCCTCTTAGAAAATGATGAAGCATCTTATGATCTGAAAGAGGAACAAAGTTTGGGGAAAGAGGAGAGAGGAAAATGAACATGAGAGATTGACAGCAATTAGGCAGCCTTATTGTATACTTAACCTTTCTTTTTGCAATTTCAACCACTTTATTAATTTTTGTGCTCTTTGTTATAAAAATAATGTATTATACTGTATAGTCTGATGTTTGTCCTTGCTTTGCATCCAAATCTGCCACAGTATTTTCCATTTTACCAAGCCAGATCATGGGTATTTGTTTCCATCGACAGAATAGAACTGTTAAAATATTTTTTTCATTTGTTTTTTAAATGTTTTTTTTTTCATTTGTCATCACTTTATTCCAAAATAAAACAAAGTTCTCTTGCAAAATTAAACTGTAGGACTGTATTTGTTCTATTTGTATTTGTTTGTGAGTCACAAAATGTTTCTTACTGGTTTTGTTAACCTGTTAATACAGTATATTACTAGTTTTAACCGTACCTTGTGTTGCCTTGCATCTGTTTGTTGTGTATAGAAAGACCTTCTGTAAAGCTATACACTCCTTGTGTTTTCCCTTTTGGAAAGTTAATTTGCAAGTTGTACAGTATATTTAGAATTCTTTGATCAAAGTGGATTTATAGCAATATAGGTTAAATATTTGAATATTTTGCCAATCTATGTTTAAAAAAGTAAAAATGAGTTACTGTATGTCTGAGAATTCATTGTCTGATTTTTTGAAAAAGGGCCACATGGTGTCACTCACACCCCACAAAACCTCAGTTTGAGAAGACACTTCTAACAACATCAGAAATATATCTTAATGCTGTTCTAAATTGTGAGAATATTCCCATATTAACAGCTGAAGAGTTTATTTTCTGAGAATGACAGAGTCACAGAATAATTTGCTCCAGGCAAATACCTTTCTGGTGCCTGTGACCTTTTTGTGTTTTCAGGGGTGAGGATGGGGCCTGTGCTGTGCAATGACATTCTCTTACTGTTCTTTTCAGCAGAATCCCAGCTCAATTCAGTGACTGCAGAATAACACAACTATGAAACAGATCTTAGATGAAACTGGCTGTTTTTCCATGTTTGATAGCAATTCTCATTTCATTTTTTTTTAAAAAGCCCTCTTCACAGATATGTCCCATCCAATGCACTGCCTAGCCACTGTGCTGGGCCTTGTTATTGTGTCATTGTCAAGGAAAATAATTTAGCCCTGATTTCTAACCTTGTGTCACCTCTCATTTCCTTTCTAGGGCTGTTGAAATGTCCTTTCTGAAGACATTTGTCTCAATGTATTCTCTTAGCATGTCAGATATGTAAGTAAACTGAGACAATCGTGGGCTGTGAAAAAGAGATGTATCACAATGGGTGGCAATAAGGTGATCAGTAAGAAACAAAAGTGGAATGGAAATGATATATTTTAAAAGTGCTCAATTCCCAAAGAGATATGGACTCCTTGACATTTGTTGTTTTAATAATAGTTGAGCAAATAGTCTGTAAATCCAACCTGTGATAATGAAAACATCCATGGCTAGAGAAAATACCGTCTCGGCTACTGCTTTTATACTAGACTTCAAGTAGGTAAAAAAAGCCAATTTGTACCTTTTTTTGTCTTAGGAGCGGTCATTTAAGATGATAGAATTGACACTTCAAGCGGAATGGAAACAAAGACAAAGCCAAAGGCTCGTTCTTTTTTTCTTAGGCAGAAAGAAAAAAAAATTACCCACTTGAGGTAAGACTATATTATGGAAGCAGAGCAATAAGTTAGGATGTAAAGTGACGAATTAAGTAGAAGGGGCATCTAACATGACAAGCACCCTGGCCCAGTTTCTCCATCCCTCAAGGGGTCCGGCTTAGCCTTTCGTACGTTACCCCTTGAAGTGACAGTCAAGTCAGCCAGAGCACACTTGGAAAGGAGTGACAGGACTGCTTCCAGTTCAGCCCCATGAGACAGGAGAACCGTGTGGCTTTCACATATGTAAACACAACCTCTGTGGGTCCAATTTCACAAGCTACAGTACATTATTTACAGTACAACACATACTATCACAATTTGTGTAATTGCATTCTCAGGAGGTAAGGAGCAGTGCAAAAAGTCCTGTGAGCTCCAATTTCTTTCTACTTTTATTACACTTTCATAATACCAGAGAGGCTAGTATTGCTTAATCAATCATTAGAAATACAAAGAGATTTATATATATATAAGCATATATAAGTGTATACACTGTATAATTTAAGTTTATATAATGCAATCCATCCATACATTCATCCATTTTTTAATTGCTTCATCTAATTCAGGGCCATGGGAGAATCGGAGCCTATCCCAGCCAGCAACAGATGCAAGCCTGCACACTCCCCAGAAAGGACAGTTCATTGGGGGGTACAAACAAACTCTAACATGCTTACACTCACATTGGGGCCAATTTTCCTAGTAGCCAATTAACCTTTGGCCTGTGGGAGGAAACTGGAACACAGTGAGAACATACAAACTACATACAGACAGCTCCCGGGGCTGAACCCAGCACTGTGGGGCACCAATACAATCCACCTTTAATATATGATATGATATATAAAAGAGGTAAGAAACTTAATTACACAGTTACAGAGTGCTTAGTGGATTAAAACCCTGTTAACTGATCTGTACCTATTGGTGATGCCCCAGCATTCTTAGTGCAAAGTCTCTAGCATTGCCAAAAAAAAAACACCTTTTTATACTGAAATAAACTGCATGAAATTACAAAATCATCTCCATATGTGAACCTCCTTTATTATTTCTCATGGTAAATGCCTCCATGTGTGTGAACTGTTTTCTACAGTTCTTCCCCTGGTCCTGAAACAGGAAGTCCACCCCAGGAAGCTGCTGCCTCACATATGACATTACACAGCGAGCATGATTACACATTCCATACTCCTACAGCATCCTCAGCACAGCATAAAAGTGTTTCTTTAGGACCACACAAGGCACTGTTTTTACAGGAAGCTTAACAATGTTGTCTATACATTTTTCAACCTGTATTTGTATTACAAAATACAAAAAAAAAACTGATACATCTGCAAAGCAATTATTGAACCACAGTGATAAACTAACAACAGCAGTTTCAACTTTATCACAAAGATTCTGATAAATCATTCCAAAACATTTAAGAAATCCTTCTTCTTTCTTTTGATGTGGCAGCAAAAGTATATGCATCTGTGCTAAAAACAGTTATTAAATAAAATAAAGAAGAAATAAAACACTCTTTTTCCATTCCATAAAAAAATACAGGCAAATCATCACATGTTGAGGGATCCCTATTGGGACTTTTGATGACAATAAAATGTGTCTCGCAAGAAATGTGATTTCCTTATATCTAAATGAATAACGGAAACTCTGGCAAACCCTACTTGGCTTTCTACCTAACAATTTTATTCCATGTTTTATCTTTCATCCTGATGTTTTTTTCATTTCTCTACTGTGTGCTGTGTCAGCTGCAGTGACCTTTTCCCAGAACAACAGCCACTTTCCAGGAGGACTGGTTGAGTCATTTTTTTAAATGTAATATTTAAAGCTATCCAACCAAAATACATTTTATTGCTAAAGTACTAGACAAAATCAACTAATATTTTGATAGAGAAGCTACCTTTATTGGTAGGGCCTATATTTGTATTGGAAATACTGTATATGCCTATTGGAATATTCATCCATCTATTTTTAACTGCTTTATCCAGTACAGGGTTGCAGATGAGCTGGAACCTATCCAGGCAAGCAATGAGCACAAGGCAGAATACACCCCAGATGGGATGTCTGTCCATCACAGGTCACACGCAGGCAAATATACACACTCACACCAGGGCCAATTGTCCCAGAAGCCAATTAACGTACTGATATGGCTTTGGATTGTGGAGGTAACCAGAGCATTGGGAGGAAACCATGCAAACACAGGTATAATAGTACTAATTCCACATACTGCAGCACCCCAGGTCTGGAATTGAACCCAGGCCCTAGCTCTGTGAGACAGCAATGTCAACCAATGCACCACCGTGCGGCCTCATATCTTAATTGCCTTGTCACATAAATGTTTTTTTCTCACATTATCTCTTTCTGTCCTTTTAATTTTCAATGTATGCCTCTTACTTTCTCAGGCCCTTTGTCACATACCCCCTTACACTCCACATTCTGTCTCTCAGACAACACCAGGAGGAGGAAAGAACACAGACTCTCCCCAGAAGACTAATTTCTTTCAGATATGTTTAGTTGGTCTAAATTAAGACAATAATTAACTGTTTTAGCTAGTTAAGAACTGCATTTGAATGCAAACCTGTAGACATTCTGGTCCTCTAGGACCAGGACTGGACCCTCATGGATCTGACTGTAAAACTGACACATTATTTTGGGTAATGAAAGTACTTAAACTCCAGGGATGTGCCCTAAGATGTCATCTGTGGGGTACCTAAGGGCAGGCCACCTCAGAGTGATCCCCAAATGTTAACTGGTAAGAGTGTTCCATGGAGTGGAGCCACAGTTTGTGAGTCCATCAGTCCCAGGAAATGAATATAAAGAGCAACATTCATTCCTTAGAAACTACAGCCAGCAGCCATATCACCTTGCAACTCACAACTGTCAACCCACTGAAGCTAAGCTAAGCAGGTGAAAAGTGCTATATAAGTGTAAGCAATTATTATTATTATTATTATTATTATTATTATTATTATTATTATTATTATTGCAATATGTATCACGGGGAGATACTTTATAGAACAACCTTAATTCACATTGAAACAAATAAGTGAAATGTGGACTTTATTGTGTCCCGTTACTATATGTAATGCTATAGGGCATTTATGTGTTCTTACACACTTAAAATTATTCATGCCAGTTTTACAACTCTGGACTTACATCAGTGTCTCATGAATGACCTTGTTCCATTTCCTAAATGTAAATGAATAACGTTTCAGGAGCAAAAAATAGAAAGAGAGAGAACAAAATTCTACAGCTATATCATTCTAAGAGAAAAAAAGACACAGTGTCATTCCAATATCAAAGTAAAATGGAACAGGAACAAAGAACTAAGGACCTAAGTGCCAGTAAGTGTTTATTGACTAAACTTCCTAAGATCATAACCATTTCTTTAAACTTAAGGAAACAAATTACTAGCTTAACCAGGTTCGTTTCTCTAAACAATGTCTTAATTATTTCTAAATTATTAGAGTATTAATTTGTGTCTTAGAGCCAATAAAGTTATAACTTTTATGCTGGGGAACAAATTTCTCTCAGCTAAATATATTATGATCAGAAACAGTGCATGGTTTGGCTTATTCATGCTTGGAATCTGGTAGCTTTAACACTGATTCATAAAGAATAAAAAAATGACGGATAAGAAAATGCAATCGGAATGTTTATGGTGAAATGACTGCATAAGAATTTTTGGCTTAACTCCTTTGGCTGGGTCAGCCACCTTGTTTAAGGACAAGGAAGTCAGGAAATGACATCATAATGAAATGTTTTTGGAAATGATGTCATTGAGGTTTACAACTTTGAGCAGCAGAGGTGAAGGAGAACATGGTTGTTGTTCTCCCTCTCCAAAGTTAGTTAAAAACTCCAAAAGATTACTACTGTATGTTCACTTCATGACCTGGAACAACCTCTGTGGCTCCAGATCAAACTGGGAATAGTTGCTGTTCAGTGAATATTTGTGTATCAGTTTAAAATTTCCTATAATTATATACAATATTCTGAGCTTCTATACCAAATGAAATAGCTTACCATGTCTTGGTTTGTTTTATTCATGTGTTCCATTTTTCCTGCCTCCTGCCTTATCTCCAGGAGATCCCTGCCTCTCTCCACACCGAGGATTTGCTTCCAGCACTAACTGGGACCAGTGCCTGCAGACGCCCACTCATGAGCTGCAGCCACAGATACGATGCTGGGAGAGATGGATCTGTGCTTTTCATTCCTGTGCTTTCCACCCACCTTGGTGTCAGATTCAAAAGAAGAAAAAAAAAGGAAAGAGGAAAGGAAGAAAAAAAAACATCTCCCACGCCCTCCGTGATGTGGGACTGAGATCTGGAAATGCTGCTTTTACAATTGAGCAGCAGCGCAATCCCGGTAGAGGCATTTGTTTAGAATCCAAGGCAATGAAGAAATCAGCTAGTCAGTGCAGCAGAAGAAGACTGAATAAGACTGGAACAAGAGAGAGGACTGCTGCCTACATACAGTACATCTTCTATTACACTGATCATATTGAGGACACCGCCACTGCTCTTGATAGTCTATGTTTTCATTATTTCCAGGTTTGATTGTTATAAGTCTGCACTAGTTTGTTTTAATCCAGTGCAAAAAATAATCAAAAAATTATAGCCCTTCAGCAGTCCATTGCATAACAGAAATGTAATGATTTTTTTTTCACATAATGATGGAGTCCTGCTATAGATATCAAACTCTTTCACTTGCAGGACAACAGATATTCAATATCATCTTTAAGGTTCTTCGCCAGGGGGAGGGGGGATGTTTTATGTTTTCTACAAACTCAGAAAAAACAACAACAGTTTTATTGGCATTTAGTAGTGTCTGATGACTTTAAACATTCACAGCATGCAAATGTTTAGAACCATGCGATGCAACTCTTTATAAGTGACTTACGTACCATTTGCTTTGAAATATGTGTATATGTGTATTTCACACATGGAAAGCAATGAGGGCTTAAGAGTTTTACTTAAAAACTAAAGCCTATTCAATTTCTAACAAACTAACACATCACTAAGGTTACCGCTGGACTGGGTTTTGACTGGCCGGGCCCTTTTGCATGCACAAGTGACAATTGCCACCATTAAAATGTTAAAAATTAAAGAAGCAAAGACATTTAGTTTTTTCCTGAAGGAAAGTGGGAAATAAACAGGAGCAACCCCTCAGACATGCAGTATAGCCACTAAAAAGTTATTCTAAAACTTGGGAACATCTTTCTTCCCCCTCTTCCTCCACTCTTCCTATACAGAGGCTTTCACTTCCTGTACGGAGACAAGTTTTTCACACTTGTCTGACAAGGAAGCCAACAGGAGAGAAAATGAGGATATAAGTCCAGACAGCATGAAAATATCTGTTTCATGAATAGATCACATCACATCCTTCGCCTTGGAGGACCCTTAGTGATGATTTATTGTCAATTAATTTTAATATTAATGTTGAGAATTTAGTTAGTTATCCAACTCACTCACAGACACATCTGCACTTAAGTGGCAGTGAAAGTCTGTATTCTTAGCTGCCTGTTCACCCACTCTCCATGCCCTCCTCTGCCATTTTGACATGGAAGGTGCAAGTGATTTGGGTACTGTTTCAGAACTCATAGGCAAAACCTATGGCTGGGCAAGACTGGGGGATGTTACCTTCATTAAAAATCCAAAAAGAAAGGTGACCAGTTGTACACAAGCCCCTAAATATGTGACACATTGCGATAACAATTACAATAATAATGAATTAATTACAAGGCCCTTCCAATGTGGCTTACACTGTACCCCCAAAACTATGTTCTGGCTCTGATGTACTGTAGATGTAGATGTTGGGAAGAAAAGATTCTCGCAATTCTATTAAAATGTCCAGAAAGAAAAAACAGAAAAAGAAATAAGAGAAAGTTGAAGGTTACAGGGCCTTTTCAGACTAACCCTTAACCATTGACATTTTAAAACATTTTTATTTAACCAGATATGTCAATTGAAAACAAACTCTTATTTTAATGATGAGCAGGGGAGCACCCATTTGTACACCCATACAGGAATTCACATGTAGCAATGTGACACATCCTTTGACAAGGATCTCCATCTAGACTGAACCTACTGTCCTCTTATAGTGTGTGCAGTACAGTATGTATTATCAATTGACTCTGAGTGAGCATGGCACTCACTTCATAGTTTGAAGAAAGAAACAAGAAAGGAAAAAGCTTACAATAAAGCTGATACAAAGGAAGAAGTTAAAGGATCCATCTCATGGCTATGGAAAAAAGGATATTATTCTTGAAATTCAATTTCTGCAGCACAAGATTCAGCACAATGCAGACTCAGTTTCTGCAGTACCAGATTCTCTCTTAAAGCAAGATGTGATCAGATGGTGAACATCACTGAATATGTCTCCTGCCAGGCAGGACAGCTCCTGGCAGAAGGCCATGATGGACAAAATACTTCCATGCGGTGACACTAGATTGTGCACATGTAGTGAGAGACACTCCTGCCTTGCTGTCCTAGAATCCTGCTGATGTAAAGGTTGTTTTCTGTCCCGGACATTTCTAACAGCATCTGGTTATTCCCCTGGCTCCCAGTATTCTGCTTACTACCAGTAGAAATTCTTCTTCACTTGCAGTGATTGCTGGTACGCATGGGACGTCACAGGATGTCCAAAACTCAACCAACATTTTTAATGAGCGGATGGCTCAGATCCTGAACTGCTTCTATAAACCTCAGTGCCTCTGCCAATATGTCAATGACATCAATGATGCCAAAGTCACAGAGCAAGAACGCGTTTTTTTTAGCACTCATCCTAGAGGTTGATATCAAGGTCAACCCAAGTAAAGTGCAGGGTTGGAAAACTCTGTTGCATCTTCTCATGTGGCTGTGCTTTTACTTTTAACACGTTCAAAAGGACAGCGCTTCACTAAACTGCCTCTATTATAACTGCATTTTGCTCTTTTCTATGCCTGATGGAGTGATTTCCTTTGATAGGTCTGTGTTTAGCAGTCTATTACATGGCTATTACTGTCTGTGATCTATTATCAGAGGCAGTAGTGTCTTAATCATCACCCATCCATTCATCAGTTTTCTAGCTGCTTTTTCCAATTCAGGGTTGGGGGGAAGTTGCAGACTTTCCTGGCAAGCAATGAGCACAAGGCAGGGTACAGGTACACCCTGGATGGGGCGTCCATCCACACAGAAACACAGACATGAATACACTCACACCTAGAGCCAGTTTTCCCTCAAACCAATTAACTTACCAGTATGTCTTTGAACTGTGGGAGGAAACTGGAGCACCCGAAGGAAACCCATGTGAACACAGGTGGAGCATACAAACTCCACACACTTAACATCCCAGATTGGGAATTGAACCCAGGGACTCAGCACTGCGAGGCAGTAATCTTAACCATGGCACCAACATGACACTTGTGTCTAAATAACCTTGTCACATAAATGTTTTTTTCCCTCACATTATCTCTTTCTGTCATTTTAGTTTTCAGTTTATGACTCTTGCTTTCTCAGCCCCCTTGGCACATACCCCCTTACACACCACACTCTGACTCTCAGACAACGTCATGAGGAGAAAGACAGACAGGTCTTTAAGAAGGAAAGGAAACACAGACTCTAAAACCTTCATCAGATCACTTGAATTCATCCTCTACGTTCTCTCTTCTCTCCCTTTCATTCACTCACCGTGATGGCTGAGAGACCTGTAGGACTGTCCATTTCCAGGACAAAATCTGGCTGTTTTCTCAAGCTATTGTATGTTTATTTCCAAAAAAAGGGGAAACAAGCATCTTAAAATGGTACTTTTTGCCATTTTAAAAATATATTTCTGAAGATTTTAATTGCACTTGAAACAGACACAGCTATTCAATGTCTCCTCCAAGGCAAGGATGTGCTGTGTTGGTGTGTGGAAAAACTTTGTGTGGAGTCAGGTCAGGGCTGGGCAATGGTGCAGTGCAGGCATTTGTGTTTGTGAGCCCTCTGACAGTGAGGACAGAGCAGCCTTCTGCAGAGCAGTTTAGGACTGAGATGAACTTGTCAGGTCCCGTTAGAGTTCAGTTCACTGGACTGATTAACCAATTACTTGACTGCCTGCTTTGAGCTCAGGAAAGGTGCACTGTTCCTAATCTTTAACTGGAGTATAAAGAAGACGATCAACAGCATACACTTCGACAAGTAGCATTTGCACAAGATAGGTCAAGTTCCAAAGAACCAGTACCTATTTCTACCTTTGTCTCACAGACTCTCTGCTGACACAGAGGATAACTTACACATTACCACTCACTCATTGACACAGACACTGAAGGCACTGCATCTCTGACACATTTACATTCTGACAGACTCTGCATTTGACATCCATACATTGACACAATGACAATGAAAAGCTGATACTGACCACCTAACACATTGATACTCACAAATAGCACCCTGAGACTGACAAACTGGCACAGGTACACTGGCATGCTGACAGTGACTTTGACAAACTGGCACAAGGTCAGCAGCATCCTTATACCTCCACTCCTAACACATTTACAGTGATAGACTGACACCATGACACACAGAATCAAATACCCACACACACAAAGAGACGCTGGCTATGATCAATTCACACTTACATGCTGACTGCATGTTAAAGCAAGACCCACTGCACAACAACCGCATAACAGCACACACCCCACACTGACAGCACTGGCACAGTAATGTGACAGATTCACAGTGGCACGCTGGCAGGCATTGGAAATTCCAACACTCTCACAGGGTGGCAGTGGAAAAGTTACACTTTGTTGCACATTAATATTGATACATAGTACTGATATGTGACCGACACTCATGCACTCAAATTCTGACACATTCACCGTGACTCACAAACATGAGCGCTAACATGGCCACTGACACAGGCATGCTGAAACACTGACAGACAGGAGAAACTGACATGGACACAGTCACACAAACAAAGTGATTCTGACACCAATATGCTCTCACTTACAGATACTAACCCTCATCGGCTGTCACACTGAAATTCATTGCATGCCTGTTTTTTTAAGGTATCCTTTACAATCAGAGCTTGTAGATTCTGAAGGGAACATATCACAAAGAGAAGAATGCATGCAAATATACAGTACACTGCATTTGAGTCAAGGGAGGACATCAAACATCCAACTGCTTGTGTCACGCTAATCAGATTCAGGTTTGTTATATAGAATTTAACGTGCTTCAGACAAAGAACCAAGTAGAGCATTCTGATTAATTTAACACATCTCAAATCAATGCATTCTAATTCCATCAGGCAATGTTCTCTGTTTCATTATTTACCATTTAGTGTTCTTCTTCAGGATGATTCATTTACAAAAAACAGAAATAAGAAAGGTTACCTCAATCACTACACGGCTTATAAAGATAATTTCCCATCATTCACAGAATTAGCTGAACTAATGAAAAACCCTTTTCACATTTATTAACAGTCTCACTAATTACCCTGTTAGATTTGTGGTCTTTTAGGATTTTTTACCTCTGGTTCTGTTCTAGGACAAGCACATTCTGTTGTACTGGTCTTCAGTAATTAGTGATCATGGATTTAAAAAGGATGCAGTATGATACGATATATTTAGATTTCTAGAAAATTTCAATAAGGCCCACCGACATACAGTAAAAGCTGAAGGGATCCAAGGTTACATAGGCACATGGGCCAAGAACTAGTAAACAAACAGGAGACATTATGTCAATCTTCACAGGTATAACCTTTAAATGGGGTGTTAGAAACAGTGGTGTGCCACAGGGATCAAATTTAGGCCAGTTCCTGTTCTGGATCTACAGGTATGTCAATGATGTTGGTATAGTTAACAAGCCAGTTCAATTTGCAAGTGATCCAAATTTAGGAGAATGACAAACACAGAAACAGAAGCAAGGGAATGAAAGAACGGTTACAAACAAGTGGAAGGTATGTGGCCTATCAAACCTGTGTGGTATTTAGAAGGGAATTGATCTAAGAAATTCAGCCATTTCTTGAAAGAGACCAAGGCATAGGCTTCAATAACATGGCTGGACTGCCCCTTCCATACTCCCGCAACTCTTTACATATAGAAATATCTTCTGTCCTCAGTTTCAAATGTACTTCCACATTCTCTTGTGTCTTCTGGTGAATGTTAAAGAAGCACACTGGATTGACTGTGTCAGTTCCTTTGATGTTCAGAATTCTTTTGTCTCGGTGAACTGTCATACAGTCTGCAAACAGGTTAAACAAGCTCAATCTTTTCAATCTAGAACAAAGAAGACTGAGAGTAAACATGACCCAATTATATGTAATCCAAAGGGGTATACATAGTCAGTAGTGAAACAAGGACACAGTATCACATTTTGAAACAAAAGCAAAATTTATTTAGGATGGAGAACAGAAAGCACTACTTAAGCCTAAGAGTTGTGGGTAACTGGAACTGACTTCCTAGTCAGGTGGTTGATATCTAATTACATGGCCTTGGAAAGACACAGTTACATGAAAGTTCAGATTCATTAAGATACTAAATTAGGAAATTTACAACAAGGGCTGAATGGCATCTTCTCATTTTCTTCTGTTATTAAAGTGTTTTAGTTTAAAAATAGAGCAGCCTGTGATTTTTGTGATTCCTAGCCAATTTAGAATAGCCACTTGTATGCTTTTCATGTCTCAGCCCACAGCTAGGAACCCCAGGACTGTACAATTGAAGTCAGTATACTCTGACCTTAGCACCTTTGAGTCATTTGTCTTTTTAGATATCACAGGCAACACAACCCTGTACTGGACGTTTTGCACTGATGGAGATGTAGGTCTCTCTGTACGGCCCCTATGGGTCACAGGAGTTGCCGTGTTGTTGAGAGCTAGTGATGTGAAAGCTTAAAACTGTGGTTGCGGAGATCAAATCACAGTCTTTATTGGGTGAACTACCTTGATAGCCCCTTCAAGCAATTTTTTTGCTTGATCTGGAAAATCCTAGGACGTTTTGCTGGGTTTGTATGGACACTACTTGCTACATGCCCAGACATGGCCAAAATATTAGAAATCTGAAAGACCTGTATGTCAATTTTATCCCATTCGTCTTACAAGGAATGCTGTTTACAATGAGGGTAATGGTGTGGGAAACTGGACTGCATGCTTCATGGGATTGAGATCATAGGGATTGTCCAGATCCAGAAATTCTGTCCCATGCTCTTTAACCAGAGACCAGGCACTTCCTGCCTCACTCAGATCTTGTTCCTTTTAACTGGGAGTACTAGGTTTTGTAATATGCCTAGTTTGTTTACAGTTATTTTACTTAATGTATAATATACCATTGTAAAGTTTAAAAGCAAATTTATATGAGATTTGTTGATTAAAGGACTTTTGCTGGATAATATAATGCATCATACCTTAAGGGTGAGACACTCTTAGCTCCTTGTCCCCAAAAGACAATATGAGTCTTAACGTGTCTCTTGAAAGAAACCCTGAAACCCCTGTGAGTACAATACAGACTTTTAGAAGAAAAGAATTATATAGAGTTACATAACAGTTTCCATCACTGTGAGCACTATTGCAGAGATTCATCTATAAAAGGAGGCCTTCTCTTTCCTTTATTTCCAGAAGAGGAATTTGGATTGATGGTAGGGTAGCGGTACAGTAAGCAGGGCTTCCCAGTGCTACTCTTTTCAAACAACTCTTAGACTCAGCTGCAGTCCTCACAGATCAAGTTAATCCATAGATCTGAAAAAAGCCTCTATGCCAAACTTTTGAAAGGAGAATTGTAAACCATGTATTCAAGTAAAGTGTTTTACCTTTTTTTTCATGGATATCACATAAAACTTGGTTTTATGGGTTCAACTAGTATTCTCAGCAATGGGGTGTACATAATAAGGTAATTAATTTGATTTCATCAGAAAACACATTCCAAGTCTTTTTGTGCTCTAGCAACAGGTTTTTAAAAGCAAACCCATGGGCACCCAAACACTATTAAGGTATTCCTACAGTTTTTATCTGTTTCTTTGCATCTATCTTAACTGTTTCCTCAGGTCTTAGGGCTGAAAGATCCAGGGAGTGAGGCAAGTCTGGGAAGTCTAGAATCATGCAAGGAAGACTTTCTGTTTCTCTTTGTTCTCTATATCATGTGTGCTCAAATTAGACACAGTCCTTGGGTGATTGTCCTCTTGTGCATTTCCTCCTTTGCCCCAATTACTAAAATTTGGTCAGTACTGCACAACCTAAGCTTGCAGATTTCCTTATTTTGAGACTGTTATCCTTTTGGGGGTGAAGAACTGTGATAGACACCCTGGAACTGATCATTCTTCTTTCCCCACTGCATAATTAATTACAATTTAATTAGGAATCATATGGAATGCAACAAATATATTTTTGGGAAACATTCCTTACATCAGAAATAGGAAGAAGAATTATTAATGTGTAAAGACATTCATGTGGACATAAAACTTTTCCTCTGTTTACTTTTGATCTGAAGTCTAAAACACTGCACACAATTGAACTTGAACTTGAACTTTATTCCCATATGTAACTGGTACTGGTACAATGGAATTCTTACTTACAGAAAGTCTTGTAAAACAAGTGTCAAAAACAAAACAAAGTGCAAACAGTGCATCAAGACAATATACAGTACAAACAAACAATAGACAATGTGCAACGAAACATGTAGACAGTTTGAATGTAAACAATACAGACGTGTAAACAATGACTGGAGATGTGCAATAGATAAGAAATCATAAAGAGGTAGATGGTGATGGTGTAGGTGTGGTCTGAGGGGGATGGCTAAATGTGTTCGCCAATCTCACTGCTTGTGGATAGAAGCTATTGAAGAATCTAGTGGTAAGTGTCCGTATGCTCTTATATCTCTTGCCTGAGGGCAGTGGGGTGAAGAGCTCATCCCCGGGATGGTGACTGTCCTCTGTGATGGCCAGAATTCTACCACGGCAGCGGTCCTCATAGAGCTGTTTAATCTGGGTGAGACCGCAGCCGATGATCTTCTGGGCCATATTGAC
The DNA here is from genome assembly GCF_040954835.1 of Lepisosteus oculatus. Taxonomy (NCBI): domain Eukaryota; kingdom Metazoa; phylum Chordata; class Actinopteri; order Semionotiformes; family Lepisosteidae; genus Lepisosteus; species Lepisosteus oculatus. The sequence goes on from NC_090710.1 coordinate 6,500,438, forward strand.
CATTCTCTGCAGTGCCTTTCTTTCTCGCGAAGAGGTGTTGCCATACCAAACGGTGATCCCGTTGGTGAGGACGCTCTCGATGGTGCAGAGGTAGAAGTTCACCAACACATGTATTGGCATCCCCCATCGCTTGAGGCACCTCAAGAAATAAAGGTGCTGCTGAGCCTTCTTCATGATAGAGTCAGTGTTCACAGTCCAGGTTAGATCTTTAGAGATGTGAATTCCCAAAAACCTAAAGCTGGTGACTGTTTCCACTTCCGTTCCATCAATACTGAGTGGGCTGTGAGTGTATGGCCTGTGTCTCCGAAAGTCCACTATTAGCTCTTTCGTTTTCTTTATGTTCAAGTCCAGGTTATTGCTATGACACCACCTAAGCAGCTGTACAACTTCATCCCTGTAAGTGGACTCGTCATCATCACTGATCAGTCCTATTATAGTGGTGTCATCTGCAAACTTAATGATGCGGTTGTTGCTGTGTCTTGCTGTGCAGTCGTGAGTAAAAAGGGAGTACAACCTTGGACTCAGACAGCAGCCTTGTGGGGTTCCAGTGCTCAGGGTGAGTGGTGTTGATGTTTTATTGCCTATCCGCACCACCTCTGGTCTCTCGATAAGAAAGTCCAGCAGCCAGTTGCAGACAGAGTTGCACAGACCTAATCAATTGCAGTAATAATTACTGCACCAAGTGATTTCCATACACCTTGGGAATGCCTCACTGGATCTGGGAAGCAGTCAAGGTAGAAACTAAAGACATAAAGGGTTTCTCACCTGGATGCCTGCTATTTGTATTAATCAAGTCTGCTTACCAAACCTGCTATCCTTATTGTGTTGAACTTCTTTAAGCTACAGCTTCAACTTAATTTTGGGAGACATAACTGTCAAAAACTGTTGACTGTACTCTGCATAAAAGTATTATGCATTTCACAGTGTATCTCGCTGTGAAAAAAATTCACACCTCCTACACCTACCTGTTTAATAATTCTGCTATTCCCTCTTGTTTCATACAGGGAGGACTTCCTTCTCCAGTTGGTCAGGTCACAGGCCATCCCATCAAATAAGGAAGAGGCCAAATACACACAAGCATTTTATACTTAACATTATTTCTCTTGAAAGGGTTTACCCATCTCTTGAACTAATCATTCCATACATCACGATAAATGATATTCTAAAACAGCTATTATTATTATCAGCAAAATTTCCAACTTATTTTCACTGCAGTCTATAACATACAGTAACATGCCACCGAAGATACAGATACACACAGGAACTGAAAAAAGATTCATATTTGGTTATCAGGTTTATTTTCTGCATACAGTATATGATTGTTACAGATGCATATGAGTCTAAGGTGAGAACATTCTAACACCAAAAACGATGATGAATCAAAGTGTTGCAGCAAAATTCAAACACTTCAATATTTTTGTATGTTTTCTTTCCAAAGAAATGTACATTTTGTGATTTGGCAGAAAGCATAAGAAATGTGTTAATGTTATGAGTGATGAGAAGGATTAGTGCTTTACACATGTGAGAAGAAAATCATGCTGAAAGTGCAGCAGAAGTAATTAAGATAAGCTTGCACACAGTCATATCTGATCCTATTAATACTAATCACGTGTTGCAGGGCAATTTTTACTAATCACGTGTTGCAGGGCAATTTTGGAAAGAACTCTTAAACCCAGAGCAGGCAAAAATCCTATTAGACTGTGGCATTGACAGGAAAGTATTATATTTTAAGATAGAAAAATTAAGACTACTTTTCCTGTGCTCTATGTATAAAAATAACTGGTTGAAAGATTTGCTATTTATTAAGATTATTAAGAAATAACTGTACTCATTCAGGAAAGAAAATAGGTTGCTCATTTTTATAAACTCATGCAATGTTTAAGTTATAAATGATATCCTTACATTCCGCAATGGTGACCAAAACAAAAACGACTAATATTTGTTTCCGATTTTAGTGGTCCGTTTCTCTTTCCTTTTTAATTAACTGCGGGTGTGGCATTTTAAGTTAATCAAAATTAGATAATTGACTCTCCAGTTATAGTGGTTTCATTTTGGTTTCAATTTATTCACAGAAGAGTGGCAATGCAATGATCCAACACATTTGCAAGATTACAATGATAGTAAATGCCAAGTTTCAGAATGGCTACAATTGAAACGTCTATGAAAGTGAGTTAGTCATTAATTAGTTAATTTAGGTGTTATATAATTACCTAATGATCCATTATTTGAATCTTCTCCTTTGGTTCTTTTTTGTTAGTTACATAACCAGCACTGTACAGTACATCACTTTCAGAAAGTTTTAAGGTAGCTAAAGCTAACCTAGTGGAGAGTAAGATTTTGGGAAAGGAAAACCAGAGCACCTACAGTATCTAAAACCCAGATGAACCCAGAGAGAGAGAATATGTAAACCTGCACATACAGACACTCTAAGCCAAAATTGAATCTAGCACCCTGGTGCTGTGTGGCAGCAGTGCTAACCCCACATCACCTTGCCAGTTCCGACATTGTTAAATTTACCATAACAACTACTAAATGGGCCGGCAACTAATGCCAATACTGGAAGTGCAGAGGACTTTTGAGGTCTGAGCTCAGGTTGTTCCCCAAACCAGCTGTGGTCAGCAGTTTTACCGGTGGCGGCCAACAACTGCAAGGTTGGTAGAGGAAGCCTTAGTTCACCGAGCAACACTGACACCTGCTGGTCAGACCTCCGCACAAGTGAGTGGAAACAGTAGGAGATGCGAATGATGAGCGAGGTTTCTATGATACATCATGGTCCCATTGAAGTTTTTTTGCACATTTCCAAATGGGTTGTGAACAAAAAAAAAAAGCATTATTTAAACAATGAACAGCACTTTTCCACTTCATTCTTCAGGGCTGCAATGCTATCGCATTTCACATATTGCACTGCTGTTTGTTTTATTAAAATAGTCAAATGCCCATTTTTATTTTAGGTTATTCCAAGGTTGTGCCGTGGTGAATTGTTTTAGTTTACCTTTCTCTCTCTCATTACTTTTCATTCTTGTTTTTTGTCTGCTGTCTGTTATAAAGGATGGAAGCTGGCAACAAGCACACCCGAAGAAGGCTCCACAGCCAAAACATTGTGTTTCTTTTCTTCTCTTTTCAGCATGGAATAAATCTTTACTTGTACAGGCAGTTCATTACCCTTTCTGCAAAACATGATAACCTTGGGCATGACACATTGCAAATGCTTATATTTTTAACTCACTTGCTCACTACAAGAGGTAACACTAATACCATTCATTATCATCAGATGATCATCAGCACCTGTTACATAAAAATGAACAGTTAAAATACTTTTAACCCAATAAATAGCATCATCACAGAGGAAGCTAAGATTTTGCCCATGTCTAGAGATTTACAAATAAAATCCATCTCTCTCACTCAATCTGAATAATTGCACAGCACTTTTAAATATTTCACATTCCCTCAACTAAGACAAAGACATCTTCTCAACAGGCAGCCCATTTTCTAGATTTTACTTGACAGTTCACAAGCAGTCATGATAAATAATGCCATCTAGGAATCAGATGCTTTGTGAGTGCTTATTGACTGTTTAAGGTATAAGACGTTTTGGCATAACCTGTTTGGTTAATGGGCATTCTCCTGGCCATGTCACAAGGGGGCTCAGGCCCCAAAAAAGAATGAAAGAAATGAACCCCAAAATCACCAATGCAGAGAAAGGAAGAATCTGCTTTCACTAAGGGAATGTAGTGATTCAAGCAATTGTATGAAAAGCTGCCGGAATGCTTGCCTCTGAATGTGAAAATGAGTTCAGATGTATGCTTTTGTAGAACAGTTTAATTTATGTTAAAGATAAGTTGATAAGTTGTTAAGAAGGCTGTGTCAGTGAGACGTGGAATATGATTAATGTGAAATTAGATTAAATTGATAAGCTATTTGAGAATTGACTTTTATTTCTAACTGTGACACCAATGAAAGGCAGTGACCATAATTGAGTGTAATTCACAAAGGGAAATGTTGATGGTAGGACACCTTCTAACTGAGACAGAGTTAAGACGGCGGACAGACTGGAAGCTGAAATTAGGAGCAGTAGGTGCTAAAAAGGAGGACCCCAGGGATGAAGGCACCAAAGTTGTTGTTAGGTCACGTTGGTCACGTTGGGCTCCTGGCACTGTGGCAGGAGGAACAGCGGACGTTATGTTAGAAAAGAAAAGACAGACATTAAAACCTGTAGGACACAGGCCAACTGAGCCTGCAGTTAGATGCCTGACAGACCTGAGGCCGAGGAGGTGGAATCAGGAGTAGCAGGGCTTTAGAGAGAGGAACCCAGAACCCAAAAGTGATGATGGGGGCCAGGGATAGAGATATAAGGAAAGGCAGACATCATGTTAGAAAGAAAAGGCAGACATGACTTACAGAAATCCCACCAACTGAACTGAAGGTACAGTAGGACTCTGGACAGACCTGGGGTAATCATTAAGTCAGCCCCAATATTTTCCAAACTCTGGATCTATAGGTGCCAACTTTTAAAAATAATTGAGGATGATTGTCTTAAAATGTATTCACATTACAGGTCCCCAAATCAAATAAGCGGAACTTTTTTCTTCGTAAAACTTTGTAAAAACATTGTTTTTCTAGAATCTTGTTGATGACCTCTTTAACACATGAAATCCATTAAATTCATTCTCAATAAATGCAGATTCTTACGTAATCACATACCTTTGTTGCAACCTATTATTTTTTTACAAAAGGCCATTCCAGTTTTGTTATTAAAAATGAGCCACGTGAATGTTGATGTCTACTTTTGCTGAAATTTCTTGCCTTTCTTAAGTTTTGTTCTGAAGTTTTTAAGCACATTTCTTAGCTTCTATTCTACCTTATTGGAAGTCAAATTAAGTGCAAATACTAGAAATGTTTTTTTTCCATTTCTGAAACATATTATTGGCAGAAGTTATCCTGTACTGATAGGAAGTTGCTTATAAATCACTGGAAAGTTGTTAAATTATAAATAAACGGAATCATGATTAAATAACAATCAGATGGTTTGTGTACAGTGTATGAGACAAGACAGTAGTCATTTTGCAATGTGTTAGCCCAGTCTCAAAATAATTTCAAAGTAATCTCTCACTTTAACAAAGTAAAAATGCATTCACCCCTGTTTTAATCATGGAAATTATCTGTACAAACGTCAGCAATGGCATACGTAAAATTGTGTGGTAAAGAAAATGCAGTATTTGTCTGCAGAACAGATTTGTTCAGTACTCATGAGTTTTATAATATGTGCACTCTAATGAGGTTATCATGCATTCATTATACTATTGATATATCATAAATATACATGTTATGTACTGTACATATTCCATGGTCAGATTCTTCAGTAAAGTCTTTTGGCATTCAAACAATTGGTTAAATGTTTTAAAAACTACATGTCTATGTTTTCAGAAAAATAGTTATTTAAAAATAAAATGTTCAAAAGTTGAAAAAAGTCATTTAAGTCATAAAAAAATGACACAACCATTCATTTTCAAAAAGGCAAATGAAAGAAAACTCAGTTTAATCTAGTGATTGACATAATTTATAACAGGCATTTGACTGTTGTATAGTTAGCTTTGACAGCTGTATTCTAAAGTTGTACCTGCCACAAAATAATATTTTGCAAGGTAGTATTTTTTTACTCTGGTGACTATTGCTCCCACCTTGTTCAATGTGCTCTGCATAAAATCCCTCACCTTCCTCAATTCCAACACAAAACTGAACAGGTTGCATGAGAAATCCACTCATGTAATAATCTGTGTATTTTAATCTGACTCAGAGTAATCGAACCATTAAACAATTTGGCAAATCTCATATTGAGGATTTGTGAGTAATAGATTTGTCTTACGCAAAACATTAAACAAGAACATTTATAAAAGAAGAACAAGTAAAGGTTTATTCATGCTGAAAGGAGAAGAAACTAAACACAACTGACACACCTGCAGAAGGTTCAGCATGAATAAAACCTTTACTTGTTCCTTTGTAGCCACCTACGTGAATTAAAAAAAGAGTCACAAGCTGAAACTGTTGGGATTTTAGGGTGCCACACAGAAAAAAACAACACTCAGGTTCGAGCCAGTGCAGCGAGGCACGAACTAGGGTGGGAGCTGCGAGGGTACAAGCCCTAGAACCCGAATCCGTTACAATAACAAAAGGAAAGACAATGAAATATGGCTATTTCGAAGTCACAAATGTGAGATATAAAGTCGCAATTCTGAGTTGCTAAATCGGAATTCTGAGTTGCTAAGTCGCAATTCTGAGATACTAAGTCGCAATTCTGACTTACTAAGTCGCAATTCTGAGTTGCTAAGTCGGAATTCTGAGATACCATAGCGCGTTTTTTTTTACTCCCTGGCGGAAACGGGCTTCCATAGTGCTCTGAATTTACCTAGGTCCTTTATATTGCTAGAAATTTAAGAGTGAGATTGAAGGACTGTAGTATCTTTGGGATTTGACTACATTGCATGGATTTTGTCAAATTATCGTCAGAATCTCTTCCGTCTTGGAAAGTGGATAGGCTTTCAGTTTTCACAGTATGCTTATGTGAAGCGGATTTAAAATACGAAATGGAAAACATTAATTGTAAAAAACAAAACATAACAGAAATACAGCAAAATGGTGTTTTTGTGTTTTTTTTCCTGTTATGCTGTGTTTCTGATGAAGGTTTAACTATATTATGGATAATTCAATTTAAAGTATACTCTGGTAATATGACAAAGAATATAATCAAAAATAGCAACCAGCACCTCCGTCTTCAGCACAGTATTGTATGAAAGGCAATACGCACATTTCCAGAAATACAGGTTGAGACTAAAACAACCTCATTTTTAACCTTACTTTTTCGTAAAAACTCCATTTGAGTAAAAGCATTTTCATTAAAGGTTTAGTTTACAGACAGTGCCGGGGAAGTAAGTTTAAATTTTACCCATGAAACTGTTTTGTTAACCACATGCAGCAAAGCTGCGATTGGAAGCACGGGTGACTCATCATGGGGCGGAGTCACTGTATTCAGCAAAACCACGTTCTTCAGATTCTCACAAGGAAATCAAGGAATTGGCTGCAACAGGTGACTTTAGCCCCCTATATAAGCATTTCCGGAGGCAGTCAAAGGTCGCCTTTGCATTTTCAAAGTGCCATTCCACAGAGCCTCTAAGGTTATGTAGCAGTGAGCATATCGGGATTAGGTTAAGATAGCAGCCTCGGTTGTTTTCCGGGTCGGGGAGCCGGTAAATAAGAAGATGGTTAATGAGCGCACCTGGCCAACCGGAATCGACCGAGAGAGGTTATTGCCACTGCTATCTGGGTTGAGACGCTTACCGGTTATGGAAAGATAAGGTTACGGTTCATGTGAAAACCACCTAGCCACGCTACCCAATAAAAGGGGGCTCTTCCAAACCACAGCAGTACAATTCTTTTGTGTGGTGCCAAGAGATTTTACTTTAGAAAATCTGACTTTTTCAACAATTGAGTCTAACAGACTGAACGTGCCAGAGGTAATTTATTTCTGGTCGTTTCCCCTCTTCTCCAATTTTTAACTACATATATATGGTGTGGATATGAATATTAATTAGTTCTTTAGTTTTTAAAATGCTAGAAAAAAGAACCATATAAAGGTCAGAACTAATTAATATTCCTACTGTATATCCCAATGCAGTGAATTCTACTTGATGTTAAAAATACCTTAACCCTGAAAGTTTGTTATAAAATCTTTAATATGAGCTATGACAAATAGGTTTCCCTCTATAAGGGAGAGGGATTGGTGTGCATAACTACAGTAGTTGCATCCCACAAAGCACCACATCACTAGGGAGGGAAGGAAAAGCAGAGGTGACTAACTATACACACAGCCTCTGCCATCATTAGAAAACACTTGTTACTGTAACATTCGCTCAAGATATGAAATTCACCTAGTACCGACAAGTTACAGTATATTCCCTGTTTCTAAAGTGAGGATTGCCTACCAGGAAGAGCAAAATGCAGTAATACTACAAAGAAAGGTAAAAGGGTATTCTCTGAAGTCATTGGTAAAGTTTTTTTTTAAATTAATGAATGCATGGGAAGTAATACTGGAAATGTCTTTGCTGATTGCATTGTAATTTGCATTGATTAGCATGTTCAATGAACCAAAAACACACAGATGCTGCCTTCTGCAAAGAGATCCAACCGTGTATGCAAAACAAGAAAATAGCTGCAAAATCTTATAGTGATGTTGACTTGATAAGGGGCTTAAGTAAAGATAACAATAGTATAATTAAGATAAAAAAACAACAGACACAGATCCACTAAAAAATCAGGCTAGACTTTTGACCTAGAGACCAGCTCATTGTCTGAGAATCTATTCAGTTTAATCATTACATAAACATGTTGGCTGTTGTAATATACTACTGTATACCATTTTAGTTTTGTTTCTGTACTTGATCTGTGCGAGGATCTCTCCCCTTCATGCGACAGTTTGGAGTACTTATTAGGGAGAAAGATTTATCTGGTGGGGAAAAAAGAGCTTTAAGAAACATTTGTGTTAATCCCAAAACACTGATCTTTCTTGTGAATGAAATTGAGGACAGTGGTTTGGAATGTTGAGATGTTTCATAATAGGACTATTAAACATCAGCAGAAATATTTTATTTTTCCACCAGTTCTTACAAGTAAAAGTCTACATTCCTGGCATCTACACCCTATAAGAATGTGATGTATTTGCAAAAATTCTTAATGGTGGAACACATCTCAAAATGCCATATTTATGTAAATCTACAGGAAAAAAATGTCCACTTTCACACAATTCACAGAATACAGAAGTACTTAAACAGATTTTTAAATATACTATAGATAATATAACATGCATTGCATGACAGACATCAATTTCCATTGTATATACTGTAAATCAAATAAAACTAGGTGTTGTGGATAATACCCATTTTATGTATATTGAACACTCACTCATTTGTGTAACTGAAAGTCAAGATATGCTAATGAATTAACCAATTCAAGACAGTATGCACTACTTACATTTGTATAAATTGCATATAATTCTGTTGATATTACTATATCACTATACAGTTTATCTATATATACTATATCACTTACTATATATAAATATCTTGCATATCATATTTTAGTATTGTAATATGGATTGGAAGAAATGTAGTTCAATTCTTGGGAAATACAATATTATTTTAATATTTGTTTTAAAATGGTTTGTCCAATATGTTGAGGGATATGTAATAGGTACTGTATGCTGTACATTTGAATAACTAGCATAAGCTTCATAGGTATTTTTTTACTTGCATCCTGCACTAAGTAAAATATTAGAATATCTTTCAGATCCCCATTCTCACATTTTATAATGTAAGCTGCTAACTCAATATACTGTATAATGTACTCACAATTCTGTAACAGGAGAGTGAGTTTCTATACTTCTTTGCCTTATCCTGTAGATCTGAAGGAAGGTATTTTAATCCAAATACACATTCTATCTATTCTTTTCATCCAGGTGCTTTCCTTTTCTACAGTCCACTCAATAGTCTTGTAAATCTGGCGCTAGTAAGTCCCAGTTATTTTGACATGCTGAAGGAGCAATCCTGTGCCAGCAAACTCTAAAAATAGCACTAGAGAAATCTGTTTCTAGTTCCTGTCAACTCTTAATTCTGGAGTCAAAACTGAAGGTAGTTTTGCATAAATTAGTCGCCAAAAGCGTTTTTTCTTTATAATCAAACTTTGTTGTGCTGCTGTAGTTACCCAAACAGTACTACAACATTAGATATTTCTAAGCGTTTGGAAAAGTCAGTTAACTTTGTTGTATTTTGAAGTTTACCCAGTAACAAATGACAAAAATGACACTTATGTATGGTAAATGTTTTTCAAATGGCCACAATAAAAATGCAGCTTTCTTGAAACCTGATACATCAGGGAGTGTTTGGTTAAATAAAAATGTATGGCTACTGAGGATTGTAGGTCTGTTTTGTTTTGCTTTAACTTTATATCAGTTTAACATCTACAGTACCCCAGACTGCTGTTGGCACAATTCATTTGTTTGGATCTTTCATAAATCTCTGAAGCAGAGTTTTTGCTCAAATCAATAAATATCTGACAACCTGGTTTGTTGCCTATTAAAACATATCACTATCACTACTAACACAATCTATTACTAAGTATAACCCACGTTTGGTTTCTGAAAGCTGTTCTACACTTCAGCTTAAGCTTAAAAAATGCAGTATTCCTTTGCTCTCTGTAATAGTCAAATGTGGAAATAAATCTTCACAAGAGAAAGACTGATTTCATTCACTAACGAATACTTCACAGACAATCCTGCCCTCTAAATCAATGTTTAAAAAGAGACCAGCTTTGGTCGCTAACAAATACACCTAAATAAACAAGAGTAACAAACTGTACCTTTTTGTGTTAAAAATAAACTTAAATAAATCTCTGAATACAACTTTTTGCCTGGCTCTTCAGTACCTGACAGGTTTCAGTTTATCAAGAAGGAATCTATTGGTAACAATGATTTGTAAAGCTCTTTCCTGCTACTTTTTCTCTCTGTCCCTTGCTGTCTCTTTTTAAAGACAGTGCTGGTGACAGAGGCTGGCTGGGGGATTTCTGGGCACATTCTAACCTCATAAGCTGTTGAGCCATCTGGTCTCCGCTGCAGGACTGTTATCTAGCTTGATATCCCTCTGTTTATGCTGCTTATGTGGTGAAATGCATCAGCTGTCCAAACTTAAAAAAAACAAAGTACTGTCCATACCTACTAAGGGTGCCCCCTTAGTAGCCATGATGGTTTTCTAAAATGAGGGACAAAGTTAACCAACCTAAATGAATTGGGTTAAGTTGTCTTATTTATTCTCCCATGAACAATTATGTGGTGAAGAACATTTTTTGCCAGTAGCTTACCAGATATATTATTACAGAAAAAAATACACAGAGACTAATAAAAATTGGCAATGGAAGTGTTCTTGGAGCCTGTCACCTTAACTCAATCCTCTTCCTCTAGATCCCTAACTTCAGCTACCCCATGCACTCAGAAGTAGACATAAATCTTCAGAAGGGTAGGTGAGATTCCTTTCATAAACTAACTAATCCTCCATATATAAGTCTGTTGTCTAAGCAGACCTGACAAAAATGCATTAAAACAAATGAGTAACAAAGTCTGTCTGGCTTTGAGGAAAGCTATATTCAAGATTGAAATTGCATTAGTGAGACCCCATTTAGAATACTGTGTTCAGTTTCCATCACCTGTAATACCACAAAAAGCATATTACAGCCTTCAAGGAGTTCAAAGAAGAACAATTGGAATCATTCCTGGTTTGAGGAGTCACCTATAAATGTTAATTGAGTTAATGGTGCCGAATCTCTTCAGTCTAAATAGAATACAGGGGATTGGAGAGATTTTGATCATTATACAGCACGAAGTCCTAAGAGGTATAGACAGAGTTAATAGTTGTAGGCTCCTTCAAACTCAGTAGTGGAACAAGGACATGGAATTACAAATGGATAATAAAAGACATTTTAAATGGAGAGTGAGTGTTTGGAACTTAAATCCCTGCTAAATGCCTTAACCCCAAATTCAAAGTTCTTCTCAAAATGTCTGTAAAACATTTTAAATGTGCTTAGATACTAAAATACCAATCCGGTAAGACAGGCTAAGCTGCATCCTTTCATTTGTGGCTTTATCAATGGGTTTATGCTCTGTATAAAGAATAAATTAAAATACAGGTCAATTATTGGGTGGCAGAGTGGCTAGTATTGCTACCTTGGAGTGCTGGAGCCCTGGGTTCAATTCCAGAAACTGAGGTGCTATCTGTGTGGAGTTCATATGTTCTCCTTGTATTTGTCTGGGTTTCCTTCCACAGTCCAAATACCATACTCGTAGGTTAATTGGCTACTGGGAATACTGGCCTGTTTGTCTGTGCGCACCCAGCATTTATCAGACCTTGTGCCTGTTGCTTGTTGGGATAGGCTCTGGTGTCCCCTGCAACCCTGAATCGGATAAAGTGGTCAGGAAATTGATGGGTGGTTGATGATTTGTATTAGTGACGTATCATTGTATGATTAAATAACATACTGTATTAGTTTCTGTGTTTTAATTTAATCTCTTTGGTATGTGGTAGTTGTTTTGAATGTCCCAGATTTTTTGTACATATGGAGTTTTCAACAAAAGTTCCAGAGGAGGTCAAACCATCTACCTACTGTAGGTATGAATCTCCTGCTTCTTGCTGACTTGCCTGTGTGTTGCATTTCTGCATCCCTCTCTCTCTCTCCATCCTACGTTTGCCCTTGCAGCGTCTCCATGACTCATCGCTCATTAGGAAAGGAGGGATTTGACAGCCCCATCCTTACAGACAGGTTCTCACTGTCCTCAGCCAGACGAGTTCCCCCAATAAACCTCTCTATTTGAATTCCGCCTCTTCTTCATCTTAATTAGGATTTGACCGAACTACTGAAGTGCAGCTTATTAGAAGTTGCATTCAGGTCTCTATGGAAACCTAAGGAGTCTGAAGAAATTTTCAACTGACAGGATCAGGATATAACCATGGACTAGATGCTTAAAAAGAGGACCTCCCCAGCTGGTTTAATCTTTAAGACACAAAGGAGATAAGAATGCCCATTAAGAATAACGTGGCAGCTTTCTTGAACTTAAGAACATTTCTCTAATTCTACCATGATGCTGTTTCACCATGTGAGGGATTTCAATATAACATTGGGTAGCATTGTATAAGCATGGGAAATTGTTAGATTATTAAAGTGAAATGGTTATTTGATTCAGGAATACACCATGGAAGAAACTGGCAACATATTCCATGCTGAGTAAAGGTTTTCCATGTCAAATAGTCCGATATTTAACAGTATTTGCACAGAAAAGGCAGAAGTGCCTTTTTTTTCTGGACACTCCTCTAATGTACAGCACCAACCTGGATGATGCAACGGCAGCCAAAGTGTGCCAGTATGCTCATCACACATCAGCTATCAGTGGGGTGAAGAACAGAGTAATGAACCCAATTCATAGATTATTAGGAGGCCATGATTGGTAAAAGACAGGGAAAAATTTGGCCAGGACACCGATGTAACACCCTCACTCTTTTCAAGAAACATTTCAAGGGATTTTTAATGATCATGAAGAGTCAGGACCTCAGTTTTATGCCTCTTCTGAAGGACGGCACCTGTTTTACACTAAATGTAAGAACACTACTGGGGCATTAGGACATTCACCAGCTGAAGGGGCAGAGCTTCCTACTGGTCCCATTACCACCTTAGCTTTCCCTGGAGGTCTCCAAACCAGGTACTGGCCAGGCTCATACCTGCCATCCTATTGACTGGAAATTCCTAATATAGCACAAATCCATAGAAAAGTCACAGACCCAGACTAAATAATTATGGACCAATAAGTCTTACATCTATTACATGTCGAGTTATAGATTTAAAGTATATTCAGAAAGGATACTTCTTGCTTATGTAATCTGTTCATTGCAAAAGCAGAATCACTAGCAGTTACAAACTGTCTTCTGAGAAACACCCTGAGCACTCAGAGGATCTTGATCTTGAAGATCTGAGTTGATGTAGTCACCTTCTGATCACTTTAAAATAGCCTATTGAATGAAATATGAAGAATACAAAGGTGGAATATGAAGCTATACTTCCTAAGTACATTATTGAATTCGTTTTCTGTTTAACTGCAAAGGTCTTTTAGTAATTCACTGCAGTCTTTTACATTTAGATAAATACTATAAATCAACAGGATATCTGAACCACTCGGTACAAGACGGCCTTTCATTCCTGTGTCCTTGTTATGACTAGAACTTGTTCAAAAGCTGCTTTTTATTGCACAGTGGAATGATTTAGTAGTCTCTGACTATCTAAGGGCTTTCTAAAGATGTTAGGATCAGTATCTGTTATTTTTTATCTATTTTGTAACTGCTGTAGGGCCCTGAAGACATGTAAATGACTTTATTGTACTCCGGGAGTCAATTCCTGTAAGACCTGTTTTTGTTTTTCTTTGACCTCTGTTACATAAAGTAGTTGGCGTAATTAATTGGCTTCAAGGTGTTTTACAGAAAATGTTATCTTTATTAAAATGACTGTATTGTAAAGAAAACTTACAATCCTGTACACTAACTACTTGCTTTGCTTGGAGTGTTTGTGTTTTGAGCAACATTTTTTCACATTTTTACATTATTTTTAAAATTACTTTGAAAAGTGAATGTGCTCAAGTTGTTATGCTGTGGGTATGTGGTGGACACATCACCCACAGGAGACCAAGACAGAGGAGATGTGGGGTATCATACCACTGGGAATACTACTGGAATAATGGGGGGGGTCTGTCCAAGAAGAGCTCCCACTTCTAGAGTCACTGCCCCTGGTAGGTGTGATAAAAAATCCAGAATGCCCTTTTTTGGAGAGTCCAGTTATTCTAGGAGTGGAGTGTGTACAGTTGCTGCTGTTCAGTCTGTAGAAATCAATTGGCATTCACTGTGTAAGGTTGCACCTTGAGCAAGGTACTGTACTTTGATTGCTCCAGTCCATCCAGCTGTGTTAACTAGCACTTGCTGGGCGTCGGCTCTGATGGCCTAGTGTCTCATCCAAGAGGAGAGTTGCATGCTCTCTGATTGCTTAACACCATTGAAACCAGTATAAGGTAAGGTCTGATAAATCTTTGTGACTTGAGTACGATCAACCTACCTATTATCACACATTCGACCTGTATACAGAACTAAATGGAAAATGAGATTTATTTTCTAGCCACTGCATTTTTGTAACTGAACATTCACATTCTAAATGCCATATCTGAGCAGCTATTATTCTTCCAAGAACAAAACATGTGGTGCAAGAGTACAGAGGATATGTCAAGTATAAAAGAATCTCAGAATGTTATTGACCTAACAAGCTATTCCTGGTAATGGATTGCAGAATAAGATGGACAGCTGCCACCCTCTGGGTCGTCACAGGATGTGTTCAACCTATACAAACACTTGTCAGCCTTCTTTTTCCAGTCAGGACATGGGGGGGGGGGAATCGAGATGGAACATCTGTTATGCAAAAGCAAAATGCTGTCCTTCACCAGAAACAGTCTATGGGAGAGTGATAATGTGGTGCTTGTGTGAGAATGTGCAGAGAATGCACAGAAGTGCTTGTCATTCCAGGAAAAATCTTCTGAGGCAAAGCACAGTCTGTGGTAGAGCTCCACAGCCTGTTTTATTGCTCTTCCAAACAGCACAGCTGGGGTGTCAACGATGGCTACGTATATGATATAATAAACATGAAAAACGTTTCACATCCTGCAACATTCACATAGCTAGTATGAGGAAAATGAAGAGCTTTTTTGAAAGTAGGTGGATTGATATTTTATTCAAAAGGTAAAATCCGTTATAATGTTTAACATTTGTCATCATTGGGGATTAACAGGATCACTGGCTAGTAGCATATTGAAAGCAATAGAAACTGTACTGTACATCTGCGAGGCATCATTTGCGCTGGGTTACAGATGTTTTGTGGGATTCTCTCCCACTCCCTTCACAAGCACATGCCACCTCAGTGATTCTAGACCTCTAGATCAGATGGCTTACATCATGTCAGCTCGTCCCACAAATGGTCACAAAAGAAGGGTATCCATGTCGCATTCTTTCAAGAAAACTGCTATTACACATGAAGCACAAGGATGTATGTTGTTCAGCTGGAATGTTGTCACTTTTAGGATGAGTCCACATGGCAAGGGTAGTAAATGATGCCCTAGAACATGATTAATGTAGCAAAGTGCAGTCACGTTGCCATCAAAAACAAGTGGAGTTCTGACTAGGTAATCCTTCCCAGATCCATTCTTCACCCCCAATGATCTTGAGAAGGTTCTGTGACTGTTAATCTCTCAGATCCCACCCTGTCATGGATAGTGAGAAATTAGCTGTAATGTCTTGCCAGGGTAGATGCTGTTGGCTGTGAATACCCCAGATGGTGAGGGACAGTGCAGTGACTTTGTCCAGACTAAGACATAGTTCACTTGATGATTTTAAAAGAACTTTTCAGTGCCTTTCCAAACCCAAGGATGCTGTACACCATGCCAAAAAAGCACAATAAAAAATAAAAGAAGAAAAGAAAGAGCACACATCCTTTTTACAGATAGGAAGGAGCCTTACAAAATTAGCTGTAGACCTTGTTAAAAAGGCATGTTTTGAGTCTAGATTTGAAGAGAGTCAAAAATGTTGTCACTCGTAGTGTCTGAGGAAGGTCAATCCATAACACTGGACAAGTGACAGAAGGCACGGTCGCCAAAAGTCTGTGATTTAGTCCTGGGTACAGTCAGTAGAGGACCAGCCTCAACTGAATGGAGCCCGTGGGAGTGAGGTGGTCAGAAGTCTTTGGTGGAAACAGATTGTTTAGAGCCCTGAAAGTCAATAACATCTTATTTTGAAAATGTGACTTTAGGCAACCAATGTAGAGTCTAGGGGTGATTTGCTGCTAGGGTCTGGTGTGAGTTAGTAGTCTAGCTACAGTTTGGAACATATTGCGATTTACTGAGAAAAGAATTGGGGAGCCCATACGGTAAAGAGTTGGAGAAATCAAGCCTTGGTGTTATAAATGCATGGATCAGGCACTCAGCATCGGACATTGATACAAATGGCCTAATGCGAGCAATATTTCTAATGGTGAAAGATGTCTCAATCAAATGTTTCACATGTGGCTCAAAAGAAAAGAGGATCAAGTGTGACTCCCAGATTCCTGACTATGGCTCAAGCATGAATCTGGAAGCCATTCTGTGAAATCCTTAAGTTTATCCAACTGATATTTGCTGCCAACCAGTGGAATTTCTGTTTTGTCACTATTTAGCTTCAGGGAATTTGATGTCAACCAGAGTTTGATATCTCTTGTTTGTGTGACAAGTGATGGAGGGGGGAGACCAGGGGAGGAAAAAAAATAGCATAAATCTGAGTATCATCTGTAAGAATAAATTAATGCAAAACCATTTAAGCAATATCCATATACTTTATTTTCCTAACAACCTACAGTACATACCTAAACAGAGTGATGTGTTTTGTATGATCTGTATAGGTATTTAGCAATATTTAACATCCTAGTAGGATGATCTACAGACTCTTAACTATCGAAGTGTATGATTTCTTTGAAACCGCACGCTCCTGCAATAGTAAAAGAGTGGCATATCTGAACTCTCTATTCTGCTCTTTTGTCTCTATACAATTATAGGCCTTTTAAACCCAATATTCTCAACAATATAACTCGCAGATAGAGGGAATAAAACACCCTTACATTAATTTTATATCACCTTTACACAGTCTGTCTTCCATGTCCTTAATATGTAAAAAAGTGTTAATACAAACTTGATCACTGCATCGATTACTCATAATAAGCTTTGTCTGTCAGACTACAACTTTCTCATACATACACAATGAAATAGCTAGGCACAGCACGGAGAGTACTAGATCAATGGATTCACAGACAATGCATTTTGTGCTGGACCTGAGTTGAGTTGAGCTTTTAGTAAGATTCCCCTTCACAACAAGGGAAACAAGAAAAAAAAAAGACAAGAGGAGAATACAAACCATATACAGTATATGGCACATTGGCTGAGGAGATAAGTATTCCAAAACACTTTGAGTGTTCTGGGTACACCATAAAAAAAAAAATTACTCATTTGATTACATAGTATGAAATAAATAGTTCTGCAAAGACACTCTTAATGACATTAGTTTCTCCAATATGTTTGAAAGTTCAGTCCTCTCTTAATTCCATCTCTTTTCATAATGCCAGCAGTGTTACCCACTGCCTTTTGATCTACAGAAGCAACGAACAATTTATAGCACTCCAGTGTTATTAGTGCTGAATTGGTAGTTTTTTTCTATTCTAGTTTAATTGCACATAATTGCAGGTTGTTCTGAGTTTAACTATGTAATTTATGCCAGTAGTGACAAGGTGATTTCTACTACATTTTTGCAACTATACAGGAGAGGGGGGGTTACAAGTATTTCTATGCAATGGTGTCATATGCCATTCCAGAAAATATAGTATATAGAAAGACGAGAATCTGAATTTCACATTTAAAAGAAATTGACGTGGTTCAGTACAACTAAACTGGGTGTTTTTTTATTTGTTTGCAATTTGCCTTAATTTCAGTACCATTTAACATTAATTTTCTTGTATTTTAAGATTTACACTTAAGTAGAACTGGATTAAATTACATGTGTTTAGAATAAAAATAACCATTGTATAATCCCTTTTTAAGAATTAGCTGCTATCAGTCATGATTAAGTTTAGGATCTCTGCTTTAAGTGCTGTATCAGCTGCATTCACTATGACTTGAATGTTGCTCTGGTAGAACCGTGCTGGGACTAACTGTACATGTTTGATTTATTTGAATGGTGCCTACAATGGTGCCTAGGCAGCAACACTTTAAGATGTGGGAGAAGTTGTTAAATTGGCCTGCTTAAGCCAGCCATGAGCTGAGGTCTTTAAGAACTGATCTTGAAGGAAAACCTGTAGGCACAACCCCAGGACCAAGTTTGGAAACTGTTCCTGGATAGTATCACTTAGCCTGTTCAAACAATTGTATTTAACAACATAATTTGATACACAAACAAAAAGGACCACAGGAAGCACTTTCAAATGGAAAAATGTATATTTCATAGGATGAGAAGGATTTCATAGGATACTTACATGACAAGTGACCACCAGATTTACTGTTCTAGTTATTGTATGCCCATGAGTTGACATTAGTGGTGCTGTTGCACTCTGGGGTGTGTTACTGCTGTCCATGGAAATCCGTTCCCTACAGTTGATTCTGAACGAGGACAAAATTGAAGCTAAGCAGGTCTGAGCCTGGTTAGTACCTGGATGGGAGACCTCCTGAGAAAAACTAAGGTTACTGCTGGAAGAGGTGTTAGTGGGGCCAGCAGGGGGTGCTCACCTCCAGGTGGATGCTGCACATTGGTGGTGGTGGAGGGGATCCCCATTACCTGTAAAGTGCTTTGAGTGGAGTGTCCAGAAAAGCACTATATAATTATAAGCAATTATTATTATATGTGCCCTGTACATAATTCACATTACGTTTAGTTAGAATTGAGCTCTTCCCAATAAAGCTATACATAGAATTAAAAGGTAAGCCTCAGGGCTTAATGTTAGGTTCTGTGTTATTAAACAAACATTAACATTAGTGATCTTATGGTGAACTTATTTTAAAAGAAAGTCTAAACATTAGTACTAATGCGTCAAATCACTGATTTCTTTTCATATTCCA
Source organism: Lepisosteus oculatus (assembly GCF_040954835.1). Taxonomy (NCBI): domain Eukaryota; kingdom Metazoa; phylum Chordata; class Actinopteri; order Semionotiformes; family Lepisosteidae; genus Lepisosteus; species Lepisosteus oculatus. The sequence goes on from NC_090710.1 coordinate 6,519,684, forward strand.
TGTCATGTTTACTATATTGTGTGCTCTGAAACATGATGTTTGAAAGGTTTTTAAAAATGCAACAGCTACATTTTGATCAGCATCACTACTAAAAGACTTTAGTATCTCTTCTGCACTAGCACTCGCTGAGAGAACGTAGGCAGGAGTGGCATTCGTGGTAGTCATTGGGAACACAGAGTCACTTATTTCTCAGTAATATTCTGTAATATGTCAATGTGCCTGCAGCTTGTGTAACACAGATTTATCTCCGGCAGGTATGCAGATAGCATATTAGCCCTTGGACTGGGTGATCCAGGCTCAATCTACCAAAAACGCAAAACAAAAACCACCTCACCATCAGGTTCCCATGTTATGAAATGTATCTAGACAAGACCCAACACCCAGTGCCTCTAGGAAGTGCATGACTAAACAATGTTGTCAAAGTGGCAAATAGCCCAAGAATGTATCCATTTCTCAACTGGTGAGAGTCACAGTGGTAACGGGCTAAGCCAGGCAGACTATTCTCCAGTGCCTTCAATACCATCCAGCCCTTACTTCTAAGGAGGAAGCTGGAGGAGATGCAAGTCGATGCCTCCATGACCTCGTGGATCACTGACTACCTGACAGGCAGACCACTGTCTGTGAGACTTCAGAACTGTGTGTCTGAACAGGTAGTGAGTAACACAGGGGCACCTCAAGGGACAGTTCTTTCTCCATTCCTCTTCACCCTCTATACTTCGGACTTTAAGTTCAACTCAAAGTCATGCCACCTGCAGAAGTTCAGATGACTCTGCAATTGTGGGATGTATCAAGGGTGAGCCATTAACGGGAAATCCATCTGGAGACAAGAACACATGAACAGGAACTAGGAAATACGGGGCTTCGCTCCATGTCCCGGGCTCAGAATGTCAGGGTGACTATAACAGACCTATGCCCTCAGGCTTCCCCTGAAGCCAGGTTGTAGGCGGGCAATTAGGCAACCATCTTCCAAAGCTGAGTCCCGAAAGCAGGAGGAAGTAAATTTAAATAGGGAACCTTAGCTAGACACACCAGGAAGTAACACAAGTAATAATTAAAAGGACTACCAAGAAAGGATTGGAGTGCCCTCTGGAGGAGGGGATGCCAACCATAACAAGCTCCTCCTGAAGGATGTTCCCAGGGCAGTGGAGAGAGAGAATCCCTCCAGCGTGTCCTGGGACTGCCCTGGGGTCTCTTTCTTGTGGACCATGCCTGGTACACCTCCAGTGGAAGGCGCCTGAGGGACGTCTTCACCAGATGTCCAAACCATCTCCACTGGTTTCTCTCGATACAGAGGAGCAGTGACTTGACTCCAGGGTCCTCTGGGACTGCTGGGCTCTTCACCCTGTCATGGAGAGTCAACCCAGTAGCCCTACAGAGAAACCTCATTTCCGCCACTTGTACCTGTGGTTTCATGCTTTCAGTAACTATCCAAAGCCTGTGACCAGAGGTGAGGATGGGGAAACCAGAAAACAGAGAGCTTTGTCTGAAAACTTAGCTCCCGCTTCATCACCACAGTTCAGTACAGCATCCACTTTACAGCAGTCACTGCACCAATCTGCTGGTCTATCTCCCAATCCCCTCCACCCTCACTTGTGAACAAGACTGAGGTGCTTAAAGTCCTCCACTTGTGACAATCCTAGAGTCTAATTTAAAATTTGAAGGTGACTTTTTGACAATAGTGTACCACATTCTATAATACCAGTGTGCACCCAAATAAATTGTCAGTATAGCCAATCTCCTATGAAACATGACTGAATGATGTAGTTAGACCATACTGTGTGTCTTTTCAGAAAAAAAAAACATTTTCTCTTTTATGCTCTATCATTTATCATCATACAGTATGTAACACATAAGGATAAACTATGCTTGGAGATAGCTAATGCAAGGTGGCAATCCTTTTGCTCCAGGGTACTGCAACCATTATTAGGTTATATATCTGTGTTCCTGAAATTCAAAGGCCAATGCATCCTGTTTGGTGTCGTAGTCAACACACACTTCCTAAAACATGTGTGCTGGTGACTTTTTGAAGCACAGGTCAGGACAAAAGATTCTTTGAGAATCTTAAAGTACCCCCCTCCTTATTCAATACAAAACAAGGTTTATTTTTAATTCAGGCATTTATTGTTTGACTCAAAACAACTTGAGTTTTCAAAAAGAAATCCATGTTTTAAGATCTGAAAACGGAAGGATGTAAGGTATTCTCATTTATGAAAACCATCTGTCATTTTAAAATAGCTATTCAGGGTTTGTTCCATCCTCCTCCTTGGGATTCCAAAGGAAAAGTCCACTGTGAATAAATTTTCAGACATAGAATTGCCACATGTTTTAGGCAGGAATTTTCCCTGTTCTCCATAGCATATCTCTTCCATCCGTGCTTACAGCTGCAAATTAGACTGTGAAATTGACAACTCATGTGTTGCCATCTGGTTACCATGACACCTAGTCATTAGTGCCTCATAACATTCCACAAGAAGATATTTTATATTTTATATCTCTGTTCATTCACATTGCTCAAATTCTTAAAGGTGTAGTTAAGCAAAACACAGTGTATAAAAGTTACCTGGAGGTTACACCTCTGATCAATGTTTACAGAATTTATTTTGGGAAATGATCCTGTGAATGCAGTCCATGTTGGCTCTTTGAGTTTACTCTATAAAAGTGTATTCTTATAGATGCTGTTTTTTAAAAATCATTAATGTTTTACAATATTCTGCGTGAAAGACCAGTTACCCTCTTTATGGAAAAAATACAATTAATATAGGCCACTTAATTGTTTGTGACCCATTCCAAGAGTTTTGTGAAACTGCACAATTGAATTTTGAAATATTGCTGCCATGCCTCAGAAAACGTCTATATTTTGTATAGCCAGTACTTCAGATGATGGGAGACCATACAGGAAATGAGCAAAAAATGCTGAAAAAAACAAGATGAATGAAAGGATTTGTGCAATCCATGCATACATGCTTGTAGTAAGATAAGAGTAATAAGATCACTTTATTGGCCATATACAATTTCTTGTATTAGAGGTTTCTTTTCATATACCCCAACTAGCTCTCCATGAGACACACAGACAGGGAGAGAAGCTTGGGGTCAGAGTGCAGGGTCAGCCAATTAAATGGCGCCCTTGGAGCAGTTGGGGTGAAGGGCCTTGCTCAGGGGCCCAGAGGAGTAGGATTCCTTTGCCGGCTGCGGGATACAAACTGGGAACCTTCCAGCCACAGCCGCAGAGCCACCGCACTGTCCATTGTGGTATTCCTGGCTTTGTAGTTTCATTTCTGTCTCCTACATTTTTTTGGATTCATTAACATTTCTTGCTTTCACAGGGTAAAAAAAAAATGCCAGGAGAGTTTAAATAAAGTTGTAAGCTGTTAGGAGATAAAAACAACAAACTCACATGACTCATTCATAACCTCGCACCATCGATGTAAGTGCTTAGTTGTGATTAGCATGCAGGTCACAATTTTAAGTAGAACACACATGAAATGTGCCATGAACAGACGTTCCCATTCATTTAGCATAAACTTACTAGGAAATCAGCTCATAAATAAAGCCTGCAAACAAGTTAAAGTGTTGGTTTAACTTGGTTTAAATTGGCTTCTTGCCAATTTGTTTAACTACTCAGTCTCTACAGCATTAAGACATAAGATGTTTGTATAGGGTCTGAAATCAATTTTAGGTGACCAACAGGCAATAAGAAATCATCTCTGTAACACCAAGTGTTAGTGACCCACCGTTCTGAGTGACCCTGTAAAGAATTAAAAAGTGACAAGTGATACATCTGGCTTCAGTTGCTGGTTGATATGATTATGATCCTGGAGGTAGGTGGGTGAAAGTGTACAGAGAGGTGTTTTAACATGGGGAAAAAATCCTGGGGGATGAAAACATTAGGTAAAAACTACACGCACATATTGTTAGCGTTTGTCAGCTCAAACCTTCAGTGGCAGAATCTTGAATGTTTGAAAGACTGCAAATTGCTTTAGAGGCTCTTCAAACTCAGGGCTATTTAATATTCAGAATGTGTTTATTGAAATTGCTTGAACAGCCAGATAGAATTGACAGGAGAGAGGGAGGCCTACTCCAGACTGATCCTGATCTTCAGCCCCAGGAGTGTTCTGTGCAAGAATAAGATTAAATTCTTATTCCACCTTTTTTTTCCCCCACAGTACAGTAGTTTAGACTAGGTTGTATTTCTAGGATTGTTACCTACAGCATTACTAACATGACAGAACAACAAACAAGGAGAAGATGCAACAAGTGAACAATTAAGTACATGGTAGGGGGAGTCAAGAACAAAAAAGGGTTAAGTGCTGCCCTTGTGTTTAAATCAAGTAAGAATAAGCAATGCAGGGCTTTCTGAATTGGACACCTTCTCCTGTAAACCTCTGTGAATGCATTAATAAGTCGCTCCCTGGAGAAACAGCATGCAGACAGTGTGCTAGCTGTGATCGTGCACATTTCTGGCACAGTACGAGAGCAGAAAAATATCGTAGGAACACCGAGTCTCAATATAATTTGAAAGGAAGGTATTTTGTTATTCAACAATCATTTTCACATTAAATGTACTGAAAGGGAGACAGGTCTTTATTAAATTGAAATACTTGAGAATGAGGCTATGCAGTTGAAAATGTGTGACACAGGTATTTACCACCTGGATTAAAAGCATTCGCTTTACTGGAATGCCCACAAAAAAAGCTTACTGTATATACTTTAAAACTAGAAATAAGAATATTATGTTAATATTTTAAAGAGGAAACCAATCCCAGCATTTGAATATTTTCTGTCCCTTGTTTTGGTTTTCATTTTATTGTTAACTGTATTTATGGTTAGAATTATACTTTATTGTTCAACATGGAAGTCAGGCCTACTTGACAGGTGTCAACTAATTCAGTAATCTTAAACAGTTTTTATTATTTATTAATAGTGAAGGATACAACACAGTGCAAATGTTTAAAGAACACATTCTTCTTGGTCAAATTGCCGTTGTATAGTTAGTGTTAATTCAGAACAATTATACTAATAATATTTGCAAAAATATCCACACATTTATTTGTATTTGTATACATGATAATCGTTTTATTTAGCTGATAGCATTATCCAAAGAAAACAGACTAGAAGGTGTACGTTATTACAATAAACACAGCTGTGAAACTACGTCCACCGCAGTTCGGTTTCTGGCATAAAATTGTTACTTTGGCACAGTCTATATTACACGTTTGTTTGTTTATATTTATGAAAAAACAGTGTTTAATGGTTCTGTTTCGAGAAGTCAAATCGGTATCAAACACCACCATTCTTTTTTCAACAAAGCTTGCGAATAATTCTGCGCCTCTCAACGGGCTATCGCGTCTTTCCGTTTCTCGGCTTATACTTTTTTGTGAACCAGGAAAAGAATAAGAGTTTTGAAAAAGTCTGCATCAGGTCTCAACCACTGCACCTGTCAACGAAAAAGACCACAAGAATAAAATGTGCGCACTCTCAAATATTACAGAAGAACAGTAGCTAAACCAAACTGTTTGTGGGGTGAGTTTAATTCTGCAAGACGGTGAAAAAGGTAAGCTTGTGAAGCAGCTACTATAGCAACTGTAGCACATGAAAGACTGACCTCATCTCAGCAATTACAGTAGCTCCTGGGAGGGCGTGTCAATTTCTATCGTTACGGGAAATTATCCTAGTTGTCCAACAGGTGGCAGTCTTTCCCCTGGACCAGAAGTTAACCAAAGCCCCATTTTGGTGGCAGGGACTATTGCTATACAGGACACCTTCTAAAGGCTCTGAGGTTCATAGCTTGAAATCCAGTTCTTTTTTCCTGGTCAGCTTAAATTTCTCCTTGCAGTTTAACTGAACCTGCTGATGCAAAAATGGTACTCTGCACCACCCCAGAGAGTACAGCTCTTACTGTAAATGATATTAAAAGTGAAATATTATTTCATTTATATTAAAGAAACCATGCAAACAAATTATGTGCATGAATGAAAGAAGAGAATTAGACAAAATATCACAGATTTCAAAAGACAATAGACACTATAAACTGTCTGTATGTATAGCAAACTGGAGCAGCAACAATATACAGTATACATGTTATTGAAGATATTCCTGAGTGGAAATAGTACTAATACATCATTGGTACATTTGCTTTTTCAAAGCTGTCATTGTACACATAACTGTTACTTCAGCTGAAGCTTGAAATAGGACAGCACTATATTACTAGAATTGACTTCAATTTCACAATCCAGGTCCTGTGTTTTTCTCACGCAGTCCAAAAACAAATTGATGGGTTAATTGGCTTCTAGGAAAATTGGCCTTAGTGTGTGCATGTTTGTGTGTCTAGTCTGCGATGGACTGGTGTCCCTATTAGGGATTACTCTGCGTTGTGCCTGTTGCTTGCCGAGAGGCACCAGCCACCCTGCGACCCTGAACTGGAAGAAGAGGTTAGAAAATTAATGTATCATTGTTGGATTAGTTAGACCACAACCCTAGGGTAGCTGGATCTGTAGCTGTTACAAAAGAGATCTGACATATACAGTATTCTAAAGCTAATGGGTAGGAAAGGATTCAGTTTTACTGCAACTAAATTTACCTGTAACATTTTAAGTAGTTTTGAAGATACACTTCCTTTTCAGAGGTATATCATAAAATGGAATAACTTGCTTTGCAACTGTTTAACTTGAGTTACATCAATTTAAATTAAGTAGTTTTACAAGATCTTAAAAAATGAATAAGGGTCCATGTAAAGGTTCACTAAGAACTCAGTGGGATCATAAAACAAGAACACTCCTGGGATAGGATTGAGTGACACTACTTCAGATATGATATGTTGCACCTGAAACTTGATGATATTCCAACAAGAACAACTGCAAGACAAAAATAAAGTTCGAGTGGACCAACAGGAGTCAAACATCTGCCACGTATTTTATAATTTAAAAGATTGAGGCAATTGGATCCATTAAATCTACTAATCTACCTTTATCACCACATACCATCTTGATTCACATGGTAGGAATGCTAATCAAGCTCTGTTCATGTCTCTGATACTCATACCCAGATCATGGATAGTAAAAACCAGAGCATAGATCATTGCACAAACAGAAAATACATCACTCATTGCAAGTGTTTTGGAAGAACATTGTCTCAGCTTCTTTTGAGGCACGTTTGTTCTCAAAACTGCATCTGTGACTCTGTTGGCATACCAAATCCTCAGTGGAACTCGCAGACTGAGGCAGAATACAAAAAGCTTCTTTAAATCCTGTCTTGACCCAGCAGCATCTGTTACCCATGGGGGTGAGAGGGTGGCGGTTATGCATGTTTAGGAATAGCTCTCATTTCAGTTGCAACAACAAAAAAATCATACATCAGCCAAAAGGTTGTGGGGCTAGGTCAGCCACAACTTTGAGCCTTTCACCTCTTTTCCAAAAAAGAGCAATAAGCATGTAACCCAATATCTTAGACCTCAATGCACATCTGTCTACATTGTGAAATTAAGTTGTACGTAGAAGTCTAACCCTTTGAGAGGAGGTGCGGCACTCAACTGTACTCGGAGCTCCTGACATGATGGGCAACAACTTGTAAAAGTAATGTTTGTGGCATTTTTAGGGAAACATGCCATATTACCCTTTGATTTTAACCATTGATCCTCAGGTTTCATGAGAACTGAGATCTGGAAAAGGGAGATACAAGAATTAGTCCGATTTGACAGTGATTCGGCTACAAGGAACATTAAGTCTGCTTTAATTGTATCATGTAAAAAAGGAAAATTACTTAAAGATAGTGTTTATTACAGTTACCTAAAGGCTCACAAGGGGGTTGATTTATCATTGTTTGTCATTTTATGACATTGGCTACTCACCAATACAAAAATGGGGTCTATTTCTGGCATCTTTACATGTTCTGACAAGTTTATTCCCAGATGTAAACTGCATTTACTCCACTAATTCCAGATCATGAAGTTTAAAACTGGATTACAATATCCATTTAAGTCTTATTTACAATTTTTTTGATACCAAATCTAAGCTCTGCCTTTTTGCTTGCTGTCTGCTTATGGATCTAGAATCTCTCCTTTGGGAGCTCAGAAACTCATTCTTCCCTGTCAATGTTATTCTATCTCAGACCATGCAAAGGAATAGAACACTGACCCAAACTCCTGGTGTCACAGAAGCGTTTAATTTCAGAGTCATTTTCTACAGGTACATACTGTAATTCCCATAAACTAGAGGAAATTACCATTTTGAGAGAAATTAGGACTTTCATTCCACTTCCAAAGTTGCCCCACTTTTTCTAACGTGGCCTGGGGCAACTATTATTTTTTTAATTTTGGAAAATGGGGAGAACAACCTTTGAATATATCTCTGACATACTGTATAGTAGTTCTATTTTTAAATGAGAACATTACTACCCGGTAAGGCATGTTAAAGAAACCTTTAAAAATAATTAAACAATCACCAAAAAAACGCTATGTTTATTTGACCTAAACATACAAATTACACCTTGATAAGCACAGAAAGCTATGGGTGATTCGGGTAATTTTTAGCTTGCCTTATTGCAGCCAAATGCCCCAAGGTTGATTCAAGTGGCAGAAGTCGTATGGTCTAGAGGTTCAATTTAGTTGAACATGAGCAGAAGTCATCACTTGTGCGTCATTGGTGCTGGGTGGGCCAGGGGATTGGTGCAGCTGTGACTCTTGGGAGCAGATGGCTACCCACAGGCTGGTAGTCATTTCAACAAACATGTGCTCTTCCTGCAGTCAATGCAAAGCCTTAACACGGGAGTGATTACACGTGGTTCTCAATTCCTGGATATAATTTCATTATTTTCAAACACCCTTATGGAAGTTAAACCTATTGCTCCATGTATCAAGCCACCCTATTTCAGGCTTTAGTCACTCTCTCTGCAGGCAACACTGATTTAACAGGTCTGGGCTTTTCCACAGTACCACAAAGAAACCACTGACAGTGATGGAATGTAGCTAGAGGCACTCACGTAGGCAGCTTCAAACAATGCCAGAGGCAGGGTGGAAATTGGTTTAGTGAATGAATGGGGCCAGTTATCAGTGACAGCAGCAGCTGAGAGCCACACAAAGCTGGCAGCATTAGTCAGCGAGCAGGGGCTGCAGCTGGGAGAACAAGGCGACCCACAGTGTGCACAGTGCTGACTTCTTGCACCTAAAGGGCCCAGGGGTGAGAAGACAAAGGGATTCCTCAGAAGAAAGCAAACACTCAGTACAATGGGCACAGCTCAGGACCTGTGTCCCTGCTACTCATTGCCTAGAACAATCTTGTACACGTTAGCATTGCTGTTTTGGGAGGAATCGCAGGAATGCAATGAGGCTGTCATTATAGCTGACTGAATCAGTTCTGGGCGGGTCTGCTTGGGGCTAGGATATGAATTAACCAACAGATCTCATAACGGATGCAATCTGAGTTTTAGTGCCTCTATTACAACAGCAGCAGCATATCCAGGTTTCAGAGTTCTTACCAAGAAATATACTGTATACAGATGGTGTAAATGTGTTTCAGCTCTGCAAAAAACTCACATTTGCTTGTGTTCATTCCTATTGGTTCTACGAAGAAACATAACTATAAGATTATAAAATTGAACAGCTGGCATAAAAAGGTTTTGTTGGAAGTACAGAAAAAGATGCCTAAGTAGTTTTTTTATATTTATTTTAACAAAAGCTCCAGGCTAAAATGTTTGTTTCTGCTTTTTTCAGAACTACTGTATTTCGCAGACCTCTGCACTCTTAAGGGGACTTGATACAATACAGTGTGGTGAAAGTACATCCCCTTAACGTTTTATTTAACATATCTAGACATGTTTGACCTTTACCTAGTCATCACCAAGTCCTATTAGTAGATAAAACTACAGTCATTTGACAAAACACTCAAAAATTCTACTTTGTCATTATTTATAGGGGAACTGCAGTACCAATTTCGCCGACTGGTAATTAAATCTTGGCAACAAAGTTAATTCATTGATGTTCTAGAAAACTTTTTGCAAAATTTGAATTAAGCATGAGATTGTAAACTTTGTGAAAGTGTTGTAAGTCACCATGTTGTAGCAGTCGATTTCCCACACATTGCAATGTGATATGGCCTTTTCTGCTCACTAGTCACCGTAATGGCTAATGTGATGTACGAGCAAATAAGTAAAGGTCGTGCAGCAGACATTTCACCGCAGAAATATTCCAATGTGATCTGCATGCAGAGTTAACAAGTAAGAAGTATTTGTCAGAAAAACGGTCTTAAACAAAGCAATATTTCTATTGAACTAAAAGAGATGTATTCACAAGCCTGCTTGTTTACAATGTAAAAAGTTCTTACTTCAAATCACTGGAAGTCTTGTTGCCTGGTACTGAATTGCAGAATATTGTGTAGCATGTGCATGGAAATTTAGTCTATTTTGTGATGTAAATTGGACATTTTACAAGTTACTGTGTGCATTTTACTTTTATTGCGGTTTGAAATGCACTCATCGATTCTGATTCTTTCTAAACCCTGTATATACAGTATAAAAATAGTGCGGTTCCCCTTTAAAAAAAACAGTCAAAATGCATTATATTTGTGTGAAAATGTTAGTGGACTCTTATCTAAATCAGGGCCACCAAAAATGTGCAAATAATTAGCTGATCATCAGGAAGTCATTCCACCCATACATAAAATTAGAAACTTTTTTTTTTGATAACGCATCATGCCCAGATCAAACAAAATCTGTGACTATCTTAGGAAAATAATTGTTGCTGCTTATCAGACTGAGAAGGATTACAAAGCCATTTCCAAATAATATGATGTCCATCATTCCTCAATAAGAAAAAATAATTCACAAATGCAGAAAATTCAAGACTGCTGCCAGTCTATCCTGGATTGGCTGTCCAATTAAATTCTACCCAAATCTGACAGTATAATGCTCCTAGAGGTCTCAAAGAAGCCCATGGTTACATCCAGGGATCTACAGGCCTCTCTCACTGTGGTACATGTCACGAAAGGTTTGAATAAGAATCGCTTTCAGGGAAGGATAGCCAGGAGGAAGCCCCTGCTCTCCAAGAAGAACATTGTTGCACAGCTTACTTTTTTAAAACAGCACTTGAATGGAAATCAAGACCTCTGTAACAACGTGCACCAGACAGATGAGTCAACAGTGAAGTTGTGTGGCCATAATGCAAAAAATCATGTTTGGTGAAAACTAAACACTGCCTTTGACCAGGGCAAACATCAAGCCATACCATACCATCAAGCACAGTGGTGAAGGTTGATGGCTTGGTCTGCTTTGCTGCCTCAGGACCTGCACACCTTGCTTTCATTGAGTCTACCATGAATTCCACTTGATAACAGAGTTTTCTAGAGGACAATGTACTGTAAGACCATCTGTCTGACAGATCTTACCGAAACCTGGACCAAAAGTGGATCACACAACAGAACAATGAACCAAATTACACAAGCGAATTTTTAACAGAGTGGCTAAAAAAGAAGAAATTCAGGGTGTTGGACTGGCTAAGTCAAAGTCCAGACCTAATCCTTATATTTGAAGCCATGATGAAACCTAAAGAGAGACATAATCCCTCAAACATCAGAGAGCTGAAGCAGTTCTATAAGGAAGAATGGGCCAGAATTACTACCAGGTGATGTTTTATCCACATCATTGTCGTTAACGGGGGTGCCACTTACTTTTTCACTCAAAGATATTGAATGCAGGGTTTTTCCTTTTAAACAATGACATGGTAGAAATTTTATGTGTTATTTGTCAAATGAGATTAATCTACTACTAGGATATGGTAACTAGGTGAAGGTCAAATATGTCAATAGGTCGAACATATCCTGAATAACTCTTAAGGGTGTGTACACTTTTTACCACATTGTATATGTAGATATTGTGTACATATTGTAGAATAAGAAGTGCTCACCTTTGGCGTTTTTGGTCATTAAGTAAATACCAAGAAGTAATATTCTTAACACTGAAACCAAAGCATCTGTTTTACAGTTTAAGTGAATATTGACAAAACTAAGTCTAGTATTTTTCATTGAATGATTACCTTCTGAATTATTTCTGGTGTGAATTTTTTTAACAGATGATGAAATCCTGTACACGAATGAAAATAGCTTGTTGTTCAATTTATTTTTAAAAAAGGATTCAATAATTGCATGAATAATGGGCAATATCTGAACAGAAGAGAATAAGAGAATAGAGTTTATATTAGAGGACTTCTTATGAGTTTTAAAGGATTCAAAGACTTAGTGGCAAAATTTTCCAAAAGTAAACCATGTGACAAAGCATTACAATCAAATGCAACCATAATGAGATCGAAAAACCTCTTGCTTAAGATTCACAAAAGTTTAACTACCTTCAGAATCACAATTTTTCAGCAAGGACAAAAAAACTCCCTGGAAGTTAACTGTGTCAAATCATTCATTACTGTACTTGAATGGAATTTGTAACAGAAGGGCAAAATAACCTCACACATAGACTACACTTTTCAAATTAATGACAACCAAATGTGTCAAGAATTCAATTTTCTTTGCAGCACATTTTGTTTTTCAGTTTCTGATTCCTGTAACACCTTTCACATGAACTCCTCTGGGATGGAAGGAGTGAATATTCTTGCCAGCAAGACGGTTAGGTAACTAGAAAGAGAAAGTCACAGGCTCATTCTTTCTTGTGAACATGTTAATTCCCTTTAAATTCAATTACTGACTTTCTATTAATCCTATTGAATGTTAATAGGTCATGCTAATGTCAACATAACAATACTGGCATTCAGTAGTGATGTGATTAGGGTTAGGATGAACACTACTCTGTATCCGTAGCGTACTTCACATTTTTCTGTTGGAAATGCGCCTCTCCTCCCTTCTATACTGGGCCTCTAGTTTGGAGCTGTGCTGCCTGTGATGAGAACAAAAAGACGACTGGCTCCAAGTTGGACAGGTCACAGGAGCCTGCCTGGACTTCCTCATTCTCTCCCCTGTGTGTGTCAGGTTCATAGGTACTGTACAAGCCAGGAGTTGAAAAAACGCACAAATTGGGGTGGATATGAAAAAATTTATACAGATCCCCAATTTATATTAAACCAACATTCACACAGTATCTATTAAATGCTTTTTCATACAATTTCATCTAAATTATTTCCACAGAACTCCTAGCTAGGCATTGGAAAGGGTTAATTGGAAAGGATTAAAGGGTAACCACATTATCAAACCCCCTGTTTTGAACAATTGTACATTGTTGGTTTAATAGTCTCAACCTGATTTACTGAAAACCCATCTGCTGCCTGCAGCATAAAATACTAATGCCAAAATACACTAAAATTAGTATATATTTTTACTTTAGATTCTATTGGTCTATAAACTATTTATTTTTTATTTAAATAGAAATAGAGGCATCCTTTTTCAGGAACGGACGTGCCTTTAAAACCTTAATTCACAATCCTGCATTGGGAATGCCTTAGACAGTTTCATCTACAGATTCACTCTAATACTGGCTGGTTTAGCAAGGGGAGAGAAGTTATATCCTAACACTGAAGGGTTTTTAAGACTTCTCTCTGTCAGCCCTATGTCATCTATTGTGTGTTGACCAGCGTAATATACTGCTCTCACCACATCCTGTCAGCTCAAGGAATGCACACATGATTTATTTCTACTGTACAGACATTCGATCCATGGTAGCTACTGGCAGCAGGCTATATAGGGTCAATACATCTGGAGTTGCCTCGGGTCAACAGAAAATGCATGGGCTCCACAGAATCTCTTCTTTAAAATATCTTTAAAAGTAAAGGAAACCAAGTCGTTTAGCAATGGTGAGTTGATTGTTAATGTGTACCAAGATAACCAAGCATGAAATAACCAAACAGTCAGTAAAGAGTATCAATGAGCTTCAGTGTTCCAGGCTATAGTATATTAAGATGACTGAAACAGCTTTACAGTCAACTGAGAGTACAAGCTTCTCCAGAGCCTGTGGCTTAAGTAGAAACAAGACTATTCCACCATAAAAATTAAATAGTAATAAAAAAACCCTAACAATTTCCAAAGCCTCTGTTATATCCCTATTACACGTACAGTATTTTAGCATCAAGTTGTCGAGGCATCACTTTGTTTTGTCAATGTGAGCATTTAACTTAATTTGCATGATGGAAGCTATTAAAGCTAATATTGAAACTTGCAGACATACTGAAATAATCTCACAATGGTGACATCTTGGTTAATAAAACTGTGAAAGTGAAAATTAGAAGAAACCCACCATCTATATTTCATGAATATGAATATGAATATGACTCTGGGTCACTTAACATTCTTCTCCCTCTGGCTTTAGGTTCAGCATTTGATACTGTCAGACAGCACGGCGGCACAATGATTAGCATTGCTGCTTTGCAGAGCCGGAACCCTGTGTGGTCTCCCCATCTTTATGTGAGTTTCCTCCCACGGTCCAAAGATATACTGGTAGGCTAATAGGTGCTGGTCTGAGTTTATGTGTCATTTGTGTCAGCCTGTGCCTTTCAATGGACTGGCATTCTGTCCAGGGTGTATCCTGCCTTGTGCCTGATGGGCTCTGACTCTCCCACAGTCCTGTATTGGATAACGTGGTTTGAAAATGGATGGAAGGATTTGATATTGTCAATCGCAGCACTCTAATGGAGAACAGTGGAAAGTTATCTGTGGGTTACTGGTCCTTTCTTCACTGGTTGACTTCTTTTCAGAAACCAGAAGCTGATTTGTAAATCCTGAGTGTTCTAAATCTGATAGTGCCCTTACAGAAGCCTTACTACTCCTCCACGCTCCACACAATGGCCAATAGAGCCTCTCACATGCAGCACCATGTCTCTGGAACTCACTGACAAAGTCCACCAGACACTCTGCAACTGTTGACATACAGAACACTTGCTTAAAGACTTAAAAAACAACTAAAGTTCTTGCTTTAGTATCTAATTTCTGATTTCACTTTACAAGATCAATTTACTGATCTTTTTTTCCCCAGTTATGCGCAATACAAGTGTACTGTTGTACGTTGTGTGCCCTGTGAGTTTTTGATAACCACTCATTAATAAAATGTATTATAAAGATAGAGTAGCTGCAAAACTTCAGTTTAATTTATCCTTTACAAGAAAGCCACTTATTCCTGGTGAAAGTCATGATAATGCAGAGCCCTTCTTAGAAGCATAGAGGGCAAGACGGGACTGCAGCCTGGAGGAGATGGCAAATCTTTGCAGGACACTCTCAGACACACAAGCAAGCATACAGCGATAACCTAGAAACACCAGTTACACAGTAATTTAGCCAGCGTGTCTTTGGGAGGTGGGAGGAAACGGGGTCACCCAGAGAAAACCAATACAAACAGGCAGAGAACATGCTCCATACAGAAGGTGTGTTAAGAAGTCTTTCATTTTGCATACTGTATATCTACACTCTTTTAACATGTATTGGTTTCTAGAATAACTTAGTACTAAATATAAGAATACAATATCATAGTAAATGGTGTTTTTTTAAAACAAATCATATTTTTACCTGTGTGTGCCATGATCTAAATGTAAATCTAAAAATGGCACACAAATATAAAATACACATTAAAAAAAATTGATCGCCCCTCTTCAAATGGTAAATCATATTCTCATTACTGATTAGTAGTTCTACCTCTTCTTTAACAGATTCATATAGTGAGGAAATAAAAAAAAACTATCCTTCAGAAAACCTGAGGCCATTAACAGTTTTAGACGCCCCAGCCACTGGCAATTAAAGACATAATGGACATCGAGGAAGTCTCTAAATAAAACACACTTAAGATGAAAAAAACATTTCTAAAACTGCATGACAATACATGACTGATAGGTCTATTTCTCTGACACACCTCATTCTGGACTGATGTGAGGTTCTGACTTATAAATTATAATTTAAATTATAAATCTGTCACCAGATGGTGGGTTTTCTATTTCCCAGAAGCTCCTTGTGCCCACCCAATGAAAAGCCTAACATTAGGTATGAAATATGCAACTGCTGAACAGGTCCAAGTTTTGGGTTGTGGGAGTATGGAACAAACTTACTGAAACGGATACCCTGGCTTCTTTCAAGAAAAGGCTGGATGAGATCCTTGGATCAATTAGCTACAGTCTACCAAATGGCCTAATTGAGCCGTGTGACCTCTATTTATTACATTTTATTAAGTTCTCTGATTGCTTTACGGTACTTTAGGGAGAAATCCAAAGTATATAACAGTCCAAAGCCACTCCACATTTGCAGAATGGTTAATAATGTGATCTAAATGGAAGTATTCACAATGGTTCAACTTGACTATATTTTGCATATAAGAATAAGAGATTTCATTGTCTAGAATCCTGAGGCAGAATATAATATTCAAGTGCTCTTCTCTGGCAAGTTTCAATTTTTAACAAGACAATTTCCATACTCATCTATTGATGACTACCATACTGTATGTGAATTTGATTAAACTCCAAATTGAATTAAATGCTCTGCAATGTCTTGTCTGGACATGATTAAAATAATGTATTGCGCATCAAAAGAAATGTTACTCTATGCATGTATATTTAGCAAGATATTCTGTGAATGGATTTAAATATTTAGCAAATGTTTGGGCATTATTTTGATTATTCGATGATTTGTCATTGACCATGATGTACTTGAGTGATTTTGTTTTAAGAGCATCAATTTTGCCCTTCTCCCAATTTTCCCATTTGAGAGAACGTTTCAAGCCTGAAAGCTGTTCAAAGCCAGTGCACTGTCACGTGCCATATGGGCTGTTCATAGCCAGCAATTTCTAACATGGAAGAATATTATTGCCAGCAGAATCTGACAATGATCTGGGACATCATGAGTCATGACCGGTCACCAAGATCAACACATCATTATGAGTCATCTGTGGGATAATTTTCTTTCTGCTAAGTCAACGGCATGAGGAACAATAGGTCTCAAAAACCGACCAGCAAGGAGCCAACCTATGAGGAGGTAACTAAAAATACCCAGTGCTCATCAATGCATCAGACAGTGAGGAAATCTGCAGGTGGAGCCACTAGCAATGGCCTCTTTAGCTATGAATCAAGGCAGTCCTGATGAGTGTCAGTGACTGTGGAACAGTTGGGCAGAACTAAATGATACTTGTGTACAAGAGACCAAAAGATGGAAATGCCCAAGCATGATGGTCTTTGGGGGAGTGTTATGTTGTAACAGAACTTTACATGTGATTGATGGCAACCTGTCTACAGCGAAAGATTTATTGAAAACTGGCAGCATACTGTAGATGCACTCCTTGTCAGACATAAGTTCCTTTGAAAATTAGTATCATGAGCTGGTAAGATGTGTTGGTTATGGAGCTCAGAACAATGACATTTCTAATGGTATATTATGGTATATTATAATGTACAGTAGCTTATATGGTGCTTTTCTGGATGCTCCACTCAAATCACTTTACAGGTAATGGTGAGGAGAGCAGAGAAATGAAGCCAATTCATAGATAGGAATTATTATGAGGCCATGATTGGTAAAGGCCAGGAATAAATTTGGCCAGGACACCAGGATTTTTAATGACCAAAGAGCATCAGGGCCTTGGTTTTACATTTCATTCAAAAGATGGGGCCTTTTTATATTTTTAAATATAGTCTCCCCATCACATTAGGACCCACACAGACTGAAGGGTGAGCACTACCTACTGGCCCCACTAACATCTGCTCCTAAAAAGATGGGCATTTTGCAGATAATTACTGTGACTTTGTTACATTTTCTAAGTTTTGTTATGGAGCTCAAGGAAATATTTGAAAATTGTATGGAACAGTTTAAAAGCCACAGGTGTTTTAAAAAAGGGGACAGTGAAGCAACACACTCTCTTCATCACAGAAGTTGTTCAACCGTCATGGAAGGCCTCCGCTAGAGATAAGTTACAGAACTGTAGGGTCATTGCTTTAAAACATTTGCATCTTTTGCAGCTCTAAACCAGAAATAAACAATGGAAAAAAAAAAGACCAAATTTTTGGAATTTCTCATGTACTTGACGTCCTACCACAGAACATTGCTTATGAAGACAAATCAGACAGACCACGTTTGGCTCTCAGTTTGTTTTATTATTATCAGCATTATCATTAGTATTACTTCAGTCTTTTGATACCACTGCTATTTGTCCTTCACATTGGGAACGGAATTATTTTATTTTGGCATCGAACTTTTCTTCTTAGTCATACAGAGTGGAAAACAAAAACAAAAAATGTCCAAGGTAGAAAATGAATGCTGATGGACTGCATTTCACATTGGATGTGTGCAGTTTCCTAGGATCTGGGTCCAGGAATGGAAGCAAAGAAAGCACTTGGTCCCAAGTTACAACTGCCTTGTATTTTTCTCTGTTGTGACAGAGTTGCAGAAAAGGTTCTTCAATGAACAGAGCCAAGAAAATCCAAGATGGGAAACAAAAAAAAAAGAACAGAGAAAAATTACCTGTATTCTTAGTCGTACAACTTAATTCAGCCACCAAAGAAAGGCTCCTGTTAGTATTTTTTTTATTTTCACAAAACTACAGTGTTCGCTCTGTGGCTTAGCATTATAAATGGCTCAAGGAAGCAAAGAAATACATTTTGTATGAATTCCTTCACATTTCTTTAACATTTAGCCCTTTCCCCATAAAAAGTGGAAAGAAAAACTGTGCCTCAGAAACAATGCTGCTATTTTTTAACAATAGAACAGTAAGACTGGTTAAAAACAGCAGCACTGTAGTGTAGAAACAATCGTTATTGTGTTGGTGCTTAACAGTGTTACAATTCCTCAGCAAGGAGAAAGGGGGAAAAGAGTAAATGTCCACAGAGAAAATATAAAGTAAACAATGAAAATGGTAATAAGGTAGGCCTTTTCTTCCATGGCAACACAGAAGTGTTGTTCATACAGCCTTCAATTCCTGAGGTCTTATCCAGGACTAAGTGCGTTCTGTTTGCAGACTTGATCATTTATAACCTCTAAGAATGAAGTCCTTTTGTCATTATCTAGCCATGCATACGGTTGACAATTCCACTACAGAGTACTGAACAGTGTCT
The DNA here is from genome assembly GCF_040954835.1 of Lepisosteus oculatus. Taxonomy (NCBI): domain Eukaryota; kingdom Metazoa; phylum Chordata; class Actinopteri; order Semionotiformes; family Lepisosteidae; genus Lepisosteus; species Lepisosteus oculatus. Next base: position 6,538,681 of record NC_090710.1, read on the forward strand.
TCAGAAGAGCTAGCACCTTCCAAACTATTTACAGAGATTTGCAGCTATGTTTAATTTTATTATTGTTACTATTATAACCAACATAATTATTAATATTATCATGTAGACAAAGAGGAATGGGATCTGACAAAACCTTTGTGTTGCATAAAGACAGTAATGAAAACCATGGCTTGTCCTTAAATGATTTCTTCCACATTTATACTGGGACAGTACTGAAAAGAACTGAAGCACACCCTCCCCATCATTCCCGCTGCTCCGATTATGAATGTAACCATGCTAGAAGGCAGCCCTCCCCTAAGAGACATAGAAATACTGTACTTCATCATGTGTTTTGCACGATGAACATTGTGCTGGCAAGATTCGAAAAACCGCTCAGCTGTAACGAATGATTGCCGAGTCGACAAAACACTTCACTTTTGTGCGGTCTCTTTCCAAAATTGAGTGGTGCAAACATTAAACCTACTTCTTACTGTGTAAACAACGCACTTGTTTATGATCTCTGAGAATTAAAAAAATACAGATAAAACAGCTTTCACAGTCCTGCAAGCTGCCAGCCATACAATGGAAACAGTCATCCATGGGTGCCTGATTCTTCAAAAACAAAAACAAGGCTTTTTGTGTTGGCCTTAGGTGCTCCTTTTTTGCGACAACTAAAAAGCCTTTCAGAGTGTTAAGTGGCTTCTCCCTTCCTGCGCAGAGAAATCTGGTACAAAAAATCAATTTCTCATCAATGTTTAAACGTGGATCTTAGGGATAAATCTTTTCCTTCTCCACACTGCTCGGGAGAACTTGGCTTCTCTGCCATAGTGAAGATGAACACGGTGTGGGCACCACTACCACTCTTCAACTAAAACAAAAGAAAAGGTTCAGACTGGCTGTGGCGCACAAAACTGCTCTTAAAAATAAAAACAAAGAAAATTAAGTCAAACTGCAGAATAAAAAGCAACAACCTGCTCTACAATCGTGCACAATCAACTCGTCCTCAGAATTCCTGCAGATCTCCTAAGTGCTTTGTGCTGCACTTTGAGATGAAAAGATGAAAGACAAGCACAGTTTATCCATTGTTAGGCATTCCTTCTGCTGCGGTTCTTTGTGATTCACTTTTAATTAAGTATTGTTATCGTCCCCATTTTAAGACTGGTTACATGTAACAGACACCCCCCCCCCCACACAATTTACCTTGTGTTTCTCACTTTTGTTTTTTTCTAAGTTTTTCTTCCATTATTGTATATTGCAAGATGAACAGCAGGGGTCATCCTTATCCGGCTGGGCGGCATAGTCCATCTGCCGCACGATCTCAGCAAACAGTTCGTCCACCATCGTTTTGCTCTTGGCTGAGGTCTCCATGAATGGGCAGCCCCACTCCTCCGCCAGCGCCTGGCCCTCTCCTGAGGACACTTCCCTCTCGCTTTCCAAGTCCACCTTGTTCCCCACCAGGATCACGGGCACCTTCTCATACCTGCCAATGACACAGTAACACTTTCATATTCAGAGACACACCCATCAAGTCCAGAGACACACCCATCAGGTCCAGAGTTGATGTGATTGACATGACTCTCATTTCTAGGACACAATTATCTTCTAGTGCATAATCTGAAATGATTGAGATTACAAAACTGAGACTTCATTTTCTGTCCAAATGTAGGGTCTCCCCCAAAGGAATAGAATTCCCAAGACATAGAAGTTTCACTCAGATCTCATGAGCAACTCATAATAGGTGCAGGAAATTCTACAGACATTAGAGTAAATGTAACAAAAGTTTATTGCCTTTAAATTTAATGCCTTTCAAATCTCGCTGTACAATTTGCAAGTCAAAGCAGATAGTGAAATCTTAAAATGTGTAATAACTGCTGTGGAATGCAGGTCTTATCTGTTTTCTTGAACTGTGTGCCTGCTTGCATGCCATGAGCACATTAGCTTTTTCCACTTAAGGGTCCCGATGTCACAAGATCACATTTTGCATGCTTTTCAGTCCTTAAAGACAACTACAGTATTAAAAAATATTTTATTTTCATTAAAACGCCAGAATTTTCATTATCAACACAGCCCAGGTGGGTAACAAATGTTAAATATCTGCATGTTGCTCTCGAGCAGGAACAATTCTGCATCTTCAAAGAAACATGTGGAAAATCATGCTTGGCACAGTACATGAAAATGTCATTTTCTTCTGACACGGGGGAACTATAATCCTGTCCGCTATGCTATACTGCTACAGTCTCTGTATAACAGTGAGGAAAACTAATTCCAACAATCTTTTAAAGCAGATGTAGGTAGAGGTAAAGATTTTGCTGAAAAAAAAGGCTAAGCATTAAGCAGTACTCTATGCTACCACGAAAATCTTAAAACATAAAAATATTTTAGAACTACATTGATAATCAGACTGATAGATCACAGGAAACTATACCAAAGCACATTTGAACCTTACAGTAACTTTACCTATACATGTTAATTACATAATGAAAACCAATTGACCTGTTTCAGCACAACATTATAGGATATATTTGACTACTGGCACCAGAGAAGTAGTGTTCTGTTTTGACTTCATCATTTCCTTTTAAAATATTAAGTATTGTGTTATGTCTCCTTCTAATATTCAATCTAACCCAATCATGCACCTATGGGACTAACCTTGAGCACCAATGTTAACCATTGCCCAATAACATTTTACTCACTGATCTGACCCATCAGCTGCTTTACAAATCAAACAGAGGAACATCTTTGTGGTTCAGCTGGAGCATCTCTCTCACTCTATACTGTGTCATCTGCTTGCTTATATTTCAGATGTTGTGGGACACACCAGGTACTAATTACTTGCTATATAAAGAGAACCCTACGATTTTATCAAAAACAATTTCAAAACATAAGCCTACGACCTAGCCAAAACATTGTACTTAATATTCCCATCCTGTCTTGAATCTGGGGCTGCTATTCTAAACTATTTCAATATACTATCAATTAAAGAAAATGCTTGCAAAGCAGGAAAACAACAATCATAAGCTTATCCTTTGATAAAACAGTGATCCAAGTGCCTCCTGGCACCGGAGCAAAATGCTGTCCTCATATTATTACTGTCAATTTAATCGTCCAATGGAGCAAATTTTATTTTTTTTATTTTTTTGAAAATCTGCTGAAGTTTACAAGGACATAGAAAATGTGGAACAAATTTAGGAAGCTGTTCCTTATAATTAGAAAATCAAAGAGTACCACATTAAAAGATTGATAAGATACTGACTTCTTAACTTACTGTAAGTGCTTCCGAAGCACACAAAAATAACAGTAACAGGTTCTTACTGCAGTGTAGTTAAAAGATGTTGGATGTACTGTACAGTATAATTCTGAGAAACTCATCCAAAACTATTATTTAGCTGTGCTCTTCTGGTCCTTCCCTAACTACTGTGATCTTCTCCAGTATTAATCTGGCCACAAGTCAAAACTGGGATGATGCAAAGTAGGAGATTTTAGAGTTTATCACACAGGGAAAACCTGTAACCAACCTTTGTCACTCTTGAATTCTTCCCAGTCCTTGAACTGAAGTATGTTGCACAGGCTTAAAACAAACCACTCTCTGAACACAGACTATAGCTGTAAATGAAATAATTCGTTAAAGTGTTAGTTTCCTAATCAGATTTCCCAGAAGCCATTATTCGTACATTATAAATACTGGTACTAAAATACTGGTAGTGTGTCACGATTGTAGTCCCTCCCCTTTAAGGGCGCTCCGGCTCTTTCACTTGATTTTGTGCACCTGCCCCCTGTTTCAGCCTCCTTGCAGCCCACCTTAAAAGCCAGACGCCCACTCAGTTTGGGGCTCTGCATTGATTCCCGCATCATCCGAGCCCGGGACCTGGAATGCGCCTGGCTCCGTTATGGTTTTAAGTTCCCGTTTCTCCTGCTGGTCCTGACACGGCTCTGGTTTTCAATCGTCAGCCTCGGATGGACCGCCCGGCTTTGGACCTTTTGCCTTTGTCTTGGATTTCCCATTGGACTCTGTTTTGTATTGTTTGCCCCGGACTCAGCCCCCCTGGACGCCTGTGCACTTTAGACACGCCCCCTGTTTTCATTCCCGACTCCTGTATGCCTTTTTCCCTGTGTTTTCCTCACTCCACCCCGGATCATGTCATCTGCATAGGGCCCTGAAAGAACTCTTTCGTTACATAGTGAGAACAACATGTGCACATTTGGTATTTCTGTTGTAACCAAAGAACTGAAAGGATTCAAATAAAATAATATCTTTGATTACCGTACCTGCTCCTGAACGCTTATAGAAACTACAGTGTATTTCACTTGGAATACTATTTCATCCCTACTGTATGTCGTTAGGGAAATACTCAGGCTGTTATTAAAGACAAGCAATGTTATTTTTTTCCAACCTTGTCTTGCTCTAGTTCCAGAACTTTAAAATGTAAGACTTTAATCACACCAGCATTATATAAGAAATATAAGACCAAGAACTCAGATTTCCTGATACTAAAATGATTTTAGTGATTCTTTTAACACTTTACGAGGCCCATGAAGTGTATAACGCAGCCTCAGAGAGGTATACAATAGCAGGATGTGCATGCCGTAATTGACTTTTGCCCAAGCTAATTCTAGTATTATTCAATGCCTTTCCAATCTGCTTATGCACACACGACATAAAGCAGAGGTCAAAACTAAGACTCGTGAATAGTTCAGAAAAATTACGTTAAAACTATGTGCATCCATCCATTTTCTGTTTTCTAATACAGAGTCATTAACCTACTACTATGTCTTTGGACTGTGGAAGGAAACCCACATAAATAAGGGGAGAACATATATACTCCACACAGATAATACTCCAGGAATTGAACCCAGTTCCCCAGCGCTGCCAGACCGCAATGCTAACCATTGCACCCCAACTACAATTGTCACATTATCAATATACAGCTGGTATATTGGAGTTATCACTGTGAGAATACAAGCATTGTACAGAACTAATGAAGAAATTTTAAAAAAGATATATCGAAGAATAAAAGACTACAAACCAGAGAGATTGAGGAAGATCTGACATGAAACCACACTTTTAGAAATGGTCACAAAGATGACCTCATGAAAACAGTGATTTCACGTCCTTAGGTAAAGGAAAATGCAGGAGTTATGAAGACCGATTAAAAGCTGATGTGACTGTTTCAAAAAAACAAGGAAAGAATAAATAAGGCTGACTGCAGTAGTGAGGCCTATTTAATACTAATTCATATTCCGAGATTTAATTCCAGTGTGAATTACTTTTAAAAATCAATTCCACTTTCACAACACTAATTTTATCAAACAAAGTCATACTTGCAAGACATCTATGTCAGGCTCATATATCTAATCTATATTGCTCTTAATGTTAGAAAAACTTTATAGTGGTGCAGCCATAATCATGCCCTATTTGCATAAAGCACTCCAAAGTTTCAATGAAATTGCACCCAGCTGAAAATGCAAGCACCGAGGACAAGTTTCTCCAAGCTCCCTGAAAGAAATATGGATTGGTTCTCATTTTCCATCATGCATCAAAACTAGCTGTTTACCCATCACACCACAGGATAATCCAAAATCGTCACAAGATCGCATCCCTACCTTTCAAAGGTTTTCAAAACTACAAACTAAAGTGCTAAGTAACAAAACTCCAAGACAGCATGTGGATGTGCAGCACTCCTTTAGGACCCTGGAATTATTGCCAGTCTAATTCTGCATTAAAAACTAACATGGAGATCATTAACCTAATTCTGTGTTCTTTGAACTGTCTCCTTCTGGTAAGGAACTCCTTTACAGCCTACCCCCCTCAGCCAACAAAATCCAGATGGCATCCAGGTGTGGCTGTTCTGCCAATGTCTCACGTGCCACACAGTGCTTTTGCTGGTCCAATAGAGTACCTGTACTTCAACCCAGATGGTTACAACCTTGTTATTATTCACCTGAGCTCATAGGACAAAGTGGAATGGGCCTAATATGCTCATGGGTGCTGTCTAATTAGTGAATTGGCAATAATGGCTCGCTCTGTGCAAGCAGGCCCATCCAAAGAGGACACGCATTCTTCTTGTCTCTCAGTGTCCACCCACAAAGGCTGGCTGGATAATTAACGCCCGCAATGGAAGAGCACTGAAAGACAGACGGCAGTGCTTGAAATTGGTTCTGCAATTTCAATTCCAGGTTCACCTGTTTTTGCATGACTCTTGAATAATCGTGAACAGGAGACACAGGTTAAACATGCCAGCAGCACACAAAAAATGAACTAAGACTGTAGGAGGAGAATACCTTTGATGTTGTTAAAAACCCTAGAAGTAATTAAGACTTGTTAATTAGGCTTTTTGCAACACATTCCTTCAATTGTGAAATCTGTCTGATCTGTGAAATAGCAAGGAGTGTGAAAATTCTAGAAAGTTAACCAAAAGAATACACATATCAAAGAATACACATTTATGAACCTATGGTATGTTTTAGGAATAGAACTCAAGGTCTCTTAACAGAAAGCCAGTGGTTTCTATGATTCTATGCATCCTTGTGTGGATGATCCCAAGAAGCACAGACTTTAGTGCACTTTATAATTAGAGAACCTCTCCCTTCTGTGGAAAACCTAAGCAAAAGAGAACTTCTTTAGTACAAACCCTTGATCACAACATAGGAAGACGCACACCCAGGAGGAAGAAGATTAGAAGGAGCTTAGCTAGGCTACTGAGTGGTATCCTCTACATCTACATACAAGATATCCTGTTGAAGCCGATACCATATCTTCCCTTGAAGAAACGACTGGATTAGACTAATGTACTAAATAAAACTGACCAATTTCCATTAGTAAATGAAGGTGTCAGGAAAAATATAGTTCATTGGCATTTGCGAGCAGCCAGCAGCCATGTTACCCTGCAACTTACAATTGGCAGCCCACTGAAGCTAAGCAGGTGTGAGCCTGGTCAGTACCTGGATGGGAGACCTCCTGGGAAAAACTAAGGTTGCTGCTGGAAGTGAGACCAGCAGGGGGTGCTCACCCTGCGGTCCATGTGGGTCCTAATGCCCCAGTATAGTGACGGGGACATTATACTGTAAACAAGCGCCGTCTTTCGGATGAGATGTAAAACCGAGGTCCTGACTATCTGTGGCGTTTCCAAGGGTGTTTCTCAAAAAGAGTAGGGGTGTAACCCTGGCGTCCTGGCCAAATTTCCCATGCCTCCTAATAATCCCCCTTGGCTACATTACTTGGTTCTCCTCCCCCACTCTGACAGCAGGCGGAGCGATGCACCGGTTGGAGTATTCTCGGTTGCATTTAATGGCAACGTCAGCTCAAAGATTTGGTTCAAACCACCAAATGGAGACGGGTGTGCCGACAACCGGACCCTGCTGATGCGATATTAATGCTAGGATGAGAAAGATTGGTATTTGTGTCATTTTCAAATAATGTCAAAGTCTGACAATATAACAACAGGTGCACCTGCTGTCATTTCTGAATCAAGGTTATTAGAGGACTATTAAAATTCTGAGACATTAGGTAAATTTTTACAGAAGGTTAATAAAACCACAGTTAAACTAAAAATAAAAACGCTTACCTTGATGAACTTTTAGCTCAGCCTCATAATGATCTTGAATGCTGCGAGAAAAACTGCTGTAGAGAAAACCGCAGACTTCAGCAATTGGGTGGGAGAATACAAGGTTATCAATTCTGTATAATTCTGTATAAAAGGCACATGCCTGCTCTAATATACACGACAACCACAGATTTTACAGCAAAGAATCTGAAAAAAATGTAGGCTTCACCACCAGCCCTTAGAGGAACATGCGAGTTTACTCAGAAGCATGCTATAATTTGTAAGTGTTCATATTCAAGTTTATGTAGAGGGTCAAGTTTTGTTTTCAGAACCAAAATCCAACACTGGTTTTGACACAGTATCTCCTCCACCTCACAGAGGACTTCAAACTTTTCCAAAGAAGCTGTACAGCAATTATTGCAACATGCCATTGCACCTCATATTCGAACAAAGATGTACAAGAGCCATCCGACTGTATACTTTCTATATGAAGATCGATAGCTTATAGAATCATATACTAACTAAATGAAGATAGCTTGTAGTTGCTTTAGTGTATGTAACACTCTACGGTTTACAAAAATGGAAAAAGGTTGATTCTCCCACTTTATTTTCAGAACTTTTTATTTCACTAAATGCTATATACAGTATGTGCAGTTCATAGAAAACCAGAGAAAACCACCTCCACTCGTATCCTGAAGACAGGGGTGTCGACTCACACACATACAAAGAGAGCAGTATTGTTTTCCGAGTCTGGCACATGCATTTTAGCTACGTGCGCACAACAGCACTCACTTGCACGGGGTATGTTACAGAAAGTGATGATGCCTGCCTTGAAAACCTAGATGGTGCAGAATTCTCCAGTGGCCCATCTTTTGGCATTGCAGAGTTTGAAGAGTTTGCGTCTGTCGTGGGTGGGGGTGGCACTGCGAGACCCTGAATCTGTGGGCAACCGCGAATGAGTCCCAGCAGGGGGCAGAGTGGAGCGGCACCTCCAGATCCTCACCCGTGTGCCACCCAGGAGGTGACAGGAGTGCAGAAGACAAAAGAAAACGGATGATGTTGCCAGAAACAAGAAAGACATCATGGCAGAGGACTATGTCAAAATCAGCAACTCACAATTCTGGGCAATATCTTGTCTGCCAGCAACAGAGCTAATTCTGACTGCATTCCCAATGCAGTTCTCCCAATTTACCACTGATATTCAAGCAGACAGACAGGTGCCTGGTGTTTAATGACAGGACTAGTAACTGATCTTTTGCAGTAGTATTTTAAGAGTGGAGGCAGTGAGCAGTGAATACTTGTGAATAGATGGATGTTAAGTGATCAGAGATCACAAATTGTTTAAGCCTGATGTCATGTCTGGTTACAGTACAAGTCAGTGTGCCGCAACTAAAAGTAAATAAACTGGAGAGGAAGGTGCGGTGCACATTATGTAAAATTACAATTTTAAAAAGAAAATGAAGGCTAGGTCTGCTAATGTGATAAATTTGAGGGTAAAATGAATGCAATTGAATAACAGATGGAAGGAAGAATCCTTTTAATGTTTTTTATTCATAATGGCTCAGTCAGGTGCATGATAGAAAATGTAGTGGTTATGTTAACACTCTCTACAGCAACATAGCTGCACAGTCCATTATAGGTTTGAGCACTCACAATCAATAAATAATTAAGATGATTTATTCCTTATATCCTAATACCATTTAGTACCACATTTATTTTAAAACATGATCTGTTTTTAATCTCTATTGTTTAACATTTACTAGATCCAAAATAACCTACCAACTTGGAAAAAGTTGAGGGACTGTCAAACCAACCCATCAAGTCCTAAATGACAGTGTAAGTGTCAATATGGTCGGAACATTTCCTGCTTTATTTTTTTCACCTAGTTGCAGCTGTCATGTGTACCTCGGGCACAGGAGAGTCGGCTCCTGTGTTGGCACCGTACAGAGATTTCAAGCAATGCAATGTCACTACTCTCCCCTGCACTACTCTCTTAGTCTGAGTCTAAAATACATAACTTTTGGGTGGTGCAGGTTCTGAATGCTCTTGAGAATGATTCTATCAACTTTAAAAAAAATGAATTCCATTTCTGGGGGATGTTCTCTCCAGAGCAGTGTAATGACCTTCGTACTGTATATTTGTGAAGGACTATGGGACAACATACACAGAGCCGGGTGGAAGCACTACCAAACCCGTGGATTGGAATTTGGAATATTTAGCCACGCAGAAAGAAAAACAGATAGTAGATTATTATTCCTAATTGAAATCTCAAAACCTTGCTTGCAGATATCATCAAGTACAAAAATGGTATGACTTTTTTTCCTTCTATGAAATTACAGGGCAGGGTAATCAAGCAGTGGGAGAAAAAAAGAAATTACTACAGAATGAAAGTGTAGGTATTAATATATCTAACTAAAATCTTAGAACCCTCAATACCTAAATATCCTAAAATATATGGATAGTATTTTCCTTCATGGAATGCTTCTCTTGGTTTTTCTAATATGCTCTATAATACTTTTTATGCATGATTGCAATTTATTGTATTCCATTTCTTCTTCTAAAGTGCCTTCTTTCTCCCTAAATCTATCTGTCATTTTTTATATATTAAACCATTCAGGCCACTGCCTTCTATCCCTTTAAGCTGCAGTAATCAATTCTCTTCAGATTCCAATGTTAACATGTCAGGATTGTAACCAGTATTGGCCACAACATCTAAAACAGTACTTAAGGCTTCTGCAATTCAGGTGTATGGCTATATTCAAATTATCCATAGTACTTAGGCTTCAGTAGGTTAAAGCTGCCGGCTAAAATGAAGCATGATATATTTTACAATACTGTGGAAAGTAGATCACAACATTATTAACTAATGTACTAAATGTATTTTACTTCTATAATTAGAATCATACTTATTTCTGGAAATAACTCGATTTAAATAATTAGAAATAGCATCAAGCTAAATCAATGGAGGCTGTCTAATATTGTCATCTCTATTCAATACTAAAGAGATTCAGTTCCTTCAGACTGCAAGGGTAGAACATTCCTTTAAACCAAAATCAACGACACACTTGCTGGTTTTCATTCCAGCCCGTCTTAAATATCTAATCAAAGCCTTAAAGAACTAACAAGTGGCCTGATCGGAATATTTGCAATTGGGATTTTATTTATGAAATATGTATATGAAATACAATAGTTAAAAGTCAGTGTCAAACTAAGTTAAGAGCTGAGCTATTATTTCTATTATTAACTCAATGTATACATCAGTTGTATAACTGAGAGCTTGGCTGGGATGAAAACCAGCTGTTGTTTGGGAACCCCTGTCTTAAACTCTGGAATGTACTGTATCTGATTGCTCTTCACTGAACTGATTCCAGAGCAGAAATATCTCTTTTGTAATGTTGTAACCAAAATGTTATACAAATCTTTAAATGCAGCCTTATACTCTATATATCCCTAAGTTTCTGTTATATAACGTATAGTCTATATGCCCCCCCACCCTCCTTAGTACAATAGTTTCACCACCCATGGCATTATCAGTATTTAAACCAATCTGTACTATAGCAAGCATCCAGCTTGGAACTGGTCGAGGGATTTACTATCTGAGCCTTGAAGAAGATGGGAGGAGGTCACCCACAGTCAAGAACAGGAGGGACTAAATACACCAAGGACAAGGATTTAAACTAATTCAGGTGGGAATGACTGCTGTACTTGCTATTTTGCAATCTTCAGATGAGAATACATTCAGCATTCAAAGTCTTAGATTTAAACCCACCCTTTAAATATTAATAGAACAGTTGGGTTCTTTATTATAGAGACCTTGTATGATCCCTTGGTAATTACGACAAAGAATCATAAAAGCAGGGATATATTGCTACAGCATCTTAGTCTAACATTTCTGATTGTCTGCACTGCTTTTAAATCTATTTAAATATTTTTCTACTGTAGAAAGCATAGCAAAAATTGCCTACTTTGCTTTTACCTGTGAAGTTACTGATGCCGACTTCATAAGCAATAAAAGAGCAGAACAAAGTTTTTGCAAAATGCACATTGTGAAAATGTGATTAAATGCTAATACATTATTCTGTAACCTGTATTTATTTGATGTAACCACATACTGTAGTCAGTCAGGTAAAATATACAAACATTAGGCATTCAACATAATTTAATTAATGAATCTACTCCAAAAACAACATTTCCATAAGAAGCAGAAAGGAAAGATGGCACTCGAAAATAAAAAAAAACAAAACATGTAATGATAAAACAAAACATCGCCTAAGGCAAAAGAAGCAAACAAAAATGCTTTCAGTTCAGTAGATTCAAGAACATCAAACAAAACCTGTTCTAATTACAGTAGTTCACAGACATGGAGCCAATCATAACTTTTCAGACTGAAAGTGTAACTGTGATTCATGCATCTGTTCCACAGCAACATTTTTCTTTTTGCAGTTCTTGTTTTAGGCTGGGCTACCATCCTGGAGTGGGGACGGAGCTGTGGTACCTGAAATCCTCCACTAACACTATTATACAACTGTATTGAGGCATTTCAAGATGGTTTGATGTTCTTGTTTAACAAGAGCATACCCAGTCTTTATTGGCATGTAGTTAAACCATAAAAAAATGCTCACATAAAAAAAAATCAATATAAGGTATATTGTAGAAGTGCCCCTTCTGTACTGTAGTTTGAGTAGTAGTATGAAAATGCCCAAACAGACAGAAAGGCATTCTTAAGGAAGATTAGCAAATCCACCAATACACATTTGTATATCCACAACTGTTGCCAGTGATATTTATACAGAGTTTCATAATGTTTCTACAAAATACTAACCACTCATCATAGAGCTTGAAATATTAGCTATCACAGAAAGGGATATACCCAGTAGTGACTTGTACAGCCTAAAGGGTTGAAGTAAGGAACAAAGAAAACAAACAGATAAAGATGCTTTTCCAACCAATTCTGAGCCCAGTATGGAATTACATAGCATTGAACATAACCAGATGTGACAAGACAGCTGTTTTTATTCTTCTGCTATTTTGCATTGTATTAAGATTATGTGAAGTCTGCCAACTGAGAGCAGATCATATGGTTTTCCATTGTGATCCCTCTGCAGTATCCTGGGAATAAAGCCACTGTGATGAAACTAGAAAAAACAAACCGAGATGCTTCTGGATCACAAAGCACATTCTTAATCTACATAACGGAAATTGATGCTTGTCAGCTTCACATCTGATTACCTCTTATTTGAACTGTGACATACAAGGAAGTTTCAGCACTAAATGAGTGCTGGCAAATCTTTTACATGTGCCAAATTACTGAGGCATTTATAGACAACTCTGTGGAGTTGTCAGCAAGACAGACAAAAGAACCTGCAGTTACATCCATCCATTTTCTAACCCCTCTATCCAATTCAGTGTCACAGGGGAGCAGGACATTATTCTAGTAAGCAAAGGCCACAAGGTAGGATACACTCTGGATATCACACCTGTCCATCACAGAACACACTCACACTAGGGCCAATTTTCCCAGTAATAAGGCCTCTGTGAGGGTAACATCCGATTTAAAACATTCAAGATTTACAAATCAGCTTCTGGTATCCAAAAAGAAGTCAACCAAGGCAAGAAAGGATCAGTAACCCGAAGATAACTATCAAATGTACTTGATTAGAGTGCTGTGATTGATAGTATCAAATCCTTCCATCCATTTTCTAACTGCTTTATCCAATACAGGGCAGCAGGAGAGCCAGAGCCCATCAGACGCAAGGCAGGATACGCCCTGGACAGAATGCCAGTCCATAGCAAGGCACAGGCTGACACACATGACACACAAACTCACACCAGGGCCATAAACCACTTAACCTACTCGTATGTCTCTGGACAGTGGGAGGAAACAGGAGCACCGGGAGGAAACCCATGCACACACGGGGATAACATATAAAATCCAGATAGCATACCAGGTCGAGAATTGAGCACAGAGCCCCAGTACTGTGAGGCAGTTATGGTAGCCATTGCTCCACAGTGTCGCCCCTCCTGCAGTTACATCGAAGGCTAAAATTTTAAGGAATGGGGAAAAAAGAAAAAAAATGAAGATCTTCTAATTTTTTAACAGACGCTACTAGACATATACAGTATGCATTACATCATTAAATACACACCCAGTTGTCCATGGTCCCCATTACAGGTTGATTACCTATTTAATGACAGTGTTAATGATATGTTTGTTAATGATAAGTTACAGATAGATTGAGTATAACTGCAGATATGTACGTCCATACTGAATGCACAAATGCAGCTCCCCAGCCTGCTAGCAGATGATTATTTACAGTGCATGTGCCCTGTCTTTCAGTAATACCACCTTGTGCTGGCATATTATTGTTAATAATTCATTGACTCAGAATTTGGTACATACCATATTAAGCCCACTTCCAAAACAGGTAGTGTAATTTGATAACATCTATTTTGTGCAATTTTCTGTCATTTGGTCAAAACAAAATACAGAATAAAGCAGACAAAAATCCAGGAAGGTGAATTTCATGCACATTATTACGGAATCAGCCAACAGCGCTGTGCCAATTTGTGTGTACAGATACAGGAATAGTAACACAGTACTCAGGTAAATGACAGAAGAACATCCCCAAATTTCACAAGGCGTCATGCGCCAAGAACAAAAGATTCTGGGGCTTCAGACTGCTCAGACCGACAGGAAATGTCTCAGCCAGTTCCTCCTTGAAAACAGTGACTGCTGTCTTGGATTATTTTCTTAGTCATCACTGTTTTCACTTTTCATTTCCACCTGTTCCCAAGTGACTATGCCGGCACCAGCATTTTCTGAGATAATGCATTTGAGTCTTAGGTAACCAGCAACACATAAAAATGAAGCTTAAAATTAATCAGTACTTTAAAAGAGTGGTCACACTTGGAACCACCCCTCTAACTATAGAGGGCATTTTATTCACTTTAATTTGTGGTTCAATTTATTGAGTTGGTGTTCGGATTTCTACATTGAAAATTCTTCTATTTATAGCATCCAAGTATAAGTGTGAGATATATCATAATAAGAGGATGTAATAATGTGTATCTTGCTGATATCAAAATACATTTCTAACATATACACACAATATCTATTTTTATACCATATATTTGCTTTACTACGCAATAGAATACTATTTATATTCATGTACATTTTTAGTAGGTAATTTCAACTATCTGCACACAAATACTAAAACATATTCTTGAAAAATCCTTTAAATGCCATGTATTTGTAACATGGTCACCATGATGAAATATTTAGACTAGATTTAAAAAACTGCAGATCTTAGCTATTGCATGGTATTGAGCATCAAAAGCAAAGTATTATATATAACAGCAACAAATTGGCAAAAACATCAGGTTTCTCAAACTTTTTGTAGCAGGTGCACTGATGTTTTATTGAACAAACATGAGATAGCATTAAGCTAATATTTGTCATCGACATATTTGATCATTTTGGGTTTTACTGTGATAATCGGAGACTAGTGGCATGTGTGATCACTGTTGGAAGCAGTACAAGCTGTATGTCTGTGATGCAGGTATGCACCAGGTTGCAGATGCTGTCGGTTAGGATTCTGTCCTATTTCTCCTGTTAAGCCAGGACAAGAGCTTGCTTTTTTCACTAGTCTCTGAGCCCTGGATGTCACATGTTGTCTCAGCTCACCTCACACATGTTCCATGATAATTAATTCTGGCAAGTAGGGAATTCCTGGAATAATGGTCACACTTTTTGCTTGTAAGAAGCTTGTAAGAAGCCTGTTACAGTATATGAGCGCCTTGAGGTCATTCTCTGTCCTGCTGGAATCTTGCAATGCAGATGTGATGATCCAGTCAGGTTCTTATCAATCACTACATGTTGAGTTCTGTAGAGACAAAACACCTCCTACCCAGATCATCACGCTCAAACTTCTGTATTGATTGGTTGGATGTACACACCATTTAGTTCATCATTCTGCAAACTTGCTGACAGCCATCAGCATAGTCTGCACAGACACTAAATTTATTAATTTACTTTGTCCAGCATCATATGTCCAACATATCAAAGAGAACAACACTTCTGTACTCTTAATAAGAAGAACACATTAGATCCTTTTTGCATTTTTCATTTGTGATCTTCATCGGGCTTGACATTCTACAGGTTCAATCAGCTCTCTCACTAATGATCACTAGTCACATGTCACTAGTGCTCCTGTGACAATGTCACTCCAGGGCATCACAGACAATCATGAATGGTCAATTAATCACAAAGACGCTGAAAACGTTTATCTAATATCCCAAATCTGCATACTTAATATTTCTAAAACAATGTACACATACAGAGTGATAAGTTTCTTTGGATGCTCAGCATATACACGTCCATCTACAGTACTGTATACATCCTGTATATACAGTAGTTCTCGGCACACCAAATTCCATAGCTGCTTATTCTAAGCATTCACTCTAAAAAAGGGGTTCCTTTTTAGTTGAAAATAGTTAAACATTTCAAACATAACCCCAATATATGCAATTCTAATGCAACTTCTATTAGTCCTTAATTAGGCAGACTTGCGTGCTTCACGAAAGTGGTGAAACATCACAATACCACAGATCTGGAAAGTCAAATGTGTTCTGGCTTTTGTAAGTGGTCTCCCTTCTAAAAAAGTTCAATTAAACTAATTCAAGTTCAGCTGTCATACATGGAATGCAACAACCTTTTTAAAGTGAACAGGCTATTACCAAATCACTAATATTTATTTTGGTTACAAGAGGTTTATAAAATCTTAATTGCAAAGTAGATTTAATTCACAGGGAGCTAAATTACATCTAGTTATTTTAATAGGAAGAATCAGCACAAAATATGACAAAAAGTATGAATTTCAACTGTACCCTCCTGATTGCTTCCAATCTTAAACTGCATAACCTAAAGTAAAGACTTTTGCTTTAGATTATTCTGTTGCTTTAAAAGATGGAGTCTCTTAGGTCAGGATTTTTTTAAAATGAAGCTCCATTCTTGGCAAATGATAATGGTGCTATTTCATAGTGATTCCATGAAACAATTTAATGAGTACAGTGCAATGCCATTACTAGTCTTGACAACATTTTCTAATGCATGTTTCACCCCAGTCCCTTAAGATTTTATTCAGTGCTGCTTTGTTATTAATTCAGCATCTGTGCCTTATACCTTGACAATGACTACATAGATCTCTGTAAACCTCTATCTGGCACAGCTGTGTAGAAGCCTGGGAAAAACAAAAAAATGGAGTGTCCCCTGAGCCGTATTTAAAATTTGGCCTGGGTAAGTTCGGCTATACTAAAGCAGGGTGGCCCTTAAACAAAGAAACAAAACAGATGAGGCATTTTTACGATTTTATAAATAGTGTTACTGCTGAGTAGAATAAACAAACAGCTGCATGGAAAAGTCATATGCTATTCTATGCACTGGAGATAAAGCACACAGGAAGCTTTCGAAAGTTTTATACATCTGCTCACACCAGCGAATGTTCTTAGCAGCTAGTTTATCTGGACAGCATATGCGTGTTTCCATTAAAATGTAATAACTGAAGCTCATACTCTAAGAGTCCTGTAGTGGTCATTTTTTGTTTTACTTCTACAGTACAGACCACAAGCAGGAGCTGGACAGAAGGGTATTACTGTATAAGTGCTGTATGCCCATAAAAACATGTAAAGTTGCATCTCACTAAAAACTGAGAAGTGGGAGAAAGAATGGTCTCTGCACACAGCCTCACTTTACAAGCTTCTCATGTTATGTGAATGCACTACGTGGGTGGTGCCTAAAAATGAACACTGTTGTTGTAATACCCATTGTAAAAGGACCGTTCTGGCTGCTAAAATCAGTAAGGCACATGGAAAGAAGATTGGAAACAAGAAGAATGCAAGACTTAAATGATTTTGTATGGGGAAATATGGAAAGTTTGCAGATGTTGTACTGGGAGGGTACAAAGACTTCCCTCAGAATTGTCTGCCAAAGAAGAAAAAAAAGAGTTAAGAACTATGGTGCAAAATAAGCACCTGTATGACCCTTTGAAAATGGTGTACAGTATTTAACATTTCAATTAATAAGGACATTTTATGACCTCAATAGCACTGCTACCTTAAATATTTTGAAAAAAGTCTTAATTACAATCCACTATAATATGCAAGATACACCTACCTCATGTCATGGCAAATAAAATTATGAGGTCAATTAGTAGAATTGACATGCAGTGTAATTAGCCATAAACTGATTTTCCTCTTTGCTTCAACTGCCTTTCAACAGCCTTGGAGAGAGACCCGCAGGGCCAGAGCTCTGTTGCGTGTAAGTAAACCATGCAATAACTTTACGATGATGAGACAAAATCAACCTTACAGTTCTTCAGATGTAGCCAAAAGATCATGAATTAAAACCTAAAACTTTGGAAAGAGGGTGCACATCTTAAGTGAATAAACCTAAATATTACTATTTAATTTTTTTAGGAAATACTCTTACCCTTGGCATCTTGGATAAGTTGCATTTCCATGTTTCTGTAATATATATTGTGTGCAATATAATGGCAGGAGGTCTTACCCACCTGCAGTGTTGTTCATCCACTTTTTATGGGAGCTTTTTTCCCCCCTTGTGAACAAAATTCAGTAATTCCTACATCCCAACCAAAACTCGAAGAAGTAATTCTAGACCAGTGCTTCCCTCTGTCATTTTTCAATTTCATCGAAATGGGTGGGGCAGTCCTTTCAGGTTTGGTGAACACTGCTGTCTGTGAGGGGCACTTTAAGGGTATATACAGTAAGAGGAACAACAGGACCTTCCACCTCCTTCAGTGATCATCTCACTTCAGTAAAGGTGTGTCTCTGTTGGTCAGTTGCTCGACTATAATTTGGGTCGAACTGCAGCACACATCCATCTGCCAAGTGAACCAGACCAGACTGCCTTCTTTCTTTTGAAAGAGCTGTCTACATACCAGAGAAAACTGAAAACAAACACTTGTTTGGGCTTGTTGTGGCCTCTAGAAGAGCAAGATTCAAAACTGTACAATTTTTGTACCATTAAATCTTGCCGTTTCAGGGTCGGAAACCTTTCAGGGAATTCCTTGTTCAGGAATCCCACAAGGTCACCACGCTCAGTCACCTCTGGCAAGCCTGTTAGCCGCTAATTGTTCCTACATGAATCTGACTCCCTTGCTCTCTAGAATTTCCAACTTAATATGAGTGTTTAGCATTTTTTGTGCCCATTGTTCACTCACAACAAAATCTAGGTCATAGCCTAAATGATGAAAATTTGTCATCTGAACACATACAGGTACGTTCCCGGCCACTGCAGAAATCTGGTAGGTCACTACCACCCTTTTCATTTTCACCAGCCGTATTTGTACAGTACGTATTGACCACCGTACAGATCGCTGTAGCAGAGCTGCCACCCAACCCAAATCACAAAAATCAAATTGTTTTTAGAGAAAAATGAAAGGTAGGGTTAACCTTTTTTCTGGATCTTTCTAAGCTTCCTAAAGTCACAAGTGTAGATGTACAGTATATCTTTCCAGTTAACACAGTTATACTGACAGAAATAGCGTACCTTTACTGTTTATTCATTGGTTGCAAAATAAGCCAGTTGAAGAACTTAAATGAAACCAAGACTAAGAGAAAATATTTGAAGTTCCTATTAATACAATACAAATTTTATCTCAATTTCAACAACAGTTGGCAAAGATACACAAACTTAGAAATATAAATGAATGTGCCCTAAAACTGCTGAGCCCACAGGAAAAAAACCTCCACTTCAGTAAACCTTTAAATAATTATGGTTTCAATTCAGATGTGCAGGAGCAAAGTACTTTTGATTTCATGCAGGAAATTCAGTATTAAACTTCATTCTAAAGTAGTTATGGATTAAACATCATTTTAATGCCATAGAATACTAATGAAATATACAAGTGATGTAAGAACATATATAATGGCTGTCCATCCTATTGGCCGATTTTATTCATTGTCTTCCACTAAGTAACTTGGAAAAATACAAACTTCAGTTGTGAGGAATAAATAAAATGATTTAATGCACTGAGCAATGGTTTCTTTATTGATACGTAACCCATTTTGAAATGTTAGGAAATTGTTTTTAAAAAATCTGTAAGATACAAAACAAAACTCAAGCCTGTTCACAGAGTTATTCATAGTAGAGACAAACGCTAAAGGTAATTTGTCAGAAAAGTGACCTGCTACACAATTAAGTTTTTAAGAGCAAGTCAAAGTCACTGAACAATTTATATTGCATAACAAAATTACAATGAACACCCCGGTCCAGCTTCTCTATAAACTGTCTGATAAAATCCACCATGAAATTTGAGATGGCTGCTCAAGTGTGAATATTTTAATTAACAGCACTGATCCCAAAGGGTCCCACAGAACTTTGCATGTAGGAGACACTTTGACCACCACTGAAGTCACCTGGGTGACACGGCAGCCATTATGCGCCAGCAGCCCCATAATGTCATAATAAACACATAAAAAACGGGAAGAAAAGACAGAGGAAAAAAAGAACAGAGGAGAAATAATGTAGTGATAGGAGAGAGAAGAAGGAACATCAGCATGGATCAAAATCTCTTCCGTTTTTGGACTTCCTATATTGGGGAGCCCTCAGGCTAATAACATTGGTTTTCTCACAGATTGGCGATGCATTTCCGAATAGGCAAAGTGATTCCCATTAACTTTTGGGCATTGATGTTGTGGGAAGAGAGATTTAGTTCTGAACAGTATCAATTTTTATTAGGACACATTATTATTTCTTAAGATCCAATACAGTGCTTTGTTGCATATCTGTATTATAGTGGCTGAATACTGCATTTTATGTAGGAATTAGCACTCAGGAACCTAGATTGTACACATGTAATAGGCTAAGTGTTGTACAGATTTGTATATTTATTGTGTATGTGTTATTTTATTGTTAATAAATAATTGTCCAAGTTTTAGACTAATTTATTACTTTATCACCAGAACTGCTTCAGGGAATAAAAATAACACGCACTGTCTTAACATTCGGGTAATTTCCTGACTCACCTCGCTGTTTTGTAACAGGATCTTTAATGATGAAGAAGACAGGATCTCAGTTTAACATCTCATTCAAAGGACAGTACCTACTGCAACACAGTGTCCCCAGTCACTGGAGACTCTGGAGTCCTGTCAAACATCACCACTTTCACAACAGCAACTTGGTTCTCCTTGGTCTCCCAATTCAGTACTGACCAGGCTTCTGCTTTGTCCTCTGGGATATGACAAGATCAGACAAGGTGGGCTAAGATAAGGCTGCTGTTACTGTACTTACCATGGGTCTAAGCTTGTACTTTTTACACTGAAGATAGTACAGTATTAAAAGTTAAAGTGCTCAGAAGCTCATCAGATCCCTTTTTCATTACCTTTCTCCTTTTTTGTTTGCCTCTTTATGAAAAGCACATACAGTAGATGTATCACGTCTGGTTTAAAAATTAAGTCTCTTTGTTGTGACATCATGGGATCATGTCATGTAATGTCATGGTACAGCTATATTTAGAGCATAGATCAGATTATTGACCCCTCAAGGAAAATCCTTCACTTTGACTCCGCAGACTCAGTTTGCCAGTTCAAAGCCAAGGTTTTGACCAAGGCTAGAAGGCATTAAGCTTAGTGGTTAGTTCTCAAATTGCTCTTCAGCTGACACCTGCATTTAGGCCAAAAACCTGTGCTGCTACAGCTTATCAATTATGGCTCTGTTTTCTTACACTGTCACACAAAATTGATTGTTTATTTCCAGCATGTAGTGGTATTTATTTAGAATATCATGTACAATCTTGGTCACCATATTGCAAAAAGAAATTGCAATCAGAAGAAGAGGGATCAGATGCATAATGGGACCGAAAGGAATGTCCTACACCGAGAGACTAAAAGAACCCAATATTTTTAGTCTTCAAAAGAAAAGATTATGAGTGGATCTGATCTAACCATCCATAATTCTTAAAACCACTCACAGAAACAAGAAAAAAAGTACATGTGGAAACTAAGTGGAGATGTGTTTAAAATCGAGAATGGGAGGCACTTCATGCAAAATGTTGTAAGAGCATAGAACAAGCTACCCAGTCATGTTAAAGCTGATCCATTTTCTTTCAAGAAATGGCTGGATGAGCTCCTTGGATCAATTACTTACTAACAACAAATGGGTTAATGGGCTGAATTATTTGTTAGTAACATATCTTACAGTATGCCCCAGAATCTAAAATCTCAGAAGACTCCTGTTGTCTTTTCTCCATCCTGTGCTATAAGTAGCCAATGGGGAGTCACTTTGAAGGGTAATTGGCTATTCCAGATAATTGGGTAGAAGACAAAAGTACAACATAGTCTTATGTCTGATTCTAGAGTTTTTTTAAGCAATTCAACATTTCTGAGGCACATCAACAGAATTGATAAAAGAAAAAATCTGACTACAACATTTTTTAAATGTCACAATACTTAAGGAAACGGAAGAAAAGAAAAATAAGCATACAAAATGTACAAACATGTAATGTCCTTATGATATACAACATATAACAGATATGAAGGCTTTTAGATTGTTAAAATAAATTAAACCTAAAGGCTTTATTAATAAAGTATTATGTATCTATCTTAGGTTTTAAAGTGTTTTAAAGTCCTTTAATAAAGTTAACTGTTTTTGCTTCCCCCTGTTGATTTGCTCTGAAAGGTATATCAAACAGGCCAAACTAAAGACTGAATAAGAATGTTTGAGATATGTACAATGTCTAAAGGACTGGAAATGATTTTTGAAAATAATTTAAAACGTGTACGTAAAGAAACTTCTATTTTTATTATACCATACAGTTCAAACCCCTCTGAAAATGTAAACTATGGAAGATGTTTTCACTTCTTTAAACATACCATTAGACTTCTGAGCTTTGATTTGATTAAAGGGCAGAAAAACAGTCAAAAAGCTGAGACGAGTAAGATTAACCAAAATACTTAATGCGGTTAAACAGAAAATAGCAATCACCAAAAGAAACAGGCTTTCATTTAAGAGAGCCCTTTAAGACCCAGCATATAATGAAATAAAGCTGACAATAATTTTCAACATTTCTGATAAAGAATGAACACAGTCATGATCAGTGGCGAATGCACTGCACTACGAAGCTCAAAATTATTATTTTTCAGCCACTTTGGAAAATATAAAGAATAACATTTCAGTTCACCAAAATATTTGAAAGATAGAATAGCAGGAAATATATGCACTCCTTTTTTTCCATGTGCTCTGCACAAGTTAGGCCTCCACAATTTACTTTGCCTAAGGTACAAAGGCTTCAGTTTGATAACACACAGGTATAGCAACAACTGCATTATTTACAGACAGGATGTTGGTATGGCAAGCTCAGTTCTTTTAGAAAATGAAACTAACACATGACAGGGCGTGCACTGCTTTTCAGAATGGCCACACCTTTAGGGACTGCAGTTTTTATTGGATTGAACTGTGTGAGTGCAATATTAAATGCTTTACATTTTAAGGATTCAAATGTATTCATTTAAGGATTAATAATTATTCCATTGATGCCGCAGAAAGTTGCTCTTCACTGTTTAGGAATTTCAATTTTAAAGACAAATCTTACTAAAATAACAGCATTTGGTAATCACTTAATTTTTTCCACATTCTCTATGTGCTGAATGCTCACATGTAGAACGTTATTTCTCAGGTGAAGGAAAGCAGAGCATCAGACTGAGGTCTTTAAAAAACCCCAAAATAAAATTAATAAAAAACCACAAAGAAAAGAAAAAAGAATAACAATGCCTGCAATTCTTAAAAGAAACACACCTGGCAGTCCAACCATTTGACCAAAATGAGTAAAAAAAAACTACAATGAGGCAAGAGGGTACAAGTGTGTTTGGAAATTCAAACAAACCATTGAAATACTACAGAGAACCTTCGGAGAGACACATTCTTGGGGACGTTTGCAGAGGCCTTCTAAAACAACCAAGAAATTTTTCAGAAAAAGTGCATTTCCTTCACATTGTGTTGTAGCACGGTCTAAAGGTTTCGCAAAACAAAATGAAAAAGTATGAAGAGTACAGCCCAAGTTCTGAACAGGGACTGGCAGTAGGACTAATCACGTCCAGTTGTATTCCTGTCGTAAGCAGTTCGCGGACACAGCTGCGCAGGCTCACACACGACACCCCTTCATCTGCTACCCATGAGCATCATCTGTCTTTTGTCAGGAAGCCTCACCTACGCAGCACTGTTTCTGAAAACACAATTCATAAGTCCCTGCTAGCCCACAGCAGCTAATCAGTTCTTCTCCCCCCACCGAATATTAATAATCTGCCTTGACACCCGAGCTTGATGCTGATACAGCATGACAGCATACAAAATGAGACTGAAGCTGAAGGAGGCCTGGGACTGATGGAGTAAAAACGAAGACCTCTATTCAATAACAGCCCATCAATGCAATAAATAAATTACATTCCAGCTACAATGACCAGACACCCTTCTCCTACACTGAGATGTGTTGACATCTTAAAATGTTTCCGAATATTCCCCCTTAACAGATTTCAGACTCTAAGATATTAAAATCAGGGATGAACCTATCCAAAACGTCCTTTTCATTTATATTCCTCACTTTATAGATCACAATTGTATTCTGATATTTCCCCCTTCATGCTAGACATCCCGGCGTGGGTTAATTATGAAAATGAGACGAGGAAAAAGCAAAAAACAACAACAAAGCCAGTCATAATTACAAGGGGTGTATCTAAAGCAATAGATCTCAGATTTGCTTTGAAAACAGTCCGGTGTCCCGATGTGTCTGATGCGAACTGGGAGTGGGTTCCAAGAATGGAGAGTGTAGCAGGTAAAATCTCTCTGTGCAGCCGACTGGAAACTGTACCAGGACTTACAGTATCACCTGCGTTCTCAGATCTCAGTGAATAATAAGGCAGATATACAGCAAGTGACTCTTAAAAGTAGGCGGTTCTGACCCATGAAGGACTTCATATACAGTATGAGCATCAGAAGAAACTTATCCCTTAAAAAAAAACAAAGTTACTACCAGGGAAATGACCATCAGACTAGAAGCACATGCTGGAATGTTATCATTTCAGGATGAGCCCAGAGTAAGAGCAGCAGGAGAGGTCCAATGTTACAGTATGCAGTCAGGCCAACAGTCACTACAAGTGGAGTTATGTAGCAGATAGATGCTCCTGATCAGAGCATTACACTTGGAGCTCCTCACGGATTGGTCTGCTATACATATCAATAAGTGTACTATTCTGTACATCTGCACCACACTCACTGCCTTCCATTAAGGTGGACTACACACAACCCTTATTCACTGCTAAAGAAGACTTGGCTCCACAGCCCACCTAAGCTCCAACATTACCAATGACACTAAAGGTGCTTTTTTCTTGAAAAGTGGTACATTTTGGTTCCTAATTACTGTTCTTCTTTTGTTGACTCACACCTGGCTTCACATTCACTGCATCACTTGTGCCCAATCAACTCTCTCATGAAAGATGATGATGATTTATTGCTTATGCACACAAAGGCAGCATCATAGTTCTCATGATAATATAGTAATTAAAATGATCACAAAAACATGTAATCAGTATCCAAAATCTATAGTCCTTATTTTTCTCAAAACAAACACATTTGCTTCCTTTAAAGTCTGTAAGAAAACTATTAGGCAACCATTACAAAGACCTAATCACAGGGAGTGATGTGATCAGAGAGTCACAAGCCAGCTGCTGCATTCCGAACACGCTAAAGAACCTATTCAGTTTGCTGTCTGGCATATCAGCAAGTAAGGAATTACAATAATCAAGACAGGAATTCATAAAGGCACTAACCAGTACCTCTGCATCCTTCTAATCCAGACAAGTTTTGACTTTAACAATGTTTTCCAAGCAGATCTAATCACAGACATAAAATGTAGGTCAAATTAAATCTCAGGGTCCAGAATGACGCACAAGTTTAAATACTTAAGAACACAGTGTTAAAACTAAGAACATATGAAAGGTTACCAACCGGAGGAGACCATTTGGCACACCTAGCCTAGTTTGCAATTATTAGCATAACTGAAGAAACTGAAGCCAGGGGTTCAGGTTCAACTACTGTATGTGGCTGGGCAGCTTGTTCCATACCCCCACAACAATTTCGGTTAAGAAGTGTCTCCAGGTCTTGGCTTTAAATGTACATCCACATTTCTCCTGGTGACCTTTCGCTGTTTGCGTTTGGCTATTGAAGTGAATATCGAAGGTTCAATCATAGCCTTCTGTTTGAGACTAAAAAGATTCAGCTCTTTCAGCCTGTCAGTACAGCGTATTTCTTTAAGCCCCAGAATGCACCAGGTTACTCTTCTCCAGACTGATTCCACTGCAGCACCGTCTTTTTTGATGAACATGATAACCAAAAGCATGAACGGTATTCTAAATGAGGCATTACTTGTGCATTGTGCACTATTAACATAACATCCTTAGATTTAAAATGCACACTTTTAACTCTAGATCCTAACATTATTTACCTTTTTTATTGCTTCCCCACATTATCTAGTGAATTGAAAAGATGTGGAAGCATAAACACCTAAGTCCATAAGTCTTTTTCATAACTAGCCTGATGTACTAGTTATGTGTATGCCACCTGTTTAACAGGACTCATGCGCTGCCTGAGTTATGGACATGGTATAACCCCCCTCTTGATGATAAACAGTGTAAGACTCAGCCCTGGCAGGGAGACTTGGTCTTTGAGCACAGCGAAGTTATCTGCTCTCTAGGGACAGGTGCTTTGCGTGCTCGGAGCCAGCGAGTGACCGGGGTTGAATCCTGGCAGGAGCAAAGATAACTGCACGCGTTATACCCGCTCGTAACACCCTGAACTTGTCTTTCTTCAATTTTATTTTCATGGCATTTCCCAGGCTGGAATTTTGTCTATATCTTTTCAAATTTCAATTGTTGCTTTTACAGAGGTGGCTTAATACTCGTATTTTGCATTATCTACTATCAAATGAGCTAGATCGATCATTTCTAACCATTTTTATGCCTCTGTACTGTTGTCTATCCTTTAACCAGTTTTCAATCCAAATACCCACACTTCTCCAAATTAATAATGCATGCAATTTGAAAACTAATGTTTTATAATTAACTTTATCAAATGCTTTCTGAAAATCTAAATACACCATATTTTCCATTGCTTTTTTTTTTGCTTGTTCGAAGAGTTTCAGCAAGATCTATGGCCTTATTTTCATACAGGTGATCCTCTTGTTTACTTCCTTCAAAGGTTATCTTAAAAGAATTTGATTTAAATTATCAGAAAATCTAATATATATTGGTTTAATTTCAACTAGTTACAGGCTGCCCTCAACTAGAACAGGCAAAGCCATGACAATTTGCTCTTTAGGACCACAGAAATGTAAGCTTTGTTTATGCTTCTGGAGTATTTATATGAGTGGTAGTATAAAAACATACTGTAAAACATGCAGAATTAAATGCCGAATTAACTTTATCTAATGAGAAATTCTGTTGCGATATGAAACAATCTTTTCTGTCTTTCCTGAAAACTTTCCCTGAGAGGCCAACAAGAGACTGCAGATTTCAAAAAGAATCTAATGACATACAGTACCAAATGCACAAAAGAGATCTAACTTAACAAGAATGGACAACAGAACAGGGTGCATAATAGGTGATATTTATACAGATATATAACCTTTTTAATTTAGCTCAAATATTAAAATTTGAGGCTATACTATTAAGGTGCTATGAGGTGTGTATTTTATGGTACGACTGGGCATAATTTGAATGAATAGTCAAGATATCCGAAGATTCTGATTCTGTGTAAATGCAAAGATACAATTTTATTTTTTTAAGATCACTTTTATTGGCCATATACAAATTTCTTGTATTAGGAATTTGTCTTTTCGCATAACCCAACTTGCTCTTCATGAGACAGACAGGGAGAGAAGCTTGGGGTCAGCCATTGTACCCTGGAGCAGTTGGGGTGAAGGGCCTTGCTCAGGGGCCCAACAGAGTAGGATTCCTCTGCCAGCCGCGGAATTCGAACTGGCAACCTTCCAGCCACAGGCGCAGATCCTTGGCCACAGAGTCACCGCACAGCATCCACACTGCAATTACTGCAATGTGACAATACAAGAAGGTGCCGACATCTGCAAATTTAAAATTTGTGTATTCGCTAATTCATGATTCGGTCAGGTCTAGATTGAAGAAGAGTGCAGTGGGATTAAACCAAGCTAATGGCTGCTAGGCTGCCCAACACTTTAGGATTGCAAAACAAATTTACAGTAAATAGTGAGTGAGCCTCACACTGCCCCCTACCCAAGTACCTACTAACCAGCATCCGCATCTGAGTGTGGTCTAGTTTTTGTACTGTAATGAAGACCCCCAGTTTTATGTCAGTGACGTGGGGAGATGACTTCACATGCTCACAAAAAGTTTTATTGGCCCTGCCTAGTGTGGCATGCTAACCACAGAGCAGGAACGTAGCTGGAAAGGCAGAGAAAGTGAAGGCATCCACACGACATGGAGGAGGAATTCATGTAGTTTATTTTAGCTGACTGGTATAAATCTGTGATGACTGTTGCTTGTTTCAGTTGATTAATGTTTTAAAATAATCAATTATATTAATTATTAGTCTCAAAATACATTAAAGCCAATGTTTTAGTACTTTCATTATGATATAAGGGAGGATTACTTACTGTATGTCTTTGAACCATAAATACTATATACTATTGTGCATTATGAGACTCAAGGGTGAGCTTGGTTATACAGTATGTAAGTATAATGTCAAGTCACTACCATATTTGATATCAGTGTTCCTGTTCTTATTATGGTTCAAAAAGACTTCTTTTAGAAGAACCACAAGCATTGCTAATTCTTAATTCCTTATCAATTACCTTACAAGACCACTGTAAGATATTTCTCTTCTTCGGAGAAACAGCTTTCTAAAAATGAAGTTTGAATTTCAATGCAAGTCACCCATGCTGAATAAAAACATGTTAATCCAGTTCAAAATTGATTATATCATAGTACATAAGGATAGTACACTATCAGATAGTGGTGAAATGTATATTATGCAAAACATGAGATTAAAATTGAGCAGCACCATCTTAACGACTTGGTGTGTAGTTATCCACATGTAAACAGTGACATTTCTTTATCAAACCTGAACAGGTTTATGTCTTATTAAAATGACATCTAATGCTTTCTAGATATATTCATTCTCTTGATGAAATAGGGACATCAATCATTATATACAGATTAGATCATGTGATATACTGTGATTTTTAGTAGAAATTTACAGAATAAGGCTGTATCTGCTATAAAGAATTAAATCCAGAAAACCTGAGGGTCACAATTATTCACCCCCTTGTAGTGAGAACTGTATTTAATAAATCTTGCCCTGACGTTTCCTGTAGTCTGGCTTGAGTGGGTCTGACCATTCCTCGCGAAGTGCTCTAGGTCCTTCCGAGCTTTGATTTTCTGGTAGTGAACTACCTTCTTGATTTCAAACCGCAAACATCCAACTGGATCGAGGTCGGGAGGTTAAAATGGTCATCTGAGGACATTTTTGTGTTCAACCAATCACTTTGTCAATTTGAATATGATTTGGATCGTCATCATGTTGGAATGTTCATTTTCAGCAAAACGTGAGCTTGACAGTTTGCACAAAATGTTCCTTGAATGTGAACATGATTTCCCCCATCTTGACAAGGGCTGAAGTACCTGCACATTTAAAGGAGCACTCAGAAAACTGACATGTGGTTTACTGTGAATGCTGTCACAGTATGTGATTCAAACAATGATCAGCATATGCATAAAGCTCAATCTTTGTTACATTCATGCAGGCAAGATGAATGCAGTTTTTGATGCTTTGTATCCTGTAGATGCCAGTTTGTGTTGTTGATCACCAGCTGATCACTTCCCAAACCACTTGCTGCACAGCCCTCTGTACCAGGATTCACTAGAGTCCTGTTCCTAGCAGGGTGGCTACTACAGTATAACAAGAGGCTTACATTTCTTAATAATGGAAGTACACTAGAAGGTGGTAGATTCATTTTTTGGGGGATATTCTTTTCTAACTATCCCCCAACCCTTGAGGTAATGGCCATTAACCTGCAGTCCTTGGAAAGCTATCTGAACCGAACCATGATGATACTAGTACTATTTTGTTATCTCCTTTTATACCACACAGAAACGGGGAATCATTGGGGGCCTTCATATAATTCTGGACGCTTCCAATGCTCTTCCAAAGAGCACAATGTTACTGTAGACTGATTTATATTGGATTTTATTTAAGGGAATACTTTGAGGTGTGCTTGTGTTTTCTGCAATTAAATGAATTCATGGCAAGATTGCTCTGTGCAATACTATAACAATTAAAGTCTTAGATTTTTGCTTCCATCTCATTAAATGGGGGAGAAAAAAATTGAAGGGCACTGCGGTTTTATCCATCTTATTAAAATACAGTACAGTGCTTATCTGATTAGTGAACGTTTTTAAAAAACACAGGAAAGATTCTAAAATTCAACTTGCCAGTGGAGGTGACTCCTTGTCACTGCTGTAACGCACAAGCAAGTGGACTAAGGAAGCGTGGAAAGGCAGGAAATGCCATCTTGCAATTAATACCACATCAGCTCCCTTCCCAGTTTAGGCGACAGGTTTACATCACAAGCTGGGGTGGGGGTGTATTCAGGTATCCCCTTAAAGATCCCTAATCACTGGTCACTGGCCACTGCACTCCAAAGCCTATACCAATGCCTTGCTTAAAAGCCACACCACTTTCTGAACAGAAACAACCAGCTGCGATGTGCCTGATGTTGCCACGTGCTGCCGCTGCTGTTGTCAGGGGGTATGAACTGCTCAGTCTCCTATCGAAGGAGAAGTTGTAAATTGAAGAAGCTTTGTTCTTCCATAATCTCACAAATCTTCACGGAGAGGTGCAGGCTATCTTACAGTAAAGACACACACTCCTCAGCTGCCTGTGTCCGATGTTCTGGTTTGAGAACAGTTGGGTGTCATCTGCTGAAAAGAGTTGCGATGTTGCCTTGCGGGCGTCAGAGTGCTAATATTGCTTTATCACCCCCAGGCTTTAACTGGTCTGGCACGATAGCCAGTTTTCAATGCCAATTTGTGCCATGAGAAACTGAGGTAAAAACTTCCAAGTTTAGAACGAACTGCCGTTACAGCCGTACTACAAATTCATACATTTGTGTGTTGCATATAGTTGACAGCATTGAGGAAACAGAGATATTCAAACAGATGGGAGTTTTCATGGTTACTTTACTCAGCAGTGTACATTACAAGGCTGTAACTGGATCTAAAACATTAATGGGGAGCTCAATGACTTTTGGAGAGCTAGTAAGTAAGACTCCCATTATATTTTATCTATTTTAGTTTTAAGTGGGGCAGCAAGGTGGCGGAGTGATTTGCATTGCTGCCTTATAGCGCTGGGGGTGTTATCTGAGTGGAATTCTTACTTTCCCCCATGTTCATGAGAGTTTCCTCTGGGTGCTCTGGTTTACCACCCACAGTCCAAAGACACACTGCTAGGTTGATTGGCTTCTGGGAAAACTGACCCAGATGTGAGCGTGTGCATGTCTTCGTGTGCCCTGAGCCAGACTGGCGTTCCGTCCAGGATATTATCCTGCCTTGCGCCCATTTTTTGCCAGCTCCCCCATAACCCTGTATTGGATAAAGTGGTTAGAAAATAGATGGATGGATAGTTTTTAACTACAGGCTTTTGCAGAAATTAAAAGGGGTAAACAAAGGTCTATTTTACCTCCATGAAACACAAATATTTGAAATATTCACATGGCAATGGTTATCGAGGAACCTTGTAAAAACTGAAACAGATCACATTGCTATGCAGTGAGAGTCTCGCTTAATGCCCTGTAAAAGATTCAGAAAAGTTGGAACACGACGATTTCCAAGAACATATTTCTGATCTATTTTTTTTCATTAACATGGTGCAACCATTAAAGCCATTAAATGGCTCTGAAACACAAAAGTCAGTTTTGTTCTGCAGTTTTATTTCAAGCTTCTGTCAACCTCTTTTTAGTTTTCAAGCAGCACAATTAGATTAAAAAATGTGTGACAAGCATGTCTAAAATGCTAATGCTTGAATCTCCCACACTCGAAATTGCCGGTGTTTTGCTGCAGAAACGCATTTGTAATGTACCAGGGTAAAAAAACCCCAAATGCACAATGCGAAACAGCCAAAAACAGCTGCCTAACACCTGGGTTTCCAACTGGGCTCAGTAGAAGGATCGAGACTTTTCCAGTTTCAGCTGCACTGATGTACCTTTCTATACTTGCATTTTTATATGAAGTCCTGATTTGTGAGACGATTAATGAAAAACGCAAAAAGAATGTACCTAATGGATGGAAAAAGATCATGTAAAGTTGTAATTAATCTACAGTACACATCTAAACCTAAAAGTATCTACAGTATGGATTAAAAGGTTAAAACATTAGCAAAACATTCACACTTCTGTCTGTACCTTTTCTGCTCAAATGAACCAGGAGTTAAAAAAAAGGTTCTGAATGGAAAAGAGCAAATAAAAGACAAACAATGTTAAGTCATCTGCAGATCTTCCTGCTGTGCATGAGATGGTCGCACAATTTGCATTACAAAGTACAGCCATTAGTCTGACTGATTTGAAATCACTTGTTTCTTAAAAGCAGGTACTTCCTGCATGTTTAACTTCACAGATTTCTGCATACATATGAACGTTTTGTAAAGTTCACTCTGTGCAGAGGACATTGAAAGAGAAATAACAACTTTTCCACTCCGAAGTTAGTTTAAAAAAATCCTTTTTTGGGACTTTTAAAATGAGTGGGTTACTCCAGCTGAGACAATGGTCGTGCTGGCATGTCGCCATTTTCTGCAAAAACTGTATACAGAGTGGTATGCATGAGAAATGGAGAAACACAGCTCTCTCAGCCTTTTTGGTTTAAATATACTAGTTCCCATATGGAGGTTAACTGTTTCCCACCTTGCCATCTCATGCTCTTCATGAGCTATAGCCAATTCAGAAGAAAAATAAGGGCGAATATATTCAATTCTAATTAAAATCTTCTGGAGCTTTCTAATTTAGCAATAGGTGTTCTTGAACAGAACGTGATAAAACATGGTTGACAAGGAAAGTCCCTTAGGAGAAGGAATGAAACTTCCATTTTACAGTCAAGGTGAGATGCACTGAGAAACTCCTGCTACAGTGTACTGTAACATAGTACAGCTGTGATTAGGAAACACCCATTTTGCTTCCAGATATTTTTCTTGAGAAATTATACCAAGATGTGGTCACTTACTTTTAGCACGCTGTGTGAGAAAAGTCATACAACGCATATTGTATCATTAGCTACCACTTTGCGAGTCACTAAAGAGCATCTAAAGGGATTAAAAAAAAACCTAAACTGATCTTCATCGCACTAAAACTGTATGCTATTATTTCAACCTTCTTGAATGTCTCCTAACTAAATGAATAAATACTCTCAAAACCACTAACAAAACATATCACAAAGCTTCAGGTCAATTCTTATTTAGAGAAAGTTTGGCTGCAACAGTTATTTTACAATTGACCAATTAAGTGTAGGATATTTTTACATCTCCCAGGCGACACAGCAAAAACTCTGATCCCTATCATTATGCCTCAGTCTAAAGAAATAAGACAGCTGGGCTACTTAGAATTAAAGAGGTGAAGAGGCCATATAATGTAGATTCCGGTGTGTTTGTCAACAGGAACAGATGAACCTGCAGTCACAAATCCAATTTCATTTTGAGCATCTTTCTCACATTATGACAATGAGACATTGCAGACTGACAAGGGTCCATTCTATAATGTCAAAAGCTACTGTAGATATTACTAAAATGCTTCACTAACACAGAAAGAAGGTAATAACTAATTAGCAGCTTGAGATCCTGTCTCACATGAATGCATTAGTGCACTCCTGTGTACAGTAAGCAGAAAAAAAAGCTCTGTATGTGGTTTTGTCAATAAAATGGCTCCAAAATAAAAACAGTTAAAGAAAAAATGTTTTTTTTGCATAAGTCACTCTTGAGAATCACTGCGACCTGCTGTGACAAGCTTTTTAAAATGTTTCCTAAGAGTGTTCCTTAACCATTTCAGCTCAAATTCAAATGCAGATATGGCAAACAGTACAGAGAAGTACCTCAGCACATCATTATCTTATTCTTCTTTTCTTCAATAAGCTTTGATTTAGTCTTGTGGCACACTGTTCTAAGGAAATCTTAATAATAAATAATAATAATATTAATTCATTACACTTATATGGTGCTTTTCTGGACACTCCACTCAAAGAGCTTTACAGATAATGGAGACTCCCCTCCACCACCACCCACCTGGATGATAATTAATTATAATAGCTTACACTTATATAGTGCTTTTCTGGACACTCCACTCAAAGTGCTTTACAGGTAATGGGGACTCCCCTATACCACCACCTGGATGATGCGATGGCAGCCTTAGTGCGCCAGAACACTCACCACACATCAGCTATTAGTGGGGAGGAGAACAGAGTGATAAAGCCAGTTCATAGATGGGGATTATTAGGATGTCATGATTGATGGCTAATGGGAGAAATCTGGCCAGGACGCTTGGGTAACACCCCTACTCTTTGAGAAACATCTTGGGCTTTTTATGATCACAGAGAGTCAGGACCTTAGTTTTACATCTCATCCGAAGGATGGCACATTGTTACAGTTTACCACTATACTGTGGCATTAGGACCCACACAGACCACGGGGTGAGCGCCCCCTACTGCTCCCACTAACACCTCTTCCAGCAGCAACCAGGGGGTCTGGTTGCTTCGAATTGACATGCTTCGAATTGAAGCATGTTTAGCTGCGAACAAATACTTCATATTCCTCTGCAAAACAGAGAAAGTCGGAAGTACTGCAGAGCAGCAACACAGTCAAAGTAGTCTCTAGCAGGATCAAGTGTTTCAGGATCAATGTGAAAACGTCAATGGCATTGTTTATTTTATATTAGTTTATTTTTAGAGGCACTACTGGAGTAATGTTAAGTTACAATCAATATTTTTTCAAGATCTAGTCCTAAGCCCACACATTTGTTTGTCCCTCTGGAGTTGAAAAATTAATCTTCTGAATCTAGCATTCCTTACACCTGACTCAGATCAAACTCAGGCATAGTAACACTTAAACAGCAACAGGGTACAGCTAAATGGCAAAACGACGCATATTTACACAAGGGATTGTTTGTCGTGAGTAATGTAATACATGATTAAATAACCACAGCCACTTGTATTATGTTCCTCTAAGTAGCTTTGAATGAAAAACAAAACCAAGTTCCTTTTGGTTCTCATTAAAACACATATCCAAAAAGAACTCCACATCTGAAGTCTACATCCCATGAGCTCATAGGCCTACCTCATTTACAACACGAAAAGGCACCGAAACCCAAAATGGGAAATACACAAATATCTGTTTCTCGCCATTGAAAGCTGAATTTCAGTTAAGATTTGATCTCAGTCATTCAGAGGCACAGGCCTGGGGGAATAGATCAATTTCGCTCTCCAGCCACATTGTGTCATATTCACATCAGGCATGGCAATGAAGTCGTCTTTATTCCCACAGGTCTGAAAAACGCAAATACTGTACAACTTTTCCCTTTTTGGGGAAATGCATTATAGTGTATTAAGTGGCAAGACAGAAACATTTTTGGATCCAAAAGTGAAGATTGCATTTTGTCCTTCATATATGCAAAGGGGATTTTTCTCTAACATTGGAACTGGTGCTGTGTACATGCACTGTTGATTGCCTCATTCTAAAATTCTTCTCTCGTGTTGTGGTTTTCAATAGTCAAATGTGGCTTTATGTTACTGTGTTCTAATTGAATCCTGATGTTTCTTAAAGATTTTTAAAAACAACTGCATTACGTTTTGGTGAGCTAGCAAATTTGAGCATGGTGCACTCACCACTACATCAGATGTGCCAAACTCACAAACGGCTAATCCTGTGCTTAATACCTAATTGTATTCTTATGTTTTCTAATGACTATGTTACTTTTATTTACAATAAGAGAGTAAGGTGCCATTACTCTAAGGTTTTTACTGTTGAAAACGTATTCTATTCATCTCATTCTTTTGGGTCAATTTAGTGGAAGCAAATTTCCACTCCCAACCTGTTATGGCTGACATCTGACTAGCATCCACGCACAACCACTGATTCTGAAAGCACAAGCAACTGCCTTTTTTGGAACTTCTGGGAAAAAAAAAAACTTGCACCAGTGCAAAGCAATAGAATGGACTGATGTGTCCTACGTGCATATGATGCGTCCTGTGAAATTTCTGGAGTGTCCTGGCCTTCACAGTCCTCAGTCCCACATCAGGCGTGGGTTACCTCCATCATGTGTTGTTTTTTTTTAAATCTACAATCACTGTTAAACTCGCCTGATTTGGAACAGGCTACTGTGCATTTTTCAAGTTTCACAGCTATGATACCCTGAAACCGTACATGGGAGCATGAGGAACTGCCCCGCCTGCTAGGGAAAACTCAGCACTCTCTGGAGAAGGAGTGCATCCCTCACCGAAAGTAAAACGTGGCTGAAACTGCCCGGGAGGCTACAAGGGTCACTGTACCACGAAGAGAATCTATATCCTCTTCCTGGGCTATTTACACCCTACCGTCAGCAGGTTCAGCTAATTGCAATTTGTGGAATCCTGATCAGAGCACGCCAGTCTCAAACCCAGATTGCACAGCTCTGTCTGTGCCATGCACAGTTTATCTTTTAAAGCATATATTAGATCATAAGGAAGATTACAAATGAGAGTCCATTCAGCTCATTGCGCCTTACGGCAGTTAGTAGTTAATTGATCTAAGCATTTCAACCAGATTCAACATTTCTGAGTAGACTGTTCCAAACTCCCACCACTCTTAGGGTAAAGAAGTACCTCTTGTTCTCTATTTTAAATGCACTTCTGAGATCCCAGGAGCTTTATAAAAGGCAACATAAAGGTCAACCAGGACAATCAATATTGCTCAATATGAACAAGGCATCTGTCATTTTCACATATAATGTATAGTCAAAGCTCTGCAAATGCTTCACTTTGGTGTACATCAGTATATATCCAGCGAATGACTAAATCTAAACGTGAATTAAAAACTACTTTTCAGCTAGTGCTTCTATTTTCATTAAAGCTATCGTTTATTTCTACCCAAAGACCTCTTAAATTTCTATTTTCAAAATATCCTTCTCCTTTCCAGAGTGATCATACCAAAAGGCATAACAGATCACACCATGAATAATGTGGTCATTTCTGTGGACAAAGGCACAGGGTGTGGTGCCCTTGTGGTATTTATCAGCACCATTCTCAATCCAGCTAAGTTACGCTGACCACCTTGTGAAACACTGCACTTCCCCCAATTAATAAACATGTTCTTTGGGGCTGCTGTCTTACACTGACAAGACACGAGCCTGACTTCCAAACCTCACCCACAACATAAGTGCAGTAACATGGATTAGTACAGCAGCAATATAACATGTAACTTTATCAGGAGGAGCACATTTGCTGCAGTTATTAAATACTATATAAGGCGGCTTTACCAACAAAACATGCTCTGGAAGGAATGAGATGCATATCGGTTCACTCTTTAACCTTTTCTCAGACGCTATTTCTGTTTCAAGTGTAATGGCTTACTTTTAAAAACCGCATATAGTATTGACAAAAAGTACAGTTCATCAGGTGGGCATAGAATTGGGCCTAAATTAATTTCTTCAAGTTAC
Organism: Lepisosteus oculatus; assembly: GCF_040954835.1. Lineage (NCBI taxonomy): Eukaryota > Metazoa > Chordata > Actinopteri > Semionotiformes > Lepisosteidae > Lepisosteus > Lepisosteus oculatus. Next base: position 6,575,966 of record NC_090710.1, read on the forward strand.
TTTTTAGAGCTCAGCGCTAAAAATAATGTACCATACACTCCACTCTTAAGGTAATGGTACATTCAAATTGCACATTTCCAATCTGTAGCATGTCTTCTGGAGAGTTACTTCTACACGTGGTACGGTGTAGGGTACACAGGTACAGTAGGATTATTCTCCAAAAGTAAGTCTTCTAGAGTAGTTAGAATAGTACATCAGTGTTTTTTCAAGACCTGTTAGCTATCAAAAGTGCAGTTTCTGTTTTAGAAAAATTATATTCCAGCCCATTTTGTTTAAAAAAAGTCCAACCTGTTATTTTCAAACTGTACTGATATGTTTTCATTTCTTAAGGTAATTTACACAAAAAAACATTAGGTTGTGATGGTTTCATCCAAATGAGCTAAGACAATATCAAAATAGCACAACAACCTAAAAAAAACACTTTTAATATATTAACATGATGTTGAATTTCAATGCCTTCAAACAGAAAAGCAAAAAGACAGTGTCAAGTACATCAGCTGAAACGAGGAAACTTTCAATTCAAGGATTTGAACATAAAAACACCTGACACTGCACTGATTGTCTGTAATGGGTGAATCATGATCAATTCCTGAAAAAAACATAAGTACTCAGGTTTATTCTGCAGGTTTGCATCATGACAGTTTAGATTTCTGAAAACATAATGCCACACTTGAAATGTGACCTTAGCTTTGTAAAAATATAAGTGTTATACTTCTGTTTGTAATATGACTGGAACCTAGTGTACAGTACAATGCAATACCTACCCAGGCTATACAATATAAAAGAGAAAAACAGTGTAGCTTAATTGTATATAAATTATAACCCTATTCATTATTTTACGCAATGCTAGAACAAGGAAGGGTGGCAACCATCACTTACCACAGTGTGAACACTACAGTGGTTCCTCCTGCACTGAAGGAATAATCAGATGCTTGTTGGAGTGTGGCATCAGAAACACACAGAACTCAATAGGAGATTGCTGTGCAGAGACTAGAGCAGCAGAGCACATTGGCCATACCAGACACTGCATGCTGCCCAACAGTCTACCTGTTGGCACTGCACCTACAGCAGGTCCCAACTCCCCCCGGCTGCGGTTCATCTCCTCCCTTCCAGCCACTGTTAACTTGCCATTTCCTTCATTTAAGAGTAACGAAAGCTCCGCCAATGAGTTTTGTCGATGCCCCAATATGGGGAAAAAAATTCCATGAATGTTACAAATGCGGGTTATGTAGCCAACTCAATGCTATAACATCCAGTCAGCTCAAACCTGTTCACTTCAATGTGGGATCTGTGCTGTTCATTGTGTACTCATTACATACATTATACGACTGGTTAACCTGTAGATCCCCTACATACTGTACGAAATCTCTTTGACCATTTCCTCCCTCTGACTTTAGTCTATTGCACCCTGGGAATAAACACTGAAGACTTCCTGCCACTACCCAAGAACAATGACTATCTGTACTGGGAAGCGGAAAGGCTATAAGCTGTCTGAACTTCACATTTAAATCTAATACCACACAAATCCATTCTCCAGGAGTCTGAAAACCATCCAGACACAAACCTAACCACTGACTAATAATCAACTTGATTTAATGGAAGACCTCCTAAGAGTTCCCCAAGAAACAGGATCTCTTTCCTGAATGTTGAGCCTAAGCATGTATTAACTGCAAGGAAATCAAGGGAACACCCTGTTCGGATGCTATTGTTTAACATTGCCAATGAATGCAGTTTAATTCATTTTCCAATAACCTTGCAACTACCATTAGATTTGAAAGAGTAACCAGTGTTGTCATTCGCGCACATGCGAGCTGACAGCAGATTGATGTGGGCAATAACGATTTGATAATGAAATGCAGCAGCTGGAACTCACAATTTACGTTTCTTAACACGCAGACAGACAGACATGCACCGACAGGTATTTATTTCTTTTCTTGGCATATTTTACCTTTTCACTCTAATGATCTGATCCCTCATGGGCTTGATGTCTTGGAAACTTTGCTGGTTAACAAGGCTGTAAACCAAAATGAACCCCTGCCCGTTTTTGATGTAGAGGTCTCTCATAGAGGCGAACTGCTCGGTGCCAGCAGTGTCTAGGATCTCCAGTACAGAAGGCGACGAATCCACCTCAATTTCCTTGCGGTAAAAATCCTCGATGGTCGGGTCATACTTCTCAATGAAGGTCCCAGTCACGAACTGTACAGTCAGGGCGGACTTTCCGACTCCGCCGCTCCCCAGAACTACTACTTTATACTCGCGCATCGCTTACCGATTCAGAATTGCTGGAAATACAGTTATGTATACAGCTAGGTGAATAAAACCAGCGAAGCTATCAGTCTCCGGTCGGCATTTAAACATAAAAAATGAAAACCGTAAAACAAAATTCTCCAAAAAATTGACAACTTAAAACTTGCGTTCCATTATCTCTGCAAGCTACAATAAAATATATAGCTATACCCTCTGTGGTGCTATATAGGAAACATAGCTACAACCAGAACACAAAGAGTAGCCGCCTCAAACAGGACTTCATTGCAAAAAAAAAGGCAAAAGCAGCCAGTGACAAATATTTCTGCAGTTGCAATTTCCAGATATGATCCAAAGGCAGGGAAAAGGCCAGTACAAGTTTGTAATTGCAAGTTCTCACTTGCTTAACAAACCATTCTGAAGCATGATAAAAACAAAACTTGCAAAAACCGAGGACGCTCCCAGCAAAACCACTAGAGAAAGACACGGCAAACGGGTCACCGCAGAGGGGATAGAAAAAAACAAGGCAAAAAAAATAAACGTTTCCTTAAAAGTAAATAAAATAAGTTCAGTCTCTGTGCTTCTTTTCCATCCTCTCGTTCATCTTTCCCTATCTCCCTCTCACACCAATACTACCCTAGCCGCCATACTCTCGGGTGGAGACCCACCGCCGCGTAACCAGCCAGCCTCCTCTCGGCTTCCGTAGCAGGCAGAAGGCTGGGCTTTTCCCTCATGACAGATGTGCACGGAGCCCAATACGCGCCTTTGCTAGCCGTAAACCTCGCCCACGGCTCAGTAGCTGACATGCACAAGAAAACCAGCGCTAACTCGGTGGGTTGGATTTCCGCCCGTGCAGACTGCACTCCCTTGATTCGATGCCTGCAGTGGTGACATCATGTTAGGTGGCAGCCAATCGCAAGGCCCGCTTGAGGATGTGTATCCAAGAGGAGAACGAACGCGCCGGATGCTGTTGCTATGGTAACTCGAACAACTGCGTCGCCGCTTGGACCTGAAATAGAAGGGAGAAAGGATGCAGTGCGATGTTGTCGCAGGATGAGGGGGTAGCTGCTGATTTGTCAGGATTTTTTTTATTTCCCATTCATTTAAGTTCCTCGCTCTCACTACACGTGCAACTAGATACCAATTGCTTTCGAGGGAAATGGGTTTGTAGGTTTTTTGTGATGTCGATATTTTTTTCACATTGATGGTGTGCATCAATAGACTTGCAAGACTTGACAGCTCATTACAAACACAGTAAGCCTTTGTAAATTAGCCACGTTCATGGATTTGTCCACGGAATTTATATGTTGCTTAGGTATAGATTACCGTCATTTTTAAGTTCTGAAAACAGAAAAGGCCAACATAACACGTACAAACATCAAACACGTCTTACTGTAACAAAACGATATATCAATGAATTGGGGGGCATAGTCATGTACTCCTCAATAAGGAAGACATTGTTGACCCCACATACCAAACTGGCTGTTGGATGAATATATAACCACCAGCAGTACTCTTCTAACAACAGACATGCGAATAGACCAGCAGCAGTCTTTGCTGCAGATACATGCATATGATGCTTATAAAATCGTATTATTTGATTTTAAAGCTTCTATAGGAGGTGGGAGGGTATTAAACTATCAGAGATACTACACCTATTTAATGGTATATTGAGCCAGTGTAACTTTTCCCCTGTGGAAATCATTCCTTAAAAAATCACAGTATTATAATCTCGTTAGTATAATAATAGCGATGGATAATAAAATGGTTTTGCTACTTCCAAAACCGTTTTTAAACTAGGAAATTACTTTATAAAATTAATGTATAGTCTTGTCACACATCAGATATAAAATGTTTTTTAACATTATTTTAGTCCAAATTATATTACCCTATATATAATTACAATTTTCAAAATTGATAAAACACTGATTCATCATCGATAGTAGCAAAAAAGGTCCAGGCATAATAAACTCCTTGGATATGATACATATGTAGTCGTACACATGCATTTTGGCTCCCCGCTCATAAGAAGCTCATGTATTCTCTCTGATCACTTTCCACGGCTACTTGTAGATTAATGAAGAATTTTCATCTGAATGACTGGCATTGTTTCAGACAAAGGGTGCTCTTTGTTTTTCTCACTGCCAACGTCTGTCAAAATGTCTGCTGTTCCGTGAACCACCGCTAGAGTGTACTTTTGATACTTGTAGAAACTTTTTTTTCCTGGAAAACGTTTAAAGAAGAAAACCAGTTATTTATTATTCTTATATGAATGATACTTATTTTTTGTTACTGAATTTAAGATCCAGAACATACAATGCACACTGTGACGTCAGTAAATATCAAATATCGGTAAATATAAAAGGTACAGCAATATTTATGGACAAACATTATCATGAATATGGCTGAGAACATATACAATTAAATGTTAAAAACATTTTTTTTAAGTATTAAAATAATGATTAATGGCCACTATGATTATGGGAAATGTGTGCTTGCATATATACATCAAAGTAACCCAGATACAAACCAAAAGTATTATGCAAGGCAGCTTTTTACAGTAGATCTTCATATAAAGACACTTCAAAATAGGTTACAGTGGCTATATCCACGTTTCCTGTATTAAATGTGACAGGATGTTTTATATGTAGTTGTATATACAAATATACTAATATTTCAACAGTTTAAAATACTTTTCCAGTGTACCCCTGGCTCCGAAATCAGCAGACTGATATCCTGCTATCGTATGGCAAATGAAAGCAATGCCATATAAATCACCACATCCACAGATTGAAATAAAGGATAAGCCTTGCCTGAACAAATGAACAATGCTTTCCATTTTCTCATTCAATACTACCAGAGCATCAATACAAATGGCATTCAAAGGGAACATTTGCATTTGTTTTGTAAGTGTAAACCAACTTTCTTTGTGGATCCTTCTTCAAGGTGCTGCATGGAAACAAAGTCTGTACCTCAAACATTCAGATCATTTGAAAATCGTCAGGAAACGGCATTGAAGATGGTTGTAACCTGCTCTGTTGAAGTCAGAAAAGTCTGAACCAACTAATCTCATGAGTTTTCCAGAGGAGCAATTCAGTCTTCTATTATCCATTTTATGTACATTTCCTATTATCTATACAGGGAAAACTAACAGAATTGACTACTGATGTACTGTATCTCAGAACTTAAAGTCAAGGAGTTTGTATTCTGAATTATTTACCAGATGCACATTCTCCAAATTTGTATTCTGTTAAGATACAAAGTACAAGCTGTTTGTCTAATTCATATTCTGCAACTTCACCATTGTGCATTTAAAATGACTTTCTGCAATGTTCTGCTGATTTCATTGTAATGGTGGCACTTTTGCAGATATGCAAGCATGCATTATGGAATACTTAATATGAAATATGAACACAATCTTCCGGCTTGTCTGTAGATTGTAATTGAGCTTAATTTTAAGTACAAATCTTTAAAATTGCACCAAAAAAAACAATGTCAATAGAATTTGGAAATTTATTACAAAATCCACTACATTTGTCGATCCCTTGAAAAGTCAAGAAAAGCATGGTCTCTGAGCATTATTGGGATCTACAAAACTATTATCATGGGCTATCCGAGTTTCAAATGCCACCATGGCACCTAACTCTAAAGAGTACTATAGAGTGCTTCATTAGATGTTAAAGCATCCAAATCAACAGAAAACTAGGAAAACAATCCCAGTTGCAGCCCTTTTTCACTTTTATCCTAACAGTAGATCTCTGTTGGTGTTTGCGTTTAAGCTCTGTTCACAAATACAGTACCATTGTGTAGTACATTACTATTCTTATAATTATTGTGGTGCCTCTTCCTTACCTGATCGCCTCGACTTCAAATGCCCTTGTTTACGATGAGCTCCACCACAATGCCCAAAAAAACTGTGAACCCCGTTCTACGTATATAAAGGTCAGAAATGTTGTGAAATTGGTGTTCATCTTTCAGGTAAGGGGTAGCATATCATGCTATGTTCAAGTGATATCAGGAGACATCAGAAGAATAGTTGACGTTCATCAGTCTAGAGAGGGTTACAAAATCATTTCTAAACATTTGGGGTTTCACCTCTCTGCTGTGAGATAGATTGGGTACAGTTGGAAAATATTAAAGACTACAGTGACTACACAGGACTGATTGTCTTGCCAAGATCTCCCCAAGAGAAAAACATCTGGGAAGTTACAAACAATCCCACATTTAAGGATCTGTAGACCACTCTCACTGTAGTGTACCTGGCTTAACCATTGGGAAAAGACTGAACAGAAATTACTCTCATTGGAAACCACTGCTCTCTAAAAAATACACTGCTGCCCATCTCAGGTTCACCAAAGAGCTTCCAGATGTACAAAACTACTGGAAGAACACTCACTAGGCAGACAAGACTAAATCTTGTCTATAATGAGAAATATTTTGTGTAGTGAAAATCATGCAGTGACTTCCAACAGAACCCGCCAAACTTCATGGTATGAGTATCATGGTTTAGGATAGCTTTGCTGCCTAAGGACCTGGACGACTTGCCATCGTTGATGGAATCATGGATTTGATGTTGTATCATCAAATTTTGATGGTCAGGGTATAAACTCATCTGCTGAAGATAAGCCAAAAGTCGGTCATGCAGCATGACAATCCATTATCGTAAACATACAAGCAGATTTACTTTTTTTTAAAAAATAAATTTATAGCAGGATGCTATCCATATAAGAAAACACTGAAATATCCTGAAGTAATTCTGTAATGAAGAATGAGCCAAAATTATTAAAAGTTAAGAGACCTATTAAGGTTGTTGCTGCTCAAGAAGGTGCATCATTTACTAAATAAAAGAGTTCTCACATACCTATTCACACAAGGATATTTACAGTTGGATCATTTTGTTACTTACATAATCCAAATATAACTTATATCTTTGGGATATATGTTTAATCAAATTTACAGTGCCTTGCGAAAGTATTCGGCCCCCTTGAACTTTTCAACCTTTTGCCACATTTCAGGCTTCAAACATAAAGATATAATTTTTTTATTTTATGTGAAGAATCACCAACAAGTGGGACACAATTGTGAAGTGGAACGAAATCTATTGGATTTTTGAAACTTTTTTAACTAATAAAAAAATGAAAAGTGGGGCGTGCAAAATTATTCGGCCCCTTTACTTTCAGTGCAGCAAACTCACTCCAGAAGTTCAGCGAGGATCTCTGAATGATCCAATGTTGTCCTAAATGACTGATGGTGATAAATAGAATCCACCTGTGTGTAATCAAGTCTCTGTATAAATGCACCTGCTCTGTGATAGTCTCAAGGTTCTGTTGAAAGCACAGAGAGCATCATGAAGACCAAGGAACACACCAGGCAGGTCCGTAATACTGTTGTGGAGAAGTTTAAAGCCGGATTTGGATACAAAAAGATTTCCCAAGCTTCAAACATCCCAAGGAGCACTGTGCAAGCGATCATCTTGAAATGGAAGGAGTATCAGACCACTGCAAATCTACCAAGACCTGGCCGTCCCTCTAAACTTTCAGCTCAGACAAGGAGAAGACTGATCAGAGATGCAGCCAAGAGGCCCATGATCACTCTGGATGAACTGCAGAGAACTACAGCTGAGGTGGGAGAGTCTGTCCATAGGACAACAATCAGTCTTACACTGCACAAATCTGGCCTTTATGGAAGAGTGGCAAGAAGAAAGCCATTTCTCAAAGATATCCATAAAAAGTCTCGTCTAAAGTTTGCCACAAGCCACCTGGGAGACACCCCAAACATGTGGAAGAAGGTGCTCTGGTCAGATGAAACCAAAATCGAACTTTTTGGCCACAATGCAAAACGATATGTTTGGCGTAAAAGCAACACAGCTCATCACCCTCAACACACCATCCCCACTGTCAAACATGGTGGTGGCAGCATCATGGTTTGGGCCTGCTTTTCTTCAGCAGGGACAGGGAAGATGGTTAAAATTGAGGGGAAGATGGATGCAGCCAAATACAGGACCATTCTGGATGAAAACCTGTTTGAGTCTGCAAAAGACCTGAAACTGGGACGGAGATTTATCTTCCAACAAGACAATGATCCCAAACATACAGCAAAATCTACAAAGGAATGGTTCACAAATAAACGTATCCAGGTGTTTGAATGGCCAAGTCAAAGTCCAGACCTGAATCCAATCGAGAATCTGTGGAAAAAGCTGAAAACTGCTGTTCAAAAACGCTCTCCATCCAACCTCACTGAGCTCGAGCTGTTTTGCAAGGAAGAATGGGCAAGAATTTCGGTCTCTCGATGTGCAAAACTGATAGAAACGTACCCCAAGCGACTTGCAGCTGTAATCGCAGCAAAAGGTGACTCTACAAAGTATTAAAGCAAGGGGGCCGAATAATTTTGCACGCCCCACTTTTCATTTTTTTATTAGTTAAAAAAGTTTCAAAAATCCAGTAGATTTCGTTCCACTTCACAATTGTGTCCCACTTGTTGGTGATTCTTCATATAAAATAAAAAATTTATATCTTTATGTTTGAAGCCTGAAATGTGGCAAAAGGTTGAAAAGTTCAAGGGGGCCGAATACTTTCGCAAGGCACTGTATCTTCATTTTATATTGAGACTTTCATCAAGACTTCATTATGCTTTAGGGCTATAATACCCAAGAAAACAGACCAATCATTCTCTTATATTTATATATACATTCTTATATTTATATCTTACATTTAAGACAAATGTCTTAAATATACAAAAAAACCTTTCTCAGCACTGTATACATCCAGAGATATAAGAGTCATGTTACTGCAAAGTACACAGACAGCAAGCAACCCTATATACATTGAAGTGGAGAATTTGATATGTCAGCAAAGTGATAAAATAAGCACACTCAAAAAAAACAAGAAACGTTGCCTTGTATTTATTTTTTATTTGTTTTGTCTCAATAGGTTTTACACCATTTGCAGGAACCAAAACAACTGACTATATAACATAAAATAGCACATAACATATGCACAAATAAAACATTTAAAATGGTTACATAGAAACTAATAAATCCAATAAGGGCTTCTTTACTTTGCAATGTAGATTTACTACTGTGTTGCAGATTAGAATTATAATTGGCAACACAGCAGTTGCAATAAAATGCCTGTACTAATGTTACAACCAATCAGTATAGCACAAACGCCACAGATCTTTAAGTATCAGGCAATTTGTTGCAAAAAAAAAAAGGATTCAAGACTGCTTCTTTAAGAGCAGTGCACAATTTTGGCCTCGTAATAAAATACCTGGAGATAAAAATATAATGTAAACTACAATTAAAAAAAAACATTAAAAAATGAAGTTGATCAGTTCAGTAGATAATTTACAGCCTTTTATATTTTAGACCTCTCAAATATAAAGCCTTAAGAATAATATACTAAGGTAAGGCAAAGTTTACTGATAAACTTTCTCTGCCAAATTAACAGACTACTGACAAAGTGCTTAATCACTGTTTTACTTTAAAATCATAGTGACGTTTTATGTTTTGACTGTGCAGTGTACACTTAATATATTCTACTTAAAAGAAAATATCTTTAGAGTACTAAAATAAACGCTGAAGAAGACATGCTGAAACACCTGTCACTCAGACTGGTAATTTTACTATTCCAACAAACTTTCAAAAAATCAGAACTGAATCTTTACTGAAATGAACATCCAGTCTGGTTTATACTTTTCATGCAAGATGCTCACTTAAGACTAGTTGTACTAATAGGAATAGGAGATGATAATGGTATTAATTTTAAAAAGATGCCAACTTTGCCATACCCTACAATATACATTAAAAAGAACATAAGTTACATACTTAAGGGAAAAAAGTGCAACCCTACACCCTTCCAGTCAGCTACAGAGCACCTGTTTCATTGATAGTTTGCGCTGTTCTTGGATTTTTTTTTTATTAAAGAGTTCCTTCAACCAGTTCATTTTAAAGAGGCAGTACCAAATAAAGTAGACATTCCTGCTTGATAATTTTGTTGGTGTATCATAGTAAATATTATGTAATCATGTCATATTAGGTGCCATCGGTAAGCCTACCAATTTTATTTTATTTGGAAAACAACAAAACAAAAATGCAGAAAAACATAAATGCTACTGAAAAAAAACATTTTATAATATTGACAAAAATAAGAGATGATTTCAGTATATTCTGCTTTTACCCCTATTGTGGTACAGTGTTCTAGAAAAGAAAACTCAACAATTACGTCATTTACAAAAATACAGAACTTTAGTCATCGCAACTTTAGGTTGCCACAGCAACAACTTGATTTTGTTCTGAAATACTACCATACTACAGTGAAAAGTACATGACTTTTTGGTAAAATGTTACCTATACAATAAATGTTTTTACATAATACAAGCAATTCTAAAACCTTGCTCACACCGTGTTCCATTGTCCTGCACTGGTGATGAAGGCAGTGACAAGTAAAAGATCTAGAATCTTGCCATCAATGGTTTTCAGAAAAAGAACTCTCGTTCCACACCCTCTCCTTATGAACTGATTAAGAGACCAGACCTTCTGAAAAACCAAGAGTAGGACTAAGCTTAGCTTAATAAATTACATTCATCTTAAAATATAATAGGTTACAATATTTTTCTATTACTAATATATAACAAAAAATTAAATTCTGACATAAAATATTTTTTCATCACTTTCCACATCAAAAATTACATTAAAACTGTAACTTTTGTGAAGAAAAATCATACTGAATGAAAATTAAACTTTAGAACAGTGCCTTAACCATGCTGAAACATAGATTTTTGCTGTGGATTGTCTGTTAATCAAACACTTTGAAAATTGTTATGATTCAGATAAAAAACTGCAAAGTAACAATCCGTTCTTAGTGTGATGGATGTTATAGCTAAAAAACACTGTAAAGCATTAAGAAAAATATCAGCTAACAGTATACAATGATAATCAAATATGCGACCACATCCTATTGAAATTATATAGTGATTCTTGCAGACAGAAACCTCTTAATGTAGAAAACAAGTTTGATATAATTTGTAATAAATTGTTATGACTGAATTTCAACATACTAAGTTAAGAGCTTAATGTTTTAATAACATAGTCACAACACGTTTCCTGTATTCTCACTCATTATCAACCACATTTTCCATTGTTAACTACTTACATGTCCTACATTAAAAATGAATATTAAAATATTAAAGAATATTGAACATTCTACCTAAGCTGTCTTGTTTAGTTTTACATTGAAAGTAGCATGTAACTGAGTTAATTGATAGCATTTTCAAACAAAATAGTGTATTAACACTGTAAAACTATAAACCATGAAATGTACAGTTAGATTTCTTTAAAATAACCAATAATTTTTGGGAAGTTTGTTAAACACAATGGCATTTTTCAGAATTAAACTTTTTTTTTAAAAACGTAACAAATCTTGTAAGTATTTTAGGCACTTCTACAATTCCCCCCCAAAACAGAACAACACAATTAGCTTTAAACCTTTCTTTTGAATGTACATTATCCTATTTGGTAAGGTCAGCCACTGCACATTTTTGTGTTATAGTTCTTCATATTTTCATTTTCCTCATCTGGTGGCTTGTCACCTTTGCATAAAAGATTATGAAGGTAGCCAGAGCTCAGACAACAAAGAGAATTTCATTAACCAGAGACTTTTTTTTATCGCATCTGCTGTTCATGGTGATATTCAGTTCAATGTCGTCTGCCTGCAGACAAAACCTATCAAAACTGACAGACACAGCTTGGTGTATTTGGTCAGTCTACCAGCCTTGCTAAGCCCTTGGCACATTACTGGAGGCAACTTGAGACTCCCTAATGGCCAGTGCTCTGACAAAATCTCTTCAAATTCCAAATTCCAGGATTTTCCTCCTCAAGAGTTACTCTTCCCAGATTTGAAAAGCAGACAGAGAACACTTGGGGCAAGCTGAGGGGCTGCTGATTTTATTCTCAATTGAACTTTAGCTTCTTAAACTGACATTTGGAAAATGTAGCCCATGCCTGTTTCGTTTCACAATCACTTTGAAGAAGAAAAAAACACATTTATTATTTTATTTTGGGGTAGTTTCATTCATATATCATAATTTTCTAGCTATTCTGCACCTTTTGAATATGAACACCACATGGAAATGAAATGCCTTTCCATCCCATAAGGCCAAAAGAGAAGGAAGAGGAATAAGAGTTGTGATACCTTGTATGGTTTGTATGGTTTGTGAAAACCACCAGAAGAGTCTCAGCTTATCTGGTGTGACATTCATTTTTTCAAAGAAATAAAAAAAAAAATCAAGCAATCCCTCTAGGCTGATTCACTAGCCAAGTGCAATGGATGTGTTTCTAGGATGTAACCATGAGGGGCTTCCACATGGTTTCCATTTGTACATTGTTTGATACATTAAAGCACTTACCATGAAGTGCTATATATTCTTTCTGACAGTGCAAATCAGGTGTTTTTCTAGGGTGAACCTTGTGAAGTTAGAAAACAAACAACTGGAAAAAGAACAACCCCACATTACTCAGAGAACAGCTGCAAACAATCATTAGAATGAAATCTCCACCTTTACCTATATAGTGTATGTACATTTGCTGATTGTGTGTCATTTACATGTCAATATTTCTTTTTCTTAGCAATACATATATATAATTCTTATATATTACAACAGCACTCAATGTTATAGTTAATGATTTGTCCTTAATAATTATATTTTTAGCATGCAGGTTGCTGAACTTCTAATGATGAAGAAAGGTAGTATTTACAGAAGGGCTGTTTTGGGCTTCTTAGTGCAGCATCTTGACACTCCATTCCTTTCCTGTTGGTTACTTCAGGATGATCTGTTTTGGAACACAAACACCAGGAAAAACAAATTAGGCAACGTCACAGTTTAGAACATGAAACACAATCTAACTTGGTCTGGAAGCCACTGGTGAGAAATGTTGCCAATTACATTTCAGGTAATGTAGAAACCTATGTAATGTGAGACACAGCTTGTGAGAGGAATGATTTCATTGTGGCTACATGTATACCTCCAATTTAAAAAGATGCAAAGTGAATACACGACGTTTCAGAAATGCTGAGAAACAGCCACCCGGTCCATCAGAAAAATAATGGTAAAGAAAAAAACAAAATTCGAACAACACTTTCACTTGTCAAGCGAACAGAGGCTCTGGACATATAATGGTGTATTCTAGCATTGTACTCTGTAGGTAACACAACATTTCCTTTGAAGCTTCTTTTGTTTGCGGTAGATTTAAGAAAATAAAAAGCGACAGCGACACAATGCAAACAGAAGCAGCCCTTGTCCCTGTCACCAGGGAAAGCCAGTGATCAGCAAGGCGTCAGGTTAATTTAGCCAGCTTCACAGCAGCATACCTGCAGTGGACAGTATTTTGAGGAAGAACAGGGGTCTGATTTAGCCATGACCGATGAGTAACACTTCCACTCACTCAGGTACAGGACAGGGCATTAGCAGGTGTAAACAGAAAGACCATGGGAGAGGGGGAGTTCAAGAACAGAAAAGCAAACATTCTAATCATGTATACAGACAGTGTTTAGCTGTGCATCAGTATGAGTGAAAGCATCCATTACAGCCTACTTTTGTTTACTCGATATAACTACCAGAGTTTTAGCATAGCAGAGCCTAATTTCCAGTTGTTGAAAGAGATATGACCAAACAAAAAAAAACAGCAAATACTGTCCACAGAGGCCATAAGGTGTATTTATGGAAAGAAGTCAAAACAGAAGAGTGATTTATATTTGCAAGGAAGTCAAATGTACAGTTAGATTATATTTGCAGCAATTAAGCAGCTAAAATGGTAAGTGACAGACATTTCTGGTAACAGTCCAGACAAGAGTATGAATGCTATAAATCTACAAAGCAGATTAACATCACAACTCTTTAACGCTTATTTTTTACTTGTGCCAGTAATGAAGTTGTAATAAAATAAATTTTGGGTGCTAAAATTATTCCTAATAGACTTATACAGTATATAAGTCTATATATACATATACATATACATATACAGTATATACATCTAGAAAGCAAACTTTACACAATACGTTTTAATGACAAAAAGTTTACTGTAATCTGCCTTCTGCAAAGTCTGTAATACAAATTTGACATGACTCTGACAGCTTTACGGCAACATTTCATTTTAAATTTAGCTTTTAAAGCTAAATATCCATAAAATAAAGCTTCAGAATCACATGGCTTGATACAATCAGGACTTTTAACCATCCATTATAAACTACTTTAATTGCCAGTTGCTTTTAATTTGACAGTCTATTTGTACTCCCAATCAATGGTAAGCCTTCATCAATGCAGCAGGTCTGTAACTTGCACTGTGCAGGTTATTTTTTTCACTTAATCAAGGCCATAGACAAATTATCTGGAAACAGATGAAATGGAGAAAAATGTACATGATTCCAGTATATATCTGTACAGCAGGTCTACCTGGATTTATCAAACTCCCATTCTTTAGAATTTACAACAACAGACCATAAAAGAATAGGATTTCAAAATCCAAAACTCCGGGCAGAGCTGAACAATTTGATGCAGAAACAAAAATCTAAATTCTGTGACTTCTAAGCAAAAGGAAAAAAGATGTGTTTAACAGATCAAATACATAATAGTACATCAGATTCTTACCGTTTACGATGCACATACTCTACTCATCTGATAGTTTTTAATATTTAAACGTACAGGAGTTTTTAAATTTGTACCGTAGTATTTAAGTGAAAGGGATAAGAATACCACTTATAGGTATGACATACACTAATTGCATTTCTGGATTGAATTTGTACCCCCAGTAAATGCAAGCCTACACTACTACCACTAATAATCTAAATGCAAGCCTACGCTACTACCACTAATAATATTATAAAATATTTTTTTAGTTGAATACGAGATATACTGCCTAAGTTTATTTAGTAAGGTTTCAATGCTTAACATAACTGGCAGTCAACTAAAACCCATTGTCATATGCATGCACTCGTGAAGGCTGTATAATGTATTTATATACTGTATATGAAATATTGCCTGAAGAATAACCAGGAGTTCAATGTTCAACACCTACACGTAAAATGAGAGCTATTGTTTGTCTACCAATTGTGCAGGAAAGGTAACAGTAATTTCATTTCACATCAGTAGAGGGAGCTGCAACAGGGCACAGAAAAGTGCAAGAGTGTGCATCATCAGACATTCATATAAACTCCTTTTTTACTAACAAATATAATTCTGTATATTACTAAATCTAAACAAATATTTTACTCTCCCAAGTGAAACACTAAAAAAATTAATGTTCTTATTATAGAGATGAAAATAAACACCATTTTATAAAATGTTGTTTACAATAAAATAAATGCCTAAATGTTTCCCAAGTGGCCTAAAAGTAATTATTAAAATTTAACACCTGAATACATGGCAGATTTCTTTTTGGAAATATTTGTGCTTCTACATTATGATTTCTATGTGAATTTATCATTTTGTTTGCACTTACAGTTCAATGAAGTGTTCGGTTCAAACTCTTTTACTACCATAACCATTAGTAAAATATTTCACAACTCACTCTGAATTATTTTGCTCATAAATACCTCAAGATTAAGTTTTATGCAAAGACAGTATATATATATAAATGCTTTGTGGTTTTTATCAACGGAACCTGTGCACACAACCCATATAAGCTGAAGCTCAGAACACACAAATACAGTGAAACTATATTTATAATAGAAACATGTTTGAGCCCCTTTACAGTTTACAGGATCTTGATATGCAATGACAAGTTTAAGGAATACACCTTTCCACCACAGGAACCCAGCTATAAATGAAAAAATTCACACTCAGACACATCACTGTGCACTATGACAGTCTGTATAGGCAAGCATTTGCAAAGAAGTTTCAAATCAAATGGTATAACCCAAGATCTTCTAATGTTAATATATAACAGAGCTATAGATTTTATTCTTGCATAAACAACATCCATGCAACAAAAGATATTTTTTTTTGCTTCTATGTAGAGTAACATGAAAAAGCAGAAAATTTAATGTCATAATAACAAAATACCAACTGTTCATACTGTATCTGCTTATAGGGGTCTTCAGAATTAACAATAGGAGTCACGGGTTCATCATTCTAATATGTACATTAAATATATATCATGGATCTGTTGTTCCATGACTTACAACACTCAGAAAGCTAATGTGATTATGTGATTGAGAGTTCACATAATGATGTCTGTAACATTTGGATTTTGCTCTCCTTCTGTGTATCTTGATTTTATGAAGTTTAAAATTTATATTGAACATGATGAACACCAGGGAAGTCCACAATGCACAGTCTAACTTCTAAATCCCTTTATTCTATTGTGTCTCTGTTTCAGACTGTGTAACATATACTGGGGTTTCACAGCAGGCTTATACTGTATTTTTTATTAAGGCACAATATGATTGTTTTGCATTATCTCACCATTTTTTGGGGGGTATTTTGAATCCCTATTGTTCTGTCTAGAAGTAAACAAAAAACAATAGGTCGTGGCTTGGTGATTAGGTTAGGTACAACTAATTAGGCCTATACTGTACCACTTTGTACTGATGTAGCTGTAAGGTTGTGGTTCTCAAGAAGCTCAACTAGTAAAGGCACATTAAGTCAATGGGTATACTCCAGGTGAGGGTTAAGCCATGAACTACTGTAGTTGTTAGAGGGATGGCACACAACAGAGCACACTTTGCTGGAACTAGGTGTACTTGACCCAGTCAGACTGTCGTCAGCTTGCTGTGAAACAGTGATTCGTATGACCTGCTGGGATCCAATGAGCTTACAGCCACAACAGTGGAGAACTGCATTAATCCTCCAGTGAATGTGACTTCTGCTCTGATGCGTGTTTATGTGAAAAGTGGGCATGCATGCAAGACCTTCCCTTCCTCCTGAGCTATTGCAAAGATTGCAGTGGTAAAGCAAGTTGGTTAACTTACAAATTGGAGAAAGATCTGGTGAATCCAAATAAAACAAAAATGATGAAAGAACATTAATACTCTCAGCACTCATATCCATCCGTTTCTTAACTGCTTTATCCGACACAGGGTCACAGGGGAGCCAGAGCCTATCCCAGCAAGTAATGGGCACAAGGCAGGGTACATCCTGGATGGGATGCTAGTCCATTGCAAGGCACACACACTCACACCTGGGTCAAATTTCCCAGAAGCCAATTAACCTACAGTATCAGTATGTCTTTGGATTGTGGGAGGAAACCCACTCCAAAATGGGAAGAACTTATAAAACTCTTTCATGTAGACAATACCACAGGAACTGAATCCAGGGCTCCAGAGCTACAAGGCAGCAATGCTAAGCACTGCACCACTGTGCTGCTCATGTTCAAATGCTTTACAAACATTAGTGGAATAGAAGAAAAAATGTTTTCATACAAGAATGTTACTAACAAATCACTGCTATTACCACTGCTCAATCGTTCTGAAAAATACACAGTCATGGCAATCAGGTACTATATGAACAAAACTACATTTAGATTAAATCTGCACCTTTTGTGTCCACTTCCTGGAATTCCACCTAACTGAAGGAATAATACTTTAAATGGGATGGTTCTGTGCCCTTAAGTATTTTAATCAGATTAAAGCTGAGTGATTCATGATTATTTGATAATGTTCTTACATTACCAAATCAGCACTGATATGCCAGTGATATCAAAAAAGTTGCTGAATTAATTATGTGTTGCTGCCCTTTTCTGTTCATGGCTATTAAGATGTATTTTATTACAGTATGTGATATGAACACTATAGCTTTTGGTATTTGGCATTTAACAGTGAAAATACATAGATACATTACTATACTGCACATCTAACTTTATACATTCAAACACAGTGGAAGCTATGAAGATGGGCTTTTGAGAAGTATATAAGGTAGAAGCACTGTGTGTTTATTTTACAACATACAGTATACTGTAAAAACTAATGTTTTTTTATTTGTTATTTTATCATAATTAAAAGCTGTATGGAACTACAAACATCTCTGTTGTGTCGACTAGAATATTGTTGGGATGTCCCCTTCAACAACTGGAGAAGATAAATGTGCAATAATATCAAATAAATATGTAATACTCACAGTTTTATTATAATTATTATAATAATACACAATATGTAAATATACATATTGTTTTATCATTATTATGTATAATTGCATTAATATAATAGTCATTATCATTATCAACTGGTAAAATGTAGAACTGAAATGAACACTACACAGATTCTGGAATCAGTGATCTGTATCACCTGTAAATACAGCTGTATGGATTGGTACGGCAAAATGCTCAGTGTTCGTTTTAGTGTTTTTAACTAGAATATAGAATCTGTCAAACGAAAGGAAAAAAAAAGGTGAAATGCCAGACACTAAATACTGAATTTATATAAATCATTGTTGGGAGTGACTGACACTATGTCCTGCTATCAAAGTCTAATTAGTGTCCTTTTTAAAGCACTTTCGTTTTTCCCACAAAGTTAACTATATATTGACACAGTGAGCCATTCCACAAAGAAACCTCTGTTAATATTTAGCAGATTTGAGTAGTATTGTATTTCTGAAAGAGTAGGGTAGCAGTGAGTTTATCCAATTTCCAAGTATGGAGAGTTTTTTATCACTACTACAGTTGATTACAGTTTTGCCTGAGTGCAACATAAGTCAGTGCATTATTTTGTACAACCGAAATGGCACGCAATAGAGAAAGAACTAGAATAGGTATACTTGCACAATATACATGTAGAATATTATCCTTCAGCTTCATTTTATTAAACTAATATAGTTGATGCAGTCTAAACACTTGCCAGTCACAATCAATTAAATTATCATTATAACCTAAGCATAGGAAATGAAATCAATGAGTAATATGGATTATGCACATTTGAAAAACACTTAAAATACATAATACATACTGACTATAGCTAAACGCTAATTACAGAAAAAATAATACTACAGTTAAACACTAATTACAGGAAAAAATATGACAGCCATGTAAAACAAACCATTAAATTTTTACAAGTACTAATACTTCTTCTGACATCTTCTTCTACAGTAGGTTATGTTTGTTTCAATTGTTACTATAAAAGCAAAAAAATAAATGCATGTAGAAATATACCAGTAAAATGGAATCTAAAAAAGTTATGCATGCAGTGTTTATAACAGTAAAAAATGGGAAATCAAAACATGTTTCAAGGCTATATGCAACGATAGACTTTTTTTTAGAAATCTCAAAGAAGAAAGTGCAATTGCCGTGAATCAACTGTGAATTATGTGTGTGTCAGTATTCGCTCATTTAGTGTGGTTGCTGGGGTTTATTATATCACTTAATTTGCAGATGTGCCTGCTGGGAGAAGGAGGTTAAAATACTGGAGCTCCTGGCATCAGAATCACTGTGGGCTGGCCATCTGAGTGCCTGGTCAAACAGGAAACTAGAGCCCTGTCTGGTGGATTACAGATACAGTAGGTCCTTCCATTTTTAGCTTTTTCCTGAAGGAAACTTTGCTCCTGTTTCTGAAAAGTGCTAATTCCTTCTCAGTCCTTCCTTCAGAAAGCACCCTTCCACCGAAGGGAGAGGGTATCTAAAAACATTTCCTGTGCGTGGTAGGCACGCCTCCTTCCTTTTACAGATGAAATTTGGAATTCAAAGTATGAGATTGATTTCACACTGGACAGACATTTTTCTGAATGCAGATGAAAAGGGAAACTTGGAACATTAAAACAAAAAGTAAAACAACGACATGCAAAATAAATAAGGAAGTAATGCAACACAACTCAACTACTATTTGCAAATGTGAGAACTCTAAATAAGTGCTTTTTTCTCCGCATTATTGAAAGCCCATTAACGAGCACGGTTACGTTTGGATTTTATAAAAAAATATGTTCATAAAAAATGAGTAAGAAAAAAAAGTAACACAGGACGTCCCAAACTGTTATTTGAGGCGACAGTCCTTATTTAGAGCTCAGGGATTTATGAAAGAAAGCTTTAAAAGGAGCAAACCTGATTGGCTGGTGCTGTTGCTGCGAAGGGGACACTTGTGGCAGGAGTTGTTGCTGCAGAGACAGTAGCAGGCGTAGCACTGTACATCATGGGTACTTTTTCAGGAAGGGAACCATGGAAGCAATGACAAGGTAGGTGTAGCATTATGGTAACCATGGCAACAGGTGTGGTATTTTGTTTTTTGCATGGTGAATATTATATAGCGGCAAGCCATCGTTAGGTTAGACCAGCAGATGGCATGCAATCACAATGCAAAGCAAGAAAGCATGGGAGAAAAATAAAAAAAAGAGGAAGAAAGCTGATTACAATCACAATTAAGGAAATTTATCAATATAATCAGTGATTCCCAGAGAAGTTATAAATAGCTTGCAAATATTTAGAAATATCAGTCATAGTCAATTTTTAGGAACGTATGTTTTATAGCATTTCAATAACTGCAAATATTAGAATAATAAAAAAAGGATGTTCAAAAGCTGTTGATATTCATTTTAAAGTTGCTGATGCTTCAATTATCAGAAACTGTGACGTGTTTTCAGTGATACTCCGACAATCCTCTGGGAAACTGATAAAATTTCCTAGTACACAGTGCACAACAAAAGGCAAATTACCTAATATTAAACAACTGATCTGCTTGGAATTTTAGTCTGGTGATTTATATGTTTTTGCTACAGTAAGATTCTGCCTGCAGAAAATGAAGGAACAATCAAAGGAAAAGAACAAAATAAAATAATTGTAATAACAATCATGACAAGAAAAATAACAATAAACACTTGGGTGCTGTCATTATAGAAAAAAAAAGTTACAGAAGACACTGTGATAGGTAAACTGTTCAGAAGCTGAACCTGATCATTCAAAAAATATTCTCTTACAGGTGCATTAAAAAGCAAATTGCTTTTAAATGTTCATTGAAAGTACATACATTTAATTTTTTTCAACAAAAGAAACTTTTTGGGATAGAGCAACATTCACCATTTCTTTTAAAACAACTGTAAGAGATGTTTCTCTTTCCCATTTTCAAGTGATATCAGAAAAAGAAGGGAGGAACCTACCAATGCTGGTAGCAGGAGTCATGCACAACACTGACCCTGTATATCATGCAGTGAGAAGTGAATAAAGGTTAATAAGGGAGAAAAAAGGTTAGCTGAAGTTTGTTTAAAGCATGCCTTACATTTGATAAATGTTTCAATTGTTTCCATTTGGCTCATTTGTAGTCTTTCTTATGCATCTAGTAAGAACGTTTTTCTCCATGGGGTTAAGCAAGACTTGAATGCTCGCCCAGCCAATTCAGAAATGAAGAGGATCACCTCAGGAAATACTACAAATGACCAGAAATTAACAAAGAGATACAAAAATGCCAAATAAACTTCACCCCAGATTTACTGTGACTTTAAGAGCAGAAACATGCAACATTTCCACATGCCCACTTGTAAATACTTCTAGAGATACTGGAATAAAATTAGTAACAGCATTAAGGTAAAGCTTCTAGCAGAATTATAGGCAGAGGGGAAACATGTTGTATACTTATGTTACTGGGAATTAGATTACATGATGGGCATGAAGCTATAACAGTAAAAGGAAGTTCTTCACTGAACAAACACTAGATTCAAATCAGTACAGAAATCTAAGCAGGCCAGGGGCATAAACTGTGAATGACCCCCATTTAATCACTTTAAATATTCACTTTGGTGTTATTTTAACCTAGAGGACAAAGAAGAGAAAGTAACATGCCACTTGATGTGGAATACATTTTATGCAGAAGTGACATAAACAAAGTGTGTACATATGGTATGACAGCATAAATTTCTAATAACACTTAATGACGATAGCTGCTAATGCATTATTTACCAAGCCAGTACTGTAAATTACCTTTTGTAGATACATAATCTGAAGCTTACAGAGCTTACAAGCATTTTA
Source organism: Lepisosteus oculatus (assembly GCF_040954835.1). NCBI lineage: Eukaryota > Metazoa > Chordata > Actinopteri > Semionotiformes > Lepisosteidae > Lepisosteus > Lepisosteus oculatus. Next base: position 6,598,140 of record NC_090710.1, read on the forward strand.
CAAGGATACAACCCAAATTTACATATCTGTCCATTAAGTTGGCTTTTTTTGTCATCAGCCATGTATTACAAAGGTTTACAATGCACATACTGTATAGGAATCAAACTGTTTTGATCACCAAATTTCCTTCTTATACATTACAGCTTGCAGGAGAATATTGGATAATAATATTACATACAATGGAGGTCAAAGTTTAAAACTGTTAGCATCTTGCCATAATATTGTAGACTACATCATATGAATTAATAAAATAACAATGTATAAATGTTTCAAAGCTACTTTATATCTTGTATTGCAAGATGTTTGCTTCTAAGGATTTTTTTCCCATCATTTCTTCTTGCTGCATAAAAACCCACGATTACTTCCATGCATGGCTGTCAAACCACATGGAATGCAAACAGCCTTCAGACAAAAAGAGAAACACATGAGATCCTTATTTCACTTTGTTGCAATACGCTATCTCCTACTTTATTACTCTGCTCTTGGCAAAAAGAAAATAATTTGCACCCTCATGCTTCTGAAAACATCTTTAACAACAACAACAACAAGAACAGATTTAAAAAAATGAAATTTGACAGAGGTTGTTCATCTTAAGGGGTTTCAATTAATTGAAATAACAACCAAGCGTACCTGTGGGAATGAATGCTGTAGGCTGCTGTAACTGTGCATTGGCAAGAGCCTGTTGGTAGTGCAAAACACTGGGGTTAAAGACTGTGCTGGTACCATTGCTTTTTTCAAGTGCTGGTCTCTTTGGTAGGGGCTGCAGGACTCCAGGTGGGAAAGCCTGTTAAATCAGAATGTAACATTAACAGAACAATGTAATACAATTACTGTCACAATCAGTCAAGTCTGACATTTGCAAAATAATTTTGTTTTTATCGAAACTTTACAAAATTACAAAAAAATTCACAATGGTATAGTAATTTTATTTGCACAACAATAGAATATTCCATTCTTAACAAATTACTTAGTTATAATTAACTGAAACCTAAATCACATTCATTCTAAAATCTTATAATCTTTGCTCTCTGAAGTGCAGTATTATGATTTTTTTTTTTTTTAACATAAAGCAACACAGAGAATTCTTCTGGCATCTGAGAGTTATGCTGAAGTTAATTACTCTAGTTTATAATAACTGATGGTAGATGATTCCATACACAAATACTGGATGAGACTTATTGCTTTAAAAAAAAGCCAAATTAAATTCTGTGAGTTGCTACAGTACATTTAAAAAGCTACATGCAAAGCAAAAGGTGAAAGGTCAAAGTACCAGATCTACAGTTGCCTCGAGGGGTCGCTTCATTGCTTTGGCAGTCGACTGAGTCTTTAAATAGCAGGCAGCGAGCACATGATGGCAGTGGGCCAATGGGATTCAAGCGTATTAACATACAGGTAAACAGCAAGCAGAGGTGCATCATGGGGACAGCATTGCATTGTGGATAGGTGAGAAGGAAAAAAAAACAAAATAATCTGAATGCAGTATACCACATACAAAACAATAGGCATGCACATAAACAAAAAAAATTGTTTCAAGGAAACATATTGCTACGTTCTGAATTAGTACGGAAGCAAAAAGCATCTAAGATACCTTTGTTAAAAGCGTAAGAAATTTCAAAGATATATAATTCACAGTACTGTAATTAATAAATTAAGTTTTTCTTAAACTGTTACTTAATCATGTATGCCTTTGTACTAGTTATCAATACCAGATACACTCATAATGCAACTGATTTACATTATATTTTATCATATTGTTTGTCAGAATACGAGGACTCAAATATGTGGACTGTTATAATTTATACACAAATTGAAGGACATCTTTATTCATCATAAAACTACATAGTGGTCCCTAAATATTATGTAGAAGATGTGACCTGCAATGAAAATTAAAAAAGTGAAATCCTGTGGAAAAACTACTGTCATGTTTCAACCTTTAACCTTTTGAATAACAATGAATGCACCATCTGTTGACAGGAGACTACTTGGTTTCCATCGACTGAATGGAATTGATTACTGGGCTTCTAACAAACAATAATAATTGGACCATAATTAGGATTTAAACTACTTTATTGTTCAAATATTGGTTTTTAAGTTTTATTAGTTAACAATGTACTCTTATGTAATGTCATGCCATAAGTAATGAGACAAATAGAGCAGAGGTCATGTTGCTTCTTTAACACACTTCTGATTACGGGGCAAACATTGATGTCACTACGAGTTAAGAAGTAATGTATAAAGGTCAAGATCAGCATCCACTGCATATAAAACAATGGAGGTTCCAGCTGAATGTCCTCAGCTCATAGAATCTTAACAGGTACTTTTCATGTATTGTTTTCAGGAGGGTCAATTTGAGATATTTGTAAGCCAGACTGCTCTGCAAGTGAATCATCATGGCTGAAAGGGCAAAAGAAAAGGTATTTGGCCCAGTCATTCATCAGTTACACTGGAAATGTATACACATTCCTTAGAAGAAATGCTGAATTAAAAACTATTGACATCTTCCCAAAGTTATGATACAAAGCATGTTTTAATGTAGTTTGTTTAAATTCTGTCATGTAAAATGTAGGCTAACTTTCATTAATTGGACATTTCAAGCATATTTCATATATCTGAGATTCAGACTTCACATTTTATAGTTCCCTGCAATTTGAAGGACAACAAGTATTTCTGAGTAATTGCTTAACTGACTGAGATAGTGCTTCATCGCTGAAAATTGTGATTAGCAAGTACTATATCCTGCCTTTGCTTAATGAAACCAAACACGTATTTTTCATAAGAATGTGGAGCTCTGTTTTTCTTGCTTGTACAGTGTAATATTTTCATTCTTGTTCCTATACTGATCTTGTATTTTATTAATAAAAGTATCTTAAAATGAAAACTGTCAGAAAAATACAGCCCTGAATTTTGAAAGAAGCTTACAAGTACATTAAATCATAACTTTTCTAGTTTCATCAGATTCCTTGACCTTTATTATCCAAAACACTGCTTTATTCAGAAACATGTACTGTATGTGCCCATGACCTGTATGTCTGCTGCCTGCTTCCTAGCATGATCATTTAAGAGAGTATCTGTATAGCTTTATAGAGTTCTCTCCTTTTAACATCATGCTTTAATGATATGCAAAACAAAGACAAAATAATAGTGACAACACATGGAATAAAAAATGAATAGAGGGTCATTTTTGTCACCTGTAGGTACATCTTGTTAAAGGCAAACTGCAAATTATACACCTTGTGCAGTTTTGAAAGAAAGACACAATGTCAAAGATAACCCTCCCCTTTTAAAACACAGAAATGGCCATGCAAAATGACTTCTTGCTTACACAAATGGAAATACAATGATGAAACAGGAGAGAGATGTGAGTAATAATTTTGAGCTAATAAAAATGGAGAGTTCAAATTATAAAGCATTATTGCTTCAAAAAGCTTATTATGCTAAGCTTATCAAGCTTGGGAACTGAGTGCACCTCAGGCAAGCCAGGATAATATAAAACACTGAAGACAGACAGAAGAGCAGACAACATACACACTACAAATAACAAAACAATACAACAAAAGCTGCAAAAAAAACAAAACGAGAAGCAGCAGTGCAACAATGCAGAGGGCAGTAGTCTTAGTCACATCTCACAGAATACAGAGTTCTGGAAATAGTGTTCAAAACTGTTTGAAACACATGTCTTGTTAAAGTAAAAACACAAAGATTTTTCCTGCAATGTATTGCAAAGCACAACAGTTTTTAAGTGTAGGTCTAAACAAAGTGTAAATCCCACCAAATAGGTCTGAGGGTTTTGGTTTACTTCAATTTGGGTTTCCCTCTGGCTCTTAGTGAAAAGAATTTACAGTAGCTGTGTAGAGATGTTTGTGAGTAAGAAATAATATAAAATCTGGTGCATCTTTATATTAAATTCAAGACTCTGGCCTAAAAATGTGTAAAAAAGACTTTTACTTTCAAGTATATTGCAAAAGTCCCTTGTTATCTCTGTACATTTCTTTACACAATACACACAAGGGACAGGCATCAGGGATGGTCCAATTCTGGTCCTGGAGGGTCAATACTGTATGGCACTTTTTAACAAAATAAATCGGCTCATTATTGGCTTAACTGAAATAATTGAACAGCTTCTCCCAGCTCTGCATGTTCTAACTGCTGTTAGAAAGTGTGTAGAGATGCTGCGCTCCAGGACCAGGGCTGGGTGGACATTCTTGCATTAGATCAATCTGGACTGGATATTGGCTCTAGTCTCTAGTGTTCCAATTACACATTGTTGTGTTCAGCAACAACCACACTATTAGTGCTATGAGGCAGCCCAGTCAGGAATGGGATAATGCACCCAACAACTACTTATGTTTTTTTTAATGCTAAATGTTTTGTAATGGAAAATCTTGCCACCGAACATGTGCCACCGATACTTGAAAGGCAATATGCCCTGGCACTAAAGTGCAACAAAACAGGTGAAAAAGAAGCAAAAATGCAGCACGCAAGTGGTCGAAGATACCAGTTGCAATACGGAGGGTTGCACAGAGAGAACAGAACACACAACTTGTTTGAAAGTCTCTTCTATATTAAAACAATGATCAGCTGTGGTGCTAATGAACAGAAATCAGGCACACCGTACCAGGATCATGGAATTTAGGAGAAAAACACCAAATGATGTAGACTGAAATTTTAAACAAGCCATTACAAAAGTGGCTAGAAATACAATTAGCTCCAATGGGTTACTTAAGGTGGAGATACAAACCAAACACCCTTTTTAATTTTTAAGTTTCCCAAATAATAACTCACTAGACTTTATTAAGAAATATTTCTTGTAAAGCTGGGCTAACCAGCTAGAATTTAACAATTGCTCATAGCTTTGCTTTTATCTGCACTTGGATGTAAATGTAGATGAACTACCAGTATAATGCATTTTCAGGAATTAAGAATTTTTTTTTCCTTATTTACAGTGTGTTTATAAAAACAGAATATTATTCTTAAGTAAACTTGGGCACCAAAACAAATTATATACATAATTCAGGATGAAAAATATTCTAAATAAATAAGTTGTTACCATGAGAAACTAAAATATACCATTATCCATTTATTACTTTATATATTTTTAAATTGAGTGAATATCTATGAATGAGCTTGAACCACCTGAATTCTTTTAAAGTGCAGTGAACTGTTGAAATATAACATTTTATATTAAACCACCCCGCCAAAAAATAATTTGGAGGGAACTTCCCTTTAAAATTAATAAAAGGGGCATTAATGCTGTGTAAGTACAAAACAGTGCTCCACATTGCTCTCCTTAGAGTATCTACAAAAATTATTTAAAATAATACAACACCAACAAAACAACAACATTCTTTGTTGGATGACTGAACTTCTACTGAGCAGGTCTACTGTATGTACATGTAAATTTAAAAACACCTGTAATATTTTTGTAAGCAGGGTGATGTTTAAAGTTTGTCAGTTTGTTCAAACAATCAGGAATTTTGGTTATAACTCCATAGAAAAATCAAGCAAAAGTGGATCATTTATTGCTTTGTTCAAGTGGTCTAGTCTTTTTAAAAACAGTAAACCCTCTATTTATTGGATTTAACAGACAAAATCTGCTAAGGGGGAATTTTATCTGTAAAATTAGAAACAGCAGATTTTCCTTGCAATAACATATTGTTTACGATGGGTGTTGTTTGTGTCTTGTGTGTGTTACAGAACAAAAAATGATCATTTAAAAATAAACTAAAATGATAACAATAATTACAATATGTAAATAAATCTCTGTAAAATGCAAACGTAAAAAAGGGTAAAAATACTGTAAATACTATGCAAGTTTAAAATTCAGGAATATCAACGATGCACTATAGGGGTAGGTCTATTGCTTATGATGTTTGTGTTTGATATGCTTTAGTGAATTTTACAGTTTATTTAACACATTGTACTGTAAATACATTTTATTTACAAAACATGAAATAAAAGGGCTTTTACTGTATATGATAAAAAAGACACATGAACCATTTTCACTGACTTTGTTGATTAACTATCCAAAAAATAAGTTGTCAAATCCAGAAAGCATTTATATAGTTTATGTCAATTTTTTCATATCATAGTGTGTTTTGGGGCTAAAAGAAACCACTTCTCCCCATTAGTCTGTTAAACCGAGGGTTTACTGTATTGGAATTCAGACTCCATCCGCCTCTATCCGAAATAATTATTGCAGCAGAACACTCTGCTTTATTATCCTGTTTTAGGTAAGACTTTATATGAATGTTGCAGCATAATGGCTTCATAATCCCTTCATAACTGCTACACAACACGTTATAATCAATTCTACAATGCTTAATAGAAACATGTGCAAATGACATGATGTGCATAAGAGGTAATGACATCTACTGTAGCATCGCATCAAATACCAAGAGCTACAAATGATGATAAAATCAATGTCATGATCTCTTATGCACAAGTTGCGTCATTGTCATATTTCCCTGTAGAGCATTATGCTTGTGATTAGAATGTCTAGTGTAGCAGTTATAAAGGGATTATGCAGCAACATTCAAACAAAGCATTACTCTGTTTTTTTAAATCTGATATACTCTGAGGCACAGGCTGAGCCATATTCTAGACAACTGTGCACCACTCTTCCATTTATCACTCCAGTCCTGCTATATGGCCCGTGAGCCACGCGACCCTGCCTTGCTAATGTCCTTGCGGATGTGCTGGGGCTTACCATGGCTGCCGCTGCTGCCTGTGCTGCCACTGCAGCCTGGTTGGCTTGGTGCTGCGCAGCTTTGATTTTGGCCTGTAGGTGTGCAGGAGGGTGGAAGTATTTGCACTTCTCTCTTGAGCAGCGGCTCTTGATGTAATCCATGCACACCGTTACGGTATTGTCACTGGTGTCAATCATGGCGCTGTCGCTGGGGTGAGCGAAGCGACAGTCGGTCTCCCCTCTCGCACAGTTTCCACGCTGAAACTCCCGGCAGACCTAGACATACACCATAAGCACAGAACAAACGCAAACGAGCACAAGCAGACACACAAATACAAAAACATAATCAGGTAGGTAATAATAAATCAGCGTAAAAATAAGCAGTCACTTTCCCAGGAGATCAAATGTTAAAAAATACCATAAATGTTCTGACACAATATAGAACATTAAATGTTTATTAAATGTGTGCAGAAAAATGAATTAACAGATCAGTAAGCTTCTGTCCATTTTAACTGGATGATAGTCATTGTAATCTCGCTTTTCCTTTTCTACTCTCTCAGTCCTCTAAAACCTTACTCATCCTCTCCAAGTGGCTCCACCTTTCTTCTGCTCCAAGATCTACTTTATAATTTATAATTTATAAGCCTGGCATAATTCCAGTCCTCAAGAAACCTACAGTACTATCGAGATATCCCTGGAATTATAAATGTTTCTCTATATCTCTTGATCAAGCCTTTATTCAACAGCTGAGCATTTTATTCAACAGCATTTACATCACATTGACCACTGCTGACCACTCCTTGCTTGACCATTTCCAGTCTGATTTCCATCCAGTTTACTCTCCAGAAAGATTCTGTACTTTCACTCTATGTTCTGCATGTCTCTCCACTATTTTATATCCCCTTTGCCTCTCAGCAGCTTTTGACACTGTTGACCACACCATCCTCTTATCCACTCTCTTGTATTGGTATTTCAGGCACTGTTCTTGGTTGGTTCTGACTGCTCCTTCCGGACATTGCCATGTGTGTCTCTCTTTCCATCTCATCCTCATTAAACAGGTGTTCCACATGGATAAGTACAAGGACCCTTGTTTTTTCTCTAAATATTCAGTCTCCTATTTCTTACCATAGCCACTTTTATGCCTGAGGTGCTGAGAGTTTTCTTTATTTCCCATTTTATAACTGATAGGTCTTTGCAGATATCTAACTTGCCTATCAGTCACCTTCTCCTGAATGTCTTCACGTCACCTAAAAATAAATAATTTTGACCTAATCTATACCCTTCCCCTGTTCTCTGACCTCTCAAAATCTATTTGACTTGACTTTATCACCTTCTCCTCCACTGCCAGGAATCTTTGATCCCTGCCTTTCCTACACTAAGCAGAAGGTTTTCCAGACATGCTCACCATATGTTCTCTTGAACAAGATCTTTTTCTGCCTTTTCTTCACACCCCATCTATCTCTGCCAGTATACAGTTTAGGATCCTGGAACCTATCCTACTGTACATCTCTTCATTTTTACACCCCCTACAGTCCTGTCCACTCTACTTCTGCTGGTCATTTTGTTGTTAATTCACCTTACGATCCTGTCGCTTGTGCTGTGCCTTTCCTTGTCTTGTATCCCTGTAGCTGACCCGGATACCTAGATAGATCAGGTGCACTTTCGCTGACCACCTTCTAAGCCCTCCTCAAGACTGTTCTTTTAGACCCTATATTTATATATTGCTGTAATTTCTATCATTTATGTTGATGTGTTATGCTAACTGAATGCTTTTGCTTTACACCACTAAGTTATGTTTGTGCAAAGTTGATATTTTACAGGTCTGTTAGATCAGAAGCTTCTGCATTTTAAAAGTAAGGATTTAACATTAAAATAAAATTAAAATTAAGTAGTATTGAAAACAATTTAAGACAAATTCCAATTTAAAGCACAAATCAGTAGCTCATAATCCTTTATGCTGAAAATAATGTGATTATAAAATAAAATGTACATCTTAAACAAGTGTAAGCCAATTTATACAGCCATTCAGGCATTTTGTGAAGTCTAGATGTATTCATTGAATGAAAGCAAAGTGAGCCACATAAGTTGCATATAATCTTAATGGGTTTGTTAATCATAATTTGTTTTCCCTCACATCTTAATTTAAATAAAATATTTAATTATCAAGTGAATTAGACATTTTCAGAATAATAATGCAGTAAATACAAAACATAAATGTAAAGCAGGATCAAACCTTTCTTGACTAATTTTATACAGTACAACCTTCAGATCCCTTATTTTTATGCTTACAAATGCCTTAGATTAACATGTTTCTGACGCCATGAGATCTACAAAAACAGACTTCTACTATTTGCCTACCAAGGTAAATTAGAGATCATACAAACCATTTTCATATATAATATTAGCTAGTTAAAGTCTTTCACAGAGGGTGTATTTGAGCAATCAGTATAAAAAGAACTTGTTCAAAGACACGTTAGCTTTATGTGCACTGTGTGCTTCAGGACACAACTCTCTTCGGAAAAGTTTAATTTACTCAAAACAGGCAAACCTTAGCATGAAATGCATGTGCTTATTTTGTTTACCCTGTGCACCAAAGTACACAGATCTCTTCCAAGCTTCAGTCTGGGTACACAATCAAACTGAAAATAGCTATCTTTTCTTTTACTCTTCAATGTATGTTAGGCACGTATTTGCATAAAGGTACCACTTATTGCCGTCGGCATGTGTTTGCAAGTTTATTTTCCATATTTCCCAGGCTGTTCAGTTACCTCTAGCTTGTCTGTCCTCAGTAGTTTCTGAGTGGAGGCAGAGCCTTGCACTGTGACAGGTGGGCTTCCTGGAACAATGACCGGTGTACTGGGCAGCATTTCTGTAGGAACTAAGCCCACGCCTGGTGTCACAGGGGTGAGATAAGGAGCGTAGCTAATACCAGGGTTTGTTCCTAAACCTTGGGTTACGGGAAATGTGGGCTGTGGACAAGAGGGAGAATGTTGATGTCATTAAAATAAGTTTCAAGGAAATTAAACCATTTTCAGGCCATAATTCATAACTTACATTCTGTAATGCATTTTGTAATCTTAAGAATATGCCTGAATTTACCAATATATTTGTCAACAAAAGTATAAATATAATTGATATTGCATGACTGTAACAAAGGCAACACACAGTCCGTCCTATCATAATGAATTCACTAATTTAATTTGTAAGGAAAAAGCATGCAAACTAATATATTGGTGGTCCACCGCCCACCACACACCCACACAGACAAAAGCTGGATAATAGAAGAAGCCACTTCTAGAAATGCAATCACACTGTAGCAACAGTACTTTTAACAGACTTGTTAAAGAGTTCAGAAAATAACTACAGCAGCAATTGCAGCAGTCGGAATAATTTAGTGATAGTTGGTTTGCCACTAGAGGCCACCACAACAATCAAAAAAGACTGGTTTTGGTTTACTTTTGCCTGCACTGTGCACACTAATAGTAAATGGCATAATGTTTTGACAATATATGCATTTTCACAAGAGGTTAAACACAGGGTGTGGTGTACATAAGGGTCAGATTTTGTCACTAGGGTATAGCAAACCAGAAGGTTTGACAGGGGTCAGATAGATATGTTTAGCAAGTGTTTCATTTGGTTGTTTTATTTAATTTAAAATAAAGCAATGGACTTTACTGAACTTTAGGATTTATACTGGATGCCTATGAAGGTCCCTAGACTCCCTCTAACATAGAGGGATCTATACACAAAAGTATGCATAATACTATAATACTAACACAATATAATATTAAATACTTTTAATTACCCCTCAGCATCCACAGATGATTGAATACAAAGAAATCATTTTAGAAAAATTGCATTCTGGGGGCCAATTTTAAATGATTTCTAAATGTCAGCTTGTGCCTGTTATTTCAGAGGCTGTACATATTTGTACTTCCTGTCAGAACCAAACCATGTTACAAAATGAGGCCTTCATATAATGGCCTGTTAAAAAGAAAAAAAACAACAACTCTTTACTGCAGTCCATCTATTGATGTACAAATTAGTACTCTGTTGTTGTCAAAAAGTACAGTTTTCTAAACAGTTCTGTAATCAGACTGGTCCTTTCACGAACAGCAAGAGACTTAGAATCTCTGAAATGATAGGCACGTGTTTATATTTAGAAATCATTTAAAATCAACAGAAAATGTGTCTCGCTGGTTTGACTGCAGCAAAGAACGTGAGAGCACAGTGCTGACTCCCTCCTCATAGCCTGGCTATACGACAATAATTGTCATACTTCAGGGACATGGTGATGCAGAAGCAGAGTAAATAAGGCTGGTGATGTCACTCTGAGGATCTGGAGCAAAGCTGCCACTGGAATAAATGAAAGATTGGTGAGGACTGCCTGTAGTGGAGTCTGGGGAGTGATGGGGACCTGTTAAATGTGTTGCAATGTTTCCTATGTATCTTGTTATTGTTCTGATGTTTCTTGTTGAAATCCAAATGAATCTCAAATAAATACATCTCAAGAAATCTAAAATTAAAATTGCTTTGCAGATTTCAATTTTTGTTGGACAAAAATCAATTTGTATGAAATCACTGGGGGATTCTGATAAGTAATACATTTTATTTAATAAAGTATTCTTAAGTAAACTGGAAAATTAACTGCAATTTAGTTCAGGGCATTAATAATAAGAAAAAATGTTTAATGCTTGATAACTCATGTGAGATATTTGTGTAAAATTTGTTTTAAATATTTAATATCCCAAATACTTTCATCAAGGAAAATGGCAGTATTTGAATGCAAGATCACTTGAGGACAAATGTTTCCATAAGTAGTAAATAAAACTTAAAAAGAGTGGAATTCTGAAGGAGAATTAAATTGTGTGCCTGTTTGAGGTCTGTGATTACTTACCAGTTTTTTTACCATTGCAGATTTTAAATTATAAATGTTAAAAAATCCCACAGTAATCTGCTTTATTGAACACAAGTAAAGCTTCCTGAACATCTTTTTATAGTGAGTTCCACATGGTTTTTGAAAAACTGAAACCAAATCTGAACAACTGCCATTTCAGGACCTCAAACCAGCTGCAGCTTCAACTATTGCAACCACTATAGTTTAAGCACGTTATCAATAAGCATTTTCTTCTGAGTACATTTATAATAGCAGCAGTTCTTTACAAAGTCACCAAATGTAAACACATTATTGAAAAGACATGTTCTGAGCTTAAAGCACACATCTCACATACTGTATATTGCAATTTTAGTTCATTAATATCCCATTGCAAAAGACCAGGATTCTCCTTGAATTCCTGCTGATTCTAGACTCTGGTGCTTGTCCAGGAAAGTTGGGGGCAGCAGAAGCCTCTTGCTGCATTCCCAAATCAACCCAGATTGCAGACCCAGCTTAGGTACTTTGAGAAAGATAAGCATGTTTTCAGACAGAAACACAATTCTAATCTTTTCATCCACGTTGCGAGGAGCCAGAAATCCAGGCAGATTCTCAACAGAGTTAACAGAAAAGTTTTACCCCCGAGACAAGCTCTCTTGAAGAACGTTGGCAGCACTCCTGCTGTGCAGAATGGCTCTTTTTATGATGGGTTTCTTGTTAATTTAGACTTCTGTGATACGTTTATGACGCAGGTTCCTGACCACAGTACACAGTTTGTGTGACAGTGAAAGACACTACTGATGTCAAACCTTTGCCCCACAAGCACTAGGGATCAATAGAGACACAGAACATAATGACTTACAACTGGCTGCATGGCTGTGCCTGGTATCATGAACTGCATCTGCTGAGCCAACATTGCAGCCGCGGTCTTCTGCTGGATGAGGTTGTTTCGTCCGTTTATTTCTAGCTGGGTTTTTAAATGTGCTGGTGGATGAAGGTATTTGCAGTTTTCTCTTGTACATCGGCCCTGGGACAAGAACAAAAGAGATGATTAGAAAACAAATTTACGTTTAAGGCAGTTTTTCGTTGTTTTCATTTTACGAAGAAAGCAGGAGCTTCGGTTGTGCAAAATGCTAATAGGAAAATTGAATTTTAGTATCGCAAAATACTGAACTTCGTAAAATAAAGATCTCGACATTCAAGCAGTCAGATTACATTGCCTCGTAGGGTCCAACACACTCTGTATTTCCAGGCTGGCAAATTTATAAATATCATTAAATCAAAATTTTCAAATTAATTATATACTTAAAATGGTACTCATTTTTAATTACCATGTTAGTTTATCGAAAATTAATCAAACACTATGCTTTCGTACAAAAAAAATAAATATTTAAAACTAAATAAAGTAATAAAAGTAATGGTTAATAAATAATAATAATTTAGAATTAATCTAGAAATATACAAAGTTCTTCCAGTATCTGTGGATCCATTTTTTTCTAGGACTGCTGTGAAACGAGAAAAAAAATGCTAGTATTTAACTGAGAAAACAAAATCCACGTCAAAACAGAGTTTGGAATTGCTGTGAAGGTTACAGTGCTGAGCAGAAAAACTATTTTCACACCCTGTGAGACGCCCTTCTGACACAGATAATTCAGGCAGAAATCTGAACGCTACCTGGGTCATGATCTCCTTGAAACACAAATCCTGTGCCAATTAGTTTTATGCCCTGCATGCTAATCCAATACAGAATGGTATGACCTTCTCATTACAAAGAAAATGCTTTTCAAACCTGGATCACACAATTCTCAGTATAATCTATATTTTACTGTGATAGATAATCCAATTATGTTCTAAGAAAATACCTGTCACTTAACCCTTACTATAAATGAACTAAAGCAGCATTTTCCCTTAAAAAAACATTTTTGTACAAATACATTGCTTAGGAAACTAAAGACTACAAAATAAGCCCTGACAACATTTCATGATAATGTTCTGATTCCCCTGCATAACCATTTACTAATTTATTATTTTATTAAGACTCACATAAGTTTATTTAGAGAGGAATGAGGTGATACCCATGGTATTATTTCTGAACAAAAAAAGTTTTGTTTTACCAGTATCAACAGATTGCTTTAGGAAAGTCTTTTTTTATTTTTGCCTAATTCCATGAAGGCCCACTTTAAAAAGAAGAAAACCACGACATTCTCAAGCTATGCATTAGGACTAGAATTCGAATTTCTGGTTACTTCTTCCTCAATTATTTTGGGCAATACACCCTGTGGATCGGAAGAGTCTATACCATATATTCCCAATCATTTTTGGACCAATGCCTTTTTTTTTCCAACAGAAAAGATAATGCTTTGAAAGATAACAAAGACAACAGTGCACATTCTTTTCACACTCTCCAGGATATGCTGCCACCATAGATTATATTTCAAAGACTGCAAAAATCACAAAACTTTCAAGTGTGCTCATCATGTTTTGTCTCAATTTTCAGAAAGATCTTGTGCAATCATCTAATGCACAATTATCTAATATTACACTAATGTCTAGGTAACAGTCTCACTGTCATTTGTCATTCAGTCTGACAGCAGCCAGAATTTAAGGAATGAATGAACAGAGGCATAGTGTCACATGTACATGTCAACAAGTCTGTATTGTGAATTATTTACTGTTGCTGTGACAGTTGTGTACAAAGTTCAGTATTCTCAAAGGTAAAGGGCTGACATGACTGAATATAGGTATGAATTGTATATATATTTTGGGTGCATTAAATAACATCGCATTGGGTTCAGTATTGACAACTGTATTTAAAAATGTATTATGGCTTTATTGCATTCATCCAAAAATGTTCTATAATTTTTACACTTCATGAATTTTTCATAATGAATACAGGCAGCAATCAGAAGTGCAGAACGCTTTATTATATGATGATATGTTCAGCATTGGATCTAAAAAAATGCTGAAGCTTTTTTACTCGATTAACAATTACATTATCAAAAACATCACATATTCATATACTAGTAATATCTTGTCTGACAAAGGTCTTGATTTTAATCTGTAACAATACACAGTATAATGCTAAAAATGAGAGTACCATTCCAAACAGGGGTTTTGAGAATTAGCTGTTTCTGTATTAGACCTTATCTACTCTCTGAAACTTAAAAGGAGTATTTAAGAGACATATTTGTCTCCTCCAAAAATATTGATAAATAAATTGTTCTGTTTTTCCTGAAATAAATATGAACACAATTCTGCAAATGGCACATGGAGAAGACATTAGTGGTCATCCCCATTTCAGCTGTCATACATTAACATGAATTCAGTTCCGAGAATAGACTGCAATCTGAAATCCAGCTTGGGACAACTGCTGTTCACCATCAGAGAGGTTTGATTTGGGCGGAGCTACAAAACTTGCACAATAATAGAAGTGACCAGGAAATACAACAAAAACTAGCTTCCATAGGAGCAGTATGAAAAGCTGCTTTGAAGATAATCACAAGCTTCTGATGCATGTTATTTCGTTCAGCAGGCAATGTTGTGTGGACAGTAGACAAGAGGATACAATTAATACTTGTATAAACAATATCTAAGAAGTAGAATAGTTACAAGTAAATTAAGTGACTTTTCACATGTACTGTACATAAAGACTGTACATTAATGTGTATTCAAAATAAAAATTCTAAACAACAGAACACAGAAGAACAATATAGTAACTTAAGACTTTACCCCTTCAAATCTGCTATAGCCTGTTACATTTCATTAAACAAACATTACAGGCTTTCTTCGTCTGACTACAATGAAGTTTCTCCTCCCTACTCTCTATGTCTCAATGTCTCAATCAACTCTTATACTCTTACCTGCACTACTGTGACAACACAGGGGTCTCAACATTCTCTGAACTAGGGTTTGTACTTTTTATTATTAATTTATTAACTGTTTATCAAGTGTGATATATAAGAATTTAATAAATTAGCGAAAAATGAGCAAAATTAGTAATGTTCTAAGTTCGGGTACAACATGGGGGGGTCAACATAGTATTTGCTGATGCAGTTATAGTTCTTGATGTGGGAAGAGGTATGCTGGTTTCAAGAATCCACATCATCATAGTATGAGCAGATTCTGCTGTTCTTATTTACATTTTCTAGTTAAATAACATCGTTTGTACAGTTTTAGTCCCTCTCCACCCCACATAAAATTTTATTTTAAAGAAAAATACTATTTATTTTGGGTAGAAGACAAAATCCCATATGAACACAAGACACGAGTCAGAGGTGTCTGCATTACTTGAGAAAGTAAAAGCCTGTGACTTCCTGTGTTCTAAAATTTAGAAAGGAATTGTCCTTAACATAGTCAGGTGGAGAGGCAACGTTTGCAATATGGATATAGTGCTCACTATTTTAACAGAAAGGAAAAATGCAAATAAAAATTAAAAACCTAGAGAAACAATTATAGCATGTTGTTGCAACAGATCAATATTTTCAGATGACCTGCTGTCTGAGCATATTTTGACAAAATGAAAATAACATAGAATTGCTTAATATTTTCTAGTGCAAGCTTTCTTGCACATTTAGAAGACTTATTGAGATTGCACACAGCACACTAGATGACTAAAATAGGACAATATGTTGTAAAGTACAATATTTGACTTACAGGGCTCATTAATTGACACAAGAGCCACAGAACCAGTACAGGTGGAATATAAAAATTACTCTTATCTGACTTTTTTATTTGAAAGTCAAGGCATCCTTAAATAAATAAATACACAGATCCATGCTTTGCTTTTTGTGTTTACAAATCCCATGCTGCTTGTAAAAGTTTCAGGATTCTTAAATTTGCTTATGAATGATTTTCAAAAAAGTTGAAAAGCCTTTTACTGGTCCATTTGTTCTACAGAACAATGATGCATTATGAATCAATTTGATTGAAAATGACATTCACAGTACAAAGGAAATTATTTAAATTATAAATGAAAACCAATGTTCTGGAGAAATGGGAAATGGGCACCCATTCTTTCTTAGCAAGAAGTGAAAATGCAAAAAATATTGTTTCTCAAATTACTCTCCTTTGAGGCATGTTAAACTTTCTATGGAACTCTGTGAAATTTGAAGCATATGATTCAGACTGCGTAAGACTGCATTAGTCATAATTACACATGAGGTAACCTTCTGTTGCCAGCACTCTTCAGCCACACAACCAGGAATAATTATTACACATAGTATTTATCTCACAAGAAAGTTTTTCCATTTAGATATTTCAGTACCCAAGGATTTGAATAGTAAAAGAAAATTATGACAGGATAAAGGGGTTGTCCAATGATGAAATGAGAAGACTAGAAATGCAATGAAAACTGCTGCTTATGAAACCACCATTAGTAAAGCCAAATCACAACCCTCATAAAAGATTCCAAAGTTAAAAATAAACGACAATTTCCTACTAAACCAACTAAACCCTCAGAAGAAAAATACACAAATCAAGAACCAAAATAATAACATCTTATCCATTAAAATTGAATGCTAAAAATAACACTGCTAACATTTATGCAGGGTTAAAAGCAGAACCATATCTAGTGTATCTATTGCTATTATCATCATAACATAAGGTAACAAAATATGTTATTAATGAAAACTGGAGAATGAAGTATTCAAACAAATGCATTTTTCTATTTCACTGGTTAGTTTTATTACTATCTTCAGATTCTTTTTGATGATATTATGAGAAAAAAAAGGGTTTTAGGGAATGCTTCATAGGCTTTATAGTGCCTTCCCTTGTTTTGGAAGTAAAGTTATTCTGAGGACCATATTGACTCTTGTATGGTAACATCCTTCAGGTCTCCAAAGAGACAACTTGAAATCTATTAATAGGAGTAAAGTATTTCAGCGGTCATGGGTTCAACAGGTTAGTGATTAATCAGACGGACAGAGGTGACACTGAGGGAGTGTGTGTAATCCTAAACGAACTAGGATTATTGAGCTGTATTTTAATAAATGGCTTGAAAATACTGAACTGAAAGAGGCTTAAAGAAAAAGCTGAGTGGCCACAAACTGGCCCTGAGCTTGCCAAATTGAGGGATCTCTTCAGAATAAGTTCCCAATCTTTTTGTTAAAGCGACTGAACTACAAACTCATTCAGAATAATCCTGCAGTCTGCCACACAGCATCCATTATTCTATGTGTGCTTGTCCTGCTCACAACTGCTGTCACAATTTGAAAGACTTAATCACATAATATTCTTGGAGAAGTCCAACAATTGTTCTTCCTTTTGCACCAAACTGTACATTTAAAAACTGAAGAATGTACATGTACTGAACTGATGGCACTGAAAAAGTAATTAATATAAATTGACAACAACATATTATGAATCTAAAATATTATTATTTAAAAACAATAAAAGGTAAGCACTTAAAGGGTCTGAGCAAATAATTGCTACAACGAAAAACTTAAGAACATAATCTGCCACTTGTGTCGATTTTTTAAAAATTGTAAGTCATTTAGTCCTAGTAATTTAAAATGTAACGATCAGTAAGATGTGTATTGTAACTGTTTTTTCCCTTGGATTTTCAATGTAATGGTTCATTTTAGTCAGACATGTATTTCTTTCACTGTCAATGGGGTATCATTCCCATATTGGGGGAAAAAACAGATTAACAGTCATGTGATTTAGCATCTAATTTGATGTAGTGATTTATATAGGCAGGACCCTCAGAAATACCAGAATTTAATTTAGAAGAAAAATAATAATCCATTAATATTATCATATATAATATACAGTAATAATACATAATATAATTGTGATAATTGCCCTACTGCTGGACTGCATATAACTGCAGAAACACTAGAATTTAATTTAGAAAAAAATAATAATTCATTAATATTATCTTATATAATAATACATAATATAATTTTAAGAATTGCCCTACTGCCCCACAGCAGATCAGGTGGATAAGTGAGAACCGGTTTCACCAACGGAATTTAGGGAGATTTTTAGGAAGCCAGATTGCACAAGGTCAACAACTCTTTTCTGAAAAATGCCATGACATTGACTATAACTACTTTCTTGACATAAGTCCTCTGCTCACTAAGAAGAACAACCTGGGTGCCATCTTTTCATGCCCTTTCTGCTTTATCCATTTTGAATGAATGCATTAGCATAATGTTATTGCACCAGCTGCGGTCAGTAGAATATTAGTTTCAGAAAACAAGGTTCTGGGTAAAAAAATGTTTTCTTCATATCACTTCTCGAATACATCAGCTACTAAACTGATCATGTATTGTTCATCATGATGCTAGTTACAGGTACAGTCAAAACTGATTCCTTTTCACTTTTCTGGTTAAAAGTAATGTCTCCAAACTAAACAAGATGAGACAACAAATACTACAGTTGCACTCCTACAGAAGGAGTCTAGGTTTCTGCATTTGACTCAGAATGTTAAGGAAACTGCAACTACAAATCTGAGAGACAGCTATGAACTTAAAATCGGCATACAGTATGTTGAGGACCTGAGTGGCAGAAACCACAAGAGATTGGAAGCTGAAACAAAACAGGTTTATAAGCTCCAGAGCCAATAAATGCAACTGAACCCAAGAGAATTTCCCATCTCCCGCAAAAATCTCAGTAAACTTCACTAAAGTCAGTGCACAAATACAGTAAGTCCTTTTGTTCTGGGGTTAATGGACTACAAACCTCGCAAATGCTGTTTCAGCTCTCTGGTTCATTCCACAAGGCTCATGTTATCCATCACTAAATGTATCTTTTCAATTGAATGTACTACCTCTGTAGACATTATGTTTGATATTCGCCTGGCTGTTAAAGGCTGACAGAATTCCCTGACATTGTTCAGGCTCATGTAGTGTTATGTTCTCTATCTGAGTCAGTGGGATATATATCCTGGAAGGAGGAAGAGGAAGAGAAGGAGAACAAGAACAAGAACAAGAAATAAAAAGAACAAGAACATAGAGAAGAGCATGGAAAAGAAGAACAAGAAGAGGAAAAAATGAAGAACAAAAACTGAAATCTGAATATACAATAACATGACAAAAAAGACAGAAAACAAACTGAAAACAGCATGTAAAACACCTGCTAAACCACAGGGCTACTTCTGAAAACATCATCCATAGTCAAAACGAATTACTGGATATACTGATTATCTTGACATTTTGTATATGTTTTATTTCATTTGAATGTGGGCAAATAATTCCTGATCTATACTGAGCATTCGAATCGTTAACTTATGAACAACTGCGAAGGACTGGCGTCCTGTCTCAGGTGTATCCTGCCTTGCGCCCAATGCTTTCTGGGATAGGCTCCGGGCTACTGTAACCATGAATTGGATAAATGGTTAATAAAAGTGATGTGGTAGTGTGGTGCGACATGTAAAGAAAATATTTAATATACAAAGATTACATTCCAGCTATATTAAAACAATTGCTCAGTGTATTTTGTGTGTATTTTAAGTCACTATCTTTCCGAATTTTTTTATATTTAAATTCCTATACTTTTTTGAAGTTCCTTTGGAGAATAATCCTGTTGCTTCCTTCATACTGTACAGTGGGCTGCACACCTATTTATATTGGAGTTTGGCGAAAGCAAATGGTTTCTCCATAGTATGTGCACCGATGAGCATGCTTTGGATCATGTTTGATCCTTATGATTCATGTCTGATTTACACTTTGACATCTTATTTTTTTACCCAATGTTTGTACAGCTTGTGCTGTGCTCGCTTTTCTGTGTCCCCTGACAATGACAGTAATGAAACTGCTTTCACTCCAGAACGATTTCTTTCCGTGCTGTCCCTTTGAAGACACTCAGTTATTTGAATTTATGTAATCCACTGAACTGTCGTTTATCGTGTAGCATTTTAAGCCTTTTCTGTTTAACAGTAACAACCACTGCATAAGGTCACTCTTAAGAGTCCTTTCACCATTTTGAAGGAAAAATCTAAGTATTCTAAAACCAGTGGCAGACTTTAGATTAACTTCTCTTCATTTTCCCCCTGTAATTACAATTACCACAGTGCTAAAATATTTGTAAAAACATCCTTATTTATAAATCTGACAAACTGTTTGAAACTAAATAATTATTGGGGCACGTCTGGCAGACAACATAACGCCATCTATGTTAAAAAAGCAGCAGCATTCCTGGTCAGGGTCATGAACAACACAAGGCAGGGCTTCATCTTGGCCAGGACACTAGTCCACTGCAGGGGACATGCATTTTTGCAGAAACCAGTTAGGGACACCAATTAATCTAACCAGAGTGGTATTGCAAGGGGGTGGATCACTTGGAGAAACCCACACAGATCTGCAAGAACAGGAAATTTCCACATAGCAGACACCCCAAAAATTCCATTCAAGCCTAACTCCCAAGATGGGGGCAATTGGAACAATTACAGCCAGAGAAAATGCTGACGCTTCCTTAAAAGCTGTCTGAATAAACACAAAGATGCAAACTTTTCTTTGGTATTTAAATTCAATAGGAAATACTACCAAGAAGATGTAACAGTGGGCTTATTTGCACAGGAAAACAGCCTGCCTTTCATTAGCACTAAGCCTTTGGCAGATAGCTGTTTAGAAATGACAGGTGTATCAGATAAAAACTTGAAATGCAAAAGCTTATATTACTTGTCCCAAATGCAAATACGGACTGTGTAGTGAGACATATGGTACTGACAGGCTCCCATCAAACACAATTCTAGCTGTAAGGGAATTAGGTTTCCCTTTTCCTCATAAGGCTCTCACTGCATTATACTGTCTTTTTAACAGTAGATGCGACACTTTGATTCCAAATTATTTTATTTTACTTTGCTCAATCCCGCTACTATAATTTAAACAGAAAAATTTAAATAATCATCATTATTTATTTTTTATGCAAACATGGTATCTATTGAAATCATCAGAATGAATATAATACTTGTTTCAATATTTTCCCAATGGTAATTAGTATGCATTTGTTTCTCCACCAATAATCCTACAGATGGGCTACCAGCACAACTGTTAACACAGTTGTGATTTATATGCAAGAGCTAGTGTTCTTTATGCTTAGGATCTCTTTCAATTGCAAGAAAACTGCTTATTGTACAGCAAACCCCTTGTTCTTACACATCTGACCAGTCTGTAACAAGCATATCTCCATATCTGTCTCACATTCAGAACTAATAGCTAAGCTATACATATTTGAAGGGCAGCAGAATTACTCTATCAACAAGCACTCCTATAAACAACACAGAACAAGATGCACAGGCAGTTAAACCCACTACTTAACCTAGATTATGGATCATTCCTTATTAAATCAACTGCCAAAAGCCTTGACCTGCTTTGGTTTTAATAAAAATTTCAGTGCATGTTTGCTTTTGGGAGAGATGGTTACACTGTAATACCAGTTTGTGTGCCCATAGCTTACTCTCCAGTTGAGACAGAAAGATTTGGGTGGAGGATGGCATGGAAGCATAGTGGTTGCCATCGCTGCTTTGCAGCACTGAAGCCCTGGGTTCAATTCCTACATTGCCCCTTTTGTAATGGGTTTCCTCCAGGTACTGCGGTATCCTCCCACAGTCCAAAGACTGGCTATGTTAGGCTAATTGGCTTCTGTAACTTGGCCCTGATGTGTGTGTGTCCTGTCCAGGGTGTACCCTGCCTTTCCCCTGCTCTTTGTCAGGATAGGCTCCAGCTTCCCTGCGATCTTGAATTGGAAGAAGCAGTTAGAAAATGGATGGATGTGAAGAGCTAAACAACACACTAGTAAGATCACATTTATAATATTGTGTACACTTTAGATAACCACCAGAGTGATGTAATGCATTAACAGGTTCAGTAAAATGTCCTACACTGCCAGGCTAAAGGAACCAAATGTTTTAGTCTTTGAGAGGAGAAGACTAAGCTAAGCTGAGCTGTGTATTAACCGTAAAATCAGCTCAACGGGCATGAAATATCAATAATTTTAAACTAATTTATAACATTTTTGGGAGCGTGCCAGGTTTCAGTTGGGATTTCTTTTATCAAATTTATATGTCACATTTTACTATTGATCCGTAATTCATCTGTGTTACACTTCACTTATGTTACTAGGCCAACTTGGCTAATTAACTTTGACTAATTAACGTTTGTTACACCTGCTTCAATTCACTGCAGCTGCAGGGCTATAGATCACTCTACTCAAATAAAAATTACATTAATAGCTATGTAGGATTATATTAGCTAGGTAACTGCTGCACTAAAAAGATTCATTGTAAAAAGCTGCATTTTGTTTTTTACCCCGCTGTGATCCAAGAGCACTTTCCCCATTCATTTATATATTATGCTGTTTCATAAAAAGCAGTCACTAAAACCTGATTTAACAGGAGAGCATACCCCATCTTAAATTTGTTTCCTTGTAGTAAATGTCTAATTGTTTCACTTCAGAAACTGATTGTCTCTATGCTGTGCCTCAAAATGAAACTAGCAAGCAATGTGCTTAGATAAGAGTACTGGGTACTGCATATTAAAAAATTACAAAACCATAAAGTTGTGTGATTTGACCCTGGCGAGGTCAGATGTCATAATCATATTAACTTTTCTTCTTAAATTTGACAAAATAGCAAAACCAGTAAGTATCACAAGACTGCCCTATTTACAAGCTTTACAATGTCATCAAAAGAATCTATATGATTGCGTTATTTGGTAGGTTATAGGCATAGAAAGGTCTCGGAGGAGGATAGGGGTGTGGCAGGGTTGAAAATCGATCACCTTCGAAGAGCACACAAGAAAACATTTTTATGTTTTCTTGGAGGTGAAAAGGAGGTGAAGTAAGAAATGACCGTTTTTAAACTGATTTCATATTGAACAACCCTTATATCACTCTTGCTCATGTTTGTAATTTCCCTTCAACTCAGAATTGCTAGAATGAAAGAATGAAATGCTAAAGAACATACTAACAGTTTTTACACTGGGTAAAAACAGACACATTGCTGCCTAGTCTCAACGGTCTTCCAACCCCACACCTAATACTCAAATACAGAAGGTTCTAGACATCTGTGAATTTAACAATCATAGATTTGCTT
This sequence comes from Lepisosteus oculatus, assembly GCF_040954835.1. Lineage (NCBI taxonomy): Eukaryota > Metazoa > Chordata > Actinopteri > Semionotiformes > Lepisosteidae > Lepisosteus > Lepisosteus oculatus. The sequence goes on from NC_090710.1 coordinate 6,621,732, forward strand.
ATTCGCAATTCGGTCTGACCGACAGTGTCTTGAACAGTTGAAAAAGCAGAATGGGATGAAGGTTGTTAACTGCAACTTTTTAAATTAGAGGCGCAAACTACCAAGATCCTGAGACACATCTAACACGTGAGTGAGCCTCTCTCTGTTGCCTGCTTGGTACCACCTTTCTATATTGTAAGGAACACTCCCAGTCTGTGTGAACAGCATGGAGAATGACAGGCTGGAGACGGCTTTACAGGCTCTCTGACAGTTTTATTGCTCGATTCATTACAGGGGGGCATGCTAACCACAGAGGCAGAGAAAGTGTAAGCTGGACACAGACCAGGGTTTCCTCTTGTTTATTTTAGCTGGTTACTATTAGTTTGTTATTGCTTTTGGTTTTTTTTTTTGTTAAAGATGTAATTGGTAAAATTAACTTTAAAGCTCATGCATTAGTACTTTGAATGTCATATAAGAGAGGGTTAATTGGGTCTTTTAACCATAGTGTACGTACTACATACTATAGTATGTACGATGGTATAGAGGTGGACTGTGTCTACTACTGTACTTTGGATAAAACTTTGAGTGATTCAATAAATATTAAAAATTCTATACGAATATGTATAAAGACAGGGCCAGGAAAAATGAAGAAAAAGGAAAAGGAATAAAAATACCTACAGTACAACAGCAGTGGTAGGGTATTTATAGAGTTTAGGTAATAGTAAAATACGTTTTGCCCTTTTTTGTACACTTCTTTAAAGCAATCCTGAAAAGTACTCTGAAATAAGAGCACATCTTTCAATACTTGGAGCAATACTGTATACAGGTATGTACAGTTAACAGTCAAAAAAAAAAAGTGGTCTGTATGCTGCATTCAAAAGGGGAATTTAAGACTGATGGTGAGAGACGCAGAAGGCAGCCAAGGATAAGGGGAGCTCTTACCCTAAACAATTAAAAGCTCTTAACAACAAACAAAATGTGAAGAGAAAAGACAGAAACTGATATGCGTTAGCTCAGACAAGCATTCAATAAACAGTCTAAAAAAACAATTATTCAGCCCAGGGCCTTGGGTGGTGGATAGCTAGTTCTCAAGCGAGGTCAATCGTATTTCAATATTTCAAATTAGAAACATTCAATAAATAAAACATGTTAAAGGTCAGAAAAATATTCAATATCAGAACTAATTGCCCAAATAATGCAATACAGTGATACAGTACAAGTTATGAAATCAGAAAAAAAAGTTTTATATTAATCTCAGAACAAAAGGGTGAACATGTTTGAACATGCTTTATTAAGATAAGGCATAAGAGTGCCCTTTCACCAAACACAGTTGTGCAGAACAGTTTTTTGCAAAGCCTTTCATAAACCTTTCCACTGATAGTGTATTTCATTCAGCCAAAAGTAACAACATGTAAGCCAAAAACATTTTTTAACCAAAAAAACCTCCAGTTTGCATATTCTAAAATACCACATTATAGATCATCATCTCTTCACAACCTAGCCCTAAGAAGAACTTTTTGAAAATAACAATTAAGAGTGTCTGCACATATCATGTGAATACAGGCAACAGACAATGGCTCAGACATGGCCTTTACAGTGTATTCTCCAGAAAGAGCCGCAGCGTGACAAGATGTTCTGAATCCAGTGAGGATTCACTTAGCTGTGGCAACGATGCCCAAGGTGTTGTGCTAGGGACAGAATCTGTTGTGTTTCTGTGCGATCTGCTGTGACTGACATAAAGCACCCAACACCAACCTGTCAAGCTTCCATGCTCAATCAAGGAGAGCTGTGTGTTTTATTTGCACAGAAAAGTCCTCATTTATTTAGACTGTCCCCATTCTCTGAGATTTTCAAAGTCAACAATTTAAAAAAACAACCGGGGCACTAGTTAAATTAAGCTGGGACTGTAGTTTAATTAAAAATTCAGCAAGGTGACATGAGCCTTTAAAAGTTATAAGATGTTTACTGACAATTGTTTTTTATGCACATAACAGACTGTACTGTGACGACAGGTAATACATAATAAAGGAAACCATAATTCTTTCATTTCCTTATTTTTTCTGCATACAAAAATGCACATTTATTGAAAATATAAATTTTATGCAATAGGAAAACGATCTACAGTTAGATATACTGTATTAGAAAATGGCCATCTGTAAGCAATCAATACTATCAAAGACAAAATGCACTTAAACTTTATGCAACTGAATTATATTTGTGTCAGACAATTACATGCTTGCAATAACTGCTCTGTAAAGCGGTTTGAGTGTATTTGAATTATTCTCTGTCTGTGTATTTAATCTGTCTGTTCTGTTTTGCTAGAAATTCACTCAGCTGACTGGGAATCACTGTCCCACTTTACAATGCGGTGCCTCATATTTGCTGCTTTGTTCTCCCTGAGCTCAAAAGCACCCGCGGCTGTGTGTCTACACAATGGTCTTACACGCCCTTCACCAGACTGCCCTACGTTCTGCCTGCGGCCAGCGCCCAGCTCTCACCTACCCTAACTGGGACGCTGAGCTTGTAACCAGCCTGGACTAGGGGATAACCATAGTACTCGGACTTTTGTTTGGATACTGCAAGGACTGCAGAAACACAAGGACGCACACACTGTAGGTGCATATGCATATTTAACACAAAAATGACATGTTAAGTGATGGTATGGGATGAAAAGGTTGTGTGATTGTCTGGTCAGGCCACCAGGGCACTGTCATCTGACCTATTTTCTGACAAGTCTTTCCAAGACATGCTTTAAAACCAGGGTATGTGGGTTTTAAGAAGACAAAAGCAGACAATCACTGCCTCACAAAGGTAATTCTTTACAGGTGCAACATGAAAAGACACAGATTAATGTACCTTTAATGCATTTAAGTATGTTAAAAAATTCATTTCAATGAGAAAAGTGTTCACACTCCTCTTCTATTAAACAAAACGCTTTGCTCATTGATTTATAATGTGTGAGCCAATAAAGCTGTCAGACTACTTGAAATGTTAATGAAAATGCATTAGTACAGAGATGACGCACTTCAATTTTCCTATCACACCATGTTTAACTTTCACATTTATTTTGTCCATTTTGATGCATTATAGAAACTTTTGGTTTCACTAGTGAGTTTATACATTTTCTACAAACCCTTATACAGTCCTTTTATCCAGTTCTAAAGCTGCATTCACTTCAGGCTTATCACGAGCACCTTTACCATAACTCTTTTGTTTGCAGTCTCTTTGTTTTTAAGATAAGTAATACTTAGAAACACTTAAGAATATTTGTGTTGTGTTACAAAAGCACATGCAGTACCACTCTCAAGCAACCTTCAAACTTTGAGAATGGATCACTGAACTACCCTTTAGAGACGGAACCGCTATGAAAATAATTGTGCGGCTACAACTGTTTTTTTGGTGATGAAAGCCAAGGACATGTGCATTTCATTAGGCCTAACTTCTTAAAAACGTACAAAGTTCTTACAAAGAACTCCAGAGAGGTATAAAATACCCAGAAAATCACTGACTTGCCAAGTGACAACTCCAGAGCTACTGAACCAACCTACCATTTGCTGGAAAGATCTAAGAAAACAGATCACTTAAGGGTGCCCTGGTGTTCTGTACATTCTCATTGTTGAGTTTTAGGAACACAGGAAATCCACAGAATGTGTTTTTGTGAAACTTGTAATAAAATTTGTCTATCACATGCAGACAATGTCCTCATCTGTTTGAAAAGGCTGAAATAACATACCTCCGGAAACTGGGTTTAAACAAGAATCTGTCAGCTGTCCTTACCTTTATGCTTCACTACTTGAAAAATCACAACCTGTACACCTTTCACGAGCCCCTGTGCTCTGTCAAAATCACTTGCTGCTGAACAGAATGTTTTTTTGTACTTTCTACTTGACAGGCAAATCAATTCAATTATATGCCATCTTGTTGACCTTTTCCCTTTGGTTCTCCTTCAAAATTCTGTAAATTCTGTCACCAAAAATGTGTCTAGTGAATGAACTGAATGAACAAATATATTTACACTGAAAATATAGTTATATAAATGATATGTTTGGTTTGGGGAAAACAGTACAATGATTCAAAAGTCATTTTTAGGTAATTTTATATGGAGCATTTAAAAAGACAACTACTGTATATATAGATTCTGAATTATGTTAATCTGACAAAAGTAAACAGTACCTTCAGTCTACATGCTGTTACAAAAGATCACAGAAAAAACTAAGTACTTCACAAAATGTTTCTTCATTTTGAAGCCACTGAAAAATTGAGAACTACTAGGGATACCAGAAAGAAGTACTTGCACACTGTATTTCAACAAACCAGTTTATACTCCAGGAAGCTCTTAATGGACATTGCTGAGGTATTGTCTACATGCACACTGCAATACTGTATCCACATTATGCACATAGTCTACAAAAGCAATTGTTTAATTCAAAAATGATGGATCACCCAACCTACAGAAGGAAAAGATTAATCAGTAACTGATGTCTAAACACAAAATTTAATGAACAAATAACCGTGGAAGATTCTGCCCTTATTAGCTGGATTCAACAGAACAGAATTCATACAGAAATTAGGCCAGCACAGTGCAATTAACATCAGAACCTGTGTGCCAAGAGATAATCATGCCAAATTGTGTAGTTTCTTTATACATTTTTTCTTCATGTGTCCCAGGCATTTTCCTTTGCTCCTTCTTTAAAGGCAGAAATACCAGGTTTGCAACAACAAAGCACAAGCAATAATTTAGAATACGTTGGGTAGCAACTGCAAAAATTACCCTTCATGAAACTACCTTCAAAATTTCCTTGTTTTGTATTACAAAATGTGACCTTTAGTGACATTTTCGGTTGATAAGCCAAAGTCGTTTATAGCTTTTTGAACTCAGTTACTAAGAGAAGCCGTTTCTCTAAAAAGACAGTAGCTGCTGCTGACTTCATCTATTCTTTTAAGTTTAAAGTAGTGCTGGATTAAAGGACATGAGTAATAGGTGATGCAGGATGACTCAGAGACGCAGGACAAGAGCATAGCCATGAATCTCAGCAAAGGGCCATGGTACTTTGCATATGAAAAAACACTCATTTACATAACAATAGCTATAATAATAGGACCATTAATAATAAAAATAACATTACTGTCCCATTCCCATTTATATTTCAATTTAAGTATAGGAAGCATTAGATGCTTTCTGTGCGAGACTAAAAAGCTTGAACACTCATAAAAGAAGAATTAGTGAGTTACAAAAGGAATCCACTGTCCCTGCTGCAGAAACAAAACTTCATCTTTCCAAGCCACGGCTGACACTGAATTCCCTGTCTCTCCTTTTTTCCCTCTTGTGCTTTTCTGCTCTTCTGAGATTCTAGTGGCGTATGAGGTGCCAATTAGTGTCACCACCTGTCGTGGCAGTTCAGTGGTGGAGGCATCTGTTCAGTGTGAAATTGGCTGGCAACACTGGAACTCGCTTCACTTTCACCCTTAAACTACGCCAACCCCAAAGAACCTTCTGGTTGCTCTGACCTCAGTGTGTGCTCATTCCATTGAAAAACAAGACATATGCTTTGACAGCAGAGTGGCTACCCTGCATAACAGTCCTTCTAAAGTTTCAGTGGTTGAAACAATACATTGCTTTTAATACAGACATACAAATGTCCAGAAGGTGATTTTGGAGTCAACTACCCAGAGCTCCATGAGTGGGATTCCCTACCACCTAAATATTAGTTCATTATCACAACTATATTACCACACATATTGTCATTCATATGGATTTAAACCACAAATATTGAAAGTGTGTCACTCTTGTGGCACTTTCTGAATATTCTCTTATCACTTGTTTAATGATTAAAACAAAGGCTGGGGTTAGATCTGGGTTTGGGTATATGGATCCACAATTTAAACACTTAACTAACTGGTGAAAATTACATACAGTAGTGGCCACCCAAAGATCTGTGTGATTGTGATAATTGAATATTTACTTAATTTAAATTTAGATATGTCAGTGGCAAACCACTTGCTAATGACACACTTGTGGTGACTCTTCTCGCCAGAAATCTCCAGCAACTCCATGGGCAGTACACTAGAGTCAGGTGATGTTTATCCAATTAACAGAAAACACTGAAAGCTATATTAATAGACAAGTAAAAAGCAGAATATTATTCTATATTATTAAAGGCCTCTACAAAGGGACTGTAGACGATTATATGCAGCATAATGCTTGAAGAATTAATCTCCCACCATATTTTGTGGTATTACGGTGATAATTCATCTCCTGTTGGAGACTGATTTAGTGTGTAAAAAGAGTGTGTCAAAAGAAGAGAAGCTGGCTGTACTGTTGTAGTGGACTCAAAAACACCGAAAAAGGGTGGAAAAGGTGAGAAGACTCTGATTCTGGACAACAGTGAACCAGAGTGGCCCCATCAGGTAATTATGTTCTGATATAAGCTACAGTAGGGTCTCCACATTTGTGAATGCAACATTTTCAAATTTGGTTATTCATGATTCAGTCTGGTTGACAGGGTTTTGGATGGAAGAAGAGCAAAGCAACATGAAACCAAGCCATAGACTAAGTGCATCTTTCAAATTAGTCACACAACAGACCAGGATTGTGAAATGAATCTAGCTAGTGAGTGGGTCTCTCTATGCCCAGGTACCCACTACTCAGCATCTGCATCTCAACATTTATTTGGAGGACTGTAACAAATAGTTCCTGGTTCTGTGTCGGTGGTGTGGGGAATGACAGGAAAGAGACAACATTACAGGCTTCCTGACAGTTTTATTGCCTGCTTCATTACAATGGGGTGTGCTAATCATGGAGGCAAAGAGAGAAGGAGCAGGCTGGATGTAGAGGCGGGATTCATGTTGTTTACTGTAACTGATTACTATAAGTTTGTGATTACTGTTGTTTGTTTAGTTGATCAATGTTATTTTAATTAACTCAAAGCCAATACATTAGACTTTAATTATCACACAAGGGAGGTTAACTTTTAACCATACATACTACATAATGTAGTACATTATGCAATGGTATAAGAATGGGCTTGGATATACTGTATGTGAATTTGGCTATTCGCGAAAGTTCTCTCCACTGAACCCTCGCAAATGTCGAGACCCTGCTGAAATTGTTTGAATGGAAGAATTTACCAATTTAAAGACAAAAACACAGCAATGTTAAAATCTAATCCTTGCATTACATGATTATCCTGAAAAAAATATATTCTGCAGGAGTTTACGAACACAAAATTATTAAGATACTTCTCATTATTTTCACAACTAAGTGTTATTATGAAAACGATTAAGTCAGTGGTCAGGTCCCCAGAGGTACAGTAACAAGTCTATATGTGCTTCTGTTAGCGTAATCTCTTTTGGCAATGGTTTGAGAGGATGTGAGCACTGTGTCTCCGATGGTAAAACATGACCACAAAAGGTCAAATTATCATATTTACAATAGTTGTTTATGCAGCTGTAATACAGATTGATTGCATTAGCCAAATTAAAAATGGGGGGAATACAAACAGATACAAATAGATAACAGACAGTAGAAATGTTAAAAGCATTCACGTGATGTAAGAGCTGATATTACTGACATTGCCAATCATACCATTAACACATGAGAAAACATAACAAATTATACTTGCTCACATGAAAACATGCTGCATGAAAACTAAATTAAATCTATATATTATAGCAAATTAAAAAAATGAAACCTGAGGAAAGGAAAATTACATCCAGATACAACAATACCCATAGGTTTAAAAAATGCAACCTCTGCATATCCAGAGTGTTTTGCTGTGAAAGTACTCAGGGTGAGCAATTGTTGGACTATTGATGTAAAAAAACGTGGGCAGTGCTAGTTATTCCAAAGTATATAATTACAATATCTATAGTAAATGCAATACAATAACACCTCTAAAAGATTAGGCTACTTTTTAACTTCTTGGTCCATGAGATGTTATTACAGTGATTTATACGATTCATTGTCTTTGGGGAATGATATACATACATAGTAGGTAAAGATGCTCACATGCTTAAGCAAAGGATTAGCAAATAAAAGTTCAATGCCCAGAAACAGAAAATCATTGACAGAATATCAAAATCATTTATATAAATTAGAAAGACAGTGGTCCTGCTAAAGATCCTTGTGGTACTCCTCTAACTGTATCAACCTAGTTTGAGTACTGACCTATATTGAGTATTTATCTGTATCCCTATTTTCAATTTAATACCCATTTCTTAATCCAAACACTCCGTTTTCCCTAAAATGCCAACTGCTTGTAATTTGAGAATTAATATTTTATTTAATCAAAAGCCTTCTGGAAATGTGAACACACTATTATCACATGCTCTGTGTTTTCATTACTGTTGCTGCCTCGAGCTAAAGATTCTAACAAGGAAGTTTCTCAAATATTTATTTCGGTGGCATTTCTCTTATTATTATTATCTGTTCATTAATATGTATATGGTATGTTGGTTTATTGTATGTGTTAATACATAAAACCATTTCATTCAAATAATTATGAATGCTCTTTGGACTCTCATTGGTTAGTACGTCTGTACCTTAAAATTGCATTTCCAGACTCAGAGATTCACAGAAAATCAGAATCGAAAACATTTGACCACCTCTGGTCTAAACGTCAAGCTCATAAAACCCAAACAACCAGTAAAAGGGTTTCTGTTAGTTTGAAGAGTGCTCCTTCTCCATATTGCCTCTGAGCAATGCCATTTTACAGCCTGAATGAATGAATTGCCAAAGTGGCATACAGGATCAACTCTAATTTCATTCCTCCCATTCATTAAGCTATCAGGTGGGTTCAAGGTAAAAAAATTTAAACAGAGTTAATAGTTAATCTACCACAAAGAAATCTCCCCAAGCCTGTAATATTAAATTGATTACACAATACAGAAAAATAACAAAAAATGCTGTTTAATTTTTTAAAACATGTAAATTATGTAAAGAGGGAAAGAGTTCAGTCAATTGTGTCGAATAAAATCATGATGACTGGAATTCAAACAGCTCAGAATCAGTAAACTATTAATGCCTTTGATATTAATGCAGCTCACAGCTGTCAGCACAGTACTCTAGGAACCCAAGAAGGACTACATGAGACTTCTCACATAGACTTTCAGATGACAGGTCTGACTCATATCAATGTGAGCAAATATTTTTAACCTCATATGGATATTGCTGTTTCAGATTTCAGTTTGGCATTTTTTCCAAGTTTACAGCTACACAAAGCCGGACCATTTTAATGTCGAAACCACCAAGCATACTGGAAATGTCTAAATGTTGCTCACAATTTCCACACTTGTAAAAAGTAAGCATTGATTTCCATGAGGCACTGTGTGCACAGTGCACAAGTACAAGGAGCGAAATGGCACTGTGATACAGTGTTTTCGCTTGTTGTGCTGCACAGGTTTTTTTTTCTGTGTCAAGGTTGCTAATTTCAAAATGACTGAGCTTTGCATATTAAAAAATCAGGACTGGAATTTATGTACAGCAATTATATGGCAATTATATTTTAATCAATTAAAACCAAACAAGGACAGCTTTACATTTTACATACTGCAGATCTTTAACTCTTTGTAGTCTTTTTATCTTTGTGTTTTAAAAGGCAACTTACAACTATCAATATATGTTTTCATATTGTAGATTTCAGTGCATTGCAGTATTCAGGAGACCATGTACTGTAAATTAATTTTAAAGGTTAACAGCTAATTAGAAAAGCGGTCTGATTTCAAAGCCCAATTAACAACCCCCTCTGCTCATTAAACACTTTCTTTAAGCTAACACAGCTGCTTCTTTGTAAAAATGAGACCTTGATTTGTCCATGGCAACAGACAGTATAAAAAAGCTTCAATATTCCATCCCTCCCTAGACTCTTTTGTAATTCATTTAGGTTTAAACATTTCTGTAATTGGGAGGTAGGAGTAGAAAATAACATATGCGGTAGAAACCATGATATTTGTAGATATCCTTCTAAATATATATATTGCAAAGAAACCACTGAAAAGAAAAAGCTTCAAAAGACGCTTACCACTTATAACCTCAAAAGATTTTCAATATTGTCATCAGGAAAATTACTATTTTGCTGAATCTACAACTATCTTTTAGTAGTAGGTGCTCTGACATTTTATTTAACAGAATATGGCCATAGGTTAATTAATTATGCTGATTATTATCTGTACTCAGCTTGTCCTGCTTGCACCTCCTCATTGATCTTGGATGACGCAGAGAGGAGACATGGATCATGGCCTATCATTGACAGATTGTGTCTGGCTGAAACAACATTCTAGTTTAGAAAACCACTGGCTGTAAACAGGAGGCGCTGTTCACTTTGTAAGTGGGGCATATTGATTTTTTTCTGCCCCTTTCTTTATTTTCTCCACAACTGCACGTTCCACTGATCCACAGTCTTGAACAGGTTTGAAATTGGGGGATTGTTCAGACACTGGCAGGTAATGGAAGTCAAGCCAACAAGGCAATGCCTGCCACTGAGGAAGTCTGTTCATTGCACACAGGTGGAAGGACTGGGGTTCCTAATATTTTGGTTAGTTACAACTGGTTTGCTTCTCACCTGTATGGGTGAATGTAATTTATCCACAGCATATTCCCTTTACATGTGGCATCGAATGTATCTTTTTATGAAGATGAAGGGCTCTGAACTCTTTTAAGAAATGAGGCCAGAAGGGATTGAAATTTTAACTGAGAGAGAGGCAGCAGTGGAGACGTGCACAGGCCCGTGATTACAGGAGAACTGATGTGGGCCTGGGTCCCTGCTCTTCATGTTTGGATTTCATTATTGATGAAGTGCTGACTACCTAACACAGCAAGACCAGAGAGAGAAGCTTTGTTCAGTGCATTTCAATTATCTCTGTTGAGGTAAAAAACAAAAACATTTTTATTTTTTCATCAGTCTATCCGTGTCTTTTCATCAATATCACTATACACTAATGAGTCAGACTAAATCTGGCCAGGACAGAACAAGCCTGTGGAGGGAAGCACATCTGTGTTTTTGACAAACTTGAAAGGTTATTAGAGTAATTTTTTAAAAAAAGAATTGGCCATCCATCCATCTCTTTGCATTATACAATGAAGTTATGGCTTTTCCTAAATCAAATTTTAAATTCCATTATTAGATTAGAATTGTCCCAATATAAAAGGTTAACATCCCCATACCCTCTATCTGTAGACTGACACGCTTAAGGTACAAAGAATTCGTGCCACTCTCAATTCTATTTTTAGTAACATACATGACTCACCAAATCATGAATTTGAAATTGTTTATCATAATAAACTGTTCTTCTGAAGTGCATTTTTGTTGTTTCAAGATACAGTATATGTCTGCCACTGATTTAGATAATAAGAATAAACATAATTCCACTGCAGTAATGACATGTAAAGAGTACTAATAAGGATGTAAGGATCTTAAAAAGAAATGTAAGGATAAGAGTATTACTCAGACAGAGTATTACTCAAACAGAAGGTAGGAAGCACTAAGAAAAGAATTTCACACAAACTTTCAAACTGTATTATTACTTTATTTGTAGCACAAATCATGACATTTGTATCTCAGGGTGTAAGGATTTTCAAACAACTGAAGCATACTCTCCACAAAATCCTGCACAAAGAAGAGATGATGTAACAACCATGCAAACGGACAAACAAGCTGTACTTTCCTGTCTTAAACCTTAACACATACAGTAACTAACTGGTTACTGGATGGTTTTAGAAAAATAATTTTGAAAAAATGATAATGCAATGAAAAACCACAGTGGGCAATGCTCTTTCTGTGGAATACTTATGAATATATTTTTATTATTCTATTTTTTACTTTTGTATTTATTTTTTAATTACGCATTTTAAATGACTGAATAATACAACCTGTAATTATTTTACAATCGAAAGGAAAAAATGTGACAAAAATTATCTATATCTCTGAAGCTATGAATGTTACTATTGTGAGATTTTATACAACATCTAAAAAACAATTAAATTACTTAATCTCTCTTTATTAACATGCATTTCTTACCTGAACAAAGAATGGCCCCAACACTGAAAATCACACTTCTCTAATTGTGGTATTTAAAACAATTAAACAAAGCAAAACAAATGGCTCATCCTTGTTTGCGACAACTTATAAGTGCCTTTTGATACACTGATGTAAAAAGACAGTGTACTCATGTGACCTAAGCTGCTCATTTTTATCATAAAGTTTGTCAGCTGAATCTATCACAGCAGTCACATTCAAGTTTGACAATCAGATTCGACGGGTCTCAATTACGTTTTTTAATTATTCACATAGATAATAGTAATTATGCATATTGTTACATTCATGGTATCCTTGAATGAGTCAGAAAATTAAAAAAAAACAATCAGTGGAGGTTTTTAAGTGGTTGCTGCTGAGGTTACAGCAGGTAAACACAGAGGATCAAAAATATATTTCTGGTGAATTACTCTGGTTAATCATAATAAAGAATAAACATTCAGCACATGGGATAAAATACAAGGAAAAGAGGTAGGAAAGGGCAGAAGGACAGAAGGAGATAAAGTAAAAAGTTAGGAAGACAGAGACAGAGAAAAACTGCCCCATCACCAGTCTCTTGCTCTGACCTGTTGTGGTAAAGCTTAGAGACGAGATTCTGGAGAAGTAATCTGAGCTTTAAGAGAGTTTGACATATTGTGAAATCCTCAGGCTAAAGATGTTCTCTCCTAATTTGATGGTGCAATATTTTTACAATATGGAGACACACTTCCATTCACTTTTGGGTATCCAGGTTATAGGAAGGGACACAGGCTATATCTCTTATTAGCCTATCAACGTATTGTATAGTGTCTCAGATTACAGGGTTAGCATTCCTAGATCTTTTGGGACAAAAGGGAGTATTTTACTATATACTGTAACATCCTGCTTCACCAACTCACTTATTTAGATGTTGAAAAAGTGAATACATGGTTACTGGATTGTGCACCTACATTTTAACCTTTTGAAGAAAAATGCTATAGTGATGTCTGCTGTACAGGTATAGTCAATTTTTATGGTGTCTTATAATTTATCCTTACAGTCAATAGTCCCACTTTGTTTCCAATAATTGGGATTCTAACATGGCAATCTTTTATATCTCGAAACACTTCCACCAGAGAGGTACGCTGACAATTTTTTCTGTGTGACATCAACAAACAGCTGGACAAAACTGTCGATAAATCAAGAGCAGACAGATTAACTGCAACACCAGATATCCTCTTCTGAGTCAGCACCGTATTCTCCCTTCACTGTTGCTTTAGGTATTCCACAAATACAGCCTCTCCCCTGCCTTAAGCGGTAGGAGCACAGGAAATCTATGCCTTGTGAGCCACGGTGACTAACAATGTATTTTCCCATAAATTCAAAATCACAATACTCCCAATACCAGTGGAGTTCACAAGGTCAGCAAGCAGCAGATGCACTAAGTCATGCTAATTGATCTGGTTGGGAGTCAGCATCAAAACAGAAGGAAAATTTCCGCCAGTTTCATCCATGTGGGCTTTTAGTTAGAGTCACAAGAGTGTGGATCACCATTGCCTCATTCCAAAGCAGTAAAGTGAAATCACATGGAAAAAATTAAGTCTGGCATTTTTAAAGAGGGAATGTCAGGAATGAGAAGCGGCTGTTCAACTCATCAAAGCAGATTCCCCTGGTAGCTCAACATGAAGCTCAAATCAGTGTCTGATTGTTTTATAAATGACTTCAGGGCATTTTGCCTATTGTACTGTGGGTGAAATATTCACCACTGCTATGTGGTGGCAGTTATGGATATACAGTATCTTCCCCAAATTTGCTTGGAAAAAAATAAAAGATAAAATAATAAAATAAAATAAAAGAGAAATTCACAGTAAGAGACTTCTACTTTTTCAAAATCAAAACTACAGTTTTGTGGGAGAAATTACATATTTACAAATTCCTCATTCTGAACAAAATTTAAGGTCTCGTATTTGGTCAATTTTTATGCAATGAACTTTCAAAAATGACTGCATTATATCTTCTTAAAAACATTATTTTCCATAGTGCTCCAATTACAGTACCTTACCTCTTGAATTCCACAATTTTTGCAAAAAAGCATATTCCTGCATTCTATAGCTCTGTTGAATTTGTTGGAATATTCCTGCATTGCGGCTACACTATTATGGTTTCCAGTGGGTGTTAATTTCAAGTTATGGAGAGTTATAGTTATTATCTGAATTTCAAATGGATCTCACTACACTGTTTTATGAAATTATAATATGAGCTTGGCAGATTCTGTCAACTCAAAGTTAAAACAATGGAGAAAAACAAGGCCAATCATGACCCAATTCAATGACGGGTACTAAGTAAAAACACAGACCATAATAATTAGCTTCAATGCAAAGATATTCAATGTGAGACATTCAAATCAAGTTCCAGAGCTAAATGTATTCCGACTGCTTTACAAATAATTGTGAACATTTACAGATAAAAAACAACCATAAAACAGTATAGGGGTGGAAAACAGTGATAAAGAATAACATGGTACTTATTTAAATCTTGCTTTGGAAAACAAAAGGATAACTGTGTTAAAAAAAACAACCAAAACTCTGCCCTATGACAAGGCTCTTGTGTCTCTTCTCAATCCGAGCAATGAAAAAACTGCGTTTGGACTGGCCTGCCTGAACCAAGTCGTGGAAAACCAGCGTCATTTACATAGCTCTCTTATACCACAGGAAAGAGAGGAATCATTTAAAAACGACAGTGATGAAAATACAGGCCCGGTTCCCACCAGACACAAATGTACAAATGCCCAAAAAAGTTAGCACAAATGCAAATAAGTGGACAATTTGGAAAGAAGCACAGAAAACAGTATTCAAGTGAGCAGGTCTTATAAAAACACAAAAATGTGTGTCTATATATACAAGCCTACAGAAAAGTCAAGGATGATCTGTCTAGTCTCCCTGGAATTCTTTTTCACAGAGGACAGTGGTTCACAAATCATTTAATGTTCCTTTTAACATCAGATGACTTAGTTGCAGCCACCAAGGGAACACAGTGCCTGGAAAGAGCTACACATACAATGTTGTCGTTCTCCTTGTTCTGCGTGCTTCACACTCAGCACAAGAGGCTTACAGACTGTTTGGATTTCTTCACTTTGCCCCGTTGGTAAGGATTACTAGGCTTGTACTATGCTGATTGAAACATTTCTGAAGAAACAATTACGAAACCAAAATCCTAAGTGTATATTAAGTAAAAACTGATTCATAGCATGACATGAAAATGCATCTCTGTTTTTGTCCTTTTCACTGCAACTCATAAAAATATGAATGCAGATGCAAAACAGTAGAGTGAACAGTTCTATACAACTCCTTTCCTAACATGACAGTAGGGCTTACAATCAATCAAGACTGCCAGTTGTGGGCAGGAATAAGCAATTATTGAAGTACTATCAACAGTTTCGTCAAGATTTTGCATGATAAGTATGGATCTCGACTGCATAATTCTTTAAGTGCTATTCAAAGCCATTTTACAATTATGACAGAAATACCAATTGTAGCTTTGCAAATGAGTGAGAAACAACAAACAGATTTCAATGCAGTAGAATCGTAATAGGTGCTCCCAGAAAGACGAGTGTCATATTATTAAAATAATATGGAAAGCGGTGTGTGTTACTTGAGGATGAATGCAGAAGGATTAATCAATTCTCTCTTCTTCATCACTTCGGTGCCATCTATTTTGGCTTTTCTGTTTTTTAGATGTACATCTTTATTGTTCTTTTTCATACCACTGGCTTACACCAATAAATCCTCAGCTCAGTTTTTGTTGCGGTTTTTGTGTAGCAATTTTGCTCTCCAGATCCAGTTTTGCTACTGTAATAAACTTATCACATGATACTACATAACAGTTTCGTCAAGATTTTGCATGATAAGTATGGATCTCGAATGCATAATTCTTTAAGTGCTATTCAAAGCCATTTTACAATTATGACAGAAATACCAATTGTAGCTTTGCAAATGAGTGAGAAACAACAAACAGATTTCAATGCAGTAGAATCGTAATAGGTGCTCCCAGAAAGACGAGTGTCATATTATTAAAATAATATGGAAAGCGGTGTGTGTTACTTGAGGATGAATGCAGAAGGATTAATCAATTCTCTCTTCTTCATCACTTCGGTGCCATCTATTTTGGCTTTTCTGTTTTTTAGATGTACATCTTTATTGTTCTTTTTCATACCACTGGCTTACACCAATAAATCCTCAGCTCAGTTTTTGTTGCGGTTTTTGTGTAGCAATTTTGCTCTCCAGATCCAGTTTTGCTACTGTAATAAACTTATCACATGATACTACATAACGCAGGATCAGATATGACAGGTCCTACCATATACTTTTTAGATTAAGTGCTGGTCCTGGGCTGGTGACTTGAAATTAAAAGCAAAGGTCAGTTTTGACCTGGCATGTGTGTGCATTCATCCAAGCATTGAGCACAGCAAAGAATCAGAAGTAAGGCAGAAAAAAAACAAAACAAAAAGAGACTGAGTATATAACATTACCCCTTGTATAGAACAGCACAGAAAAATACACTCACTTAGTAAAAACATTTAATATATATGCAATACATTAAATATTGTATCCCAATACCTTTTACCAATTTTAAACTCAGAATACGGATGTTTGTACATAAAGTAATGTTACTTTGATTACTTCTTTAATAAAAAATGACATTAATATATAATTCAGGTGTGACTTAAAAGTTAACAATTCACTTCTATAGAGGGGAAAGAAATATATACTGATGTTACGGTGTTATTTCCTCACACTTGGCCAGGGCTGTCCAATCCTGGTCCTGGAGGACTGATGTGTCTCTTTGATTTCTTTCTAATTCAGCTTTTAACATAAATAAATCAGCTGTTGGTTTACTTTGACAAGTTTGACCACTTCTCCCAGCTCTTCAAGTGTGGAAGTTTTAATCACACCCAGAAAACCTGCTGACACACCAGCTCTCTGGAACCAGGACTGGACACCTCTGCCCTAGGTCCTGATTATGGTCACTATTTACCCAACACAAGCACCCCAAACACCGCACATCCCAAGGGGACAGGGAGAAACCACCTTAAACAGCTCCACGACAAAAATATTTTCCTCTTTTGTTTTCAGGTTTATTTTTTTTTGCTTTCACAACAGGATTATTACTCTCACAAAGAGTACTCCTCTCCTTTTGCACAGCTCCACCACCACCCGGCACTCCTCTCCTTTTGCACAGCTCCACCTATTCTCAGGAATGGACTGAGGTTAAGGGTTGATCACGTATTAAACAAAATGATTTTGTGATTAAACTGTTTAAATCATTACACATCTACAGTATGATTCTGTCTTTTTTTGTCAAAAATTGTGCGGCTTCTTTTTTATTTAAAAGAATTCCTAGAGGTGTGTATTATTGAAAGAAAATGTGCATTGTATATTAGTTATTATCATAATTATACAAGAGTTCTCTATTATACAAAAAAGTAGAAAAATACAGAAAGTGCTTAGAAAATAAAAGCTGAAGCAAACCCTTTCAGAACTTTTCAAAACCTCTTTTTAAGGTATGGCGACTGAAAACCAGGATTTAAGTGCAGTCTCACAGCTTCTGAGGAACTGATGTCAGCTTGGGTGTTTTAGCACTGAAATTCCAGTTAAATTAAATCACCCTCACAAATGACACTGCTTAAAAAATCAAATGCAGGACGAATGTCTTAGAATGCAAGGGTATTAAAATTTGCTTCAAATCTAAAGCCGCGGAGAGTTTTTTAAGGCCACTCAAGCAGCAGGAGAGTACTAGCAAATGGATTTAAGAAAAAAAAATATCTCTGTTCTTGGGCTCTTCTGCTTTTCAGCAAATCCTGCACCCACTCGGGCTTATCAGCGAAGCTCTCCCCTGCTCAAGTGATGAGGCACAGAGATAAGTCACAGAGGACGTGTCAGTAACACAGAGGACACTTGAGGAAAAGCAAAGGGCATTAAGAAACACAACAGGCCATTCAGCAAACAGCAACCTGGTATCATCACATGACTCTGGTATTTGTATGTGCTCCAGCCAGATACGCTCTCCCCACTAATTCTATTAGCTGTCACAACAAAAAAGAGCTCTCTTCCACACACAGACCTTGCTGCTCGGATTTATAAGTATCATCACCGCGCTGTCCAACCCAACCACCCCATTCTGAAAAAGTCCCATGATAGTTCTAATAAAAACAGCTGTCAGGGACTTCTGTCCATTTTTAAAGCAGCTCTCAATTTTCTGTGAGAAAAACATACCACAACCATTCTTTGATTAAGTGTTTAGTTTTATTTTAGTTTATGTATTGTCAGTTTTCTCTGCTTCTCAACAACACCATGCAATTTGACAAAAGCTTGATGAAGGAGTGGACCTTTCCAAATAGAGAACATTACAATAAGCACAATTTAAGAAAGCAATGCACCACACAACAAAAATGTTTTTAATATTATTAAAAGATAAAATAAACAAAGCAATATTGTGGATTTAAAAAAAAATAGAAGAATGTTACATAATCAAAATAAATTTAGATTTTTTTTTCTGAAATCTTAATTTTGGTGTCTCAGTCTTAATTACACAGAGTACAAATACAAAGTACAAGTCCTTTTGTACTGGTTCGTTTTTTGAACCATCAGTGCTGGACTACTGATTTACTATTTTGACCAGTGCAATACCTGATTGATACTCCCAACATTCACTTGGATACAACCAAATGGAAACTAAAGTACAATTAGGTTCATAGACCAAGCTGTACACAGAGCAAAGTACTGTTTTTAACAAAACAGCAAAAACAAATTTTGGAATATTTACACAGCAGCTTTCAAAACAAACAGTCAAGGTTTCCCTAGGGAAGTCACCACATCTCATGACATGAGGCGATCTGGCTGACCTTCAGAAAACCCATTTCCTAACAGTGCATGCTTAGTTTCAGTGCTGAATTATTGAGCTAGATGTTATTTTTTCATGAGTAGTCGTCAACAAACAAGAGGTTTGAGCTGTGTCAGTGTGTGAAATGCAAAGGAACAGAGTGAAATTCTGTGCTGAAAAGTAAAAAACCTTCAGGTGTTCTCCTTCAGTCAAAATGTTTTATTTGTTCTACTAAGAAGTGGAGAAATGCGATGTGGTCAGATAAATCATCTTTCATCATGTTCTCCACAAATGGATGTGTGCATTTGTGGGGCTAACCTAAAGAAGTCCACTCCTGAGTGCTCAGTGAAATGTGCTGGTGGCTCTGTAACATTGTGTGTCCCAAACCACGCTCACACTTTAGTTCAATGCTAATTGCATCTCAGATGAAACTGGGTTATCACTGTCACCTCATGTTGCATGTTTCTTTTCTGCCAGTAGGGGTGTCTTCCAAGATGCTGGAAATAGTAGGGGTGTTATCGCACTGTCCTTAACAAATTTCTCCCAGCCATTACCAGTCATTGTCTCCTAATAATCCCCATCTATGAATTAGCTTTATTACTCTATTGTGCTCCCCACAAGGAATATTATTATTATTAATAATGATAATGATAATGATAATAATAATTATTATTACACAGATAGGCAGCACATACAGACTTTACTGGCTTTAAGTGGTGGCCCAACAGCTTATTCAGTAACTGTACAATTGGCGTTTCCATTTTTTTGTACACTGCTTATACAACAGCTTGCCATCATCAGTTTAGGAACTCACTTGAAAAAAGAATTGGAATTGTGGAAGGATTTGAAAAAAGATTTTGGAATTGACCACTTTAAACTTCACGGACTTAGCCCTGCACTGACAAAAAACTGCAGAAAAATAATCTGACAATGTTAAATGGCCGGCCAGATAAAGATCTCCAGCTCTCCTTCCTCAACAGCCAGCGCCAGAAAAACACTCCCAATACTATTTGACTATTGACTTGTGGAAAAAACTCTACTAAGGAATACTATGTTCTTATTTGATTTTTCTTTAAACCCTCCCTTACACTCAATGAAACACTAAATGAAAACGAGAACTGTTCTGTAGTTATTTGCTCTCGTTATGAAGTGCACATTGTGGCACCCAGTCTACTGCTGGGTAAGGTTTAAGACTTGTTCTTTGGATCAGGAAATCATACCCTTTTATTACCTATTCACAGGAGCCAGGATATAGAAGGAAAAGGCAATGGGTTTCCCCCCCCAAGAAAAAGGCTGAATCGAAGACTGGAGATGTTAAAAGGAGATCATGACAAGAAACAAAATCAGGGACACTCTGAAGGCAAACATTATTTGGCTGCAAATATAAGAAAGAATATGACGCAAGATAAGCATTTAATGTTGTCTTTTACAATTTTACTTTCTCATGGAATTCATACAATGCATATTTTTGACCCCAAATAAATGTGTTTCTGGATGATCTGTAGTGCTTTCAAAGCTTTGATTCAGAAGGTCTCCTTCAGATCAGAAAACATTTACTGATAATGTTGTGGGACAGCTTTTATAAAGTGCACATTTTGAGGGTAATTAAGTGTAGTTAGTGGTCATCAAGGTTAACAGGAAGGATGACACAGCACAGTTGCAGGCAGACATTAAACTATTAAGTGGTCACTGTTTCTTGACACAGCCAAGCAGCAACAACAACATGGCACTCAATCACCAGATGCTCCGACAGCTACACACAGAAGGACTAACACAAGAACAGATATGTTCAACAGCATGTGTCTGAATGTATATCCAAGAGACACTACATATTCAAAAACGCGTGTGAAAAAGGTAGCCAAGGCTGAATATACCGGAGGGTAGAATACTGCTGAAAGGGTGCAGATCTGACTAAACAGTTCTTGATACCCATTCAAGAATCCTAGCCACCAGCAGTTAACAGGACAATGATCCAAGAGGTGAAGCTGTAACCAAAGCCTACTGCTAATGTGTGGCAGAGTAGGTCACTGCAAAAATAAAGTATTCATGGTCTTCTGGTAGATGACTAGTGACTACAATTTGCAACAGCAGAAACAGTTCTGTATATAAGCATGCTTGCACATACGATTCTTTAACTAAGATTATTTAAGGTGACCAGAATGTCAAAGTTCAAACCCATTACACACAGATTGAAACTGACCTTTTTCCTGATGTTTAAACATAACTGTTCCTTTGTGGATACTTTCACCTAACACTAATGTAAGCTACCTATTTACCCTAACAAATCACATTCATTGCACTGCTGTGTTTATCTTCCTTGATACATTGGCACTTTAAAAATGTCTTTAACGGACAGAAGTTTGCAATACAAGTTCAGTTCACATTACATGAAGCACAGCTCTGCAATGATGACTCTATTCCAGACTCCTTTTCAGTGAAACATGTATAACTGAAGACATATGGTAATGAATAGTTAATAAATTCAGTAAAGAAGCTATATATGAATTATCATGGCTATGTGGTACATCATACTGTCCTGGGTTATGGAAATGTGATATATGTGTCTTTCAAGGTACTAGCTGCCAGTATTACTAATTGTCCAAGACAATGTTCCAACAATTGTCAATTAGATTCCCTTTCAACAGCTCTTACCATAACCTTCAGAAATATGGGATTGCTGCTTTACCATCACTAAACAGCTACTATCTCTTAATGACATAAACCACATATTTATGGATGTGAGGCAGTTTATCTGGAACTCCTCATTTAACATAGAAGAGAAATATCTGACGTCTACACAGTCTAGTCCTAAGAATGAATCTGAAATGACTGTAACTGTCTCTAATATTTACAGAGCTTCTGTACATTTCCTTTCTTAAGGCTGTACTTTGCTAACCTTGATAGACAACCTTGAAAACAAAACAAAGCATTCACATTTTTGTCAGAAATGGACTCATACAAAAACATTTGATAGATAATGAGTAGTCATATGTTTTGTCCATTACGTTGTTAGCCTGTTGAAATGATGCTTTCTCAAGCATATTAAATCATACTAAATACTTCTTAAACATAGTTCAAATATTTACAAAAGTCATAGTGTTGGTTGATATTGCTTTTCGCATTAAAACAAGAATACAAGTAAACAAAAAAATCAATTTAAAAAGGTAGTATACAGACACAGAAAAAAAGCTCTTTACCAATGAGATTATGCAAAAAATAGAGCTAAGCACTATACTGGTCTCCTCATTCATTTTTGGCAGCATATTTTCATTACTGCTTTCGAGTTCCAAGCCGCAGTGAAGAGCTGGAAACAGCTTCAGCAAGGTCAGACTACCCATGATTTTATCTGTTAGGCCCTTGCCAATTTCTCTGAATCATTTCGAAAATACTCGAAGTATCAATGAGTTTCAAAAATAAAAACAGCGTTTGACATTCCTTACCTTTAGTGAGTCAAAACAGGCAATAACTCTTCCATTTTCCACCTGGCAGCTCTTGGGTGGGTGTGCAAATTTGCATTCCTCATCAGGACGTGAGCAAGTTCCCCTCTGAAACTGTCGGCACACTTCCAGTGTCAGCCATTTTGTATCTCGTATTGAAGTAATGTTTAAAGCCATACCAAACTCTTAAAACTGAAACAGAGGATTGACGGGTGAAAACTGTGTTTTGCTTTAAAAAAAAGCAATAAATTAGATGAAAAGTCTACTTACAAAACACTGTCGAAGCTAAGAGCAAAAGAAAGTTCAATATAACTTTTGGCCAAGGTTTTTCCTAAGGTCCCCAAACACAGACGGTAGACTGATACACCCACACAGCCGCAGCATGGGGAACAGACGATTTATCAGCAAGCAGTCACTCATCAATCAGTTTGTCCCAATTGTAAGCTTCTGGCAGCAAAAAGGTACATGCTCAGTGGCACGCTGAGTTGACAAGCCTGTCCGAGTTTCTTGATTGTTCCGCTGACACAAACGCTCTAAATAAAGTTATTTCAATGCAATGGCACTCCTTGATAGAATATTAATTGTGTGCAGACTGCTTGCTGGTATTGATTAAATTTTGAAACGAAGTCAGCTCTTTGTGCTTTGGCAGCCTCTTCCTCCTCGCAGTAAATCTTTCCACTTCTTTTGAAATGCTGGAGCCAGGCTGAAATGAAATGCAGGGCAAATTGTTGCAGTTGAGGTATCTTCTGTCACAGCTCGTGCGTGGGGGACCGTCTTAATGAGGGAGAGCAGGCATTAAAGAGACACACAGACAGTCCAAGCAGCTTCAAGTAGGGATGTTGTTTGAAAAGGCACTTTCTGTCAGAGATCTGTTAAGAGCAGAAGAGAAAAAAGTAAACATTAAATTTTAAAGAGTATTTTTTAAATGACGGAGTATAGATTGTTTGCTATCAGCACAGTAAATTCATAAAGCCAACTGTATTCCAACGGTTTTGGAAAGCTGTCACAATAATAATGCTGAATCTAATGTAAGACAATTAAGTACAAATATTTTAACAGAATTGCTTTGTTCTATTCTAATATCAAATGTATTAATTGAATCAATTATGAAGTATCTTCTCATGATCCAAGCAAAACTACAGTAGAACGAAGCAAAACAGCAAAATTTAAAGAATAATACAATATGACAGTATTTCTAGATGTGAATTCCTCTTGAATCATGTTTAAACAGTTTAGATTTAAATAAAAACGGCCTTGGAAAATATAATCTCTGGTATGCGGGACAGACCAAAAACCTTTTTTTTCTTTGCATTAAATCCTCATGTTTTGCCATCCGTTTCTCTGAGAATCACGCTTATTAAGGATTTTTTTATCTACCCAGCAAGAGGTTAAAAGTCATTCTTTATTGTTCCTATGTTACATTGTGTTAAGATTGCAACATTTCAGTATACAACATAGAAAGCACAGTACAGTGCTTGCCCTGTACAATAAAACAGCATAATGTAGTGAGCCGTTGCAGAATAAAACAAGGGTCAGCCTCCCAAGCGAAGTTATGCATGATGGGAGGAATATCCAAACACTTATTGCAGCAGTTTTCTAGGCAGCGATCCAACAGCCTAAAAAAGACTGAGACAGAAGCATGTGCCAGACATGATTATTATGCTTACTGGTCCCAGTAAACATAATAAACCTGACGTGACCAGTGGAAATTAAATATACATTCACGACACAGAAGGACCTGAGTCTGAATTAACAAGAAAAACTTCCTTCTTTCTTCTAACACAGAACATGTCCCTTTGCCCTATTCTGTCTCACAAAACAAAGAACAATGCGTTAACTGTTCATTATAAGCAGGTACAAAAGGTATAGCCACTGGTTTTGTCAATCAATTCCGACAATTTGATGGACAAAAAGCTTTCTCTCCTGTAAGGCTTTTATCGGGACTTCTGCCGATATCTCCACCGTGAGCAGAAAGACGAGGGGGAAAGGAATAGTGGGCGGGGGTGAGGTCAGCAGACACAAGGCAGGTCTTTAAAACATGTGGCTGCTAGTAAATTTTTATTTTGCAGTTCATCCGAAGTGTTTCTGTAGAAAAGACAGGGATACAGTCAGCAAAGAGACCTCAAGCAATTTCCAACTTCAAATTTTAAAAAAGCAAACTCATTAAGCATGGACACCCTACATACAGTATAGCTGCAACTGGACAATAATGTCTGTTGTAGGTTTAGTTAAGCGTGTATAATTGTTTCTGCTTTTGCCATTTAGATTATTTCCATCCACCCATCACCCATTCATCCACTTTCTAGCCATATCTTAAACTAGAACAGGGGCACCGGGGTAGCCAGAGCAGGGGACACCTTCAATGGGAACACATACAAACTCTACACAGATAGCACCCAGGCCTGGAAAAAACGCACAGCCCCAGGACCACTGTACCACCGTGCCGCCTGAACATTATTTTCAAATAATTACATTATTTTTTTAACAGAACTGCACTAATGTAGTGTTTTTAACAATGTCCCAAATTAAACAGTAAATAAGAGACTATAATCTTATTTACCTTGGTAATCTGGTTTCATTAACTGTAGCTTTCACTGTTTCACTCTTCAATGTCATTTGTGTTGCTAAGGGCATTTATTTCTCCAAATGAAATGTGATGCATAGCAACAGCAAAAGAAAATCTATATTAAGAAACTTTATTATGCCCTATTCTGTGTCGTTCAAGTAACTGCTATTTAGTTTCTCTCAAAAGATACTATAAAAATTAGTAGACTGATTTTTCCACCTACCTAACCTCCCTAAAACAGAAAAAAAAGTCTACAGGTGAACTACTGTAGATTTCTGGAAGTAATAATAATAATAATAATAATAATAATAATAATAATAATAATAATAATTCCTTATACTTATATAGCGCTTTTCTGGACACTCCACTCAAAGCTTTTTACAGATAATGGAGACTCTCCTCCATTACCACCAATTCGTAGCACCACCTAGATCAGTGGTTCTCAAACTTTTTGGACCAAGTACCACCCCTAATCCAACCAAAGCGTCCAAGTACCACCTACAAGTCATCTTCTCATAGGAACCCCAGAAATTCTCAATGACCAACATGAGCGCGCGTGCACACACACTCACACATACATATAATAAATATTATAATAATAAACTTAATTTGATATAGCGCCTTTAAAGGTGGCTTCTCAAAGTGTTTTACAGAAAAAAAACATTAACAACAACTAATAAAAAAGCACCATTTCAGTGAGAGGGGTGAGCCTGTTTAGTTGAGCAAAGCAGATGTGAATTAATTTTTCGAGCCTTGATACAATTCACAACGGAGTCTAACAGATATTAAATCGTCAGGCATTTTCTTGACGGCAAAGATCTCGCGGTGGATGTTGTAATGCGTCCATTAATTTCTGGAGCAACCTCTCTAATTCGTGCAACTACACCGTTATGTCAGCTTGTCATTGCTCTAGAACCGTCCGTACAAACTCCGAAGCATTTTATCCAGTCGAGGCCATTCTCTTCGATATATTCATTCAGAAGCTGAAATATGTGCTCTCCTGTAGTTCCTGTTGGTAGCGGTTTACAGAACAGAAAGTCTTCATGGGACATGCCCTCAAACTCATATCTAACGTAAACGAGCAAATTGGCCAAACCGACTACAGACTCATCTAATTGCAGTGAAAAACATCTGCTCATCTTAACGTGCTCTATCAGTGTACTTTTGATATAATCCTTCATTTCAATAATTCTATGAATGACTGTGTCTTTCAGGGGGAGGGGGGCAGCAGGTCGAGCTGTTTAGCAGCCTTTTCTCTACACATAATACGTGTCAGCTCTTTTGCCAACGGTAAATAAGGTTCTTCAAAAATAGTGTAGCTTACCTGCTTTAGCAATCCGCAAGCTTGCATTTTTCCGCGTTTCCATTTTTATTTCCGTACTTATTTAAAGTTTTTATTTCATGCGCATGGGAGCGAAACACAGACACTCGGTGTATTTTTCCCAAATTAGAACAGTTCTTAAATATTTTTCTGTTATCACGCTTTCGTGTGCTCACAAGATTACCTGCGTGCGTAGCACGTATTTCTATGCATTCCTGTGTTTACACGTTAGCATTGTTCCAAAATCACGCACATTCTCCTTTCTCCCTATTTGCTGGAGATACAGTAGCTTTTTTTAAATACAATTGGTCATTTGCATCCGTAGCACGCATTCCTATAGAGTGGTATAGAATTACAGAGTATCTCTTGTGTCCACTGAAGTATTAGCACGCACTGTATCGTAGTACGTAGGCTGCGTATTCGACACCCGTCCCGATTTTTCAACACACACGACACAGTTCCAGGGTCATTTGGCGTACCACTTGGCGGCACGCCACGTACCACTGCCGGTACACGTACCACAGTTTGAGAACCACTGACCTAGATGATGCAACGGCAGCCAAAGTGCCCCAGTAGGAGGAGAACAGAGAGTGATTAAGTCATAAAGCCAAGGGGAAATTTGGCCAGGATAGCAGGGTAACACCCCTACTCTGTTCGAGAAACATCCAAGATTTTTAATGACCACGGAGTCAGGACTTTTACATCTTATTCGAAGAAGGTGCCTTTTTAATAACAATACAGTGTCCCCATCAGTATTCAGGGGCATTAGGACCCACACAGACTGCATAGTGAGCTCTCTCTACTGTTCCCACTAACACCTCTTCCAGCAGCAACCTTCACTTTCCCATGAGACCAGGCTCACACCTGCTTAGCTTCAGTGGGTTGCCAGTTGTGAGTTGCAGGTATTTCTCTTGAACTTCTAGATATTGTGTGCCATTAAACGTGACCTTCTTAAATTTATATTAAAAAGTTCATTAGAATTTCCCATGGAAAATTATCATCTTGATAATCATTTGGCCAAACTGAAACTGCAATGATTTCAAATAAATTATTTTCAAGCCAGAGAAAATAAAAAGTTTATTTTCATATGAAAATCAATCTAGAATGACCTTTAACATCTGCCTCTTATTATACAAGTCTTTAAGTATAAGGATTGTAAAACAATATGGAAGCCATTGATTAAACCATTAAGTTTTCACCAATTTACAAATTCCTAATTTAGCTACAATAGATTATGGATTTACTGTTTGTAAGTTCACAAAACTTAATTTAATTTCAATGTTTTCAAATAGTTTCTGATGTGTATAGTTAAACCTCTGACAATAATGACATTATTAAACAAGAGCACAGTTCCTCCATCAGCTGTGTTGTCAGGCTTCAATTCAAACACTTCTTCTCCGAAACAATTAGAGGAAGGGAGTACAGCTTTAGAAACAGAAACGAACCTTGTTATTAAACAATGAAATGATTATTTTCAAGATAAATTTCCATAATCATTTGGTGAATTAGCATAGCATTTCTGTCATGTATCATTCTCTGTTCAAACATTAACAACATACATATTGTCTGTCCAAGTCCTTGGGTAGCACTGGAATGCAAATAGGGTTCAGCGCTTACAATGGCTTGTCTATGCTTTTCCATGCGTGGAAATGACTTCTTCAGCTCTGAGCAGTAATGGGAAGTGGATGACACATACAGAGAACACAGACATTGGACCATAGAAAAGACTGCTGTTTGACATAGAAATATTGATTCTGTATTACGAACCACTTATGAGTGGACTTGTACTCAAAAGGATAATCCTTCATTTAAACCAACAACACAAATTTGGCATTTGTTTCCAAAAGTAAACCTAAACTTTAGCCTTTATGCATTTCCTATTTTTACAGTAATCATTAATGTTCCAGACTTTTTTTCTGGCTATGCCAGAAACATGGTAGTTCTTTTTAATGTGAATACTTTGGTATCTGATTCATCCGTATTATCCATAAATAATGATTCATCTGTGATATTTGAATCTTATTATGATGTCTTATTAATGTGATAATTAAGATCATATTGTGAATGAGCAACAATTCACCAGATGCAAGAAAACACAACAACAAAAAAGACAGAATGCCACCTGTCAATCATTGTTCAGATCAAATGTTGAGGTACTAAACTGTGAATTTGAAGGAGCCTATACCTACATAGGGTTTTCTCCTTAATATCCAAACCTACAATGAAACTGAGAGCATAAAAAATGCTTTAACAGTGATAACTCACAGCTGGGATAATGTCCCTCCTTAAATAACTTCGAAGTGAACACTGCATCGGCTATTCTGCGATTGTAATACTTATTTTTAATAATATATGATTAATAAATATAAATATTTATTTTTATTATTATTATTATTATTATTATTATTATTATTATTATTATTATTATGTATAAAGCGACATTCAAAACCCAAGGATGGTGTACATCTTGAATAAAGAAAAAGACTAGAAAAGTACAATAGAGTAAATGGAAAAAAAACAAAAGAATACAGGTTTTTACAAACTGACTGCAGCAGGCAATCAGATGTAAACACTGGTAAAAGGGTAAGTCTTAAGTTTAGATTTGGAGAGAGTTACAGAAGTTGTCTCTCGTAAAGCCTGAGGAATGTCATTCCATAACACTGGAGCAGGAACAGAGACGTTACAGTCACCAAACGTCTGTGATTTAGTCCTGAGTACAGTAAGTAGAGGACAAGCCTAAAGTGAACGGAGCCCATGGGAGGGAGTGTAAACATGGAGGAGTTCAGAGATGTATGATGAGCCACTGTTTAGAGCCTTGAAAGCCAGCTAGAAGATCTTGTATTGAAAATGTAGAGACTTCAATGTAGGAGTGATATGCTGCCAGGGTCTGGTGTGATCTAGTAGTATAGCTTCAGAGTTTTATTGCAGCTTACTGAGAAAAAAGTTAGGGAGCCCATACAGTACAGAGTTGGAGAAATCAAGCCTTGGTGTTATAAATGCATGGATCAGGCACTTAGCATCAATATAAATTGCCTAATGTGGGCAATAGGTCTTAATCAAATTTTTCACAAGACTCAAAAGCGAGGAGAGGATCAAGTGTGACTCCCTGATTCCTGACTATAGCTGATGCATGAATGGGGAAGCCATTCTGTGAAATCCTTAAATTTATCCAACTGAGATTTGCTGCCACCAGTAGAATATCTGTTTTTGTCACTATTGAGCTTCAGGGAAATTGGTGTTAACCAGTTTGTTGTCACACATACAAGAGATTCCCCATGGAATATGTTTTAACATAAATCTGTGTATAATCTGCATAACAGTGAAACTGATGACCATGTCCGTGTATAATCTGGCAGAGAGGCAGCATATAAATAATAAAAAGTAAAGGGCCCAAGACTGAACCCTGAGGCACACCAGGATTGACTGGCCATGGGGAGATTTAGGAGGACCAAGGGAGACAACATTCTTCCATTTTTATGGCATTCCCCTATTCTGCTTCTTCATGTTACAGGACTTTTTTCCTGAGCAGAAAGTCACTGAGCACAATATCAAGTAAAAGATGACTGAATGTGTGTTTTTAGGTTTTCTAAAACAAAAACTAAACAAATCATTTTCTAATTTCATATTGCGCAAATGCCTGGGGCTCAGGACACATGATTCCAGTTGTGGTCATCTACCACTCAGTAGAGTCTCCACTGGCATGCCCTGACACTTAAATATTTCCTTATGTCTCTATCAATTGCACTTTGATTTATGCCTCCTCTGGCATGAGAATCAAGCCTGATGCTTCAGTCAGGCCCCAATTTTAACAATAATCTTTATTTAAGATCTTTAAAGCAAACATTTCTATTTGCTTGCTGCCTTTTTGTGCTTTTAATATCATACAGAAGAATAACTAGTGGACCTGAAGTAAACAAAAAGCATACTGTGATGAGATACCTCTGCTGTCGGTTTCCCGTTAAGGTAACTCTTATTCTTTTAATTACCCACATGCAGTGCAATGAAATGGTAGATTCTGTGTAAGCAAAATCCTAGCAATGGGGTAGCAGTTTACCTGTGAACTGAGCTTATGAAACCAGGATGCAAAGACAGACAATCTCACTAACATGTGAGGTCCTTCAGTGAGATATCAGAAGAACAGAAGATAAAAACGATCAATTTTCTAAATTTTCACAGATTTCAAAGTCTTATATTCAGATCCAACTGTCCTACGGGCCCTAGTACTTGGCTGAAGCAGTCTTTTCTAAATCTGGTATGTAAGGAAAGCAAAACAGTATTTCCAAATGTCAGCACCCATAGTCAGTAATTTGAACCTTGTGCTATTGCCCCAGCCAACTAGACAGTTACTTTTGTCAAACTGAAACTTCTAAACTAAGTATAGCCTGATAGCACAGCAGGACTAAAGGAGCAAAAAGCATGTTGTAAAAAAGAAAACAGGAATATGTGTAACGTTGTTTAAGAGAAAACATTTGTGATGGTTTGTAGTCTCCTTTCATACAATCAAATGTGACTGTATAATAAAACTCCATTCCATGCACAATAGGGGAATACTGGGAATGACGTGATACACACAAAATTAATTATGGACCCTTTTGCAATTAAGAATAAAATAACTTTCCTAATTTCCCAACTATGATCATATAGTCTCTGAGGCATGACTTAATTTCTTGTTTGACTCAAAGGAGAATCAACTGCTGACAGAAATCCAGGTACGAACCATCTCTAATGTGACCTTTTGCAATTAAACTGGCTATATTTTTAGATCTCAGAGAAAAAAAGAGAAAAATGAATGATTGATTCAAAGGGTGAGCGTTAGAGAAAATAATGAGACAAGGGTATATGATATTAATCCAGTACCATTCAGATTCATTAAAGAGTCTTATAGTATGGCAGAGAAAAAAAAAAACTGTGATAACAATTATTGACTTCTAGCCTCTTCATTAATTAAATCTTTGTGACAGAGAAAATGACAATAACCTCACCTTAAAATTCAAATAGTGTTCATCCAAAGCAGCTTTAGCTTCTTATTATGGGTCAGAATAAAGAGAAAGAAAATATGAGCTGCTTAGCAACAAGTTTCAACATGTGGCTTTGAAACGAGTAGATTCCTTCTGGGTTATTCTGAGTATAACATGCCTGGGTTCTTTTCGACTGTGGAGCAGTAGTGAAAAATGTTTAAGGAGAAAAAAGTTTGTGTTTGTGAGAAAATATATGGGTAGCATACAATGTAATTGAATTTATTTACAGTATATACAGTATCTGAATGGTACTTTATGTTTGTCCCCGGGTAAACTAACGCATGGCATATCGAAACAAAAATAAAACCAAATAGTTTTACAGTCTTTAAGATACAGCTCTGGGCAGTGGAATAGCAGCCACTTAAGTAAGCCTTGATGGTTTAATGGATTTCCTAATTTCATTTCTCTAATGTAGAAACACTGCAAAAAGAAACTGTATAACATGTCTCACCATTTAAAGATTTCGAAGCAGCTACAGTTTCTTACAACATTCAGCTGAACACTCGTTAACTTCTACTGAAACTTTTTTGAGCTTTTATTTGATGTTTCATTCACAAAACACTAACTTAAATAAAGAACAATGGAACATCATTATTCATATTACCTCCCTCTATTCAAATTGTTAGTCTGTAACTTTGGAATGTGGTTTTTTTAAACTGGACAGACCCTGCAGCATATTTCAGATGTGATTTACTGTTTTTTTTGCTACTGAAAACAGCAGTATTTCTAACATTTCTAACATTTTTAAAGATGTTCAACCTAGTGATTGCTGAAATCTTTTTTCCCCAGTGGTCTGAAAAATTGTTTTTGCTGCCAGAGTTGCTGTTAGAGATTTTAGAAGCCAATAAAACCAAACAGTATATATTTTCCCTTCATTTATAAATATTACTTATATATGTACAGTATACAGAATATATAAAACAGATAATGATATAATAGGATTAAAAAAAATAAAAAGTGGAAAAGTAAAGACCACTTATATTAATTTAAAGAAAATTATAACTTTATTATTCCTACTAAATATCTAGAAGAATCCACTACAAATAATGACACTTTTCCCAATATAATACAGCTAGAGATCAGCCAAGCTGGTCTATTCTGAGTAGATATATGCAGTTCATCATGCATTGTTTAGCAAATAAAGCTCTGTATAATAATAAAGTTAAAATAAATAAATAAAGTTACTGTTAAGAATTACCAACTGCTCATTCTAGTATGTCTTTATTTCATTCAAGTATGTTTAAATATTTTTAAGATAAAATCAAGAAAATAATAATCATTCAAATATGATTAATGATCCGGTATCAAGTACCTATGGCAATAACTACTTACTGTAGTAAAAAACATGAATAGAAAACAGCAATTTTAAAAACCCGTCATTAAAAGTTTCTCTGAAATGCTTGTTCAAGTTAAAAGTATCTCACAAAATTTTAATTAGACATGGTTTACAAACAGAGCCTTATACTATATGAGAAGACAACTTTAAGGTCAGACAAGACTGAAATGAAAAATAAACTGGAAGATAGATTAAAATTTGCTTTTTAAAACATGTAGCTTATGACTTTGGTAACAGGGTTTTAATACTGTAAGCAAGTAACAATAAACTTTATGTTAATTCTATTAATGTGGATTTACCCAAATTATTTTCACAACAAAGAAAATATTTGCTTAGATTTCAGAAAACAGTTCCTACTTGGTCTCCTTTCCTCAAAATGATATTTGAAGCAATTAACAAGCAAATGTTTAAAATATCAAAGTCTGTGCATGTCCCTGCAAATTCTCCTGTCAGAAAGTCCTGCTCAGTCTGCACAATTCAGCATCACTGACTGCTGCCCACCTTTACAGGCACACCTACTGTACACATCAGCAAGCAAAACAGCAGGATGGAGAAAGAAAATTAAAAATACTACCTTAAGCCTATATTGACTTTCTAGATAAAGGTTACGATAAAAGCATGGAAGCTGTACTTTTTTTAAACATCAATGTTCGGCAATTCCCAATGGAGAAAGAGAAGTCGTAGCTCCCAAAACACTATTATACTGTAACCTGTACACACCAGGTTATTAAATCAAAACTGTGCCACTTTCTCTTGAGAGTTTCCTAAGTCTGTATGCCAATATATCTTTTTCTGTATGTTACAGTGGCTCTACCGTTTCATTGGCTCAAGCTATTTAAGAGGGGTGATGATCTTATTATAGATCCTGTCTGGGGTTATACTAAAGCTGCCTTACATTGTAATACAATAGAGCTTTTGTACTTAAAAAAAGCCCTGCAGATGAACAAGCTTCCTTTTAAACAAAAGTTCTTACTACAGTGCTTGTCCTTGTGTTGCTTGGACTACAGGAGCAAATCTATACTATCAGCTTCAGTAAACTCAAGGAAAGAGAGCAGGGAAAAAGACATTTTTTGTTTGCAAACAAATGTATCAAGACAGGATATACAGTAGTGTTGTTGTGCCTGCCAAGAAGTGCTGTTTATTGTTTTTCTATTTTATATGGTTTACTAATCATGTTTTGTTCCGGAATAAAGCTATGAATGTCACATTAGTGATGTTTATTGAAAAACGCACATCCATTTAAATGGTTTGTAGACCTTAAAAGCACTATATGTAATCATGTATAACAGACCTCAAAGTGTTCTATATAGAGTTGGTCAATAATGCATTTCAACAACAAAAAATATTGTTCTCTTTTTATACTGGATTTACAGACTGGTGGCAGGATGTTTCTCTCTTTGTAGAGAATTTGAGAGATAATGATAAACTTTAAAGCACTCATGAAATTAAAAAAAATAAAGACAGCAATATTGTACTAAATATTTTAAAGCAACACCATTAACAGAGCTTCACAAGGTGAAATTAAATGTCTTTATTATATGTCTATTCTGTCTTTAGAAACTCACATATAATAAAAATGGCAATTTCTTAATGATGTCTGTCCACATAATTTAAACCCAATAGAAAATACGCAAAATACAGTGCAAACCAAATACTATGTAATTATTCCTAGAACTATACAACTTAGCAGTATTTACTAAATTACTACCTATTTTTTATTAGAAGTAAACTTAATTATAAAGCACACAGACAATACAAAATAGGTTGCTAAGCAGGTTAAAGACTAGAAGCAACACAGACTGCATTTTATTGAGTCAGCAGAAGAGTAAAGTTGGTAGTCTAATAGCCTTAACTAAGACCCTTATTGCTGCGACCTCAATTATCTGTTACTAAAGCCGCATTTCCCAATAAGAACACTTACTCTTTCTATTTCTACCTGGTATGAAACAAAGCTAGCATGTCTGTTAGGAAAAAAATAAAAATTAAGTAATTTATATAATTTTAATGGCTTAATAAATTAAGCCTTCCGTTACATTCACTATTAAATTGTTATAATGAATACATCTATATGTTGTTAAGAGCCAAAGTAAACATTTTGATCGACAATACTAGGTACAGCTTCTGCTAATCTTTTCTTTGCACTACTGTACACATGGAGTCCAACAGAGCTGTATGTAAAACCAGGCGAATCCATTTTGAAGCTAAAAGAGCTCTACCACAGAACCTTTAGTGAGAAGTTAACATCTAACAGTGACCTAATCATCCAAGGGTTCTCCCAGGAGAGATAATGTTTTCAGCTTTCATTGATATGCATAGTCTCATCTTGGTTGAAAAAAAATCACAACTGCAAAGTCACGCAAAAAATTTGAAAATGCTAGCCGATGATTCAGCCACTTTTTCGACTGTCTAATCTTTTAACACAATAATCTCCCCGCTGTGTTTTTTAAACCAAAAAGCCACTGCATAGAAATCTCATTTCTAAAACACCCAGACTGTTCTCAAAACAAGATGACTAATTACCTTTTCATGCCTCTGTCAAAGTGCTCCCAAATCAATTTAGGGAGGCTGGTGCTGCTCACAAGGCCTTGCTAATAAACTGGCCTCTCTCCACCGATTTTAAACAGGAAGGGCAGAGACAGTCTTCCATTTCACATCCACCCTTTTCCTTTCGACATGTTTGCCAACTCTGTTTGACATGAATCGGGCCTTTTCCTGCTACTACTTTCCCAGCAACAACGTCCGCAATGTCCTGCCCCTTTACAGGCTATTACTGTACAAAGCAGAGAAACAGAGCTTTCAAAGGCAATCTGTAACGGATTTTTAAAGAATGTGGCCACACAAATTTGTCTGAGGGCTTTACCGAGTAGAATATTTACCATAAATTCAACATGTTTTTAGCAAAATATAGGTAAAAAAAAAACTAAAGATTGAACACCAGCAATCTATCGTATTCCTGGCTAAAAGCTTCCGACAATGTAAGACTATACTGTACTTATAAGCATAAGGACAAGAAAACACATATAAACAAGCAGATTATGCGCAGACATATATAATAAGAAAACTGAACACCACTGAGAACTGAGTCATATATCAAACACTAAGAGGACACCTTTCCTGCAGAGAAAGAGAAAACATTTCCCCGTGTGAGCTTCTTGAATAGTGGACAGGAGGAGAGCACCATCAGTGCAAATAGATGCAGAGGAGTAACCGCGGGCTGCAGCTGCCTGCTGTGAGCACTGTTTCCAGGTTTGTACCACTGGCAGTTTCTTTTTTTTCCCCCACATGGTATGCACCACACTGCAGCAAACTCTTTTTTAACAAGTCATAAAAAAGGCAAACGATCCTCCCACCTCATTCGAATGAGTCCTGGAGCCCTTTTCAGCCACTCTTATCCCAACTGCAGAAGCATCTGGTGTAATGATGGGACTCCTCCCGATTACTATCTAAAGATAATTACCATGTGAATTGTTATCATTCCCTGCTCCGTGCTGTGTGCTGAAGGCCCATGCCTAGACAGGGATTTTCTTTCAACGACAGTGCAGGAAAAAGAAGAGTGTCTGCTGAACTCTCTGGCTGAAACATTTCCAGTCCTCCCCCCCTCCCACCCACCCCATTCCACCAGCAAAGCCCTCCCAGTGCTCCTGGCCCAATCACAGCACAGGTTTTAGCTCTGCGGCTCTTAAATTGGCCATAATATGCTGACTGACAAGTTGGCTTCATAGCCTCCAATGACAGCCCTGCGATTGCTAATCTTAAAGGCATTTCACTATTTTTCATGCACAGCTCAGACTGTAGCAGATATTTTTTCTTCCCTTTTTTATGAGGGACACAGAAAAAGATTTGATCATACTATGAAACTCAACTCATCATCTGACCTAACTGTGCTCCTGGTAAAACAATCATCAGGAAGACACACAGCCGGTTTATATCAGACCTAATCAGAGTGGTCTAGGTCTTAAACTTGAGAATTTAAAGCTTCCCGTTATGTCAACTGCTTTTCTAACCTTTTCAGTTTTTCTGTCTGTACCATGTCTGAACCCTTTATTTGCCTGTCCGAGCCAGTGGTGACAGTTTTGCCCCAGGGTGTTAAGATTTGAGACAGGGAATTTCTTCACCAAAAACTAACTACCCCCACAAGAACATACAGTATTCCAGTTGCTCTTGTTTCCTATGACAAAAACTATTGTTTCTATAACATCAGCGTCAATGGGTGTCAGTTCAGGTTTTTTTTGTAAGTTACTAGAACTGCTCTGTTGCTGTTTTCTCTGTAGTTTGCTAACCAACTAAACAATCACACAAATATCACATATGGAAATATTTCAGACGTCAAAGTACTAAAAGTATTCTGTACTGTCATCCAAATAAGTCAGTAAAAGGAAATGTATGCATATTCTGACATGCCTTTTTATTTTACCAATATACTGTAGCGCCGTTGCCTTTACAGCCCTGTTTCAAAAGTGAACTGCTGTTCTCCACTTTGAAAAACTAGTTCTCTGCAACCTGCTTCAAAACAGAAAATGGATTTCCAATAAAAGCTTTTTTCCACAATAAGCCTGTGCACCGAGTTAGGGAGATTCATTACCAACAGAAATGTTCCTTTAAAAAATCCTCTTAATACCTAATACATAAAAAGACCTAAAAATAATGTATTACATTTTAGTAACTCAGCAATAAGCAATAAAAAATCCTGCAAACTTTCTGACATTTCTAAAATTATTGTTTGCAATGTCAGGCTGCTGTAACATTTCATGATTTTTCAAAGGTATTTACCTGCATAACGTTCCCACCAGTACATTTCACTTAATAACAGAATCAAACTTCAAATATATCAAAAAAGACTAAGCAATGCACAATAAGGATACTGCTCCTGTTCCAAAGTCAAAATCAATACAAACTCAACAGAAAACTATGATTCACAACTGAACCATAATGTATGAAAGTTCACCTACTCTTAAATAATATTTTGACTATTATTTAAGCAAATAATTAAGAAAAATTACAAGAAAGGTCATGAAAGTGGTAGGTATCCTGCATAATAGCATATAAGAAAAAAGATTTTTGTAAGCCTATCTTTTTGAGAACACTCAGCAAATCTTCTACTTTCTTCAGGTTACAGTCATAGCTATCGTTTTATGTCTAAAATCAAAGATCCAGAACTGAAGATATGAATTATTCTAAAATGTAAGTTCTTTAAATTAATACTGGGATATAGTCCCTGATTTGCAGTACCCAGCTGGATGTACCACAGCTTGCCTTGTACTAAGACAGTTATTACAACAACAATAATATTTTGCTATAATTGTATATACAGTAACTATAACAATGACAGATTTTGCTAATTTTTGTATTTTGTTTCAAAAGAAATCTGCTACAGTTGAAATTCTGCAAAAGGACACAGTTTGGCACAATGTCCAAGGATTACCATTTAACACCACCATTTTACATGTATTAAATCAGATGAGGACAATTGTTAATTTCATCTCACCCCTCTTGGGTACCTACCTCCAAACCACTAAGTTAAGATTTTTATTTTTAGGAAGGCTAAAAGAACCTTCAACTTTTCACTTTTTATCTTCTTTAAATTGAATGAACGGGTCTACAATAGGATGTACTTATGATTACCATTTAGCCAACATATTTTATTAATAATTATGCTATTAAACACAATAAAACAAATAAAAACAGCATTCTCAAAAACACCTACAATGCAGTGCTGGCCAGATGCCTTTGCCTACACATTTTATACTGCTTGAATTCTCTAGTTAGCACAACATCAGGCCAAGAAACGTTCAAGCAAAATCAGCTTGTTTTACCATTGACAGTTCCGCTTGTTTGCTGCATCACATTATGGGTCTAATTTTTAATGAAAAAATGTGCAAATATCTTACACCTAGTTGCATATTCATGTTGATCATTCAGCTGCACATTGCTCATGTTGATATAAATAACTGGCAATTTTAACTCTGTTTGTGTAAAGTTTATCACGGATGCTGGAAACACAAATGAGTTACACGTTCCTTATGCAGTGGAAGAACGCTACAACTTCAGATACGTAACACAAAACAGAGGAAGCAATTAGGCCTACCCAATTTGTTCAGTTGTGAGCAATTGATGTGTGAATTTCATCCATTAATTTCTTTAAGGATCCTAAAGTATCAGCTTCTCAACATGACTGGATAGCTTGACCCAGACTCAAACAGCCCTTTGTGTACAATAATCCCTCCTGTACTCTGTCTTAAATGCAAGTCCAATTCATTTCCTCTAGTTTATTCTGGTTTCTGTTTATTGTTGAACCTGAAGAAGGTCCTATCCCACTACCTCTGAGGATCAGAAAGACCTCAATCAAGTCTTGCAGTCTTTCTTTCATCAAGTCGAAAGATGTCTGAAGCATTTTGCTCCCATGCAGAACTTCCTCACTTTTCCCTTTCAAAACAGAGCCTATTTCGAAATAAAAACTGAAAACATTTAATGAATAATTTTATTATGTTACACACCTTTATGATCTAAAGACAGATTGGCATCTTCATGCTTTAAAAAACGTTTCAGGAAATTAAGAACTGAAATCTTCAAGTCCCTATCAGCCTTTAAGTCAGTAACGTACCTGTGGTACCCACTGGCTCTTCCCTACATTGATATTTTCATAGCACGCAACTACAATTACACACAATATTCTAACTGAGTTCATACAGTACCTCATACAATTCCATGTACTTTCTAGTAATATACTAATCGACTTCATACATAATACGATTCTAAATTTACTTTCTAGTAACTTTGATGTTATCAGACGTCCTAATATTTTATTAGCCTTTTAATTGCTTTCCTCACATTGTCCTGGGGAGGATAATGATGAGTCAGCTTGGCCTAGGTATTTCTCCGTAAGTTAATTCTTCAAGCCTAAACTCAGCAGGCTCTGTGGAACATAAGTCTGCCAGTTATCATTTCAAATTAACAGCAGAAAAACCTTAGCTTCAGCAAGAAACACTATTTTAAGAAAAAGCCAGCTTAATGTCAGAGAAAATGTGCTTGATTTGACCTGCGGGTTCAACAACTGACATTTTCAGACCACCTGAAGTACCTTTCTTTGTTATTTTGAGCCCTTCAGTTAACATTTTAAGAACAAATTGTTGAACTGTCTAAATAAAGCAAACAAAGTGCCAGCAAATCCATATCTACCTGTCAAATATCTGTTGAAGCACACAAACACTTAATTTAACCTTCAAGCTTTTAATAAATACTCCCAACAGCTGCTCATGTGACAAACATTTTTAGACGCAAGCAGATTCAGGCTTAGTATATCTGGTCAGCAGTGTCTTATACAGGAATGCACATGCCAGAATACACATGAATACACATGCTTATATTCATCCACTATCAGAAAGCCTGTTAACCCTGGAAGAACAGGAGACAAGGTGGGACAAACAAATATACTTGTATAATTTATAGGCTTGACAACAGTAATTTTGGAAGTATGTCTTATTTTTTATTTTAATGCATAGTATTATATTGCAACTTTTACTGTAATACAGTAGAAATGTTAAACATCAGATGTTTAAAGTACATAATGGACTAAACTGAAATACAGTATCACCTGCATTTTGTTAAGAAATAAAAAGAAATTAAATCAAGCTAGAATAACCTACCAGCAGAAATTCAGAAGGGAAAATCTCCTGTTTACATAACAATACAACAAAATCATGTAAAGAATGTCCAAACAAACTTATGTGGGGGGAAAAAAAACGGTTCCTTGGCTGACAAAACTGGAAATTCTACTTCCTGCCCACATGGTATGAGGATTAAAAGAACAACTCTCCGAGCTGTGCAGTGAGACTGCCGACTCCTCCTCAGGCCCCTCCAGAGAACATCTTAGTTCCAGGTGAGCCTTTCAAAACCAGGTCCTGGAAGACCGATCCAAGTCTTCAGGCCTTCCAACAGGCTCAGAACTGACCCACCTCGGTCTCTGATCTATGTCATCAGACCTTTTCCAACTGTTTTCCTACTGCAAACCACATGATCTAGTGAATCGATTAAGGTGTCAAACAGATGATTGAGATTTCAGACAGAATGAATGCAGTGCACACAGGGGTCCTACAGGAGAAGGGCTAAACCACAACGCAATCAGCAGAGTAGCTCATTTTCACATATACAATATACTGTAAGTTTTTCCAAAGACTAACCTAGGACTCTTTTATATGTCCCCTTTCTGTCCTACAGTTTTGTAATTTACACTATTTCATTTATGTGGGCTACTGTAACCCATCTTTTCAGTCATGGTGAGTTACAGTAAATGAAAGTGTTAAGAGGGCAAAACCTAATCTCACCCACCTATCCCGATATCATTTAACCCAGTGGAGCATTTTGTTTTTGCAACCCTCCCCCTACCCCATCTTTGCCTTTGCAGCAGCTTCCATTCGATACTCTTCCAATTTCTGAAAACCCAACCAACAATTTCCCTTCACCACAAGTGAAAGATACTCATGAGTCGCATTTCTCGTCTCAAATAATTCCAAAATAGAGAAGAGACTACACTACATCAACCCAACTGGATTACATGTGGCAGCCACTATACGCCAGCAGGGATCTACAGAGCAGTTCAGGTGGGGAAGTGAGACACTGCTTCACCAATTAAATTAAAGGGAAAATTTAGTAGAGGCCAGATTGCGCATACCCAAGACAGAATTCGGAAGTCAGAGTTAACAACCCTTATTCTAACTAACAGTGCCATGAGAGTTTTGGGGAGCAATGTTCAAGCAGGATGGACACTGGTGTAACATCGTATCTTCTTTTACAGGGACAGAACTTCCTACAGCACTGTTGCACTAGTCACCTTGCTGGTCACTGGTTTAGAAATTCTGGCCCCGGAGGACAAGAGTGTCACCTACCAGTCTCTCAAATCTATACACTGCAGCAACCTGGGTTTCCTAAAAGGTCTCCCATCCCAGTACTGACCAGGCCCAGCATTCCGTAGCTTCTGAGATCTTACAAGATCAGTTTACAAGCAATATCAAGTAATAT
The DNA here is from genome assembly GCF_040954835.1 of Lepisosteus oculatus. Taxonomy (NCBI): domain Eukaryota; kingdom Metazoa; phylum Chordata; class Actinopteri; order Semionotiformes; family Lepisosteidae; genus Lepisosteus; species Lepisosteus oculatus. Next base: position 6,663,270 of record NC_090710.1, read on the forward strand.
CAGTCTTTGACACCAGAGGAACTTTAAACTTTTGCACAGACTACTAACATGATTTGCCTCCCAAAATACGATATACTACTGTATATGAGAATGCCTAACAGAACAACAGCAGCATCACCAGCTAAGACCTGTACCTCTGCAAAGCTAAGCCTTGATAAAAGGCGAAGTACATGAGGTCATTAACCAAATTACTACAGCATTAAGTAGAACTCTGATAGTTCATTAAAAGTCTTACTAAACATGGCTGAAGACCATTTCCTTGTTCCCATTTAAAAAAGATTTGTCTAATTGGAAAAAATGCCATTGTCAATAAACTATACAATGTAGTGTTTTTCTATTCATAAACAGTGCATCCAAATCCTTGTAAAACATAATCCATTTCCTTTTCTACTGTACATTGCTAATCGGCAAAAGAAACCATGTGAAATAATAACAGTTCAAAATAAAACGAACTGGATGGTTTTCTATAGAGAATCATATTATTCAGGCTACACTTCTTGAAACAGCAATGTGTTTTGAATTAGTGTTTATTGTCCCTGGTACGCAGCACAGTAAAATATAAAATGTAAGAAAAATAGCAGTATCACCCCATCCTAAGTGGGACAGAATCCAGAGAGCTGTGTGCTGACAAATCACGGCCTTTCACTAAAATATTAATGTGGAACGGTAACCTTGAAAAATGGAAAAATCTAATGATAGCTCTAGTAGCTCTAGGACCTCTGCTCCTATTCTGCTGAGAAAAAAAAAATGCCTTAAACTACTAAGCGAGAGAACTGTTAGAAAATTCCTTAAACATTATCTGCCAATACTGTCTACGAAGAAAGAAAACAGGAGACTCACAGAGAGGGACTACAACATAAGTTACTTTAATATTTGAGCAGATTTGAGCTTGGAAGCCTTGAGAAAATAGCCAAAGAGAAGCTGTGACGAAGGGAGTGTGTACTGTTATTCTCTTTTACCTTAACACACCTCCAACGTCACTGGCTGTGTCAAAGAGTTTACAAAAGCACAATGACTGAAGCTCTTTTGGACATCACCCTATCATTATACACAAACAATTATCACTTCCAGAATAATTATTTTAGCTTTGGGGAAATAAACAAAACCTTTACACGTATTTCCATTTCTTGACAAATACCAAATGTAATTATTTTTTTAATAGAAAATAGGTTACGGTTCATTCATTTTCTTTGTCTTAATTGCAGTCTTCAGAATATAAATATTAAGTCTGATTAAAAAACAACAACAACAGTTTTGTTGCTTAACTCAATTTTGTACGTTAACAAAATCCTTTATAATCTACTGAAGTTGCTCACATAAATTAAATAAAAAATACAGAGAGAAATGCTGAGACATCTACAAAAGAAAGTGCTGTATATAGGGCATTATATGCAATACAGCATAAACCAACAGCCTACTTGTGATAAGGCAGAATTTCAACTCAATCAAACGTCCTTGTACCATCTGAAAGAATGAGACACTGTATGTTAGTTTTCCAGCACAGACACTACCTTGTCTGATTTAACCCTACTGCTGCTTAGCACTTCATGCCTCAATTAAAAGGTTTCCAAGGCTACCACAGAAGACAGCACAGCTGCTGTGATATGTGTTGAGTGAGAATTTCATTTCCAGAGTGTTTATATGCAAATCTAGCTATGCACCTACCACTGTTCAGAACACAAGCTTTGCTACCTTGCAACTGAAGGACAGTATATCATTTGTATCCAAAATTCATTGGAAGCTGTTTCTACTCAGTGGCTGTTCCTAGAAACCTTTATTGAATGAGTCTGTGATTTAATTAAATCTAACTTAAACTGTGAACTGCATGTTATGAAAGCTTTTCAAAGCCAATACCAGAGGCTGAAGAGGCCCTAAACATTTGGACAAAAAATGTGATATAATATAGTTCACGCACTGCCTTTCAATATTTGCAAAATCCTTGCCTGAGCACTTCTTAGATTCATAACTGTAACAGATCCTAAGAGATCCACTGGATTTGTTTTTTTTTCCGCTTCCTTCAAATGGCATGTACAGTATGTGGCAGTTCAAACTGTAGAATTCTGTCTGCACAGAAGCGAAAATTAAAATTAAAAAGCATCCAAGACCACTGAACATACAGATTATTATTTCTGATATCATGCACACATTGAATTTTCAGCTACTGCAATGACTTATGAAACACTGATACAGTTTATTCAAGGACTCTTGAATTCTAAAGATACAACAGATGTGCACCATTTACCAACCTGAAAATGAAGTTTTCACAATATGAAGGGCTACCGTAAAGACCTCTCCACGCACATTACTGTTTGACAAGCAGATTCTGGAAAAAAAGTGCTTTTATATATACAGTACAGTAAGTGCTGGTACACTCCATTATCACTCAAAGTCACATTTTGCAATAAATCATGAAACCTCTTGTGACTATGCCACAAAAAAACATAATTAACTGTTTCAAACATGTTTTATATTCCTGGTTTAATTACATATCCTATTTTACTCATACAGTTTTCGGCATTTTTTCAGAAGGCCAATTTTCAAAGATCGAAATGTCTCCAAATGCCGCTTGGAACACGTCCTGCAGAGCAGGGGGAACACGTGCAGCAACATCACGTCCGCCCTCACTCTGCATATGGACAGCACAAGGAGAGCTCTTCTGGGAGCCCCCTGCATCTCTCTGCTCTGCAATGGAATTCCTTCAAAAGGTGTGTATAGAAAGACCCGTTTGTGCATTTCACTGTCATAAGCAATGATTCAAGGTGCAGCTACAAAGTCATTAATGTCAGATCGAAGATGATTAAAAAGTTAAAGAAAATGTAAAGCACCATTACAGATATCATCTGCATCTTTTTTTTCCTGAAAGACTAGCATATTACTTCATAGCATAAATGTTACTTGGAATGTGAGCTCAATGTAATACAGGTTACCTTAGATCCCACTTTGCACACTGATAATACAGGGGAATGTAGTAGAAGAAAGGGTGACACAACTACTTTTACATATTGAGAGTACTTGTTACAAAGAAAAGTTCAAATCTTTTATTACTGCGTTTTGGTTCCCAAAAACTGGCAGAGACTACATTTAGTTTGTAAAGACAAACTGCTAATAAAATTATTTTCATGGAGCTACTAAACCAAAACTGCAATCCTCTGTACTCTTAAGAACCCTGGGAAATACAGACCAGAATACTTTATTAAATAATTCATAAAATGCACACCCAATTAAAAAATCCCAGATCATTAAAAACGTAGAATAGTGTCATTCATTTGTATTAAAATAAGCAACTATCTCACATGTAATTATCCAGAACAATGTACATCACAGGTACAGTTTCATCTTTAAAACTATCACCTGAAAATCAGATAATGGAATTAGAATTGTATTTAGGTCACACATGCACCTAAGATTACTGAGATTTACTAAATCATCTTAGTAGCTGCCCTTCCCTTATATGTTAGTAGCCATCAACACTTCATAAACTAATGTGAATAGTCACTATAAAGAAATTAACAGTATTTTAAGCATACATCATGCCACTCAGCACCCCAGCAGTGCAAATATTATTCAAGGCGTTTTCATAAGCAACATATTGAGAATGACCTTTGTTTCATTCCACATAATCACATCCTTTGCAAGATTATTTTGCTAAAGAACTTAACCCCCTTCAGAAGCCTCTCAGCTTTTATTCTGCATGGTATTGTTTCTGTCCTCATATGGGATTTTAGTATAGTATGCACATGGGTAGCAAAGACTCAACTACCACTCAAGCCAGCACTCAAACCCCATGTAAAAAGGTGGAGAAGCTGTCATTAGTACTGTATGTCACTAGGCCTTTTAGGGTTAATTCAAACAGGTAATTTCCTTGAGGGAGATGAGGTAACATACTGTCATATTTCCCTGGGGCCTTATTTAACAAAGAAACTAAGGCTGAAATAACCTGTTTCATCCTTCACATAACAACAAACACCTTTTATCAACATTTCTGAATTCAAATAAAACTGTCTATCCTGGCAGATAGATTTATTTTCTCTCTTGTACAGTATATACAGTATTCCACCCCCTAATTCGTTTTTTTTGCTTTCTTTTCCATATTACAGGTAATTGTTAGTTTTTGCATACTGCACCCCACACAAGATTTCAGCTTCAATAGGTTTACGGCCTGTTTAAGTTATTTCTACTGCTATAAAATAACACTTGTAAATCAAGACAACTGGTATAAGCAACGCGAAATGGTTTGGGTTATTGAACCGCGTCGTCACAAAGCGTACAAATAAAACTGCACTTAATTAGAGAGTCCAAAAGTCTAATCTAAATTAATTTACATTGAAGACAGCCATGCACACTATCAGACTTGTTAAAAAACATCAATATTTTCTTAATTCCACCGATTTAGATTAAACTCTGATGACTCCAATTACGCCAAAGTCTGGCAACATACTATACTATATAAAATTCCACCCTAAGCAATTAAAACGTAACATGTACTGCATTTGTAGTGTTTACTTTATAAAGTAGGAAAGCAGACTTTATACGGTAGGCAGCAGACTTCTTTCAACCAGTCACAATACTGTATATACCGTACAACAAAAACACAAAAAGACACGTTGTTAAAGCGGATATTCAGAAATAAGGCTTTTTGGCAGTTATTAAAGTGGATTATAGTCCACTATTAAAATGGACCAAGTACTGTACGCAAAAATAACTTAAATGTTTTGTCTGGTCTATCAGATCATCGCAATAATACAAGCTACTGCCCATACGGGACAACCTTTTTAAGACCTTAACTTTAATCTTCTGTATCAGAGAAAAATGCATTTCTTTACACAACACCTAAACTGGCGTTAGACGTATTAGTAATAATATTGCCAATGCATTGTGCAGGCTTGTTAGTGCACGAAACGTTTCTTCTTTCGACAGGCAAAAGCCCCAAGAAAAACTCGTAATTTTTTTTTTCTCTCAGAAAGAACTGTGTCGGAGAATCTGGGACACGCAGCTTTATTAAACATGTACGCCCTTCGATGACAGTTAACAGTTAAAGTTCCCCGACGTTTTTTTTTTATTATTATTATTATTTCAAGCTTGTCAAAAGAGGATTTTCGAAAGCAGGAGGCTAGGCAGAAAAACATGCCCCTCTCACAAGCGCGCACGCACACTTCAGGGCACTTAGTTCACCCTTTAAAAAAAAATGTTAAACTACTGTAGATTCACGAGGGCGAGCGCAGGGAAGGGCTAGACTTGGCACTGTGTCCGGCCTACCCAGGTACTGTACGCACACGCCCGGCTCTTTCCCAATCGCCTTTCCTCTCCTGCGCCGCCGGCGGCACAGAAAATACGGAATTATTCAGAAACGGGCACTGCAGCAGCAGGCCTGCGGAGACTTGGCAGGCAGCCCCCAAACCGAGCGGTTCCGCCTGCCTGCGACACATTACAACGCGGGCGATCGGAGTGCCCGTGGCACCTGCATGCTTGTGCGTGTGTGTTTTTTAATAAATCTCAGTGGCAGAGCGGTGCTTCGGGCCCTCGCTAGGGGTACTCGGATTTCAGTGCTGCAACCAACTGGGACGGTGTCGGCTCGTACTAGCATGAAAGCAGTCATCAGGCACGCCGCTGCACTGTAAATCGCCAGACTGTTAACGCCAAATAAATTAAGAAAGTGTCTGCTGGCGCAGCTAGCCACCTGATTGCTTTCCAGTGTGTTTTCAGCACAAAGTACTAGATCTTTAGGACAGCAGGCAGTCGTAGGAGAACCGCAGGCTCACTTACCTTAACATCACCAAGACTCGCTGCTCAGTCGCTCAAGCCGCAAAACTGATGGTCGGGGCCACGCAAACTGCTCGAAACAAGACTTCAAGCAAACATACGGCCGCGAATATGAACTGGATTAAGGCTTTTTTTAAAGGAAAAAAAGAGCATTCTCATCGGGTGGGGCAAGAGAGGTCATAAAGTTTCAGAGGAAAACACAAATTGCTGCTTTATTTTCCCTTTATGATACTTTAAGCTAAAGCTTTACGTGCAACAAGCCCTTCTGACAGCTCTCAGAACAAGAGAAAGACAGGCTCGTTGAAAGGGGTTGAACAGGAAAGTAATACCGATATCGCGCTTTCCACAAACACTGAAGTGCACCACAAACTATTAAATTTCGGGTTTTAACACAATTAATCATCTGTGGTTATATTCTCTAAATAGTTTCATTGCATAAACGAGGAGTTTTAATAACAGCCATGAACTCGTCCCTCTATTAGGCAGGTATTGGTACATTCCAAAAGAATGTCAGGAGCCCCGGGAAGGGCAAGGGTCTGCCTGTTGCCTTGGAAACAGCAGTGAGACTCCGGGGAGTTCGCTGAATGTATCCTGCTTTTCAAATCAACAGGCAGTTCTCCACAACGTCGATGCACTAAGTGTGTTTTTTAACATGTTTCGCTTCAGGTTGCCGGAATAAGAATTCCAAAAGCAAAAGCGATTTAATATCAAATATATTAAACCACATAAGGTTTCAGCTGTTGGGAATGACGCACAACTACTGTACCAAAGCACGAGAAAATAGAAACGTAAATCCATGGCTTACAACAGCTGATTTTTTTAGAGGAAAAAGATTTATTTGTGCATCCTAAAACAAAGATTTATGTATTTCGTTGCTACTATTGGAATGTTACATCCTACCATCCTTCCATTACATTTGAGCTGCACATTTTCCATAGAGATACAGTACTGTACGTTTTACAGCAAGAGTTAAAGTCAGATCCTGGAGGTTCAAATGTTTTCCGGCTTTTGTTACAACCGGAGGAGTTTATAGAGCAATTTACCTCATTACGTATCTTAGACATATCTAAGGTTTTCCTGACGGTCTTGCAGTTGATTATTCAGAATATTCACCCATTGTCAATAAAACTCCTCAGATCCAGGTTAGAAGTCTTACGGTTCTGCAGTGGAAAAAAAACAGAAGTCAATAGGCCTTCAAGGAAGTGAATTTGTAAGCCACGTTTTATAAGAAAAATAATCAGTTAACCACAGGTGGCATCTAATGTTTGCTTGAGATGAAAGAAATATTCTTTCATGAATCATGTGTGAATTAAAGTGCATTTACAAACTCAAAAAATGTGGAATTTTTATACAAAGTTGAAAAATGTACAAGATGGACCTGCAGACCTTCAAACCTTCAAAGTTTGTTTTTAGAAGCAGTGAAGACTAAGATTTCTTGTTTAGTATACACACAAAAGTGACCCACGGAAACTGTTTTCAGTCTCTTCTGGGGTTATAAATCACACAGCAATTAAATAAAACTATTTGAACCTTAACCTATCAAACAGCAAAAAAAGATTCTTGGCAGCAGTGTGAACAGGTTAATGATGACTCTTCTCTGCTGAGGAAAATTGTATGGGAAAATAGACATAAATGGAATAAAAAAAATCTTCTGAACTCTCATAATATTTTTATATAGTATATATAGGACCTTTTAAAGCAATTATTTTAAAGCTCTTTCCCAACCCAAGCACCTAACCCATCACATTGTCACACAATCACACACCGTCGTTGTCTGTGTGAGTACAGTATACTGTAGTTGCCTTATTAAGTCTGACGATGCTCAGTGCTGTTGCCTTCTGGGAAATTTTTGTATGCACATCACCTGCATGATTTATAGCCAAAGAAAACTCCATGCTTGAACTCAGCTTGAAGCCACTGCAGTGTCTTGTGAGATTTTGATGGTGTAGAATCTGTGTTGGTTGAGGACTGCTGATTTTTTTCTCCTCTCCTTTCTGCCTTCCATGACCATCGGGCAAAAATACCTTATTTGTTTGATACACTGCAATCCCTGCTGGGAAAGGCAAGGCTGCAAATAACTGCAGGCACCGCAGTGATCAGTACATACTGATGTCTGCTGCTCATTAATGTCTTGACGTACAGCTGATTGCACAGCATTTCTGATAATTACCTAGCATTTCTCAGTGCACTGCAAAAAAAAATAGTCTTAATTTTCTTCATTTTGGAATCTTCAACAGACGCAGGATGGTGTTTTCCAGATTGTTATTAACCTTTTAACCAAATTCATTTGCAGAATCCTTTTCTTCATCTTGATATTAATAATACTTATTTTGATTTATATGGTGCTCTTCATCCAAAAGGATATCAAAATGCTACACATTTAAGAGGGAATCATGTAACTCATGGAAGGCATTCTGTGTCTGCTGTCCCATTACACATTCTGGATATTGCAAAACATGTCAAGGTATACCAAAAATATCAGAAAAATCAATTTCAGTGAGACAACTGTGAAATACTGTACCATATATAAATATTTTATAGATAATACATACATGCAACCACAAATATGTGCAGTTCTGGTGATATGGTTGATATTAATAAGAAAAGTTGTTTTAAAATTGAAAGATGAAGAAATATTTATTATTTTTAAAATGCTCTTTCAGAAGCTTTTTTAAAGATCCAAAGAGCTAAATAAATTAGATTTGTTGAATGTTCCTTGTATTAATTGTTTTCTCAGGTTAGAAATACTCAGATGAAAAGCCTAGCTTAGAAATGACAAAAATGGCATTTCTTACATTACTGATTATTCAAATTCAAAGCTAAGCATTTCATGGAACAAATAAGTTCTGAGGTACTGCTTAGTGAAACTGAAGTAAAACAATCCAACATCCTAAAGTGAGCGCAACATGTAATAGCAAAACTCTTCAAAAAGTAAAAGTAGAGTATAAAGTTTTGAAGAAAGAAAAACAGTCGCAAACATAAGCTTGTACAGACTAGACTATGCAAATAAAACCAGAGAAACAAATATAAAATCAGTCCTTTACTGAAGTATAAATCTTGTTCTTGAATAGCATAGTTGACAACCGTTAAAATGTAAACCATATGTATATATTTAGGCGACATTTTATATTTCCACCCACAGCTTCCTGGCTTGAAAGAACCTAGAGGATCAAGTTAAATGGGGGAAGACAAAGAACAGAGAAGAAACAGCAAAGTAGCAATAAAGACAGCAAAGTTACTGAATTCCAAAACGAAATGCCAAACAAAAGCGAGGCAGGTTTGTATACTGCTAGTTTATTCACACACATACAGTATGGCCGTTCTTAAAAAGCAATCTTGTGATACAGTCAAAATCACTTCAAGAGTACTTTTTTTATGAAAATGTCTTTCTAAAAAAATGATCTTTTATGTATTATGCTGAGAATTATCACTCTGTAATTATGAATGATATTTGATGATTGTGTATCAGTAGGTTAGAAAGCACCACTGTGAAACTGCACTTGACTCCAGTCTTCTCAATTCAATGTGAGAATTTGCAGTCTAAAATTGGAAATAAACAGACAAGCTTGTTGCCATGCTGTGGAATATGAGATCTGCTATTTGAAATTGGCCCTGCCTCTGAGCAGTTGTACTGTTTTTGTGACAAAGCCAGGGCTAGATATGAGAAATTAGGCAGATTTTTGCAAAATCCATACTGTCAAGAGAAATAACCCCATTTGTTAACACACATAAGTCCACATATATATATATACACTGTATAGCTGATTTAATATTTCTGTGTTTCTTTTACCAATTTTATATATTTATGTACTTTCAAACACATAAGGAAAACAAACCTCTTAGAAGTTGAAATGAAAGATTTATTTCAAGGCATATTTGTATTAAAAAGCTAAGTGAAATACTGCTTAAAACAAACAATAGTAATGAAATAAGAAATACAAACTTAAGTCATACTCTTGTCACCCCCTGCATTTCCAAAATGAAGTCCTGACTCTATCACACTATCATGTACAGTACATCAGATGTGAGTCTGATTATATTTGGATATCCGCGCAACCCTCCAAGGATATAACATTTGCTCAAATTGGATGGATGGATCTGGATATAATTCATTTTTCTTCACTGTAGATCTAATTCATTTGTATTGCTTAGAGGTGACCTAGTAATGTCAAAATTCGGATTCCTGTGCTTCCGGTACCTCAAAACTGTGTGTTGTTTTAAATAAGAATGAATGTTTTCCACAATACAGATTATACATCTTTCTATGCATTTTTAAATTTCTTTTTTACCCCTCTAAGCCATCCTCATTGACCCAGATTACTGTAACTAACTTCTAATGTACTCTTCCAATGTTAGATACAAATATAAAACTAAGTTTTTACAAGGCATTCAAAAACACAATTTACATCATTCCTTCCTGCTGTATTTAACTTTGAGAAGATGACACTATTACTAATAGCTTTGTGACAAATGCCAGCACACTCATCACCACAATCCTAACACTGCCAGTGTGTCACTTTAATTTTTTGTATTTTAAGTGCATCTGTCTTACAGTAAGTCTTTTGGATTCCTCTAGCATCCAAGTTGTTTCACATTCCCTATGTGCCTGTCTTCCTTCTAAGCTGCTCTTCACTTGGCTCTACTCACACAAATGACTATTTTCTCATCAGCTCTTCACTCCGTCTTCATTAATCACCAGGCACTGGAGGACACAACTCAACTAAGTCTGTCACCCAATTCTCAAACTTCACTTTGACTCAACTCTTTCACCAAGTTCTGCATCTTCACTCACAGCAAATAACTTTTTCCAGCTTCTCTGCAACCAACACATTATAGCAGCCCATTTCCTTTTTCCCCTCGTTCTCTCACTTGTCATAGAAGCTGAGACCAGCCATCTGTCTGCTGATGGTAAGGCACAGGGAGTACTTGGGTCTCAACTTGTGCCACCTAGACTTCTCTTCTTCAGCTGTGCAGAGAAGGTACACTGCTACTTTGCCAAGTGATGTTCCACTCCTTCAGGTGCTAGTGCCTCCAGACAGCCCCATTTCAGCAAGCCAACCCTATTCCTCATTAGCACATTTCAGTCCCATTGAGCCTAGCAAATAAACTGCCAAGCAGCCCACCTGTTCAGCACTGCGCAGCCTGTCAGTACTGCCTAAGTTCTATTTTCTTAATACTCCTTAGCTCAGTGATTCTCACCAGCTCAACCCAATACTAATGAGCTCTCCCCCTCTGGAACTTTCACTATCCCTCCTACCAGACTGAAACCCCTTTCCTCCCAGCTGGTTTTATTAAGCCTCCGAATTAGCTCAGAGGGGTGGTTAATTCCACAGAGCCTATCACAACTGCTCCTTTCCCTCACATGGAATTTCACTCTCTCCGAGTGCCAATCAATTACTCATTCAGAGCAGCTGTGCCTAGTTCTGCAGATTCTCTTAGTTAACAAGCGGCCATCTTGGCTCAAGGCCCCACCACTGGGCTTGTGTTTTGAGCCAGGATGATGGCGTTGACACAAAGCCACCTCTCACTACCTCACAACCCTGGTTCCAATTCTTTTGATACAGACAACATTGTGGTGTTTCAATTACAAGTTGATAATTTAGTGTAGCAGTGTTGTTTTGGCTTCATCTCCCCAAGAAAAATAGAGGAAAATAGAGAAGCTTTATCCAGGTGGTATCTGCTTATGAAGATCCCTTCTCCCAGCTTAGTCAAGACAATCGCACCAGAGGATGACAGAAAAAGTATTTCAAAGATATGCTGTAGTAAAAACAAACATGATGAACGAAGCATTAATATCAACGCCTATGAGATTGTGGCATTTGTCTGAACCAGGAAGGAAGAATATATGGGAGGGAGTGGAGTACTTTGAGACCCAAAGGTGACAGAATGAGGAAGCAAATGAAGAACGCCAAAGAGAACTTGCCATTACTGAATTGAGTAGTGTGTGACTTGATATCTCCCCACACAACACCTGTTCAACCTGCCAGCGAGTGTGTGGGTCCCATATTGGCCTTATTAGTCACCTTTATTTTCATGCAAGACACTTTTTCTTGACTGTGAGTGCCAAAGAATGAATGATAGGGATGGATGGCTATCTACACTGTAATGAAGACTCTGTTTCTTTTCTTGATCTAGAGGCCTAAAAACTGCTTCAGAAAAATGAGATTTTTATAAGAAAGAACCAACAAAGTCATTGCACAGAGATACCAGCTTTCAGCTGTCTTTTAAGCTTTAATGAGATTGAATATTTAATAGTAAAAAAAAACAATCAAAGTTAAAATAAATAGATTTAAAACTGGAATTCACATGGTTAAACTATATCTATCTATTAATGACAGAACAAGTTGAAATGGTTTTCCAGGGATAAATTCCTTGAAGGAACACAAAAATATGCTGTACTCTCACTGCAAGGAGTAACTGCTACTTAGGGAGTGTTTCTTAAGGTGTTGAGGCTCTCCTATTGCTAAGAACAGAAAATGGCAAAAAAAAACAACAACAACACAGTGAACACAAAACACACATAGAGATTAACTACTCTATGTGATTGGAGTTAAGATAGAAGGTGTTTAAATTGCAATCAGGTGAAGCTGAACAATAAATATGTCACAGAAATTAACACATATGTACACACCCTAACAGAGGCTCATTATAATCAGTTTCTCTGCTAATAATTTTTTGTAATTGTTGGCACAATGAATATTAAAAGGTAGGTAACTGGAAATTCTTAAAAAAAGGGGGTTAGATTCCATATGGATAATCCATTAGAACATGAATAAAAACACTTAAGGAGGAGACTCCTCTTCAAGGAGTTCCACCCCATCCATGGAATACAAAAACTGTCTTTCTTTTTTTTTAGTTTTTATTGATGAAATGTTAAAAAATGATTTACAAATTGAGTATACATCGAATATAGAAATTTTAGTTTTTTTCTTTCAATTTTTCCTCTTAGTTTACAATTTCACTTTTTGGATCTATTTACAATGTGTCAGCGGAGATTGGGTGGGGAGTTAAATAAAGAAATACTATGTTTTAACTCAAGTCTACTCATATCTAAGTACTATATATCAATTTGGTCATTACAGAAATACAGCAAACAAAAAATAAAAAAAACAGTCTACACAGAAAATGACATATTATACCTGAAAGTGGAATCAGGTTTTAATGGGGACATAAATTTTATCCATGTGAACCAATATTTGCTAAACCATCCTAAATAGAAATGCGGTCTTTCACTTCCATACTGACACGGGCTGGAAGGGAGAAAAAAGGGACTTACCTGTAGGTTTGCAAACACAGGACCAGACATTAAATGGGGTCCTATTGCAATCAAGCTCCCCTTGATTCTCTTGTTTCTTGATTTTAGAGACGTTAAAGAGGCAGGTGGACATTCTCTAGTCAATACCCTTGATAAGGAAAACAGTAACTTATATAAATAAATAATACCCAGGTTGTTTAATACTTAATATATTTATCTATTCAGTGTAAGGTGCTATCAGGAATGGACTTTAAACCCCCTACCGACCAGAAATATAATGTTTGAAATCAGAATGATGAGCATCTGGGTACCATACATTGCCCAACAATGGCACTGACTGGGTACTTTATTTACCACACTTGAGTCATCGGTTATATGAATTTACACATTTCACAGCCGACTATTCAGAGAACTACCATCATCATCAAGCGAAAGGCCTACTCCTGTAGCTGTAAGGGAAAATGTGCAATCTTATCAGTAAGCAAGACATAATCAAATAAAGAGAACATGACCCTGAGCACAATGACAGAGGATGTCTAAAGATTGAAACACTGTGGCAAAAAAGACTGAGAAAATGCCTGAGCATTTAAAATATGGAAAACACAGATCAAGAAATGGAAGGGAGTACCATTGTTATCCCAGCATTTTTTGGTACGGAAGAGCTCATTATAAAGGCGTGAAACAATACATCAGAGCAGACAGCCTTTCAGAAACTCACAAATGAGCCTTTGTAGGTGCTGCTCATAACCCACATAAAGCACTGCTGTACAGTAAACAATAGGAAGCACCGTGAGCTCGTTTTTTACTTTAGGCTGAAGTTTCTCTGTGCATACTTGTAGCACTGTGAAAGCTGTGACAAATGTCTTCCCAGGAATAATACATTTTAGGTTTTGTATTTTCAGTTTGGACTAAATATTGTGAGAACATTATCTGAGCCTGTTTTATTGACCTTGCGGGGATCAGTGACTGTCGAATTAATGTGCTGAATCTATCCAGACGGCATACCTTCAGGGCAGATGTGTTTCCAGCACAAGCGTCGCCTTGTGTGATATCCCTGTTTGGTGTGGACATTTGCCAGGTCTTTGGAGGCACAAGTGCCTTGGAGATAGAAGAATCTCAAAATGCTGTGTTATGTGACTGCAAAGTGCTTTTGCAGGACAGGAAAAAAGCACCAATGTGTTAGGGAAGCCGAGCACTGTGTTTTTAAATTTATTTTCCTCAAAGAAATCAAAGACAGGAGGTAATAGGGGAAAAAGACACTACAGAGTGGAATTGAAACGCATGAACCAGAATTTTGAAATATTATGAGACAATTGAGAATCCAGATATTATTGTGAAAATTGGGCCTTATGGCCTCCTTACTGTTCCTTAATGCTTATTCAAGCTGCAATAAAGCACTCTAACATTCAGACATTATTATCTGACTAGAGGCAAGTTGAATATGTATACTGGTAACTCATTAACAGACCTGTTCTTACCAATGCACTGTAAACAGAATCAAACTGTACCCTCAGGATAATTTTTGTAGAACACATTTTTCACACAAAATAAATGTTTTTAAATGATTTTGTTTTTTTAATCATTTATTTAAGCAAATGTCAAGTGCTTCTATACTATTTTTCCCTTAGTTGTCCTGAAGTTTAATATGTTTTACTACTCTTGAAGATACTGAGTTATTTCAGCAGCATGAAATAATGTACATTAGACATGTTTATCTGTAATAGGTATCCCTTGTGGAGTACTACTATGGTGTATCCTATAGTGGTGGAGTACTACTATGGAATATATACTATATTAGTATTCGGATCTAAAGTAGAATATTTTTATAAGCATCCCCATTTCTTTTTCTTCCATAAATCCGTGTTCTGAACCTCTTTATTCTGTATGTGGTTGCAAGAGAGCCAGAGTCTAACTTGGCAAGCAATGGGCGCAAGGCAGCATGCACCCTGGATGGGAAGCCAGTCCATTGTAAGGCATACACAACACAATTATTCACACCAGGGCCAATGATTTTTTACAGCAGCCAATTGACCCACCAACACGTCGCGTGTCTTTGGACTGTTGGAGGAAAGCTGTGTACCCAGAAGAAACCCACGCGAACATGGGAAGAACATAAAAACTCCTTGCAGATAGAAGCCCAAAAATTCACCACAGGGCCCCTGTCACTGCAAGACTGCCACGCTAACCACTACATCACTGTGCTGCCCCTTCTTTCCCAATTGTATAAAAATAATGGGTTAAAAAATCAAGTGCACTGGGGCATCTAAGTGGCTTAGCTGAAGGGAGGGTGAGCCCAATAGTCCAGATATTGCTACTATGAATCTAAGTCATTAGCCACCTGTAACTGGGATTTCTTTTGATGTGGGTTGAGTGGGATTAAATCTCTTTGGCTTGCTGTACAACAATGACCGCTGGAACTTCAGGGAGAATTTGCTCTGTTGTCAGTGAGAGATGTGCTAAGAACGGCTACAAATGAAAGGGGGCTGTTTGACCCATCTAGCCTTTGCAGTAGGGCTGTTCCACTAATTGGAGCAAATTCTCCTGAAAGCAAATGGCCTGGCAGTGTGCAGGAGATGGGAGTGCACTCACAGCTCTTTCCCCCTTCTCATCCTGGAGCAGTGAGCTGAGCAGATCAGCATTATAAATTCCGTATTAGGAGGACATCCTTCCACCCGTTTTCATTACATTCAGGGCTGCAGGGGAGCCGAAGCGTCCCAGCCGCCTCTCGCACAAGGCAGGGTACACGGAATGCACAGGATGCCAGTCCGTCACAGATTGGGAGAACATAAAATGTTGATTCTAGGTTTGAAGTAAACAGTATATGTTGATCTCAAAGGTTATAAGCTGCTGTGCAAAACATTTGAGACATTTTTTAAACATTTGGGAAACCGTTTTCACTCAGGTGTTGGTATGGTAAAAGTCTATGGAACCTGAAGCTATTTAGTTTGAAGCCGACCATTAACCCTACCAGATCTGTGTTTTAGGGTGCAAAAAATAGCCGCTTAGCTTTTTTTTTCATAGCCTCTTTATAGCAGTGTAGGACCAAATGACCAAATGGCAATGAGCCAGTCAGATCTGACTGATATACAGTATGTGACAGATATACTTCATATTGAAAACTCATATCCAGTTTAATTTGTGTTTTTATGATTGAGGTATTGAAGATTGTTAACAATGTTTATTACAAATTGCTAAAAAAACAACCTAAGCTATGATAATAACATAATACTAAGTTATAGCAGTAGTAAAAACTTTGAGTAAATTGATGATGCTTGTCGTACTGTATATTGTGACTCCTGACGGTGTCTAAAATATCTAAGGCTTCTGAACAGCAGGGTATGTCAGGATATAAAAAAAAACATTCAACATGATGTAAGAAGTCTCTGTTAATTCCAAAATTACAGCTCAGCTGAGGCGTGTGGTATGTCTGCACTGAAAATCTGATTATAAAACTTTGCAAAGGCCTTTTCCCCTGTTTTCCTGCTCAATTTCCTCTTGCTTACTTAACTAGGTTTTTTAAAATTTATGTAGTATCTATTGGTTTAGGACATATTTTTATGTAAATTCTTCTTTTTTTCCCTTTCTTGTTCAATTCAACCTTAAAACTCTTAAAAATAGAACTGACACTTGATAAGGTTAATCAGGCATTTCTTTTTCATTACTATTTCCTGTAATTTTTTTTCTGAATTTTTTAAGCATGGATTTGGTTTTAAATGACATCTTAAGGTACCTACCCTTAATGTTGTTATTAATATACCAGATGCAAACATACCTCTGTGAGAAAAAAATAAAAATTCCAAAGGTTTGTTACCAGGCATGTGGTCTTTGTTTTTTTTTTACTAGAAAAAAGGATTCCTGCCTTGAGACTGAAAAAATATTTTATAAACAGCTAATCTTCTACTGTGTTATTTATGGTAATATGCAAAGTGAACTTGACATTCCTCAAGGCCCAAACTCTTGAATCATTTTTGTAAAGAGTGGCCAACTTTTCTCCAAACAAGGCATGAATTGCTTTTTCCCTGCATACCAAAGAAGCCCTGAAACACACTCTCCTATTTACTGCCCTGTGCGATTCTAATCTGTTCTTCCACATTACTGCTTTCACGCCTTCCTGGACTTGTGTAAATGTTAAAGAAATTGTTAATTTTTGAAGAATGACAAGTAACACATGCAGTTTAGAGGGTGAAGATTAATGAACTTTAGATTAATTTACATTTCTCAGTTTAGCCACACTTCCGCACGATACTGTACTTTCATAAGATAGGAAAATAGCAAGGTTTCTGTGTGGAATTTTCAGGATGTTTCACAAGGCTTGTTTCAGTTCCCAAGAATCTGTGAGATTCTCAAAACATGAACTTAGAAATATGTTGCTATCTGGTAAATATATAGAGCACATTCTAGGACAAAGAGCATAGGGCACCTCCCCTCTGGGCAGGACACAAGTCCACTACAGGGTCATGGGGGAAGAGACAATTCAGATATACCAATCAAACTCAGTCAGCACGTCTCTGGGACCTATGAGGAGACTGGGACACCCAGAGAAGAGTCATGTGAGATTGGGGAGAACATGACCAAGCAGCTGTGTGGAATCAGTGCTAACTGCCATGCCACCAAGCCACCCTCACATTACACGTATATTTTAATAAATCATGTGTCGTCTGTGCCGCAGTGCATGAAACACATGAAACATATCACTGTATATTAAAGATTATTCCACTTTGAAAAGTGCAGTTCTGAGTAATAACACATCCAGCATCATATATCACCATGAGGTATCAATAGCTTTTTTATTTTTTTGTGTGTGGGGAGTGTTACATTAAAAGACTAGGTTATCTCCTCCCAGGTTATCTTTAAAACGGCTTTTCATAGACTCAAATTTTCAACGCTACTGCAAATATAGCATAAATAGTTGGTAGGAAGATGGTAAAAGCATCTAGCAAAACATCTTAATTGTGGAAATGCTTGTAAATTTTGATTACAGCAAGAAAATTAATCTTTAAAGTTTATCTGATTTAGATTAGAACTACAAAAGCAAAACTTGATCGCATAATTTGTACTTAAATAATGAAATAAGGAGGAAACTACATTAAAAAAAAAGTTATTTGGACATTTAAAGTGCCCCAGAAAGCCATCTAGTGGTGACATGTAGGTCACATGTTCTTCAATGGCATAACTAAATATATAATAAATAAATACTCATAAATAAATAACCCTTAGCTAGGGTAAGGTTTAGGATTTCCACAAAACGTAGACGGTTTTTGATGGCATGGCTGTGTTTTAGGGCAGAAATGATAGTTAGGAAAACAGTTATTTTAATGTTTTCTAAACATTTTTTCTGACATACGGTATATACAGTATTTTGCCCCAAAAGGAAATGATGTCTTAATTGCCCTACAATCAATAGTTTGAAAGAAAGTGATTAATCTTTTCAAACTGTTGCATTTGGCATTGAATGCACAGGCATATTAACAAATAAAGGCAAAATGTATTAGGTGTTTCTGACTCTTATGCCATTTAAGCCTGAACCCATACTCATTCAGCACTCCATTCAACACAAAATTTCCAATGAAAGAATACTTGACAAATCTGAATTTTATCATTCTTGATACATTCTCTTTGTTTTGGCAAGGTTGATTAGTCTTTTCAGACTAATAATTTGATTTGGTGAAGCAAATTTTCCAATTAAATGAGTGGAACATTGTAGAAGATCTTTGACAAAACCCTGAACCCTAACCTAAGCCAAACCCTTTGCTAAGGTTAGGGTTAGGATTACACAAAACGTAGAGTTTTCGATGGCATTGCTATATTTTAGGGCAGAAATGATACTAGACAGGGCGATGTTAGAAGAGCACGCCGCCGTATATGAGTGAGCAAGGTCTTGATTAGCCACTGAGGTAACACGTGAGGGGGTGGAGAAGAACGACAATCTCGGAGAAGATTGTTGGAGCAACAGCCTGCGAGAAAGAAAAAAAACTAGTTTATTGAGATCAACCGAAGATTTAAAGGGACAGCATCCTGCTATGGTTTGAGAGTAGGGCTGTCGGTGTCTGCTGGATGAGTGGGTTGTGATTTGATAATTGAGTTAGCGTGTGTAGACCAGAGTGGGTCGTGTGGTAGAGGGGACCCCCCTCGCCTGCAATACAAGGTATTGTGGAAGTGAGTGGGATCTATCTAGCTACAACCCTCTGTGAGGTGGTGCAGTGGTGGCTGGGCATGATGTGAGGTGTGCCGGCAGCTGTGAGTTCACAACCTAGGGGTGTGAGAGTGAGGTGCTGGAGAGGTTGTGGTGTATGTGGGGTGCAGAAGGGACTTGATGTAGATGGTGTGTTTGTGTTGCCCAATCTGGTAATGTCAGGAGAGGATGTTGGTGCTGCTGGCACTGATTGTGTATGAGACGGTGGCCTAATGAAGTAGGAACAGGAGGTTCCTAGCAGTGAGGACAACAGGGTGAAGCTTGGTGACCCTGGGACTCTGCAGGTGAAGGGCCCAGAAATAATGGAATGTGGAGTCATGTGTCCTGTTCCCCTGAAGAGGGGACCAGTGTGAATGCCACTCTTGGAAGAGAGTGTGTGTGAAGGAAAGGAACCCAAAATGCTCTAAAAAGGGGTGTGATGGGTGAATGGGAGCCAGATCATGCCTGAGATGGTGGACGCAACCCCTTTTACAACATAGGCTATATACGGTGCACTGCCCCAAAAGGGAAGGTTGTCTAAATTGCCCTAAAAGCAAAAGTTGGAAGGAAATTGATTTAATCTTTTCAAGCTCTTGCAATAGGGACAGAATGCACAGGCATATTATCAAATTGCTTTAGGTGTTTCTGACTCTTAAGCACTCATTCAGCACTCCATGTAACACAGCCTTTGTAATGAAAGAATTCCAAAGTGGCTAATCTGTAATGAAAGAATACTTGACAAACAACTTTACTGTTCTGTTTTAGCAAGGTTGTTTTGACTTTTCTGTCTAATATTTTGATTCAGAGGAGCAAATTATGCAACCAAATGAATAGAAGATTATGAAAAGTCTTAGGGCAGAAATGATATGTATAGTACAGTATATGGCTTTATACACTATGTTGGAAATGTTATGTAAATTGTCTGAAAAGCAAAAGTTAGAAAGAAAATGGTTAAACTCTTCAAAACGTTGCATTTGGAATTGAATGCACCCAATAAAAAGTATTGAGTTTTCCTTACTCATAGCCTATTTAACCCAGAAACCATGCTCGGTGAGAGCACCATTCACCATTAAATACATATATTCTGCTTAAAAGACTGGAAGGTTGCATTCATTCTCTGAAGATAATCTGAACCCTAACCTACCCAAAATCTCAGCTAGGGTTAGAATGGTTTTGAAAACATAGAGGATGTTTGATGGCATGGTTGTGTTTTAGGATAGAAGGGATCTTTAGGAAAACTGATATTTCAATGTTACCTTCCCCTTTTTTTTGCCTATATGGTTCTATACACTGCATAGCCCTACATGGGAATGTTGTCTAAATTGCCCAAAGCAAAAGTGTCACCGACCAGGTTTGGCTGAAAAGAAAAGAAACTCCCACACAGCAGTCTTCAAATGCAAACAAAACTGGATTTATTGCCATCAAAATAGGAATAACAAAAAAAACACCTCACAGGAGTACTCTCCACACCTTTCCTCCAAGGCACCCCCTCCATACTGAGCTCTCCCAGTCCCTTTTATAGCCCCTCCTCTTCTAAGGACCATCCTCATTTGTTTGATACTACAAACAGGAAAGGTGACTTGATCAACACAATACAATACCCCAACGGGGAAAACTCTGCAGTGATTTTAGGGAAACAATAAAAAGGGTAAGTATCATTCACACTTCATTTGTATCACATAAACACTCTCAAACATACCAGAAGGGTAGAGGGAAATATTGGAGTATTTCACGTTCAGTAAAAGAAAACAAGCACTCTGTCACATACCCCTCCCCTTAAGAGGAAACCACAGTTTCCGATATCTTTTCTTCTCTTTCAAAACAATGTCTTGACAGATGGTCTGCATTTACATGCTCCCTTCCAGCCCTGTGCTTTACCTGGAAGCAATATTGCTGTAGAGCTAAGTACCATTTTGTTATGCGAGCATTTTTATCTTTCATGCTATTTATCTAAATTAGAGGATGATGATCCGTAACCAAAGTAAACTGCCTGCCCAGCAAATAGTATCTGAGAGTTTCTAAAGCCCATTTTACAGCTAGGCACTCTTTTTCAATTGTACTGTATCTTGGTTCTCTGGGAAACAATTTCCAGCTGATATAAAGAATTGGATGCTCTTCCCCTTCTTTTCCCTGACAAAGGACTGCTCCTAAGCCTAATTCTGATGCATCTGTTTGTACAATAAACAGTTTAGAAAAATCTGGACTTCTTAGGACTGGTTCAGAACATAAAACCCTTTTTAAATTGTCAAATGCTACTTGACATTCATCTGTCCAATTTACCTGGGTTTTTTTTCGATTTCTTAATTAATTCTGTCAGAGGTGCTGCAATTTCTGAGAACTGTGGTATAAGCCGGGGATAGTACCCAGCTAATCCAAGGTCCAATCCAATCTTGGAAATAGGCACTGGTGCTTCAGATACTGCTTTAACCTTTGAATTCTCCGGGTTCACTTGGCCGGTTCCCACTATTTATCCCAAATAGCTTGTCTCTGAAGTTCCTAACACACATTTCTGTGGATTGATGGTGAGACCTGCCCTAGCTCTTTCCTCCAGCACCAATTCTAAGTGCTTTAGGTGGCCCTCCCAATCGGGGCTATAAATTACTACATCATCCAGATAGGCAGCAACATAACCTAGATGACGTTGCAACAAACGCCCCATCAAATGTTGGAATGTTGCTGGTGCTCCATGCAACCCAAATGGCATTATTCTGAATTGGTAAAGGCCACGAGAGGTACAAAAGGCAGTTTTACATTTTGACCCCTCTTCTAAGGGAATTTGCCAATAGCCTTTAGTTAAATCCAAAGTAGATATAAATTTAGCTCCACCCAGTAAATTTAGTAATTCATCTATTCTTGGAATGGGGTATGTATCAAATTTTGAAATTTGATTTATTTCCCTGAAATCAACACAAAACCTGATTTCTCCATTCTTTTTAGGTACAATAACTACTGGGGAGCACCAAGGACTAGTAGAAGGCTCAGTTACTCCTAACGTTGGCATTCGCTCAATTTCCGTATCTACTATGGATTGAATTTTTTCAGGAATTGGTTTATGTTTTGTCCTAATAGGGGAATACTGAATAGGGTTCAGTATCTATCACATGCTGAATTACATCTGTTTTTCCCTGCAGATTGGTAAAAACATGTGTAAATTTCATCATCATTTGATCTAGTTAGTATGTTGCTAAATCGCGAGATTATTACCTCTTGGAATATCACAATTTAAGCCTACATTTCCCAATTGAGTGTAGCGGCGAGGCTTATTAATAAGAAAGAATTAAGTGTTCTGAGCTTTCCCAAATTAGGCCTCATCTCTCTGTTCATCTCTGTGGTGCAAACTATCCATGCAGGCTGATTTAAGGTTTCCTTTGATAAGGTTTCCTAGGACAGCTCCCAAAGGGGGATGCACTTAGCTAAGCCTGGCTATCATGATCAATGGTCATCCATTGGCGCCTATCTGTCTAGGGAGTGCCAGATGGACATCTGGACTGCATTCCTAAGTGTCAGGAGTAAGTGACTCATATCTCACCTTGATCAACCAATCAGGGACTGGTAGGGTCGAGTAACCCACGTGGGACATTGATGCCCATGGAACTTTCAGCCAATCAACGAGCTAAAGTTCCTCCAGGTAAAAACAGGCAACACAGAGAACCTGAGAGATTCAGAAGGGAGGATTCAGTAAGATTCAGGAGAATTCTGTGGACTGTTCTAAAGGGAATTCAAAGGAGAATTCCAGGGCAGGACGGCCCAGGAACAGAAGGCTCCCAAGGGCAGGACATTCTCTCAGCGCGCCTCCTGACCATCCTGAGACAGCCCGGACAACGATGGAACGGCCAGTGTGTCCGAGTGCCAGAACTTTCCTTTGTTCTAAGAGTCTAGAGTGGAGGTGGCCAGAGAGTAACCAGAAGATCCACCCGAGGTTAGCACCAGCAGCAGGCCTCGTGAACAGGTCAGAACTGTGGACAGCTGAATCACTATTCAGAACTAGCTCTTCATCAGTAACGAACCGGTCCTCTTCCTGACTTGCTGGGACACACAGTCATCTTTTCTCCTGTGCACAAACTTTGCTAGTTAAAGCCAACACTAACTAGCCGGGTCAGTGAGCATCAGCAGCGCACCGTCGCAAGCCACACAGCACAGCCTGGCACCGAGCCAGATAGCGCGGATTGGACAGCAACAGCCTGCAACTGTTTCTTTGTGCCCGCAGGAGATCTGAATCCCCAAAGTTTGGATGAGTATTTTACTTCACTGCATTACTGCTCGAGAATTCAATTGTTATCCCAACCAGTTGATATCAATTTCATTCCTAAGAGTTATGTACTTGTTTTGAGTATCTAATGTAGAAGTTATAACCAAGTTCATTTATGAAACGGTCTAAATGAATGATATACTGAACGTATGTCCTCTTGATATGTGTAACACTTTGTAACTGACTGAATATATATATCTTTTGTATTCTGATAACCCTCTCAATAAGATCTGTTAGTTTTATATGCATATTTTATGTATTAATAAATGTATCCTCGTGTATTAGTACCTGTGTGTGTGCGTTGTTTGAGTTATGTCGCATGGTTGGATTCTAAAGCCATCAAAATAATCAATTTTGTGATTTACTGCTACAATTAATAATTGTCCCAGTAAATGCCCAAACCCTACAGAACTGGTGCCTTCAGAGAGCACACTACATTACACGAGCATAAGCTTCTTCTGACATATCCCTCTAATTCAGGCAAAAGGGTCAAAGTCAGGTTTTGCTTTCTTTCCAGCCAAGGTTTTAGTAGATTGATATGAAAGATTTTTTTCTTTGTTGCCGAAAGAGCAATTCCATAATCTACAGGCCCTACTTGTCTTACTACTTGATATGGGCTTTGCCATCTTGCCAGTAGCTTATTCTCTGAAGTAGGTAGCAACAGCAATACCTTTTCTCCTACCTTGAGCTGTCTTTCTTTTGCATGTCTATTGTACCATTTACTTTGATTGAATTGAGCCTGTTTCAGGTTTTCCCTAGCCAACTTTGTATAACTAGAAATCTTTTCTTTCATATAGATGATATAGTTAATTATGTTGGTGGAGTCTGCAGTATCACCTTCCCAATTCTCCTTAATCAGATCTAATGGACCACGAGGCTGTCGACCATATAACATCTCAAATAGAGAAAATCCTGTAGATTCCTGAGGCACCTCTCGATAGGCCAATAGCAGGAAGGGCAACATCTTGTCCACTGTTTAGGCTCTGTGTGGACATATTTTTTTTAGCATACGCAAGGTCCGATTCATTCTTTCCACCAGTCCATCTGTCTGAGGATGAAAAGGGCTAGTCCCGATTGCTGAAATATCAAGCAGTTCATAAAGTTCCTTTAACAAGGATGATGTGAAATTGGTACCTTGATCAGTTAAAATTACCCTGGGTATACCCACCCGACTAAACAACCTAACTAATTCCTCTGCAATCCTTTTAGCAGTAGCTGTTCTCAAAGGAACAGAATATCTGGATATCTGGTCATATAATCAACAACAACTAATATATATTTATTACCCCTGGAACTGGGAGACAAAGGACCCACAATATCCATTGCAATTCTCTCAAAAGGGGTGTCTACCACAGTAATGGGAATTAAGGTATGTCGGTTTCTTGCTAATTTTGGTGCCACTAACTGACATTCTTTACAGGTACTACAATGTTCAGCTACTGTACATCTTCATGGATGTTTGGCCAAAAGAATTGTTGGAATATTCTTGCCAAAGTCTTATCTCTCCCCATGTGTCCCACTAATTTAATTTTGAAAGCTATTTTCAATATATTCTTTATGAACACCTTTGGAACAACCAACTGCTTAATTTCTTTCCCCATTTTTGGATGTTTACAACTCCTATACAAAATTCGATTCTGTACATGGTAAAAAGGAAACTTAACATCCTTAAAATCATCAGAACACTGATGGTCAAAAATGTCTTTCTATGGTTTGTCTTCTCTTTGATACTGGGCAATGTCTATCCCCTTATTTTCAGATCCCAACAACAGACTTGTCTATCTCAGTCTTTTAGCCTTCTTCTTTTCCCCCTTGGATGGATGCTGCTTTCCTTCACCCTCAAAGATCTCAGGAGAAAAAGGGAAAAGGTCCTCTTCTGCCGAGTCTGATGTTTTTTCTTTTTTCACCTGGCTCCGCGTAATTACAGACACAGGGGTTCCTTTCTTTGTCTGTTTCAACAAGTCATAGAAAAAAGGAATGTCTTGTCCCAGTATTACTGGAAAAGGTAAATACTGAACAAGGCCCACAGTCACCTGTATCTCTTTATCGGCAATTCCCATTTTAATATGTTTGGTAGGATACTCCCTTGTATCTACATGTACACAGGTAATAGTAGTGACCCCCACAGTTCTGTGTTTTCTTAGCAAGTTAGTTCTAAGGTTTGCTGGCTTCCAGTGTCTACTAAGCCCTTTACCATCTTTCCCTCTACAGTCACCATAATCAGTGGAAGATTCTTTGTCCACACGAACAGATTTGCTGACTTGTCTTTAGAAGGGGCCTGATTTAGGGGACAAAAATGAAAACAATGTCCATATTTACCACATCTATAACATTGTTTCTCCTGAGACACTGTCTCCAAGGCCCTTTTATTATCTACTCTTTTCATGGGCCAAACAGTCTTTTGAGTGGGTCTTACCATGGATCTCTGACGATCTACTTCTCTTCGAGCCAGAGTATAATCCTCAGCTAAGGAAACCGTTTTCTCCAATGCGTTAGGACAATGCTCTTTAACCCAAATCCGTACATTATCTGGAAGAATAATCATGTACTGCTCTAAAATTAGGATCTCTGCCATCTGTGCATTGGTTTTGGTACCAGGACTGATCCATTTATTAAATAGTTCCTTCAATCGATTGCAAACCTCTCTAGGTCCTACTGCATCCCTATAGTGGAAGTTTTGGAAGCGTTGCCAATATGTCTCTGCGTTGATATCATACCGTTTTAGAATTGTATCTTTCACTTTGTCATAGTCCTTGGCTTCTTCAGTGTCCATTCCACTGTAAGCCTTCTGTGCTTTCCCCGTTAAATTGGGAGCAAGCTGCAATACCCAGTGTTCCCTTGGCCATTGGCATGATTCAGCCAACTGTTCAAATGTAGTCAGGTATGACTCAATATCATCCTCTGGCATCAATCTCACCAGTTTTGGATCTCTCTGCACAGGTGCAGGGCGAGGTTCTGCTTCCTTCAGAGCTTTCAGCATCTCACCCCATTCCTGGCGCTGCTGGCTATCCCTGCACAGTTGTTCCTCCCGGAACCTCTGCGGTTCTTCCATTAGTTGTCTCTCATCCTCCTGTTGCCTTCTTTTATTTTCCACCTGCTGTACAGCCAGCCATTTTAAAAGTGATCCTATATCTTCCGGTGGGTCAACAGACAATCCAGCTGGTGTTGTAGGTTCCTTAACAGCTGGTTCCTTCGTGCCCTCGATAGCTTGCCAGAACTTCTGTGCTCGAGTTTGAACCAATATGTCTTTGCATCATGCACCTCCAGTATCCGCCAAGGTCTCTTCCTCATCTGCCTTTGTGCTGTGCTGCCGTAGCACCTTGCTCCAACGTGCCTCTCTCTTTAGGGTTGTGGGTCAGTTTCTTCTGTCTTCCTCATTTTAGAACTCAGTTTCCAAAGTTTTGTTTTATGCATCCGATGCACCCGCAGAACTTCTTTTCAAGCCCACTACTGACACCATATGTCACAGGAAAAGTGACCAGGTTTGGCTGAAAAGAAAAGAAACTCCAACACAGCAGTCTTCAAATGCAAACAAAACTGGATTTATTGCCATCAAAATATGGATAACCCAAAAAAAACCCTTGACAGAAGTGCTCTCTACACCTTTAATCCAAGAAACCCCCTCCATACTGAGCTCTCCCAGTCCCTTTTATAGCCCCTCCTCTTCTAAGGACCATCCTCTTAAAGGGACTCGCTCACATTTTCTTAACAGAGATAGGCAGTTTGACAAAAAATAAAGTATTTAACCATCCAAAAAATACTTATACATTTTAACAGAGTCATGCAACCGTAATATATTCACCTAAACAAAACAACTAACATTATAGAGGTTATTTATAGATGGCTCACCAGTAACCTTTCCCTTTAAGGTAATTTGTGTGATACTACAAACAGGAAAGGTAACTGGAGGCCATCTTGATCAACACAATACAATACTCCAACGGGGAAAACACTACAGTGATTTTAGGGAAACAACAAAAAGGGTAAGTATTATCCACACTTAAATCGTACCACAGACACACTCTCATACATACCAAAAGGGTAGAAGGAAATATTGGAATATTTCACATTCAGTAATAGAAAGAAAAAATAATTTGTGTCACTCTGTCACAAAAAGTTTGAAAGTGGTTAAACTCTTCAAGCTTTTGCATTTGGAACTGAATGCACTGGCATTTTAATAGATACAGCTAAGTTTCAATGAGTATTCCTGACTCTTAAGAGTCAGGAATGCTAAAAGAAACTTAGCTGTATCTGATAAAATGCCAGTGCATTCAATTCCAAATGCAAGTTTGAAGAGTTTAACCACTTTCAAGCTTTTTTCAAACCACTTGCTTTCAAACTTTTGCTTTGGGAAATTTAGGCAACATTCCCATGTAGGGCTATGCAGTGTATAGAGCCATATAGGCAAGAAAAAAAAGGTGAAGATAACATTGAAATATCAGTTTTCCTAAAGATCCCTTCTTTCCTAAAACACAACCATTCCATCAAACATCCCCTAAATGGGATAACCCATTTAACCCTGAAACCACGCTCATTGAGTGCACCGTTTAAGACGAAATTTCCAATATCAAAATACTTGTCAAATATAAAATAGTACCACAGTTTATAGAACTCGTTTGGTTTGGCAAGGTTGCTAAGTCTTTTCAAACTAATGCTTTGATACCCTGAGATTTATTTTCTGCTTAAATGAGTGGAAGGTTGCATTCATTCTTAGAACAAATTCTGATGCCTAACCCTAATCTTCCCAAACCATAGCTAGGGTTAGGGTTAGAATAATTTAAAAACATCGAGGATGTTTGATGGCATGGTTGTGTTTTAGGATAGAAGGGATCGTTAGGAAATCTGATATTTCAATGTTATCTTCACCTTTTTTTTCTTGTCTATATGGCTCTATACACTGCATAGCCCTACATGGGAATGTTGTCTAAATTGCCCAAAGCAAAAGTTTGAAAGCAAGTGGTTAAACTCTTCAAACCTTTGACTTTGGCATTGAATGCACTGGCATTTTAACAGATTCAGCTAAGAATTATTGAGTATTCCTGATTCTTAACCTATTTTACCCTGAAACCAGGCTCATTGGGTGCACCATTTAACACGAAATTTCCAATATCAAAATACTTGTTAAATATAAAATAGTACCACAGTTGATAGATTTCGTTTGGTTTGGCAAGGTTGCTAAGTCATTTCAAATTAATGCTTTGATGCCCTGAGCTTTATTTTGTGCTTAAATGAGTGGAAGGTTGCATTAATTCTTGGACCAAATTCTGATTCCTAACCCTAACCTTCCCAAACCATAGCTAGGGTTAGGGTTAGAATAATTTTAAAACATAGAGGATGTTTGATGGCATGGTTGTGTTTTAGGATAGAAGGGATCTTTAGGAAAACTGATATTTCAATGTTATCTTCAGCTTTTTTTTCTTGCCTATATGGCTCTATACACTGCATAGCCCTACATGGGAATGTTGTCTAAATTGCCAAAAGCAAAAGTTTGAAAGCCAGTGGTTAAACTCTTCAAACTTTTGCTTTTGGCATCGAATACACAGGCATTTTAAAAGGTACAGCTAAGATTTATTAAGTATTCCTGACATTTAACCCATTTAACCACGATATCATGCTCATTCAGTGCACCATTTAACACGAAATTTCCAATATCAAAATACTTGTCAAATATAAAATAGTACCACAGTTGATAGATTTCGTTTGGTTTGGCAAGGTTGCTAAGTCTTTTCAAACTAATGCTTTGATGCCCTGAGCTTTATTTTGTGCTTAAATGAGTGGAAGGTTGCATTCATTCTTGGCCCAAATTCTGATTCCTAACCCTAACCTTCCCAAACCATAGCTAGGGTTAGGGTTAGAATAATTTTAAAACATAGAGGATGTTTGATGGCATGGTTGTGTTTTAGGATAGAAGGGATCTTTAGGAAAACTGATATTTCAATGTTATCTTCACCTTTTTTTTCTTGTCTATATGGCTCTCTACACAGCATAGCCCTACATGGGAATGTTGTCGAAATTGTTCAAAGCAAAAGTTTGAAAGCAAGAGGTTAAACTCTTCAAACTTTTGACTTTGGCATTGAATGCTCTAGTATTTTAACAGATTCAGCTAAGAATTATTGAGTATTCCTGAATCTTAACCCATTTTATCCTGAAACCAGGCTCATTGAGTGCACCATTTAACATGAAATTTCCAACATCAAAATACTTGTCAATTATAAAATAGAACCACAGTTGATAGATTTCGTTTTGTTTGGCAAGGTTGCCAAGTCTTTTCAAACTAATGCTTTGATGCTCTGAGCTTTATTTTGTGCTTAAATGAGTGGAAGGTTGCATTCATTCTTGGACCAAATTCTGATTCCTAACCCTAACCTTCCCAAACCATAGCTAGGGTTAGGGTTAGAATAATTTTAAAACATAGAGGATGTTTAATGGCATGGTTGTGTTTTAGGATAGAAGGGATCTTTAGGAAAACTGTTATTTCAATGTTATCTTCACTTTTTTTTTTTTGCCTATATGGCTCTATACACTGCATAGCCCTACATGGGAATGTTGTCTAAATTGCCAAAAGCAAAAGTTTGAAAGCCAGTAGTTAAACTCTTCAAACTTTTGCTTTTGGCATCGAATACACAGGCATTTTAACAGGTACAGCTAAGATTTATTGAGTATTCTGACATTTAACCCATTTAACCCCGATATCACGCTCATTCAGTGCACCATTTAACACGAAATTTCCAATATCAAAATACTTGTCAAATATAAAATAGTACCACAGTTGATAGATTTCGTTTGGTTTGGCAAGGTTGCTAAGTCTTTTCAAACTAATGCTTTGAATCCCTGAGCTTAATTTTGTGCTTAAATGAGTGGAAGGTTGCATTCATTCTTGGACCAAATTCTGATTCCTAACCCTAACCTTCCCAAACCATAGCTAGGGTTAGGGTTAGAATAATTTTAAAACATAGAGGATGTTTGATGGCATGGTTGTGTTTTAGGATAGAAGGGATCTTTAGGAAAAGTGATAATTCAATGTTATCTTCACCTTTTTTTTCTTGCCTATATGGCTCTATACACTGCATAGCCCTACATGGGAATATTGTCTAAATTGCCCAAAGCAAAAATTTGAAAGCAAGAGGTTAAACTCTTCAAACCTTTGACTTTGGCATTGAATGCACTGGCATTTTAACAGATTCAGGTTAGAATTATTGAGTATTCCTGATTCTTAACCTATTTTACCCTGAAACCAGGCTCATTGAGTGCACCATTTAACACGAAATTTCCAATTTCAAAATACTTGTCAATAATAAAATAGTACCACAGTTGATAGATTTCGTTTGGTTTGACAAGGTTGCTAAGTCTTTTCAAACTAATGCTTTGATGCCCTGAGCTTTATTTTGTGCTTAAATGAGTGGAAGGTTGCAATTATTCTTGGACCAAATTCTGATTCCTAACCCTAACCTTCCCAAACCATAGCTAGGGTTAGGGTTAGAATAATTTTAAAACATAGAGGATGTTTGATGGCATGGTTGTGTTTTAGGATAGAAGGGATCTTTAGGAAAACTGATATTTCAATGTTATCTTCACCTTTTTTTTCTTGTCTATATGGCTCTCTACACAGCATAGCCCTACATGGGAATGTTGTCGAAATTGTTCAAAGCAAAAGTTTGAAAGCAAGAGGTTAAACTCTTCAAACTTTTGACTTTGGCATTGAATGCTCTAGTATTTTAACAGATTCAGCTAAGAATTATTGAGTATTCCTGAATCTTAACCCATTTTATCCTGAAACCAGGCTCATTGAGTGCACCATTTAACATGAAATTTCCAACATCAAAATACTTGTCAATTATAAAATAGAACCACAGTTGATAGATTTCGTTTTGTTTGGCAAGGTTGCCAAGTCTTTTCAAACTAATGCTTTGATGCTCTGAGCTTTATTTTGTGCTTAAATGAGTGGAAGGTTGCATTCATTCTTGGACCAAATTCTGATTCCTAACCCTAACCTTCCCAAACCATAGCTAGGGTTAGGGTTAGAATAATTTTAAAACATAGAGGATGTTTGATGGCATGGTTGTGTTTTAGGATAGAAGGGATCTTTAGGAAAACTGTTATTTCAATGTTATCTTCACTTTTTTTTTTTTGCCTATATGGCTCTATACACTGCATAGCCCTACATGGGAATGTTGTCTAAATTGCCAAAAGCAAAAGTTTGAAAGCCAGTGGTTAAACTCTTCAAACTTTTGCTTTTGGCATCGAATACACAGGCATTTTAACAGGTACAGCTAAGATTTATTGAGTATTCTGACATTTAACCCATTTAACCCCGATATCACGCTCATTCAGTGCACCATTTAACACGAAATTTCCAATATCAAAATACTTGTCAAATATAAAATAGTACCACAGTTGATAGATTTCGTTTGGTTTGGCAAGGTTGCTAAGTCTTTTCAAACTAATGCTTTGAATCCCTGAGCTTAATTTTGTGCTTAAATGAGTGGAAGGTTGCATTCATTCTTGGACCAAATTCTGATTCCTAACCCTAACCTTCCCAAACCATAGCTAGGGTTAGGGTTAGAATAATTTTAAAACATAGAGGATGTTTGATGGCATGGTTGTGTTTTAGGATAGAAGGGATCTTTAGGAAAAGTGATAATTCAATGTTATCTTCACCTTTTTTTTCTTGCCTATATGGCTCTATACACTGCATAGCCCTACATGGGAATATTGTCTAAATTGCCCAAAGCAAAAATTTGAAAGCAAGAGGTTAAACTCTTCAAACCTTTGACTTTGGCATTGAATGCACTGGCATTTTAACAGATTCAGGTTAGAATTATTGAGTATTCCTGATTCTTAACCTATTTTACCCTGAAACCAGGCTCATTGAGTGCACCATTTAACACGAAATTTCCAATTTCAAAATACTTGTCAATAATAAAATAGTACCACAGTTGATAGATTTCGTTTGGTTTGACAAGGTTGCTAAGTCTTTTCAAACTAATGCTTTGATGCCCTGAGCTTTATTTTGTGCTTAAATGAGTGGAAGGTTGCAATTATTCTTGGACCAAATTCTGATTCCTAACCCTAAACTTCCCAAACCATAGCTAGGGTTAGGGTTAGAATAATTTTAAAACATAGAGGATGTTTGATGGCATGGTTGTGTTTTAGGATAGAAGGGATCTTTAGGAAAACTGATATTTCAATGTTATCTTCACCTTTTTTTTCTTGTCTATATGGCTCTCTACACAGCATAGCCCTACATGGGAATGTTGTCGAAATTGTTCAAAGCAAAAGTTTGAAAGCAAGAGGTTAAACTCTTCAAACTTTTGACTTTGGCATTGAATGCTCTAGTATTTTAACAGATTCAGCTAAGAATTATTGAGTATTCCTGAATCTTAACCCATTTTATCCTGAAACCAGGCTCATTGAGTGCACCATTTAACATGAAATTTCCAACATCAAAATACTTGTCAATTATAAAATAGAACCACAGTTGATAGATTTCGTTTTGTTTGGCAAGGTTGCCAAGTCTTTTCAAACTAATGCTTTGATGCTCTGAGCTTTATTTTGTGCTTAAATGAGTGGAAGGTTGCATTCATTCTTGGACCAAATTCTGATTCCTAACCCTAACCTTCCCAAACCATAGCTAGGGTTAGGGTTAGAATAATTTTAAAACATAGAGGATGTTTAATGGCATGGTTGTGTTTTAGGATAGAAGGGATCTTTAGGAAAACTGTTATTTCAATGTTATCTTCACTTTTTTTTTTTGCCTATATGGCTCTATACACTGCATAGCCCTACATGGGAATGTTGTCTAAATTGCCAAAAGCAAAAGTTTGAAAGCCAGTGGTTAAACTCTTCAAACTTTTGCTTTTGGCATCGAATACACAGGCATTTTAACAGGTACAGCTAAGATTTATTGAGTATTCTGACATTTAACCCATTTAACCCCGATATCACGCTCATTCAGTGCACCATTTAACACGAAATTTCCAATATCAAAATACTTGTCAAATATAAAATAGTACCACAGTTGATAGATTTCGTTTGGTTTGGCAAGGTTGCTAAGTCTTTTCAAACTAATGCTTTGAATCCCTGAGCTTAATTTTGTGCTTAAATGAGTGGAAGGTTGCATTCATTCTTGGACCAAATTCTGATTCCTAACCCTAACCTTCCCAAACCATAGCTAGGGTTAGGGTTAGAATAATTTTAAAACATAGAGGATGTTTGATGGCATGGTTGTGTTTTAGGATAGAAGGGATCTTTAGGAAAAGTGATAATTCAATGTTATCTTCACCTTTTTTTTCTTGCCTATATGGCTCTATACACTTCATAGCCCTACATGGGAATATTGTCTAAATTGCCCAAAGCAAAAATTTGAAAGCAAGAGGTTAAACTCTTCAAACCTTTGACTTTGGCATTGAATGCACTGGCATTTTAACAGATTCAGGTTAGAATTATTGAGTATTCCTGATTCTTAACCTATTTTACCCTGAAACCAGGCTCATTGAGTGCACCATTTAACACGAAATTTCCAATTTCAAAATACTTGTCAATAATAAAATAGTACCACAGTTGATAGATTTCGTTTGGTTTGACAAGGTTGCTAAGTCTTTTCAAACTAATGCTTTGATGCCCTGAGCTTTATTTTGTGCTTAAATGAGTGGAAGGTTGCAATTATTCTTGGACCAAATTCTGATTCCTAACCCTAACCTTCCCAAAGCATAGCTAGGGTTAGGGTTAGAATAATTTTAAAACATAGAGGATGTTTGATGGCATGGTTGTGTTTTAGGATAGAAGGGATCTTTAGGAAAACTGATAATTCAATGTTATCTTCACCTTTTTTTTCTTGCCTTTATGGCTCTATACACCGCATAGCCCTACATGGGAATGTTGTCTAAATTGCCCAAAGCAAAAATTTGAAAGCAAGTGGTTAAACTCTTCAAACCTTTGACTTTGGCATTGATTACACTGGCATTGTAACAGGTACAGCTAAGATTCATTGAGTATTCCTGACATTTAACCTATTTAACCACGATATCATGCTCATTCAGTGCACCATTTAACACGAAATTTCCAATATCAAAATACTTGTCAAATATAAAATAGTACCACAGTTGATAGATTTCGTTTGGTTTGGCAAGGTTGCTAAGTCTTTTCAAACTAATGCTTTGATGCCCTGAGCTTTATTTTGTGCTTAAATGAGTGGAAGGTTGCATTCATTCTTGGACCAAATTCTGATTCCTAACCCTAACCTTCCCAAACCATAGCTAGGGTTAGGGTTAGAATAATTATAAAACATAGAGGATGTTTGATGGCATGGCTGTGTTTTAGGATAGAAGGGATCTTTAGGAAAACTGATATTTCAATGTTATCTTCACCTTTTTTTTCTTGCCTATATGGCTCTATACACCGCATAGCCCTACATGGGAATGTTGTCTAAATTGTCCAAAGCAAAAGTTTGAAAGCAAGTGGTTAAACTCTTCAAACCTTTGACTTTGGCATTGAATGCACTGGCATTTTAACAGATTCAGCTAAGAATTATTGAGTATTCCTGATTCTTAACCTATTTTACCCTGAAACCAGGCTCATTGTGTGCACCATTTAACATTAAATTTCCAATATCAAAATACTTGTCAAATATAAAATAGTACCACAGTTGATAGATTTCGTTTGGTTTGGCAAGGTTGCTAAGTCTTTTCAAACTAATGCTTTGATGCCCTGAGCTTTATTTTCTGCTTAAATGAGTGGAAGGTTGCATTCATTCTTGGACCAAATTCTGATTCCTAACCCTAACCTTCCCAAACCATAGCTAGGGTTAGGGTTAGAATAATTATAAAACATAGAGGATGTTTGATGGCATGGTTGTGTTTTAGGATAGAAGGGATCTTTAGGAAAACTGATATTTCAATGTTATCTTCACCTTTTTTTTCTTGCCTATATGGCTCTATACACCGCATAGCTCTACATGGGAATGTTGTCTAAATTGTCCAAAGCAAAAGTTTGAAAGCAAGAGGTTAAACTCTTCAAACCTTTGACTTTGGCATTGAATGCACTGGCATTTTAACAGATTCAGGTAAGAATTATTGAGTATTCCTGATTCTTAACCTATTTTACCCTGAAACCAGGCTCATTGAGTGCACCATTTAACACGAAATTTCCAATTTCAAAATACTTGTCAATAATAAAATAGTACCACAGTTGATAGATTTCGTTTGGTTTGACAAGGTTGCTAAGTCTTTTCAAACTAATGCTTTGAATCCATGAGCTTTATTTTGTGCTTAAATGAGTGGAAGGTTGCATTCATTCTTGGACCAAATTCTGATTCCTAACCCTAACCTTCCCAAACCATAGCTAGGGTTAGGGTTAGAATAATTTTAAAACATAGAGGATGTTTGATGGCATGGTTGTGTTTTAGGATAAAAGGGATCTTTAGGAAAACTGATATTTCAATGCTATCTTGACCTTTTTTTTCTTGCCTATATGGCTCTCTACACAGCATAGCCCTACATGGGAATGTTGTCGAAATTGTTCAAAGCAGAAGTTTGAAAGCAAGAGGTTAAACTCTTCAAACTTTTGACTTTGGCATTGAATGCCCTAGCATTTTAACAGATTCAGCTAAGAATTATTGAGTATTCCTGAATCTTAACCTATTTTATCCTGAAACCAGGCTCATTGAGTGCACCATTTAACATGAAATTTCCAACATCAAAATACTTGTCAATTATAAAATAGAACCACAGTTGATAGATTTCGTTTGGTTTGGCAAGGTTGCCAAGTCTTTTCTAACTAATGCTTTGATGCTCTGAGCTTTATTTTGTGCTTAAATGAGTGGAAGGTTGCATTCATTCTTGGACCAAATTCTGATTCCTAACCCTAACCTTCCCAAACCATAGCTAGGGTTAGGGTTAGAATAATTTTAAAACATAGAGGATGTTTAATGGCATGGTTGTGTTTTAGGATAGAAGGGATCTTTAGGAAAACTGATATTTCAATGTTATCTTCACTTTTTTTTTCTTGCCTATATGGCTCTATACACTGCATAGCCCTACATAGGAATGTTGTCTAAATTGCCAAAAGCAAAAGTTTGAAAGCCAGTGGTTAAACTCTTCAAACTTTTGCTTTTGGCATCGAATACACAGGCATTTTAACAGGTACAGCTAAGATTTATTGAGTATTCTGACATTTAACCCATTTAACCCCGATATCACGCTCATTCAGTGCACCATTTAACACGAAATTTCCAATATCAAAATACTTGTCAAATATAAAATAGTACCACAGTTGATAGATTTCGTTTGGTTTGGCAAGGTTGCTAAGTCTTTTCAAACTAATGCTTTGAATCCCTGAGCTTAATTTTGTGCTTAAATGGGTGGAAGGTTGCATTCATTCTTGGACCAAATTCTGATTCCTAACCCTAACCTTCCCAAACCATAGCTAGGGTTAGGGTTAGAATAATTTTAAAACAGAGAGGATGTTTGATGGCATGGTTGTGTTTTAGGATAGAAGGGATCTTTAGGAAAAGTGATAATTCAATGTTATCTTCACCTTTTTTTTCTTGCCTATATGGCTCTATACACTGCATAGCCCTACATGGGAATATTGTCTAAATTGCCCAAAGCAAAAATTTGAAAGCAAGTGGTTAAACTCTTCAAACCTTTGACTTTGGCATTGATTACACTTGCATTGTAACAGGTACAGCTAAGATTCATTGAGTATTCCTGACATTTAACCTATTTAACCACGATATCATGCTCATTCAGTGCACCATTTAACACGAAATTTCCAATATCAAAATACTTGTCAAATATAAAATAGTACCACAGTTGATAGATTTCGTTTGGTTTGGCAAGGTTGCTAAGTCTTTTCAAACTAATGCTTTGATGCCCTGAGCTTTATTTTCTGCTTAAATGAGTGGAAGGTTGCATTCATTCTTGGACCAAATTCTGATTCCTAACCCTAACCTTCCCAAACCATAGCTAGGGTTAGGGTTAGAATAATTTTAAAACATAGAGGATGTTTGATGGCATGGTTGTGTTTTAGGATCGAAGGGATCTTTAGGAAAACTGATATTTCAATGTTATCTTCACCTTTTTTTTCTTGCCTATATGGCTCTATACACCGCATAGCTCTACATGGGAATGTTGTCTAAATTGTCCAAAGCAAAAGTTTGAAAGCAAGAGGTTAAACTCTTCAAACCTTTGACTTTGGCATTGAATGCACTGGCATTTTAACAGATTCAGGTAAGAATTATTGAGTATTCCTGATTCTTAACCTATTTTACCCTGAAACCAGGCTCATTGAGTGCACCATTTAACACGAAATTTCCAATTTCAAAATACTTGTCAATAATAAAATAGTACCACAGTTGATAGATTTCGTTTGGTTTGACAAGGTTGCTAAGTCTTTTCAAACTAATGCTTTGAATCCATGAGCTTTATTTTGTGCTTAAATGAGTGGAAGGTTGCATTCATTCTTGGACCAAATTCTGATTCCTAACCCTAACCTTCCCAAACCATAGCTAGGGTTAGGGTTAGAATAATTTTAAAACATAGAGGATGTTTGATGGCATGGTTGTGTTTTAGGATAAAAGGGATCTTTAGGAAAACTGATATTTCAATGCTATCTTGACCTTTTTTTTCTTGCCTATATGGCTCTCTACACAGCATAGCCCTACATGGGAATGTTGTCGAAATTGTTCAAAGCAAAAGTTTGAAAGCAAGAGGTTAAACTCTTCAAACTTTTGACTTTGGCATTGAATTCTCTAGCATTTTAACAGATTCAGCTAAGAATTATTGAGTATTCCTGAATCTTAACCTATTTTATCCTGAAACCAGGCTCATTGAGTGCACCATTTAACATGAAATTTCCAACATCAAAATACTTGTCAATTATAAAATAGAACCACAGTTGATAGATTTCGTTTGGTTTGGCAAGGTTGCCAAGTCTTTTCAAACTAATGCTTTGATGCTCTGAGCTTTATTTTGTGCTTAAATGAGTGGAAGGTTGCATTCATTCTTGGACCAAATTCTGATTCCTAACCCTAACCTTCCCAAACCATAGCTAGGGTTAGGGTTAGAATAATTTTAAAACATAGAGGATGTTTGATGGCATGGTTGTGTTTTAGGATAGAAGGGATCTTTAGGAAAACTGATATTTCAATGCTATCTTGACCTTTTTTTCTTGCCTATATGGCTCTCTACACAGCATAGCCCTACATGGGAATGTTGTCGAAATTGTTCAAAGCAAAAGTTTGAAAGCAAGAGGTTAAACTCTTCAAACTTTTGACTTTGGCATTGAATGCTCTAGCATTTTAACAGATTCAGCTAAGAATTATTGAGTATTCCTGAATCTTAACCTATTTTATCCTGAAACCAGGCTCATTGAGTGCACCATTTAACATGAAATTTCCAACATCAAAATACTTGTCAATTATAAAATAGAACCACAGTTGATAGATTTCGTTTGGTTTGGCAAGGTTGCCAAGTCTTTTCTAACTAATGCTTTGATGCTCTGAGCTTTATTTTGTGCTTAAATGAGTGGAAGGTTGCATTCATTCTTGGACCAAATTCTGATTCCTAACCCTAACCTTCCCAAACCATAGCTAGGGTTAGGGTTAGAATAATTTTAAAACATAGAGGATGTTTAATGGCATGGTTGTGTTTTAGGATAGAAGGGAT
This sequence comes from Lepisosteus oculatus, assembly GCF_040954835.1. Taxonomy (NCBI): domain Eukaryota; kingdom Metazoa; phylum Chordata; class Actinopteri; order Semionotiformes; family Lepisosteidae; genus Lepisosteus; species Lepisosteus oculatus. The sequence goes on from NC_090710.1 coordinate 6,702,371, forward strand.
CTTTAGGAAAACTGATATTTCAATGTTATCTTCACTTTTTTTTTTTGCCTATATGGCTCTATACACTGCATAGCCCTACATGGGAATGTTGTCTAAATTGCCAAAAGCAAAAGTTTGAAAGCCAGTGGTTAAACTCTTCAAACTTTTGCTTTTGGCATCGAATACACAGGCATTTTAACAGGTACAGCTAAGATTTATTGAGTATTCTGACATTTAACCCATTTAACCCCGATATCACGCTCATTCAGTGCACCATTTAACACGAAATTTCCAATATCAAAATACTTGTCAAATATAAAATAGTACCACAGTTGATAGATTTCGTTTGGTTTGGCAAGGTTGCTAAGTCTTTTCAAACTAATGCTTTGATGCCCTGAGCTTTATTTTCTGCTTAAATGAGTGGAAGGTTGCATTCATTCTTGGCCCAAATTCTGATTCCTAACCCTAACCTTCCCAAACCATAGCTAGGGTTAGGGTTAGAATAATTTTAAAACATAGAGGATGTTTGATGGCATGGTTGTGTTTTAGGATAGAAGGGATCTTTAGGAAAAGTGATAATTCAATGTTATCTTCACCTTTTTTTTCTTGCCTATATGGCTCTATACACTGCATAGCCCTACATGGGAATATTGTCTAAATTGCCCAAAGCAAAAATTTGAAAGCAAGTGGTTAAACTCTTCAAACCTTTGACTTTGGCATTGATTACACTTGCATTGTAACAGGTACAGCTAAGATTCATTGAGTATTCCTGACATTTAACCCATTTAACCACGATATCATGCTCATTCAGTGCACCATTTAACACGAAATTTCCAATATCAAAATACTTGTCAAATATAAAATAGTACCACAGTTGATAGATTTCGATTGGTTAGGCAAGGTTGCTAAATCTTTTCAAACTAATGCTTTGATGCCCTGAGCTTTATTTTCTGCTTAAATGAGTGGAAGGTTGCATTCATTCTTGGACCAAATTCTGATTCCTAACCCTAACCTTCCCAAACCATAGCTAGGGTTAGGGTTAGAATAATTATAAAACATAGAGGATGTTTGATGGCATGGTTGTGTTTTAGGATAGAAGGGATCTTTAGGAAAACTGATATTTCAATGTTATCTTCACCTTTTTTTTCTTGCCTATATGGCTCTATACACCGCATAGCCCTACATGGGAATGTTGTCTAAATTGTCCAAAGCAAAAGTTTGAAAGCAAGTGGTTAAACTCTTCAAACCTTTGACTTTGGCATTGAATGCACTGGCATTTTAACAGATTCAGCTAAGAATTATTGAGTATTCCTGATTCTTAACCTATTTTACCCTGAAACCAGGCTCATTGTGTGCACCATTTAACATTAAATTTCCAATATCAAAATACTTGTCAAATATAAAATAGTACCACAGTTGATAGATTTCGTTTGGTTTGGCAAGGTTGCTAAGTCTTTTCAAACTAATGCTTTGATGCCCTGAGCTTTATTTTGTGCTTAAATGAGTGGAAGGTTGCATTCATTCTTGGACCAAATTCTGATTCCTAACCCTAACCTTCCCAAACCATAGCTAGGGTTAGGGTTAGAATAATTTTAAAACATAGAGGATGTTTGATGGCATAGTTGTGTTTTAGGATAGAAGGGATCTTTAGGAAAACTGATATTTCAATGTTATCTTCACCTTTTTTTTCTTGCCTATATGGCTCTATACACCGCATAGCTCTACATGGGAATGTTGTCTAAATTGTCCAAAGCAAAAGTTTGAAAGCAAGAGGTTAAACTCTTCAAACCTTTGACTTTGGCATTGAATGCACTGGCATTTTAACAGATTCAGGTAAGAATTATTGAGTATTCCTGATTCTTAACCTATTTTACCCTGAAACCAGGCTCATTGAGTGCACCATTTAACACGAAATTTCCAATTTCAAAATACTTATCAATAATAAAATAGTACCACAGTTGATAGATTTCGTTTGGTTTGGCAAGGTTGCTAAGTCTTTTCAAACTAATGCTTTGATGCTCTGAGCTTTATTTTGTGCTTAAATGAGTGGAAGGTTGCATTCATTCTTGGACCAAATTCTGATTCCTAACCCTAACCTTCCCAAACCATAGCTAGGGTTAGGGTTAGAATAATTTTAAAACATAGAGGATGTTTAATGGCATGGTTGTGTTTTAGGATAGAAGGGATCTTTAGGAAAACTGATATTTCAATGTTATCTTCACTTTTTTTTTCTTGCCTATATGGCTCTATACACTGCATAGCCCTACATGGGAATGTTGTCTAAATTGCCAAAAGCAAAAGTTTGAAAGCCAGTGGTTAAACTCTTCAAACCTTTGACTTTGGCATTGATTACACTTGCATTGTAACAGGTACAGCTAAGATTCATTGAGTATTCCTGACATTTAACCTATTTAACCACGATATCATGCTCATTCAGTGCACCATTTAACACGAAATTTCCAATATCAAAATACTTGTCAAATATAAAATAGTACCACAGTTGATAGATTTCGATTGGTTAGGCAAGGTTGCTAAGTCTTTTCAAACTAATGCTTTGATGCCCTGAGCTTTATTTTCTGCTTAAATGAGTGGAAGGTTGCATTCATTCTTGGACCAAATTCTGATTCCTAACCCTAACCTTCCCAAACCATAGCTAGGGTTAGGGTTAGAATAATTATAAAACATAGAGGATGTTTGATGGCATGGTTGTGTTTTAGGATAGAAGGGATCTTTAGGAAAACTGATATTTCAATGTTATCTTCACCTTTTTTTTCTTGCCTATATGGCTCTATACACCGCATAGCTCTACATGGGAATGTTGTCTAAATTGTCCAAAGCAAAAGTTTGAAAGCAAGAGGTTAAACTCTTCAAACCTTTGACTTTGGCATTGAATGCACTGGCATTTTAACAGATTCAGGTAAGAATTATTGAGTATTCCTGATTCTTAACCTATTTTACCCTGAAACCAGGCTCATTGAGTGCACCATTTAACACGAAATTTCCAATTTCAAAATACTTGTCAATAATAAAATAGTACCACAGTTGATAGATTTCGTTTGGTTTGGCAAGGTTGCTAAGTCTTTTCAAACTAATGCTTTGATGCTCTGAGCTTTATTTTGTGCTTAAATAAGTGGAAGGTTGCATTCATTCTTGGACCAAATTCTGATTCCTAACCCTAACCTTCCCAAACCATAGCTAGGGTTAGGGTTAGAATAATTTTAAAACATAGAGGATGTTTAATGGCATGGTTGTGTTTTAGGATACAAGGGATCTTTAGGAAAACTGATATTTCAATGTTATCTTCACTTTTTTTTTCTTGCCTATATGGCTCTATACACTGCATAGCCCTACATGGGAATGTTGTCTAAATTGCCAAAAGCAAAAGTTTGAAAGCCAGTGGTTAAACTCTTCAAACTTTTGCTTTTGGCATCGAATACACTGGCATTTTAACAGGTACAGCTAAGATTTATTGAGTATTCTGACATTTAACCCATTTAACCCCGATATCACGCTCATTCAGTGCACCATTTAACACGAAATTTCCAATATCAAAATACTTGTCAAATATAAAATAGTACCACAGTTGATAGATTTCGTTTGGTTTGGCAAGGTTGCTAAGTCTTTTCAAACTAATGCTTTGAATCCCTGAGGTTAATTTTGTGCTTAAATGAGTGGAAGGTTGCATTCATTCTTGGACCAAATTCTGATTCCTAACCCTAACCTTCCCAAACCATAGCTAGGGTTAGGGTTAGAATAATTTTAAAACATAGAGGATGTTTGATGGCATGGTTGTGTTTTAGGATAGAAGGGATCTTTAGGAAAAGTGATAATTCAATGTTATCTTCACCTTTTTTTTCTTGCCTATATGGCTCTATACACTGCATAGCCCTACATGGGAATATTGTCTAAATTGCCCAAAGCAAAAATTTGAAAGCAAGTTGTTAAACTCTTCAAACCTTTGACTTTGGCATTGATTACACTTGCATTGTAACAGGTACAGCTAAGATTCATTGAGTATTCCTGACATTTAACCTATTTAACCACGATATCATGCTCATTCAGTGCACCATTTAACACGAAATTTCCAATATCAAAATACTTGTCAAATATAAAATAGTACCACAGTTGATAGATTTCGTTTGGTTTGGCAAGGTTGCTAAGTCTTTTCAAACTAATGCTTTGATGCCCTGAGCTTTATTTTGTGCTTAAATGAGTGGAAGGTTGCATTCATTCTTGGACCAAATTCTGATTCCTAACCCTAACCTTCCCAAACCATAGCTAGGGTTAGGGTTAGAATAATTATAAAACATAGAGGATGTTTGATGGCATGGTTGTGTTTTAGGATAGAAGGGATCTTTAGGAAAACTGATATTTCAATGTTATCTTCACCTTTTTTTTCTTGCCTATATGGCTCTATACACCGCATAGCCCTACATGGGAATGTTGTCTAAATTGTCCAAAGCAAAAGTTTGAAAGCAAGTGGTTAAACTCTTCAAACCTTTGACTTTGGCATTGAATGCACTGGCATTTTAACAGATTCAGCTAAGAATTATTGAGTATTCCTGATTCTTAACCTATTTTACCCTGAAACCAGGCTCATTGTGTGCACCATTTAACATTAAATTTCCAATATCAAAATACTTGTCAAATATAAAATAGTACCACAGTTGATAGATTTCGTTTGGTTTGGCAAGGTTGCTAAGTCTTTTCAAACTAATGCTTTGATGCCCTGAGCTTTATTTTCTGCTTAAATGAGTGGAAGGTTGCATTCATTCTTGGCCCAAATTCTGATTCCTAACCCTAACCTTCCCAAACCATAGCTAGGGTTAGGGTTAGAATAATTTTAAAACATAGAGGATGTTTGATGGCATGGTTGTGTTTTAGGATAGAAGGGATCTTTAGGAAAAGTGATAATTCAATGTTATCTTCACCTTTTTTTTCTTGCCTATATGGCTCTATACACTGCATAGCCCTACATGGGAATGTTGTCTAAATTGCCCAAAGCAAAAATTTGAAAGCAAGTGGTTAAACTCTTCAAACCTTTGACTTTGGCATTGATTACACTTGCATTGTAACAGGTACAGCTAAGATTCATTGAGTATTCCTGACATTTAACCTATTTAACCACGATATCATGCTCATTCAGTGCACCATTTAACACGAAATTTCCAATATCAAAATACTTGTCAAATATAAAATAGTACCACAGTTGATAGATTTCGTTTGGTTTGGCAAGGTTGCTATGTCTTTTCAAACTAATGCTTTGATGCCCTGAGCTTTATTTTGTGCTTAAATGAGTGGAAGGTTGCATTCATTCTTGGACCAAATTCTGATTCCTAACCCTAACCTTCCCAAACCATAGCTAGGGTTAGGGTTAGAATAATTATAAAACATAGAGGATGTTTGATGGCATGGTTGTGTTTTAGGATAGAAGGGATCTATAGGAAAACTGATATTTCAATGTTATCTTCACCTTTTTTTTCTTGCCTATATGGCTCTATACACCGCATAGCTCTACATGGGAATGTTGTCTAAATTGTCCAAAGTAAAAGTTTGAAAGCAAGAGGTTAAACTCTTCAAACCTTTGACATTGGCATTGAATGCACTGGCATTTTAACAGATTCAGGTAAGAATTATTGAGTATTCCTGATTCTTAACCTATTTTACCCTGAAACCAGGCTCATTGAGTGCACCATTTAACACGAAATTTCCAATTTCAAAATACTTGTCAATAATAAAATAGTACCACAGTTGATAGATTTCGTTTGGTTTGACAAGGTTGCTAAGTCTTTTCAAACTAATGCTTTGAATCCATGAGCTTTATTTTGTGCTTAAATGAGTGGAAGGTTGCATTCATTCTTGGACCAAATTCTGATTCCTAACCCTAAACTTCCCAAACCATAGCTAGGGTTAGGGTTAGAATAATTTTAAAACATAGAGGATGTTTGATGGCATGGTTGTGTTTTAGGATAGAAGGGATCTTTAGGAAAACTGATATTTCAATGTTATCTTCACTTTTTTTTTTTGCCTATATGGCTCTATACACTGCATAGCCCTACATGGGAATGTTGTCTAAATTGCCAAAAGCAAAAGTTTGAAAGCCAGTGGTTAAACTCTTCAAACTTTTGCTTTTGGCATCGAATACACAGGCATTTTAACAGGTACAGCTAAGATTTATTGAGTATTCTGACATTTAACCCATTTAACCCCGATATCACGCTCATTCAGTGCACCATTTAACACGAAATTTCCAATATCAAAATACTTGTCAAATATAAAATAGTACCACAGTTGATAGATTTCGTTTGGTTTGGCAAGGTTGCTAAGTCTTTTCAAACTAATGCTTTGATGCCCTGAGCTTTATTTTCTGCTTAAATGAGTGGAAGGTTGCATTCATTCTTGGCCCAAATTCTGATTCCTAACCCTAACCTTCCCAAACCATAGCTAGGGTTAGGGTTAGAATAATTTTAAAACATAGAGGATGTTTGATGGCATGGTTGTGTTTTAGGATAGAAGGGATCTTTAGGAAAAGTGATAATTCAATGTTATCTTCACCTTTTTTTTCTTGCCTATATGGCTCTATACACTGCATAGCCCTACATGGGAATATTGTCTAAATTGCCCAAAGCAAAAATTTGAAAGCAAGTGGTTAAACTCTTCAAACCTTTGACTTTGGCATTGATTACACTTGCATTGTAACAGGTACAGCTAAGATTCATTGAGTATTCCTGACATTTAACCCATTTAACCACGATATCATGCTCATTCAGTGCACCATTTAACACGAAATTTCCAATATCAAAATACTTGTCAAATATAAAATAGTACCACAGTTGATAGATTTCGATTGGTTAGGCAAGGTTGCTAAATCTTTTCAAACTAATGCTTTGATGCCCTGAGCTTTATTTTCTGCTTAAATGAGTGGAAGGTTGCATTCATTCTTGGACCAAATTCTGATTCCTAACCCTAACCTTCCCAAACCATAGCTAGGGTTAGGGTTAGAATAATTATAAAACATAGAGGATGTTTGATGGCATGGTTGTGTTTTAGGATAGAAGGGATCTTTAGGAAAACTGATATTTCAATGTTATCTTCACCTTTTTTTTCTTGCCTATATGGCTCTATACACCGCATAGCCCTACATGGGAATGTTGTCTAAATTGTCCAAAGCAAAAGTTTGAAAGCAAGTGGTTAAACTCTTCAAACCTTTGACTTTGGCATTGAATGCACTGGCATTTTAACAGATTCAGCTAAGAATTATTGAGTATTCCTGATTCTTAACCTATTTTACCCTGAAACCAGGCTCATTGTGTGCACCATTTAACATTAAATTTCCAATATCAAAATACTTGTCAAATATAAAATAGTACCACAGTTGATAGATTTCGTTTGGTTTGGCAAGGTTGCTAAGTCTTTTCAAACTAATGCTTTGATGCCCTGAGCTTTATTTTGTGCTTAAATGAGTGGAAGGTTGCATTCATTCTTGGACCAAATTCTGATTCCTAACCCTAACCTTCCCAAACCATAGCTAGGGTTAGGGTTAGAATAATTTTAAAACATAGAGGATGTTTGATGGCATAGTTGTGTTTTAGGATAGAAGGGATCTTTAGGAAAACTGATATTTCAATGTTATCTTCACCTTTTTTTTCTTGCCTATATGGCTCTATACACCGCATAGCTCTACATGGGAATGTTGTCTAAATTGTCCAAAGCAAAAGTTTGAAAGCAAGAGGTTAAACTCTTCAAACCTTTGACTTTGGCATTGAATGCACTGGCATTTTAACAGATTCAGGTAAGAATTATTGAGTATTCCTGATTCTTAACCTATTTTACCCTGAAACCAGGCTCATTGAGTGCACCATTTAACACGAAATTTCCAATTTCAAAATACTTATCAATAATAAAATAGTACCACAGTTGATAGATTTCGTTTGGTTTGGCAAGGTTGCTAAGTCTTTTCAAACTAATGCTTTGATGCTCTGAGCTTTATTTTGTGCTTAAATGAGTGGAAGGTTGCATTCATTCTTGGACCAAATTCTGATTCCTAACCCTAACCTTCCCAAACCATAGCTAGGGTTAGGGTTAGAATAATTTTAAAACATAGAGGATGTTTAATGGCATGGTTGTGTTTTAGGATAGAAGGGATCTTTAGGAAAACTGATATTTCAATGTTATCTTCACTTTTTTTTTCTTGCCTATATGGCTCTATACACTGCATAGCCCTACATGGGAATGTTGTCTAAATTGCCAAAAGCAAAAGTTTGAAAGCCAGTGGTTAAACTCTTCAAACCTTTGACTTTGGCATTGATTACACTTGCATTGTAACAGGTACAGCTAAGATTCATTGAGTATTCCTGACATTTAACCTATTTAACCACGATATCATGCTCATTCAGTGCACCATTTAACACGAAATTTCCAATATCAAAATACTTGTCAAATATAAAATAGTACCACAGTTGATAGATTTCGATTGGTTAGGCAAGGTTGCTAAGTCTTTTCAAACTAATGCTTTGATGCCCTGAGCTTTATTTTGTGCTTAAATGAGTGGAAGGTTGCATTCATTCTTGGACCAAATTCTGATTCCTAACCCTAACCTTCCCAAACCATAGCTAGGGTTAGGGTTAGAATAATTATAAAACATAGAGGATGTTTGATGGCATGGTTGTGTTTTAGGATAGAAGGGATCTTTAGGAAAACTGATATTTCAATGTTATCTTCACCTTTTTTTTCTTGCCTATATGGCTCTATACACCGCATAGCTCTACATGGGAATGTTGTCTAAATTGTCCAAAGCAAAAGTTTGAAAGCAAGAGGTTAAACTCTTCAAACCTTTGACTTTGGCATTGAATGCACTGGCATTTTAACAGATTCAGGTAAGAATTATTGAGTATTCCTGATTCTTAACCTATTTTACCCTGAAACCAGGCTCATTGAGTGCACCATTTAACACGAAATTTCCAATTTCAAAATACTTGTCAATAATAAAATAGTACCACAGTTGATAGATTTCGTTTGGTTTGGCAAGGTTGCTAAGTCTTTTCAAACTAATGCTTTGATGCTCTGAGCTTTATTTTGTGCTTAAATAAGTGGAAGGTTGCATTCATTCTTGGACCAAATTCTGATTCCTAACCCTAACCTTCCCAAACCATAGCTAGGGTTAGGGTTAGAATAATTTTAAAACATAGAGGATGTTTAATGGCATGGTTGTGTTTTAGGATACAAGGGATCTTTAGGAAAACTGATATTTCAATGTTATCTTCACTTTTTTTTTCTTGCCTATATGGCTCTATACACTGCATAGCCCTACATGGGAATGTTGTCTAAATTGCCAAAAGCAAAAGTTTGAAAGCCAGTGGTTAAACTCTTCAAACTTTTGCTTTTGGCATCGAATACACTGGCATTTTAACAGGTACAGCTAAGATTTATTGAGTATTCTGACATTTAACCCATTTAACCCCGATATCACGCTCATTCAGTGCACCATTTAACACGAAATTTCCAATATCAAAATACTTGTCAAATATAAAATAGTACCACAGTTGATAGATTTCGTTTGGTTTGGCAAGGTTGCTAAGTCTTTTCAAACTAATGCTTTGAATCCCTGAGGTTAATTTTGTGCTTAAATGAGTGGAAGGTTGCATTCATTCTTGGACCAAATTCTGATTCCTAACCCTAACCTTCCCAAACCATAGCTAGGGTTAGGGTTAGAATAATTTTAAAACATAGAGGATGTTTGATGGCATGGTTGTGTTTTAGGATAGAAGGGATCTTTAGGAAAAGTGATAATTCAATGTTATCTTCACCTTTTTTTTCTTGCCTATATGGCTCTATACACTGCATAGCCCTACATGGGAATATTGTCTAAATTGCCCAAAGCAAAAATTTGAAAGCAAGTTGTTAAACTCTTCAAACCTTTGACTTTGGCATTGATTACACTTGCATTGTAACAGGTACAGCTAAGATTCATTGAGTATTCCTGACATTTAACCTATTTAACCACGATATCATGCTCATTCAGTGCACCATTTAACACGAAATTTCCAATATCAAAATACTTGTCAAATATAAAATAGTACCACAGTTGATAGATTTCGTTTGGTTTGGCAAGGTTGCTAAGTCTTTTCAAACTAATGCTTTGATGCCCTGAGCTTTATTTTGTGCTTAAATGAGTGGAAGGTTGCATTCATTCTTGGACCAAATTCTGATTCCTAACCCTAACCTTCCCAAACCATAGCTAGGGTTAGGGTTAGAATAATTATAAAACATAGAGGATGTTTGATGGCATGGTTGTGTTTTAGGATAGAAGGGATCTTTAGGAAAACTGATATTTCAATGTTATCTTCACCTTTTTTTTCTTGCCTATATGGCTCTATACACCGCATAGCCCTACATGGGAATGTTGTCTAAATTGTCCAAAGCAAAAGTTTGAAAGCAAGTGGTTAAACTCTTCAAACCTTTGACTTTGGCATTGAATGCACTGGCATTTTAACAGATTCAGCTAAGAATTATTGAGTATTCCTGATTCTTAACCTATTTTACCCTGAAACCAGGCTCATTGTGTGCACCATTTAACATTAAATTTCCAATATCAAAATACTTGTCAAATATAAAATAGTACCACAGTTGATAGATTTCGTTTGGTTTGGCAAGGTTGCTAAGTCTTTTCAAACTAATGCTTTGATGCCCTGAGCTTTATTTTCTGCTTAAATGAGTGGAAGGTTGCATTCATTCTTGGCCCAAATTCTGATTCCTAACCCTAACCTTCCCAAACCATAGCTAGGGTTAGGGTTAGAATAATTTTAAAACATAGAGGATGTTTGATGGCATGGTTGTGTTTTAGGATAGAAGGGATCTTTAGGAAAAGTGATAATTCAATGTTATCTTCACCTTTTTTTTCTTGCCTATATGGCTCTATACACTGCATAGCCCTACATGGGAATGTTGTCTAAATTGCCCAAAGCAAAAATTTGAAAGCAAGTGGTTAAACTCTTCAAACCTTTGACTTTGGCATTGATTACACTTGCATTGTAACAGGTACAGCTAAGATTCATTGAGTATTCCTGACATTTAACCTATTTAACCACGATATCATGCTCATTCAGTGCACCATTTAACACGAAATTTCCAATATCAAAATACTTGTCAAATATAAAATAGTACCACAGTTGATAGATTTCGTTTGGTTTGGCAAGGTTGCTATGTCTTTTCAAACTAATGCTTTGATGCCCTGAGCTTTATTTTGTGCTTAAATGAGTGGAAGGTTGCATTCATTCTTGGACCAAATTCTGATTCCTAACCCTAACCTTCCCAAACCATAGCTAGGGTTAGGGTTAGAATAATTATAAAACATAGAGGATGTTTGATGGCATGGTTGTGTTTTAGGATAGAAGGGATCTATAGGAAAACTGATATTTCAATGTTATCTTCACCTTTTTTTTCTTGCCTATATGGCTCTATACACCGCATAGCTCTACATGGGAATGTTGTCTAAATTGTCCAAAGTAAAAGTTTGAAAGCAAGAGGTTAAACTCTTCAAACCTTTGACATTGGCATTGAATGCACTGGCATTTTAACAGATTCAGGTAAGAATTATTGAGTATTCCTGATTCTTAACCTATTTTACCCTGAAACCAGGCTCATTGAGTGCACCATTTAACACGAAATTTCCAATTTCAAAATACTTGTCAATAATAAAATAGTACCACAGTTGATAGATTTCGTTTGGTTTGACAAGGTTGCTAAGTCTTTTCAAACTAATGCTTTGAATCCATGAGCTTTATTTTGTGCTTAAATGAGTGGAAGGTTGCATTCATTCTTGGACCAAATTCTGATTCCTAACCCTAACCTTCCCAAACCATAGCTAGGGTTAGAATAATTTTAAAACATAGAGGATGTTTGATGGCATGGTTGTGTTTTAGGATAAAAGGGATCTTTAGGAAAACTGATATTTCAATGCTATCTTGACCTTTTTTTTCTTGCCTATATGGCTCTCTACACAGCATAGCCCTACATGGGAATGTTGTCGAAATTGTTCAAAGCAAAAGTTTGAAAGCAAGAGGTTAAACTCTTCAAACTTTTGACTTTGGCATTGAATGCTCTAGCATTTTAACAGATTCAGCTAAGAATTATTGAGTATTCCTGAATCTTAACCTATTTTATCCTGAAACCAGGCTCATTGAGTGCACCATTTAACATTAAATTTCCAACATCAAAATACTTGTCAATTATAAAATAGAACCACAGTTGATAGATTTCGTTTGGTTTGGCAAGGTTGCCAAGTCTTTTCAAACTAATGCTTTGATGCCCTGAGCTTTATTTTGTGCTTAAATGAGTGGAAGGTTGCATTCATTCTTGGACCAAATTCTGATTCCTAACCCTAACCTTCCCAAACCATAGCTAGGGTTAGGGTTAGAATAATTTTAAAACATAGAGGATGTTTGATGGCATGGTTGTGTTTTAGGATAGAAGGGATCTTTAGGAAAAGTGATAATTCAATGTTATCTTCACCTTTTTTTTCTTGCCTATATGGCTCTATACACTGCATAGCCCTACATGGGAATATTGTCTAAATTGCCCAAAGCAAAAATTTGAAAGCAAGTGGTTAAACTCTTCAAACCTTTGACTTTGGCATTGAATGCACTGGTATTTTAACAGATTCAGCTAAGAATTATTGAGTATTCCTGATTGTTAACCTATTTTACCCTGAAACCAGGCTCATTGTGTGCACCATTTAACATTAAATTTCCAATATCAAAATACTTGTCAAATATAAAATAGTACCACAGTTGATAGATTTCGTTTGGTTTGGCAAGGTTGCTAAGTCTTTTCAAACTAATGCTTTGATGCCCTGAGCTTTATTTTGTGCTTAAATGAGTGGAAGGTTGCATTCATTCTTGGACCAAATTCTGATTCCTAACCCTAACCTTCCCAAACCATAGCTAGGGTTAGGGTTAGAATAATTTTAAAACATAGAGGATGTTTGATGGCATGGTTGTGTTTTAGGATACAAGGGATCTTTAGGAAAAGTGATAATTCAATGTTATCTTCACCTTTTTTTTCTTGCCTATATGGCTCTATACACTGCATAGCCCTACATGGGAATAATGTCTAAATTGCCCAAAGCAAAAATTTGAAAGCAAGTGGTTAAACTCTTCAAACTTTTGCTTTTGGCATCGAATACACAGGCATTTTAACAGGTACAGCTAAGATTTATTGAGTATTCCTGACATTTAACCTATTTAACCACGATATCATGCTCATTCAGTGCACCATTTAACACGAAATTTCCAATATCAAAATACTTGTCAAATATAAAATAGTACCACAGTTGATAGATTTCGTTTGGTTTGGCAAGGTTGCTATGTCTTTTCAAACTAATGCTTTGATGCCCTGAGCTTTATTTTGTGCTTAAATGAGTGGAAGGTTGCATTCATTCTTGGACCAAATTCTGATTCCTAACCCTAACCTTCCCAAACCATAGCTAGGGTTAGGGTTAGAATAATTTTAAAACACAGAGGATGTTTGATGGCATGGTTGTGTTTTAGAATAAAAGGGATCTTTAGGAAAACTGATATTTCAATGCTATCTTGACCTTTTTTTTCTTGCCTATATGGCTCTCTACACAGCATAGCCCTACATGGGAATGTTGTCGAAATTGTTCAAAGCAAAAGTTTGAAAGCAAGAGGTTAAACTCTTCAAACTTTTGACTTTGGCATTGAATGCTCTAGGATTTTAACGGATTCAGCTAAGAATTATTGAGTATTCCTGAATCTTAACCTATTTTATCCTGAAACCAGGCTCATTGAGTGCACCATTTAACATGAAATTTCCAACATCAAAATACTTGTCAATTATAAAATAGAACCACAGTTGATAGATTTCGTTTGGTTTGGCAAGGTTGCCAAGTCTTTTCAAACTAATGCATTGATGCTCTGAGCTTTATTTTGTGCTTAAATGAGTGGAAGGTTGCATTCATTCTTGGACCAAATTCTGATTCCTAACCCTAACCTTCCCAAACCATAGCTAGGGTTAGGGTTAGAATAATTATAAAACATAGAGGATGTTTGATGGCATGGTTGTGTTTTAGGATAGAAGGGATCTTTAGGAAAACTGATATTTCAATGTTATCTTCACCTTTTTTTTCTTGCCTATATGGCTCTATACACCGCATAGCTCTACATGGGAATGTTGTCTAAATTGTCCAAAGCAAAAGTTTGAAAGCAAGTGGTTAAACTCTTCAAACCTTTGACTTTGGCATTGAATGCACTGGCATTTTAACAGATTCAGCTAAGAATTATTGAGTATTCCTGATTCTTAACCTATTTTACCCTGAAACCAGGCTCATTGTGTGCACCATTTAACATTAAATTTCCAATATCAAAATACTTGTCAAATATAAAATAGTACCACAGTTGATAGATTTCGTTTGGTTTGGCAAGGTTGCTAAGTCTTTTCAAACTAATGCTTTGATGCCCTGAGCTTTATTTTCTGCTTAAATGAGTGGAAGGTTGCATTCATTCTTGGACCAAATTCTGATTCCTAACCCTAACCTTCCCAAACCATAGCTAGGTTTAGGGTTAGAATAATTTTAAAACATAGAGGATGTTTGATGGCATGGTTGTGTTTTAGGATAGAAGGGATCTTTAGGAAAACTGATATTTCAATGTTATCTTCACTTTTTTTTTCTTGCCTATATGGCTCTATACACTGCATAGCCCTACATAGGAATGTTGTCTAAATTGCCGAAAGCAAAAGTTTGAAAGCCAGTGGTTAAACTCTTCAAACTTTTGCTTTTGGCATCGAATACACAGGCATTTTAACAGGTACAGATAAGATTTATTGAGTATTCTGACATTTAACCCATTTAACCCCGATATCACGCTCATTCAGTGCACCATTTAACACGAAATTTCCAATATCAAAATACTTGTCAAATATAAAATAGTACCACAGTTGATAGATTTCCTTTGGTTTGGCAAGGTTGCTAAGTCTTTTCAAACTAATGCTTTGAATCCCTGAGCTTAATTTTGTGCTTAAATGAGTGGAAGGTTGCATTCATTCTTGGACCAAATTCTGATTCCTAACCCTAACCTTCCCAAACCATAGCTAGGGTTAGGGTTAGAATAATTTTAAAACATAGAGGATGTTTGATGGCATGGTTGTGTTTTAGGATAGAAGGGATCTTTAGGAAAAGTGATAATTCAATGTTATCTTCACCTTTTTTTTCTTGCCTATATGGCTCTATACACTGCATAGCCCTACATGGGAATATTGTCTAAATTGCCCAAAGCAAAAATTTGAAAGCAAGTGGTTAAACTCTTCAAACCTTTGACTTTGGCATTGAATGCACTGGTATTTTAACAGATTCAGCTAAGAATTATTGAGTATTCCTGATTGTTAACCTATTTTACCCTGAAACCAGGCTCATTGTGTGCACCATTTAACATTAAATTTCCAATATCAAAATACTTGTCAAATATAAAATAGTACCACAGTTGATAGATTTCGTTTGGTTTGGCAAGGTTGCTAAGTCTTTTCAAACTAATGCTTTGATGCCCTGAGCTTTATTTTGTGCTTAAATGAGTGGAAGGTTGCATTCATTCTTGGACCAAATTCTGATTCCTAACCCTAACCTTCCCAAACCATAGCTAGGGTTAGGGTTAGAATAATTTTAAAACATAGAGGATGTTTGATGGCATGGTTGTGTTTTAGGATAAAAGGGATCTTTAGGAAAACTGATATTTCAATGCTATCTTGACCTTTTTTTTCTTGCCTATATGGCTCTCTACACAGCATAGCCCTACATGGGAATGTTGTCGAAATTGTTCAAAGCAAAAGTTTGAAAGCAAGAGGTTAAACTCTTCAAACTTTTGACTTTGGCATTGAATGCTCTAGGATTTTAACGGATTCAGCTAAGAATTATTGAGTATTCCTGAATCTTAACCTATTTTATCCTGAAACCAGGCTCATTGAGTGCACCATTTAACATGAAATTTCCAACATCAAAATACTTGTCAATTATAAAATAGAACCACAGTTGATAGATTTCGTTTGGTTTGGCAAGGTTGCCAAGTCTTTTCAAACTAATGCATTGATGCTCTGAGCTTTATTTTGTGCTTAAATGAGTGGAAGGTTGCATTCATTCTTGGACCAAATTCTGATTCCTAACCCTAACCTTCCCAAACCATAGCTAGGGTTAGGGTTAGAATAATTATAAAACATAGAGGATGTTTGATGGCATGGTTGTGTTTTAGGATAGAAGGGATCTTTAGGAAAACTGATATTTCAATGTTATCTTCACCTTTTTTTTCTTGCCTATATGGCTCTATACACCGCATAGCTCTACATGGGAATGTTGTCTAAATTGTCCAAAGCAAAAGTTTGAAAGCAAGAGGTTAAACTCTTCAAACCTTTGACTTTGGCATTGAATGCACTGGCATTTTAACAGATTTAGGTAAGAATTATTGAGTATTCCTGATTCTTAACCTATTTTACCCTGAAACCAGGCTCATTGAGTGCACCATTTAACACGAAATTTCCAATTTCAAAATACTTGTCAATAATAAAATAGTACCACAGTTGATAGATTTCGTTTGGTTTGGCAAGGTTGCTAAGTCTTTTCAAACTAATGCTTTGATGCCCTGAGCTTTATTTTCTGCTTAAATGAGTGGAAGGTTGCATTCATTCTTGGACCAAATTCTGATTCCTAACCCTAACCTTCCCAAACCATAGCTAGGTTTAGGGTTAGAATAATTTTAAAACATAGAGGATGTTGGATGGCATGGTTGTGTTTTAGGATAGAAGGGATCTTTAGGAAAACTGATAATTCAGTGTTATCTTCACCTTTTTTTTCTTGCCTATATGGCTCTATACACTGCATAGCCCTACATGGGAATGTTGTCTAAATTGCCCAAAGCAAAAATTTGAAAGCAAGTGGTTAAACTCTTCAAACCTTTGACTTTGGCATTGATTACACTGGCATTGTAACAGGTACAGCTAAGATTCATTGAGTATTCCTGACATTTAACCTATTTAACCACGATATCATGCTCATTCAGTGCACCATTTAACACGAAATTTCCAATATCAAAATACTTGTCAATTATAAAATAGTACCACAGTTGATAGATTTCGTTTGGTTTGGCAAGGTTGCTAAGTCTTTTCAAACTAATGCTTTGATGCCCTGAGCTTTATTTTGTGCTTAAATGAGTGGAAGGTTGCATTCATTCTTGGACCAAATTCTGATTCCTAACCCTAACCTTCCCAAACCATAGCTAGGGTTAGGGTTAGAATAATTTTAAAACATAGAGGATGTTTGATGGCATGGTTGTGTTTTAGGATAGAAGGGATCTTTAGGAAAACTTATATTTCAATGTTATAATCACCTTTTTTTTCTTGCCTATATGGCTCTATACACTGCATAGCCCTACATGGGAATGTTGTCTAAATTGCCCAAAGCAAAAATTTGAAAGCAAGTGGTTAAACTCTCCAAACCTTTGACTTTGGCATTGATTACACTGGCATTGTAACAGGTACAGCTAAGATTCATTGAGTATTCCTGACATTTAACCTATTTAACCACGATATCATGCTCATTCAGTGCACCATTTAACACGAAATTTCCAATATCAAAATACTTGTCAAATATAAAATAGTACCACAGTTGATAGATTTCGTTTGGTTTGGCAAGGTTGCTAAGTCTTTTCAAACTAATGCTTTGATGCCCTGAGCTTTATTTTGTGCTTAAATGAGTGGAAGGTTGCATTCATTCTTGGACCAAATTCTGATTCCTAACCCTAACCTTCCCAAACCATAGCTAGGGTTAGGGTTAGAATAATTATAAAACATAGAGGATGTTTGATGGCATGGTTGTGTTTTAGGATAGAAGGGATCTTTAGGAAAACTGATATTTCAATGTTATCTTCACCTTTTTTTTCTTGCCTATATGGCTCTATACACCGCATAGCTCTACATGGGAATGTTGTCTAAATTGTCCAAAGCAAAAGTTTGAAAGCAAGAGGTTAAACTCTTCAAACCTTTGACTTTGGCATTGAATGCACTGGCATTTTAACAGATTCAGGTAAGAATTATTGAGTATTCCTGATTCTTAACCTATTTTACCCTGAAACCAGGCTCATTGAGTGCACCATTTAACACGAAATTTCCAATTTCAAAATACTTGTCAATAATAAAATAGTACCACAGTTGATAGATTTCGTTTGGTTTGACAAGGTTGCTACGTCTTTTCAAACTAATGCTTTGAATCCATGAGCTTTATTTTGTACTTAAATGAGTGGAAGGTTGCATTCATTCTTGGACCAAATTCTGATTCCTAACCCTAACCTTCCCAAACCATAGCTAGGGTTAGGGTTAGAATAATTTTAAAACATAGAGGATGTTTGATGGCATGGTTGTGTTTTAGGATAGAAGGGATCTTTAGGAAAACTGATAATTCAGTGTTATCTTCACCTTTTTTTTCTTGCCTATATGGCTCTATACACTGCATAGCCCTACATGGGAATGTTGTCTAAATTGTCCAAAGCAAAAGTTCGAAGCAAATGGTTAAACTCTTCAAACCTTTGACTTTGGCATTGAATGCACTGGCATTTTAACAGATTCAGCTAAGATTCATTGAGTATTCCTGACATTTAACCTATTTAACCACGATATCATGCTCATTCAGTGCACCATTTAACACGAAATTTCCAATATCAAAATACTTGTCAAATATAAAATAGTACCACAGTTGATAGATTTCGTTTGGTTTGGCAAGGTTGCTAAGTCTTTTCAAACTAATGCTTTGATGCCCTGAGCTTTATTTTGTGCTTAAATGAGTGGAAGGTTGCATTCATTCTTGGACCAAATTCTGATTCCTAACCCTAACCTTCCCAAACCATAGCTAGGGTTAGGGTTAGAATAATTTTAAAACATAGAGGATGTTTGATGGCATGGTTGTGTTTTAGGATAGAAGGGATCTTTAGGAAAACTGATATTTCAATGTTATCTTCACCTTTTTTTTCTTGCCTAAATGGCTCTATACACTGTATAGCCCTACATGGGAATGTTGTCTAAATTGTCCAAAGCAAAAGTTTGAAAGCAAGTGGTTAAACTCTGCAAACCTTTGACTTTGGCTTTGAATGCACTGGCATTTTAACAGATTCAGGTAAGAATTATTGAGTATTCCTGAATCTTAACCTATTTTACCCTGAAACCAGGCTCATTGAGTGCACCATTTAACACGAAATTTCCAATTTTAAAATACTTGTCAATTATAAAATAGTACCACAGTTGATAGATTTCGTTTGGTTTGGCAAGGTTGCTAAGTCTTTTCAAACTAATCCTTTGATGCCCTGAGCTTAATTTTGTGCTTAAATGAGTGGAAGGTTGCATTCATTCTTGGACCAAATTCTGATTCCTAACCCTAACCTTCCCAAACCATAGCTAGGGTTAGGGTTAGAATAATTTTAAAACATAGAGGATGTTTGATGGCATGGTTGTGTTTTAGGATAGAAGGGATCTTTAGGAAAACTGATAATTCAGTGTTATCTTCACCTTTTTTTTCTTGCCTATATGGCTCTATACACTGCATAGCCCTACATGGGAATGTTGTCTAAATTGCCCAAAGCAAAAATTTGAAAGCAAGTGGTTAAACTCTTCAAACCTTTGACTTTGGCATTGATTACACTGGCATTGTAACAGGTACAGCTAAGATTCATTGAGTATTCCTGACATTTAACCTATTTAACCACGATATCATGCTCATTCAGTGCACCATTTAACACGAAATTTCCAATATCAAAATACTTGTCAAATATAAAATAGTACCACAGTTGATAGATTTCGTTTGGTTTGGCAAGGTTGCTAAGTCTTTTCAAACTAATGCTTTGATGCCCTGAGCTTTATTTTGTGCTTAAATGAGTGGAAGGTTGCATTCATTCTTGGACCAAATTCTGATTCCTAACCCTAACCTTCCCAAACCATAGCTAGGGTTAGGGTTAGAATAATTATAAAACATAGAGGATGTTTGATGGCATGGTTGTGTTTTAGGATAGAAGGGATCTTTAGGAAAACTGATATTTCAATGTTATCTTCACCTTTTTTTTCTTGCCTATATGGCTCTATACACCGCATAGCTCTACATGGGAATGTTGTCTAAATTGTCCAAAGCAAAAGTTTGAAAGCAAGAGGTTAAACTCTTCAAACCTTTGACTTTGGCATTGAATGCACTGGCATTTTAACAGATTCAGGTAAGAATTATTGAGTATTCCTGATTCTTAACCTATTTTACCCTGAAACCAGGCTCATTGAGTGCACCATTTAACACGAAATTTCCAATTTCAAAATACTTGTCAATAATAAAATAGTACCACAGTTGATAGATTTCGTTTGGTTTGACAAGGTTGCTAAGTCTTTTCAAACTAATGCTTTGAATCCATGAGCTTTATTTTGTACTTAAATGAGTGGAAGGTTGCATTCATTCTTGGACCAAATTCTGATTCCTAACCCTAACCTTCCCAAACCATAGCTAGGTTTAGGGTTAGAATAATTTTAAAACATAGAGGATGTTTGATGGCATGGTTGTGTTTTAGGATAGAAGGGATCTTTAGGAAAACTGATAATTCAGTGTTATCTTCACCTTTTTTTTCTTGCCTATATGGCTCTATACACCGCATAGCCCTACATGGGAATGTTGTCTAAATTGCCCAAAGCAAAAATTTGAAAGCAAGTGGTTAAACTCTTCAAACCTTTGACTTTGGCATTGAATGCGCTGGCATTTTAACAGATTCTGCTAAGAATTATTGAGTATTCCTGAATCTTAACCTATTTTACCCTGAAACCAGGCTCATTGAGTGCACCATTTAACACGAAATTTCCAATTTCAAAATACTTGTCAATTATAAAATAGTACCACAGTTGATAGATTTCGTTTGGTTTGGCAAGGTTGCTAAGTCTTTTCAAACTAATGCTTTGATGCCCTGAGCTTTATTTTGTGCTTAAATGAGTGGAAGGTTGCATTCATTCTTGGACCAAATTCTGATTCCTAACCCTAACCTTCCCAAATCATAGCTAGGGTTAGGGTTAGAATAATTATAAAACATAGAGGATGTTTGATGGCATGGTTGTGTTTTAGGATAGAAGGGATCTTTAGGAAAACTGATATTTCAATGTTATCTTCACCTTTTTTTTCTTGCCTATATGGCTCTATACACCGCATAGCCCTACATGGGAATGTTGTCTAAATTGTCCAAAGCAAAAGTTTGAAAGCAAGTGGTTAAACTCTTCAAACCTTTGACTTTGGCATTGAATGCGCTGGCATTTTAACAGATTCTGCTAAGAATTATTGAGTATTCCTGATTCTTAACCTATTTTACCCTGAAACCAGGCTCATTGTGTGCACCATTTAACACGAAATTTCCAATTTCAAAATACTTGTCAATTATAAAATAGTACCACAGTTGATAGATTTCGTTTGGTTTGGCAAGGTTGCTAAGTCTTTTCAAACTAATGCTTTGATGCCCTGAGCTTACTTTTGTGCTTAAATGAGTGGAAGGTTGCATTCATTCTTGGACCAAATTCTGATTCCTAACCCTAACCTTCCCAAACCATAGCTAGGGTTAGGGTTAGAATAATTTTAAAACATAGAGGATGTTTGATGGCATGGTTGTGTTTTAGGATAGAAGGGATCTTTAGGAATAGTGGTAATTCAATGTTATCTTCACCTTTTTTTTCTTGCCTATATGGCTCTATACACTGCATAGCCCTACATGGGAATGTTGTCTAAATTGCCCAAAGCAAAAATTTGAAAGCAAGTGGTTAAACTCTTCAAACCTTTGACTTTGGCATTGATTACACTGGCATTGTAACAGGTACAGCTAAGATTCATTGAGTATTCCTGACATTTAACCTATTTAACCACGATATCATGCTCATTCAGTGCACCATTTAACACGAAATTTCCAATATCAAAATACTTGTCAAATATAAAATAGTACCACAGTTGATAGATTTCGTTTGGTTTGGCAAGGTTGCTAAGTCTTTTCAAACTAATGCTTTGATGCCCTGAGCTTTATTTTGTGCTTAAATGAGTGGAAGGTTGCATTCATTCTTGGACCAAATTCTGATTCCTAACCCTAACCTCCCCAAACCATAGCTAGGGTTAGGGTTAGAATAATTTTAAAACATAGAGGATGTTTGATGGCATGGTTGTGTTTTAGGATACAAGGGATCTTTAGGAAAAGTGGTAATTCAATGTTATCTTCACCTTTTTTTTCTTGCCTATATGGCTCTATACACTGCATAGCCCTACATGGGAATGTTGTCTAAATTGCCCAAAGCAAAAATTTGAAAGCAAGTGGTTAAACTGTTCAAACCTTTGACTTTGGCATTGATTACACTGGCATTGTAACAGGTACAGCTAAGATTCATTGAGTATTCCTGACATTTAACCTATTTAACCACGATATCATGCTCATTCAGTGCACCATTTAACACGAAATTTCCAATATCAAAATACTTGTCAAATATAAAATAGTACCACAGTTGATAGATTTCGTTTGGTTTGGCAAGGTTGCTAAGTCTTTTCAAACTAATGCTTTGAATCCCTGAGCTTAATTTTGTGCTTAAATGAGTGGAAGGTTGCATTCATTCTTGGACCAAATTCTGATTCCTAACCCTAACCTTCCCAAACCATAGCTAGGTTTAGGGTTAGAATAATTTTAAAACATAGAGGATGTTTGATGGCATGGTTGTGTTTTAGGATAGAAGGGATCTTTAGGAATAGT
Source organism: Lepisosteus oculatus (assembly GCF_040954835.1). Lineage (NCBI taxonomy): Eukaryota > Metazoa > Chordata > Actinopteri > Semionotiformes > Lepisosteidae > Lepisosteus > Lepisosteus oculatus. The sequence goes on from NC_090710.1 coordinate 6,725,134, forward strand.
GGTAATTCAGTGTTATCTTCACCTTTTTTTTCTTGCCTATATGGCTCTATACACTGCATAGCCCTACATGGGAATGTTGTCTAAATTGTCCAAAGCAAAAGTTCGAAGCAAATGGTTAAACTCTTCAAACCTTTGACTTTGGCATTGAATGCACTGGCATTTTAACAGATTCAGCTAAGATTCATTGAGTATTCCTGACATTTAACCTATTTAACCACGATATCATGCTCATTCAGTGCACCATTTAACACGAAATTTCCAATATCAAAATACTTGTCAATAATAAAATAGTACCACAGTTGATAGATTTCGTTTGGTTTGGCAAGGTTGCTAAGTCTTTTCAAACTAATGCTTTGATGCCCTGAGCTTTATTTTGTGCTTAAATGAGTGGAAGGTTGCATTCATTCTTGGACCAAATTCTGATTCCTAACCCTAAACTTCCCAAACCATAGCTAGGGTTAGGGTTAGAATAATTATAAAACATAGAGGATGTTTGATGGCATGGTTGTGTTTTAGGATAGAAGGGATCTTTAGGAAAACTGATATTTCAATGTTATCTTCACCTTTTTTTTCTTGTCTATATGGCTCTATACACCGCATAGCCCTACATGGGAATGTTGTCTAAATTGTCCAAAGCAAAAGTTTGAAAGCAAGTGGTTAAACTCTTCAAACCTTTGACTTTGGCATTGAATGCACTGGCATTTTAACAGATTCAGCTAAGAATTATTGAGTATTCCTGATTCTTAACCTATTTTACCCTGAAACCAGGCTCATTGTATGCACCATTTAACACGAAATTTCCAATTTCAAAATACTTGTCAATTATAAAATAGTACCACAGTTGATAGATTTCGTTTGGTTTGGCAAGGTTGCTAAGTCTTTTCAAACTAATGCTTTGATGCCCTGAGCTTTATTTTGTGCTTAAATGAGTGGAAGGTTGCATTCATTCTTGGACCAAATTCTGATTCCTAACCCTAACCTCCCCAAACCATAGCTAGGGTTAGGGTTAGAATAATTTTAAAACATAGAGGATGTTTGATGGCATGGTTGTGTTTTAGGATACAAGGGATCTTTAGGAAAAGTGGTAATTCAATGTTATCTTCACCTTTTTTTTCTTGCCTATATGGCTCTATACACTGCATAGCCCTACATGGGAATGTTGTCTAAATTGCCCAAAGCAAAAATTTGAAAGCAAGTGGTTAAACTCTTCAAACCTTTGACTTTGGCATTGATTACACTGGCATTGTAACAGGTACAGCTAAGATTCATTGAGTATTCCTGACATTTAACCTATTTAACCACGATATCATGCTCATTCAGTGCACCATTTAACACGAAATTTCCAATATCAAAATACTTGTCAAATATAAAATAGTACCACAGTTGATAGATTTCGTTTGGTTTGGCAAGGTTGCTAAGTCTTTTCAAACTAATGCTTTGATGCCCTGAGCTTTATTTTGTGCTTAAATGAGTGGAAGGTTGCATTCATTCTTGGACCAAATTCTGATTCCTAACCCTAACCTTCCCAAACCATAGCTAGGGTTAGGGTTAGAATAATTATAAAACATAGAGGATGTTTGATGGCATGGTTGTGTTTTAGGATACAAGGGATCTTTAGGAAAACTGATATTTCAATGTTATCTTCACCTTTTTTTTCTTGCCTATATGGCTCTATACACCGCATAGCTCTACATGGGAATGTTGTCTAAATTGTCCAAAGCAAAAGTTTGAAAGCAAGAGGTTAAACTCTTCAAACCTTTGACTTTGGCATTGAATGCACTGGCATTTTAACAGATTCAGGTAAGAATTATTGAGTATTCCTGATTCTTAACCTATTTTACCCTGAAACCAGGCTCATTGAGTGCACCATTTAACACGAAATTTCCAATTTCAAAATACTTGTCAATAATAAAATAGTACCACAGTTGATAGATTTCGTTTGGTTTGACAAGGTTGCTAAGTCTTTTCAAACTAATGCTTTGAATCCATGAGCTTTATTTTGTACTTAAATGAGTGGAAGGTTGCATTCATTCTTGGACCAAATTCTGATTCCTAACCCTAACCTTCCCAAACCATAGCTAGGTTTAGGGTTAGAATAATTTTAAAACATAGAGGATGTTTGATGGCATGGTTGTGTTTTAGGATAGAAGGGATCTTTAGGAAAACTGATAATTCAGTGTTATCTTCACTTTTTTTTTCTTGCCTATATGGCTCTATACACCGCATAGCCCTACATGGGAATGTTGTCTAAATTGCCCAAAGCAAAAATTTGAAAGCAAGTGGTCAAACTCTTCAAACCTTTGACTTTGGCATTGATTACACTGGCATTTTAACAGATTCTGCTAAGAATTATTGAGTATTCCTGAATCTTAACCTATTTTACCCTGAAACCAGGCTCATTGAGTGCACCATTTAACACGAAATTTCCAATTTCAAAATACTTGTCAATTATAAAATAGTACCACAGTTGATAGATTTCGTTTGGTTTGGCAAGGTTGCTAAGTCTTTTCAAACTAATGCTTTGATGCCCTGAGCTTTATTTTGTGCTTAAATGAGTGGAAGGTTGCATTCATTCTTGGACCAAATTCTGATTCCTAACCCTAACCTTCCCAAATCATAGCTAGGGTTAGGGTTAGAATAATTATAAAACATAGAGGATGTTTGATGGTATGGTTGTGTTTTAGGATAGAAGGGATCTTTAGGAAAACTGATATTTCAATGTTATCTTCACCTTTTTTTTTTTGCCTATATGGCTCTATACACCGCATAGCCCTACATGGGAATGTTGTCTAAATTGTCCAAAGCAAAAGTTTGAAAGCAAGTGGTTAAACTCTTCAAACCTTTGACTTTGGCATTGAATGCGCTGGCATTTTAACAGATTCTGCTAAGAATTATTGAGTATTCCTGATTCTTAACCTATTTTACCCTGAAACCAGGCTCATTGTATGCACCATTTAACACGAAATTTCCAATTTCAAAATACTTGTCAATTATAAAATAGTACCACAGTTGATAGATTTCGTTTGGTTTGGCAAGGTTGCTAAGTCTTTTCAAACTAATGCTTTGATGCCCTGAGCTTACTTTTGTGCTTAAATGAGTGGAAGGTTGCATTCATTCTTGGACCAAATTCTGATTCCTAACCCTAACCTTCCCAAACCATAGCTAGGGTTAGGGTTAGAATAATTTTAAAACATAGAGGATGTTTGATGGCATGGTTGTGTTTTAGGATAGAAGGGATCTTTAGGAAAAGTGGTAATTCAATGTTATCTTCACCTTTTTTTTCTTGCCTATATGGCTCTATACACTGCATAGCCCTACATGGGAATGTTGTCTAAATTGCCCAAAGCAAAAATTTGAAAGCAAGTGGTTAAACTGTTCAAACCTTTGACTTTGGCATTGATTACACTGGCATTGTAACAGGTACAGCTAAGATTCATTGAGTATTCCTGACATTTAACCTATTTAACCACGATATCATGCTCATTCAGTGCACCATTTAACACGAAATTTCCAATATCAAAATACTTGTCAAATATAAAATAGTACCACAGTTGATAGATTTCGTTTGGTTTGGCAAGGTTGCTAAGTCTTTTCAAACTAATGCTTTGATGCCCTGAGCTTTATTTTGTGCTTAAATGAGTGGAAGGTTGCATTCATTCTTGGACCAAATTCTGATTCCTAACCCTAACCTCCCCAAACCATAGCTAGGGTTAGGGTTAGAATAATTTTAAAACATAGAGGATGTTTGATGGCATGGTTGTGTTTTAGGATACAAGGGATCTTTAGGAAAAGTGGTAATTCAGTGTTATCTTCACCTTTTTTTTCTTGCCTATATGGCTCTATACACTGCATAGCCCTACATGGGAATGTTGTCTAAATTGCCCAAAGCAAAAATTTGAAAGCAAGTTGTTGAACTGTTCAAACCTTTGACTTTGGCATTGATTACACTGGCATTGTAACAGGTACAGCTAAGATTCATTGAGTATTCCTGACATTTAACCTATTTAACCACGATATCATGCTCATTCAGTGCACCATTTAACACGAAATTTCCAATATCAAAATACTTGTCAAATATAAAATAGTACCACAGTTGATAGATTTCGTTTTGTTTGGCAAGGTTGCTAAGTCTTTTCAAACTAATGCTTTGATGCCCTGAGCTTTATTTTCTGCTTAAATGAGTGGAAGGTTGCATTCATTCTTGGCCCAAATTCTGATTCCTAACCCTAACCTTCCCAAACCATAGCTAGGGTTAGGGTTAGAATAATTTTAAAACATAGAGGATGTTTGATGGCATGGTTGTGTTTTAGGATAGAAGGGATCTTTAGGAAAACTGATATTTCAATGTTATCTTCACCTTTTTTTTCTTGCCTAAATGGCTCTATACACTGTATAGCCCTACATGGGAATGTTGTCTAAATTGTCCAAAGCAAAAGTTTGAAAGCAAGTGGTTAAACTCTGCAAACCTTTGACTTTGGCTTTGAATGCACTGGCATTTTAACAGATTCAGGTAAGAATTATTGAGTATTCCTGAATCTTAACCTATTTTACCCTGAAACCAGGCTCATTGAGTGCACCATTTAACACGAAATTTCCAATTTTAAAATACTTGTCAATTATAAAATAGTACCACAGTTGATAGATTTCGTTTGGTTTGGCAAGGTTGCTAAGTCTTTTCAAACTAATGCTTTGATGCCCTGAGCTTAATTTTGTGCTTAAATGAGTGGAAGGTTGCATTCATTCTTGGACCAAATTCTGATTCCTAACCCTAACCTTCCCAAACCATAGCTAGGGTTAGGGTTAGAATAATTTTAAAACATAGAGGATGTTTGATGGCATGGTTGTGTTTTAGGATAGAAGGGATCTTTAGGAAAACTGATAATTCAGTGTTATCTTCACCTTTTTTTTCTTGCCTATATGGCTCTATACACTGCATAGCCCTACATGGGAATGTTGTCTAAATTGTCCAAAGCAAAAGTTCGAAGCAAGTGGTTAAACTCTTCAAACCTTTGACTTTGGCATTGAATGCACTGGCATTTTAACAGATTCAGCTAAGATTCATTGAGTATTCCTGACATTTAACCTATTTAACCACGATATCATGCTCATTCAGTGCACCATTTAACACGAAATTTCCAATATCAAAATACTTGTCAAATATAAAATAGTACCACAGTTGATAGATTTCGTTTGGTTTGGCAAGGTTGCTAAGTCTTTTCAAACTAATGCTTTGATGCCCTGAGCTTTATTTTGTGCTTAAATGAGTGGAAGGTTGCATTCATTCTTGGACCAAATTCTGATTCCTAACCCTAACCTTCCCAAACCATAGCTAGGGTTAGGGTTAGAATAATTTTAAAACATAGAGGATGTTTGATGGCATGGTTGTGTTTTAGGATAGAAGGGATCTTTAGGAAAAGTGGTAATTCAATGTTATCTTCACCTTTTTTTTCTTGCCTATATGGCTCTATACACTGCATAGCCCTACATGGGAATGTTGTCTAAATTGCCCAAAGCAAAAATTTGAAAGCAAGTGGTTAAACTGTTCAAACCTTTGACTTTGGCATTGATTACACTGGCATTGTAACAGGTACAGCTAAGATTCATTGAGTATTCCTGACATTTAACCTATTTAACCACGATATCATGCTCATTCAGTGCACCATTTAACACGAAATTTCCAATATATAAATACTTGTCAAATATAAAATAGTACCACAGTTGATAGATTTCGTTTGGTTTGGCAAGGTTGCTAAGTCTTTTCAAACTAATGCTTTGATGCCCTGAGCTTTATTTTGTGCTTAAATGAGTGGAAGGTTGCATTCATTCTTGGACCAAATTCTGATTCCTAACCCTAACCTTCCCAAACCATAGCTAGGGTTAGGGTTAGAATAATTATAAAACATAGAGGATGTTTGATGGCATGGTTGTGTTTTAGGATAGAAGGGATCTTTAGGAAAACTGATAATTCAGTGTTATCTTCACCTTTTTTTTCTTGCCTATATGGCTCTATACACCGCATAGCCCTACATGGGAATGTTGTCTAAATTGCCCAAAGCAAAAATTTGAAAGCAAGTGGTTAAACTCTTCAAACCTTTGACTTTGGCATTGATTACACTGGCATTTTAACAGATTCTGCTAAGAATTATTGAGTATTCCTGAATCTTAACCTATTTTACCCTGAAACCAGGCTCATTGAGTGCACCATTTAACACGAAATTTCCAATTTCAAAATACTTGTCAATTATAAAATAGTACCACAGTTGATAGATTTCGTTTGGTTTGGCAAGGTTGCTAAGTCTTTTCAAACTAATGCTTTGATGCCCTGAGCTTTATTTTGTGCTTAAATGAGTGGAAGGTTGCATTCATTCTTGGACCAAATTCTGATTCCTAACCCTAACCTTCCCAAATCATAGCTAGGGTTAGGGTTAGAATAATTATAAAACATAGAGGATGTTTGATGGCATGGTTGTGTTTTAGGATAGAAGGGATCTTTAGGAAAACTGATATTTCAATGTTATCTTCACCTTTTTTTTTTTGCCTATATGGCTCTATACACCGCATAGCCCTACATGGGAATGTTGTCTAAATTGTCCAAAGCAAAAGTTTGAAAGCAAGTGGTTAAACTCTTCAAACCTTTGACTTTGGCATTGAATGCACTGGCATTTTAACAGATTCAGCTAAGAATTATTGAGTATTCCTGATTCTTAACCTATTTTACCCTGAAACCAGGCTCATTGTATGCACCATTTAACACGAAATTTCCAATTTCAAAATACTTGTCAATTATAAAATAGTACCACAGTTGATAGATTTCGTTTGGTTTGGCAAGGTTGCTAAGTCTTTTCAAACTAATGCTTTGATGCCCTGAGCTTACTTTTGTGCTTAAATGAGTGGAAGGTTGCATTCATTCTTGGACCAAATTCTGATTCCTAACCCTAACCTTCCCAAACCATAGCTAGGGTTAGGGTTAGAATAATTTTAAAACATAGAGGATGTTTGATGGCATGGTTGTGTTTTAGGATAGAAGGGATCTTTAGGAAAAGTGGTAATTCAATGTTATCTTCACCTTTTTTTTCTTGCCTATATGGCTCTATACACTGCATAGCCCTACATGGGAATGTTGTCTAAATTGCCCAAAGCAAAAATTTGAAAGCAAGTGGTTAAACTCTTCAAACCTTTGACTTTGGCATTGATTACACTGGCATTGTAACAGGTACAGCTAAGATTCATTGAGTATTCCTGACATTTAACCTATTTAACCACGATATCATGCTCATTCAGTGCACCATTTAACACGAAATTTCCAATATCAAAATACTTGTCAAATATAAAATAGTACCACAGTTGATAGATTTCGTTTGGTTTGGCAAGGTTGCTAAGTCTTTTCAAACTAATGCTTTGATGCCCTGAGCTTTATTTTGTGCTTAAATGAGTGGAAGGTTGCATTCATTCTTGGACCAAATTCTGATTCCTAACCCTAACCTCCCCAAACCATAGCTAGGGTTAGGGTTAGAATAATTTTAAAACATAGAGGATGTTTGATGGCATGGTTGTGTTTTAGGATACAAGGGATCTTTAGGAAAACTGATAATTCAGTGTTATCTTCACCTTTTTTTTCTTGCCTATATGGCTCTATACACCGCATAGCCCTACATGGGAATGTTGTCTAAATTGCCCAAAGCAAAAATTTGAAAGCAAGTGGTTAAACTCTTCAAACCTTTGACTTTGGCATTGATTACACTGGCATTTTAACAGATTCTGCTAAGAATTATTGAGTATTCCTGAATCTTAACCTATTTTACCCTGAAACCAGGCTCATTGAGTGCACCATTTAACACGAAATTTCCAATTTCAAAATACTTGTCAATTATAAAATAGTACCACAGTTGATAGATTTCGTTTGGTTTGGCAAGGTTGCTAAGTCTTTTCAAACTAATGCTTTGATGCCCTGAGCTTTATTTTGTGCTTAAATGAGTGGAAGGTTGCATTCATTCTTGGACCAAATTCTGATTCCTAACCCTAACCTTCCCAAATCATAGCTAGGGTTAGGGTTAGAATAATTATAAAACATAGAGGATGTTTGATGGCATGGTTGTGTTTTAGGATAGAAGGGATCTTTAGGAAAACTGATATTTCAATGTTATCTTCACCTTTTTTTTTTTGCCTATATGGCTCTATACACCGCATAGCCCTACATGGGAATGTTGTCTAAATTGTCCAAAGCAAAAGTTTGAAAGCAAGTGGTTAAACTCTTCAAACCTTTGACTTTGGCATTGAATGCACTGGCATTTTAACAGATTCAGCTAAGAATTATTGAGTATTCCTGATTCTTAACCTATTTTACCCTGAAACCAGGCTCATTGTATGCACCATTTAACACGAAATTTCCAATTTCAAAATACTTGTCAATTATAAAATAGTACCACAGTTGATAGATTTCGTTTGGTTTGGCAAGGTTGCTAAGTCTTTTCAAACTAATGCTTTGATGCCCTGAGCTTACTTTTGTGCTTAAATGAGTGGAAGGTTGCATTCATTCTTGGACCAAATTCTGATTCCTAACCCTAACCTTCCCAAACCATAGCTAGGGTTAGGGTTAGAATAATTTTAAAACATAGAGGATGTTTGATGGCATGGTTGTGTTTTAGGATAGAAGGGATCTTTAGGAAAAGTGGTAATTCAATGTTATCTTCACCTTTTTTTTCTTGCCTATATGGCTCTATACACTGCATAGCCCTACATGGGAATGTTGTCTAAATTGCCCAAAGCAAAAATTTGAAAGCAAGTGGTTAAACTGTTCAAACCTTTGACTTTGGCATTGATTACACTGGCATTGTAACAGGTACAGCTAAGATTCATTGAGTATTCCTGACATTTAACCTATTTAACCACGATATCATGCTCATTCAGTGCACCATTTAACACGAAATTTCCAATATCAAAATACTTGTCAAATATAAAATAGTACCACAGTTGATAGATTTCGTTTGGTTTGGCAAGGTTGCTAAGTCTTTTCAAACTAATGCTTTGATGCCCTGAGCTTTATTTTGTGCTTAAATGAGTGGAAGGTTGCATTCATTCTTGGACCAAATTCTGATTCCTAACCCTAACCTCCCCAAACCATAGCTAGGGTTAGGGTTAGAATAATTTTAAAACATAGAGGATGTTTGATGGCATGGTTGTGTTTTAGGATACAAGGGATCTTTAGGAAAAGTGGTAATTCAGTGTTATCTTCACCTTTTTTTTCTTGCCTATATGGCTCTATACACTGCATAGCCCTACATGGGAATGTTGTCTAAATTGCCCAAAGCAAAAATTTGAAAGCAAGTTGTTGAACTGTTCAAACCTTTGACTTTGGCATTGATTACACTGGCATTGTAACAGGTACAGCTAAGATTCATTGAGTATTCCTGACATTTAACCTATTTAACCACGATATCATGCTCATTCAGTGCACCATTTAACACGAAATTTCCAATATCAAAATACTTGTCAAATATAAAATAGTACCACAGTTGATAGATTTCGTTTTGTTTGGCAAGGTTGCTAAGTCTTTTCAAACTAATGCTTTGATGCCCTGAGCTTTATTTTCTGCTTAAATGAGTGGAAGGTTGCATTCATTCTTGGCCCAAATTCTGATTCCTAACCCTAACCTCCCCAAACCATAGCTAGGGTTAGGGTTAGAATAATTTTAAAACATAGAGGATGTTTGATGGCATGGTTGTGTTTTAGGATAGAAGGGATCTTTAGGAAAACTGATATTTCAATGTTATCTTCACCTTTTTTTTCTTGCCTAAATGGCTCTATACACTGTATAGCCCTACATGGGAATGTTGTCTAAATTGTCCAAAGCAAAAGTTTGAAAGCAAGTGGTTAAACTCTGCAAACCTTTGACTTTGGCTTTGAATGCACTGGCATTTTAACAGATTCAGGTAAGAATTATTGAGTATTCCTGAATCTTAACCTATTTTACCCTGAAACCAGGCTCATTGAGTGCACCATTTAACACGAAATTTCCAATTTTAAAATACTTGTCAATTATAAAATAGTACCACAGTTGATAGATTTCGTTTGGTTTGGCAAGGTTGCTAAGTCTTTTCAAACTAATGCTTTGATGCCCTGAGCTTAATTTTGTGCTTAAATGAGTGGAAGGTTGCATTCATTCTTGGACCAAATTCTGATTCCTAACCCTAACCTTCCCAAACCATAGCTAGGGTTAGGGTTAGAATAATTTTAAAACATAGAGGATGTTTGATGGCATGGTTGTGTTTTAGGATAGAAGGGATCTTTAGGAAAACTGATAATTCAGTGTTATCTTCACCTTTTTTTTCTTGCCTATATGGCTCTATACACTGCATAGCCCTACATGGGAATGTTGTCTAAATTGTCCAAAGCAAAAGTTCGAAGCAAGTGGTTAAACTCTTCAAACCTTTGACTTTGGCATTGAATGCACTGGCATTTTAACAGATTCAGCTAAGATTCATTGAGTATTCCTGACATTTAACCTATTTAACCACGATATCATGCTCATTCAGTGCACCATTTAACACGAAATTTCCAATATATAAATACTTGTCAAATATAAAATAGTACCACAGTTGATAGATTTCGTTTGGTTTGGCAAGGTTGCTAAGTCTTTTCAAACTAATGCTTTGATGCCCTGAGCTTTATTTTGTGCTTAAATGAGTGGAAGGTTGCATTCATTCTTGGACCAAATTCTGATTCCTAACCCTAACCTTCCCAAACCATAGCTAGGGTTAGGGTTAGAATAATTTTAAAACATAGAGGATGTTTGATGGCATGGTTGTGTTTTAGGATAGAAGGGATCTTTAGGAAAACTTATATTTCAATGTTATAATCACCTTTTTTTTCTTGCCTATATGGCTCTATACACCGCATAGCCCTACATGGGAATGTTGTCTAAATTGCCCAAAGCAAAAATTTGAAAGCAAGTGGTTAAACTCTCCAAACCTTTGACTTTGGCATTGATTACACTGGCATTGTAACAGGTACAGCTAAGATTCATTGAGTATTCCTGACATTTAACCTATTTAACCACGATATCATGCTCATTCAGTGCACCATTTAACACGAAATTTCCAATATATAAATACTTGTCAAATATAAAATAGTACCACAGTTGATAGATTTCGTTTGGTTTGGCAAGGTTGCTTAGTCTTTTCAAACTAATGCTTTGATGCCCTGAGCTTTATTTTGTGCTTAAATGAGTGGAAGGTTGCATTCATTCTTGGACCAAATTCTGATTCCTAACCCTAACCTTCCCAAACCATAGCTAGGGTTAGGGTTAGAATAATTATAAAACATAGAGGATGTTTGATGGCATGGTTGTGTTTTAGGATAGAAGGGATCTTTAGGAAAACTGATAATTCAGTGTTATCTTCACCTTTTTTTTCTTGCCTATATGGCTCTATACACCGCATAGCCCTACATGGGAATGTTGTCTAAATTGCCCAAAGCAAAAATTTGAAAGCAAGTGGTTAAACTCTTCAAACCTTTGACTTTGGCATTGATTACACTGGCATTTTAACAGATTCTGCTAAGAATTATTGAGTATTCCTGAATCTTAACCTATTTTACCCTGAAACCAGGCTCATTGAGTGCACCATTTAACACGAAATTTCCAATTTCAAAATACTTGTCAATTATAAAATAGTACCACAGTTGATAGATTTCGTTTGGTTTGGCAAGGTTGCTAAGTCTTTTCAAACTAATGCTTTGATGCCCTGAGCTTTATTTTGTGCTTAAATGAGTGGAAGGTTGCATTCATTCTTGGACCAAATTCTGATTCCTAACCCTAACCTTCCCAAATCATAGCTAGGGTTAGGGTTAGAATAATTATAAAACATAGAGGATGTTTGATGGCATGGTTGTGTTTTAGGATAGAAGGGATCTTTAGGAAAACTGATATTTCAATGTTATCTTCACCTTTTTTTTTTGCCTATATGGCTCTATACACCGCATAGCCCTACATGGGAATGTTGTCTAAATTGTCCAAAGCAAAAGTTTGAAAGCAAGTGGTTAAACTCTTCAAACCTTTGACTTTGGCATTGAATGCACTGGCATTTTAACAGATTCAGCTAAGAATTATTGAGTATTCCTGATTCTTAACCTATTTTACCCTGAAACCAGGCTCATTGTATGCACCATTTAACACGAAATTTCCAATTTCAAAATACTTGTCAATTATAAAATAGTACCACAGTTGATAGATTTCGTTTGGTTTGGCAAGGTTGCTAAGTCTTTTCAAACTAATGCTTTGATGCCCTGAGCTTACTTTTGTGCTTAAATGAGTGGAAGGTTGCATTCATTCTTGGACCAAATTCTGATTCCTAACCCTAACCTTCCCAAACCATAGCTAGGGTTAGGGTTAGAATAATTTTAAAACATAGAGGATGTTTGATGGCATGGTTGTGTTTTAGGATAGAAGGGATCTTTAGGAAAAGTGGTAATTCAATGTTATCTTCACCTTTTTTTTCTTGCCTATATGGCTCTATACACTGCATAGCCCTACATGGGAATGTTGTCTAAATTGCCCAAAGCAAAAATTTGAAAGCAAGTGGTTAAACTCTTCAAACCTTTGACTTTGGCATTGATTACACTGGCATTGTAACAGGTACAGCTAAGATTCATTGAGTATTCCTGACATTTAACCTATTTAACCACGATATCATGCTCATTCAGTGCACCATTTAACACGAAATTTCCAATATCAAAATACTTGTCAAATATAAAATAGTACCACAGTTGATAGATTTCGTTTGGTTTGGCAAGGTTGCTAAGTCTTTTCAAACTAATGCTTTGATGCCCTGAGCTTTATTTTGTGCTTAAATGAGTGGAAGGTTGCATTCATTCTTGGACCAAATTCTGATTCCTAACCCTAACCTCCCCAAACCATAGCTAGGGTTAGGGTTAGAATAATTTTAAAACATAGAGGATGTTTGATGGCATGGTTGTGTTTTAGGATACAAGGGATCTTTAGGAAAAGTGGTAATTCAATGTTATCTTCACCTTTTTTTTCTTGCCTATATGGCTCTATACACTGCATAGCCCTACATGGGAATGTTGTCTAAATTGCCCAAAGCAAAAATTTGAAAGCAAGTGGTTAAACTGTTCAAACCTTTGACTTTGGCATTGATTACACTGGCATTGTAACAGGTACAGCTAAGATTCATTGAGTATTCCTGACATTTAACCTATTTAACCACGATATCATGCTCATTCAGTGCACCATTTAACACGAAATTTCCAATATCAAAATACTTGTCAAATATAAAATAGTACCACAGTTGATAGATTTCGTTTGGTTTGGCAAGGTTGCTAAGTCTTTTCAAACTAATGCTTTGAATCCCTGAGCTTAATTTTGTGCTTAAATGAGTGGAAGGTTGCATTCATTCATGGACCAAATTCTGATTCCTAACCCTAACCTTCCCAAACCATAGCTAGGTTTAGGGTTAGAATAATTTTAAAACATAGAGGATGTTTGATGGCATGGTTGTGTTTTAGGATAGAAGGGATCTTTAGGAAAACTGATAATTCAGTGTTATCTTCACCTTTTTTTTCTTGCCTATATGGCTCTATACACTGCATAGCCCTACATGGGAATGTTGTCTAAATTGCCCAAAGCAAAAATTTGAAAGCAAGTGGTTAAACTCTTCAAACCTTTGACTTTGGCATTGATTACACTGGCATTGTAACAGGTACAGCTAAGATTCATTGAGTATTCCTGACATTTAACCTATTTAACCACGATATCATGCTCATTCAGTGCACCATTTAACACGAAATTTCCAATATCAAAATACTTGTCAAATATAAAATAGTACCACAGTTGATAGATTTCGTTTGGTTTGGCAAGGTTGCTAAGTCTTTTCAAACTAATGCTTTGATGCCCTGAGCTTACTTTTGTGCTTAAATGAGTGGAAGGTTGCATTCATTCTTGGACCAAATTCTGATTCCTAACCCTAACCTTCCCAAACCATAGCTAGGGTTAGGGTTAGAATAATTTTAAAACATAGAGGATGTTTGATGGCATGGTTGTGTTTTAGGATAGAAGGGATCTTTAGGAAAAGTGGTAATTCAATGTTATCTTCACCTTTTTTTTCTTGCCTATATGGCTCTATACACCGCATAGCTCTACATGGGAATGTTGTCTAAATTGTCCAAAGCAAAAGTTTGAAAGCAAGAGGTTAAACTCTTCAAACCTTTGACTTTGGCATTGAATGCACTGGCATTTTAACAGATTCAGGTAAGAATTATTGAGTATTCCTGATTCTTAACCTATTTTACCCTGAAACCAGGCTCATTGAGTGCACCATTTAACACGAAATTTCCAATTTCAAAATACTTGTCAATAATAAAATAGTACCACAGTTGATAGATTTCGTTTGGTTTGACAAGGTTGCTAAGTCTTTTCAAACTAATGCTTTGAATCCATGAGCTTTATTTTGTACTTAAATGAGTGGAAGGTTGCATTCATTCTTGGACCAAATTCTGATTCCTAACCCTAACCTTCCCAAACCATAGCTAGGTTTAGGGTTAGAATAATTTTAAAACATAGAGGATGTTTGATGGCATGGTTGTGTTTTAGGATAGAAGGGATCTTTAGGAAAACTGATAATTCAGTGTTATCTTCACCTTTTTTTTCTTGCCTATATGGCTCTATACACTGCATAGCCCTACATGGGAATGTTGTCTAAATTGTCCAAAGCAAAAGTTCGAAGCAAGTGGTTAAACTCTTCAAACCTTTGACTTTGGCATTGAATGCACTGGCATTTTAACAGATTCAGCTAAGATTCATTGAGTATTCCTGACATTTAACCTATTTAACCACGATATCATGCTCATTCAGTGCACCATTTAACACGAAATTTCCAATATCAAAATACTTGTCAAATATAAAATAGTACCACAGTTGATAGATTTCGTTTGGTTTGGCAAGGTTGCTAAGTCTTTTCAAACTAATGCTTTGATGCCCTGAGCTTTATTTTGTGCTTAAATGAGTGGAAGGTTGCATTCATTCTTGGACCAAATTCTGATTCCTAACCCTAACCTTCCCAAACCATAGCTAGGGTTAGGGTTAGAATAATTTTAAAACATAGAGGATGTTTGATGGCATGGTTGTGTTTTAGGATAGAAGGGATCTTTAGGAAAACTGATAATTCAGTGTTATCTTCACCTTTTTTTTCTTGCCTATATGGCTCTATACACCGCATAGCCCTACATGGGAATGTTGTCTAAATTGCCCAAAGCAAAAATTTGAAAGCAAGTGGTTAAACTCTTCAAACCTTTGACTTTGGCATTGATTACACTGGCATTTTAACAGATTCTGCTAAGAATTATTGAGTATTCCTGAATCTTAACCTATTTTACCCTGAAACCAGGCTCATTGAGTGCACCATTTAACACGAAATTTCCAATTTCAAAATACTTGTCAATTATAAAATAGTACCACAGTTGATAGATTTCGTTTGGTTTGGCAAGGTTGCTAAGTCTTTTCAAACTAATGCTTTGATGCCCTGAGCTTTATTTTGTGCTTAAATGAGTGGAAGGTTGCATTCATTCTTGGACCAAATTCTGATTCCTAACCCTAACCTTCCCAAATCATAGCTAGGGTTAGGGTTAGAATAATTATAAAACATAGAGGATGTTTGATGGCATGGTTGTGTTTTAGGATAGAAGGGATCTTTAGGAAAACTGATATTTCAATGTTATCTTCACCTTTTTTTTTTTGCCTATATGGCTCTATACACCGCATAGCCCTACATGGGAATGTTGTCTAAATTGTCCAAAGCAAAAGTTTGAAAGCAAGTGGTTAAACTCTTCAAACCTTTGACTTTGGCATTGAATGCACTGGCATTTTAACAGATTCAGCTAAGAATTATTGAGTATTCCTGATTCTTAACCTATTTTACCCTGAAACCAGGCTCATTGTATGCACCATTTAACACGAAATTTCCAATTTCAAAATACTTGTCAATTATAAAATAGTACCACAGTTGATAGATTTTGTTTGGTTTGGCAAGGTTGCTAAGTCTTTTCAAACTAATGCTTTGATGCCCTGAGCTTACTTTTGTGCTTAAATGAGTGGAAGGTTGCATTCATTCTTGGACCAAATTCTGATTCCTAACCCTAACCTTCCCAAACCATAGCTAGGGTTAGGGTTAGAATAATTTTAAAACATAGAGGATGTTTGATGGCATGGTTGTGTTTTAGGATAGAAGGGATCTTTAGGAAAAGTGGTAATTCAATGTTATCTTCACCTTTTTTTTCTTGCCTATATGGCTCTATACACTGCATAGCCCTACATGGGAATGTTGTCTAAATTGCCCAAAGCAAAAATTTGAAAGCAAGTGGTTAAACTCTTCAAACCTTTGACTTTGGCATTGATTACACTGGCATTGTAACAGGTACAGCTAAGATTCATTGAGTATTCCTGACATTTAACCTATTTAACCACGATATCATGCTCATTCAGTGCACCATTTAACACGAAATTTCCAATATCAAAATACTTGTCAAATATAAAATAGTACCACAGTTGATAGATTTCGTTTGGTTTGGCAAGGTTGCTAAGTCTTTTCAAACTAATGCTTTGATGCCCTGAGCTTTATTTTGTGCTTAAATGAGTGGAAGGTTGCATTCATTCTTGGACCAAATTCTGATTCCTAACCCTAACCTCCCCAAACCATAGCTAGGGTTAGGGTTAGAATAATTTTAAAACATAGAGGATGTTTGATGGCATGGTTGTGTTTTAGGATACAAGGGATCTTTAGGAAAAGTGGTAATTCAATGTTATCTTCACCTTTTTTTTCTTGCCTATATGGCTCTATACACTGCATAGCCCTACATGGGAATGTTGTCTAAATTGCCCAAAGCAAAAATTTGAAAGCAAGTGGTTAAACTGTTCAAACCTTTGACTTTGGCATTGATTGCACTGGCATTGTAACAGGTACAGCTAAGATTCATTGAGTATTCCTGACATTTAACCTATTTAACCACGATATCATGCTCATTCAGTGCACCATTTAACACGAAATTTCCAATATCAAAATACTTGTCAAATATAAAATAGTACCACAGTTGATAGATTTCGTTTGGTTTGGCAAGGTTGCTAAGTCTTTTCAAACTAATGCTTTGAATCCCTGAGCTTAATTTTGTGCTTAAATGAGTGGAAGGTTGCATTCATTCTAGGACCAAATTCTGATTCCTAACCCTAACCTTCCCAAACCATAGCTAGGGTTAGGGTTAGAATAATTTTAAAACATAGAGGATGTTTGATGGCATGGTTGTGTTTTAGGATAGAAGGGATCTTTAGGAAAACTGATAATTCAGTGTTATCTTCACCTTTTTTTTCTTGCCTATATGGCTCTATACACTGCATAGCCCTACATGGGAATGTTGTCTAAATTGCCCAAAGCAAAAATTTGAAAGCAAGTGGTTAAACTGTTCAAACCTTTGACTTTGGCATTGATTACACTGGCATTGTAACAGGTACAGCTAAGATTCATTGAGTATTCCTGACATTTAACCTATTTAACCACGATATCATGCTCATTCAGTGCACCATTTAACACGAAATTTCCAATATCAAAATACTTGTCAAATATAAAATAGTACCACAGTTGATAGATTTCGTTTGGTTTGGCAAGGTTGCTAAGTCTTTTCAAACTAATGCTTTGATGCTCTGAGCTTTATTTTGTGCTTAAATGAGTGGAAGGTTGCATTCATTCTTGGACCAAATTCTGATTCCTAACCCTAACCTTCCCAAACCATAGCTAGGGTTAGGGTTAGAATAATTATAAAACATAGAGGATGTTTGATGGCATGGTTGTGTTTTAGGATAGAAGGGATCTTTAGGAAAACTGATATTTCAATGTTATCTTCACCTTTTTTTTCTTGCCTATATGGCTCTATACACCGCATAGCTCTACATGGGAATGTTGTCTAAATTGTCCAAAGCAAAAGTTTGAAAGCAAGAGGTTAAACTCTTCAAACCTTTGACTTTGGCATTGAATGCACTGGCATTTTAACAGATTCAGGTAAGAATTATTGAGTATTCCTGATTCTTAACCTATTTTACCCTGAAACCAGGCTCATTGAGTGCACCATTTAACACGAAATTTCCAATTTCAAAATACTTGTCAATAATAAAATAGTACCACAGTTGATAGATTTCGTTTGGTTTGACAAGGTTGCTAAGTCTTTTCAAACTAATGCTTTGAATCCATGAGCTTTATTTTGTACTTAAATGAGTGGAAGGTTGCATTCATTCTTGGACCAAATTCTGATTCCTAACCCTAACCTTCCCAAACCATAGCTAGGTTTAGGGTTAGAATAATTTTAAAACATAGAGGATGTTTGATGGCATGGTTGTGTTTTAGGATAGAAGGGATCTTTAGGAAAACTGATAATTCAGTGTTATCTTCACCTTTTTTTTCTTGCCTATATGGTTCTATACACTGCATAGCCCTACATGGGAATGTTGTCTAAATTGTCCAAAGCAAAAGTTCGAAGCAAGTGGTTAAACTCTTCAAACCTTTGACTTTGGCATTGAATGCACTGGCATTTTAACAGATTCAGCTAAGATTCATTGAGTATTCCTGACATTTAACCTATTTAACCACGATATCATGCTCATTCAGTGCACCATTTAACACGAAATTTCCAATATCAAAATACTTGTCAAATATAAAATAGTACCACAGTTGATAGATTTCGTTTGGTTTGGCAAGGTTGCTAAGTCTTTTCAAACTAATGCTTTGATGCCCTGAGCTTTATTTTGTGCTTAAATGAGTGGAAGGTTGCATTCATTCTTGGACCAAATTCTGATTCCTAACCCTAACCTTCCCAAACCATAGCTAGGGTTAGGGTTAGAATAATTTTAAAACATAGAGGATGTTTGATGGCATGGTTGTGTTTTAGGATAGAAGGGATCTTTAGGAAAACTGATATTTCAATGTTATCTTCACCTTTTTTTTCTTGCCTATATGGCTCTATACACCGCATAGCTCTACATGGGAATGTTGTCTAAATTGTCCAAAGCAAAAGTTTGAAAGCAAGAGGTTAAACTCTTCAAACCTTTGACTTTGGCATTGAATGCACTGGCATTTTAACAGATTCAGGTAAGAATTATTGAGTATTCCTGATTCTTAACCTATTTTACCCTGAAACCAGGCTCATTGAGTGCACCATTTAACACGAAATTTCCAATTTCAAAATACTTGTCAATAATAAAATAGTACCACAGTTGATAGATTTCGTTTGGTTTGACAAGGTTGCTAAGTCTTTTCAAACTAATGCTTTGAATCCATGAGCTTTATTTTGTACTTAAATGAGTGGAAGGTTGCATTCATTCTTGGACCAAATTCTGATTCCTAACCCTAACCTTCCCAAACCATAGCTAGGTTTAGGGTTAGAATAATTTTAAAACATAGAGGATGTTTGATGGCATGGTTGTGTTTTAGGATAGAAGGGATCTTTAGGAAAACTGATAATTCAGTGTTATCTTCACCTTTTTTTTCTTGCCTATATGGCTCTATACACCGCATAGCCCTACATGGGAATGTTGTCTAAATTGCCCAAAGCAAAAATTTGAAAGCAAGTGGTTAAACTCTTCAAACCTTTGACTTTGGCATTGATTACACTGGCATTTTAACAGATTCTGCTAAGAATTATTGAGTATTCCTGAATCTTAACCTATTTTACCCTGAAACCAGGCTCATTGAGTGCACCATTTAACACGAAATTTCCAATTTCAAAATACTTGTCAATTATAAAATAGTACCACAGTTGATAGATTTCGTTTGGTTTGGCAAGGTTGCTAAGTCTTTTCAAACTAATGCTTTGATGCCCTGAGCTTTATTTTGTGCTTAAATGAGTGGAAGGTTGCATTCATTCTTGGACCAAATTCTGATTCCTAACCCTAACCTTCCCAAATCATAGCTAGGGTTAGGGTTAGAATAATTATAAAACATAGAGGATGTTTGATGGCATGGTTGTGTTTTAGGATAGAAGGGATCTTTAGGAAAACTGATATTTCAATGTTATCTTCACCTTTTTTTTTTTGCCTATATGGCTCTATACACCGCATAGCCCTACATGGGAATGTTGTCTAAATTGTCCAAAGCAAAAGTTTGAAAGCAAGTGGTTAAACTCTTCAAACCTTTGACTTTGGCATTGAATGCACTGGCATTTTAACAGATTCAGCTAAGAATTATTGAGTATTCCTGATTCTTAACCTATTTTACCCTGAAACCAGGCTCATTGTATGCACCATTTAACACGAAATTTCCAATTTCAAAATACTTGTCAATTATAAAATAGTACCACAGTTGATAGATTTCGTTTGGTTTGGCAAGGTTGCTAAGTCTTTTCAAACTAATGCTTTGATGCCCTGAGCTTACTTTTGTGCTTAAATGAGTGGAAGGTTGCATTCATTCTTGGACCAAATTCTGATTCCTAACCCTAACCTTCCCAAACCATAGCTAGGGTTAGGGTTAGAATAATTTTAAAACATAGAGGATGTTTGATGGCATGGTTGTGTTTTAGGATAGAAGGGATCTTTAGGAAAAGTGGTAATTCAATGTTATCTTCACCTTTTTTTTCTTGCCTATATGGCTCTATACACTGCATAGCCCTACATGGGAATGTTGTCTAAATTGCCCAAAGCAAAAATTTGAAAGCAAGTGGTTAAACTCTTCAAACCTTTGACTTTGGCATTGATTACACTGGCATTGTAACAGGTACAGCTAAGATTCATTGAGTATTCCTGACATTTAACCTATTTAACCACGATATCATGCTCATTCAGTGCACCATTTAACACGAAATTTCCAATATCAAAATACTTGTCAAATATAAAATAGTACCACAGTTGATAGATTTCGTTTGGTTTGGCAAGGTTGCTAAGTCTTTTCAAACTAATGCTTTGATGCCCTGAGCTTTATTTTGTGCTTAAATGAGTGGAAGGTTGCATTCATTCTTGGACCAAATTCTGATTCCTAACCCTAACCTCCCCAAACCATAGCTAGGGTTAGGGTTAGAATAATTTTAAAACATAGAGGATGTTTGATGGCATGGTTGTGTTTTAGGATAGAAGGGATCTTTAGGAAAACTGATATTTCAATGTTATCTTCACCTTTTTTTTCTTGCCTATATGGCTCTATACACCGCATAGCTCTACATGGGAATGTTGTCTAAATTGTCCAAAGCAAAAGTTTGAAAGCAAGAGGTTAAACTCTTCAAACCTTTGACTTTGGCATTGAATGCACTGGCATTTTAACAGATTCAGGTAAGAATTATTGAGTATTCCTGATTCTTAACCTATTTTACCCTGAAACCAGGCTCATTGAGTGCACCATTTAACACGAAATTTCCAATTTCAAAATACTTGTCAATAATAAAATAGTACCACAGTTGATAGATTTCGTTTGGTTTGACAAGGTTGCTAAGTCTTTTCAAACTAATGCTTTGAATCCATGAGCTTTATTTTGTACTTAAATGAGTGGAAGGTTGCATTCATTCTTGGACCAAATTCTGATTCCTAACCCTAACCTTCCCAAACCATAGCTAGGTTTAGGGTTAGAATAATTTTAAAACATAGAGGATGTTTGATGGCATGGTTGTGTTTTAGGATAGAAGGGATCTTTAGGAAAACTGATAATTCAGTGTTATCTTCACCTTTTTTTTCTTGCCTATATGGTTCTATACACTGCATAGCCCTACATGGGAATGTTGTCTAAATTGTCCAAAGCAAAAGTTCGAAGCAAGTGGTTAAACTCTTCAAACCTTTGACTTTGGCATTGAATGCACTGGCATTTTAACAGATTCAGCTAAGATTCATTGAGTATTCCTGACATTTAACCTATTTTACCCTGAAACCAGGCTCATTCAGTGCACCATTTAACACGAAATTTCCAATATCAAAATACTTGTCAAATATAAAATAGTACCACAGTTGATAGATTTCGTTTGGTTTGGCAAGGTTTCTAAGTCTTTTCAAACTAATGCTTTGATGCCCTGAGCTTTATTTTGTGCTTAAATGAGTGGAAGGTTGCATTCATTCTTGGACCAAATTCTGATTCCTAACCCTAACCTTCCCAAACCATAGCTAGGGTTAGGGTTAGAATAATTTTAAAACATAGAGGATGTTTGATGGCATGGTTGTGTTTTAGGATAGAAGGGATCTTTAGGAAAACTGATATTTCAATGTTATCTTCACCTTTTTTTTCTTGCCTATATGGCTCTATACACCGCATAGCTCTAAATGGGAATGTTGTTTAAATTGTCCAAAGCAAAAGTTTGAAAGCAAGAGGTTAAACTCTTCAAACCTTTGACTTTGGCATTGAATGCACTGGCATTTTAACAGATTCAGGTAAGAATTATTGAGTATTCCTGATTCTTAACCTATTTTACCCTGAAACCAGGCTCATTGAGTGCACCATTTAACACGAAATTTCCAATTTCAAAATACTTGTCAATAATAAAATAGTACCACAGTTGATAGATTTCGTTTGGTTTGACAAGGTTGCTAAGTCTTTTCAAGCTAATGCTTTGAATCCATGAGCTTTATTTTGTACTTAAATGAGTGGAAGGTTGCATTCATTCTTGGATCAAATTCTGATTCCTAACCCTAACCTTCCCAAACCATAGCTAGGTTTAGGGTTAGAATAATTTTAAAACATAGAGGATGTTTGATGGCATGGTTGTGTTTTAGGATAGAAGGGATCTTTAGGAAAACTGATAATTCAGTGTTATCTTCACCTTTTTTTTCTTGCCTATATGGCTCTATACACCGCATAGCCCTACATGGGAATGTTGTCTAAATTGTCCAAAGCAAAAATTTGAAAGCAAGTGGTTAAACTCTTCAAACCTTTGACTTTGGCATTGATTACACTGGCATTTTAACAGATTCTGCTAAGAATTATTGAGTATTCCTGAATCTTAACCTATTTTACCCTGAAACCAGGCTCATTGAGTGCACCATTTAACACGAAATTTCCAATTTCAAAATACTTGTCAATTATAAAATAGTACCACAGTTGATAGATTTCGTTTGGTTTGGCAAGGTTGCTAAGTCTTTTCAAACTAATGCTTTGATGCCCTGAGCTTTATTTTGTGCTTAAATGAGTGGAAGGTTGCATTCATTCTTGGACCAAATTCTGATTCCTAACCCTAACCTTCCCAAATCATAGCTAGGGTTAGGGTTAGAATAATTATAAAACATAGAGGATGTTTGATGGCATGGTTGTGTTTTAGGATAGAAGGGATCTTTAGGAAAACTGATATTTCAATGTTATCTTCACCTTTTTTTTTTTGCCTATATGGCTCTATACACCGCATAGCCCTACATGGGAATGTTGTCTAAATTGTCCAAAGCAAAAGTTTGAAAGCAAGTGGTTAAACTCTTCAAACCTTTGACTTTGGCATTGAATGCACTGGCATTTTAACAGATTCAGCTAAGAATTATTGAGTATTCCTGATTCTTAACCTATTTTACCCTGAAACCAGGCTCATTGTATGCACCATTTAACACGAAATTTCCAATTTCAAAATACTTGTCAATTATAAAATAGTACCACAGTTGATAGATTTCGTTTGGTTTGGCAAGGTTGCTAAGTCTTTTCAAACTAATGCTTTGATGCCCTGAGCTTACTTTTGTGCTTAAATGAGTGGAAGGTTGCATTCATTCTTGGACCAAATTCTGATTCCTAACCCTAACCTTCCCAAACCATAGCTAGGGTTAGGGTTAGAATAATTTTAAAACATAGAGGATGTTTGATGGCATGGTTGTGTTTTAGGATAGAAGGGATCTTTAGGAAAAGTGGTAATTCAATGTTATCTTCACCTTTTTTTTCTTGCCTATATGGCTCTATACACTGCATAGCCCTACATGGGAATGTTGTCTAAATTGCCCAAAGCAAAAATTTGAAAGCAAGTGGTTAAACTCTTCAAACCTTTGACTTTGGCATTGATTACACTGGCATTGTAACAGGTACAGCTAAGATTCATTGAGTATTCCTGACATTTAACCTATTTAACCACGATATCATGCTCATTCAGTGCACCATTTAACACGAAATTTCCAATATCAAAATACTTGTCAAATATAAAATAGTACCACAGTTGATAGATTTCGTTTGGTTTGGCAAGGTTGCTAAGTCTTTTCAAACTAATGCTTTGATGCCCTGAGCTTTATTTTGTGCTTAAATGAGTGGAAGGTTGCATTCATTCTTGGACCAAATTCTGATTCCTAACCCTAACCTCCCCAAACCATAGCTAGGGTTAGGGTTAGAATAATTTTAAAACATAGAGGATGTTTGATGGCATGGTTGTGTTTTAGGATACAAGGGATCTTTAGGAAAAGTGGTAATTCAATGTTATCTTCACCTTTTTTTTCTTGCCTATATGGCTCTATACACTGCATAGCCCTACATGGGAATGTTGTCTAAATTGCCCAAAGCAAAAATTTGAAAGCAAGTGGTTAAACTGTTCAAACCTTTGACTTTGGCATTGATTACACTGGCATTGTAACAGGTACAGCTAAGATTCATTGAGTATTCCTGACATTTAACCTATTTAACCACGATATCATGCTCATTCAGTGCACCATTTAACACGAAATTTCCAATATCAAAATACTTGTCAAATATAAAATAGTACCACAGTTGATAGATTTCGTTTGGTTTGGCAAGGTTGCTAAGTCTTTTCAAACTAATGCTTTGATGCTCTGAGCTTTATTTTGTGCTTAAATGAGTGGAAGGTTGCATTCATTCTTGGACCAAATTCTGATTCCTAACCCTAACCTTCCCAAACCATAGCTAGGGTTAGGGTTAGAATAATTATAAAACATAGAGGATGTTTGATGGCATGGTTGTGTTTTAGGATAGAAGGGATCTTTAGGAAAACTGATATTTCAATGTTATCTTCACCTTTTTTTTCTTGCCTATATGGCTCTATACACCGCATAGCTCTACATGGGAATGTTGTCTAAATTGTCCAAAGCAAAAGTTTGAAAGCAAGAGGTTAAACTCTTCAAACCTTTGACTTTGGCATTGAATGCACTGGCATTTTAACAGATTCAGGTAAGAATTATTGAGTATTCCTGATTCTTAACCTATTTTACCCTGAAACCAGGCTCATTGAGTGCACCATTTAACACGAAATTTCCAATTTCAAAATACTTGTCAATAATAAAATAGTACCACAGTTGATAGATTTCGTTTGGTTTGACAAGGTTGCTAAGTCTTTTCAAACTAATGCTTTGAATCCATGAGCTTTATTTTGTACTTAAATGAGTGGAAGGTTGCATTCATTCTTGGACCAAATTCTGATTCCTAACCCTAACCTTCCCAAACCATAGCTAGGTTTAGGGTTAGAATAATTTTAAAACATAGAGGATGTTTGATGGCATGGTTGTGTTTTAGGATAGAAGGGATCTTTAGGAAAACTGATAATTCAGTGTTATCTTCACCTTTTTTTTCTTGCCTATATGGTTCTATACACTGCATAGCCCTACATGGGAATGTTGTCTAAATTGTCCAAAGCAAAAGTTCGAAGCAAGTGGTTAAACTCTTCAAACCTTTGACTTTGGCATTGAATGCACTGGCATTTTAACAGATTCAGCTAAGATTCATTGAGTATTCCTGACATTTAACCTATTTTACCCTGAAACCAGGCTCATTCAGTGCACCATTTAACACGAAATTTCCAATATCAAAATACTTGTCAAATATAAAATAGTACCACAGTTGATAGATTTCGTTTGGTTTGGCAAGGTTTCTAAGTCTTTTCAAACTAATGCTTTGATGCCCTGAGCTTTATTTTGTGCTTAAATGAGTGGAAGGTTGCATTCATTCTTGGACCAAATTCTGATTCCTAACCCTAACCTTCCCAAACCATAGCTAGGGTTAGGGTTAGAATAATTTTAAAACATAGAGGATGTTTGATGGCATGGTTGTGTTTTAGGATAGAAGGGATCTTTAGGAAAACTGATATTTCAATGTTATCTTCACCTTTTTTTTCTTGCCTATATGGCTCTATACACCGCATAGCTCTAAATGGGAATGTTGTTTAAATTGTCCAAAGCAAAAGTTTGAAAGCAAGAGGTTAAACTCTTCAAACCTTTGACTTTGGCATTGAATGCACTGGCATTTTAACAGATTCAGGTAAGAATTATTGAGTATTCCTGATTCTTAACCTATTTTACCCTGAAACCAGGCTCATTGAGTGCACCATTTAACACGAAATTTCCAATTTCAAAATACTTGTCAATAATAAAATAGTACCACAGTTGATAGATTTCGTTTGGTTTGACAAGGTTGCTAAGTCTTTTCAAGCTAATGCTTTGAATCCATGAGCTTTATTTTGTACTTAAATGAGTGGAAGGTTGCATTCATTCTTGGATCAAATTCTGATTCCTAACCCTAACCTTCCCAAACCATAGCTAGGTTTAGGGTTAGAATAATTTTAAAACATAGAGGATGTTTGATGGCATGGTTGTGTTTTAGGATAGAAGGGATCTTTAGGAAAACTGATAATTCAGTGTTATCTTCACCTTTTTTTTCTTGCCTATATGGCTCTATACACCGCATAGCCCTACATGGGAATGTTGTCTAAATTGTCCAAAGCAAAAATTTGAAAGCAAGTGGTTAAACTCTTCAAACCTTTGACTTTGGCATTGATTACACTGGCATTTTAACAGATTCTGCTAAGAATTATTGAGTATTCCTGAATCTTAACCTATTTTACCCTGAAACCAGGCTCATTGAGTGCACCATTTAACACGAAATTTCCAATTTCAAAATACTTGTCAATTATAAAATAGTACCACAGTTGATAGATTTCGTTTGGTTTGGCAAGGTTGCTAAGTCTTTTCAAACTAATGCTTTGATGCCCTGAGCTTTATTTTGTGCTTAAATGAGTGGAAGGTTGCATTCATTCTTGGACCAAATTCTGATTCCTAACCCTAACCTTCCCAAATCATAGCTAGGGTTAGGGTTAGAATAATTATAAAACATAGAGGATGTTTGATGGCATGGTTGTGTTTTAGGATAGAAGGGATCTTTAGGAAAACTGATATTTCAATGTTATCTTCACCTTTTTTTTTTTGCCTATATGGCTCTATACACCGCATAGCCCTACATGGGAATGTTGTCTAAATTGTCCAAAGCAAAAGTTTGAAAGCAAGTGGTTAAACTCTTCAAACCTTTGACTTTGGCATTGAATGCACTGGCATTTTAACAGATTCAGCTAAGAATTATTGAGTATTCCTGATTCTTAACCTATTTTACCCTGAAACCAGGCTCATTGAGTGCACCATTTAACACGAAATTTCCAATTTCAAAATACTTGTCAATTATAAAATAGTACCACAGTTGATAGATTTCGTTTGGTTTGGCAAGGTTGCTAAGTCTTTTCAAACTAATGCTTTGATGCCCTGAGCTTACTTTTGTGCTTAAATGAGTGGAAGGTTGCATTCATTCTTGGACCAAATTCTGATTCCTAACCCTAACCTTCCCAAACCATAGCTAGGGTTAGGGTTAGAATAATTTTAAAACATAGAGGATGTTTGATGGCATGGTTGTGTTTTAGGATAGAAAGGATCTTTAGGAAAAGTGGTAATTCAATGTTATCTTCACCTTTTTTTTCTTGCCTATATGGCTCTATACACTGCATAGCCCTACATGGGAATGTTGTCTAAATTGCCCAAAGCAAAAATTTGAAAGCAAGTGGTTAAACTCTTCAAACCTTTGACTTTGGCATTGATTACACTGGCATTGTAACAGGTACAGCTAAGATTCATTGAGTATTCCTGACATTTAACCTATTTAACCACGATATCATGCTCATTCAGTGCACCATTTAACACGAAATTTCCAATATCAAAATACTTGTCAAATATAAAATAGTACCACAGTTGATAGATTTCGTTTGGTTTGGCAAGGTTGCTAAGTCTTTTCAAACTAATGCTTTGATGCCCTGAGCTTTATTTTGTGCTTAAATGAGTGGAAGGTTGCATTCATTCTTGGACCAAATTCTGATTCCTAACCCTAACCTCCCCAAACCATAGCTAGGGTTAGGGTTAGAATAATTTTAAAACATAGAGGATGTTTGATGGCATGGTTGTGTTTTAGGATACAAGGGATCTTTAGGAAAAGTGGTAATTCAATGTTATCTTCACCTTTTTTTTCTTGCCTATATGGCTCTATACACTGCATAGCCCTACATGGGAATGTTGTCTAAATTGCCCAAAGCAAAAATTTGAAAGCAAGTGGTTAAACTGTTCAAACCTTTGACTTTGGCATTGATTACACTGGCATTGTAACAGGTACAGCTAAGATTCATTGAGTATTCCTGACATTTAACCTATTTAACCACGATATCATGCTCATTCAGTGCACCATTTAACACGAAATTTCCAATATCAAAATACTTGTCAAATATAAAATAGTACCACAGTTGATAGATTTCGTTTGGTTTGGCAAGGTTGCTAAGTCTTTTCAAACTAATGCTTTGATGCTCTGAGCTTTATTTTGTGCTTAAATGAGTGGAAGGTTGCATTCATTCTTGGACCAAATTCTGATTCCTAACCCCAACCTTCCCAAACCATAGCTAGGGTTAGGGTTAGAATAATTATAAAACAGAGGATGTTTGATGGCATGGTTGTGTTTTAGGATAGAAGGGATCTTTAGGAAAACTGATATTTCAATGTTATCTTCACCTTTTTTTTCTTGCCTATATGGCTCTATACACCGCATAGCTCTACATGGGAATGTTGTCTAAATTGTCCAAAGCAAAAGTTTGAAAGCAAGAGGTTAAACTCTTCAAACCTTTGACTTTGGCATTGAATGCACTGGCATTTTAACAGATTCAGGTAAGAATTATTGAGTATTCCTGATTCTTAACCTATTTTACCCTGAAACCAGGCTCATTGAGTGCACCATTTAACACGAAATTTCCAATTTCAAAATACTTGTCAATAATAAAATAGTACCACAGTTGATAGATTTCGTTTGGTTTGACAAGGTTGCTAAGTCTTTTCAAACTAATGCTTTGAATCCATGAGCTTTATTTTGTACTTAAATGAGTGGAAGGTTGCATTCATTCTTGGACCAAATTCTGATTCCTAACCCTAACCTTCCCAAACCATAGCTAGGTTTAGGGTTAGAATAATTTTAAAACATAGAGGATGTTTGATGGCATGGTTGTGTTTTAGGATAGAAGGGATCTTTAGGAAAACTGATAATTCAGTGTTATCTTCACCTTTTTTTTCTTGCCTATATGGTTCTATACACTGCATAGCCCTACATGGGAATGTTGTCTAAATTGTCCAAAGCAAAAGTTCGAAGCAAGTGGTTAAAATCTTCAAACCTTTGACTTTGGCATTGAATGCACTGGCATTTTAACAGATTCAGCTAAGATTCATTGAGTATTCCTGACATTTAACCTATTTAACCACGATATCATGCTCATTCAGTGCACCATTTAACACGAAATTTCCAATATCAAAATACTTGTCAAATATAAAATAGTACCACAGTTGATAGATTTCGTTTGGTTTGGCAAGGTTGCTAAGTCTTTTCAAACTAATGCTTTGATGCCCTGAGCTTTATTTTGTGCTTAAATGAGTGGAAGGTTGCATTCATTCTTGGACCAAATTCTGATTCCTAACCCTAACCTTCCCAAACCATAGCTAGGGTTAGGGTTAGAATAATTTTAAAACATAGAGGATGTTTGATGGCATGGTTGTGTTTTAGGATAGAAGGGATCTTTAGGAAAACTGATATTTCAATGTTATCTTCACCTTTTTTTTCTTGCCTATATGGCTCTATACACCGCATAGCTCTACATGGGAATGTTGTCTAAATTGTCCAAAGCAAAAGTTTGAAAGCAAGAGGTTAAACTCTTCAAACCTTTGACTTTGGCATTGAATGCACTGGCATTTTAACAGATTCAGGTAAGAATTATTGAGTATTCCTGATTCTTAACCTATTTTACCCTGAAACCAGGCTCATTGAGTGCACCATTTAACACGAAATTTCCAATTTCAAAATACTTGTCAATAATAAAATAGTACCACAGTTGATAGATTTCGTTTGGTTTGACAAGGTTGCTAAGTCTTTTCAAACTAATGCTTTGAATCCATGAGCTTTATTTTGTACTTAAATGAGTGGAAGGTTGCATTCATTCTTGGACCAAATTCTGATTCCTAACCCTAACCTTCCCAAACCATAGCTAGGTTTAGGGTTAGAATAATTTTAAAACATAGAGGATGTTTGATGGCATGGTTGTGTTTTAGGATAGAAGGGATCTTTAGGAAAACTGATAATTCAGTGTTATCTTCACCTTTTTTTTCTTGCCTATATGGCTCTATACACCGCATAGCCCTACATGGGAATGTTGTCTAAATTGCCCAAAGCAAAAATTTGAAAGCAAGTGGTTAAACTCTTCAAACCTTTGACTTTGGCATTGATTACACTGGCATTTTAACAGATTCTGCTAAGAATTATTGAGTATTCCTGAATCTTAACCTATTTTACCCTGAAACCAGGCTCATTGAGTGCACCATTTAACACGAAATTTCCAATATCAAAATACTTGTCAAATATAAAATAGTACCACAGTTGATAGATTTCGTTTGGTTTGGCAAGGTTGCTAAGTCTTTTCAAACTAATGCTTTGATGCCCTGAGCTTTATTTTGTGCTTAAATGAGTGGAAGGTTGCATTCATTCTTGGACCAAATTCTGATTCCTAACCCTAACCTTCCCAAATCATAGCTAGGGTTAGGGTTAGAATAATTATAAAACATAGAGGATGTTTGATGGCATGGTTGTGTTTTAGGATAGAAGGGATCTTTAGGAAAACTGATATTTCAATGTTATCTTCACCTTTTTTTTTTTGCCTATATGGCTCTATACACCGCATAGCCCTACATGGGAATGTTGTCTAAATTGTCCAAAGCAAAAGTTTGAAAGCAAGTGGTTAAACTCTTCAAACCTTTGACTTTGGCATTGAATGCACTGGCATTTTAACAGATTCAGCTAAGATTCATTGAGTATTCCTGACATTTAACCTATTTTACCCTGAAACCAGGCTCATTCAGTGCACCATTTAACACGAAATTTCCAATATCAAAATACTTGTCAAATATAAAATAGTACCACAGTTGATAGATTTCGTTTGGTTTGGCAAGGTTGCTAAGTCTTTTCAAACTAATGCTTTGATGCCCTGAGCTTTATTTTGTGCTTAAATGAGTGGAAGGTTGCATTCATTCTTGGACCAAATTCTGATTCCTAACCCTAACCTTCCCAAATCATAGCTAGGGTTAGGGTTAGAATAATTATAAAACATAGAGGATGTTTGATGGCATGGTTGTGTTTTAGGATAGAAGGGATCTTTAGGAAAACTGATATTTCAATGTTATCTTCACCTTTTTTTTCTTGCCTATATGGCTCTATACACCGCATAGCTCTACATGGGAATGTTGTCTAAATTGTCCAAAGCAAAAGTTTGAAAGCAAGAGGTTAAACTCTTCAAACCTTTGACTTTGGCATTGAATGCACTGGCATTTTAACAGATTCAGCTAAGAATTATTGAGTATTCCTGATTCTTAACCTATTTTACCCTGAAACCAGGCTCATTGTATGCACCATTTAACACGAAATTTCCAATTTCAAAATACTTGTCAATTATAAAATAGTACCACAGTTGATAGATTTCGTTTGGTTTGACAAGGTTGCTAAGTCTTTTCAAACTAATGCTTTGAATCCATGAGCTTTATTTTGTACTTAAATGAGTGGAAGGTTGCATTCATTCTTGGACCAAATTCTGATTCCTAACCCTAACCTTCCCAAACCATAGCTAGGGTTAGGGTTAGAATAATTTTAAAACATAGAGGATGTTTGATGGCATGGTTGTGTTTTAGGATAGAAGGGATCTTTAGGAAAAGTGGTAATTCAATGTTATCTTCACCTTTTTTTTCTTGCCTATATGGCTCTATACACTGCATAGCCCTACATGGGAATGTTGTCTAAATTGCCCAAAGCAAAAATTTGAAAGCAAGTGGTTAAACTCTTCAAACCTTTGACTTTGGCATTGATTACACTGGCATTGTAACAGGTACAGCTAAGATTCATTGAGTATTCCTGACATTTAACCTATTTAACCACGATATCATGCTCATTCAGTGCACCATTTAACACGAAATTTCCAATATCAAAATACTTGTCAAATATAAAATAGTACCACAGTTGATAGATTTCGTTTGGTTTGGCAAGGTTGCTAAGTCTTTTCAAACTAATGCTTTGATGCCCTGAGCTTTATTTTGTGCTTAAATGAGTGGAAGGTTGCATTCATTCTTGGACCAAATTCTGATTCCTAACCCTAACCTCCCCAAACCATAGCTAGGGTTAGGGTTAGAATAATTTTAAAACATAGAGGATGTTTGATGGCATGGTTGTGTTTTAGGATACAAGGGATCTTTAGGAAAAGTGGTAATTCAATGTTATCTTCACCTTTTTTTTCTTGCCTATATGGCTCTATACACTGCATAGCCCTACATGGGAATGTTGTCTAATTTGCCAAAAGCAAAAGTTTGAAAGCTAGTTGTTAAACTCTTCAAAGTTTTGCTTTTGGCATCGAATACACAGGCATTTTAATAGGTACAGCTAAGATTTATTGAGTATTCCTGACATTTAACCCATTTAACCCCGATATCACGCTCATTCAATGCACCATTTAACACGAAATTTCCAATTTCAAAATACTTGTCAATTATAAAATAGTACCACAGTTGATAGATTTCGTTTGGTTTGGCAAGGTTGCTAAGTCTTTTCAAACTAATGCTTTGAATCCCTGAGCTTAATTTTGTGCTTAAATGAGTGGAAGGTTGCATTCATTCCTGGACCAAATTCTGATTCCTAACCCTAATCTTCCCAAACCATAGCTAGGGTTAGGGTTAGAATAATTTTAAAACATAGAGGATGTTTGATGGCATGGTTGTGTTTTAGGATAGAAGGGATCTTTAGGAAAACTGATAATTCAATGTTATCTTCACCTTTTTTTTCTTGCCTATATGGCTCTATACACTGCATAGCCCTACATGGGAATGTTGTCTAAATTGCCCAAAGCAAAAATTTGAAAGCAAGTGGTTAAACTCTTCAAACCTTTGACTTTGGCATTGATTACACTGGCATTGTAACAGGTACAGCTAAGATTCATTGAGTATTCCTGATATTTAACCTATTTAACCACGATATCATGCTCATTCAGTGCACCATTTAACACGAAATTTCCAATATCAAAATACTTGTCAAATATAAAATAGTACCACAGTTGATAGATTTCGTTTGGTTTGGCAAGGTTGCTAAGTCTTTTCAAACTAATGCTTTGATGCCCTGAGCTTTATTTTCTGCTTAAATGAGTGGAAGGTTGCATTCATTCTTGGCCCAAATTCTGATTCCTAACCCTAACCTTCCCAAACCATAGCTAGGGTTAGGGTTAGAATAATTTTAAAACATAGAGGATGTTTGATGGCATGGTTGTGTTTTAGGATAGAAGGGATCTTTAGGAAAACTGATATTTCAATGTTATCTTCACCTTTTTTTTCTTGCCTATATGGCTCTATACACCGCATAGCCCTACATGGGAATGTTGTCTAAATTGTCCAAAGCAAAATTTTGAAAGCAAGTGGTTAAACTCTTCAAACCTTTGACTTTGGCTTTGAATGCACTGGCATTTTAACAGATTCAGCTAAGAATTATTGAGTATTCCTGAATCTTAACCTATTTTACCCTGAAACCAGGCTCATTGAGTGCACCATTTAACACGAAATTTCCAATTTCAAAATACTTGTCAATTATAAAATAGTACCACAGTTGATAGATTTCGTTTTGTTTGACAAGGTTGCTAAGTCTTTTCAAACTAATGCTTTGATGCCCTGAGCTTTATTTTCTGCTTAAATGAGTGGAAGGTTGCAATTATTCTTGGACCAAATTCTGATTCCTAACCCTAACCTTCCCAAACCATAGCTAGGGTTAGCGTTAGAATAATTTTAAAACATAGAGGATGTTTGATGGCATGGTTGTGTTTTAGGATAGAAGGGATCTTTAGGAAAACTGATATTTCAATGTTATCTTCACCTTTTTTTTCTTGCTTATATGGCTCTATACACTGCATAGCCCTACATGGGAATGTTGTCTAAATTGCCCAAAGCAAAAATTTGAAAGCAAGTGGTTAAACTCTTCAAACCTTTGACTTTGGCATTGATTACACTGGCATTGTAACAGGTACAGCTAAGATTCATTGAGTATTCCTGATATTTAACCTATTTAACCACGATATCATGCTCATTCAGTGCACCATTTAACACGAAATTTCCAATATCAAAATACTTGTCAAATATAAAATAGTACCACAGTTGATAGATTTCGTTTGGTTTGGCAAGGTTGCTAAGTCTTTTCAAACTAATGCTTTGATGCCCTGAGCTTTATTTTCTGCTTAAATGAGTGGAAGGTTGTATTCATTCTTGGCCCAAATTCTGATTCCTAACCCTAACCTTCCCAAACCATAGCTAGGGTTAGGGTTAGAATAATTTTAAAACATAGAGGATGTTTGATGGCATGGTTGTGTTTTAGGATAGAAGGGATCTTTAGGAAAACTAATATTTCAATGTTATCTTCACCTTTTTTTTTTCTTGCCTAAATGGCTCTATACACCGCATAGCCCTACATGGGAATGTTGTCTAAATTGCCCAAAGCAAAAGTTTGAAAGCAAGAGGTTAAACTCTTCAAACCTTTGACTTTGGCATTGAATGCACTGGCATTGTAACAGATTCAGCTAAGAATTATTGAGTATTCCTGGATCTTAACCTATTTTACCCTGAAACCAGGCTCATTGTGTGCACCATTTAACACAAAATTTCCAATTTCAAAATACTTGTCAATTATAAAATAGTACCACAGTTGATAGATTTCGTTTGGTTTGGCAAGGTTGCTAAGTCTTTTCAAACTAATGCTTTGATGCCCTGAGCTATATTTTCTGCTGACATGAGTGAAAAGTTGCATTCATTCTTTGACCAAATTCTAATTCCTAACCCTAACCTTCCCAAACCATAGCTAGGGAAAGGGTTAGAATAATTTTAAAACATAGAGGATGTCTGATGGCATGGTTGTGTTTTAGGATAGAAGGGATCTTTAGGAAAACTGATATTTCAATGTTATTTTCACATTTATTTCATGCATATATTGCATAGCCTAGCTTTACATGAGTCTGTTGTCTAAATTGCTCAAAAAGCAAAAGTTTGAAAGGAAGTGGTTTAACTTTTCAAATCGTTTAACCACCGAATTCAGTACTGAATAAAGCCTTTTTTTAGCTATCAGAAATTTGTGTCTTTACTTTAAATGAAATGAGATACTTTCTCCATCTCCTCAAATCTCACTGCTTTGATTTTAGATTACTGACTCGTAATATACCTTTGTATAGATGATACTGTGAAAATATATTTTTACAAGAACAGAAGAACATGAGTTTTAATACTCTTTCTCTGTTCTTGTTATCAAGACAGTCATGAGATTTAAACACTTCTCGGCTTCACTTACTTATTGGGTTTTGCTTGTGAAGGATAGGTTTTTAGAAAACTTCCTAATGAGCAAAGCACATGGGTGTGACTCCCTTAAAAATTTACAGTGGAAAAATGAGTGGTGAATCTGAACTGAAATCACTGGAGAGGCATGGCCAAGCTCAGAAAGCATATCAGCATGTATAGGAAATTGCAGCACAGCCCAGTAAAATGGCTAAAAATATAAAGACAATATACACTATTAAAATTCCACAAATTTCAAACATCTGACTGTCCCCATTCAAAGGATTTACTTTGTAGAGTTGTTTAAGTCCCCACTACAGACATTACTGTTGTATCTTGAGAGAGGTACCATACAATAGTTTACTGCACATATTCACCATCACATTTTTCTGTATCATCTACATTTTGCATCAAACCAATGATTGAAGCACTGCTAGGAAGATGGGAAAAGAGAGATATAATTCCTTTCTGGAGACAGAACAGCCTATATTTAACTCAAGGCCTGATGACCTACAACAAAAGCTTTAACCTATATTTGGAATGTCCCTAAGGATTGTATTTATTGATCAGATTGCAGAAGTGGTAGAAAAAAAGGAAAATAAAAACACAGATTAGGCAAATGTTTCATTTATTATTTTTTTAGCATTTCCATACAAAAGCAATTATATTTATATTTATAGGTAGTATTATATATGAATACTACCTATCATCTGTAATAGGATATGTACTTATAAATACTCAAATTCTTGCATATGCTTTCATTTCAACATGCTGTACACTTCTTAATTTCAATTAATAGTTAATACAAGTCACATTTATATTTATATATTAATAAATATTATAATAAACATGAAACAGTTTACAAATTATTCCCATTTTCCTAGATCTGATTAACTTTTTAAAAGATTACATATAATATGTCTTCCATTTTGTGTGCCTTTCCTCCTAAAGTAAGCTTGTGATACAATACAATTTCACCATTATTTGTATTTATTTGCTTTTGGCTGTGTAGTTTTAATGCTGGTGACTTGTTTAACCAAAGGATAGATGGCTTTATTTTACATGCCAAATTACACTTTTAAAAGGCTTTCAACATAAACGTTTCATGACTTCATATTTATTTTGCACAAAGGTCACATAAATTCAGCATTCTATACATTGTTATATCAATACATTTAAAGACTAATACCTATTCTTGATGTCCTTCATTTTTACCACTCATAAATGTTTCTTTACTTTTTATCTGCACAACCTGGATGCATTTTTGTCATGCGTATGGACACTGCAGTAACGGAAAAAAGGAATTGATTAAGTGTGAAATCAGAATAGCTAAAACACCTTTCAATATGAATAGAAGTCAAAGTCCTGAGCAACCTGAAACATACTTTTTGACAAGAGTGGATTTTACAATACAGTCTTGCTGAGTATTTTTCTCAAAGAACATATCAATAACATGAATTAAAGAAATTGCTTTAACAGAATAGTTTAAGTGGATGACAATTTACAGGCTTATAACAACATTGATATCTTATGAATACAGGGATTTCAAATCAAATCAAAGTTTATTTATCTAATGCACAACAATACAGTGTGCAGCAGTAGTTGCTGGCAATGAAATGTCTTTTCTGCGAGCTCACAAAAATCACAAGAATCACAAAAACACAAACATCACAAAATTGAGGTTATGAAAATAAGGTTACATAATAATAGATGTAATAGAAATGGAATAAAACTCAATATGAGTAGAGCTGCTATGTGTCCATGGTGTTTGCAATATATACAAGTAGTGCGGTTATGCTGAATACAGTGAAAACTGTGTGTCCATGTAACCATTACAGGTGATTTGCTAAAGGAGCTGCAGGTTGGCTATTTAGCAGTCTTATTGCCTACGGAGACAATGGTGGTTTTCTTAAAACAGGAAGGAACTATAGACTGAGCTAGGGAGAGATTGAATATGTCAGAGAAGACATCTGCCAACTGGTCTGCACATACCTTCAGAACGTGGCCAGGGATGGCATCAGGGCCAGGAGCCTTGCGTGGATTGTTTTTTAGAAAACTTTACACACATCCGCTCTGGATGTGATCAGTGGGTTTTCGTCTTGGATTTCTTGAATCTTCCTGACTGGATCTGCCTCACTGACCTCAAACCGAGCAAATAATTAATTTAGCTCAACAGGAAGAGAGGCATACTGTTGTGCAACATACTGTACAGTAGCTGGGTTGTGCTCTGTAGTCTGTAATTGTGCGTATACCACTCCACATGGCCCGTGTGTTGCAGCCATGATAATATGACTCTAATTTTACCCTGTAGTTGTATTTAGCTATTTTGATAGCTTTCCTGAGGTTGTATCTGGATTTTTTGTATTTATCCATATCGCCAGAATTAAAAGCAGTTGTCCTAGCTTTCAGTTTGGTGTGTATCTCGCTATTTACCCACAGTTTCTGATTTGGATATGTGCGAACAGTAATCCTGGAAACCATGTCTTCAAAACATTTACTGATGTAGCCAGTAACATAGTCCGTATACAGACTGATATTATTTTCGGCAGCTTCGCGGAAGATCTGCCAGTCAGTGATAGCAAAACAGTGATTTAGTATAAAATCCGATTCATCCGACCAACGTTGAATGGTTCTTAATGCTGGCCTCTCCTGTTTAAGCTTCTGCTTGTAAACGGGAAGTAGCAGAATGGAGGCGAGAAAGGAGGTCGGGGGAAGGCTTTGTAACCATCCTGGAAGAGAGTGTAAACATTGTCCAACGTGTTTGTTCCGCACGTCGGGCAGTCGATGTGTTGATGTAGATTAAGCATTGTTTTCTTCAAGTTCGCACCATTGAAATCACCCGCTATGATAAATGTCCCCTCAGGATGTGTATTCTCGTGTCTGTTAAGGTGACAGTGTAGTTCATCCAGTGCTTTTGTAAAATTTGCCTGCGGCAGAATATACACAACTGTGAGAACTACTGATGTGAACTCCCTTGGGAGATAGAAAGGGCGACATTTTATTGTCAAATGTTCAAGATGTGTAGAGCATGATGTTGAAATAATCTCCACATCTGTGCACAAGGAATCATTTACCATGAACCATACCCCAGATTTTAAGAACACTGAAAAAATAATATCAAATTCTCAAATTCTACAGATTCAAAAGTAGATGGTTATGTGAAGTGTCTACTTGTGTGAAGTTTATTAATTCATCTTCCTTAATCTTTGGGTAATCAAAAACATTCTCTTCAGAGTTTGTGCAAGAGCTAGCATGATACTGCCATTCAAATGAATTGCAAACTCACTGCCTTTTCAATGCAATAATGCTGTCAAGAGCAGTTGAAAATCATGTATTTCATCATAAGAGATAACTGTAAAGGACACTGCATTGATAACCATACCCCCCACAGTATACCACGCACTCAACCGCCTACACACACGCCTCCTATTCTGATTTTCCCTTCTGGAAATGTCACATTTACCAACAGTTTTTAGAGATGCTTGCTGAATTCCAGAACTGAAACGCTCCACATCTGATTAACAAAGACTAACAAATCTTTCTTCTCAACAATAAATAAACCATTATCTAAAAACTCATTATCAGGATAACGATTTTGGGCTGTCACATACAGTAGATTCATATGTAGTTCATTTGAAGATGTGGACTTTCTTTTTATTTTTCAGCACAGTAGTGACCATTGAGAAAAGTAAATTGTGATAGTATAGTTTTTTCCTCCAGTTTTAAAACTACACGTTTTCAAAGACTGGGCACCTGAGCTTAGTCACGCTAGACAGATGTTCTAGGACAGAAGTCTTTATTTAGATTTATGACAAAAAGTGGGGTCCTGTGTCCAACAAGATGCCAACCTGACCAGCGGATTTAAAACTGTTTCAAAATCTTAATAATCCTCTGGACCAACTGAACTGGTGCCTGACTACCTGTTTTACAAACTGTCTGTCCAAACAATGTACTGTAAATGTAATTCACTTCTCACAGCTTTAAAATGACTCTGTTGTGGACACACATTCACTGATGTAAAACTTCAAATTGCATGAGTAATCAAATCTGCTTCTGCTTCTGCTTCTGATCTGCCCCTTTTTGGAAGCCTTTAAAATGACTCGTTATTCTTGGATGGACTTATGCTGATGGTATCCAACAAACTAATTGCTTTTTGCATCTATTTTGAGTTGGTAAAAGCAAATTCCTTTATTTTGTTGAGTTTATGAAAAGCCATTAAATCATATAGCTCTTTCAACTACACTACAGTCTGTTGCAAAAAAAGGGTTGCGGCTTCATATTCATTAACAAAAAAATAGCTTTAAAGCATCAGAATGCAGCATGGATGGGGGTAGAACTCTCATACTGAACCTGCTGTAAGTGTTTTAGCTCCACTCTTAAACATTAAGCAATCTTATTATTTTGCCAGTATGACGCTGATTGTTCTGAAATTAAGGCACTCCACAAACATAAAACTGAAAGAGAGAATCAATTCTGAGGCATTACTTTGCTGTTTAGTATTGTTTGAATAATGGATTCATTTGGTATGGCTTTTAGTCAGCAATCTCCCCAGACATAATTTCATTGAGATATACCCTGAGCTTTCCACACTCAAAAAATGGCTTGAGGAGAGCATCAGAGCAAAAAAAGTGGATTGAAAAAGATGATTATCTATCATTTTAACAATGAGTGGATCAATTATAACTATTAAGATTTCACCACCTGAACTCTATTTCTTGCCTTCACTTAATTGTAATGGTCACAGAATTGAGCTTTCCACCCATCAGAAATTAGAAATTGATGGGAAGAATCAATGGTTTTCTGCCTTTGCTAGCAAATGCTATGACTCTTAAAAATTAAGATGGATACAAAGAGGTAAAGGGAAGTTAATACGATTATCAAAATAGCTTCTGCTTTTCTGTGTTGTGAAGTGGACAGAGAACCCCAGCAGAGTCATCACAGGGCTACTGGAACACAGCAGTGCTGGTGCCTATTCAAAAATGTGTGTGTGGACTGGTGTCATTGCAGACAAGGCACCTGATCAGAGGGCAAAGACAGCAGCATCCATAGTGAGAGAACTTGGATGCATATACCTTCAGTCACAAGTCCTATTCTGCCTCCAAAAATAGAAGAGCTTGATGGAACAGAACTTCTATGCTCACTGTATCTTATGTTGGAAGAGGAGTTAAAGAATGTGGCTAAGCACTACATTATACATATCTGGGCACTTTTGTTTGTCAACTATAAGTGGGATTCCCCAGGTGGCAGGGCTCAGCCGGCTAGCAAACCTTGAGACTGGGTAGGTTTGGCTTGGACAGGCTATCCTTGGTTTGCCATACAACATCTACCCTGAGCACCTGTGGAGTACATTGCTCTTATGGTTTCTGAGGAAAGAGGTCTCTTTTCTTATCTGGCTCAGGGGTTGCTGCAGTGAGCCAGGTTGGTTTTCATCTGATGATATCTGACTTGAAGGCGTGTAAAAAAAGATAAATA
This sequence comes from Lepisosteus oculatus, assembly GCF_040954835.1. Lineage (NCBI taxonomy): Eukaryota > Metazoa > Chordata > Actinopteri > Semionotiformes > Lepisosteidae > Lepisosteus > Lepisosteus oculatus. Next base: position 6,766,205 of record NC_090710.1, read on the forward strand.
ACGGGGAAATTATAAATCATTAAAAAACAGAAGACGAACAGAAGGTCAACCAATTTGTGCAGCTGCAGTTGCTGTTCATTTTCTGAGAACTGTATACTTCAATTGAATATGCTTCCTACCAGGTTACTAGATGTGCTCGCAAAATTGTCGTGATGAGAATATTTAACAATAGTCCCCTTTGACGGAAATATATCGCAACATACTGCAATAGCCAGACAGATGTACTTTATAAAACGATTACGCAACAGCATTTATTCACCTGCAGACATTTCTAATTTCAAAGCATTGCTCCATTCACTAGAAATACACACCTGGAATCACCCCTCCTCACAGATAAAACCCTGACTGTCTAAGAGACCATCTTGTCCTATATTGGCTGCCAGATAAAGGATTACAAAGGTATTTATAGAGAAAAACACATACCACTGAATCAAAAGTGGTATGTCTGGAAAGATGAGCCTGCTTCAATGCCGTCATAAAACAATTACCAGTCCATAATGCCTAGCTACAGGAAACGGATACAGCATTCTGACCAAGTTTCGCTTTGCAGTGTGAACTTACAAACTACTACTGGTAGAAAATACATTTTTTTTAAATCATTTAAATGAATGTTTTATTCAGTCCTTTAGAAATATAATTGTTTCTGTTCTAGATGAAGTTTATCTACTGTGAAAATAGCATTTTATGTGCTTCAGAACTAGTGATGCATTTCTTTCTTTTTTGTTAAAAGAATGTTAAAGTGTTGGTAGAGGGGAATAGGGGTTATAGCTGTGGGGCAGAATGAACAAATGGTTATTCAGGGGCATTTTAAAGAGAATTTAACACTTTTTACACTTTAAAAGTTGCATTTGGTGGTCAAACACTACTGTTCAGGCATTGTTCAAATGTAAAATGGATGTGCAACACCATAATGAACACAGACAATGCAAAGAAAGACTTTAAAAGTTAAACAATTTCCCCATATTTTGGAAACAAAGGAATAGAAGTTAAAAATGTAGATATTAGGAACATGTTTTGGACAACACATTAGTGTGAATGTGTGTGAATAATATACTGTATATTCCATTTGGCACTTGAATGCCCATTGATGAGATGCTTTCCTGTCAGCTGGTATTGTATTGTCTTCATCTCAGATGCACTTTTCTGTCTTTTATGCTTGAATGCTGTTGTTTCTTGCAATATAGGATTGGATGACCTTTATTTGGAGATCCCCATGTGCTTTCAGATATAAGTCTGAGCACAGAGAGAGGATAAAACATTGGGGTTTTATATATATAGGACGAGGCTTTGATCATGTCATATTTGGATTTCCTGTTCTTCAAAGAGTGTGATCTGAGACACTAAAAGGCATGTGTAAAGGTCAGCATAACCCCATTCGCAGTACTAAAGAAATACCACTCTCAAACACCATCAGAAATAGAAACAGAAAATGAAAAAACTGTTTCTTGTCCAGTAATTCTCTGGTCATACAGTTGACAGACCATGCTCTTTCCATATCACACAGTCACTGTTATTTCTTTTCTATACTGAAGCCATCAGTTCTGATTTTCTTCTGTGATTTCCTGGAGAACAACTAAAGTTTGTCAAACTTTACAAAAAACAATCTAGTTTTTAATTAGCCCATTTCTCCCAGGGGAATAATTAAAACTTTGCGTGCAAGTAGAAAAAGCTGAAGCATAACAGTATTTGCTTGATTTTAACTTAAAGTGTAAGTTTTCCTTAAAAACATCTAAATGTAAGACTTTTGTCTTTTCTGTCTCTATTCTCTTTGGTCTGGACTCAAGACAATGATTGTGTAGCAGATATTCAGGAGGTACATGACCCTAACTAAAGTGTATATTCATAACTATGGGCTGCTTAAAGAGAAAATAGTCTTTACAGTTTTTAGTCCTTTGTATCCTGCAAAATGTGAGTTAGAGCTGATTAAACAGATTTGTTTTTCAAAGTATAAATAAACGATATGTGTGGTTATATGAGAAGCTGTATGTCTGAAAATGGTGATTTATGTAGTGGCACATATATACAGCATGCTGGTGTGTGTCTAGAACTTGGACATGACAATAATCTGCTTGAAATACTAATACTGCTACTGCAGTGGTACAAAGAAGAACTCAGAAAGGGTTTTGAAAGTTACTCTGTCAGAGATGAAGAAAGCAGAGATACTCTATTGCAGCACACCAAGACGATACCTGAATAATAGTCATTAATGAAATATGAGACCTGACTGTCTGACTTCAGTGTTCTAAAATTCTATTGCAATAGTGAGATGAGGTGTGCAATCATTTCATTTGAAAATAATTTGCTATTTAAGTGACCCTCTCTCAAATATACATTTGGACCTGTTGGGCTTAATTTTATTGCAAGACTAGTTACATGAATTTCAGAGGATGGAGCTTGCCAATAGAACACGGCACTAACAGGCGTGCTTGAAGCAGTAACAGGGCGGTATTTTCTTCCTCACTGTTTTCCTAGCAACATAATGACTACTGTTTCTAAATTTTCATGTTTAGACAAATTAAATAAGGTATCTTAATATTAATGCACTATACACTGTATATCACAGTTGAAAAAATGTTATGTCAATTATTTTAAATGAAATGATTCTCCACCAGTTTAGGCTGTTGATTTTAGATTTGCAAATCCCAATAAATCATAGTCAAGTGCAGCCAAAAACAATGTCCCTTACATAGAATCACATAATAAAGCCTGCAGACCAAGGGCTCAGCATGGAAACTACGATGCAAGTCAGTGTGCATTTCATTATTAGAGCTATTTGCTTTAATGAGTTAAAATTAACTTGACGTCTCTAAGGCGTTAGGGAGCTGGTGAGTAGACACACTGCACTTTACATTCAGAGGACCTGCCTCAAGGGACTGTTGTATTAGCTGTCATTATAAAATTAGACAGTACAGTAGGTTATACAGTAGTGGTATACTCGCCAAAAATATTGCAAGATGGATCAAACACTGCTTTATTTAAAGAGCAGCCTGTCATACAGTATATACTACAGCTGCAAAATTGATTTGTTGGCTTATATCACATTGAATGGGACTTGAATCTTTGATTTGGACCTGTTATCCATATAAAAACATGTCTTGTTCCATCAAGTAAACCAATATCTAGAGAAAGGCTGGGCTTAATTAACAATGCAAGGGCACTTGATCCACTTACAATTGGAAAGAATTCTGGGGCAAAAAAAAGATAAAATGTCTTATCTTGGCTCTTTTGTGACTGATAATCTCTTGATAATTTGTTTCTCTCAGAGGGCATGTGGGCTCAGGAAATGTTGCCAACATGATGCCAGTAGATGAGAAATTGTTCTGTCTTTAATTTCTAAAAAATACCACAAAATATCTCCACGTTTATTGCTTATGTTCCACAACTAAGAGATATTAAATTAGCTACCTCTTCACATTTCCAAATCTAGTAGTCGGGTGTTTTCCAGCCAGTACTCAAGATATCCTTGGCATAGGTACACAAACCAGATTTGTAAATAACTACTGGCTGTTAAACTGAAGTTGTGATTTTTTCCAGGTCCTAGAAATGCAGTATTTTAAAATGATAGAATGCTTTGCTTTCTCTTCTCTGAAGTTCTACTGGAGCAGACTGATCATAAAAATAAAAATCTGCATAAAATGTAATTAACTGTTGAAATGTAGGGTAGAAGGCATTTATTCAAGCTGTCCATTCATACTGGGTTTTTCTGAGCTTAGGGAAAAGGCTCAGACTGAGTGATGCATTGAATACTGACATTCAAATGTCAGAAAACCATATGTTTTTTTGCTGGTGAAATAGAGCTGCAGTTTGAGCTGTGAGGTTTGAGCAGAAAAAGGGAAAAAAATTGCTGGCCTTTAGTTGTTGTTTTTTTAATGCTTCCAGGACCTGGTGCTGATAAAGTGGTAGGCGGCAGATTGGTGTGAACAAGGGCCCTATAAGCGAAGCCTCCCACATACCTCCTACTGAGTTGAGCTGGAGGAGAGCTGAGGCACTGCAAGCACTCACAAGTCATAAAAAAAAACAAAAAGAACAAACCAAAAGAGCTGTGATTTCATTAATGAGCTACACAGAGCACAGCACCTACAAACAGATACACAGTCCACTTTGCTCTCACACTGCGAAAATAAAAGTGAACTAATTAATGTTCCCATCTTTGGAGAAATCAATATTGTATCCAAGCACCTTCAGAATTGTAGCTTTCCTGATAAAGACAGCCTTGTACCTTTTACAGATTAAATTATATACATCTAAACCACAATAGGCATGGTCATTATAAAGATGGTTGACTTATTCAAACAACCGTATTGCATTGGAGAGCATTAATCTATGGTACACATACTGTATATAGTAAATGAGACTCTGAGGAACAGATTCCTACAGACAGTGAAAGTGCACACCAGCAGATGCTTAATTGGCTCGAATATAACTACTACTTCTGTCCATGAATGTGCTAAATAGTTGCTGTAGCCTGTCTTAGCTACAGTAAATGACTACTGTAGTTGTATTGATTTCAACAACACCTCTCACTCCCTATGGTCTTTTGAGCTACCGCTGACAGATAGACGTCTTGCAGCAGGTACCCAAAACTATCAGATACACCCAGGGGTCAGAAAGTTTATACTGGATCTATTGTACTCAGCATGCTGTAGTTTTCTTATCCTTTCAAACAGCCACATATTTACTGTAAATTTAGTTTTTCTTCATATGGGTTTCATGCTTCTGCCTTCTTGCACATAATCCTCATGCTCATCCAGGAACTTTAGATTTTTGATTTTACTTCATAGATTTAAGCAATGCAGGTACTGTACTCAAGTCAATTGTTAGTGAACTGCTGTGGTGTGTGCGTTTTCATAGAGGCTTATTCTCTCTATTGAAGGCCTGCAATACATTCTTATTATCTGAGACTGGTCACTGAATATGACATTTCAGTTAAACATTTCACTTCCAAGTTTAAGCAAACTTTTATGCAAAAAGGATACTTAATAAATTTAACTTCCCCTTTTGGCTGAAACATAAAGTTCAACCAGGTTATTTATTCATTAAGGAGAGGAGGGGGCTTGTGACATTCCAGTCTATTTGTCTGTGAAATACGGCTTAATCGTGTCATGGGTCAATGAAACTATGAAACTTCATACTATTTTTAAAAGCATTTATCTTAAACTTCTCTTTTTAAACGCTTAGTGTCAAATTTCATCCTGCTTTCCCAAGGTTAAGAGTATAAATACAACTGCTAGTTTTCCTTTATTATGCAAATGAAAACAAACAACAAAGAAGTAGCTGGATTATTTTGTCCCACCCTGTCCATGTCCCAGGCAGTGAAATCCAAGTTTTTTTTTGTGACATGCAGATTTTTAATTAGATTAAAGGCACAAATTCATCAGCTAATTTGAAATAGCTATTTTCAATCTGAATCACAATATTTTAGACTGCTGGAAAGAAACAGTACTATAAAGTGAAAGTTTCTTTACAATTTGCTAATTCAGTGCATAATTAACGTAGTAATGTAGAACCAATTTCCACTTCTATAACATTATCAAGGGCGAAAAATGGCAGCCAAAAACTGATTCATTGCTGTCCAAGTCATGTTATTAAGAAATAGCAATCAAATCTAACATCTTCTACAAAATATGGATACTTCCCTCTACTTTCCAGTTACAATATCGATAGAACAAATGTATTAGTATTAACAAAATAAAGCATGATCATAATTAAAATTCAGAAACTTGTAATTCTAGTATCACTTAACATGTTAGATATAAACAGGAATTCAATTAAAAACATGAATACTGTAGATCTTTTGCTCCCTCTGGTGGTTAAAGCCTTTATTAACCTGAGTATACGACTGCTGAAAATCAGAATCTATTCTATTACAAACATGGTTGACTAGAAGAATAGGTATCTTATTCTACATCCCCGATCACTCTTAGTACATTAGTATGTAGTATGTTAATATTAAGTATATAAGCAAGTATAATAAGATTATGGATGGAAAACATTTTGAACATTTTCACAGAGATTATAAAATTTACTCAAATCATTCAGAGCTCTAAACGTACAGTACATTTGCATAATGTCACTTGGGTTATTGCAAAGAAGAGATCAACACTTTCTGCACTTAAAAATTATAGACAACATTTTTCATTACCTACACCAGGTGTCAGTATTTGCATTCAGTTGAAAACTGAATTCCACTTTCTGCAATAAAAGAAACAGCTATTATTTTCAGTACTCTTAGTGAATGTGATGCACACTTTCAGTAATTTTGAAATATATGTAAACGTTAAGCATGATCTTGATTTCACTTGAACCTTCGCTGTTACAGCATGGACTGTTTTTTGGAATGCTAGCTCAGACTCTGGAAATAGGATTTCTTAATTCATTCATCATTGTTCGAAAGAATGTACTAACAACAAACTTCTGTCCAACATTTATAAAAGAAATAACAAAGACCTTTAAGCTGTGATAATATGGTGCACTTGAATCAAATTAAGTGTTGTAAATGAGCATACAGATGAACTGGTGATAAAATGTCTGATCACACATCCATTTCTTAAAAAGGAACCAGAAATAAAATATTTGATCTGACAAGGCTTTGCACATAGTAAATGACATCAGATCAAAACCTAGGTTCTCTCAATTAAACTTTCTCTGGGACACCTGTGTTGTTGAACTGTTTTTCATATGAAGGTGAACTCTCATCTTACTATGAATTGAATAGTTTCCAGTACTGAATTTCACTTACACATTATCAATGCTTTGATCAAACTACTTCTGCTTTGGATTTCCATGAAACCATGAAACTAAATAGCAAATGCACCATAACAAAATAGAACATAAAAAGATGTTAATTTTGTTTTCAGTATGAAATCCAGGCCAGTCTATTTATCTAACAATATAAGCACTGTTTTCCCACACTGATTCTTCAATATTAAATTGAACCCACACATAGGACTTAAGCATTCAACAGTACTATTAGAAAAGTCAAATTCTGATTATTGCACTATTGCAGATTCTATGGAGTTATACTGAAGAATTTTCTGTACAGTATAATTATAGAAACTGTGTTTCTGGTGCTGTGACTGAAAATCCACTCTTGACAAGATGGATGCTACAATGGACTAGACAATTTGAAGGGGCAGGTGAAGGAAAATGTACCTAATTAGCATTCTATGCCTTGCTGACTGAGCCCAGGATTGCTCTATTTGGTTACACTGCAACACCCATTGATCAGGGGCATGAGGAGGAGAGAGGATATCGTCGTGTGATTAAAAACTCTTAATAGACTAAAATGTGTCATTTAAAAAAAAAATGTAAGCACGCCATTACTTATAAAAACTGAGACTTAATAAGGCACAATTGGATGTTGACATTATTAAATAAAGGCAATCTTTGTATGATTGATGTTCACAGTAGTTCATTGTCATTTACATTTTCATTTATTCTTCTCTTTAATGACATTTCCTGACAGTAGAGTTGTCACCTTGTAAAATAATCTTGAAAGCTAATGTAGGGTATGGTCAGTGCTGGGATGGGGGAACAAAGACAGAATGACAGATATCCCAGAAACCACAGAGATATTCTCAATTAAAAATAATGAAAATAATAGAATGAACTAGGCACACATTCTCTCTTAGCCAAAATAAATATTTAATACTTGTCCAGGTTTTGGCAAACAAGCCCTCATCAGGACAAATAGGTTTGGCATGGCAAAGATCTTATATAAATGAGATAGGATATCTCATACCTCTGGCATTCCACATGAAAGGAAGCCTCCACTTTTTGGAAGATTAATTATTAGCTAAATAGAACCATCTGGCCATAAATACAATTAGCAATTTAAATCCCTGTATCAAAAGACCAAGTAATGACACATCAATACATTTTTAAAATTTTCTCTCTTCACTTCTCCTGAGGAGGATCTTTCACTTGTTGTGCAGCTTAATTGTGAAATGTGAGAGACAGCTAAAAGCTCAAATAAGGGAGCAACATATAACGATGCCATTTCTGTCACACATGTCATTGGGTAATCATGCACAACCCAAGGAATATGCACATGGTATTGGTTCCATATTGGTTCCTTGGCGGCAGGATATTGTCACAAATTAGATTGTTACAAGTTTACCTATTACGTTACTTCACAGCATTTGGATGGTGTTCATGATATTATTTGAAGATATACTCCTCATTTTTGATATTTTGATTTGGATCTCTTTTCAATAAAGTAGTCTTGAAAACCAACAAAGCAAAACAGAACATAAAAAGCACATAGAACCTTCATAAACAGTTGCAAAACAAACAGAACAGTAATGTTTTACTTGTGCACATATAATATTGTTATATTAGTTTTCTTTAAGTAGTTGGAGGATTTTTGGGACACTAAGTGGTTGATGTATACCTCTAATGTTCTGGATGCTGAGAATAACACTGATATTAGTGCTTGTCTTATCTTGATTAGCTGCTTTATGTAATGAACAGTTCTTTCCGGACCCTATGCGGACGACACAGTCCGACGGAGTGGGGAAACACTAGGGAAACGTCATGCAGGAAAACGGGGCTGAAGACAAGGGGGCGTGTCCAAGGTGCGCTGGTGCACGGGGGAGGTGTGGCCGAGGCGAACAATCCGAGAGTAGTCCTTAGGGAAAATCCAAAACGCAAGGGTAAGTCCAAAACCAGGAGATCCATCAGAACTCGGAATTAAAACCACGAAGGCCGGGTCGGAACCGGCGGACGGGGAACGGGAACGGAGGTTAAAACCTTAACGGGACCAGGCGCTTCCAGGTCCCTGACTCGCATGATATGGAAATCAGAGCAGAGAATGAAGTCTAAAGTGAAAGGGCTGGAGCACCCTTAAGGAGGGGGGACTATAATCGTGACACTTTAGAATCAGTTCACCAAAGAGAGATCAGTAAAGGAATGCCTTAACACTGCCAGGACCAAAGAACTGAACCTTTATGATTCTGAACAGAGAAAGGCTTCAAGGGAACTGCATCAAGTATTCAAAGTCCTCAAAGGCAATGACAGAGTCACAAGTGGAAACTATGTGGAAGTGCATTATAAACCGAGAACAAAAGACATTTATTTGCACAAGTGGTTGTGGGAGTATGGAACAAGTTACCCAGCCAAGCCAGTCAAGTCAATACCCTGGTTTCCTTCAAATAATAGCTGGATAAGATCCTAGGACCAATTAGATATTAACATCAAAAGAGCTAAATGGGTTGAATGAAGCACAAGAGCTACAGTGCCTTGCGAAAGTATTCGGCCCCCTTGAACTTTTCAACCTTTTGCCACATTTCAGGCTTCAAACATAAAGATATAAATTTTTTATTTTATGTGAAGAATCACCAACAAGTGGGACACAATTGTGAAGTGGAACGAAATCTATTGGATTTTTGAAACTTTTTTAACTAATAAAAAAATGAAAAGTGGGGCGTGCAAAATTATTCGGCCCCCTTGCGTTAATACTTTGTAGAGCCACCTTTTGCTGCGATTACAGCTGCAAGTCGCTTGGGGTATGTCTCTATCAGTTTTGCACATCGAGAGACTGAAATTCTTGCCCATTCTTCCTTGCAAAACAGCTCGAGCTCAGTGAGGTTGGATGGAGAGCGTTTGTGAACAGCAGTTTTCAGCTCTTTCCACAGATTCTCGATTGGATTCAGGTCTGGACTTTGACTTGGCCATTCAAACACCTGGATACGTTTATTTGTGAACCATTCCTTTGTAGATTTTGCTGTATGTTTGGGATCATTGTCTTGTTGGAAGATAAATCTCCGTCCCAGTTTCAGGTCTTTTGCAGACTCCAACAGGTTTTCATCCAGAATGGTCCTGTATTTGGCTGCATCCATCTTCCCCTCAATTTTAACCATCTTCCCTGTCCCTGCTGAAGAAAAGCAGGCCCAAACCATGATGCTGCCACCACCATGTTTGACAGTGGGGATGGTGTGTTGAGGGTGATGAGCTGTGTTGCTTTTACGCCAAACATATCGTTTTGCATTGTGGCCAAAAAGTTCGATTTTGGTTTCATCTGACCAGAGCACCTTCTTCCACATGTTTGGGGTGTCTCCCAGGTGGCTTGTGGCAAACTTTAGACGAGACTTTTTATGGATATCTTTGAGAAATGGCTTTCTTCTTGCCACTCTTCCATAAAGGCCAGATTTGTGCAGTGTAAGACTGATTGTTGTCCTATGGACAGACTCTCCCACCTCAGCTGTAGTTCTCTGCAGTTCATCCAGAGTGATCATGGGCCTCTTGGCTGCATCTCTGATCAGTCTTCTCCTTGTCTGAGCTGAAAGTTTAGAGGGACGGCCAGGTCTTGGTAGATTTGCAGTGGTCTGATACTCCTTCCATTTCAAGATGATCGCTTGCACAGTGCTCCTTGGGATGTTTGAAGCTTGGGAAATCTTTTTGTATCCAAATCCGGCTTTAAACTTCTCCACAACAGTATTACGGACCTGCCTGGTGTGTTCCTTGGTCTTCATGATGCTCTCTGCGCTTTCAACAGAACCTTGAGACTATCACAGAGCAGGTGCATTTATACAGAGACTTGATTACACACAGGTGGATTCTATTTATCTCCATCAGTCATTTAGGACAACATTGGATCATTCAGAGATCCTCGCTGAACTTCTGGAGTGAGTTTGCTGCACTGAAAGTAAAGGGGCCGAATAATTTTGCACGCCCCACTTTTCATTTTTTTATTAGTTAAAAAAGTTTCAAAAATCCAATAGATTTCGTTCCACTTCACAATTGTGTCCCACTTGTTGGTGATTCTTCACATAAAATAAAAAAATTATATCTTTATGTTTGAAGCCTGAAATGTGGCAAAAGGTTGAAAAGTTCAAGGGGGCCGAATACTTTCGCAAGGCACTGTAGATGGGCTTTCTCTCATTTGCAAACGTTCTTATTTTTTATAAATATTAATGAATAAGTAGATGATTGAATAATGATTGAATAAGTAGATCCTTTCTATTCACGTAGTTCTCACACAGGTAAGTAGATAATTTATCATGTACCCTGTATAGGTTTTTACTGCAGAAGTTTAAATTTGCAGTGACATTTTTAACAATTGCAGTAAATCCCAGGACAATCTTCTTCTTCAGTTTAATGTATTTAACAGACTGCTTTATCCAGAATGACATACAAAACATCAATAAAAGATTTTTTCCTGTTTGAAACAGTATGACATGTTCAGGAACAATAAGATCAGAGAAGATGAAAAATAGGACCAGAACAAGCTGAAAGATCAAGTGTTTGTCTACCCCCTAAATGCAATTAGGAAACATTGAACGTCACAGGGAGCAGAAGAGCTTTAGACATTAAGCTGTTCTCTCAAGTCAAATACAAAAGAAATGTAATCCCAGTATTGACCATCCTATCAAGGTTTCAATGATTTTATTTGTATTAAAGCTTAAAATAACTCAGGGTATGTAGACAAACTGAAAAAGGCTCTCCAGGGTTACATGCATAGATGATATATGTAGGGAACAGTTTTTTTTTTGCTTAATGTACTGTAAAAGTATTAAAGCTGAAGGTGGGTTACCTGTCTTCATAAACATCAAGAGAAATAGAAGGATTTTTTTCAAATGTGTCCAAGCTTGGATATTAAAACTATTGGATTTTTTGCCTAAGCTAAAAACTGAAGAAATTAAACCTTTATTTACACTTGCATAGCCGGATCAAGGCACTTAGTGAAGGATTCATTCACATCTCTCAAAAGTATTTATCACGCAAACTACGGGGAATGCATTAAGTGGCAAGCAGTTTAGAAACTCTACCAAAAAGTCAAAACCGAAGACTCACACACATCCAAGAACATTATTCAAATTTTTGCCAGTCAGATTACTGCAGTGGCAATGCTCCAGTCTAGAAGGTCTAACGCCAGCTGTCATGGTGAGTTTAAGTAGTGCTGATATACTGTGACTGTGTATGAATGCTGGCATTTGAAATCTGTGACATCAGAGTGAAACCTTGCTCTGCTAGGAATGTGCTGTTGCTTTTGTCATGTGCATTATCCTGTTTTTGTCATGTGCTTTACACTTTTCCTTTAATTGTAAATCAATATTTACGCTCACTAGACAGGGCCCCACTGCTTTGAAACAATTTCTTCAGAATTGGCTAGTTGCTTTTGTATAAAATAAGAAAAGAGAGTGGCCGAGTTTTTCATCACTCCAGTGTGCGGTATACTGAGATGCAGATGGGTAGTGCCGAAAACCACAAATCTTTAAATGTATTATGATTATCTGTTGTAACTGTTTTATCCTATCTATTGCAAAACAGCAGCTGATTAATGTATATTGTTTACAATGGTTTGGTGCCTTGGACTGCATTTTGCTAGTACATCTATTAAGAACATATTGTGCACTTGCAATGGCAACCTGAGTAGGGTTGCAACTTGAGTATAGTGCATATAAATTAGCTGAAGTCTCCAAACTTTACTTATTGTAATTAAGCCTTTAAACGTTTCCCCTTGACAGAGAGAATAACCTAACAGACTGTGTGGGTGTGTCACAGACACAATAAAAGTGGCATACATTACTGATAAACCAGGAAACACCGTGACAGACATAGGAGCAGCTCCCTGACACTTCTGTGAGTATCACTGGCATTGTTTTATGTAACCAGCTGTTTTAAAATGGTACAGCTTTTTTACATTTACAGTTACATTTAGAGTACATCTAGTTTCACAAGTATCAAGTATCAGTATCAGAAAGAAAGGAGAAGAAACAACAGAAACAGAAAAAGGAGTCAATTTAAGACATTTAATTCATGATTCATAAGAATATGGTAAAACTGGGTATCTTAAAACATAAGCAATATTGTAAGAACCGTGAAATTACAAAAAATGTTCATGTCATTTTATTATCATGCTCAGTTATCATCTAAGTTACTCAAACTATTATTTCTCATTATTTATTCATTTAGCCAGGAACATTATCCAAAGTTACTTTTAAGGGTTTAATGTAGAATGATACATTATAAAATGATGGGAAAATCATAGGAATGCAAAATGTTTCTTTGGGTAATAATATAATAAAGTAATTAGCACAGTGCAAAAGAATAGTTTGCATTTTGCAGGATAAAATGTGGATAAGGCACAATTATTCAAATGCTCAAATACAGTATAATAGACTGTTTTCGTAAAGTAGTCTTAACGGTAATTGCAGAACAGTGTGGTAGTGATTTGTGGTCTCACTTTACTACACTTTAAAAGCATGGAGTAGATTAACAACAATGAAAGATAACAAAAGGTAACAAAAGATTTTAAATAAAAGGTTTTGAAACCAAGAGCATTGTTAGGGAAGGTGCTTTTGCACATCCCTTTTGCACAGCTTGTAAATTAATGTGATTTACATGCTTAGCAGGTGAGCTTTGAAGAAGTGCTACAGGGAGGGAAAACACTGAAGTCCTGATTCCCACCAGCAGCTCAGTCCACCACACAGGGAGAAAGGAAGAAAAAGTCAAGGCACAGTTGGGGAATGAGGCAAAGGGAAAACCAACTGGCTAGCACTGTAGGGTGAGTCAGGAGGTGTCAGAGACTAGAGGCCTTAGGGAGCAGTAGCAAAAGCATGGTGAAAAAAGGAACATTTGATGCGACCAGGAACAGTTTGCTAATTAAGGGACTGAATTACAGGCAGGATTAGTATTAGAGAAAAGAGACAAAAGGAGGCATTAGGTGTGCAAAACAGTTTTTTTATATAATGGATACATTTCCCAGATCTTTCATTTACAGTTTAAACAATTAATAGGATGGTTTTCTAAATCTTTTCTCCAGAGTAAGGCTTTACTCTGTTTATTGTCAGAAGTGAGAATGGTACTGTAGATGTTTTTTCTACTTCACTTGGTTTATGTACCTCATGGTAAAACAAGGTGAAAAGTGTTAGAGAAGTGTGTCAACGGAGCTATCCATCTCCTGCTCTTTGTATTTAGCCACTTTTCAATTGTTCTTGCATGCTCCACTTTTAGAGAATCAAACTAAGAATAATTAAAATGCTTCCGCAAAAATTGGCCCTGGTGTGCCTTTGTGTCGATGTGTGACCTGTAATAATAATAATAATAATAATAATAATAATAATAATAATAATAATAATAATAATAATAATAATAATAATAATAATGTTTTTATTAACAACGTGCACCAGTATACACACCACGCATTCAGCTATTAGTGTGGAGGAGAAAAGAGTAATGAAGCCAGTTGATGGATGATGTTGATCTGGAGGCTTAGATTGATGAGGGAGAGGGGGAGAAATTGAGCAGGAAACTGGGGTTAATACCCCTCCTCAGTCAGGACCTCAGTTTTACATCTCATCCAAAGTACATTACCTTATTGACAGTATAGCGTCCCCATCACTATACGGAGGAACTGGGACCCACACAGAGTCTGTACTGGTCCCAATTAACACCTCTTCCAGCACCAGCCTTAGCTTTCCCAAGAGGTACAGGCCAGGCTCACACCTGCTTAGCTTAAGTGCGTTTCCAGTTGTGAGTTGCAGGGTGATATACTGTAGCTGCTGGCAAGCTCTCATATCTTCCCCATATTTGCAGGAGTTTTCATGTGTTCCACTCTCCTCCTTGGATACATGCTATATAGCATTGAGGTAACATTCTAAATTTCCACTTTCTCCAATGCCCTGGAATGGTCAGAGTAGTCACATACCTCTCGGTCCCATCTTGCAGTGACCCTCACCAGGATATCTGGCTTTATGATAATAAATGGGTGAAGAAACCCATTTAGAGACCTACTGTTGCGCATGGGCATAGTGCTTAGTGTTACTGCCTCATAGCTGCAAAGACTTGTTCCATTCCAGCTCCTGGGGGCACCAGTCTTTGTGTTTGCACGTTCGCTGTACTGTATGTATTTATGGTTTCTTGCAGGGAGCTTTGGCTTCCACCCAATGCAAAGAGAGGTGAAGCTTGCTTGGCTAATATCAATTGTAAAGAAGTCTTCATCTTTGGCAGGTTTGCTTCCAGTACTAACAATGTGGTTTTATTGATATTGATATAAAATATAATTGGCTACATGGCCTCTCTTTCACTTGTGGTCTTTCTGGTGATTAAAATAAAATCTACAGTCCTCTTTTTTGCATCTTTGCATTTATCCTCAGACTTCCCGGACTCTTTCAGAAGATGGGACAAATCAACTCTGAAGAAGTATACATCACTCCTCCAAATTGCACCAATATTGATACGCTCATGAAGCGATATTATCTCCCAGTAATGTACAGCATCATATTTATTGTAGGCCTGGTAGGCAATATAATCTCCATCATGATATATGTGTTTAAGATGAGGCCATGGAAGAGCAGTAGTATCATTATGCTAAACTTAGCAATTTCTGACCTCCTGTATGTGTTGAGCTTGCCTTCTTTTATTTACTACTATATCAACCAAGACTCCTGGACAATGGGGGAGTTCATGTGTAAGCTTTCAAGGTTTGTTTTCCACTTCAATCTGTATGGCAGCATCCTGTTCCTCACATGCCTAAGCATCTTCCGCTTCATTGTAGTGGTCCATCCCCTCCGCGTAGCTCAAGTGCAGAAGAGGAAGTGGGGCATCCTGGCCTGCGTCATTGTGTGGGTGATTACAGCTGCGGAACTCACCCCCACGCTGTTAATGGTGAATTTAATCGACGTGAATCACACTATGCAGTGCTTGGACTTTGCGAGCAACCACAGGGAGACTGTCTGGTGGTACGGCTTATTTCTCACCATCTTGGGTTACCTCATCCCCTTGGTGATCGTCTGCGCATGTTACTGTAGGATTGTCCAAGCTCTGGGAAAGGGACCTCACGTGCAAAGTGCTTGTCGCGTGAAAGCCCGGAAACTCATCGTGGTCATCTTGCTGGTTTTCATCTTGTGCTATCTGCCCTTTCACATCCTTAGAATCCTGCGTGTGGACACAAGGAGACCGGGGGTGGACTGCGTTACTATGAGGCGTGTTCATGCTGCCTACATTATCACAAGGCCCATTACGGGACTGAATACGTTTTTTAATCTAGGCTTATACACACTGGCTGGAGACCAATTTCAGCAAGCTTTCCTCAGTCTTTTCAAAAGTCAACAAAGGTTTTTCATGCATGCCATCAATGTTGAAGTGATTGAAAAACTCCCTAAACCTTCTTTGTGAGGTATGTTTGCTCTTCAATATCTGGTTCTTCAGCTGCTAATGATCAATTACGTTTCCAAACAGTCCTATTATATTCCAAAACGTTTACATACATATTCATAAATATCTTAAAGCAAGGTGTGTAGAAACTTGTGGTACTTTAACCGATGCACAACAAATTGAGAATGTCCTTGGAAAGGTAATTGTCACGATTGTAGTCCCTCCCCCTTAAGGGTGCTCTGGCTCTTTCACTTCTGACTTGATTTTGTGCACCTGCCCCCTGTTCCAGCCCACCTTAAAAGCCAGACACTCACTCCATTCCAGGCTTTGCATTGGTTCCTGTACCAAGCGAGTCCAGGACCTGTAGCGCCTGGTCCCGTTCCCCCTTTTTCCCTCCAACCCTCCGCCTGATCCCGCTCTGGTTTTTAATCTCGTCTGTCTTTGTCTCGGATGGACCGCCCGGCTCTGGACACACAACACTGTGTTTTTTATTATCCATGTCCTGAAATATAAATAATGACTTAAATAACTAAGCATATCTCGCTATAGAAGTAATACAGTATAATCAAGAAGAGGAAACAACATATTTTTCACTCAGTGCATCTAACAGGAGGTTTACAGGAACTGATGATTAAATGATTAATTCTCAAATTCCTGACAACAGGCATTCAAGGAAATACCTGAATTTTGATTAATCACTAGTTATAGGATAGAAAACACAGAACACAGACATGAATACAGTGCTCAATATGTGTAGATGCAATTAGTACAGTACTACAGAGATCTACAATATATTAGGACCACTGCTCATCTCATTTTTTATCAATAAACTACATTCTGGTGTAGTTAGTAAACTATTCAAGAGTAGTTTGTTCACAGTTAAAATATGTTGTATAGTAAAAAGCAATAAAACAGCACATACTGTAGAATGTCAGGATATGTTGGTAGAAATATTGAATTTAAATCAAGGGATGTTATACTAAAAGGACTTTATGTTAAAATTGCACAAAGCACTACTGAAACATCATCTAAAATATTGTAAATAATTGTGGTCACCACAATGCATAATAGATATCACTGTTTTGTTTCTGCCTGGAATAAAGAAACTGGCCGAGTAATTCTCTTGCTCCATGGTACCTGATTTGCATACTTTCTTTACTTTTTGGAAGAGTTTTTCTCAAGAGGATGTTACTACTATCGTTAATTTATTTGGCTGATGCTTTTATCCAAAAGTGATTGACACTTACTGTATATTGCATTTTTCTGGGGGAATCTGAGTGCAATACCACAGCAAATGCCCTTAGCCAAATACCCTGTGCAATGTCACATTTTCACCTATACATTTCCAGTCACATATTCTTTACAAGTAATCTCCAAAATCTGAAAGTTTGATAATCAAGTTTGTTTTAATATGCAACAGTCGTTTTCTGGACATGTTGCAGGCAGGAAAATTTGAATATGAGGTTTCGAGGGCATTTAGGGTCTGTCAGTTTCCCAGCAGTGCCCAGTGGCAGAATCGTCAGGCTCAAACAGAGCGCCTGAGGGATCTTTTCTGCCCAGTTGCACAAAGAAACATAACTGCATGCCACCCAATATTTCTTTTCCCTCAGTGGTTGTGTGTCTGAAATTTTTGAACATATTAACCAAACATAAAAGGTAAAAAAATGCCCTGAACCAGACAATAGTTATGTATATGATCGCTCCAAATTCAGTGAATGTGATATTTAAGCATTCAAGCCTAAGGCTTTTTCTTACAGTAGTCAAGTACAGAACCTGAAACCAGGCTATCCCCCAGTGTCTGAGATGAAATACGTTCTTTTCCGACTGCACCAGTAACTTGACATCTTGGCACTCAAATTCCCAGAGGTTTCCTCCCTTCTCATCTTGACGTAATTCTGATGCATCAGTTTCATGTCCGGACACATCAGCTGTATTCTGTGATTTAATGCTATTGTTGCATATTATTAAATAAAATTAACATAATTAATAGATGCTCCTTCAACATGGTATAAAAGTGTGAGAAATCTGTAGAATTTTAATGTTATTTCCGTTTTTTGTATGTTCTTATTAATTCTGTGGCCATTTATCACGTAAGCTGTCATTTACTATTCAAATTACTCCATGAAAAAAAGAGAGATTTAAAACCATAACCTGTGTAAGAAGATTGTTTTAAGGCAGTATATATCACACAATGTTTTGGCAACAAGCATTTAAAGACATTTAAACATTTAAAAAGTAAGCTTTTGTGTCCTACATTATCTTGGATTTAGTTTGGGAAGAGTTTTTATGAGGTATTATTTACTGGAAGAATGTTGTTACCATACTAAATAATCTGAAGAAGAACAGAGAAGTGATAGACACATATACAAATCGCTGAATATGGAAGATATAATATAGAAATTTTGCCCAGGCACAATGGTTAGCAACACTGCAACACTTGGGCCCTGGGTTCCGTCCCGGACCTGGGATGCTCTTTACATGGAGCTTGTATACAGTACATGTGTTCATGTGGGTTTTCTCTGTGTGCTCCAGTTTCCTCCCACATTCCTTACACTGGCTAATTGTGGAAAAAATTGGCCCTGAGGTAAGTGTGTTTTTTGTGTCTGTGTTAATGCCCTGCAATGGACTAGTTTCCCATTGAATGGGAATCTTGCCTTGCGCCCATTGCTTGCCAGGATTCCCCGCGACCCTGTATTGAATAAAATGGTTTGGATAACCACTGTGCCAATGTGCCACCCTCATTTCATTATACAGTGTTAAATTATTGTTATTAACAACAATAATAATATGTGGTTGAACCTCTGAATTATCAGTACATGAATGTGAAGGATAAGAATTTGCCTAAATCAAGTAACTTGTGCGGCGAATAAGTTATTTTTTAAAGCTTTTCAGTTAAATACTGTATATTAAAAGTGGCAACAAAAAATTATGCTCAGCAAAAAAGCAAGGAATAAAACAACCATGATAAGACACCAAAGCCAGCTTGGAGACTTATTATTGCTGTACATGCTTGAATTATATTTGAAGTGTGTTATTCACCCTTTTCGCCCTAGAAAAATGAAATAACAACTGCACCTCTGAAAATAATATTTTTTCAATAGCTGATTCTGTTACTAGAGTCTACATTTTAAATCACTGAGGCAATCAGGTAATATGTTTGGCATTAGTGGATTAATAAAAATTGGTTGTCAAATTATAACTTTTTAAAAAGCAGCAAGGATTCAAGTGACTGCTTTTATTTTGTGAAGCATTTCACACTGAAAGAGCAATCCTAAGGAAAGGCAGCAATGGTCAGTTCTATGACTTTCACTTCATCCTTACCTTGTGTTGTGACAACAGACAGTGTTACAGTACATACCATGTCTTTACAGCTGACAGTTGCTCTGAAATGAATTCCCTTTGACTCGTTTATGTATGTTAATATAAAAAGAAAACTGTCTAATAAAAAATATTTAGAAATTGCACCAACAAGGTCACGAGGCCAAATTTATGCTGATTGCCAGTCAAGTATTTTTTTTATGTTCATTTCAATGCTCTTATTCACTCCTATCCCTAACACTCTGAGAATTGCTGATGGTTTTGTCTTTTCCAGGCCTGATTATTTTTGACGTAGTGTTTACTGATGCATCCGAATTTGTTCTTGATAAGTTGCAGAATGTTCAGAATACCAGTTCAGATCTTAACTAAAAATAATATGCTTGTGCATGTATCTCCATTGTAAGTTTCCTCACACTGGTTCCCTGTGGATTTCAGAGTATTATTCACAACACAGTTTTGATTTTACAGTATCTTTCTTTCAGTTTCCAGAATGAGGCTCTGAACCCTGGAGACTGCGCTTTGTATGCTGTTTCTCTAAGGAATGTAGAATGATCTCCCAGCCCATATTCCATCTCCCAAGGCGGTCAGTACCTTTTAAACTTGTCTTTACAATAACTTAATTTGCATTTTATGAAGGGTGCACTTGTCTATATTGCTTCTGGTTTTACTGTAAAGGACCAGAGGATGTTACTCATGAAAGGTACCATGTACACAGCAATGTTTTTTAATGGTTATATACTAGTACAGTATATAACACTATACTAGAACTGCTATTCTGAACAAAAGTTTGGGTTATTACATTTCTTTTTGTGACATGATAGCAGACAATATTAATATAATCTCCAACTTTCACTGGTTATCACATCAATGTGTATTAATGTTAATAATATTGTGCTCAGCACTGTGCATGCCCATGTTTTCCTGTTCTAATTTTCTCCATATGTAATGTCACAGTTTATAACTTAAGTACAGAAGAATTATTTTAAGGGATGCCAGACCAAATGTTTTGTAAAACAGCTCAGAAGACATAAGTTCATTAGAACCTCTTCTGTTCGTAGGTGGTCTCCTGTGGCATCAAATAAGATAGATATGAGAACTTTTATGCAGGTCATCTAGCTTTTTTTACAATCCCAGCTTCCTATTGCTTTTTCAAATACCAAGATAAAAATCGACAAAAGATAAAAATAGAAAAATACTTTTACTGGTTTTATTGTTTGGAAAAAGAACTTTAAAACACAGATATTCCTCTAAAAATTCAATGAAAACAGATTTGAAAAATGTGGTGCAATGTTGAAGGCTGAGTACTGTACTGTACATCCAATACAATTCTTTCTTTTGTCAGCATTTCACATTTATGGGAATGGAACGTTTTGTTTTTTTTTATTCTGTAAGTGGAATTTATTTTTGTACCAAAGGTCTATGCTATCAAAAAGCTTTTTAAATACAAAATTATGGATGACAAATCATTGTCTCCAACTTAATTAAAACCAATGAACACTGACAGACTCTCACCACCAGATGAGTGAATTAGGGATCAGATGTGTTATTCACACAATGCCTTGTGAGTCAGTTAAAAAATTGAATTCACAAGTGCAAAATTCTGAGTCATTTATGATTTTGGACTAAATTTTGATCTAAAGGTATCTATTTCTTAGTGTACAGTTCGTTGCTCATTTTTAAAATTTGTCATATCTTGTCTGTGGTTAAGAAGCTGATTCATGTGGATGCATAACATTTTATCATTTTGAGCTGAGTACCATGTAGGACACTAGATAAAGGTTGCTATAAAAATGTGTTCTTTTATTTAAAAGATTTTTGTCTTAGTAACCACTGGGGTAGAATTATCTTCTGATGGATTAGACAGTTTGCCACTAATTTTCTGATCACTTATTTCAAATTTTATGGTAATAAATGTCGCTTGTTGCAAGTGTTGTCATGATCCAAAGGCTAACAGTCTCTAAGGGGGCAATTTGCGTTCCATTTAAATCTAGTGACAATGTTATTTTAAAGAAACCATTCAACTATGCTTTTGCAAATTGTCAATTTGTTCTATTCCTCAAGCAGCAACACAGAAAACAAACACTAGCCCAAGAGTAGTTTAACGTTTCTGTGCTCATTTTCATGAGCAATGTAAATTATTTCTGACTGACTTGATTAATATAGTTATACAGTAACTGTTTTATTCCGAGATAATCACTGGGCCTTTGAGAAAGGGAATAGTATTATACTCCAAGACCGACAATAATCTGTATTCAAGATGGACAACAACATCTAAGGATCAGATGCTTTGTGAATGTCTGAATTATTTTGTTAGAATAGAGTTCTTAACCTGCTCAGTTAACCAAGTTAATCAAGTTAACCAAAGGGTAGCTGCAAGGAGGAAATTGGGTGGAGACAAATGCGAATGAAGTCTTTGCGTTAGATATACTGTATACAGTACAGCTAATCTCTGCAATTTTTATGATTAGGATCAGTTGGGTGAGATTGACATGTCATTGTTATCCCTCCTGAAATTCAGTTTATAACTTCCATTTAAGAATTAGACATCATGTAAGAGGAGAAAGCACATTTTGAACTAAGAAATAGTTAAGTAGTTACCCCACTTCCCTACAATACAGCTTTGCAGAAACTACATGCCTAAATCCTACAGTATGTGCCTAATTCTTACAGTAACTCCCATATATCCTGTATCTAAAGTGATGATGTGCATTTCTGTATATCCAATTGTCAATTGCATGAAAGGGAATTCATACATTCATACAATGTTTTGAATTCATACTAACCTTCATAACATTGGTTTACATAAGGTTTCAACAAGATGCAAAAGCCAACAGTCAAGCATAACTCTTAGGAGAAACAACTATTTAAAGAAAATTCTCAGGCTTGTTTGCTTATGCCTGCTCCAGAGCTGTAGAAAATAGGACTTCATTTTCATATCCTGAGATTAGATAGCTTCCCCTCTTCATGAAGGATTGAACAGTATACAAGGTAGACTGGAAAGCTGGATAAGGCCCTGGGCTTGTAATGTGAAGACTGTGAGTACAAATCTCATGTTGTACCCCTGGGCAAGGTATTTCATTCTGCTTGTTCCCGACAAACTCCCTCCCATACAAAGGTAAGCTGCTTTGGAAACACATATCAGGTACATATTAATAGCAATAATCCAAAGTTTAAAAGGAGCTGGCAGTATTCCTTATAGAGGCCTAAGATGGGGCTAAAATCAAACCTGTCACAGCTGCCTGTGATCGTAAAATAAAAACAACATAATGCTAATTTGATTACTATCAAGAGAATATAAAAAAAACAAAGTCTAATACAGAAGACTAACAAAGACAATAGCCCCATGTAAAATCTCTTAAAGATCCTTTTATGCTCTCTTGAGACAGGTAATCCTTTGATGTTATTATTCTGTGTTAATATGAGGTATATACGAGAACGTACCCACAGAGTATTCTAGCTCAAGGATGCTTGAGGCTCAGGGCTCCTTTCTGTAGAACCCTCAGCCTCAAGACCGCAGGCAAAATACCTTAAAGTAAATCATAATCTACAAAAGAAAAGATCAGCACAGATCAGAATTGGCCTTCAAAATATAACTGCTGATCGTCCTTTGATCTGTTACCTTCATGGTGTGAGAGACCCAAAGCTGCTGTGAATGTTCTAAGTGGTGTTTTTGGAACATTATCGAACCATCATCCCCATGGTTGAACTGCATTAAAGGCAGGTCAGGACAGGCTCAAAACACTCCTATCTGTTGCCTAAGGCCATCTTACCCAAAGATAAAAATAACACTTCTAGCGCACAAAAAGGCAAATTAGATTTGTGCATAGTCTCATTTAAGTGAGAAGGCTCAATGTACACAATGTAATAATAACAGATTGTGCATATAGTAAAATGCTGACAAATGTATAGTACAGGTGGGTAGCTGTGTTTCGGCCGTGGAGCCTTCTTCAGGTGTGAAGAAGGTCCATGATTCAATGAACTTCACACCTGAAGAAGGCTCCACGGCCGAAACGTTGTGTTCTCTTTTTTCTTTTTTTCAGCATGGAATAAACCTATTACTTGTTCCTTTGCAATGTATAGTACATACCAGTTCCATCATATACAGTATAATGTATTCAGAAGAATAGGTGGTTATTCATTTTTTTTTTAAAAAAAGCAAATTTTGTTTTCATGAAATGCATTGCATTACTTGGGTCGTTCAAACAAACTAAATTAAAAAAGCTAAACCCATTCATTTGAAAGAGGTGTTAGTCCTTTGATTACCTGTCAGAATCTTTATTAAGAACATAAGAAAGGTTACAAACCAGAGGTGGCCATTCGGCCCATTTAGTCTGTTTGTTGGTGGTTCATTGAATCATGGACCTCATCAGGCTGTTACTTTAAAGAAGCCAGTAATTATGCTCTGATGTTTTTGGTTGCAACAGCACTGGAATTATTACCACTTCTTTAAGACATGTGAGTCACAGCAGCTTTCAGCACATTTGCATTTTCACATACTGAGCTTGTATGAGGCTGAGAATGAGCCCCACCCCTGGAGAGTCAAACTGTTGTATTGTTTTGTCTTTCTGTTTTCCAGTGTAGAATTAACTTCTACTCTTACCTTTGGAAAAGCAAAATACAGTATGTATGTGTACAACCATGATACTGTGTATGTTGAGAACATTGATGGAGTACTGTATGAAAAACATGAATTTAGGAACAGAACTGGCTTAATTCAGTTTTGATAAAGCCAAAAAGACTGAAGCTTCAGAGTAAAACCTATTGTTCTTTTACCTATTCTTTCCTGTAGTTCTCATTTCTTCTTTCATTTCCTACATTTTCTGTTAAATGTATTAGTTTGTGGGCTTACCAATGAACAACATTGCAAAGTATACTAATTCACGCTCAATCGCATATCTTGTAACCATTTCTGGTAAACATCTCCTTATCTGGTTACTAATTTCTAATTTATAACTTTTAAGAAGCTTGAAATCACATTTTAAGTAGTTATTTTTCCCATCAATTTATCAATCCATAGTTTTAGTACTCATACATTTGTTATTGGCATAAAACCTGATTAATAATTCCATCACCAAATAGCCAGATAAGTATTATCTGCAGGCAGCAAAAATGTGAATTCCAAATAACAAACGGGTGGTATTGAACTAGAATAAACAGGACCTAGGGCCCTTGATTCAGTTCCTAGGGTGCTTCTGTTTGAAGTTTGGATGTTCTCTCTGTCCTTGAACCTCTGGGTACTCTGGTTTCCTCCCACCATTCAACCTGGTGGGTTACCTGGTTTCTGTAATATTGGCCCAGGTGTGAGTATGTGAGTGTTTGTGTCTGTATGTTCCCTGTGAGGGACTGGCATCCTGTCCAACATGTATCCCACCTTGTGCCTGTTGCTTGCTGGGCCAATCTCTGGATTCCTCACAACCTTGTCTTGGATAAAGTGCTTTAGGAAATGGATGGATGAATATATTTTATAGAACTTCCCAAGAGTTTGGATTATTCGGGGAATGCAAATTGGGATTAGACCATCATGAAGCAGGTTAGTTTTACCCTACTGATGATGTGTTGCTGTGGTAGTAATCCTATTCAGAATGAGAGGGACCATAGATTTAGACATGTGGTGTCACTGCTTAGCTGAGGAGCCAACTGTGTGAAGCTCCTGTCTGTGGGATTATGACCAAAATGCCTCTAAATCAGAATCCCCACTAAAAGGAATGATTGCAGATGGATCTGAATTTTAATGTCTTTCACTTATTTAGATCCAATAGTTCTGTCTTTGTGTTTTTAAACCGGTATGTTAACTATTTTGTAAACAATTAAATGTTTTGTGGATTGAAGTTATACATCTAACAACACGCAGTAGTCTCTTTCCAACAAAAGTGTTGACTGTCAACAAATTATTAAAAGGGAATATTATTAATTGACATTTGTTACATAAAAGGTATTATTATGTAAACAGGCATTGTTAGTAAAATGTTTGTGAACCCCCTAGGTTGGCCCATATTCTATGTCCTCTCCTATATTTTAGATTAGATTAAATATCTAACATGATGTATATTTCTATAATCAATGTTAAATTAACAATTTAATTCTTAAATTGCCTCCCTGAGGATGAATAAAGTATGAATAAAAATGAATAAAGTATTTTGAATTGAATTGAAAATGATCTGACAGTGTGAATTAGTAAGCAAACCCTAAGATTCAGTATCTAGTGGCACCCCTTGAGTAGAAATGGCTTAACTAGACATTTTCTGTAACTGTTTACTAGTCTTCTGTATTGGCTTTTAAGAAATATTCCTAAATTCCTTTTTTTCCTTACAGAACCATTTCAAGTTGGTGATTTTTGGGGGTTTTCTAGCATGAAAAGCTCACTTCAGTTCCTGCTGTAAGATTTCAATAGGCTTTTCAATACATCTGGAATTAGACTTGGCCAATCCAAAATAAGAAATTTCATTTTCTTCAGTCATTCTGTTGCAGATGAGCTTGTGTGTCTTTCTGCATGACTGCTTCTTGGCTCTGCTTCAGGTGATGAAATGTATTGCTTCTTCAATGATGACAACCAATTTCTGACCTTCATAATATTTATGTAAGTCAGACTACCCAAACACAGTCCTTGTATACATGCTACATGCTAATTATTTAACCACCTGAAGCTAATTACCCTTCTAATTGTGGTAACTACAGTAAATTACGGTTTCAGTTATTATTTCACATACAGTACACTGTTTCTTAATTATTTCTTTTCTTCTATTTTATACACCATTACATCTAAAAAACTGTGACAAAATAAACCCTTCAGTTATTTAACAAAAGACTACTTTTGATTAAACAAGGGTAACGTGGTAAGAAATTGTGATTTCCATTATTGTACTGGGGGTTCGCAACCCTTTTTTTGGCACTATAGTAGGTATCCCTTAAATTAAATAAGATGTAATTCATAAAAGGGGTCAAATTGTTAGGAACTCTCCCTTTGGATTTATACTGGAAATGTCCTCAAAACTACAATTTAAAGTTTACTTCCCTAGCTACATTTACAGTTAATCAAGACATGTTGTGGGTTTCCTGACTAACTTCCAAGAGCTCCGAAATGATGATTAAGGTGTGAGAGATCGAACTTTCATCTCTGTTTAGATGTGTGTGTGCTCAGAAAATAAATTTGTCTCTCCTACTCCAGGCAATCAAACAAGTAAGCAAACAAGTAAATCGCTTCTCTAATATCAATTTCTGAGGCCAGTTGTTAAACTCCCTCTTCCTTATGTTTTGACCTCAGACAGTAATACACCTACTGTAAATCCAAATTATTTCCCACTTCCTCTTTGAAACACGTTAGCTTACTTGTCCTTGGGCTGATGTACGCAGCAGGACTTTCCCACAGGTTTGCGTGAGCAGCTGTAAGAGCCCAGATATGGCTGACTGGGATTGCAGTCATGTTCTTATTTGTTCCCACCTGATGGTGGGATGTTGAAAGGAAGAGAACAGGCAATGGAGAGGATGACAAAAAAGGTTAGTCAGAATACATACAATTATAAGCCTGCAGAGAACAAGAAATGAGAGCAGGGTGTGTGAGGCTTCATATTTTTCAGTGATATAATAAGATCGTTGTTTAAGGAGAAGCTTTTTTTAATTCATTCAAATGAATTAAAATAT
Organism: Lepisosteus oculatus; assembly: GCF_040954835.1. Classification (NCBI taxonomy): domain Eukaryota; kingdom Metazoa; phylum Chordata; class Actinopteri; order Semionotiformes; family Lepisosteidae; genus Lepisosteus; species Lepisosteus oculatus. Next base: position 6,793,259 of record NC_090710.1, read on the forward strand.
TTTTAGATATTTTTTATTGATTAACACCCCCAAAAAATTAATACTCACCAAAATGGGAAAATGTTCAAAAATGAAAACACAGTACTGTATACCTTAACCTTAGGCTTGACGAATATTTCCAATGAAGCATGTGAAACAGCTAAAATCACAATGAATTAATCACTGGCCTGTTTAACTTAAAAAGAGAACACTGAATTTTACATTTAAAAGCATGTAATCCATTTAAAAAAGAAAGCATTTCTTTTATTTAATTAGAAATTGTAAGGGGATATAAAGATTGCGTTTACAGTAGGAAAATGTGCCTTCCATAGGACAGGAAATAACGTATTATCTCAATATAACAATTTTGTTTAAATTGAACACTTTTATAAAAAATGTCATCATTAATCAATGCAGGCCACAGCGCAATCCTTATTCATAACTGTTATATGGTACATAATAGAATAATATGGGAGAGTTTTGCTCGGCACTTCAAAATTTTGTGTTGGCTATGAAACTAACTCAGAGCAGACTGATTCTTCTGGAATGTTACTGTCATAACATTGTCCTTTATCAATCAGAGTAAATGGATGATGGGATTGAATCTCTTCATGGGTTCAATTAGCTGACAGGTGTCTCTTGTTGGTCAGGTGTTTGTTTTTGGGGAATGAGAGCTGTGAACATCCTAGCAATCTTTCTTGCTCTGAGTTCAGTGTTTGGAGTCCACCAACCTTACCACCAAAAAACACAGGGAATTTTGAAGCTGAAAAAAAAAGCAATAGGAAACTGAACAGACAATTTACATACCAAAATCAACAATTTGGATTTACCAACTACTTTATTTAGGATTTAGGGCCTACTCACACCTGGACAGGGCTAGCAACACTGTAAGGATCATGTTTTTCGACTTCTCCAGTGCCTTCAATACCATCCAGCCCTTACTTCTAAGGAGGAAGCTGGAGGAGATGCAAGTCAATGCCTCCACGACCTCGTGGATCACTGACTACCTGACAGGCAGACCACTGTCTGTGAGACTTCAGAACTGTGTGTCTGAACAGGTAGTGAGTAACACAGTGGCACCTCAAGGGACAGTTCTTTCTCCATTCCTCTTCACCCTCTATACTTTGGACTTTAAGTACAACTCAAAGTCATGCCACCTGCAGAAGTTCTCAGATGACTCTGCAATTGTGTGATGTATCAAGGGTGAGCAGGAGGAGGAGTACAGAGGAGGTCAGCAGCTTTGTGGAGTGGTGTGGGGTGAACCACTTGGAACTGAATGTAACAAAGACAAAGGAACTGGTGGTAGATTTCAGGAGGAAAAAGGTCAAACCTACTCCTGTCTACATCCATGGGAGTGGCGTGGAGATGGTGGACTCGTACAAGTACTTGGGAGTGCACATCGAGAGACAGAGCCGACTTTACTTCTTGAGGAGGCTCAGGTCCTTCAATGTGTGTAGTAAGATGCTATACATGTTCTATCAGTCGGTGGTAGCGAGTGCCATTTTCTACGCAGTGGTGTGCTGGGGCTCTGGGATTAGAGCAGTGGATTCTAAAAGGCTGAACAAGCTCATCAGGAGAGCAAGCTCTGTCATTGGGTCTAACCTGGACCCCTTGGAGGTAGTGGCTGAGAGGAGAATGATGTCCAAACTAGAGGCCATCATGGACAACTTCTCCCATCCCCTCTATGACAGGCTTGCAGGAATGTAGAGCACGTTCAGCAATAGACTGATTCATCCACGGTGCGACAGGGAGCGCTACAGGAGTTCATTCTTGCCTTCTGCCATAAGACTGTACAACGCATCCATCTTGCATCTTGGCAGAGGCAACATCGACAGTGACCTATTTCTGGACTAAATGCATCTACACATCTACTGCTACATCTGTTCTCTTTCTTTTTCTTTTTCTTTTTCCCGTTTACAACCATTTTGTGTGCAATATATGCCAGGGACCTGTGCAATACATTTATATTTATATCTATATTTATATTCATATGTGTGATACAATTTTTCTGTGTACTGTTCTGTTCTAGTTTGTTCTTTGTGTGTCCGGACTGTGAGTAACTCTTGTATTGTATTGTATTGTATTGTACTATTATATAATTTTTACACTGTGGCTGTGTTGTGTGTGTTAAGCTGTTGTTGCACTGCAATTTCCCTCACGGGATCAATAAAGTATCTATCTAACTCAGTGGGAAATACACAGAGATGGCATGATATTTCTACAAAAAGGCAGGCTTGCAGTTCTGATTGCTACCAAAGATACTTCTACCAAAAATTGTCTTAAGGAGTGAATACTTATGTAGTCAACGTATGTAATTGCAATTAACATCTTAATTGTTCTCTGCAGTTTTTGTTGGCTTTTAACCTCTTCTCCCACTAAAAGGTGTTTGAGCTTTCAAATTTTGAAAATATTATGTTCATTAAAATGTGCACACTTCATTTGTAATTTAACATAATAGGACATCACTGGATCTGGGTGAGAAGACCCAGGCACCATATGCCTTACACAAGGCACCATACAGTATATGTGTGTAATTCTATACATTTAAATTATTTTATGCTTTCCCTGTTTGGAATTACCACGTCTTAATCACCTGATTTCATTTCTACAAGTCATTTTAGCAGGATGAGAAATACACACTTGTTCTCACAATCATCTTACACTCCGATCTATCAGAGTCCTTTGTCATTTGACAGTAATCCCTCTTCTTAAAACTTCCCAAACAGGTAAAAGGTGGTGATCATATTTTCACACTGCTATAAGACATTCAATTTAAAAAGCAGCTGTTTTTGTACCTACTGTAGTAATCTATTCACTGCTATCAGGTGTCTTCAAATACAGAATGTACTAGATGTACAGTAGAAGGGGGCATTGAAAAAGAAATCGAGATTTGACATATTGGACTGATTTAAGCAGAACAGTGAGTGTTTAGTTTTCCTCAGACATTATGTATTGACAGCTTATTTTGTTTTTAATACTGCAAATCCTTTTGGTTAACATTCTCAATATACAGTATTATTGAAACTGTTTTTACATGCTATCTAGCTGTACCATGTGGTTTAACAGAAGTAAAGTTTGCATTTCTTTTTTCATTGACCAATTTTTAAGTTATTACTTTCGGGCAACCTAATGCAGTACGGTGTTGTTCAGGAAAATACGTAGGCAATCATTTTATTTCTGACTCATTTTCTTAATAGGTACTGTACGGTACATTTTAGACTAATTTTCTCACTTGCTTTACAGTATGTGTTTGGAGGAAATTTTAACAGAAAGGCAGTGATATTCATGCAAAGAAATCCACACTGATTTATTTCTTAATTACTTTGGACATGAGATTGATTACTGCTGTGCATGAATGGCTTAGCCTTCTGGTTTAAATCTGGTTTTGCCAGCGATTCTGAGTACTACTGCAAATGAAAACCACCAGAGCCTTTAAGAAAGTCAGAATGTTCCATTTGCCCCCACAGGTTTCTAATGCAACTCAATCAACACGAAGTTATTCAGAAACATAACCTGTGATCCTGCAGCAGCAAAAGAAGCTGCTCCCACTGTTTTTCCTGATTAGACTTCGCAGGTAGGAGGCATCTCAAGGAGATTTTGACATCGCAGATAAAGTACTTTTTTCTGTAGTCAAGATTACAAATAAAATGCAGCCTATAGCTGTATTGTATCAAAAGATTCCACACAAAAAGTTATAATAATAGCATGGCTTATTATTCAGCCTTGCATTTTTTAGACGCATCACACCAGATACAGTATTGTTATAGATGGGGGGTTATGAAACTGGTACAGTATATATCAGTAATTGACTGAGCAGTGTAGCCAATAACTAAAATAATTATTCATAACCCCCAACTTAAAAGTGATTTCTCTAGAATATGCCCAGGCGGTTGGTATAATTAGAGGCACGTGAATTCTTTGTTCTCCCTTTTCTAAAAATGCACCCTAAGCAGGAAGGACGTTACTAACCGTTTTAACCCCCCCCACCCCCAAAAAAAAAAAACAGTTCCCTTAAAAACAGAATAACAAGCTCTCTAGTAAGGTTCAAACGCTTAGCTTCATTCAGGTTTTGTTTGAATGATCATGAAGTAGGGGCTGTCGCCTGGTGCAAGCTTCAAGTTCCCACTCCTATCCTATTCCTCTCTTCCTTCCCTGTTTCTTGTTGTTGTTCCCTTAATCTAATCTTATATTGTGTGTTACTGTAATCCTGTACTCCTGATTGACAATTATTAACCCACAACTTACCTAGGTATACCAAGCTAAACTTTACAATTGTTTTTGCTGAAGGGACCTTTCAGACCTCAGCAAAAATCATCTATGCTTTGAAGCTAGAAGTGTTACCCTTCCAAGTGTCACAAACTTTAAAACCTAAGAGACACTTCTCAGTCACCTAAAACTGTAACAATAGACAGTAGATCACAATATTTGATATAATAAGGTAATTAGTGGGAATATCACAATTCCGCTATAAAGGATAATAAGAAATATTCCTCTGTTAGAATGGTTAAAAAAATTATTGAGGAATTATTTTTTTTCTTTTAGAGTGAAAGGGGATCTCTGATTTGAGATGGTTTGAGTTAGAAATAAGTGACATGTAAACTCACATCATGTCACACAGTCTCCAGCTGAAAGAGGAACTGAGTAGAGTCAATTTGACATTTCATGTAATTTTCTATTAATTCCCCAGTGATCTTGCAAACAGGTGAGACTGAGTCATTGCATTGAGAAAGCAAGTAGTATGAAAAATATGACTTACATCTGCAGATATAGTTGTAAGTAGTAGTGAAGGTGATGATTCCTCTTAAGTGGGACCGTTAAATAGCTGGCAAATCTATGACATTTAGATGTGGACTACAGCCTTGTGACTTTCTAAAGCTGTAAGCTTTTCACAGCTACATGTACTACACTTACATGGATTAAAAATAAATAATACATTTAACCAGTACACTGTATACCGTATACAATTAACCATAAACTTCTGGAAACTGGTGTTTGTTCATGTTCTGTCTACACAGTTTATACTGTAGTGCTCAAATGTTCCCTGTTTTTTCAGACATCCTTCCGTCTGAAACTATCATACTGTGCCCTAGTGTTTGTTTAAAAATACTCATGCCATCAAATGATGCCAAGCTTATGAATTCTCCAGTATGAAGCAAACAATTATGCCAGTCACAAAGACATACAGCAAGTAAAGCACCAATTGTCCTTCTTATTGTATGCATAAGGTACATCTATCCTAGTAATAGACACCCCTAAACAGCTTTCTGGATTTTCACAAAGAAATGCTACTGTGATTTTAGGTAAATTATAACTGCTCAAAAAGATAAAAAGATTTTTTAAGTCTCATGGTGGTTGTTGTCCATTGAGCCATTGAAAAGTCCAGTTCAGGTGAGAGAATTGTGGAGTTTAAAAAAGTTACATGCTGGTTGTTGAACATGGAATGGGATGACATTTAATGATTCTAGCTTTCATACAAAATGTGTTGCTTTTTTAATTTTGATTTTTAACCAAGCTGTTTTTCCCAAAATTATTGTATATTTCAATGTTGTGAAATATTGGCCCTTCTATGTTTGCTACCTTAAACTTGTACTGTAGCTGTCATTTGGAGAAAATGATCTCCCTCAGAATGTTGTTGATGCATCTTGCCTTTCATGAGTTTACTTTCATGATTCATTTTCTAAAGCTGTAAAACAGTTTTTGTCTATATGACTGTTGCATGAATACAGCCACACAACAGAATAACCAAATAGTGTGAACACAAAAAAATAGTCTTTGTACATTATTTTATTTCATTTCTCTTTGGATGATTACCCAGTCCAATTGTTAAGCAGCTCAGCACACCATCTGTGTGAAAATTAAATGCCAAAGTCAACTGCCATTTGCTTTTTATATTGTGAACAGTGAGGTGTGTTTTGTTCATTTATTATAGAAGGACTATAGGGAGATTTGTAAAATACAATTTGATTACCCTTGTTGGCTTGCAATTGTGCTGTTCTTTAACAGATTTTTGATAAGGGCAAAGTGGAAAACCAAAAGGGAATAAATAAAACAAAGCACCAAATCATTCAGTGCGTTTACCTAAATGCTAAGAGTATTAGGAACATGTAAGATGAGGCTGAAGCTGCCACATTAGCAGGCAATTATGTTGTAACAGATTTTGCAGATATACTGTACAGTATACATGCTGTAACTGGAAATGACAGAGATACATCAGTGGATGCACACTGTTGTGGAGATATAGCAATAATATAAGAGGGGGAAAGAGTAGCTCTCTATATCAAGAGATATGTATCGGATATTGGAAGAAAACCTTAATGAATGAATTATTAAACATATTAAAAGTATTTTAAAGGTAGACTGTTAGGTTTGTGCCATAGAGCATCAAATGCATTTGAATTGTATTTATAATTCTTCACTTTATAATTGAATTGAGAATTTATGTGCAAAATAATTAGTTTTTATGGGAGAAGTTTCCGATTTATAGACTATGAAATCCACTGGATTGAATGAATGTCTCATTTGAAATATTGTGTACATTTTTAGTCATTATGTTTTAAAAAAGATACACCTGAATGGGAAACAGCCAAGAGAAGACAAACCTGTTACATTCCAGGGTAGTACATGTCATACAGAGCTAACAAATGTGGTACAGTATATGGGTTTAAAGGGCTCCTCTCATTTGTAAACTTTCTTTGGTTCTTTCAAACTTTCAAATTAAATGCACCACAGACTAGGATCGTGAGAGGCTCCAGGAAGTGAGCCTATCCCTGCCCCCTGCCCAGTTAAACACTACCTGACATCCACATCTCGGCATGGTCTAGTTTTTGTACTGTAACAACACCCCCATTCTGTGTCGGAGGAGTGGAGAATGATAGGCTGGAGATGGCTTTACATACTCTCTGTTTTATTTCCCTTTTCATTACAGTGGGCCATCCTAATCACAGAGCAGGGAAGGCAGAGACTGAAAGTGCAGGCATCCACTGGTCACAGAGGAGGAATTCATGTTGTTTATTTTACCTGATTACTATACCTTTGTTGTAACTATTAATACTTTAATTATCATATTAGGGAGGGTTACTTATGTCTTTTTGTCATACACACTATGCTGTCGTATATTGTGCAAGGGTATAGGGTTGAATTTGGTTGTTATATGTGAATTTAGCTATTCACAACAGTTCTCTGCAGTGCACCTTCACAAATGTTGCAACTCTACTGTGCACAAATGAGGTAGGGAATGAAGAAGGAGAAAGAAAAGATTAGCTTTGAGTCCAATCCTCCCATGCATAGACGGCAGCTCAGTGTAACAGTATTGTGCCAAACAAAGGGCATCAGCCGAGAGTTTGTGTGTTGAAAGTAGTTTTTATTTCATATGCATATGGGAGTCTTGCTCTTGTACACAAGACTCCAAAGACAATGCTTACAGCGCTCTTTTATACAGTGAAACAAACGATACAAGATACACTCCCACATGACTCTGTTCTTGCATTGTGGCTATATATGGTCATTCTAGAAAGCTGACCATTACATATATTTTCTTTACTGCTGGCTTGGGTGATAAGCAACCCCTTCTGCAGAGACCAATTGTTCCAGGAAGGGTCACTTGGTCATTTCCCTGAGAACTATGCAAGCTATGTGTAAAGACACCATGTGGCTATATTATCTTTTGAGACAAGACATCCTGAGACATAGTAAAATATAAGTACAGAAATACATAGCCATCAAGATATAATACAAACTTTTAGTAAATACTTGTATTTAATTCCCTCAGCAGTAACCATTGTGAAGGAGAAATGGGCAGCACAATCTGTAGACAAAACGGGCAACACAAATAGAAAGCCGCCAGGTCCTCTCAGATGAGTACACTGTAATTGGTATTGATAGTCCTCTGAAATCCAATGAAAAACTATTTTTTTACAACCGACATGATGGACAGAAGCTAACAGGAGCTGTCATTCTCAGTATAAAATCATGGCATATTTAACTCACTCTTTTTTTATTCCTTTACTTGAAGGAACACATCTGCTTTGATGGCATCTGAGCAATTGTAACAATTGTTGAGGTGAAAAGGGGATTTTTGATGATTTAAATGCAGTGCTTCTGTGCAATCTTGGTGCTAGGATGCTTTTTTATCGCTTTATCTGCAGGGTACAGGTCTTGTTTTCTTTTTCTTTGTTTATTGTTTTACCAGTTAAATGCATTTGTGAAGTACCTTCTGAACAAGCAGGATCTGCAGGTCAGGCACTTCTGTTTTAATGAGTGACTTACTGTAAAGAGGGCTGACCCATGTGTAATCCTTCTGGGTTTTAAATTGAACATCTTCCTCTTTGGACTTCAGCCAACAACACAAAAATAATCTCCTGTATACCTGGAAGTTAACAACAGGGAAACAAAACTTGAGAAGTGCATGAGATATCTTTTTTTTAAAAAAACAAAAGGATTACAAAAAACAATAATGAGGATCCAGTTTTCATGGAATCATAGCATTTCCAGACCATTTCCAGTTTTTCAGCACAAAACCCTAATCCAACACTGCAGATAGATCTGCTGTAACCTCATTCATCCACATTTCATAACAGCTCACTGAAGAACAATTACCAAAAGGGATTTCTGTAGGAATTTACATGCAATGAAAGAGTTTATTGCATTTAGTGTCCTTAAAAAGCCTTCAATTGAACTGATATTAAAAGGATGCAATACAAAAGTTTTTTTTAATTACTGTATGCTATGCAAATTCATCAAAATATTATTTATTCAGTAGAGGAGTAAAAAAGATTTAAGATTTCAAAACATTTATAGAATGCATATGAACAGGGATGATAAAAGAGACACGAGTCTTCCTTGCGAACATCCAGTAATACAATATGTTCATACTTATAGTATGTGTTCTCATGATACCCTGGTTCTAGATTCTAGAACTGTAACATCCATTCATCTATTTTCTAAATGTTTTATCCACTTAAAGAGTCATGAAGAGCCAGAGCCTAATCCTGCAAGCAATGACAGTAAAAATCTTAAGGATATCTCTACAAATGGTTAAGAAACGTTATTATAAATATAGCTGTTGATTTTGTGCCGATTTTATGTTTGCTATAATGTGTGACTTTAGATTAACAAAATCAAAACCAATGTTTAAAGCAAAAACATGGCACAACAATTCAATTATACTTTAGTCAATCTCTAACTCAATACAGCACACTTTAATAGAGATGTAATGAATTCAAGAGCTGCAGCCCTCCGAAAGGGAGTGGGGAGCAACATACAGTATAAGAGATGCCTGCAGCTCAGTACGTCCTACTTCCACTCAATGTCACTCAGTTTATCTGCTGTCAAGCCAGCAAGAAATCATGGACTGTTTCTCATAAAATGTTGTTTGGTTCCAAACGGCTGGATAAATTCTCTAGAACACATGCATGAGAATAAGAGTACTCATGCGGTTGAACCCAGGATGTGTAATCATCATTTCTTGTGCGCTGAAGGACTCATTCCATGAGTCATTTACACAACACAAAATACAATATACAGTACTGTGTCACAGAAATGCTAACATTGAGTATTGGCTCTTGCAGGGAAGAGTGGTGAACCCTCTGCTTAATGAGTTGTGCGTTAATACAGCTCTACAGAATGAACAATACAGAATGTGATTCGGCATCCTGATGGAATTGAAAGGACTGAAATAACTTTAGTGAATGGAAGGGGAAAACAGTAGGGGTAACAAAAGTAACAAAAAAAATCCAAACTGTAGCAAACAACGTTGGTCAGTAGAGGTTCAGGACAAGGTCAAATTGTATTCAGGCGCTTCTGCATTCGTAAGTATAAATATTTGCCATTTGTCCACATCTCTGCATGCATCTCTTCTAGTTACCTCTTGCAGAGGTAAAAGAGGTTTCTGCATTCAGTGATTCATTTCAAAAGTAAGAACACCTATTCATCCATTTTCTAGCTCAGGGTCATGGGGGACCTGGAACTTAACAAGCAATGGGTGCAATGGGTGCATTGCAGGATAGACCCTGGATGAGATGCTTGTCCATCGCAGGTCACACACAGACACTATTACACACTCTCAGACTAGAGCCAGTTTTCCCAACATTTTATAAACCTCCAGCATGTGTAGGATCTGGATGGAATATGGGAGGAAACTGGAACACCTGGGGGAAACATATGCACACACAGGGATAATTTATATAGTACACTCCGTGCAGATACAGTAGTTGGTACAGTATATCTCTAGATTAGGAAGTGAACACAGGGTCCCACACTGCTGCGAGACAGCAAAGCTAACCACTGTGCCACTATGCTGCCCAAGTAAGAACATAATAATTACAAAAGAGAGGTGGATGTTCAGCCTAATTAACCAGTTCGCTAGTTAGTAGGTAAATGATAAAAGGATCTCATCCAGCTATTTCTTCACCTGGGTTCACGCCAGGCATCAGTTTTAACAATATGGCTGAGTACTGTGCTGTATACTTTACCCTTTGTGAGAATAAGCTTTTTCTCAGTTTTAAATACCTTTCTATGTATTTTGCAAGTGTGTAAGCTGGTTCTTGTTTCACTGTTCATTCTGCTAAAGTCCCCTGGTTTGTCTTTGGCAATGTGTTTGATCTTTTTGAATACATGGCTTATGTCCCCACATACAATAGTCTTCATAGTCTTCTCAGTTCAAGAATGAAAACATTCAATTCTTTCAGCCAAAGCAAAACTTGTCACCTTTGATTTGAATCTGACTTTTCAAGTGTGAAAGTTCAAAACAGGGAACTGATGACAAGGATCCATCCATAAAGCATAAAAACTGTGCCCTAAGAAAACAGATGTAAATATGACAGCTAAGGCAGAATTGTAGACCTTTTGTAAAATATCATGTTATGTCAAAACAATTTTTAATTTTGTGGAAACTGGATATTCAGTGGTGTTCAACTACAATTTGCCTTGAATTAATTATAATCTTTTAATAAATATAAATGTTTTAGTGGAAAAATCACAATTTCTTAAAAAATTTAAAGGGAGATAGAAAAAAAAGGACACAGAAGATAAGAATTTATATGAACTTACAAAAGTTTACAAATAAGAGGAGACCAATTGGCCTATATAGCCCATTTCATAGTAGTTACAGTAAGTGATCCAAGGATTTCATCCAGCTGTTTCATGAAAGACGCTAGGGTTTTGGCTTCAACAACATGGATGGATAGCTTGTTCCATACTCCCTCAACCCTTTATGCAAAAAGCTATTCTTGGTTTTAAATATTCTTACTGTACATATAGTTTCAACTTGTGTCCTCTGGTTTGTGTTTCACTGTTCATTCTGTAGAAGTCCATTGGGTTACCGTCAAAGATTTTGAATACTTGTATCAAGACCCACATAGTCTTCTCTGTTCAAGACTAAAAAGTTCCTTCAGCCTGTCAGTATCACTTAAACCTTTAAGACCTGAAATGTATGTGGTTGCTCTTCTCTGGACTCTATTTCAGAGCAGCTACTGTATATCGTTTCCACAATAAAGTTTGGTGACCAAAATTAATAGCCTAAATGAGTTGTGCATTATACAATTTTAACATAACATTTTAGCACATCTATTGATTTCAATGCTATGCTCTTAAATATCCTAGCATTGTGTTTGCTTTTTAATAACTTCCCCACAATGTCTAGAACATGTCAATGTAAACATCAAAGTATTTTTGATAAATACCCTCTTCTGGTTTAGTGTTTTGTATTTTGTATTTATAGTTTACAATTTTTATTGCCTGCATGTAAAATTCTGAATATGTCTACATTAAACCACATAGATCCAATTGAAATATTATGTTAGGATCTGAAAGGAGACATGGTTGCCAATTGAAATGTCACCTGCACTGAAGAATAAGGAACAGTTACACAGGAAATATACTACCAATACATCTGAAAACTATTACAGTAATGTGCACTATACATTTATGCCTATATGCTTTAAAATGTTCTTTTTTATAAAAAAGCAAAAGAATAAGTTTCTATTTTTTCACATCTTCAGTAAAATTTAAAGAACTCCAGGCAGATAAAGAAGCTGCCTATCCTGTCTACAAAATGTGTAGGAAGGTGTTACAGACCAGTGATTCAATGTCTTGAATCATACAACAGTGGCTGCACTTTTAAAGGTATACACAATATTTCTTACAGCTTATTTATTTATTGGAGTGTGTCAGTTTTCTTCCTCTCTTTTTTTCATTATCTGAAGAAAGGGAAAACAGGGAGGTGAGTTGCTGACCAGTCAAAAGTGAATTTCCTTTTCTTATTGCTAAATAGTTATTTACTGTAGATTTAACAACTAAGAAGCATTTCTATTTTTTAACTTTTGGCACTTTTTGCCACATTTGGCACAACCACTGCAGATGACAGTAAGACATTAAAAATACTCTAACAATGAGTGGGGATAGAAAACATTATTCCTTCTGTATTTTTGTATTGTATTGTCTTTCCAAAGTCAGAAGTGTTGCTTCTATAATGATAGAGCTGGCAAGAATAGACACAGTCTGAACTACCTTACAGCATTAGAATATACTAAACTAAGGTTATGGTCCGTGATCAGCAAAGAGACAGCTACTACTACAATTACTACATGTTTTTAAGTTTACAATTAATTACAACTAGGAAAGACCTATTTGTTAATTACAAATAACAAGACCTGTAGATGCTTGCCTGTAGTGGCCATGCAAAGGTTTTAAAATCAATTTTACATTTTATTTCCTCAAACTGCCTGAGTATTTCTTATCAAATGTGAAGACAGGCTTATCACAATTTAAATCGATGCAAATTAAAAGAGACAGTCAGTCTATTTCTTTTAGTCATTTATTTCTAACTTTTTTAATAGTATTCAATCAGCATTTGCAGATCTAACAGAAATAAAGACACTGATAAAATTAGCAACGTCAAATGGCATCAAGACTCCCTTTTTTTACATTGCAATAATTTAAGTGGGAACATACAATTTTATACATTAAAACAGTACTTTAACAGCCAAAGACCATAGTCATTATTAATAACAGAACTATAGGCGTTTTTTCTGATTTTCCTCTTTTCATTCAAATGTCCTATTGCGCAAAGTAAGTATAATTGGTCCTTCGGATTGCAAAGTAGTGGTTTATACCTCAGAGACTCTACAGCCATGTTTTCGATAAGCAAAAGAGAAGTCTGTGATGGTGAGAATATTGAGCACTTGAGGAATGTGACATTTAGCATTTTAAATATTGCTCAATTTTAGCCAATTTATTTTTTGCGTGCATGCTAACAGTATAAACAGTGAATAGGCATTGAGATTTTTTTTTTTTACCACAGTAGGTAAAATTAAAATCTATGATGAAAATGGGCACATGATTAGTGAAAACTCCATAGTTACAAATTACCCCTGATCACAAAGTTACATTTACTTTTCCATAAAACTTTTTGTTCTTTACATATTCACTGTGCAGCTTTATTTACAGACACAAAAGGTAATTGGACACTCAGTTTCTTATATTTTAATTTATACAGAAACCGTGTTTGTAATATATGTTTATTAAATGTAAAATATCATAATAGGTGAGTTAAAAAAAAACCTTCAGATCAGGATTGTAAGTTATCGGAGGGTCTAGTGTCATCTCAATTTTGTTCAAACCTGAGCTCTCAGTTCAGTTCATAGATTGTGTAATTCTTTAATTAACCGCTTAAGTATAATACTTGTAAGTTGGCTCTGATTCTTTAGAAGTAACAGTACATTTAATTGAGTATTTTGAGTCATTAACTGTTAACTGTAAGAAAACCATAGGTAATAGCCTGTATATGTATAATTAATGGAAAAAGTAGGCTAATTGTTTAATTGAGTACTCAGGTTGGAAGAAAAATAAGCAGATACAAGGCCCACCAGGAGACTCCTACTGTACCATATATTCTCAAAATGATACTCTCTTGCAGGAGACACCAGATCTGCACTGATTAGTTGATATTCAAAATGAATTAACTCGAGATAGTGGAGCTCGTTTGAACTATTATAAACAATAATTCCATCACCCCTCAAAAACAATAATACAAGTGTGTGGCCAGTCACTGGATCACAGAGCTTTGTTTATATTTTTATTTCTGAATGATTTTGAATTATCTTTAATTATCACAGGTTATTGGAAATGTCAAAATTAGTTCACAGTATTCCACTAGATACATTCCTTTAGAAGTATTAAGGTTATTATTGTTTCTCTCCTGCTTAGTTTCAGGTAACATTTGTTTCTAGATGCCTTTGTTATAATTAATAAACAAACTATAGAAACATAGGTTTAAATAGGTCTGTGTGTAAAGTGTGAGTTTGATTAGATTCAGAACTTTGTTTTGCTACAGTTTTCCTGTGCTTCAAGGTATCTTTGCATACTGCATCAAGGCTCATTTATTCATAAAAGATATAGAATATACCATATAATGAATGATCCAATAGGACATTAAGATAAAATAATTAAGGAACAAGTAAAGGTTTATTCTATGCTGAAAAGATAAGAAATATAAGAAAAAAAGGTGTTGGGAAGAAGGCTCTACAGCCGAAACGTTGTGTCTCTTTTCTTTTCAGCATGGAATAAACCTTTATTCGTTATTTTGTAGCCTACGCATGCTCACCCAGCTACCTGCTGTACTTAAAATAAATCAATATTTATTTATTATTATTGTTATTGTTATTAATCATGTTTAAAGGCAAAATTAACAGAGATCATACAGGTACATTTTTTATCAAATGGTAGTTTTACAGGGTTTATATGGTCTTTTTATTAATTAAAGTTATAAGAGAACAACTTTATACAAGGCATCTCTTTTTCAGAGAGGATTTGTGTTCCATTTGTTCGTAAGCCCTTTCACAGGATGAAACATAGAACAGCTCAGGATGATACAGGCAACCTTGAATTGAAATATTTGCTGAGTTTGCTATTTTTTGGAATTCTACTTTATGTATTAGTACAACAAAAGCACAAAACAAAATAAAGGCTACATTTTGGTTGAAAATATTCCTTTAAAAAAAAATCAATTCAATAAGTAATATGTAAAGAATGTTTAAAATATTTTTTTGAGGGAATGTATAAATCACAATTAATTAACTTTGAGCTCTAGGATATATAGTATGCTGATACCCAGGGTGAATTCACTGTTAACAGGGTGAACCAAACCCAAGTTAAAATATTTCTTCAACCGTGAAAGTTTAGATACATTATTCATGCCAATAAATTCTTAAGAGTTTTACTTTAAAATAAACAGATTTTCTGTTGTTCTGACATGTCAACAAACTCAATAGATTAAAAATGCAACAATTTTTAAAATGTAAGATCTTTCTTTTTGAGATGTGAAAACCTGATGTCATCAGTTTTATACTGAATGGAATAAAACTCAGACTGATTTGCTTGACTGGGCAATCTTCCTTTGCTGTTTCGTATATGTCCTTGATTGACTTCATATTTTAATACAGACAGATGGTGGTTAAAAAAACAACAACTCCCAAGATGTTAGAAAATGTACAAGATTTTAAATTCTTAAAACTAACACATTATAAAGATTTGAAGGGGCTGGGTAATTAATGATTCTGATCAGGACTGTTGTTGCATTACAGTAAAGGATTCCTAAGTCTCATACCTGTACTGTTCATGATTTGACTTTATAATAGTGTTTATGACCAAGAAAAGCATACAAAAATCTTAAAGACAAACATATATGCAATCAAATTGTTACAGTAGCTCCTTGATATCATCTATTTGGGAAAACCCCTAGTGGCCTTTTATTGAAAGTACCTTCTTATCTAAATACAGAGTATAATTTATTATGATAGACGACATTTGTGTTCTGTGGAATTGTGCAGGGTCTGAATAAAGCAAACACAGTGGGCAGCATTACGTTTCATGATATACTCAGCATGGTGATGTAGTAGAAACAATTAGACAGCTGTAAGCCCTGGAACAAAATACATACTGTTTGTATATTTTCTCAGGCACTGGACACCATTGGATTTCCAAAATTAGCATGAACTTCATCTTTTGTTCTGATTCTGATTCCAGATCTTTACTCTTAACTGGATTTCTTATAAGCATCTGCAGATGCAGACTGTATTTGACCCCTTGCGGATGGCATTTCATGAAGAGAGTTTTCTAGTTCACTGAATACGTTTCATTTCGGGGAGGTGGGGGCAGGGGTTTGTGAGCACATTTGTACACATGCTTGGGGAGCATCCAGAAATGGTTGAATTCCTATTTGTCCATTGTTCCAAATGTAAGGGTAATTTCTGCTTACATTAAGCAATCTTGCTGATAATGTCTCCACTCTGTGCATTTTAAAGGGGGATCAATAGAGCTGCCTCACTGCTGTTACAGTATGACTCTGGCACAGTGTTGGTGACCTCTGCGTCCCCTTTCCTGGCAGAGTTGGATCCTCGTGTATCTTTAAATTCTGCCTGCTAGGATCTGTGGTGTTAGTGAGGGAGCAGGTGAAGGCTTGCTGTACAGCTGCTGACACAGTTAAAGCCTTGCTGCACAAGTGTTTCCATTGCAGCTGTAGAAACTGGGATTCATTCTAAACGTATGGAGACAGCCATCTGTTGTATGTGACATTTTGGGGATAACTGGAAATTGGGGATGTCCTTGTCAAAAATAGGCATTGTGACATGTGAAGAAAAATCCTTGTATAATGCATACTGTATACTGTACAGGTACAGCAATCACTTCTCAACACCCTTTTATGGTAATAATAGAAAGTGGCAGGGGTTATACTCAGATTATAAAACCTTCCTTAGGATGACTGAATTCAGAGCACAAAAGGATGTACTTTGTGGGTATCTTCTTGGGTGTTGTGTGGAAAATTGCTTTTTTGTAACAAATTTAATCAAATTTCTAACCTTTGCTGAACAACACTGTGACTTCATGAATTTCCTACGAGCTGTTTGACCATTTTTTAGGATCACTGGATCCTTGTTGGTTGTGACATTATTTATGTGGAACTTTTGACTTTTAAGATCCGTATTGCCAGTGGGAGGACTGTGGAGGATTGGAGTGCTGCTACTGACACAGGGGCTTCCATCATACTGTAGCTGTTTGACCATATTTTAGAGGTCCTCAGCTAGAAACATACAGTACAGTACAGAGGGGTTCCTATGAGGGAGGCTGGCGTGAGGTGGTTATTTTTTTTTTTGGGGGGGAGGGAGGGGAATTAAAAAAAAGTTAAAAAACAGCAAATACGAGGGCTCTTTTCAATTCCAAAACATTTATTCATAACTTATCATGGAACTACTTACACCACCTAATTATGTTTTTGTTTAAGGATATTACAGAACATTACTATCTTAGTTTGGCTAAATATAATTTTCTCCTTGTGTACGTATTTTTTTACACTCTCTAGATGTCACTTGTCTTAACATTTTCTTTCCTATTATATCATAAAGTAAGAAAATGTGTATTCTTGTTTTGAAAAACATGATTTTCAAGGGCTGCAGTAGAGATACTGTGTTAAAGGATGCAAGGGAACTATGGTATCATCTGCCATAGTACTGTACTGCTGATCCAATCATCTTTAATCTACAAAAAACTTTAAAGGCAAATTGTATTTATCAGCAATACTACGTGTGTGACATCACACTCATTCATACAGTAATTACACTTCTTAAATGCACTGAAGTCACATACACAGATTTTTTTAAATTAAATATTGAGCTAGTGCTATGCTGTCAAAGGAATTGCTCACATGCTGATCTATCTTCACCCAGAGTCCTTGAATCTCTAACAATGATAATCCGTACCCTCTGCTGGAACTTGGTAAATTTGCTTTTAAGCTTCATTTACTGTACTCTCCACACGCAGTCCCCACAATATACATATTAAGTACTGTAAATAATCACAATAGAAAGCATGGGGAAGGATTAAGAAGAAAATAAATACATCCATTTTAAAGTTTAAGACAGCAAAAGAGCACTCCAAGGCAGGGTAAGCTGTGTGGCTCACAGACTTGGCAGTTTTATTATTTATATCTCAAATGATGAAACTCAGTAAAATGTCACACTTAAACTAAAAAAAAACTCTAATCCAATCAAGTTTTTTAGGTAAATTCCATCACCACCTAGCTACTTGACTGGTGTAGTCCTCTGTGGTGACCTCTTCCTCCCGCTGCCTTGAAAGGTATGCTTTCTGTTCCCGGAGCAGTCGGCGTTCCTCTCTCCTTTTCTGCCTCTCCTCCTGGTGCTCCCGCTGCCGGGTGAACTGGAAGCGCTGCAGGAAAAGGTCCTTGGCATACTCGTACAGCTGCATGTCCAGGAAGTTCAGCTCCTCTATGCGTCTCCGTGTGGCCTCACTGATATCGACGTTGGCGGCCCGGGTGCTGTTGATCTGCGTGAAGGGCGAGATGAACTGCAGGTTGAATGTCCTCTCGAAGAGGTACTGCGTCTTGCGCTGGTACTCCGTCAGCCCAAAGAAGGCCATGTTTTTGAGGTTGTTTTTGGCGCTACGCAGCAGAATGTCATTCCGCTCGCTCTCGTTCATGGACGAGAGGTTGTAGCACCCCACCAGGCTGAGGTCTGCCAGCATGCGAACCTGTCGGTTGTTGGCTAGGTTGTAGGCACAATCCATGAATTCCAGCAGCGTCACTCCAGACCAGTCATCCCCTATGTAGCAGGTGGGCAGCTCATCCTGTGTGGGGGACCTTCCATCACACATGTGCAGAGAAGTCTTCCACGTAGCCCCTCTCTGGACATGCTTCCATTCACTTAAGTATCGGGATACTGGGTCTCTCAGCATAGTGATGTAGTAGAAGTTCCTAAAAAAAATAAGTGGACAGCTGTAAGCCTTTAATATTAGACCTGAAACATTTGGATTTTTTTTATTTCTTTTACAGTTTACTAATAAACACTTCTTTTTTGCATTTCATAAAATAACCCTCCATTAGAGCAGGACCTGGAACATCTCTGACTGCTCCTGAACAGCATTAGGAAATGAACATGAAAAAATGTAACACAGTATATTCTGTTTTTTTAACACATTGTAGCATATTTGGAATTATACATACATAAATGCACCTGAAACACAGCAGGTTAAAGCTTGGAAGGAATTCAGACAAACCTGAATGCCAACTCTAAATGTCTTAATAGCCAATTTCCTGATGCACGAATAACTGTCACTGATATACATTATTTTTTATTCTTTTCTGTCCTGTCTAGTTGTTTATTCTACCTATATATTAATCATTTTCTCTTCTATCTGACTTCTGAAGCAGGTTACATTTTATCCATCCATTTGTTAAATACTCTATCAAGATGAGGCAGATAGGATTCCAGGTCCATTGCAGAGCACACACAGATACAAACACTGACAAACACACTCACAATCAGGGGTAATTTTCCTAGAATCCAATGAACGTATGTCTTTGGACTGTTGGAGGAAACCGGAGCACCCAGAGGAAACCCACTTGAAAATGTGGAAAACATAAAAACTCTACATAAATAGTACCCTAAGGTCTGGAACTGAAACCAGGGCCCCAGTGCTATGAGGCAGACTTGCAAACCACTGTGCCACTGTCACCTGGGTCCTGATATATATTTTTTTTAATTTTGGTGCTTCCTGGGGTTCTCTGACATTTCACAGAATATTTCACTTGTTTCCATTACAACTACTGTCCTACAAACAATTTCACCTCCTGAGGCTGGCAACTTTCAGGAGAAGTGTGAAAACAGTTTATTTCAGCAACATAATATGAAAAGTGTCATGGGCTCACTGTGGGAACTCCTTGGTCTGATCTTGATAAATATTTAATGCAAAAGTAATTCAAAAATATCAGGAGCATGAGGGAAAAAACATCACATGCAGGTGAATTTTTACACTCTTGAGGAAGTGTCTCTTTACATTTTGTATTTGTGATCCTGCAGCATACTGTACATTATCTTCACAAAGACAGAGACAAGGTTTCAACCCCATTTTCACAAGCAAACATTGGCTTCCAGAGAAAATAATTTATAAATAGAATGATGGTGGTCATTATTTTCTTCACCACATAAATCACTTTCAGTCAGATGCAAAGAGTAAAAGAGTGAGATACTGAAAACTAATCCATATATTTTTGGGATGTTAGGCATGACTGATTTTTCATTCTTTTACTTTTGAATGGCTATATAATGAAAGTCTGCTGCTTTGCAAAACTCTTAGACATCTTCTTTACAATTAGGAATTACTGTACTACAGTACAGTATGTATGTAATGAATATCAACAACAGTTATCATTTAAGCTCATCTTTTAACAATGTCAATCAGGTCATAATTGACTAAACTGGGCCAGTTTTAGAGCTTTGTCTGGGTCTGTTTGATGCTGCTGTTTTCTAGAGATCTAGAAGCTGCAGACATACCCCCAAGACAATGACTGAATTCCTCTAGTGTTCTCTACTATTACAACAACTTCAATAGTTACTGATACAGCTTAGTTTGAGTGAATAGAAATTCTATTAGCTTGTATTCGCTCAGCGTCCTACCAGCTAAAATGCTTATCATCAATTTCCCTTCGTGATCAATAAAGTCTTATCTATCTATCTTGAAACCATTTATTAACCAAGACATTTATCTTTAATTCAAAGAAATTAAAATAAAAACACATTGGTAAATGTACTGGATTTGCTACTCATGTATAATTAACTTTCAATGAAAACTAATTGGTTCATTTACTGGTATTCCTCATAATTAAGATCATTTGCTTATATCCACTAAGCTAAAAGGCTGATTTTCATATAATAAAACACATATTTCTCAAGAATAACTGTTATCTTAAAACAAAATGGCTAAACATTTCTGTAGGAGGCCATGATAGAGGTTACGCATAGTTAATATGATTTTTATAGACAGGAACACAAAACTAAATAATGAAAAGCACTCAGTGGGTGCTTGCTTAAAAATGAACTGTCATTGGTTTTCAGTCCATCAGGCTTTATTCTAACTATGACCTTAACAGTTTAATTAAAGTAATTATTTGAATAAGAAGTCAGGTTTCGTGTTTATAAGTGTTAATCAGCAACTAATTAAAAGTATCTCCAAAGCATGAGTGCCAAATTTAATCCCATGAAAGGAGTATTCTGTTATTTTTTCAAACCTGAGTAGTCAATTCAAGTAATTATTTTCTTTGTCACATATGGGATTTTTCTTAAGGTCTATGCTCATTACTCAAAATGAGCACTTCAGTAAAGTAAAGATTTTAGTAAAGATTTTAGTTCACTTATAAAATACAACAGTTAAAGCACCAATACAGTATATTCAAGAGCTGTGAACAAACAGTTCAAACTAAGTGAAGGGTTAAGTTAATGATTGTGTAATTGATGGTCTCAGCTAGAACAAAAACCAACAGGCTCACCAGCACCAGAACCACTGCCTAAAACCCTGGAATGTACTGTATCTGATTGTTCTTTTCTGGACAGATTCAAGAGAAGCAATACTGTATCTTTTCTATAATGAAACACCATAAATATTTTTCAACATAATGAACAGACAATTAATATTATTTTCTATATACGATATCTATATTTTGCACTGCATTTGTACACAACATGAAAGTGTTTGACAGTGTAGTGACAATCAGGAGTTACAATGTACTGTATACATCAGTAATTTACTCAAAGCCTCCACTCTCTGTTATCATAACTGACTTTTCTTAATATAGGATCAAGTAATAGGTTTATTCCATGCTGAAAAAAAGAAGAGAGAAAAAACACAACGTTTCGGCCATGGAGCCTTCTTCAGGTGTAGCTTAGTTTGAGTGAGATAAAACCATCTGTATCAGCAATCTTTTTATTAAGATTGAGTAGAATCTTTAAAAATGTCAACTCAAGGAAAACTGTGCATGACCAGTCAATACAAAAATGTTATACTAGCTATTCCAGCACATGTACTGTGCATACTGTATTTAACTTGCCCATTGCCAGGTGCCTCTCATCATTGACATAATTTGACAGCTTCAGTATTATAATCCCTTGTAGGCGGTCAAGAATGTTTCATAAGTAACAATGGATTTCTGAAAAACTCTGAAGAATTCATCAAGAACTGTAATTTACATTTAGAATTCAGGAAATACATGATGATAAAATTAGAATGACAACCACATTATGCCCTTCCAAAGAAGCAAATGATGAAACCCATAAACTCTTGCATATTTTAAAGAGTTCTAAATTAATCTAGCCAATCAATTACTGCTCCCATCCAGGAGTAAAATCACTGTATGCCACAATATACCTTAATGCTAATTAACTTTCCGCTAAAGTGCAAATTCCCCAATGGCAGCATTTATGTATATTTATAATGTACACTATGCGACTCCTTCTTAAC
This sequence comes from Lepisosteus oculatus, assembly GCF_040954835.1. Classification (NCBI taxonomy): domain Eukaryota; kingdom Metazoa; phylum Chordata; class Actinopteri; order Semionotiformes; family Lepisosteidae; genus Lepisosteus; species Lepisosteus oculatus. Next base: position 6,815,537 of record NC_090710.1, read on the forward strand.
ATATTACCCCCGTTTAAGAAGAGCTTGTTCTCAAAAGCACAGTAACAATCTTTAATCCTCAGAATTTATACATAAGCAAAGTAGAATAGTTCTGCACTCAGTACATCAAAAGGGAGCTGGACATTGAGCTCGGCTCCAATGTGACCTATAAGATACTCCTCAATATGCTGCCCTCTGGTTAGCTGCACTCCAATGAATCACATTAAAGCAGGGAAAACTGCTAAGCAAAGACTTGATTATACATTAGTAACAAGGTGAAATGAGTGATACAAATGATAATAAAACAAACATTATTTAATTAATCAAATTTTAAATCAGGTATTAATATTTGATTAAATCATTTTTATTTCAGGAAAAATGAACATTGGAGATCCATTACTGTTTTCATGAACATTTTGCGATTCAAAGGTGTCCATGAAATACATTAGGTAGAATTTATAATGACCACTGTGGCTCACTCTGAGAAGGAGTACTCTAAGGGGATCTGAAAATCAATGGGACTAAGCAAAACAGGCACACAAATGTAGTTGTAAGGCACAATAAAACAGTGCAATGTTCTTTATTTAAAGTGCAAGGAAAACAAACCATCTAATTGGTCAGGTGACTGAGGATTGCAAGTGATTTCACAAAGCTTTCTGGGGAAGGAGCTTCAACAAACATATGCCATCTTGTCTCCACCTATTGCAGTCTTACACCATTTAAAAACTGTTAGGTCCTTTTGAAACCTTCATAGGCTTTGTTTTTAGATAACACTAATCATTGCTACAGTACTGTACATGTGTGTACGACAAGGATCACTCAAAAGTGCAATATCTCGGTTCCAGCTTTGATTGGTCAATGGATAAAGTAAGTCTTCTCAATGAAAGGACATGGTTAGAATTCTTGCTTTCATTTTTATGTAATGACAAAAAGGAAACTAAAAACAGAAAAAAAACAAAAATTCCCCATAGAGGAATACACCCTACCAATAAGTCAGGAAACGTCCTTCCTTAATACCTTCTCAATCCTTTGCATCCAGTAGGTAGAGGTGCTTTTCCACCTTGCAGTCTTTTTTCTCAGGTACAGTATGTAGCTTACTGACAAAAGGTACAATTACAAGCACACTGCTCTAATTGTAAACTTGTGCTTCCCAGACCTTTTGCATTCTCTCTTCTCTTCTGTATTCTTTACGTTTTTGCAGTAAACACTTTTCCAACCAAAAGTCCAGTAATACTTTGCATTTGTATAAAGCCGAACGTAAAAATTCTATAAACGAATTAAATGATAAATTAATGAAATTATAACTCCATTTTTTTAAACGTTAGGTATTCTTAATGAAATGTAGTGCTTGAGCCTGTACTGTGAAATGCATTCTTCACTATTTTTACAGAGCAGCACAAAAGGCACGCTAAAATTTACCTTCACTAAATAGTTACTAGATATACTGTAAGTAATTTACCTTTTGAATGTTAAATAACCAGAATTCCTCCTACAGTTAATACTGTACATCCATGCCACCAATACAAAAGACATTGGCTTCAATCTTCAGGTGATAACATGAAAAAGGTTCAACAGCTGAAACATTGCGGGGTTTTTTTTATTTTCAGTGTGTAATTAATCTCTGCTTCTTCATTTGCAGCTCTCATGTTTGACGCAGCACCCTGTTCTAGACCCTTTACAGTACTGTAAGTGCATTTTTTATGTGATTTTGGTAAACACCATCTCAAAACCCGATAGGACATTAAACTGGAAATAAAGAAATGAACCGTTCTAAAAAACGACACGTTCAGCCAGCCACTAGGCCATTGTCTGCATTTTCATCAATCCTCAAATATATTCCTTTAATTGCAAAAGCTCCAAAATTCATTCAGCCTAAGAACCCAGATGAACTTGGAGTGTGCCGCTTCATTTAATTGAAAATTGGAATGAGCGTCAGAGCTTAAAGATTGATTAAACCTTATGGTTCGATTTATTAAATGACACCCTCTCCATCTGAAAAATTAAAATTGCATTGCCTGTGTAAGGGACATATTAAGGAATTTCTGACTTTTCAGGGTAAGTAATAAATCTCTTACTTGCATTTATAATTTACAACTGTCATAAACTGGCAGAATCTGCAAAAAGTGACTAAAATGATACACTGATTCAGGAGCACACAGATCTCTATAATGAAATATTAGTTTGGTGTGGACAAATGGGTTTTCCTCATATATTTAACCCAGTTCAATACAACATATCACCTGTAACTCTCTATTCTAAACTCTTTTGAAGATCATTACATGTAAAGTAAAGATATTTGAAAAACCTCTTTAATCAGTCTGCGCACAGCAGCAGGTGATTGATCTAATCAAATAATTCTTTATTAATTCATTATATCATAACCCCTGTTGCACACATATTGATATCCCCAAGAAAATGAGGTGATTAGTATTATAACTGCTATTAATAATTATTTTATTTCATATGGTGTCTTTTGTGTCAGGACATCTCAAAATACTGCACCGACTCTCTCGTTAATAAGAATTTGTAATTAATCATCTGTATGTACATCATTGTAAGACAAACTTATAGAAGCATAAGTGAAATGTCAGGTTTAATTTTTCGCAGTTCAACAAAATTTCTTCTTGCTGACAGAAAATTATCTTTTTCAAAAGACTGGGGAAAGCTATCCCTGATGTTTCCTAATTTTCATTAATTTCTTTGCGCATCCTTTGTTCTATCTTTTCTTCTCTTATCTGTTGTGCTGTATAATCTTTCGGTATAATTTACATTTGCAGCAAGGCTTACAGTTTAGAAATCAATCAAATAAGATCTGACCAAGGAAACATACCTTTTCAAGGAAATATAACAATGCAATACGAATCTATATAACAATTTTGGAATTGTGTGTCTTTTATACTGTAATCTTTCTGTGTAGGAGTCCTACTGTAAATTGCTTTTGAACACACACCATTACCAGTACAGTAATGGAACATTAAATGAAAGGATGTCTCCTTGACCTCAAAATGGGTATAATGGAATTGTATATCATAGAGACAGAAAACTCTAAATTCTGAATGTACTGTAGCTGTAAACGTAAATCAATCAACAAACAATTTGACTTTACCGGAGTATAAATATATCTGTCCTTGATTACAAAATGGCCATTATTGTCCAACAGTCTGTGTAAAAAGACTCATGTCTTGCTAAATTAAACAGATGTGTCAGTCATTAACCATACTGTATTTGTAACATCTCTTGAACAAAATACATGTTCAATCTTTGAATGCTTTCATGGCCCATGCTTTGTTTTGAAACACCGTGTTATTGAACAGAATTTTTAGGTGAAGGTCAAATTCTAATCTCACTTACACTTCTCTGCAAATAAAATAATCCTGGCTGAACATGGTTCTACACACATCTTTTCTAGTACTCTGCATTTTGCTTTGCATTGCTGGGACCTTATGGGACCTTTCATTATGTTCATCAAGTTGTTTTCTTACCACTTTATCCCTCCACTGCAAACAAGTAGCTCTGTGCCCACCATTCTGTCTTTATTTTTTCCTTTTAGGTCTCCTGATGTCAAGAAGCCTTTCATAAATTCCAAGCAACTGTGACAGCTGTCCCTATGGCAGTTCCCCACCCCCCACTTCCCTCTCCTCTTCCTGCTCTTGCCCGCTATGTTTTCCTTTCTTCCCCCTTCTCTCTCCATTTCTCATTGAACGTCCTATACTGTGTCTAAAGTCCCACTCTTTATCTGTTGTTTTGTCTCTCCCTTTCTCCCCAGTCCTTTTTTTCTCTGTCCACTGCAGGAGTTCCCAATCGCTGACTCCAGCACCGCCCTCCAGGAGCGAGCACACAGCATCATCTGCACTGGAGCTGGACTTCCTCATTTATCCCCACACTGTTCCTAGCCCTTGGCCCTAAGTAGCTACAGCAATCAGTTCCCCCCTCCTCTCATTTACCTTTTTTTGGTTATCCTCCAACTGGTCGGTGTCGGCCCCCTTTCCCTTCCCAGTTCTTCCAGCCACATACAGTACATACCTGATTCCTTCTGTTTCTGGAGTTCAGCTTGGAATACATTCTTACCCAATATATCTAACGAACAATCGGCACATCTTTTCCACTCTCCATGTCAGGCTATTTTTCTGGGCCACCACAGCATTTTCTGTCTCATTTGCCAGTGCTGCTCCCTGCTATCTACAGTTCTCTTCCTGATTTTGTGTTTCTGAAAATACTCTTCTGCTGCACACCACTGAGTTCCAGTCTCCCATAAACTGCACATATTTAATCAGCATCTACAGTAAGAAACCTTCAAAGTTCAAACTCTTAATAGTTTCAGCAGCATAGGCTTATTGTAGCACAGTGCTACAAAATAACTTTACCATAATTTTATACAATCATTCTAACACTGAAGTATTGTATAACACGTGAGCTTTCTGGGACTTTCAGGGTAAGCAGAGGAAAGTTTTTCAAAAACTTAAATTTATAGGGTAAGCAAAACTGATTTTTTCAGTCACTCAATACAATAAGTATGAGAATTATGCATTAAGGGTGTGAAAAAATGGAAAGAATTGGCAAATAAAGGTTGTTCAATTTAAAAGTAGGAAATCTGAAACCCAAAGAAAAGTAATTACTGAGAACAGGTGAACAGAAACGTGGCAGTTTCATATGACATGTTGGTATTTATAACTGGGATAATGGCACTTGAGAGATGCTGTTTGCTGTTTTTGTGCCTGGGAAACGCTGCCGTCTTGAGGATGGATGGACCATAGGGTGATGAAGTGGATCTAAATAATTGTTTTAAGCACCTGTCAACCCTTTAAGTATAGACTAAGTGCTTCAGCTTATATTACTAACGAATATCACAAATAAAGGGCGGTTAAAGATTTTCAAGAGCCCCAGGTTGCAACTCTGCTCATTTACTGCTTCAGCAAGCAGTGCTCCCTGTGACTCAAAGATTAAAGAGCTAAAAAACAATAAGCAGTGAATAAGTCAATGAAAAATAAACAATTGGGTAATCAGGTGTTACTCTTTAATAGCAACATTGTTGGTTTTTACCATTAAAGATGCCTCTCCACGGTTTGATTATCTGAGGAGCTCTGTAGTCATAAGCAGGAGTTACTGAATACTAAAAAAGAACATTAACAGCAAAACATGCTACCAACTGTTAATATAGGGCACAATTGCATATGAAGAGATCAGAATTAATCAATGGATGGACTTTGAGAAAAAGGAAGTGTCACAGCAATCACTGATTTCTTCAAAATGCATTTGACAACCATTCTAAGCACCATTTCTGAATTTTAGAGTAACAGATTTTGTTCCTTCTGTAAAATAAATGTTTTCTAGGGTGGTGATATGGAGAAATGGTTAAGGATCTGGATGCTTTGAGTAGTGGCTGGTGGATTCTTGTCCAAATCTTCCCCTGTACCCTTGAGCAGAGTACTTTATGTAACCTGCTCTGCAAAGCTGCTATAAATGAATACCAGAATTTGTATATGAAAAGGGAATGAGATGTCAAAATGTAAAGTTTTGCCAAATTAATGATAACGTTTCTTTATCGCCTGACGGAACAAAACATCAAAGTGTGAAATTTAGAATTGTTTGCTTTAAAAGTGTTACAAGTTTTCCAGTTCCTTTAACTGTTCACCATATTACATAGAGCACTCTTGGTCACATAACTAAAAGCAGAAGGTAAAGCTTTCAAAAAGCCATAAAAGTATTCAGTCAAAGGATACAGGTTTGTTCTAAGATGGTAAAGATATCACCAAAAGGCATGTTTATGAATCGCAGGTACAGTCATGAGCAAATGTTTGCACTTCCTCTGCAGTGTTGTAAAAATCTTTACACTTTTCAAAAAATTAAATGATGGTTTACTGTAACTGAGCAGTTTTTCCATTCCTTTACATTTTATCATAGACTCTTCACTGGAGTTTAAACAGACACTGTAACATAATGTTCCGACTAGGTCCCACTTCTACCTTATCAAAATCTCATGGGGTTTACGAAATCACTGGCTGGCAGCAGAAACTCTGGATAATTAATGGGTAGCTTTGTTGCTAGGATATTGAAGTTCCACAGAGGGATCTTAATGTCTTGCTGTTTTTCAGTGTAAATCTCTGAATGAAAAATGACTATACAGGGGTAAGTGTCCAGCATGTTATAAACATACTCTTTCACTCTGTGAAATTGCGCTGCCTAGACTGTAAGTGGTGATTAGCACCCTGCTGGCTACAGCTGTAGTCAAGCTCTTTTCCTTGAGTAGGCGGATATATAGACACTACTTCATTAGCCTATCTTTAGGACATAAACACATGCTGTAAGTGTTACAAATACATTCAAACATCTAAAGGTCAGGCATGAGTACTTTTGGTGTCAGAACATATTACTTTCAAAGCTTTTAGGGAAATGCATCAGAGCACTGCTTTTTCAAGATGCTTTCAAGCTCACAACCCTTTTTCCAAGCATAAGAGATACTTTGGCAAATATATTTTGTGACATACAGTAGCAGAAAGTAACCAATTCCAAAATAACTGTTTTTGGATGATTATTATATCTTAAGATGATATTGCAACAGGAATTGGCTTTTCTAAAACATAAAAACTTTAATCATGTCTATCCAACCATCCATTGTCTATCTGCTCTATCCAATACAGGAACACGGGTGAGCTGGAACCTATCCCGGCAAGAAACGGGCGCAAGGTAGGATACACCCTGGATGTGATGCCAGTCCATCACAGGGCACACACACACACAGACAAAAATTCAGATACGCACACTCACACTAGGGGCAGTTTTCACAGAAACCAATTAGCCTACCAGTATTTAAAATTAGCCTACCAGCACTTTGGACATGGGGAGGGTGGGCTAAAAACTTCATGCTGATTACACCCCAGACAGTGCTGTGAGACAATTCTAACCACTGTGCCACTGTGTCACCCTAAACTTGAACAATTAACTGAAAATAAAAATCAGTTACTGTTGTTTTTAGAAGCGTAAACTAGTAGTATGGCACTTGCCACTGCTTCCTCAAACATTTTAGGTCCTGGGCTGATTCAAATTCTAGGCATCTTCTGTGTGGAGTTTACACGTTCTTCATAAGTCTGCATGAGTTTTCTCTGGGTGCTCCAGTTTCCTCCCATCTCCCAAAGACATGGTGTTTCTAAAATGTCCTGTTTGTGTCAAGAAATAAAGTGACATCCTCCCCAGGGTGCAGCCTTGATTTGTGTCTTACTGTATGCTCTTGCTGTGAAGCTTATCAGGATTAAGAAGCTTTCTTGTAACTAATGTACAGTATGTCTTTCGGAATACTCTAGATTGTACTTGAGAGGGGAATCTCATAATCAGAAATCAAAGCTTTATGATTCGAACTCTTAGTGTACTTAATAAGGTGCCTACTGTAACATGTTGGGTGGTAATTTAAAACAAAATATAAAAAAGTATTTAACTCAAACTCCAGCAGAATGTTGCTTTATCACAGATTGATAATGACTGTAAGACCATATTGCCTCACTGTAGGTTGCAGAAATCTAATTCCAGGACCAGCAGCAAAACTCATTTGGAGTCTGGTTTGAAAACTGTGTTCATAATTAAATTTAGGTAGATTATCTAAAAGCAACAACAGTACAGCATAGTTACTGTAGCAAAAACAGGGATTCAACATGATTTATTGTGTTTAAATTAATACTGGATGTTTTAATGAATATGCTACCATTCCAAAATACATTCTTATAACCTTAATGTAAATCTTTCCAGAACCTAATATTCTTTGATTATATAAACCCTAGTCTGTTTAAAAATATCATGGACATTTTAAAAATTGATTATACCAACCCTTTTCAACAAAGGGTGAAATGTATACATATTTACACATTTGAAGCTGATTCCCTGGCTTGTTTCAAAATATGGCTGGATGAGATCCTGGGATAAAAGAGCTACAAGAAACCAAACAAGACAGGTGGGCTGAATAGTGTCCTCTCACTTTCACATTTCTTAGGTTCTCATCTTCTTAAAGATGAGGGCTATTTCACATTTTAATTCACTTTGAAGGTTGTGCTGGGAAATCATTGTGAAGATATCATCTCATCTTAAAATCATTAAGAATTTATGAAAAATTACTATGAGAAAAAAAACCACTTCAAAATCTATAGCGTAGTTAGAGACATAACTCTTATGAAGCAAAGTTCTTTAGAAATTGTCTGTCTATTAAATATTTTGGTAGTGCCTTAGGGAGAATATTCTTCTTATAAGAATATGTCAAAGCCAACTGTTCCTATTTTGCCTGAGCATGACCTTATTCATAAATTATTGCACAATTATAAAACATCAGAACAGGTGCTATAATTTCTGTGATTATACAGCACGCTCGAGATTGTAGTGTGTATGAGAAGTAATTAATTTCCTTGTCTTATACCACAACCTCAGTGACTCTCTCTAAACACTATTGGAAAGACAGGTAAATAGAAGAAAATAGTACTGTAGATTTCAAGGACAAGAAAGAATGTTGCATGACAGCACAAAGGAAGAAGAAATATTGTATTGACCTGCAGAATCCCTGTTTTGCCAGGGAAGGAATTCACGTGAAGAAGCAACAAAGAGCAATTTATCTAAACTGACATGAGTAGAACAACTAGCTGTGTTCTAATTGTTAGTAATTAACCTAAATGGCAGAACTCACTGGCTACAAAAGTAGGATCAGTCCCATTTCTACTTAATTGCACACGCACTGAAGGAAAACGGTAGATTTAATCCATGAAATGAATTATAAAGGTTATAGACTTGTCCACATCTAACTCAACTATATTACAAGTCCTGGATCTTCCTGAGGTCCTAACATAATATATGAAAAAGGACTGATACAGAGGATAGGTGAATCATCAAAAATAAGTTGCACTGCAAAAAAATAATTATTGTTCCTTATCCAGCAAGCAGTAACAGTGCTTATGAATATATAGTTCTGCCTCTGACATTGCATACAAAATGTTATATAAAAAAATGTTAAACAAAATGTTGAATAAAGAAAGCAAATGAAAATATAATCTAGTTAGAAAAATCTAAGTATAAAAAAATCTGAAAACGGAAGTTCAGGAGGATGTTCAGGTTATAATGTCATGCACTTTCTCTCTCCTACGTACCTCTCTCGCATCCCACCTATCTATTGTACACCTATTCAACAGTTTCCTGGCTCTTTCCTCACAATAGTGAGGGGGGTTAATGCAGCCTTATCCCTGTCCCTAGGTTGCCATTGCCATCAGCTAGACGAGTCACATCAATTACTCTCTCCACATCTGGCCCCTCTATTGCATCCATTAAAATCTATCCTAATTACTAATTCTGTATTTGTCATGGATGTTCAAAAGATCTTCTGCAAGAATTTATATCCATAAACATAGCACGTATCTGAAGACAGGGTGTGCTGAAGAAGAGATGGGCTTTCTCCACCACCGAAAATCTTTCTATGGCAATAACGATGGGGATTATACCTGAATGACATGGGCACCAGGCGTCAGCATTTAGGATCTACAATGTACAGAGAAATTAAAGTAAAATAGAAAGGATGAGGATCCAAACAAAATCTGTAAGGAACGGGGAATAGAGTTAAAAAAAGAACCCAAGGGAAAAACAAAATTTCAACAGACCATCAAAAAAGAGCTTATGCCTAAATGCCAGGAACAAAATGTGAGAGATTGATTCTACTGCATTAGCATGCTGTTATGATGTAACTGGAATCACAGGGATGTGGCTAATGTAGAATGATGCAGAAGAATTCAACATTATTGGACACCCAGAGGTCCAGAGAGACAAGAAATATGGAAGAGGTGACGGTATAGCACAAAGCATTACAAAGAGCTGTCGCGCACAAGAATGTTACCTAGACAAATCAAGGGTCTCAAGGCTTTCAACCACATGAATTCAGATATCATTTTTCATACAGTACGTTCTTCTATAATGAAACCAGGAATACATTTGTAAAACAAGAAGTGGCTGTAATGGAAGATGTGAACAATTCTAACAGTTTGTAAAATAAAACATCAGGAGCTGAAACTGAAATAGTAGACATGAATAACAATTGCTTTCTTACTCAATATTGATCTAGTTTTTTCAAACAATAAAGATAGAGTAAGTCAAGCATAGGTGAGAAAACCATTAGGGAACTGTGATCATAACATGGTTCATTTTTAAGTTTATTTGAGCAGGTGGAGTCCAAAACTAATACAGTATGTATTGTTTCAGGAATGCAGCTTATGAAGGAATGAGACAGAATTGTAACCCAAAAAGTTTAATAAGAAACATTAAACATTTAATAAGAAAAATATTAAGAAAGATTTCTATAAAATATTTAAAAGAACCAGAATCCAATTAAAGAAGATGAGTACTCTTATTGTAAGTGATAATTGTTAATTGTAAGTACAGGCAGATAAGGATATTAGAAAGTCCAAGAGAGACATAAAAGCATATTGAAATAATGGATACATTATTTTTTCAGTATTATAAAAGAAAAAAAAATAAACTATGAAGTAACAAGTCTCAAAAATAATAGGAAATCTTTAGACATTGAAAGGGAAATGTCAATTTTTTATTCTTCTATTTGGTAAGTGACTGAGGATAAGCAAGCCAAAATTCTATATCACATAATATTAGCACAGAATAGAATGAAACAGGATGTAAAACAAACAGGTTTCCAGGGCCTCATGGTATTCCACCGATTGTACTTAATAAGTGATTATTTTAAGTTATTAAAATAAGTGATGTTATTCATCGGCCATTAAAGAACTCTTCCAATAGTCTCTCAAGACAGGGGTAGTACCAGTGGTGTAGAAATTTGCTAACATACAGTAGTACTCATTCAGAAAAATATTTTAGACCAATTAGCTGTCTATTAAACAAAGTGGCAAGGGAAAAAACAGAGCTAAACTGTTTTTGAGAATCCTCTAGTTAGCAGTAGGATTGAGGGCAGCCAAAAATCAACACTTGGCAAACCACTTCCAGATGACACTTCATGAGGACAACTGCAGAGAGCAAAATGGACCAGCAGAAACATAAAGTATAAAATCAATAAGATTGAAGAAGTTATCTATTGAAAAGATTTAAATGGTAAATGCTGGCAAATAATTGTCATCTTCTAAACAATATGTGTAAGGTGAACAGAATGAAAGGATATACAGTATACTGTAATTAAAAGTACAACATTTTTATCACGGACTATTATATTAAAAATTTGTAACCAGCTAGCTAGGCCTACAGTAATTTTAAATGCTGTACACACTTTTGGTCAGCACAAAAATGCAGTATATTATTGGTCTGGAATCAGTGCAGAGAAGAGTGGATATATACATCCGCTCTTCCTTTGGAAATTCAAAGGAATGTCAAAAAATCAAAAAGATAACATGAATATTAAGGATCAATAACTAATTTCAGCTCATTTGTCTTTTTTAAAAATGTGCAGAGAAAAAAAAATGCACAGAAGATAAACTATAATATTGAGTAATCATGGATACTTTGCTGCAGTGTGTCCTATTGAATTACAAGCGCATAAAAGAGTAGATGTGACCTGGCAAGAGCCTTTAACCTTCTTGTGGAGACTGTACTTCTGTCTGCTCATGCCCTTTTCTTCCCTTAAAGTTTGATTTCCATTGCTGAAAGGAAATTTCAAAACGTCACCCTTAAGCTTACTAACCTTTCAGTTAAAGGTTGCCTGCTTAACAGAACTATTGATTGTATCACACATGCATATTTCTGTGACATTTCTACTTACAGTATGTTAGGTACAGAAAACATTTCTTTTTTTTAAAAAAAGGTGTTTATCGGATCATTTAAATCTCTTTTTTTAAATGTACAGTAATTGTCAATTGTCAAGTGCTCTGGGCTCTGTCAGTTTTGTCTCTAAGACTCTCAGGTCTACAGTCCTATGATCCCTAGCTTGTGTTTCATTTTGATTCCTGACCTCGCTTTGTCTTGACTTCCTGGGTCACTCCTGAGCTTATTATGGTCTTCTGTGGACTTGGCTTGGCCCCTGCTTTATATGTGGATTTTCCCTGAGGTTTACTACAGTGTCTTTCTGGATCTGACCCTCACTTCACCCTGACCACATCTTTTGCATCCTTGTGCTTTGTACTTTCTGCATTACGAAGTTGGCTTTGCCCTTGACCTCTGCTCTGAACTGCTTGCCTAATTCTCTTGCCTTCATGTCTGTGTGTGGCGGTGTGTTTACTGCCTACACTGTACTCCTGGTTTCTCTAGCCAGCTGGTTCCCCACCTGCACAAGGCTTCACCTTACGAGTTCCTTAAGCAGTGGTGTATTACAACATGACTGCAAGAGGTGAAGTCTCTGACTTTGAAAGAAGGATGATAGCCGAAGAGCATTTCACAGGAGCTTCAGTGACCATGACAGCTCAACTTGCTGATGTTTCACAAACACGTTTGTGTGAGGTGTTGTCAGCATGGAACTCTGAGAAGCAAATGGCTACAGTGGGCAGACAAATGTACAGTGCATGCACAGTCTGTCATAAAGTCAATACAAATATGCACAATATGATATACATAAGAAATTTGTGGTACAGTTACCAAAGATTGATGAGATTTTAATAATTATCTGTAGTAAGGTTTTGAAACTGGTCATGTCAATACAGTAGAGCATGAAGAGCATGAATTATTAGTGAAAGAAAAAAATCATAGGTCATTTTCACCCATTTTAGATTGGCTCTGGGCCAAATCAGGGACATCTTTTCTCAAGAATGAACACTCCCAAAATGAAAAATGGCCCTGGTCAGATCTCAGCTTAGGTCTGCTTCTTAATGTGGCCAAGTTATAGCAACTGTAGGACCAGGGTTGATCTGCTACTGTAAATGAATAGGAGATGAACATGTCAAAACCAGGAGAAGAGTCCCAGATAAATGCTAGGAATACTCGATGACCTTTAATCCTCTTTCCCCATATAGCACTCAGCTGGTGTGGACCTGGCACACAAAAAGGAAATGAGCACCAGCTGAACAGACACACCTGTGCAGAACCAATCAGCACAGGGATAAAGGATACACTAACAAAGGCTGATTTGTGATTTGCTGTATAACAAGGGCTAAGACAAAACCAGAAATCAGGAGCTTAAAGAAATAATTTCAACCTTTGTTTAGGCATGAAGCTGGACCTGAACTTACTAACTTCATTTGTAGGAAAGGCCTCTAATTTGCTTGTTTTGATTTATGTACAGTATGCTGCAAAACCATCTCTCTGCCCAGCCTGGTGTAAGAAAAATAACAAAGTTAGCTAAAACTCTAAAGACAGAACTAGGCTCTCTTTTTGGTTTTGGTTTGTGTGCCTTCCCAGATATTGTTAAAGACCCCAGTGTATTTCTTCACTTACTTTGATCTTTGTGCACACTCTTCCTTCAAGGGCATATTCACACCTGGCTCCTTTGAGCTCTGTTTTCCCAAATTGAGTTCAGTTCATTTCATGTGGGAGCACAAAGCAAATTTTACAAAAGAATTTAGCCCCCTTAATAGTTATTTTAATTGAACTGAAGTGGGACTTTTCAGTGATAGTGTGTCCTTGTGCCTTCTTATAAACATGGAAAATCCGATTGAGATGAGAGATGGTACAGTATATAACTTTACATTTGTTTTCATTTTTTATTATCAATAACTGTACATTTTTGTTTGATTTTCATTGTATTGTATTGCATTTTGTACAATAGTTCTATAGGGGTTCTGTGAATTTACTGGGGCAATTTATAAATTGTAGCAGTAATAATGAGGTGATTCGTTATGACTATTAGAAAAGCATTTGATCAGCGACACACACACACAGATTCAATATACGCGATACATTTATTAATACATAAAATGTGCATTTAAAACATACAACAGTCTGCCTGGATACAAACGGCAGATCTTACTCTGAGGGTTATCAAAATACAAGGTACTGTATATAATCACGAAGAGATACAAAACACAAAGAGATACAAACAAAAATATGCTTCAGTGTACCGTTCGGCTATAATATTGTTAATCAGTCTACATCAGCTACTCAAAAGTACATACATTACTCATATAAATTGAATTGGTATCAACTTGTGTTGAGGTAACAATTGAATTCTCGAGATGCAATGTAGAACATTGGGTTTATTTATCCATTTTTTCCTGGCACGAACACCAAAGACCAGCAAACGGCTGCATCCAATCGCTGCAGCATTAAATAGGTGTAGTCCCAGCTTCCTCTGGCTCCTGGCCAACCAGTTGTGATGCAGCTTGGAGTCAGACGAATTAGGAAGAGAGATTTCTGTTGTGGCAACGCGACCAACAGTGTCTCTCTCAGGGACATACTAGTAGTCCGACTGACTAGTAGAAAGTCTCTATGCAGAGGGTGTCCGCGGGTCCAATCAAGTCACTCTTTAGGGGGAAGAAACTTGGTTTGCTTTTGGTGTAGCGCTGCTGCTGAATAGAAACGTATTCAGATTGTCGATAAGAGTCCTAACGTATACTGAACTGAACGGTGATCAAGCGAAGCGTCCACGTAGGCATTGGCTAGTGATTCATGTATGGGCATTCCCCGGGCCGACATTTTGCTGAAACAAGGTTCCAGTCCCTATAAAGACAACACTGGCTGTCGCATAATTGTCTCTGAGGGTGTAAAAATTGGCTGGAGAAGCAAAGTTTCTGAGCTGTGCAGTATCCAGAATCAAAACCAGACAGGTGATGATTGGTCGAAAGTTTAGTGGGCATTTCAGACCCATGTGGGGTTACCACGCCCTGCAGGTTCCAAATTGGTTGGTCAAGGTGAGAGATGAGTAACAATGACCTCTGACATCTAGGACCGCAATCCACATGTTCCCAAGAATCTCATTGACAGATAGGCGCCAGGAATGGCCATTGATCATGATAGCCATTTACAGTACTACTTGTGCTGATACCCCTTACTTATTCAGAAACAGTTTGACATGAGCACAAGTTCAGGCAGTCACAGAAGGATACAGTATTACTTGGGAGCTTGTAAACTGTCCTTTCTTCTACTTCTACCGAAGCCTTCATTATCCATTAAAAACAGGACTTACCTTGTCATAAACAGGAAATATTATGCAGGTGAAAGAAGGACAACCTTGTATTACAGTATTTCTGACATCAGTCTCAAATAATAACCTGGTATCAGAAAGAACAACAATATTTTGTATCTGAGTGACTGATCTACTCTCCAAACCATCAAGAAATGTTAGAGGCATCCACTTTACACAGTTTATGTGGTGGCCACAGAAACATCAATTCTGTCTTTTCAATAGTGAGCTACATACAGTATTAATTCAAGTTTTAATCATTAATAAGCAGTCTGAAGTGACACTTAGGTCGGTGCCTGCGTTACTGAGTGAATTAAGGACTGAGTCACTGACTGTCATGACGATGGATGTTAAAAACATGATGACTGGTTATCTAATCAAGTGGTGACAAGTATATTCTGAAAAGAAGAGGGCCCAGAAAGTAGCCCTGGGGAACAATGTCACTAAATAATTCCTGTATGTCTCTATGGACTTACTGTAATACTCAAGTATATATCATATATCAGTTTATATCAGGGGATGTATCAGAGGATATATCAGTTTCAACAACATGGTTGAGCGGTTTGTTCTATTCTCAGATGGCTTTTTTTGGAAAGAAGTACCAGATTTTCCATTTTAAATGTTAAATGTTGTGACTAACTAATGATCTGTTTGTAAAACGTAACATACTAAGAGTGAAGGTTTTATGTCACATCTTACCACCAGATCATTATTTGTCACAAACTTTAGTGGAAGTATAACCAGTTTTAAGCATTCACTTCAAAATGACACATTCAATGAGCAGTATTTCCAGTCCACATAAAACATTACACTCATATTATTTAGCCTTTGAAGTATTCATTACATTTTAACTCAGGTTCTTTTTTAAGAAACAAAAAAGAATCTACATTAAATAGAACATCTTATTATGAGAAGAAAATCTGAAAATATTCAGAATCCCCTTGCTGGCTGACATGAACTTTTCTAAATTTTCTGACGTTTTTCTTTGAGCTGGCCAACTGTGAAATTGCTGCCGAATTGAAAATGTTTGCAAATCCATTCTCTCCACACAGTCTGGCAAGTTGTTAAACATGTCATTACACATTCATTTCAGTTTTTGCCACGTGTCATTAATAATTAATTCTGTTGGATTTGTAATCATGTTTTATAAAATTTGTACCCTAAAACCAACTTTTTGTTTCATGAAGTAGTCAATTAAAGTTTCTAGTTTTAAGGTAGAGTAGGACCTAATAAATATATGGTACCAAATGAACAAAAACACCAGCAAATGTAACCAATACTAATTATGAGGATTGCTTTATTCCCTGAAGATGATTAAGTCTTCAAGAATTTGACCAAAGATCTGTTGGTTATAAATAAAGCATATATAATAATATTATTGATAAAACTGTTATAAATAAAAAAATATATGAATATGTTTTAAATAAAACATCTATAATCATTAATAATGTTATTAACAGCTAATGAGATTTCAATGGAGTTTTTCTTTTTTGCCTGCGTTATTAGTGTAATATGTGTATTTCACAGCTCTTTGCAATACAGTAATATTCTATGCAATTTGTGACAGCATAATAATTAGGTTTATGTCAGCAAACACTGTTTGCTTACAGTACATTTACCACCATCATCATTTTTATTTATAGAGCATAATTCATGTCAAAGTGACATCTGAACATGCTTAGACAAAGAGCTAAGTAATCAATCTTGGTCAAAAGGGAAGAAAAAGTGAACATCAG
Source organism: Lepisosteus oculatus (assembly GCF_040954835.1). Taxonomy (NCBI): domain Eukaryota; kingdom Metazoa; phylum Chordata; class Actinopteri; order Semionotiformes; family Lepisosteidae; genus Lepisosteus; species Lepisosteus oculatus. The sequence continues at coordinate 6,832,277 of NC_090710.1, forward strand.
GGACCAGTAGCTCTCACAAGTACAATCTGAGGAATAACGGTAGACCAGTGTTAGAATTTTACAATCAAAATAGTTAATTATAGTATCTCATCAAACCACTTCATGAAAAATGAGCACTGTTTTTGACAACATGGCTGGGAAGTTTGGTCTACTGTATATTTATAGCATTTTCCAACTTATTTGAAGGTCTTACCCAATGGGAGAGCTTTTTACACACCTACTTATTAGCAGATGCTAAGGTAATCATTGTGAGAATGGCTGACAGACAATAGAAATATTTCAATTTAAAAATAATTAAAATACATGTTAAAATTAAGATTTATTTTCAATTTGAAAAAAAAGTTAACATGAAAAAGACTTCCTACCTGATATAAAATCAGCTTTAAAAGGGGATTTTTCATCAAAAAATAAAAAAGAACACATTCTAATGATATACTTTTTTCAAAGAAGGTAAGACTCCATCACTGTGCTTAGAGATGACAGACAATAATCAAGATGAGATCCAATACAGAGACAGCGAGAAATGTACTTCCTTAACTTCTCAGCCTACAGAGCTTGTTTCCTACAAGAACATTTTCCCTTTTATTTTTGGCTCATGTACCAAGAATGCTTTCATGCAGTGAGGATGAAAAAGAAAACACAGCTGTAATCACCATGGAAAGCAGGCAAGAGTTGTCGTTCAGCTCTTATCAATGTTCCAAGAATGGGAAATGTCTTGGTATGCTAAGTATACTGAGTTATACAGGGAATATGACTGGGAAAATATGAATGAAAATTTTGCCTATTTTTAAGCAAAGCATTTTTATAGCTAAGGCCAAATAAAATTGTGCCAATGATACAATGACCAATTTTCTGGTCGTTAAACTTTTTAATCTTCATCTGTGATAGAGCTATCTGACTGTAGAAGAGCAAAAAATCAAAGAGCTAGTCAGAGCATCCCTGGAATTCAAGGATTTGCATCTGTTTGGACTAATAATTGTTAAAATAAACCAAGGAGTGCATAAAAAAAAGAATCCGTGGGAGTGATGTAATCAGTGGAGTACCACAGGGATCTGTATTAGTACCACTATTCTCCCTGGTATTGTATATAACAATAATTGTGATTCTGATACAGTTACTGTAGTAAAACTGTCAAGTTAATAAATTATGCCAAAATAGTAGCACTAGCAGAAACATTCATATCTATAAATATTCAAAAAGATTTAGAGGTAATTATAGATTAAGATAAACTTGTATCTATCATTTAAATGTTAGGATATATAGTTAAAAACAGAATTTAAATTAAAGGATTTTATGTAATAATTGAATGATTACACAGTTAAAAACCCCAACATAGAACAGTTGTGGTCAATCCCGATCCTGAATGGCCTGTGTAACCGGTTTTTATTTACCTATGACCTTTTTCTGTATTGTGTTATATTCTACTACTCTATTTTGCCACGGAACATAACTGGTTGAAGCTACAGTGGAAATGCTACCTGAGTGGATTAGGAAGTCATCTGAGATATGAACAATGACAAGATGTCCAAGAATATACAGATCATCAGACATGCTTAACCACTCAGGCATTTCACCTTAAAAAAGGTAGGCAAACCTTTATTATATATTATTTTTATTGATGGCAGACACAGTTCATCCCATCATTGTTTTTTTTTTCTTTTCTTTTTGTAGTCTGAAGTACATAATGACCTCAGGGCTTCTCTGACCTGCCTACCCAAATTGCGTCTAAAAATAAGCAATTGCCAAATCATTTACATCATTACTGTAAACAGGTGCCGTCCTTCGGATGAGACGTAAAACCGAGGTCCTGACTCTCTGTGGTCATTAAAAATCCCAGGGCGTTTCTCGAAAAGAGTAGGGGTGTAACCCCGGCGTCCTGGCCAAATTTCCCATTGGCCTTAACCAATCATGGCCTCCTAATAATCCCCATCTGTGAATTGGCTTCATTACTCTCTGCTCTCCTCCCCACTAATAGCTGATGTGTAGTGAGCGTTCTGGCGCACTATGGCTGCTGTCGCATCATCCAGGTGGGGCTGCACATTTTTGGTGGTGGAGGGGAGACCCCATTACCTGTAAAGCGGTTTGAGTGGAGTGTCCAGAAAAGCGCTATATAAGTGTAAGCAATTATTATTATTATTATTATTGTGTGTACACTTTATAGAAAACCCCCACTTCCTCCATCTTAGAATGTAGCAAAGTACTATACAGGTACTGTGTGTGTGCATTTTCCACCCTGAATGCTCGTTAATTTTTATGGAAGGCTGGATTCTGCTGAGATTTAGATTGTGAAGTGGTTATATCTCCAGCAACACATTGCTACCCCTCCCTCTCTGACAATTCTCAACCCACTTACTTTATGACACATCATGCAACACAACACCCCAGTTTTAGGTGTTCAAACTATAATAAGCAACTCATCTGAGACAGAGACCCTGCACACCATTAGTTTTGTAAATCCCACTTGTTTTGCATGTGTAATGTTTTAATGGTTTGTTGAAATCTCAGGAAGCTTGTTACAGTAAATGACATCTAGATGTCTTTCTGTTTTCTACATATCTTCAAATGAAAATAAATTATTTCAGAATTAGGGTGATTGTAATGTGTCATGGTGAATCTCACATTAGAATTTACTTTATTTTCCCAGTATTTTGCCCGCTGTTTAACCGCTGGTAAAAAGGAAATTGTCTCCCATCTCTGTTTCAGTTTGACCACACAGGGAGCGCCAGGATAATCCACTTACAGAGTGCAGCTCTCCATCTGTTATTATCAGGCTATCCTTGACACCTCTTCTTCAAAGGAAAAAATGAAGGCTTTTTATTGCCTTTTATCCCTCTAATCCAAATGCAACCTTGTTTTGTTGTGTGGCGTGTCTACGAAAAACTACAACAGCAACAAAATATTATCTTAAAGGCTTGCTAAATGGAAAAGGTTGCTAATGCCAATATAGATATTTGCAAAATCAAAATAACCAATCATCTGAATTGAAGATTAAAGCAAGATAATTATTTTCACCCTATGGCTACAACCCCATGTAATTGCTTCTTGGAAGTCCATCATGTCACCTCTGACCTTTTCTTTATGAAGCAGTATCATTTTCAATCATGAGTGAACTGCACCAGACAAAATTAATTGTAGCTTTCAAAAGTACGGATTGGGATCTTCTAAAGATCTCTGTGCACATATTGTAAGTTTGGCCTTTGGCACACTATCAGGTTTTTCCAGGAATCTTACAGTATATCCAGAAAACCAAGATCATGCCCATTCTATCTCATGTCCAAAATTTAAACTCAATTAATACCCCCAGGAGTTAATCTAGCTCAAACGACCTTTTCAGGATGATTAGAAAATATTAAAAAGCTATGAAAATGTGGTTTCATATTTTAAATGTAAATTAAAATGTACAGGTGAAACACTTATCTGATATTGAATCAGCCCGATACCTCTAAATTAATAGTAATTACACACTTAGCTTTTCTAGTTCAATCTCCAATCTAACAAAATGTCCTAAAATATTCTTATTTTTATTTTTGTTTTGCAACTTTGAGACATTTTACAGTAATTTACATTTATCCCAGAATTTTGCTTTTGGGGTAAAAAAATAAGAAACAGAAACAACAACATAAAAGGATACTTGAAATGTTTTTGAGGGTTTAGTAAAAGTACAGTATTATACTTTTCTTAAATAGCAGTGCTCCATTTACATTTTCTGTAGTGAAGTGGTGTAGGGAATATATAGTGTAGAGAAGTGGTTATATAAAACCTGCTTTTTAAAGAGTTTGACAGAGAGACATTTATAAACATTCAAATTAAAGCTGGGCCCTCAGATCACTGCCATTGGTCACTGTTCTCTAAGATGCCATTGTTGTATTGCGGAAAAGAAAGACATGAGAATGTGACCAAATGGAAATTGTATTTGACTGAAATTAATTAAATGTTTTATACTAGTTTTTGTAAGCATTTAAACTAGATTGCTTGATAATCAGAACAGCAGTTCATATTCATGAGAATCAGACTGTGGAAAGGAGTAAAAATTATTTTGGGGAAGGATGTCATAAATGGACTTTCAAAGTGTTTTTTTTTTTGCTGAGCTGCTTACTTTCTCCTGTGAAGCTGACATTTCTTTCTTGTAAGAAAATGTATATTGTGGCTTTTTTAAAGAAAAAAAAACAGTCCTCTGACTCAGATTGTTGACTGCTAGACTTCTCCAGTCCAGCTGTGTCCGTCTGGCAGAGAAAATTAAGCCTGAGGATGCACGCATCATGGATGGAGGGTTCGGCATGAATGCGATCTCCCGTGTTTTCCCTGCAGCCTGAGCCCTGAGTTGTCCTCAGCCTTGCATTGGCTGCAGCTGTCTGGGTCTATTGTCCATGTGGAGTATCACTTTAGTCTGTTCTACTTTCCACTTCCACTCAAGTATGTTTGCATTTTAATATATATTGCAAATACTCTAGTAATACCTCATCTAAAATGTCAGTATATACTGTACGTTACAATAAAGATATTGCTGCTCTGCAGTTAGTTCAAAGATGAGCATCCAGATCCACTCTGGTGTTTAAAGGAATGTCCTACACTGACAGTCTACAAAGGAGACCTGATTTAACTAGTCAAAATGTAGCTGTCAGCGGTGAGGGTTTTTATGGCTTTAAAGTACGCAAACAAGCATTATAGGGCATAAAAGAAAAGGTAGATGTACAAAGAAAGAAAAAAGAATCACAACAGAACATTTGAATGTGCTGAAGAAAACTTGGAGAAAGATGAAGATAATATTTGGAGCAGGGTCAGGAAATGATTGGCATATCAAAGTCTTCTAGCCTAGAGGGGAACACAAATATACTGTTTTATCGTGTTTATCAGGGCTATAAATTTCATTATTAATTACTCTTGTTTTGCTAATCAAAGAAGAGTTGCAATTTTCCATTCTTTAAAATGCATTTTTTTCTTATTGGAGATAAATATACAGTTATTCCTTATTCACAATGCACCTGCTCTATACTGTATGCTGTGCAGTATATACTGTACTGTGCTCTATGCTAAGGGATTTTTTAAGAAGATATCAAACTAAGAAACGTTATAAACATGAGGTGGCAATTTTGCCTATCTAGCTCATTTATCAAAAGAAACCAGGGTATTATGGCTGGGAAGTTGAGAAGCTTGTTTCAGACTGTTACAAAACTTCAGTACTTGCAGCATGTTTTTCTCAGTGATACAATACCAGAAATCTCCTCACATTTTCCCCATTTTTGAATTTGTCCATCTTCTTGTTTAGAATTAAGCAAAATAGAGCACTACCATAGTAACATTAGCTGCCTTGACACAGGAAAAATTCAGTATGTATGCCTAATAACACCAAGCACAATAACAGAGCAGACACAAACACATCAGTCACTATACCCAAGCCCAGACTCTGGCTTTGCAATTCACACACACAAAGTTAGTTAGAGGTCTAATAGTATAAAATACATTATATGATCTAGAATCTAATGACTATATTATAGAATTAATGCACAAGTTCCATTTATTTACTAAGAAATTTATACCAGAGGCATTAGATTATGGAAAAGTAGAACTAAAATAATAACAGTTTTGAGGATTAATGTAACATCATCTACGTTAGGTTTCCTTGTGACTTAGTCAACAGGTGAAAGCAGGTTGAGCCCTTTAACCCAACTCTTCATAGTTCGATTGCTTATGTCTCGAGTCGACAATAACAGGAATTCCCCAATTGACCCAGCTCAACTGGCAAACCACAGCTGGTCAGAATGGGCATTAGCTAGCCACTGTCTTCTTGATTTTTGATGAAACAGTGACTACACTGACTATTTGTGTGCTTCTAAACCTAGAGTGTCATCACTGAGATCTGATCCTTGGCTGATTCCTCACAAAAGAGAAAGGGTTTGATCAGCCACATCCTTATGGACAGGCTAGTGTTCCCTCAGCTAGGTGAGTTACACCAAAAAACCTCTAATACATTTTGTCTCTATGTCATACAGTATCTATTAGGATCTGACCGAACTGCTGAACTTGCCTATGGGGTATTGCTGAATAGCTTGGGAACTGCAAAGGCACCAGCAGAGTTTTGTGTTTCTTCTTCATTTATTTTTTCAGCATGGAATTAGCCTCTGCTTGTTCCAATGTTAAAGCCTGTGGAATGCCAAAAGATGACTGGCTCTGACAAAAAAGAAAACATTAAATATTGGTCCAGACATCAAAAACAAATCTATGGAACCACTCTGACCACTTTTTAAACAGTCAAAAACACTTAAAAAAATACAAATTAAACCTTAAAAATGAGAGACAAGGTTAGGACCTTTTATTCTAACAGACTATAGAAAATCATTTTTACAGAACTTGTCTTTGTGGGTTTCACATTCTAGGAGGGATTTCTTAGTTTCCATTTTTAGTAGTTATCTTACTACTCGCACATGCTCCTGAAACTGACACCATTTTTTCAGATAGTATCCTGGGAGAAACTGCAACTTTTACAGTTTGTAATGTGTCTCAGCATGTTCATGCTGACTTGTTAAAAACCCCTCACGGCTGCTTCAGGAAAAGAAACATTCAGATTTTTTTAACAGAAAATCCTCCAAATCAAAATTCTTCGGTGAATGAAATTCCCTGGAACCTGCACAATTAGAAAGGAGTGTGTCTAAGATGTAGGAAACCGACTGTATATGTCCGCAAGCAATGATGATTAAAAGACCTCACTGTCAAAATGTCTAAAATGTTGAAAGTATGCCTAGAGGCTTGTAATTAATGTTTTTTTTCTAAAGAGCATCCACAGCAAATCCAGTCAACTGCTATTCAATACTTCAGAGCTTAACCAGCACTTGGACTAAATCTTCCTTTTCTAAAAACTAGAAAAAACACACATCCTAAGGGTTTGGGCCTGGCGGATGGGTGTGACTGAGGGTTTTTGGTACAACTCAGGACTATCAAGCTAAACCAGCTGGCTGCCCAGTTACTGGCTGAACTGGACATATTTAACAGCTTCTCTCAGCTAACAGCTGCTGCTTGAAAGGCTGCAGATACAGCATCCCATACAAGAACAGGACTGTACACTCCTGTACAGCGCTTTTGCCATTTTAAACCAGTGTCAGATTTAATTCACTGCTTATATAGTATATATATTGTACTGTTTTATTAAATTAAATAAAGTAAGAAAGCAAATGACAATGAATTATACTGAGACCTTTTTACAATACAGAGCCCCTTCTCCTCATCAAAATGAGTCTTGAAACAGTGCTAATATTACTACATATGAATATTGAAGCTCTAATTCCTCCTACCTGTAATTCCTAAAATAAGTTCCTCTCACTGATTAAACTGTTGGAGTTTCAAAAAGAATAACAACACCCAAGAATTAAATGAGTTTGAGGATGTTTCTTGAATATTTAGGTACTGTATAGTGTACTGTATAGATTTGATTTGACTTGCTTAGCTCAATGCCAGCTCCCTGGCCATGGGACGAAGAGGTTGGGACCCCTGCAGTGTCAGGAGTGAAACAAAGATGGGGTGGAGGAGGGATGCAAAAGACAGCATCTGAAAAGAGAGGGATCTGTGTATGATATATATCTTTAACGTAAAGAAATGAGGCCAGGAGGATGATTTGGAACATCATGGGTAAAAATGTCATCACCCCACCTGAACTTCAGTCAAAAACCGCCACTTAACAAGAGGTTGTGAACAACCTTTAGAAAATGTTAGAGCTCCTCTCTTCATTCTGCACAACCCATGTATGGTACGAACTGTACTTGTGATGTTTGTATGCATAACAGGCACACTGGCTTGCAGATTTTGATCTCGCCACAACCATAGTACTGTATTTCTCAGGTAAAAGCAAATCACTTTCTGGGAATGCTGCTTGGAAGAGTGGAACTTAAAATCTTAGATCCTTTTATCCAGGTACCAGATCCCCTGTATAAAAATTAATAGAGAATTTACTCCCTATATACCTAAAAGCATTCAGTTAAACAATTAAAGAATTGTTTGCAAGAATGGGTTTCTTCTTATTAATATTGTTTTCAGAGTCTTCACAAGTTAATTTTCTTTTTTTAATCTTATGGTACTGGAAAAGTTTGGATTGAGCTATGTTGTATTATGATACTGCAGTATGCTGTTGTACTGTATTATTGTCGTATATGTCATGCAGTATGTTTGTGAGCTCTTGATGTGCAGTTCCCTTAGAATTCAATTCAATTGAATTCAAAGTTATGCAGCAAATTGCAAGGGAGTTCAGGGTTCATCCATCTATCAACACTAGATTTCAAGAATCAATAGCAACAACATGGAGCAAGTCAATAATTGTAAGAACCAAATATGGATCTTGGGATGAAAAATCATTCCTATTAAGTTTTTAATAGGTCTTAGGGAGTAATTACCATTTATTAATACTAATGTCTCTTTAATGCATAGAACAATACATTCCTGTATAACCCATGTATGGTAAGAAAATACCTTTAAGGTAACAACAAACATGTCAGAATCTACACAGATTTGATTTGTCATTACTGACAAACAATATGACACACCGAAAACGTAACAAATACATTTAAAATTGTTTGTTTGCAGACAGAATATTGCTCCAGTATTTCTGTAGTGCAACAGAAAATCTTCAAGGAGACAAGGTATTCACATACAGTATTTTGATGCAATGTCTTCCTTTGTTATTTAGGGTGTTCTCCTCACTGGCCTTAGGTCAACAGCATTTTATGCATGAGTGTAGGTTGTGAGAAGCCAAGTCCATATTCAGCAGATACGTGGAGTGCTGCATTGGCCCTGTCCTGCTCTGCTGCACATATGGTAACAAATTAATACAGATTCAGGACCAAAAGTGTGGACGATCCCCCCACTTGTGGTACCTCTCCATCTCCATGATCTACAGTATACTTCTGTATACCCAAAGAACTCCACTTATTAAAACCATGTAAAAATGTGCATTCTAAACAGTTAATAATACTTAATAATACAATTAGCAACACTATTACATACACTGTAGGAGTGAACAATTTACTGTTTTTGAGGTTTTATTTGCTGGGCTCTAGTGGCATCCCATGGATATACTGTAACTATCACAATAGCCAAGAGCCACCAAGGTAAAGTTTGTTAAAACAGAACATAGATCAACAAGTGTTAAAATAATTGAGGCAAGTTAGTCCAGGACACTTGGAAATCTGTATTATTGATACAGGAATACAGTACAGTACTTCTATTGTAATACTGTACATCAGAAATTGTTTTAGGAGATCATAATACAGAGCACAAATTTAAATTTAAGAAAGTTCAGTAAATACAGCATTCCGAAATTAAAGAATGAATAATAACTGTTTTTAAAAGTATAACATAATTTGAAAATGATTGACAAAGTCAAGGACTTTGTAGAGTGAAAGAAAAGAGGGAAACCCCTGCTCTAAAATATGAACAGTAGCATATACCAACATGAGATAAATCTTTAGAAATGAAACCCTGCTGTTAAATAGACTAAATATAAAATATAATTTCCTTGAGGGAAAAATAAAATACATTGACATTTTTTTTTGTAAATTTTGTTAAATACTTAAATTAATAGTGGTGGTGCACCAGTAAGCACTGCTGCTTTGCAGTGCTGGAGCCCTGGGTTTAATTCCTGTGATGTTATCTGTGTGGAGTTCAGAGGTTCTCCCTCTCTTTCCTCCCGGTGCTCTGGTTTTCTTCCATAGTTCATTATACTACTGGTAGGTTAATTGGCTTCTGCGAAAATTGTCCATTGTGTGAGTGTGTGTTTTTGTATCTGTATGTGCTCTGTGATGGACTAGTGTTCTATCCAGGGTGTACCCTGTCTTGTGCTTGTTGCCTGGCAGGACAGGAGCATAACTATGTATTGGATAAAGCAGTTAGAAGATGAATTTGAACTTGAACTTGAACTTTATTGCCATATGTAACTGGTACATGTACTGGTACAATGGAATTCTTCCTTACAGAAAGTCTTTCGATTGTTAAAACAAGTGTAAAAACACAAAGTGCAGACAGTGCATCAAGACAATATACAAACAGTAGACAATGTACAAGCAAACAAGTAAACAGTTTGAATGTAAACAATGCAGACATGTAAACAATGACTGGAGATGTGCAATAAATAAGAAATCATAATGGGTGAATGGTAAATGGTGTAGATGTGGTCCAAGGGGCATGGCTAAATGTGTTCGCCAATCGCACTGCTAGTGGATAGAAGCTACTGAAGAATCTAGTGGTAAGTGTCTGTATGCTTTTGTATCTCTTGCATGAGGGCATGGGGTGAAGAGCTCATGCCCGGGGTCTTGACTGTCCTCTGTGATGGCCAGAATTTTACCACGGCAGCGGTCCTCATAGAGCTGTTTAATCTCGGTGAGACCACAGCCGATGATCTTCTGGGCCACATTCAGCATTCTCTGCAGTGCCTTTCTTTCTGGTAGGACTTAGTTTAATAATGTCATACACACCCTCATTGGGCATCATGGAAGACCAATAAATTTGATTAAATATAGGAAAAATCATAACTGCTGGTATTGTCTATACAGGTGTTCCTACTACAGCAACAATATGACTGTGACTCACCAGGCTGCCTAACTACAGTTTGATCTTCAACCGTAGGCTACCAGGGCATTATTTACTGTATGTCTTCTGCTGGCTCGTCTGCCTCTGAATTGGGTCTAGAAGATCACTTGTATATAGCAGAAGTTCTGAAAGTTTTGTGGAAGTGTCAGTAAATGAATGCCCTTGCAGTACATTAATGGTGAACTGCTGGTTAGTCAATCATGGACACAAAATAAATTAATGTAAAAAAATTACACAAATTCTGAATTAAACAGAACATTGAGAACTTTGTGAAAATGCTTTATGTGGTCGCCATGTTGTCACAAACTGGTCTCACCACGGATGAGCGCAACAGTTTGAGAGAATTGTGACTTAAACTGGTCCTTCCTGCTCACAAGTCACTATAAATTACTAATGTAATGTGATATACAGTACAAGTGAATAAATACAGGTTGTGCAAGAAGACATTTCACTACACAAATGTTCCAATGTGATCTGCTTGCAGAGTTAACAAGCAAATAGTATTTGTTGACAAACTATCTCAAAGCTGACAGCTATATTTCTATTGGATTAAAAGAGATGTATCACAAGCCTGCTTGTTTACAATGCAATAGGACTGGTTCACGTCCCCAAACGTTTTGTTGCCTCGTTCTGAATCGCAGAAAATGACAGCAATGTAGTGCTATGCATACCTTGAAATGTAGTCTATTTTGTAATATAAATTGAATGTTTTATATGTTACTATGTACGTTTTACTTTCATTGTGGTTTGAAATGCACTCATCAATACCGATTCTTTCTAACCCCGAATTAGAAATAAAAATAGCGTTCCTGTTCCCTGTTAAGGTATGGCAGGGCCTAAAGCCAGCTGAGTAAATCCATCGCTCGGAAGCGCGATCTCTTTGCACAGCATGACATGAAGACCTGAGAATTGTGCTTCCAGATTAACACCAAGTCAAGATAACGCATTATAATCTTTGCATAATGCCAATGCCCCAGATGCTAAGAGTTACCAAAGATTTTGGCATCTGGGTGTCAAGTTTATCAACTTTTTTGGTGAATTGCGAGACCTAAGCTGGTAGAGAATGCATTAACAAAAATATCTGCCAAATAATTTTGCTCAACTGGCAGATGCTTCACAAAAGGAATAGAAGGGCACCCTTATGGTTTATGTGAAATACTCCTGTCAACAATATCCATGTCGTTTGCTTTTTTTTAATTTGAGATAAAGGTGACGTGATCACTAATGTAAGTATATTTGCTTCATGTAATTTATACTACACTGGACGCTCCACATAATTTCTGAACATTTTTGTCAGAAACCTAATTCCAAGTGGCGAAATTATGCCACAGCAAAATCAAATAGAATGTGCCATGTACGATAAAGTTTATCTCCAATCTGTGGTTGTAATTCTAAATTGTTTTAGTACAGTTTGGAAATACTTTCAAGGTCATTCAAGCTGAAAAACAAATGTTTTGGGTTAGCCATAAAGCCTGAACAAAACATCTGATTCAGAGCTATTACAAAGGATTAGTTATGTAACAAATTGTGTTGGGTCAAGAAACTAAAAAAGGAAGAAAAGTAATGTACAGATTGTGCCGCAGAATCAAGGAATTATATAACATCTTATCTAACAATCAAGGAACCAGATATTCTATTTACTGTATACTGGTCCTACACTGTTTTATAAATTTAAAAACAGATTTTTAAATTAAAAAAGATTTGTTTGATTTAATTTTAAAATTATTTAACGCAAGTTATTTAACCAAAAAAAATTCTATGAAGTTTCCAATTTAGGTTCCTCTTAGAAAACAGGTCAACCACAGAACAGCTCTGTGGAGTTATAGTGTATCTACTGGATATGAGAAGTTTATGGCTTTTTTGTGTGTAATACTTACCCTAGTAAGTATTAGTAATCAGTATTAAGTCTTGTGAAGCGCAGAAAAACGGTTAAGCCCAAAGCAAAAGTTTAACATTTCCAGAAAAAAAGATTTTGAAATGGTAAAACGTAAAATGGGATAGGAAATCAAGGAAAATGGATGGTAACATTTTAAACAGATTCTGCTTGAAGCTTTAGTCCAAAAGTGAGCAACTCAAGAGTTTAAAAAAATGTGATTCAACAAGAGTAGTTTCTTATAAAACAGCAGTTTTAGAAAAGTGAGTACAATAACTGGAAAACACAAGGAAGAGGAATACTACAAATAAAAAATAAAATGAATAAATGCATGTTTAATTTAACATTGTTTATTAAATAATCAGTACTACAACAGCAAAAGAACCATCAAGGATAAAATAAAATATATCCCGAAAAATAGTGGGAAAATTCTAGATAATGAAAATGACATTTCTGATGTAGTTACAACAACAACTTTGCCCCAAAGGACATAGCTCTTTTTTGAGTAGTATCAGCATAGGGGAGGCAGAAGGATTTCTGGCACTAGAAGCACTCAAGAGGAATGAATCTCCCGGACCAAATAAAGTCTTATCAATTGTACTTAAGGAAAACAGAAATGTTATTCAGAAGCCAGCAGTAAGTTTCCAAAATCCTCAAAAGCAATAAAAAGGCAACTCAGAGGACACAGTGTGGATATGCATTACAAACTGAGAACAGGTGCACTCACATATACTAAGGGTTACATTAAAGGGTTGTGGGAGTATGGTCCAAGCTACCCAGTCATGCTATTGAAGTCAATAAACTGGCTTCTTTCACAAAATAACTGGATGAGATCCTTGGATCAATTAATTACTAACATATGAGCCTCCTCTCAAGTGCAACTTTTCTAATGTTCTTCCATGTATCCATTTTCTAACCGCTTCATCCAGTACAAAGTTGTGGGGGTGCCAGAACCTATTCTGGCAAGCAATGGTCATAAACACAATACACCCTGGACTGAACACTGGTTCTTATGCTCTTACTGTAGATAATAATAAAATATAACACATTAATGAACAGTATACTGTATGCTTCACAAAAACAATAATGACAATAACAGCTTGAATTGTCTATTTACATTTTTATTTTGCAAATAAATTACAAATCCTTAAAAGGATCCCTTTTGTGACAAGAAAATTAAAAAATAATAATAATAGAATACAGTAGACAAAAGGGGATATGAAAACAATTTATTGTTTTTTTTATGAAACCTTCCCAATAGTTTCAGAGAGCAGCGAGAAGCATTATACTGCACAGTGAGTGCATAATTAATATTTTATTCTAATGTGGTGATGTCTCATTATATGATCTGGGAAGCAGATATATAGTACATTTATATTCTTGGTGCAAAAATTATTTTCCTTGCATTTAAAGTTGATTATTTATATAGTTTTTATATCTTAGCAAGTATTAACTATTACCCTATAGCTTGGCTTCATATCTACAGTCTATTAATAACAATTATGAAACGTGACATTACAGGGATAATTTATGCTTAGCTCATGCCATTAAACAGATAACTGATGTTATGCGAAGACACAAATAAGCAAGCTCACCATGCATTTTACAATACTAAAAGGATAAAAATACTGTAACAGGGGACACTAAGAAAGGCCCCTGTTACAGTACATGAAAATGGCAAAACATCTCTCATCATTTCCTATAAATAAATATGTTTAAATATTTAAGTATATTACAGGAGCTTGTGTCACATTAGTTTTGCTTGTCATTTTCTTGCAAACATTCTCAAGTTTAATAGACTATTACCTAGTCTATTAATACCAGACAAATAAGGACATGTCAAATAGCACGAAAGCAAACTATATTCAGTCATCAGTTGAATGTTTTTGCAGCATCGAGATCCAGACAAAATTTGTATCTCTTTATTTCCCAAGTCCACGTAGTAGTCTGTCCATTGTCACATTTTAGAATATCTACAACATGTGGCAGTTTTCCTGGTTTGACAGATGGCTTTTACATTCTGAGACAGGCAGAACATACTTCAGCAACATCATGCAAATGAACAGTAACTAAGCAAAAAGAGCTTTTCTTCTGAAGTACAGCTTCAAGCAAGTTATCCTTTAACTTTGACCCATCCAAATATGTCCCGAATTCTTCTCGATAAGACTCCCTTCAGAATGTTGCAGCATTACTGATGTTTTTGTGTGTTCTGTCAGTGAAGAAACACCTTGAAACTGACACACCATGTTCAAAGTTCAAAATTCCATTTGCTATTGCACTAAATTGACACTTTTTCCTCATGGGAAAGCAACACAAAAAAATTGGTATGCACTATAAACACTGTATACCATAGCAGTACACTAACTCGGGAAATACTAAAACACATTGAAATGTTTTTTTTTGTAACACTGGGTGTCTGGATTTTCTATTTAGAAAAACGGGAGGTAAAATGAACCGTTCATTTTGTAAATGTTTTCCAAATAATGTCACAAGTACATTAAGAGTGTGTGCCCGGACAAAGCTTCTAGGCAATAGGAGTCACGTTAAGGTACAGGGAATGGAATTCATAGCCATGTTGCAATTACAGTTTGAAAACAGAATATCTCAGGTCTTTTTTCCTCCAGTAAAAAAATAAATCAATTTAATAAAATAGCTTATAATAATAATAAGCATTTAGGATTCATTTTTGGTGGAAGCAGAAAATAAGGATCTTATTTAAATAAACATCATTCATTGGTTTGTGTTTGCACTTTCTTTCTTCTGCTCTTTGTCCTTTGTGCATTAGAGTGCTCTAAGAATGTGTCCTAAATTTATATGGAAAAAGCATTTAAAAACAATGAATCAGTGCAGGCATGGTCAGATACAATTCAACAACATAGAAGGGGGTGAGAATATGGGTTTTAAGTGTACATATTTCAGTTCATTTTTTAAAACATTTTGTTCTAAAATGTTAAGCTCAATGATGATTAAAAAAGTGCAATATACAGTATGCGATTCTGTAGGCTGAATTCAGCATAATAATTATGCAGAAACCAACTCAGTAATTCAGTAATGTAGAAAGAATAGGCGATATTTTTTTAATGTATATTCCTAAATTTATCACATGTAATTGGTTGCCAGAATATTAATTATTTTAAATAAAATCAAAACAACGAATACAGGGTTCTTTCTTCAATTCAAATTCTTCAGCTGTGTCCTTCTGCTTATTTTAATGGGTCAAAGTTCAGCATAATTTGTTAGAAGCTGTACTTCTGAAGAAAGCTGTTTTTGCTCATTTTCTGTTCATTTGCAGGATGTTGCACAAGTACAGTTTGCCTGTCTCAGCATTTAAAAGCCATCTGTCAAACCAGGAAAGCTGCCACATGTTGTAGATATTCTAAAACGTATCTTTGACGATGGACAGACCAATTACCCAGTCAATATTTTAAGCAAGAAATTAGAAAGTTTCTAATTTCTTTTCATTTTCTGATCATTAGAAATTCTCAGAAACTGTTGTACATCAGTGTTTTTGAACTTAATCTGTAAGGGAAGAAAATAGAGGGAATTCCTATATTGATACATTTTTTTCATGTAAGCAATATAGAGTGATAAAAATAATATTTCTTTATTTCCTCTAGTTCCCTTTGCCACAGAGCACTTTATGGAATTATTCAGAAGTTTACAGCAACAGTAGACCATGGGGGCATATAGGAGACAAAAACCTCTTCTTGTTCAAGAAAGATTACAGAGTGGTGAAGAAGAGACTGCAATTCTAAAATTGTTCATTATTGTGGAAATTAAAATGAGCTTAAGTACATAAGAATGTTCTTAAACAAAAGGATGACATTCAGCCCATGTGGCTAGTTTCTTTTGTCTTTAGCAATAAATTGAACCAAAGATCTCTTTCCACTGGGGGGAAGACAGGATAACATCTTAAACAGCATGACTGAATAGCCTGTTCCATACTTCCACAATCTTTATTGTAAACAGACCCCCACTTCTCAATTGTAAATGTATTTCCAGGTAGTTTTCAGTTGTGTTCCTTGGTTACTATTTCACTGTTGATTCTGAAGATATCTATTATCTTCAGAATATCTTATAATTAAGTTGACTCTGTCACTATTTTTGAGCACAGTGGTAATGGCTGTGAGGATTAGGAAACACAGAGAATACAGTTAATTATAACTATACAGTATATCCTAATATTCTGTATGCTTTTTATCGCTTCACCACATTTTATGAAATTGAAAATGTTTATTTTAGCACCTTAATCTTTTACCATTAGTAGCCTTTTCAAGATGTGTTTCCAATCTTAAACATGTAGTTTACGGTTTTTCTGCCTGTATTGAACATCCTGCACTTCATTACATTAACTGTCATCTGTTAGTTGTTTAATCATCCCTAATTTTTCTCTTTTTAATTTCTTTTGCAGTTCCTGCAGTGTTTATTAATCATTTTCTGTTGGTGCTATCAGCAAATGTGACTAGTTTGCAAACTATAACAGAATCTAGATAGTTAATATAAATTAGCAAGAGAAGTGATCCTAACACAGTACCTGTGGTACTCCACTAATTACATTATTCCAATCAGAACCTTTACCCCTTATCTTTAACCTCTGTTTCCTGCCTATTAACCAATTCTTGATCTAAGTAACAAGGATGTCCTAAATACCTAAGGCTGAAATGTGAAAATATTTTTTTTCTTTAACAATTTTTTTTTCTGGAAAATATAAATCTACATACCATATTGCTTTGTTCACACACCTTACTGCTGTTGCTTCTTCAAAGAACTCTAGAAAGTCAGATGTATTGGTTTTTATTACATGGTTCTGTGCTGTTATTCTTTTTATGGATGGCGTTTACATAAGCAATTTTCCAGTCAGTGGGCATTACTCCTGTCTCGGGAGACTGCAGAAAGAGTTTCATTAATGATCTATGAATAACAGTCCTTAGTTTCTTAAGTACAGTTGGTAGATTTCTAGTATACAGTATGTAACACATCTGCCTCTCCTATGCTTATATTATGTAATATAGACCTTTGTCTTTCCTCAGCCTGAGGCATGTTGTTGATTTCTTCCTTGCCAAAGGTTTCTACTTGGGTGAACTATTTATACATCAACCATTTCCCTTTCATCATCTAGAAGTTTCCCTTCATATAGTAGATATATTTCATCATTCTTCATAGCTGCTTTAATGTTGTAGTCCTGGAAAATAATGCTTATTGGAATATTATTTTCTCTCAACAGGACTTTCTAATACTTTTAAATCAATTTTTGTTATTTTCCTTTATTTGGATGCTGAACTTTTTAATCATTTAATACCCTTTGAAATCCTTTGAACTGTTTTCTCTACTAACTTCTAATTTTTCCTGTTCTAATTTGCTTAAGTTCCGTCTGATTGTTCCATATGTTGTTTTTCTGAAACTATAAACCTTTTTTTAACTCTGCCAGTAGAGCATACAGTACATAGCAGGAAGTTCACCTTTTGCCCCTCAGAGATAAAGCCCACCCTTGATTCTTGTTTTTGATAAGTCTGTCCATCACTAATGCAGTCAAACTCTCAGTTTTGTAAACTTTTCGCCTGTGCTCTTAACTGTGACATTGCAGAGCAATTAAACCATTAGTCAGCCCTTATTATGGAGGCACAAAACATTTTCTAGTACTGTATTGTATGTTGAAACAATTAAAAAATTGAAAAAAGTTTGAAAAAGTATAAGAACCTGACTGAACCTTGCTATAAACAAGAAGCCTTGGTATAAAGTGTTACAGCAAAATACATCAGTCAGTGCAAACATCTCTTAACCCTCAAATAATTTTATCTATACTGTAGCAAAATGGGCAGCACTGACCCATAACTGTACAGGATGTCACATATTTTGGCCAAAAGGTGGCGCAGCTCCCATAACTACTATGTGTACTTGATCTCATTATTAGCATGTATGGTACAGATGTTATCATACTGTCTAATAGAGGAAATACTGCAGTATATGATCATAAGCAATTAACAGGGTCTGCGTTTTCCCCAAATTTCAGTTCTCTTTATGACTGCACCTTGATAAATCTCTTACTTTTTGAGACAATAAACAAGACGGTAGTGGTAGAGGATGATACTGTTGTTATTAAAGTGATCTTATCACTGACATTAGCTTATCATTATCATTAGCTTGTTTATCATTTTTAACTAGCTAAGCTGTACTGTATATTACCACTATTGGTACGTGAATAAATGACACATTATCAATACCCTTTTTTTCAAAATCCCTATCCAAGATGGGCAGTTTTATATATATACATTATTTATTATTTAATTTCTCTGAACTGAGAAATGCAAAATTAAGGCTTCCATTCTTTAACAATTTCTAGCATCCTTCCTCACATTGTTTCACTGCGATCTATAACAGTCCTAATGATATTTTAGCCTATGGCCTTTATCATTATATCATTATTATTCAAGGAACATTTATCGGTCCACTTGACATTCATACCCTGATAGTCCGCAAGTTTTCATTTGCTCAAAATCACTTGCTATCAAGGCAATTTAGCTTCTCCATTAAAAAGAAATAAATGCCTCAGAACCTAATAGCATGTTGCAATAGGAACACTCAGCATCCCGAATTTTGCGATTAAATTTTAAGATCATTAGACTTATAATGACATTATTGCTTTAATGTTTAAAGTGCAATTTCCTCTTGGTATTGGTATTAAAATGGTTAAAGAGACCTTATATTGAGCAATTATGAGAAAATATGCACTTTGAACCAGTTGCTATATTCATTCATGGTTGATACAAACAACCAGCCTGAACAATACACTGCCAAAACCTGCACATACCCTGAGAGACCACTGTCTGATTTTAAACAATATGGGATTCCACTTTAGAAAGTAAAAATCAATACAGCGCCAGACATAGCACATCTTTGTTTTTCTGTGGATGAACAGCACAATTCAAATATACTCTAGTGGTAAACACCCCAATATTTATCCAGAATTCAACTTTGATATATTTGCTTTTCCAAAATTGTCCAGATCTGGTTGGGAAGTTTGTCTTTGAGGAGTATGAAGTGTTGCCCAACTTGCCTCTTCAATGGGGAGTCACAATACTTACAGTATGCTGTGTGGTACTTAGTTTGAGTCATTGGTCTGCTTAATTAGTGAAGCTGACAAGCAGCAATCTTCTAAAAAAGTCCAATCTATTTACTGTTAAATGTATTAGACTTCATGACACGACCATACAGGCAATTAATTAAAATGTATGCAAAGTCACTTTATGTGCACTATATAACAAATGGAAGCTGTAATAAATTTGAACACTGATGTACTGTACAGTATGTGTACATGCAGAGAAGTATACCACACATGTATTTGCCATTAATTTTGTTTGCCTGTCAGTCCATGTCAATTGTTCCATTTTTCCATATTTGCAATGACTAAACTGCAGTGAATGTGGAAAATCAGACACAAGGATTGATAGTATCCCCCCTGTCAAAAGTATGTTAAAATTAGATGATGTATTTATGTACTGTATATGCCTTGCTGTTGTAGACTTACAGCTAACCCTCAAGTATCTAGTTTGCTAATGAGGTTTGCACTGTGCAGGGTGTGGGTGTGTTTACAGTAGCAGTATACAGTAGGAGTGGAGTGTTTTATTTTGTGTTTGATTACAAAACGTAAGACGTTTTTTAACAAAACATTGATATTTGGTGGACCCAGGAAGAAAACTGAATTATACAAAGATCTGGAATTAGAGTTAGTGGCAGAGTAAGTGAGGAAAAGATAGGAATAGTGTAAGTATACTTAAGTATACTCAAGATTTTCAGGAATAATTACAATGACCGCAGAAGCTTCAGACATTAAGCTTCATGGGGACTATTGGGATATTTTTAGTTGTTTTTTTGTCATTGTACCATGCAATTGGTATCAAATAGAAAAAAGACATACAGTTTACAGTATGTATTCAGCATTCTGGCTTAAAATCCAGTCTGCAAAAATGAACAGTGTGTTATATTGTGTCCTAAATTGGCATTGGTATTAATTAAAAAAGATAACTCAGGACCCTCTCCATCTGAATACAACTGATTTTTTAAATTTGTACCATGTGTACAATAAAAAGCACTTATACAGCTTACCTGTTTTGATACATGCTACAGAGATACAGTATATGCAGTGCAACATGTTTCATCTGAGATTCCTCTCTTCTCTTCTCTCTATATGGACAATATTCACTTAGTCATTGAATGTCAATGACCAGCAATTCCAATTACCATTAATCTTCCAGCACTCTTACATTAGAGCACTCTAATAATTGTATAAAATTTTAGGTACACAAGAAAGAAGACTGATTCTGAAAAAATGTTCCAAAATTGATAGATTTGCTTAATCTGTACCAGTATATTTTAATTCGGCTTCTGCCTAAAGTTGCATTTAAAGACTGTTCTTAGACTCTTAACTTCAAATGATGTACTGTAATCAAGACAAAAATAAACCTAAAATCTAAAATAATCATTTTATAACTAGCAAGAACACAACAATGTTTCTATACTTCCTTCTCAGACTCCTCACCATTGAATTCTTCTGCTTTGTATTTGAATGCACTCTACAGTATCTCAGTCTAATTTTTAGAAAGCTGTGTTTCCACGTAAACTGATATTACTTGTGATGATTAAGAGCTACAGCAGTTAATAAGCCCAACCTCAAAATATGCCGCTCTGTGGGAATGGAGGGTAAACAAATTATTTAAAATGCAAACTCTGCAAACACTCCAATGTTGTACTTGATATAGTTCCAATGCTTTTACTAAGAGACACTCTGAACTGCCTCTCTCCTTGCTACAGTTTGATATATCAGGACGTTTTAGCAGGGTATTTTGTTACAACGCAATACATAGTTTATGGGAGTCAGAAATTTAATGGTATTTGACATTAATTATGCAAGATGAATTGCATTTTTTTTCTTCTTGTGAATTTCCACATTACAGGATCTTGGGGGAAATTAAATCATACAGTAAGTTGTCGTAATGTGAACAATTCGCCAAATCCACCCTCCCTAACCCCTATTCCGGAATTTCTAACATCCCACAATTACCCCAAAGCAGCAGAAGCAGAAGGATAGATTAGAGAGGTTTATTTGCACTCTTAAAACTAATGACACTTGATAAAGTAAACACAGTGCTTCCTGGGAAAGCAATCTGGTAGAACAACAGGCAAATATTTCCAACAACTTGTGGTTTTCTTACTGCTTATGTCCACTCATGCACCCTGCTTTTATTTTTAATAATGATAGTATCTGCCAGCAAAAACACAGATCAGTGTTTGCACCCTCACTGTCAGGTGTCACTATGGAATGTCATTAGTGTGTGTACAGTGAGGAGACATACCAGCTGATAATAGCCTGAAGCTGTCTGCTCAAATGACATTAAAGTGATGGAAATGAAATTCTAGGTGAGAAACACAAAGGTCTTCCACAAGGATTTATTTTTTTATTTGGTTAACTTACCTACTAATTCTGAGGCAAATAGGAATGGTGTAGTAATATTGGAACACTGTTCTATTACAATAATTTCAATTTCAATAACATTATTGTTAATCCTGTTTGAATTGTAATTGTTTATTTTTTTTTGCAAAATTAAATAACCATTAATAAATAATAAATATTCAACAAAAGCTTTGACTTGGTATTGTCAGACCACATATTTATAGTACACATCCCATTCACTATCACCTGAAAAGTACTGGTTTCTCTTGAAGTAAAAATGAACAAAAAATGGCTGAGCCCATTTAGTAAACACAAAATACACCAATATTCTGGAATGCTATCATTTTACTTGCTTCAGTTCATTATGTAATTCCCCTATACTGTAGATTCCCATGTGACTCTAAGTAAAGTAGGAATGTGTGTATGCCCTGACCAGCTTTTGAATGTTATCTGCAAACATCAATTAAGCTTTTAAAAAGCATAGTATTAATAAGCTTGATTTCGTTTTTTAAATTACAGTTTTAATTCAACTCATTACTAGCCCGAGGTCTACATTTCTTCCTTTTACTTTTGTCCTACGTTCAATAATAAAGTTATCATCAGCTTTCTTATAGAGACATTTAGCAGTCACCTAGGCCTTGGATGAAAATTTTGGATATCCTGTGATCATAAGAAGGAAACACATTAACTGGTTTTCTAACACATAAGAAGCTCTTCTAACTTCTAATTTTTGTCTCTATTTTTTTCTTACAGAAGGAAATAAACAACCTGAAAACATAATGAAAGGATGTCAATATGCAGGAGTATCTTTATTTGAAGAAATAATTTATGCTTTACTCTGCACTGTAGAATTCACATGAACTTGTAAGTATTCAGTATATGCAGCTGTACCAGCAGAGAAAGATATGTTTACTTTGTATTCTTCATATTCTGTACTTGTTAAGCCCACAGAATAGTGTGTATAGCACAATTTAATCTTGTTTACATCCAAGGTTGTTGAGCTTTTCAATCAGTTGTCTAAGCTTAAGAAAGAGCTAGACAAACCCCTCCAGTCTGGTTTCAGACAGCTATACAGCACAGAAACTACCCTGGTTAGATGACCTTCTTATAGGTTTTTACTCTGATTCTGTTTCTATCCATATTCTCCTTCATTTCAGTCCTGCGTTTGACAGTGTTAACTATAATACCTTACTTTCTTGTCTTGACACTGTGTTTGGAGCTACTGACACTGGTCTTATGTGGTCCGTTTTACCTCTCTGATTGCTGTCACTTTGTCTCTCAGCTTTAGGTCTGGTGTTCCTCATGGCTTGATATAGGGCCCCCTACTTTTCAGCATTTACATGTTCCCACTTGGTCACCTTTTAAGATCACATAGTCTAAATTATCAATTCTATGGTCCATACTAAACCTGACCTGATGTGTCTGTCTCTGCTCTCTAATTGCATCTCATACATAAAAACATGGATGATTCAAAATGTCCTTAATCTAAACTGCGACAAGACTGAAGTTATACTTCTTGGCACGCTAAATCAACTATGTAAAACAAATGCAGTATCCCTGTCTGTGGATGGTACTGTACTTGAGTTTCAAACAAAAAATTGAAAAACTTCTGGGTGATGTTTGATTCAGGCTAAACGTTTGACCCTCATATGCAATATTTTGTCAAAACATTTTTCTTTCACCTCAGGAAGATCGCTAGACTCTCTTCTATGTTATCGCTAATTGTTGCTGAAAATTTTGGCAGCCAGAATCCTGACCAGGTCTAGTGCAAGTGATCACACTACTCCTATCCTGGAGTCTTTGCACTGGCTTCCTGCCAGGTTTCGTATCGATTTCAAAATCCTTAACCTCACCTACAAGGCTCTGCATGGCTTCCCACCTCAGCACCTGTCTGAGTTACTATCGTTCTACTCCCACCTCACAACCTTTACTCGTCTAATTCTAGTCTCCTGTCTATCCCCCAAGCCTGTCTTCACTCTATGGGTGACAGGGCCTTCTCCAGTTATGCCCCAAAGCTCTGAAACTCTATGCCTAAGGATATCAGAGAGTCACCTTCCCTTTTTTCGAATCTAGACTGAAACCCTTGTTTTTTAGAAGGGCTTTTATTTAACTGGTTCTGTGCCCCCCTTTGCTTTTCTACTGTACTCCCTTCAACTATCTCCTCTAAATGCATATTTTTTGTGATTGTTGTTGTTCTGTAAAGTACTTTGAGAAGCCACTTTTAGGCTCTCTAAAAATATTTGTATCATTATTACCTAAATCTCATATTGTTCTCAGCTCAAATGACACAGGAGTAAGAACAAACATTTTGATATTGGCTAGATTAACTGATTTTCATAATGAATCATTGTACAGAAATAAAAGTAAGAATTCACAAAATCTATACTAAGCAATACCCCTTTTCTGTGAAGTGCTGTCTAAAAGAGGGGGAAAATGGCAATTACAATTTTAATCCTAAGACTTCATGGATAAATCACACACCTAACAGGTATAATAGGATCCTGATGCAGTTATTATATAAAAAAAAAACTCTTTATAGTTTATGGTTAGACCACCACTGTTTTTAAACATAATTTTCAATGTTACATTTTATGTTCCATAAGTATTTAATTTAAAGAGGAAACATTCAGAACACTTTGTAAAACGTTTACAGTGTTTCAACAACTCTGTTAAAAGAACAGGAGATAGAACCTTTAGAACTAAGAAGGCTTTAGGGGCATTTCACTAACTATCCCTCTGTAAATATAAAAAAAGATGTGAAATGCAGACTTAATACTGTAGGGCACAGATGAAAACCTGTCTTTCCTAATGGACCTAGAGAAGGAAACGATGCTGCTATAGTCATTTCAAGATTTACACACACAAAAGCGTAATTACACAGTCATATTCACACAATTAAAAGTGAAAATCAATAATAATCTCTAAAAAATCCTTCTTCAGTCTGAGATTAATTGTATACTGTATAGATCAGACAGTGGGGGAAAGATGATAGTGTTAGTTAAATGCTATGTCAAATAACAAACATAACTAAGAAAAGAAAAAACGCAGAACAAATGTTTGATTAATTTTTGACATCGGTATTCAGTTCATTTTCAACTATATCTACTGCAGAACCACACAGAAGAGAAACCTGGAAGTCCAAATGGCAAAACTGGAAAACACAGCCGTGGTTTTAACACAGCACAGCTCACTAGCAACTGAAGGTGTTTCTGTTTTTATAACCTTGAGAAATTTCAATTTCAATTGATTTAATAAATATAGAAATTAAAAATAGATTCAACCATATAGCAATGAAGACACAACACAAGTTTACAACTGTAAATAACATCTGTATACAGTATATTCTATCACTCTCCTCTATATAAAGTATATACAGTACAGTGTAGCTATGAACAGTAAATAATTTTGTTGTTCCTAAAACCTACTGTATCATAAACCCTCTGATCTATTGTATATCCTGAGTAATAAACTACTGTAAAGCACATTGGAACACAAACAATACTATTTATTAGTATTATTATTTATTAGTAACAGATAACAAGCAATGAAAAACAGATCTATCTGGAGACATGATCAACTGGACCATGTATGTTCTGGTGACTATAGGAAGTGGTTTTCAGTGTCCTATGTAATAGAGGGATAAATCTAGACTAATAATGGGAAACTAGCTAGGGGCAGAAGATCCAGGACAAATTTTGTATATTAAACTAATACAAAATGAACCATACAATTTTATTTGTGTTCCTAAATTCCACAAAGTGGCAGCAGTGAGCATTGTGAGGTTAAAGAAATTGTATATTTTGTGTACCTGCAAGTAAAATCATTATATCATTATCCAAAAAAACTGATTTCTAGCCTTCTAACATGAGCTGTTTACATCACCAGAGAATTTGTGATTCCTCAAGAGTATTGTATTAACAGTATAGAAGCCAAAGAAGGAATAACAATGCACTTTACAAGAAAATATGAATAATTCAGATAGGGATTATGTCTGAATTCGGGACAAGATATGTCCAAATCAGGAGACATATAAGCTTGACTCAACTTGGAGAAATGAATGAAGTGTCAGATTTTAAAATAAATAACCAAAAGGGTGTGTGTACCAGAGAAGCAACTTGACAATTGATAACATGTCTTGAATAAAATAACACTCTGTGTTTTAAGTTATAATGTTTTACTGAATTTGCTTTATTTCAGAAAATAAAGCAATTCCATATTGTCAAGGACTATTTACAATTGACTAGGCTGCTCCAGGTTTCCAGGGTTCTCTGCAGAAATGCTAAAGCTGTGTCTGTAGAGATGAAAGCTGTCAGTTTGTATTGTCTGTTTGGACCATCAAGCCGTAAGGAACATTTAAACTAATGATAGACAGTAGGGTACATGGACAATCACATTGAATGCAACTCACATGTACTGTAGTTATATTTCTAGAGAATAATTGTAATTAAACATAAAACTACCATAAATTGTAAGCTTATTCCTTGACACATTTTAAATAAGAGATATATAGTCTGTTTCATATTGGATTAACTTAGTTTCTAAATATACAAAGCATATACTGTACCTTTAAAATCTTTAGAATCATGTTATTATTATAGCTTGCAATGTAAATGTATAAATCTTTGATAATTAGGTTATTGACTTTGCTAAGGATGACCGTCATTAATCAAGGAGTTTACAGATAAAAACCCACATTCCTTTTTCATAAATTATCAAACTTATTATTCAACAGAGACCCGAGAATAAAAGAAATGTTCAGTAAAGAGACAATAGCAGTATATAAGTTCAAATCTGAAGTCTTCTTAGGATCTCAAATGAAATGTCAGTGGGGTCTCTGACATACTGTACATTTGTTGTTAATACTGTTCGGAAATTTCCTAACGCTTAGTGAAAACCCAGGCTATTGTGTCTAACCTAGATTCTTCATTAATGCATATGATTAGCATAGAACATTCCAGACACTTGGACTCTAAACATCAGTAATGATCAAGTTTTCCAACTAGAACACTTTGAAGTCCTACTGTATGTCGAACTTAACATTTTGTATTTCAGAAGCAATAAAAGAAGACAATTTTGTTTTTCCATTTGGAGAGGGTCATATTTCTTAAACACTGTCCAATACATGCCTCTGCCTGTATTTTTTTGTCTATTTACTTTGCCTACATTCTTGAAGTTCTGATATTGGCTGATATTGACTGCTGCCTGGCACATGTGCCTGATACATTCCCATTCTTTTCAAATGTATGACATGATGGATGGATATCTGAAACATACATTATTCGTAATGAATAACATTTCCCTAATGCTGTCTCCATTCTTAGTGACAGCTCGTAATAGGCCATTTTTGCAAAGGAGACTTATGGTATCTTGTTCTGCTGCTTGATTCTGATGGAATGAGGACAACACATCATCTAAGAAACAAATGAACAAAAAGCCCTTCATTTTCTCTACAGAGAACTGGCATGGAAGGCACCTGTCATGTTTTGCCTGCTAAAGTGCTTATATTGTCACTAAAACAAGAAAAAAATGCTTAAGAAATGTCTGTTCAAATATCTGGAAGACATCCTTCATGTCTTTTTAGGAAAATGGTTTGAAAGAAGACACTTTTGAAAAAGATGCCAAAAGTGTTGCTGCTGTGGTATTAAATGTACCGGGGCAGTGTGTTTTCTTCTAGTCCAATGACTTTCAATCTTGTTTGGTAAAGTTAGACAAACATTCAGAACAGTACAGTATGTGTCTATGAGGACGGTTTTAGGAGATATTGTTTTATATAATACATTACCTGGGGCACCTACTATCATTAAACTACTGCGATATGATGCATGCAATAAAAAACCATACAGAACAACAAGAATGCCAATTGTTCATTCTTCTTAAGGCAAATAATGGGTCATTTACGCCGGATCTACACTGTGACTGCTAACAAGGGCAAACTTTCTGAATATCTTAAATGCAGCCTTTTTCTGCATTTACAGTACACAGCTTTTAACTGAGTGGAAATGTAACAGGCATTTACTTTACAATTAAATATTGTTTTTCAGACAATTCCCATACCATCAAATTTTTTTTAAATTAAAACACATTTTCTAAGAGATAGAAAAGCTGAAATCGTGCCCTCCTTCTTTTTAATATATCAATCCCATAATGCCTTATGAATTTCACCATGGAAGCAACCATAAACCGTGCACCACTATCCTGTACGAATTTCAGAGTTCAGAAAATATATATTTATATAACTATTTCCCTCCTTGAAGCAGTGTATTACTAAATGCATTAATCAGGTTGGGGCCTACACGCTTCTAGTTACTTGTTTGGAAGTAACAAGAAGACATCCTTCTAGCTTTATGTTTATTTTAATGAAGCCAGAGATGAATTTGTGCTTAGCAACAAAAAATGTCAAATATGTAAAATTTCAAAGTAGAGGAATAAAAAGACTGAGAAAAACAAAATGAAACGTTTGGACACAGTAGATGTAACTCAAAGAGATGACAGATATGAAAGCTGTGCTACCAAGTAGCAAGAGGCTGCTGTGACAAGAGGAAAAGAGAAAACACACAAGCAAATAACCTCCTTGTCAGCAGCAGTGAAAATGACAGTCCCTGGCATCCCAGGGAGCTGTCAGGGGGGAAAGTTGTGCGTTAAATAAAAAGGAAAACATGAAAGTGTTTCCTCAGAGTGTTAGATGGATTTAAGACTGCAATACATTTGGTACTGTCAAAAATAAACTCCTTCACAAATATGCCTGCATCAAAAAAAGCAAAATTTTTAATCATGTCATCTAACAGCCCTGGGGCTACATACTGTACTTTATGTGTGAACAAAAAAAAGATAATCTGGATTTCTTTCTTTGCAGAGTTTTAAAACTACTTGGGTGTCAGGATAAAAATCATTACCCATTTCCAAATTATATGGACAAATTTGGCCAAAGGTGCTGATTTACAGACTAAGAAGCACAGTGAGCAGGTTTTTCACACTAAATTAAGAATGTTAGGTAATTTATCTGGACCAAAAGTTGTATTTTTGCATTCTACTGAACAAAATTCATTTGTGCTGAAAACCTAAATCTAAAAGTTTGACTGAAGAACCCTTCATCGAGTCATTTATAATTAAAAAATGAAGGTAGGCTATAAACTATAAAATATCCAGTGTACATTGCACTACACTACTGTATTTCTTTTTTTGTGTTATAAAGGCTTAGAAATAATTGAGAGCACATGTACTGTAATTTGATGGAAAGAAATTGACAGAAAGCTTCCAGTAAGTTTTATTTTAATTAAGATGAGCTCCTGGCTTTACAGGATTTCTGCAGAGCTGGCATGACAAAAGGGGTCTTTCCAAGAACATGTGAAAGTTTACAGGGAAGACGAGGCCATTCAGCCCAGTTAGTTCATTGGTTATTAGAAACTAATTTATCTGAGGATCTTTGCACATACACATAGAAACATCTAATGAATGCCCACTGACCTAAGCTGAAATTACCTTTTGTGTTTTAGGTCGCAACATTATGTACTATTGTTTTGGGGAAAGACAAAAAAAAGAACTTAACACCACAATGCTGAGCAACAGTTTTTGCCCCTGCAAAGTTGGAAAAAAAGCTATTAGCTCCTCATTGCTGGTATTGACAGCTGTTAAACAGAGTCATTTGAAAAAAAATGAATGTACAGTATGGGTACTAACAACATGAACTTCAGAATTTTCCATTATTGTATATCTTTATATTATATTATTATATCTGCTTAATGTATTTCAGATGCCTCTGCAGTGTGAAATATATATTAAGACAAAATGTTAGTTCCTGCTTTATGCTGCAATCCCATTCATCAAACTTTTTATTAACATTTCTACTCTCTTGGAGGTGTTTGCTTGATTATTTATGAATGTTTATTGACTATTGAATTAATTGAATATTAATTTGTGTGGCACATGATTAGCTGTGTACAGTACCACCAATTAAATACTTAACCCTGGATAAGAGAGTCTTCTAAGCAAATAACAATAACAGCAATCATTATGACTATTGTTGTTACAGTACGTCCCAGTGTGTGATCCTACTGTAGTGTGCTTTGTTGCTATGTTCTACACTTCCTGACCTTGATTGTTCTCCCTTCCCCATTGGCCCATCATTACATCATTGTTTCCATATGACACCATCATCAATCAGCTTCTCGGCCAATCAGAATGCACCTTATACAATATATAACTTGGAAGTTTTCTGAATGAAGGGGCTTTTGTTTGACATCGGTCCTGGTCGGCTTAGCTTCGGCTTCATTTCACTTTTGGTTTTGCTTCGGCTTCGTTTCGCTTCTTGTGTGTGTGTTTTCGTATAGTTTTGGCTTTGTTGGTCTGTTGGTTTATGTTTGTCTCCTCGTACTCTCGTTTGTTTTATGTTTATCCTTGTTTTGCCATTACCTGGCCCAGACGTATTGTATCAACCTCTGTGTTATTTTGTACCCTGTTACTTGTCTATTCTTGGTTTCCTTTATTTGTATTTGTGTATACTTTTGTGTATATGGTTAGTTTAGGTTGTCGGGTACATTTTGCACACGTA
The DNA here is from genome assembly GCF_040954835.1 of Lepisosteus oculatus. Lineage (NCBI taxonomy): Eukaryota > Metazoa > Chordata > Actinopteri > Semionotiformes > Lepisosteidae > Lepisosteus > Lepisosteus oculatus. The sequence goes on from NC_090710.1 coordinate 6,862,715, forward strand.
GTTGGTCTCTGTATTAGTAACACTAGTTTAGGATGGGTAAGTGCCGTTTTGTCTTGTATGCTTTTGGGTAGTCAGTGAAGGTTAGCTAAGAAGACTCCAAAGGCCGAGTGTTTCAGGTTTTCTTTTGTAGTTAGGTTAGCTTTCCCTCACTTTCTTAGCCAGCTCCATTTTGTTTGTTGTTTTCTTTTCTTTGGCACTGCTCTAGTTCCCTCTCTCTGTATGTTTTTGTGTCCTATTACAAACCAGTCACTTATTTTTTAAAATATTTGGGCATATGATCAATGTCAACAGTGAGGTGAGTAAGTGATATAAAAGACATACAGTAAGGCGATGTCCTGCATTTCTCAGCACCCATTTTGCTAAGGGACTGATGTGTTAGATTACTGTATATGATACCACATGGTGTGGTTTTATTTCCACTGGAAAAGTAATGGAGGCTTATGCCAAACCTCTGTCCATAATGGTTAACAAAGAAAGTGAAGACTTATGAGAATACTCTCCTCTAAGAAGCTGATTTAAAAGTTATAAGGTATAAAAAATGAATTTCTTCTACTATTCTGGAAATTTGCTGTGCTGTTGCCCTGAATATTCTCTAACAACCACCCGTTCTTTTTCAGTCTGACCACTCATAGCAAGATTTATTACTCTTAAAGTAAGCTCTGACCCGCTTTGCAGCTTTTCTCTCTCCATGTCCTTGCTTGTTTTGCACATCAGAATTACAAACTGCTTATCTTATACAGTATTGTGTGTACAAAAAAAACTGTTTGCTACATTGAGTCAAAGTTTAAAACATCCTGCTTAGAGTTTCACCACACCATAGCTGTAATAATTAAACGTAAATGTAATAATTAAACTCTGCATCAAAATATATGTTACATTCAGAAGCCCTGTTGTTATTGATCCTGGAATGAACTCCACATTACATTTCTGTTGTCTTTTTTAAGAGGTACTGTATTTAACAGTTATTCTGATACTTTAAAAACTGTAAACCCCTAATGTTAATGGTTGCTTTGTATAAAATAATGTATTTTCATGTAATACAATCTCTGTTTAAATATGGACCAAAACCCACAATAACTCATTGATCATCATAATCAAAAAATAAAAGATTTGTACTTGTTTTTCTTTACAGTTAGATTGTCCATCCAAATGTTGACAATAAGCCACTTTCATATTCTGTAAATTATAAAAATTATATTATATTATATTTTTATAATATTTCATCTTATAAAAATATAGGAATATTATAACAAAGTGGAGGACATTCATTCCTTCTAGCAAAAAGTGAAACTGATGCACAGATCTCATCTGGATGTTTCTTGAACAAAAACAACATGGCAATGGAGCTTGTTTCAAACTCCCACATCCTATTAATTTGTCTGACACTTCTATCCAAAGTTGTATCCATTTACAGTATACAACTGGCCATTTTACTGGTAATTTGAGTGAACCTCTTTACTTAAAGTACAGTAGTTTCCCGCCCTGAACATGAACTAATAAGCACTCTATTATGAGTCCACAGCCATAAACTCCTCTACACTACTGCCCTCTAGGATCTGAGTTGCCCTCCTCAGTATATAAAGAAGAAAGGTCTTGAATTAATTGTAGAACTTAATTATTCTCTTGCTGAGCAAAACTGCAGTACTATTTTCACAAGCAATAGCATGCATAAGAAAAGGTTTACACAAAACCTAGCACTACTGAATTTAGGTCCTGTAAGCCTGCCTTTTCATTTTAATCTCTTATGATTCAAATCTCATTTTAAAAATATTGTTTATTTTATTTTACAATGTTAAAAACTATTTTAGTGTTTTTTTAATTGTAGAATCCTACTTTATATAAAACATTCCATGAAGTCTGACAGGTAATACTCATATTCATAGTCTAGTATTCACCTGGCTTTAAGCAAGGTACTGTATTTTGATAGACTCTGATATATACTGTACTGTATTCCTCATAACACTCTAACAAACACCAAAGTAGAAGATAAACTGCATGTAAATTGGAGTGGAAAGTGCACTGTATCATAACTCTGCTTAGGGTTCTATTTAATGTCAGCATCAATGATTTCATACCAGCTCATCTTGGTGTGAGGTTTCACAGTGTGTCTGAAGCTATTAGGATTCACTGATTAGGTTCAGGAAATGACACACTGCATTTTTACCCTGGCATTATTTTCAATTGAATTAGGTACAACTCAGCGACTAAATTATTTTTAATTAATTATATAAAGAGTGTACAGCAATAATTTCGTTAAGACACATATTCTGCTAAAATGTGACATTTGTGTTCCTGGAAAACTGCGTTATAAACAAATTGCATTATACAGTATAATAGAAATCATTGGTTAAATGAGAATTTAATTGTAGAATAGGTATTTTTTATAGTAATGGTCATATTATTATGTTAAATATATTACTTCTGCAAAATATGTTTTTGTGATCATTTTAAACAGTAAAAATATACAAAATAAGACATAACACTCATCGGTGTTTACATCACTAATATATGAGAAATTCAGCAGTGTAGAAAGATGAGACAACATTTTTCGAATAATGCAAATAATATCATGTTCTTTCATTTCTCTTGTATCACTTTAAAAAATCAAGCTTTTGTTCCAAAGTAACAGCTTTCAATGTCTTTTCACTTGCACCATACAGTACCTTAGCTTCATACCATGCACAATGCACTCAAATTTCAATATTTCAATGGAATGAAAATAGAGTGGCTAATCAGAAGTATACAGCTTTAAAGACTGGATTAAGACTGATGCCGATGTATGAGAGAATACACCAGCATCGCAACCATGTTGCGAAGTTTTCACTCTACATGTGTGACTAGTACAATTGAATCGTGTTATTGCCAACATGCACTCGTGTGATAAAAAAGCATCCCCTAGTAAATCAATCACATTATATTCCATTCATGTTATGGAAACGTGTTGAAGCAGAAATGAATGTCCTGTACTTGTAGTGTACTGTATGTACAGTACTGTACAGTATATAGTAATATATACATTTTATATGTTGGTATAATATTTAAATATTATTTTCCTTTTTAACATTTTATACTTTTTTTAAAAAGCACTGTATATGCTGCCTATAAAGATCTAGCCTTGTCACAACAGTTTTACATTAACTAGATGATGTTAATGAGAAGGAATAGAGAAGGAATCATGCTGACTAGATTTGCCAGGGCAGCATTGCTTGGAGTGAAAGGTAAGTTCCCATTGTCCTTCCAGTGCATTTGCTTGAATTTATGCAACATAATTACAGCTAGAAATAAAAAATGAATCTAATCAAACTTTCAGCCCATGAAAACAGAAATACAGATAAACAAAAGTGAGGTCAATAAATACATAAGTCAATAAGTGAAAGCACAAGGAACAAAACAGAATTTGGCTAATATTTCCATCAATTGCACATCTGCATACTGTAGCACATTTATGTAACGCTAATGCTCGGGTAAGTGCTGTCAAGCTCCTGTAAAACCACAGTCTTCGATCACTGAATCAATCTATCAATCTGCCTGTTTCCGTGGCAACACGGTCAGGCAGGTTGTCAATATCACCAGCCTGTAATTAACAGCACTTACCTCATTCGCGGCAGGGTATTTATTCCCACTCCACCAGCATTACAGTGCTTGGTCTTAGCACTGGCTCCTGTGTCCCAGTGCTTGTTTCCCATGTCGTGTTCTCCTTTGCTTCTCCTGTGCTTCACTTTTCTCCCTGACTTGACTACTTACCTGTCTTCTACCACGCTTCCTGGATATCCCCTTGCTTGTATCTCTCACCTGTGTTTGACTTCGTGGACCCTCTCCAGTGCAGTGGCAATGATTATTAATAAGACAGAATTAAGTGTTGCTGTGTTTTCCTAAATGAGGCCCCATCCCTCTTCCACAGAGAAGCTATTCATGCAGTTTCTGACTTAAAGTGTTTTCTCTCCAATAAGGAGCAGCTCCGAAATGGGGATGCACCCAGCGATGCCTGGCTATCATGATCAATGGTACCTGGTGCCTATCTGTCTGTGAGATTCTGGGAAACATCTGGATTGCGGTCCTAGATGTCAGAGGTCATTGTTACTAATCTCTCACCTTGATCAGCCAATCAGGAACCTGGAGGGTGTGGTATATACCCATGTGGGTCTCAAATGCCCACCAAACTCTCAACCAAGGCAAACCAAGTTTCTTCCCGCTAAGGAGTGACTTGCTCGGACCCACGGTCACCCTCTGTGCATAGAGACTTTCTACTAGTCAGCCAGACTACTAGTATGTCCCTGAGCGAGACACTGTCTCACATGGCTGACAGCAGAAATCTCTCCTCCTAATTTCTGAAACTCAGAACTGCACCAGGACTGGTTGGCACCGAGCCAGGGGATGCAGCCGCCAGCTGGCCTTTGGTGTCCATGCCGGAAAATATGAATCCATATCCGGGTAAGTAACCCAATGTTCTACATTGTGTCTCGAGAATTCAATAGTTACCTCAACACAAGTTGATGTAAATGTCATTCATATGAGTAATGTATTTACTTTTGAGTATCTAATATAGAAGTTGTATTAATGAGACTGATTAACGAAATAGTATAGCCGAATGTTATACTGAAGTAGATTTTTTTTTGCATCTCTTTGTGTTTTGCATCTCTTCGTGATTATATATCTTGCATTTTGATAACCCTCACAATAAGATCTGCCATCTGTATCCAGGCAGACTGTTATGTTTTATATGCACAATTTATGTATTAATAAATGTATTCTGTGTATTTGAATCTGTGTGTATGCATCGTTGAGTGTTCCTGACGATTGATTGTCTAATAGCCATTAAAGAATCACCTTGTGGTTTACTGCTACAATTAATACAGTACATTGTCCCAGTAAATTCACAAAACTCCGACACCAGCATGTGGACCCCTCATCTGCTTGACCATCCCACTTGGACTTCTCCTTTGTGCTTCTGCCTGTTTTCTTCTCTGCTGCATTCCTGCAGCTCTGCGAACGCTGCGTGGCTGCCCGGCTTTGTAACCCCTGTCATCTCCTGCATAAAGATCCTTCTTCCAACCATAACTGCTGCCCACATCAGGCTCTTTCAGTGCTCAAATATACAAAACTTAAATATACATTACAGTTTAAAGGTGGGACCTCACCATAACATTTAGTATTAATGTTCTGTAATAGCTATGCCCTACCTTCCCCATTTAAATCGTTCCAAGCCTGCTATTCATAAATTGCCACCACCTCTAACACAATATTTTCTAACTATCATTCTTACACTAATTACAATGCTTACTCACTAATTACACAGATACTCGTTCATTAGTTACCAACATTAACACTTCACAATGCTGTCCACTACTCATTTATTACCCACAAAGTCAAGGAATGGTCATGCCGTGTCTCCCACTCTTCTTTAGAAACACTCACAATGCACAATAACACTCAAACTACAGCATGACCACACAGCAGAGAAGACCTCAGAGGTCTGGCAGACCACTAGAGAACACATTTATGCTGCCACTGTGTGACATACAGTATGCCACACCCACTAGTGTATCCTCTTAAAGTAGTCTATCCTTTTCTGTCAGAAGCCCTCCAGGCTCCTAGCTATTACACACTGGTCCAATCATGGAAAGTCGATTCACCAGTGACTACAGATGGCAGCCTCACCTGTTCTATAAGTCTGCTTTCTTTGGGTGCATAAGATGTTTTCCTGAAGAGAGTTTAAACAGGGTGTTTAAGCAAGGTGACTCACATCTTCCTCCCATTAAGAGAATAACACGCAGCAGCTCTAAGCTCTGATAAACTGTCTGATGCCCTGTCACAACAGCCTTGTATAGAAGAAAGGGAAATTGCAATGGCTAATAACACTTTCTAATATTCAACATAAATTCCTAATGAACCCCAACAGAACAGCACAAGAAAAAACAGAAACAATGCAGTGGGAACACACTTTAAGTTCTATTGGAATCCATTATGAATTTGTGGAATTTAGAAAGTGGCACTGATTCACAAACTAGTAAACATTTTTTTATCTAATGATCACGTCATTATTACAAATGTCATCATTTTTCCAACTATATTATTACATTATTACAACATTATTATTACAACTGTTATTATTATAACTCCAGCAACCTCATTTACTGCATCTCCTGCAGAAAATGCCCATCTATCTACATTGGTGAAACAGGAAGGAGATGGGTTTTGAGGATCAACAATCTCTCCAAGCCCAAAGTTTCTCATTTTCGCCTCTAACAGCCATGATCATATTGATCTTTCCGTCAGTGTTCTCAAAGAGGGTTTTTTTATCCTGGGGTTTTTGCAACTCCTATTGCAAAAAGACATTTGAAACCAAAATTATCCTGAAACTAGGATCACACCTTCTCCCTTCTCTGATTGACAGACTCATTTCCTTCTAATCCGCTCTATTCATTTGCAGGTTAAGACGTCACACCTCTCTTCACCTCTCTCAACTTCACACCACCTGAGTGCCTTCTCTGTCTCTCCCCTTCTCCTGCCTCCTCTACACTCCCGGCTTTTGATCTCTCATGCTATGTCAACTACTGACTTTCCTCTCTTTCTCACAGCTGAAGAAGGCTCCACAGCTGAAACGTTGTGGGTTTTTTCTTCTCTTTTCAGCATGGAATAAACCTTTACTTGTTCCTTTGGAGCCTACGCATGCTGACGTAGCTACCTACTTGAATTATTTCAGCCTACTTGAATTATTACAACTGTTTTTACATTGTTGAAAATTTTGGGATTATTCCATAAAACATTTTTTAGTCTGGAACTGAAGTCTCAGAATTTGTTTACTTGGTGTTTGAATATAACAGGAAAGAAAAGTTTAAATTGAGACAACAAAAGGCTTTATTGTGCAATTACAGTATTAAAACAAAGTGTACAGTACCTACAGTAATTGTGTTGCATTCGATAAAATAAGGTCAACAACTGCACTGCAATACCAAAACTAAGTAAGTAATACACTATAATGGTCAAACAATTACATCCTCCTTTTCCTTTTCAAACTTTCTAATTACAATTACTGCCTAATCTTTGACAAGACAACATAAGAATCTTGTTTACAAAAAGTAAAAGAATGCACACCCATAAACTGTTGAGGTGCTGTCCAGAAACAATCAGTAAATATAACAAAAAATGAATTATTCTGAAGTAATGAAAGTGTGCGACCATATGATTTTAAGAACTTTGTCTAACAAAACGCTGATAAGTTGTAATAAATTATGTTAGAGTAGGGAAAGCGTAAGTCTAGATGATCTTGCTATATTTAAAAATATATTGTTTGCAGCGCAAGCAGGGTCAACACCCAAGGCTGAGTTACAAAATCAAAGTAACACAATCATTTCTACAATGCAGGAATACTAGATGTCCTTGTTTATTTGTAACACCTGAAAATAGGGCAAAATATCCAGTCTAGCATTTTCACCCACATGCTGGGTTCAATAAAGCAAAACAAGTAAATGACAAACTAAACAGTACAGTGGTTATGCCATCCTAAAATGTTGCATTAACTTAAGCCTAGACTTAACTTTAGGTGTAAGCTGCATCCATTTTACAAATGAAATGTGAGTTCAAAGGATTTAAGTTAATTAGAATGTAAAAAGTGGTATTCCTGATGTTTTTGAGTTTGACGTTTTATTTAAACAATATACTTTGAACATGAAAGGTGTTAGGGATTGGGGAGTATAAAGTGTTTGTCTATTAAAGTAATCAGAATTAAAATAAAAAAGGAAATACTTCCATCTTAAAATGATTCACTGCTGCAGCTGTGATTTGGGACTGTTCCACCAAGCCTATTACAGCTATAAATTGTTCAAAATAAAAACAATAGAGCTGAGCCCTTCACTTGCTTTAAAAGCTCTTTCACAGGCAATGTCATTCTTCAACTCTACCCAACTTGCACTAAATATCATCTGTTAAAGCACAAGGCATTCTCATAGGCATTAAAAATAAACGCCTTTTGCCTTCTCTCAATGCTGTGCCCTACATAGGTCACACAGTAATGTGAAGAAGGATGCTTAACCAGATAAAATCTGATTTATACTATTTAGAGGTAATATTTTTGGTAGTTATTTCTGGTACATTACACCTGCAATCCTACTGCTGCTTGAAGAACTTTTTACTCTGTCATAAATTAATTGCATACAGTACAACGCCTGCACAGCATTCACCTCAGTAATTTCCTCTCCTGTTTTTTACATTACAAAGAATCATTCAGGCACTACAAAATGAAAATATCTCAGTAAGTGTATAGGTTTCAAAATACACAGGAATAAGTCTGTTTTTATTTTACAGTGATATTATTGGTAATGCTTTTTTTATCCAGAACTGTATCTTAAAATTGTTTGACATCTAAGAAGTTTGATGAAGACAGAAACTCCTTCTTATACCTTTACAGTAGCCATGAATTAACAAGTGATACCACAATATTGATTAAAAATGAAGATAGAAGAGATCCATTTTTTTTCTAATATAACTTCTAGTTGAAGGGTGAATGTTTTTTTTTTCCTTTCTTCCTAAGAAAACTAGAGACACACATGTTCTCAAAGATCAGTGGTGTCAGGTTGGGATTTTGTATTTGCAGAACATAGCAGAGACTGCAAAATGTGGTGACACATTCGTTTTCAAGCCATGGAGCCCTCTCCTCACTATAGGCACAGATTTTTACTGGATTAACTTTTAATGAGTCTTTCATTAAGCACTTTACTTTGTAATTATAGACATTGCATGATTTTATAATAAAATAATCATTTTACACTTATACTATGAATGTTCATGATTTCAAATAGTTGTTAAACTAATTAAGTGTACTTTTTAAAGAAATAACCTTGTATTTTTCAATGCACTATAACATAAATATAGTAGTTTAAATACAAGGTTCAAAGTGCAATTATTTTAATTACCCACCACTTCAAACATTTTTTAAATACCTTTCAAAATAGTTAAACAATCACAATTTTGCCATACAACACAAATTAAAATGGTCAGAAATTGTTGCTCACAAGACATGGAAAAGACCAATGTTCTCCAAATTGAAAAAATAAATTGTAATGAACACATAAATGAACACAGAGAAAGCACTTTTATGGCTTTACTGAAGACCTGCTGCAGACAAACTGTTTTCAGGATTAGATGGGCTGGAGTTAGCCAAGGTATGTGTCAGCCTGCTGCACAGCAGTGACCTATATTGCTGGATGGTACCTGTGAGTTTGCATTGTTGCCACTGAGAATCGCATCACCCCTTCCAGTCAATGCTAAGTCTGCTGCAGATGCTCTGGTTGTGCTTATAGCACAAATAAGAGACTGGGGGTATGTGAATGTACAGTATGTGAATGTGTGCCCTGTACTGAGTATGCAAGGATCACAACAGTAAGCAGAGCTGACTAATAGTTGAAAATTCCATTTAGTGTGTGTACAAATGGGATCATTGGTGATCTGGTGATTCTAAATATATATATATATTCTTCAGAAAAATCATAATAACAATAGTAATGTGTACAATAACACATAAAACCTTCAATTTCCTTTCAATATTTTTTGAGATACAACGCTGGAGGACTGTGGAATTATAGTGATAGATTGCTATGGAATGAGCACTGAAAGAGAAGTACATAGTAGAAATTTAATAGAATTGTATAATCACTGCAAACAAATTACCTGATGAATTCCTTTCAAATGTAAACAAAGGAGATATAAAGCCTTATTCTATTACATCTTTTCTTAATAGATTAAAGAGCTATATAATTATATAATTTTGCTGCAAGAAATAATCAAAGCATTAAGACAAGTTTGATAAGAAATTATTTCTGAAGGTTGTTGAAGTTTAGCGTTTGATGTTTTTAAAGGAAACTGAGGCGTGCAATTATCTCTTGGAAGAAGTGGAACATCAGACACAAATAATTGCTTCTACTGAAGCAGAAAGCAATAGCTGCCAGTTTAAAAATATGATCCTATTTTCTCACTCCAAGTGCGGACTGAGCTCTGTGATGCAGATGTCATGGGTTTGAAGATCGGTCATGTTACTACTTGACTGTGACTCCCCAGTGCTGTCACATAGTTAACTCAGGACTGCCAGGATTAGGGTATGGCTTTGTTGCTCCAAGCTTTTTTGGAACAGGAACCCCAGAGAAATCCTAGCTGCAAGTAGATGCATAGTGTACGACAGTAAACCTTTCCTCCAATCGGCTTCTAGCATTATGACAAACTTAATGTGATCACATGACCACAGTCCTGGATTGTCTAACTCCCTAAGAATTTTAGGACTCACTTTAAGACTTTATTTTGTTTTATATACTTAGAAGGCACCAAAAAAGCTAATAGCTCCTCCTTTTGCTTAGGGGCATCTTTCTTAGATGCCAGTATATAATTTAAAATTATTGGATCCTTGATTACCATCTTAAAATATCAGTACTGTAACTGGGTGGTACTTAATTATAGTCATTAATGCAATTAGAGAAAAAAAATACACTATGTTAATATGAGACTAAGACTAAATCACTCTTTTCCAGAGCACTTCTCTTTAAGCATTTTCCATGGTCTGCAAATTTCTTTTTTTTCATTTTGGTCTCCTTCTGTATTTTGTTTCATTGACATTTAGTTTTAAGCCTCCATTGCATTCTGGTTTGTGGTGCACAGTGATTTAAAATGAAAAGCATTTTGATAAATAACAGACATTGCTCTTGATATTTGCAGTTTTCATTTTTTTAATTTAGAATTGCCATTTGTTGTTTTTTGTTCTATCACCTATTCATGTATTTTTCAAATATTGGTTCAAAATTAAGAATCTTGCAACCATGGGGTTCATTCAATGATGGTACACCACTCCTTTGAGAATCTCAGTCACAGTAAAGCTGAGAAAATAATCCAAGATCGAACTTATGATTATACAGTTCAACCAGTGATTCAAACAGTAAAGCAAGTGGCTTTAACATTTAAATCACTTCTGAGCCCCTGCAGCTGTGCTTCAAACAAGCAGTATTTGTTCCTTCTTCTTACATTCCATAGCAGAATGTTTTGAGATGTGCAGAAAAACTCAGGTTGCGTTGAGATAAAAGTTGAACCTTTTGTTGACCTCTACTTAAAATACACTGAGGAATATGCATAGAGAAATTCAATTTCAAATTTAAAATTAAACTAAAGTATAAAATAATTCAACAATGTTGGATAACAAAAAGTTGCAGGGATCTGTTTTCAGTACTGATAACCTAATGGTTAACAAAATGCAGAAGAGAGTCCGTAGTGAAATCAAACAATCGTAAAATTGTTTTTAAATTGGGTTGCTCTGTTTTCTGAACAAAAGCTTTTTGACTTATCAAATATCACTTCTTAGCATTTCACTAGACAAAATCAAAACAAATTAAATAGGCCCCCACATATCACTGGGACACTTACAGTGTCTCTGTGTATTTTGTTTCTATATGTTAAAACATTTTTAATGTGTTTATGAGCTGTTAAAATATTGTAAGACATACAAGCAGAAACAGAAATAGAAAATGCAAAATACAAAAACAAAAAGTCAACACTGTGTTCCTAATTCAGCAATATGTACTGTACAAAAAGTCTTAATATCATTTAGCTGGTAGTACCGCCTGCCTCAAAGACAGCTAATGAGCTGACATCAGTGAGTCATCAGGTTTCAGCACCTTGGACAGCAGCACCATATTCTCTCAAAGCAGGAAATATACTGTAGTGTTATAGAGGCAGTTTAGTTTGTTATCTTAATGGATTTCAATTAAGCTTTTCAACCTACACTTGCTGGAAAGAGTCTCACACAAGGCAGGGATGAAAGATTGAGATATAAATCAAGTGAGTGTGACATTTAAATTTCAGTGATTTCTTGTCAAATTTCAGATTATATGCAGGTGATGTTCTTAGATCAAATCTAACACCTGTGTCAAAATTCAAAACCTCATTTTATCACATCTGACAATCACCATCTCTACATATGTCCATACACAATGGATATCATAGAACGGTCATAACTTTTACCATTTGAAGATATTATGTATCACACAAAATACAGATGAAACTGAGAATTATTTTAAACTTACTGCCTTAAAGACTAATCAGAGTACATTAAGTCATGCATGTTTTAAATCAATGTGCAAATCCCCATACAGTACAGTTACATTTTTTGCTATAGCAGCTTTTCTTTTATTAAACAGCTTGCAGCACATGACATCCATATATGTAAGGTCATCCTAAAGTCATTCAACACATGTGCAACAATAAAAGATCAACTAAATTATTTCTTTCATTTAATATTTAGCAACTTGTTGGACTTTCAAGCTGTAAATTAATCAAATGAAGTTTGCATTTAATAAAACATAAGTATGAATAGATGTAGTAATGCAGTTGTGAGGAGCATTCATTATAATGGTTTTAAAAGAAACAAATGGCTGTTTAAAGTCTGGGTAATTATTCTCACTTTATCTGAGAAATAGGCACAAACATGAGAAAAAACAGAAAACAGAAATTCGATTTAATATGGAGAACATAGAAATCTTTCAACAGTTACAGTACCATCAATTTAAATGAGGTCTGATTAAAAATAATTACAATTGGTGAAAACTACCCTGGAAATTAAGATCACCTTAATTAATCAGCACACATCTCCGATGAGTATATTATTTCACTTGATTTACTGTATAACCCTAACCAAAGTCATCCCAGTTTAAATCTAATACTTCATCTTACTTTTACCAATTTAACTTACACTGTACTATATCAATCCTAATTCTAGGTATTTATCAGTAACCAGTTTTCTAACCTTAATCCTAGTCCCAGCCCAGTTTCAAACCCCTTATATCCAGCTCTTACATCAGTCCAGTCTTAAAGTTACAGCTAAGGCAGCTGTACAAAAATATGTCAGAGTTTTGCAAGCCATCACCAAGTCGTGTTATTGTGTCAATGTGTCTGCATTACTACATTTTTTGTTCCTCAGACTATAAGAGAGTAACTGTCTTGCCACATAAACTCCAAAACCTGACTGTGTGCTACCCAGCTACTGTACATACTGGTATAGCCTACAGTAGGTACAATTAAATCCAAACTAGAGGCCATCAAGGACAACATCGCCCATCCCCTCTATGACATGCTTGTGAAAATAAAGAGCACGTTCAGCAATAGGCTGATCCAACCATGGTGCTACAGGAGGTCATTCTTGCCTTCTGCCATAAGACTGTACAACTCAGGGCTACATTGACATTGACCTGTTTTGGACTAAACAGTAAACTCTCTCCTACATCTGGCTTTCCTGTTTACAACCGTTTTTGTGTAATATATGCCAGGGACTTGTGCAATACGTTTATATTTATATTGTGCAGTACAACTTTTTGTGTACTGTTCTGGCTTGTTTTTTGTATATTCTGGACTGTAAGTAACTCTTCTTAGTGCACTTCTCACTGACTGTACTGATTGTATTGTATGTATTGTATTGTATTATTGTATAATTTCATTACTCTGTGCTGTGTTGACTGTGTTAAGCTGCTGTTGTACTGCAATGTCCCTCACGGGATCAATAAATTATCTATCTAAAAGTCAGAGGCCAAGGTATAACCTTAGTTCTATTAGTTCTAATATTTAACTCCAGTTAACTGCTTTATCCTTTAGAGTACCAAAATTAACTTTTTCGTCCTGCTTTAAATTGAAGCTCATCTGCCCCATTATACTGTACTTAGTTTATGTTAAGGGTTTTCAACTTCAGGCCACTTTCACCCTCACTGTGTTACAAGGTTATACTATGAAAATCTCTTTTAATTCAGAAAACTGTTTGAATTGCATGTGTATAATATAAATCTATTAAATCACTCAAAGCAGAGTGCAAATATAACTACCAAACTACTTATCTGAAAAACATGGCTAACTTTATTTGTTTTGTTGACATTTTGAATTACATTTTATGCTCCCTTCCAGACAATTGCCATAACTACAGTAAGACTGTCCTTTCTACACAACAGATGATCTCTAAGAACATATGAATGTACAGTATGTTCACTTGAACATACACGAGGAGGTCCTTAAAAGTCTGCTTGGTATTTATTACAGTTAATTAATCTACAACGTCTTTCCTCTTGACATCTAAAGATGTGAAAAAAAAATCATGACGAATTCAGGTCCCATGGACAAGTTTTGCTTTGGCTTGCTTGAGTCTTCAGATTTCGGTGCTCATCTCCAGGCTCATTTTCCTTTTAAATGATTGCATTTTCATTCTATTTCTCAGAGAAGTCATGCTCAGCAAACTTGGCACTGGAGACAGTGGCACAGCTGTTACTGATCTGAGGATGCAGGGTGTTCTTATCACCTGCATCCTGACTCAGGGAGCCGGCAGCTGCTCAGAAAAAAAGCCCCATAAGTGACTGGTAGTCTCAGTGCTCCCTGTTGTAAGCAAAGATGTCTCTGTAGCCTTGCTTTGTTTCCCAGTTTATTATTTACCCAATGCAAACCAGCTGAGGTGTTGAATTCTATGACAGCTGTGAAGGTCATTGATAGGTATGAGGACCACAAATTGTATTCTTTCCTCAAGGGGGGCACTTGTAATTTGTTATCTAATTAAAACAGAATCTTAAACTTTACATTTTAATGTCACTACAGTGTGACAGATTTTCACATTACCTCCCAGACTCCAATCAGATCTCAGCAGCTGAGCTGCACACCAGTCAGTGGTTAAGCTGTGCCCCACAGTGGAATAAAAAAGGTTATTCTTTGCAAACACCTAATAAAGTTCAAATATGAGTAATCTACATTTTGAAATTAAGTACTTTTTAAAAATTTTGTAACGAACCTGCTCAGCCCTCTTGCCTTCATTTCTTATATCCTTTAAATCACCACATACTCCTTCAAATACTGTATAAAGAGAGTAGCGTAACAATGTTTTAGCTTCTCTTGCACAGAGATCTAAACAGGGAGTTGCAGGCTTTCCAAAATTTGCAGTATTGTATATCATCATGCATTTATACACCTGTTTAATTTAGGCACCATTCTAAAAATTTTTTTTTATTTTCATATTTTCATTTTGATAACTTAACACATTATATTTCAGCCCTCAAAGCTACTGTCTGTCTGACATTACAGGCACTTATCTGAGAGGCATGCCTTAATACTGTATGCACATCATAAGGTAGAATCCTAGCACTGCAGTAACAAGTGGTTCCATCACATCAAGGCATAGAGAATGGTCCTTCTCTAGCTGTTCTGAGTTATGTTAAGCAAACATTATGGAAACACACGTTTCACCAAAGTAGATAAGATTACATTGTGAACAGAAGTGTGGTCGACATAAAATGTACTTTAAAGATTTCCCTGGTTATAAAGAATGAAAAGGGATTTGAATGCACATTATTCAAAGAGTTGGAGCTGGACATGTAAAACCAAATGAACCCTGAGTCTTTAGAACTACTGCTAGTTATTAATCTTGATTTACTCAGTAAAAAAACTGTGATGGTCTGCACATAGTTATATATGTACTGTACATGTACAAAGAAAACCTCACTTCTTTATTTGCATACACAGTTAATCAAGACGGAACCAGCTTGCTTTGAGAAATGTACAGGAATATGCTAAGATGGGATCATTATAGAATGTGACTACACAATCAACATTGTTAAACCTTCTTCTTCCCACACAGCATAAGTACAGATGGATATACTCAAGAGGCTTTTTCTTCTTTGTTATTTTTAGAATTTCTGTCCAGATTTGCAGGATGCTGGTTGATAGTCATGTTTTAATGTATCCTTGCTGATGATTTTCTCAAATTGGACAACAAAAATATATATAAAATACATTTTGGGGGGTAGTTTGCAAATGTTTCAGGAAAAAATAGTTATCTTTATCTTAAAATGTTTTAACCTACCTTGTAAACAGAAAGGTGGGAGTTTGGGCTTCTAGGTAGCAGCATGTAAATAAGGGTGCTACAAATCTGGCCTCTGATCAAGTTAAAAATGTTAAGTCCCGTGAAGCTGCCAGTCATGTGCTCACATATTGATCCCAATGGATGGATAACAGACAGTCTTGCATCAATTTTAATTAAACATGCGTTATATTGAGAGATAACCTTTCCCACAACAACTAAGTGATTTAAAACAGTGCAGAGGTGATTTATTTTGGCAAGAATGTGAAACCAATGTTTGGACAGATTTAAAGAGCATTTTTTACAGATCTTTGATTTCATTCCTACCTACTTATCACGCCAAAATATGCCTTCTGTAATACTCCCTGTTGCAATTTCGGATAGCTGCTACATTTTCATATTTTATTATAATTCAAATACAAAATGAAAATGAACTCCTTTGGCAGAAACTTCTAAATCATTCAACAGAAAATGCAAACACATTCTTGAAAATAATCCCACTAACTATTAGTCTTAGGTCACAGTTACCCAGCATGAAATCTGCTCTTGTACTGTACAAAATTCAAGATGTGCTTCAAGAACTATGAGGCAACGTGAAAAGAACTGTCAAGTTATAAATTGTAGTTATTTAGTCTTCTATCATATGCAAAAGAGCAGTCAGTCCTCCACTTTCATAGCTAGATGATCACTGGAATTTTGACCAAGGCATGCTGTGATGGTGCTTCTGGTAGGCAGCTTTTTATTCTCAGCAATGTGGGATGCTGTTTTGTCAGTAGCACTACAGTCACACTCTGTTTATTCTAACATGTCTCAGTAGTGCATCATGTTTATTAATATCCATGGTCAAGAATGCTGAGGAAAAATATGAGAGGTTGAAGCCATTGCAGGGTTGTGAAATCTGAAAAATATACATTTAAAAAGGCTCAGTTCTGTCACAAAGTGCATCATTTTTCTTTATCTTGTTTTTTAAAATTGCATTCCTTTCTCTTTCAACTGAAGGAAAGATGGTGGCGGACTGCTCCTGTCACTGTTCTTTTGGCCAATAGAATGCTGCTGGATACTGAAAAGACGCAGGCAGGAAGATAGAGTAAGTGTGAGCCAAGCTCTACCAGGGGAAGTTTATTCGCTATGATACCATGATCACTAATGTTGTAAACTGTGACAGAAGTCTTTACAATCACTGTTTAATGACCACTATGTTCTAGCACAAGGGTGGGCAAGATTAGAAACCTGTTTAGTGGAGTTGACACCTGCATGCTACTGAAATCTAAAATGGAGTCTTTAAGCTTTAGTGGTGACCAAGTGGGATGAAGACATTGCTTCCTATGCTAGTCAGCAGGTATATACAAATGTGAGAACATTTCACATGACTTTCATAAACAAGACATCTGCGCTTTTCATGGGTTTTGTAGACTTTTGTACGAGTTTGTACAAGAAAAAAAGCCAAGCATCACACCCAGTTAGGCTGGACATGATTAATGGTCCCGTCTTCTGCTTTCACTTGAACCTCCTTAAGAATATTGCTTGTGATTGAGATGGGCGGCTGAAGTGACTGTATTCACTTCACATTTCAATGCAAAACCTTTTCTTCTAAATACAGTACGTGGTTACGGTAGCCATTTCACGTTTAATCATTCAGTGCTAAGCCCACAGGGAAGTGAGCTGCACGTTGGTAAAGAATTAGAGGTGAGTGGTATCTTCAGAGGACATTTTGAATCTCTCTTGCCTGTTTGTGTTTCCTACTTGCACAATGATAGACTGCTTATATGCTCCATAATAATTTTACTAGCTGTCATTATCATAAACATTGTTGTCTTTGTATGTTTATAGCAAAGCTTAACTGAAAGGCCGCAATTCTGTACGAGTCACTCCAAGAGTTTGAAGCAAATGTAAACGTGCATACAGTACATACTGTAAGTCTAATCATGCAATACTACAGTAGATCATTAAAAACTAGTAACTTGAATACAAAGACGTATTCTATTACTTTAAAAAGCTAAAAGAGGTATTTCTTGCAACCTTATGTATACAATTCCTTCACTTACAAAAAAGGTCATGGTGTACATCTCTGTATGAGCTGGAACTGAACATCTGTAACTATTTACACTGTGTACTGTTATTAAAGAAGCCAAGGACTGACTATTATTAGATTCA
This sequence comes from Lepisosteus oculatus, assembly GCF_040954835.1. Taxonomy (NCBI): domain Eukaryota; kingdom Metazoa; phylum Chordata; class Actinopteri; order Semionotiformes; family Lepisosteidae; genus Lepisosteus; species Lepisosteus oculatus. The sequence goes on from NC_090710.1 coordinate 6,880,725, forward strand.
AACCACCAAGCTATGAGATGATTCATTTGGATTACCCCCAAAACATATGTGCTTTTTTGTATATTTCCACTTAACTCCAGAAATATTGTGGTGGCAAACTCATCATGAATATCTCAACAGCAGAAAGTTCCTTTTTAAAGTTAAATGTTCCCTATTCTCCAAGAAGAAATAAAAATTCTGTTAAAATGAAAGATGCAATACAGCTTTATGTTTTAAAGGGTTATTAATCAGTGCAGATTTCCTAAATTTCATAATTATAACACTTATAATCATACTTAGTACAAGCATAATTTCTCTGTGAAATTATTCCCAACTTTATTTTTCAATATACTGGATAAAGCAGGCAATGAAGTCTGCTTTATCCAGTATTTTCCCCTCATATTTCATTTTATTCACAGATATTACTCTCCTTCCCTTGCATGCTTCAAGACACAAAATAAATTAACAAAAAAATCTTCAGGGAATATTTTAGGTTAATTAAAGTTCATTTTTTTATTTGAAAGCAAAAGAATATGAATTCACTTTCAGTTTTTTAAGGACAAGTTGACGAACACTGACACATCACTCAGCCACAGAAGTAAAATACATATTTTTTGTGTCATTGTCGGTATGACCCTGAGAAAAAATACAGAACTTAAAAGCTACTGAAAAAGCAATAGATTTATGAATGAGGATTTCAGGCCTAATCTTTTATTTTAAAAATAGACCACTTAGGCTAGCTCCAATATGAATTTCCATTAATTAACAGAGTAATTAAAAAACAGTATGAAATATAGTACCAAAAATGGTCTTGAGCAACATGTGAATGCTGTGGAGGAGTATCAAACACATCATTTCATGTGCTGATATAGTTTCAGTGTCATGACACATGCAAGTGAGATAACAAATGTATGACTTATTATGACAAAACAAATTAAAGTGCAGTAATTAATGTGCCATACAAGACATCTTCTGGTCATCAGTAATTATGCTGGGCTAATTTTACATTATTAGGTAAACTAACAGACTAATAAATGTAATAATTTCATAACCATTAAAAAGTTAAGCTTTATCTTGAGATCATTTGGGAATTTACAACATCTTTTATTCTTCATAAGGACAGTGGACTGAAAAAATGCAGCCTAAGTCACATAAAATGCACCCATTTCCCTATTTAAAATTAATAATAAGCTTTTTCAGGTACAGGCCTTTAACTTACATGAAATGAGACCTTTCTTTTCACACAATTGCCAAAGGGTTTTACTTTAGTCAGTGCACTTAGTCATCATGTTTGATGGCCTTGACTGCATCATTTATCAGCGACCTATAGTTAAATGTAATTTTCCTGTGAGCAGATGACTGTGGTGGCAGTAGCCCTCATTGCTGATTTGCACCTGTTGGTGTCTTGTGAAGTGGAACTGACAAATCTCCCATGTTGAGAATCTGATTAATGCACAGCTGACAGAGCGGTGCAGAAATACCACGCCCGAAAGTACAGACCACCTTCACTGAGCTTCTGTGCTTTTTTGAGAAAACGCAAAACAAAAAGGAATATCTGACAGTAAGAAGTATTTGAAGCTAAGAAGGATTGTTTGAAAGCAAACATCCAGGCATATATGGAGAAATTCTGATTCAAAATATAGCTACCTAACAACACAGGGATGACTGACAAGAATGTACCATATTTTGTGCTAATCAATGTTCTAATCAATTACTTTAATTGGTTTTAAAGTCACATCAGAATTTGTGAGGTTACACTGAAGGGCAAGGTCAAAGGTCATAAATTGAGAGGCAAAAAAAACTATTAGTACCAATACTCAATTAATAGATTTTAATGTCTTTCATTCAAAACCACTATTATTCCAACCCCCAAAAAGACAAAAGTGACATGCCTGAATGATTACCGCCCAGTAGCATTAACATCTGTGGTGATGAAATGCCTGGAGAAGCTGGTGTTGTCACACATCAACTCCTCCATCACAGAGTCCCTGGACCCCCTGCAGTTCGCCTACCAGAACAACAGATCAGTGGATGATGCTGTCTCCCTGGCTCTGCATACAGCCTTGGAACACCTGGACACTAAGAACTCGTATGTGAGAATGCTGTTTGTGGACTACAGTTCAGCATTCAATTCCATCATACCCTGTCAACTGGTGACAAAGCTCAGGGGATTAGGTCTGTGCAACTCTGTCTGCAACTGGCTGCTGGACTTTCTTATCGAGAGACCACAGGTGGTGCGGATAGGCAATAAAACATCAACACCACTCACCCTGAGCACTGGAACCCCACAAGGCTGCTGTCTGAGTCCAAGGTTGTACTCCCTATTTACTCACGACTGCACAGCAAGACACAGCAATAACCGCATCATCAAGTTTGCCGATGACACCACTATAATAGGACTGATCAGTGATGATGACGAGTCCACTTACAGGGATGAAGTTGTACAGCTGCTTAGGTGGTGTCATAGCAATAACCTGGACTTGAACATAAAGAAAACGAAAGAGCTAATAGTGGACTTTCGGAGACACAGGCCATACACTCACAGCCCACTCAGTATTGATGGAACGGAAGTGGAAACAGTCACCAGCTTTAGGTTTTTGGGAATTCACATCTCTAAAGATCTAACCTGGACTGTGAACACTGACTCTATCATGAAGAAGGCTCAGCAGCGCCTTTATTTCTTGAGGTGCCTCAAGCGATGGGGGATGCCAATACATGTGTTGGTGAACTTCTACCGCTGCACTATCGAGAGCGTCCTCACCAACGGGATCACCGTGTGGTATGGCAACACCTCTTCGCGAGAAAGAAAGGCACTGCAGAGAATGGTCAATATGGCCCAGAAGATCATCGGCTGCAGTCTCACCGAGATTAAACAGCTCTATGAGGACCGCTGCCGTGGTAGAATTCTGGCCATCACAGAGGACAGTCACCACCCAGGGCATGAGCTCTTCACCCCACTGCCCTCAGGCAAGAGATATAAGAGCATACGGACACTTACCACTAGATTCTTCAATAGCTTCTATCCACAAGCAGTGAGACTGGCGAACACATTTAGCCATCCCCCTCGGACCACACCCACACCATCACCATCTACCTCATTGTAATTTATTTATTGTACGTCTCCAGTCATTGTTTACACGTCTGTATTGTTTACATTCAAACTGCCTGCATGTTTACTTGCACATTGTCTATTGTTTGTTTGTACATTGTCTTGATGCACTGTTTGCACTTTGTTTTGTTTTTTTACACTTGTTTTACAATCGAGAGACTTTCTGTAAGTAAGAATTCCATTGTACCAGTACCGGTTACATATGGCAATAAAGTTCAAGTTCAAGTTCAAGTTCAATGGAAAATGATGCTGTACATAATGTGATTCAGTTAAGTAGGTGTATAACTACTGTAAAGAGGCTCTAAATAGATTACCATAAAGAACATCATGATGGAGAATTATTAAATTCTAATTTAAAAAAAAAGGTTTTCTTCAAAATGGAGAAAAAATTGAGAAAAATTGCTATTTTGGGATTTCTAACTTGAATTTTGTGAGTATACTCACTGTGAGAGATTCCTGTATACAAACCACAGTTTGTTGAATTTACTATGCAAGCAATTATTTTGAATTTTATGAAAAAGCCATGTTGCAAAAGACTTCCTCCACACCAAACCTATTCTATATGCAATATCATTAACTTCCAATGAAATTATGAGTAGCATCTATTTTAAGAGCCCTTAACACTTATTTAAGGGAATTGATTGAGCACAGTTTTATTTGCTACCAGCAAGTATGTTGATTGTGTTTGTTTAGGACTGAGTAATTCTTTAAAAACTGATTATTATCACATTTTAATGACTAAAAAAATCAGAAAATGTTGTTGAAAGCTATGAATCATTTGTACTGGAACTGACTATTATTATTCCAGTTCTTGTCTTCTGTCACCTTAGTTCTGAGTTCTATATTTGTCAAACCTCCTATCATTGTTTAGAGCACTGCATGCCAATGCTGGGACTACACTAGACATTATTTTATAAGAATAGCACTTAATTAGTTCACATACAGTACATAGCTTTTAGAACATTTGCACACACATCCAATGTCTGATTCATCAATAATGTGTGAGACACTCTTACATGCATTTTTAAGTGATTAGTGTTACCAAATTCCCAAATAAAGTTGTTCTTACATGAAATCTGTATTGAAAACATGCCATTTGGTGATGTATGGTAAACATTTTCCATGAATCTGATATGACTTCAAAGAAGCCCCAGAACAAAAGTAAAATAAATAAAGAACAGGAGACAGGGAGAGAACAGGAGAGAGGTGGAAGGACTGAAACATTTCCAGGCAATCCAGTAGGAACCGAATGTGTGAGGTGCAACTCCAGATGGAATAGTATTTTGAGCCTTGGAGGTAGTGATGGATAGGGTGATTCAGAGAAATACAAGATCTGAATAATGAAAGGCTGGACATGGATCCTGGTTGGCACCCAGGGCTAAGTTCTTGAACCTGCTACACTGGAAGTGATAAAGAGAATTGGCAATATTATTAAAATGACCTGCGATGTGAACTGCGACAATTAGAAACTGATTCATAAGAGAAAGTCGAGAAAGTCATTGAGATGGCAGAGAAATTTCATCAGGTTGAGAGGATGATCTTCCTTTGTTCATTAAAGATGACAAAGTTATATCTTGAATTGTGACCCCAAGAAGAAGCAGCTATGACAATTGGAAACTGTACAAATAAAGCAGATGAATGAATGGATGAAGGAAAGAAGAAGGAAAACTCAGAAGCTGGTCTTGTTAATACCCAAGTCTAAAGCCAATGTAATGGGCTGTTCCTGTAAAAAACTCTTTGTAGACAACAAGATTCATCATAAGAAAAAGAAAAGTTTTTCTTCTGGTTTGTTAAAAATAAGAACCACAACCATATTGTGCACTACATTGCAATTTGAATTAAAAATAATGTAGAGATGTAAGAATACTTATGTCTGTGTCATGGTTAACATCCCTCCTCTAGAGGGCGCTGCTACCTCTTCCTGCTATTGATTTTAGTTCAATTATTTCCTGGTGTGCCTTGTTTATGTTTTGGCTTTATAAGCCTAGCGTCTCCATAGCTCCTTGGTCAGCTTTGGAAGGGATGTCTGAAGGCCTGCCTACCACCTGGCTTGGAGGAAGCCTGAGGGCATAGGCCTTCATCCCAGATGTCCAGGGCTCACCTCTAAATCCAGGGCTCAGAGCGCCTGGTCCTGTTATGCTTTTATCTCTCTGTGTTCCTGGTCTTGGTTCCCCTTCCTGGGGATTTTAATCGTCCATGCCGAGACACTACTGCAACTAACAACACATCATCAGTAGGGTAAAACTAACCTGTCTCACGACGGCTTAAACCCAGCTCACATTCTCTATTAGTGGGTGAACAATCCAACACTTGGTGAATTCTGCTTCATGGAATACGGACTGTGCCCTGACTACCCCTTTTGGACCTGCCTGGACTTGGTTGCCTTTGCTTTTCCCCATGCACCGGATCACCTCTGTCATCACTGAATAAACCCAGGTGTGTCTTTTCCTGAAGTCTGTCTCCTGCATGTTCCGGATTTAAACCGTCACGCAAAGGGTCTTTACTGAACACTCCACGGGAGGCTGACACGGCTCCCGTGACAGTCTGTCTGTATGTCTGTATATCTGGAGCAAAATACGTGCCCTGAGAAAGAATTACCTGTAAGGAAGCATGGGATTTTTTTAAAGATAATGCTAACGAGCATTCCTAACTGCAGATGAACTGAATAGAGACATTTTTGATTCATCGTGGAGTTGTTTTTGGTGTGTTGATCATAAACATATTGACCTGTCTGATCAGCTTGTTAGTGCTGTATAAACAGGAGAGTCAGGAGGCAGCACTGGGAGCAGCAGGGTCCATAAGGGAAGAATCTGGGGCCTTACTGGATGCTGTGGATAGGGGCACGAAGAAGGCACAATTAAAAGGACTGCTGATTGATCTGACTCTGGACAGACCCAGGGCTACGGAGATGGATTCAGGAGCAGCAGGGGCCAAGAGGGAGGAACCTAGGGCCAAGTTGAATGTTGGGGGACAGAAGCAGTGCAAGAGAAAAAGTTTAGATAAAATTAAAGAACATGAAGGAACAAAAAAGTGTGTCTTAAAATTCTGAAGAGTGAGAAGTTCTGACAGAATAATGAAGAAAACAAGAGGAAGAAGAATTGACAGAAACACAGAGAGACTGAGAAAGAAGAAACCAGCATGAAAAGAAGGTAAAATGGATGGTCCTGGGTTTGGCAGTAGTGGCGGCCCAGGGGTCTTCCTGTGTTGCTGAGTGACATCATGCAAATGTATAATAATCAGATTTGTGAGAAGCAAGAGATAAGTAGCAGATGTATTGTTTCTGCTTTCTTGCTTGTTATGTGAGGCACAGCCCATGTTTAGAATGAATGTGACAAATGCGAGAATAATATGAGAGGTAAATGTGAAACGTATAATTTTTTTGTTCTTTATTGTCACATTCCTGCTTATTGGCTTGTTGCTTGGAGCATGGTCCACTGAATATGACAAAAAAATGAGAGGAGAGGCTCAGCAGGTGAAGGCACAGGAAGCTCAGTGTAGGACTCAGTTGCACAGGACTGGAGTGTAGTGTCAATACAGGACCAGGAGATAGGGTAGTTTGCTGGATGCCTGAGACTTGTTTATTGCAAATCTTTTGGTAGGTAAAGAGAAAAAAAAATCTTAAATTTACACCTTGAAAAGAATTTCAAGACAGGATGACAACTGCAGATCTAGGTCTTGGTAAGGCTTGGAATCTTGGAAAGAAAAGACCTGGGAAAGAGGGTGGCTGAGTTTGAAAAGCAAGTGACTGAGATGGGAAAGTGAAACCTGCCAGTATAGGCTAAGCATGAGCTGAAGATTTCTGGCAGATATTAAATGCCATTCATCACAGCAACGAATTGGAATATCCATTGTAAAGTGAAAAAACTGGCAGTGAAAATTATGCATTGTAGCACAGTCCATGCAAAATGACCAATCAAGGCAGAGAAGGTGATTATGTATAGTATATATATATGTTTGTTTTAGATGAGGAAATGGTGTTAGGAATGATTACAAATTACTGACAGCTGAGGCTGATTGAACTTGTTGTTCAGCTGTTGTCATTCCTTCTGAATTTTCATTATAAACTCCATTACCTGTGAAAAAAAACTACAGTCGACCTACTGGATACAGAAAGAAAGATTTGTGTAGCCCTTAGACAAAAATTTGACAGGAGCTACATTAATACCATTTCTTTAAGGCTGAATTTTCTTTTGAAAATTACTAATATATAAAGTATGAATCATTAAATAGGTTTCAATTTATTGGTAAATTACAAACGAATATGGCTAAAGTATAATTAAAATAAATCTTTTTTTTTGTTATTCTACATCTCTGTTAATCAGGTTAAACAAATATTCTTTGTGGAACTGAGAAGGTTTACTGAACAATTTTTTTCTCTTCAACTGTGTGATCCTACAGTATACACACTCACATTGTAGTAAGCCTTTTACTGCCTTATTAAACTGGTGATTCTCCCTCCTTAATCATCAGAGTACACCAACTTGTCTCCGATAGTCTGAGAAAATACATTCAAAATCAACCAGACAGTCCATCTGCCTTGACAATGATGGTGCAATTAGAGCAACAGCAGTATCCAAAAGCAGTGACATTAATTCAAAAGCTTCATAGAAGTGATCTGGTTATGCAGCAAACTGAGAAGGTGGTAGCAGTTTTTACAGCATGCTTTATATATGGAATATTTTCTAACACACTTTATATGATCAAGGCAACTCAGATGGAATGCAAATGAGTGTTTGGAAGGTTAATATGAGTCTTTATCATTTTGCCTCTTTCTCTGATCTACAGTTTTCTTTCCATAAGCTCAGGTTTTGCTATAAAGGCTTGCGATTGTCACGGTGGTATATTCTTTGCTATTTTCGCATCAAACCAGTTATGAACACTTTTCTATTTGCAAAGGAGTGTGTATTAAAAATCTAAAGTTATGTGCAATCATTTATAAAAATACTTCTCAAAACAGATTGGCAAGGAACAGGAAAAGGACCGGGGTTTTGCTTTTTACACAGTTCTGTTTTATTAATGGAAAGAAACGTCATCCAAAGTGTTCTGGACTGGCCTGTAGTCTCCATCAAGCACATCTTCCCAGAAGACATACTGTAGGAGCTTAAAAATTGCTGCAAACAAGGGGTGGGGGCTGTCACAAACCGCACGCAGGCACACAGACACCATTTGTCTACTTTAGCTCTAATTATTGTTTCCTTTACACATAATAATTACAAACAAAGACTGGTCTATAGCTCCTGGGATCATTTTTTCTCTTTTTTATGATAATATTTGCAAGCTGTGGGTGCAGCTCCCATTATAAATGAGAGCATAAATCTCTTAGCTTGGACTCTATACTGTAGATAACATCCATCATTTCCTTAAATGCAATGGAAGAATATCAGCAGACTCATTTATTAGTTTTAAACCAACCTGTCCCATGCAGAAACTCATGATAAAATTACCTGATACTGGAGGAGTTATTTCTGTAGCAATGGGTGTCTTATTGATGTCCTCTTTTGTAAAAACCTGCACAAAATATTTATTTAAAATGTTTACTATTTCTTTTTCATGTTATACAGTGTAATTAATTAGCTGTTATTATTATCCCCTAGACTACTTCAGATTTTATTGCTGTAATACTGAACATAAGCTTTGCATTGCCACTCATTTTTTTTCTGTCTCCCTCCTCCAGTCATCAAATCCTAGAACAATGCTTCTCTGTGTCATGTACTTTCAATAATTATTCCTACGGGCATTTTTCTGGAAATACTGCACTTTTGCTATAAGGAGCAAAGGCTTATTTTTCCTGTCACAGTGCATACCTACAGAAGTTTACAAGACCACTGCAGTAAGCTGTCAGCTGTTACAAACCCATAAGAAATAGTGAGGTTTACTCTCTCCATCATTACTGTAATGCCTCTTTCCCTGGCATGTAATGCCATGACTGCTTCAGAACTAAAAACACACGTCAGATCGTTCTCTCCCCTAAAATCCTCACAATCCGCTTGTTCTCTACAGCCAGAAGACCTGTAATGATGCCATGTAGGATATTAAATTATTAAGCACATTTAATAGCTGTAGACTAAGATAATGAACTGCCTTAGCATACAGTAGACAATTACAGTACATGCATTCACAAACTTAGATGATGAACAGCTTTAACATACAGTACACTACTTAAAACATTCTGAGCGTTGCACTTTATCAGTATTATGTGCTGCAGTTATGTAAGATATATGATCACTTGGAAACATAAATGCCCTTGATTACGATTTTTGTCTCTTTTGACTAAATCATAATCATAAATCATACGCACAGTCAAGTGTAGATTATTCTGAATAGAACAAAGCTGTGTGCTGAAAGTGCCATATACATCCAAAAACAACTGCTTAAAAATCATGTCAATATTTCTTAGAAAAAACACAGGTTTTGAAATTATAAACATTTCTCCAGAATAGCAAACAATTATTTATAAGATGGTCAGCAGATAAAATAAAAAATAATGTATTTCAAAGAGGGGAAGGTTATTGGTTACTAGCTTGTGTTAGGATTGTTTATAGAAAATTTCACTACAAAGCAAGAGATCAGGTTTAAATCTAAAGTACACTGTAAATGCCATTATAGAACATTAGGCACCAGAGATACTTTAATATCAATTGATATTCTTCATAATATTAACTGCCATTATGGTTTTGATATCACCTATAATGATATACTATGTCACAATACCATGTTTTCAGAAAGTGTGCCTATGTGCATTACTGTGAGTGAACAGTTACCACTTATCTGAATGTCTGTTACAGTACTGGCATCCACCCACCAGAGGGCACCTACACGATTGTGGCCTACTTCATCCACTCTGGGGAGGCGTAGGTTAACCAGGCCTTGTTAACCCATCGCCACGCCTCCCCTTCAGTCTATTTAAGCCCTGCTGTCTGTTTTTACCTTGCTCAGTATTGAGTTGTGTTTTTTGAGCTTCATATCAGACAAGATTGAAGATTGTTGTGTGAAACCCAAATTTCTGATCTATATTTGTGAGAGTGATGGGAGGAGATTTATGCAATATAAAGCACAGGTAAACTTTATATTGAAAGAAAATTTCAGTTTAAATTAAATTAAAAGAAAGCATTTTTTCTCTCACAGACCTTTACAATAAATAACAGTGTGAAATTTCCTTTTTGTGAAAATTCTAATGCTTGTTAGCAGATACTGACATTACTTACAGAGTTAAATTACTTTTAAAGGGTTTTTCTAATGTGCCTTTTAACATACCTTTGTTTGTTAAATGTCTTTAACATATTTGACCACAAAGATTTTAAAGGGAACTGTTCATACCTACAGTGCTAGTTGGGGTTGATGATAAATGTTTTACCCTTTCTGTTCCATGTGCCTGGGTATGTTTTTCCCTCGGTGTTATGTACTGTAGGCACATCAGAAAAAAAAAACATAAGCCTGAAAAGTCACATAATGTTATTCCTGCTGCCATTAAGAATTTAAATTATGTCTAGGTGAGAAATTAACTGTTTATCTCTTCAGCAAATGGCTTTCAAGGTTTCTAAAAGCTCTTGTTTTTAGAACAAAAGGGGACATTTGTGTATTTTACTCATGCTTAATTTACTTATATTTGTCCTGTGAATTACTAGCAGCTCTAAAAGGCATTCAACAAAACAGTGAAATAATTAAAGGGAAAGGAAAACTGATGTGACTAAATATTATTGCTACTGTATGTAGCACACTTACTGCAAATGTTCTACCTGTAGAAGAAAATCGAAGATGGGTTTATCCAGGACCACTTGCATGAGCATATGCACATTTAGGTTTAGTTGATTGGGTATGTGTAAAAGTTTATTTGTATCTAGTGCTTTGTCATGTCTCTGTAGGGCACAGGTAGACAAATGATAATACCCCACCACATTCACACATCTAGACTGAATACAAAACCTAATTTCCCATCTTTATCGATAGTTGGAAAGATATCTCCAAATTGGTGGAGTCATGTATTAATTTTTGGCATCAGTGACAACCCCCAGCAGATTCTGAAACTCATTTTTTTCAAATTAAATGATGGTCTCACCTTTCCAGCACTACTGGGGTAAGGATGGTTTTACCACTAATATGAAAACAAGACATTAATAATTCATAACTGATAGTCTCTGTCTTGCTCATGTTAATTCACCCACAATAATCTTGTTGCATACTATCTTGAAGATGATAAACAGTGGATTATACAACACAAGCTGCTGTGTCAGATCATATCCCTTACAAATCAAAAGCACCAAATAATCACCATGAGATTTAAATTATTGAAACCAAACAATTAAGCTCTTCCAAAACAAAGGCTAATTTTCACCATGAGCTGAAATAACCCTAAGGTAAAAAAGAAACCTTATTTCACAGCTTTTGAAAATTTATTTTGAACCAACAATGAGCCATTTGGAAGAGCATTTTCTGATGCTGTATTCTGGTTAATTGTAAAATAATACAGGAATGGGTGTTCAGATTTTTAATGGACAAAGATATTAAAAGGATGGACGTACAAGTCTAAAATGTGCTTGTAAAAGACACATCTCCTCCGAATGACCTTTGATTTCCTGCCATAGACAAGGTCAGAGACAAATGTGCAGTTTCACAGCTCTCTCTTCCCATTGGGAATATATATAGCCCAGGAATGGAGCTTTTGCAGCTTAAGATGATAAGGTTAATCAAACAACAGATACAAATATGTGAAATGAAATTGAGCGAAGCGAAGTTCAATAAATTATTCAGTTTAGGCAGACTTCCTGGTGCTGCAGTTGTATCTGTATTTTCTGCTCCTCTGAGAAATGGAAGGGGAAAAAAAACACTGGATTCTCTTACCACATCAGAGGAGATTCACAGTGATTGTCAGAAAGAAGCAAGCCAGAATGAAAATTACAGAATGTTAATTAACTTGCAAGATAAACCACTTAAAAGTGTTTGTTGCTTGTATGGTAAACACAAGAGCCAATAACTTCATTGCTGCAGTCTAATAAATGCCCTGTTTAGGTAATGGAAGCACTTCTGATCCACATAACAGCCCTTACACTTTTTTTCCTACAAAAAAAAAAGGATTTGTGTACTTTCTGTTTTCATTCAGTTGAAGACCTGAATGCAAGGTGTATTAGTAATTTTATAGGGAAATATAGAGTATGAGGAATTGTATACTTCATTTATAAGAAAAAAAACAACATTGTTATATAAGCAAAATAAGTACTTGTTAGAACACTATAGCTTCTGGGTTTCATTCCACCCTGGATTCTTAATTGTTTGATCATTCAATTGTTCACTCAATTGGTCTATAGGTTTTACTAACAGACAAACAGTAAGTCATCTCCATTTGGTCTCATACAGCTGTTTGCTACAAGTTTAATGGGACTCTTCTGTAAAAAACATTCAAAAGCTATCGATCCATTATTACAGGCACATAAATTGCAGTTTTTGGCTTAAGAGAAAGAATGTCAGGAAATCCATAGAACATTGCATTGTGCACAGAAAGATAGGTTGCAGTTGACCACTATCAATTTAAAATTTAAAAAGCTACTTATATTTATGAAGTTCATTTCAGAAATCCTTTTTAATTGTCCCAGAATACAATGCACTAAAGTGACCTGAAAGCAATTGTCGACATTTGCAAGGAAAATGTTAACCTGCTGCCTGTTTAAAAGCTTTGAATAGGCTTATCCGTCTTGTAAAATACAAAAAAATAGCAGCAAATTAAATTGAATTACCCTAAACATTTAAACAAGCAAAAAAGCATTTAAAGATGAACAAATCAAAAAATGAAAACAACACTTCACTTCAGTGAATTTTCATCAGCAAGAGACAAATCAAAGAGATGGCTGCAAGAGCTGATCTTGTCTGGGAGACTGGAGCTTCTGCCTGTCAAGAACATACAGTAGTAATGCTACATTAGGCAATAATTTAAATGAGGGTTTAAACTAGAACACTACACCAGGCTGAACAGTCTTTTCAAGTTCCTGTTTTCAATCAGATCTAACTTATAATTCCACAATAAGTGAGTTCTGTTGTTTGTCTCTTTTCCTTTTCAACAACCATGACTACAAAAGAAAAGCATTCTATCGATTTGCCTTCAGCTATCCAAATGTGTTATCATTTGAAATGAGTGATGTTGCTGTAATTACAAGTTACCTTAATTAGACTGGACAGTGCTCCTGGAGGCTTTATACAGTATTGAACACTGGCCAAAGGGCTTGGTTACATGAAGAGCTTTATTTTAAATGCTACTTGTGTATGCATGAGTGCTGAAGGTCATTGTGGTTTGTCCTCGAGTCTGTTTACCAATTACCGCCATAGAGACATCATAAGATAGTTATGGCAATAAACTGTACATGCTATACTGCACCCCCTATCATACCATTAGCATCCAAAAAACAGAAGACATTTTGAAAGACGGTCAAAAACTGTCAGGTGACAGTTTTCATTTTCCCTCAACAGATGATCCTAAAATATAATAATCCACAAAGGACTACAGTGTGAATATCATCTCACCGCCTTAATGATGTTCTTTTTTCTTTTACTGAAGTAATACATCATGTTATCTCACATAGGACACCCCTTTTTTCATTTTCTCATTCAGCATATCATAACATTTTTTAACAACTTTCACAATCGATTTACTGTTGTTACTTCATGAATAAATAATTGTACATTTTTTAAAAAATAACACTCTTGTAAACTGGACATGACTTTTGCTAAGTGAAACATCAAAATGTACTGAAAAGTCTCTTCCAGAAAACAAAACTCTTAACCCTCTATGGAGACATCATATTAATATAGCCAATGAGTTTAATTGAGTTACAGTACAGTATATGCCTAGCATGGGTAAAAAATCTAAATATTACACTTTAGTTCCCAAAAAGTTTCTTTTATACTCACAATGCCAGTTTTTTATTATAAAATGGACAGGACTTATTGTCTGTGTGTCTCATTCAGTAATGTGTAGAAACTTTCCTTTAGTACAGTGTGGGAGGAAAAAGGTTGGACACCCTGTGAAAATTAAGACATTTCTCCCTATTTACATATTGCATACAGTGCAGGAAATAGCAAAAGTCTCACAGACAACAAAGGTACTGAAGATCATTGAACATACCGTATATAAAGTACGAGTGACTAGGAGAAGCCCTGAACACTCTTATTATCAGCACCCAAAAAAAATGATAGCCAAATTACCTTGTAGCATAATCTCATAGAATCTCAGAAGCTAAGCAAGGCTGGGTCTGGTCATTACTGGTATAGAAAACCAGAATGTCTTCTGCACTGACATTTTCTTTTTGTGAGCTTCTATCTCTGCCCTGCTTGTGTGCTCTTTTTAATCTACATTATGTATTAGAAATATATACTGTATATACAGGTATACATTCATGACATATTAAACTAAGGAAATCTAAAAGACAAAAACACCAAACCATTCCTTTAGGATACTTTGCTGTTCTGCTCTTCGTTGTGCTCTACAAGTTCTGTGACACAAACCACCTCTATCCATCTGATATGGATTTGTGCACACTCCCTGCTTTCAGCATTCCTCACACATCTCCTTGGGATGTGTTTGTTGATGTCATTTGCATACATTAGCAAACATTAACATTGTTCATTATACGTAAATGAATCAAATATGGAATTATGTGGTAATTGTTCCACATGCCATGTTCTGTGTTAGGCTAGATGTGCGACTGTGTGAGTAATAATAATAATAATAATAATAATAATAATAATAATTGCTTACACTTATACTGTATAGCGCTTTTCTGGACACTCCACTCAAAGCTCTTTACAGGTAATGGGGACTCCCCTCCACCACCACCAATGTGCAGCATCCACCTGGATATGTGCGCCAGAACGCTCACCACACATCAGCTATCAGTGGGGGAGGAGAGCAGAGTAATGAGGCCAATTCATAGATGGGGATTATTAGGAGGCCATGATTGGTAAGGGCCAATGGGGAATTTGGCCAGGACGCTGGGGTAACAGCCCTACTCTTTTCGAGAAACACCCTGGGATTTTTAATGACCACAGAGAGTCTACAGAGAGGCTGTATATTTTAATACTTAACAAAGATAAAAATCCATTTAGAATGTTAAAAACTCAAAATACTGTTCAGACTCAAACTACCCTACTTGCAATTTGGAGACAACACTGAACAATTCAAGTCATACTACACCTTCTCGTTGCATGTCAGAAAGAGTGCTGATAATTCCTTCAATTATAACGCTTAGTTTAACAACCCATTCTTCCCCGATAAAATCTTGCTGTCGGAAATTAGTAAAAGCCCATTGTTATCTGATATGTTATCTAATCCAGTTTATACCTCACAATGCATTGTGTTACAGCAGGACCTATTCCCTCAAGAATTGGCTTGCAAATAGAATAGGAAGAATTGGATCAATAG
Source organism: Lepisosteus oculatus (assembly GCF_040954835.1). NCBI lineage: Eukaryota > Metazoa > Chordata > Actinopteri > Semionotiformes > Lepisosteidae > Lepisosteus > Lepisosteus oculatus. Next base: position 6,896,219 of record NC_090710.1, read on the forward strand.
AATGACATCTATTTTAACACTCTAAAATGAAGCATACTATGATATAGGTCAAAACAAAGTTCAGTTTCTAATTTTTTTAAGTTAATTTCTATTAAGTTTACACTGTGTGATGGGGTGTGTGATGAACATGAAAACATCACATTTCATGTGATATTATCCACACTAGACAGCATTATATTTTATAGGTTGAAGCCAGTGTTTCCTTCTATATTACAGTACAATATTTGCACTGAAATCTCAAATATTTTTTAAAGGATTCTGTTAGCTGCACAGATTTCCTCATCTTACTTTAAAACTATCAGGTATTGAATAAATGCCGTTTATAAAACAAAATCTTAAAATGATATTAAAGATGGGGCCATCAACAATAACAAACACAACGCTAGAATGAAGGATATGTCAAATGCTAAATAAGCATCTCAGAATGCATTGTGAAAACTAATCCTATTTTCTAGTGACTCTATGGCCTTTATTATGGCCAATTTTCTAAATGGAAGGTTCCCAAGATAGTTATGAAGTTAAATTCAATTAATTAGGCTATTGGCACTAGAAGCCCATATAAAATACATCTGAGTATTGAACTCAAAGCCTCTTACCCAGATATATTTCAATTAGTTCCATTAGTCATAATATGTCTGTTTTTATTGTGTATTGGAATAACTCAACCTGTTTCTTAAAACATTTTATCTGAGATTGTTGCATGAATATCAAGACCACTTCTTCCTATGCAACGGTTGTCCTGAACAATATGGATTAAAAAAAAGAATAATTCAAAGCAAGTGTGGCCAGAATATCTCTCTTTTCCTAACTAGTGTTGAAAACTCATGATGACATTTTCATGGCCAAATTAACACAGTCACCTTAATCTGTTATGTAAATAAAGTCCTATTGATTTAATCAAGTATAGGATGAACTTGGCCATTTTATCTGACTATTGTTGCTCTTTTTCGCTTGCTCAGTGCTTCCATAAAGTGGAAAGTGAAGCCCCCAAAATCAATAACTTGCCAAGTCAATTTTCATTTATTGTGATCATGGACAGATGCGTAATTAAGAAACAATTCCAGGAAAAAGCCCAAGGAGTGTATGAGAAATTCCACAGGGAAACAAATATTTTCCAGATTTTCCCCTGTGCACCTCTGTTTTATACTGCATATACAGGACTGTATATGGCAAGGTAGTTAGTTACTTGAATCAAAGCCATCAAATGATGTGTTGCCTTATGAAAATCCTTTCATCACACTGAGGCATTGGATGATTGTTTATTACTGCTATTGACAATATCAACTACTAGTGTTTATCTACAGTATCATTTCGTTTGAGAGTTGCTGCTGTGGATGCCCTTTATTATTGCCACTTAATCAGTATAGATTGCATATATCTGATGCCTTTAGAGAATTCAAAGTCTACCACATTCTGACCAAGACTAGGCCAAATGAAGGCTGGAATGACCCAGTTTGATTCTGGATCTGTTCCCAGGACTGTCCATATTGTCAGGTTAAACTGTAAGCACATTGGCTAAACACAGATGAGCTCTCCTTGTGTGAGCAGAGACCATGTATATAATGCCCAGTCACCCAGATAGCATTCAATTTGTCGGTTATAGCAGCTAGTTTTTAAGAATTAAACATGAGATACAAGGCACTGTACCTATTTAATACTGTATTTACATCACTTACTGCATTGAGGTTTGTCCTGTTTCCAAAATGTAATAAAGACCATTTAAAAAAATAACATACTAATTAATTAGACCTGTAATTAAAATTACAGGTCTAATTTCAAAGCACTCCAGTAGACACAGATAAATTATAAGGCATAAACATACTGTACCCTTGCTGCTCAAAACACAAAATACAATAAATCATTTCAAAAGTCCTTATTATAGAACAATTGTTTAGATATATAAATAGCAATTTAATGCACCAGAGGAAATTTGAATGACGTGTCATCATTTATGATCAAAAAGATTTTTCATTATTGGTTCATTTCCAATTAGGTCATTCATGACTGAATCATCCATTAACAACCAAGGACTAAGACTTTAGCCTGAGGGCCAGTGCCAGACTGACTATTTTAGCTTACAGAAATGTATACTACAGTATGTGTCAGGATAGAAGAGTGTTAATTACAAAAAAATCTAAATTGTCTTAAATGTGTTCTAAAACTGATATGCCAATTTAGCCTATTTAGGTTAATTGCTAAATTTAGGTTTTTGTTGCAAAATAATTACTGCTGCAAAATAACATTTGCAGAACACAGGTATACTACAGTATATACAGTAGTAGCCTATTGGTTTTAAAGGAAAGTTTTTGGCTGATCATGTTGAATTTAAAAGAGAAAAAAATCAGTCAACCCAATTGAGACAAATGAATCTTGTTTCAAGGTGATTGGTGACAGCCGCTACATTCTGAAATGTTAAGGCATCATTTTACAGCTATAATTTTTCAATCATTCAAGCTTATCCTAGATAAAGAACAGTCATTCCAGTTTGCATGGGTAACGAAGAGGCTGCTTGATTCAAATGTACAGCAGTGGAATGAGCATACATATTTTACGGTTCAGTTGTAATAAAGCTTTAACTTCTATATTAACAAACCTGAGTCATTTTTTCTTAGCTAGTTTTTTTCAAAGAAACCTTGGACTGTAACACAATACACAATGAGCTTTGTATAGTATAAACTAACAATTAAACTAGTCTTCTGAGCGGGCACTTTTCATTCCATGGATGTCTGATTGTAACGATTTGGCACAAGCGTTTTAATTGACCAGGGCAGGCAAATGAACATTTGTGCAACACAGCAGTTATGAAGAAGGAATAAGGGCCAGACAAGTAATTATGACTAATCAATTAAAACACAAATTTCAATCAAGGCATCCTGTTTGTTTCAAATCATTTATATATAAATTGTGAAATAAACCCTTGTAATTATACTACAATGCTTTTGAATAGAATCTGAATTACTACTAATTTATTTGGCTGACACTTTTATCCAGAACACCCTTTTATACAGCTATTATACACCTATTTTATACAACAATAGTGTTTAACACAGCATTTGAATATAAAAAAACCCTAATAACTGCTCTCCCGTTAAATAACATACAACTTTAGATATTCAGTTGAAAACAACAGAAGAGATCATATCATCTGAAATTCAAACAGCATTGCCCATATTGCATTTAGAAAGCACTCAAATTTGTCTTGTAACTACATAATGCAGACTGGTTTGTTCAAATTGATTGTGCTGAGACTTCTTAGGGTAGATTCAAATAAAAAACGCCAGGATACTTACTGCAAATATCACCTAATTGCCCATGAGCTGTTTCATTCCAGACATTACAGAAGGATGAGTTATTCTATCAATGGAGAGAACATTATCATAGCCTTCTTCTAAACCAGTCAGAGGTATCTGAAATTCATTCCACATACAGTAAATAGTTATACTACATGATTGTTTCAGTGCTTTACACGGACTATATTACCAACACACACTAAGTAAATATGTTTTCCAATTATTACTGAGCATAAGAGTTGGATGAGTTATACATCCATGTGTGCACTGATGCTATGAAGTAAGAACAAACTTTTACAATGAACATCGTAATTAATATCTATTATGTATGAAATAATTGTATACTTTGTGCTTGTGTGTGCTATTTCGGCTGAAGTCAGAAAATTAGTTAAAGTCTGTGCAAAATCTGATTGAATAAGTATAACATTAGGACAAGCAGCATAGATATTTTTCACAAAATATGAATATATTTATTTGTCTATGTTGTGTGTTGAACTTGGGCATTTCCTCACATAAGCCTGTGAAAGCAAGCAAAAAATGGTACTATAGAAGGCAGAGAATAGACCGTTGTAATAGCTTTGACCTATTATTGTACTCATTTCTTTTCAATTTCCCCAACCTATTGTGCCATCAGGCAGCACAACCACACAGTAATTTATTTCTCCCTCACTGTACCAGCTTGATCTGTGTGCACATGTAGGTCGCTGCCAGCATCTTCCTGGGAATGGATGACAGGCCTTCTCCTGGTATCAAACCACTTTCCTAATTGATCACCTTTCCTGTCTCCTATTTTACAAGCATGTCTCAATGTTGCCAAACCCCTGATCTTATTCCAGTCAGAACCTTAGTTGGACTTGACATGTGACAAATGCACAGTCACCTCCCCTCTTAACAGGCTTAACAATCTTGACCTTGGGTAGCCTTCTTTTCTAAAATTGTGCTGATTTTCATTTGTCCTAAAGATGCAATGGCATTTTCACTGGACATCAAGGCAATAGGTTGCCAGAGTTTGTCTAAAATTGCTACACAGACCTTGCTACTCTGGGGAACAAGAAAGTAAAATAAAATAACATCTTGCTGTGGATGCATTTTCATTGTACCAGCAAATCTAGAGCTGGAGTTAAAGAATGGTCATATCTTTTGCTTTAAAATTGTGCTTTCAAAGTCTGCATACAGCAAAATGTAAAACTAAAACTGCAGTCCTTCACAGCAGTGATTTAGCACAGAACAATTTAAAAACTGAAGAACTGAACACCACTACACCATTCTTCTTCTTCTTCTTCTTCTTCTTCTTATTATTATTATTATTATTATTATTATTATTATTATTATTATTATTTGCCCCAGTGCGAGTGTGAGCATGTCTACGTCTGCTTGTGCCCTGCAAAGGACTGGCATCCCATCCATGGTGTATACTGCCTTGCACCCATTGTTTTCTGGGATAAGCTCTTGCTCCACTGTGACACTGTCTTGAATAAAGCAGTTATAAAATGGATGGATTATTATTATCTAACAGCATAAGAAAAGTTACTAGGAAGACAAGACCATTGGCCTGTCTAGCCCATGTTATGTGTATTTGGTAATTGATCTGAGGAGCTCATCCATCCATTTCTTCAAAGGAATGAGGGTATCTGCTCCAACAACATACTGTAGCTAGGGAACTGATTTCATATTCCCATAACAAGCACTTCCTAATGTCAGTTTCCTGTTGGAGGTTAGCTTTAAATGTACTTCTCCACAGTTTCCATTTGTGCCCTCTGGTTTGTGTTTCACTGCTGGTTCTGAAGAAGCCAACTGGAAATCCATTTGATTATTCAAGACTGAAATTTAAGAATGAAACAGAAGAAAAGTATCAATTAAAAAGTTTCCTCACATTGAAGAATCCTCTGGGCCTTGTACTGGTAGTAAAACTAATACACTGTATTGCTTACAATACACATAGATTTTGTTTAATGGGATGCAATGTACTGTATGGCCTATTATTAGTGTACTACTGAGAAAACATGTCAAATCTGAACAGAACACTTCAATGGTGAAAACGCCAGGGAGAAAAAAAATACCACACTGAACATGCACCAAATCTCTCAAGAAGTTATCCAAAATTTTAACTCCATAGTTTTCCCTAGGATGCACTTTGCCACAAATGAAGCAATAATACAGCTCTTCTGTCTATTCATCTGCTATCCACAAATGACCAGTACTGCTTTGAAGTCATTATAAAGGCACCGTACAGAAGATTTAAGATTAAATTTATAGAAGGATTAGTGGATAAGCTTGTTATTTCGGGGGATTACTGGGCCACAACTGAATTATTACTTTTATTCATATTGTACAAACTGGATTACAGCTTCCACTTTTTCAGCATCTGCATCAAATATGTATCTTAGAATTTGTTATATGGGTATACGATTCATTACCACATACATACTCTCTTGGTTAAGGGGATAATAATAATAACACCCTAAAGTGCTGTACAGTACTTATAGGAGGAGATCCACTGCATGCAACACCCACCTAGATTACTTCAGTTACTTCACAATTGGAATTAGGGGGAACTTTTAAGGAAATATATATTTAAGCGCTATAAGAGCTGAACAGAATTTTGCCAAAAGATTCAGCTTAAGATCACTACTCTTTTTTAAATTGGCATGGGATCAGGTAGTCAGGACCTTGCTTAAACATCTCAAAGGAAAAAGCACCTCCTACAGTTTCTACTGTCGCCATACTGGGGAAATCATTTTCAAAATATTACTACTTGAGCCCAAGCTGTTTCCACCGTAATATTAGAGTTTAAATTTCTGTGAATAGGGTATAGTACGTGTTGAGAGTTAGATTTGGAGTCAGTGTTGGACAGAGGTTTGGGAAAGGGCTAGATGAGAGAGTTAAGGTTAGAGGTCTGGCTACAGTTACAGTGAATACAGAGGTCAATGTCTGGGTACAGTCAAAGGTTTGGCCCAGAGTTTCAGAGCATGGCTGGTGATAGGTGTTTTGAATGAAGGGTCTTGGTTAAACCTTATGAGAATTACTGAAGATACTGTACAATATCAGTGCATTCTATTCCCTTAATATGGTGGAGCCGTGACACACTCAAGGCATTTTTTTTATTGTGAAAGGAGATCCAATACTAACAAAATGATTCTGTTCAAGGAGCCAGATGGTAAATGAGTGCCTCTTCCATCAGTGCAAACCTGAGAATCATTTTTCTTCTAAATCATTAGAAAGTGTAATTTCAGTTCAGATGCATCAAATGAAGGAGCTGTTTATAGCACTGCCTACTGTATATATGTAAATCCATGCCTTTCTAACAGAAGGAATGCTCATTTGAGCATATTAATACATGTTAATGCATTACTCATGCTACACAGGCATATCCAGATTTTGACATTTCAACCAGGTCATGCCTTCTGATGTGAGCAGGTCAGCTGTGCACTGGATGCTTGTGGCAGCATGGCAACAATAAACCTACCTTAGTCAACTGCTCCTTCTCTTTGCTAGACGGGTGCAAAAACCCGGAAGAGAATATGTGTTGGACATACATCTCGCAAAGTGGCTCCAGCACAGGAACGGAATCAGACAGATGTTAACATCAGTGGAGGCTAACACATCTACTTTTGAGATGACCTTCTGCTTGGCCAGGCAGAAAATGGGGCAGTGATCCTTTCATTCAGCAGTTCATGAGCTTTCAAGGGGGATCTACAGTATGGTTAAGAGGTACTATAGCTTACAAAACAAACAAAATTATTAAAAGAGTCTATACAGGAATTATTCACTAGGGTTTCTATTGCAGTGCATTTCAAAAACAAGCGGAATAGTCTCAGAACTGCATTTTGATTAGTCTCATAGTGAATTTATATTCAGTTGTACGGAAATGCCGGGCACATCAAAGCTAGATAGAATGTGTCATTAAGGCAATACAAACAGATTTTTTTTTTGCGAAGTACTGCACAGCCACTCACTAAACACTTGCTGAATAGCAAACCAATTCACTACAAAACCTCACACAAAATGAGTCACTTGGCTTAAGATGTTTCACGATATTTAGTGTATCATGATTGTATATACCGTACAATGTATTATCTGTAGAAAGAGTGGTGTTCTGTCATCTGTCATCAAAGAGCAAGGTATTTCAGGTCTAAATGCAAAATAAAATGATAAATAAATAAAATGGAAAAAAATTGCCATGTTCAGGTTTTCCATTCGCTCAGATGACTATATTCATTTCTCATCTGTTACAAAAATCTTTTTTTCCACCTCTGAAAATGCATTGCCTTTAAAATTTGAAACCATTCACATCTGTGTCATTCTGATTACATTATTTGCACTCAGAAATCCAAATTTTAAATTCATATCCTTTCTAATCTTCATATTCCAATAGACCTTGCCATGTTCCAAATAGGAGCCAAAGAAGCAGCCCCTCACAGCACCAACCAGACTGAATCTGTGAATCTGCTGCATGCAGGGATTGTAGGTGTCAGTCAAAGACATATGGTTTAGTTGTCAGCTTATGAGAGATTAGTATTTCCTGGAACACCATACTCAGAACCTTCACACTGAATGTCTATTGTCTTGGCCTTGGATAATAAATCTCTTCTGAAATGGCTAGAACAAATGTTGTTTCCTAAAATTACATTTTAAGCCACTATCATTTTCCAATCAAGTTATTAATTTATTCAAGCAGGTGCCATCACTCTCAAATGAAATTAGTTTTTTTTTGCATTTCTTTCTCAGCACTTTTTCTCTCAGTCTAGGTGTCTCAGCAGCCTCCCTGTGTCTCTGTGAGATAATCAGTGTTCAAGTCATGACTCTGGCAGGACAAGGCCTGTCTTGGAGTCACCTGCTGTGTCAGGAGAAACAAGGAGAACGTTTTGCTTGGAGAAATGAGTTGAAGATTTTACTGCTCAGTCATACACTATACAGAACAAAGCATCTCAATCGATAATCGAGCAGCAAATGAGGCATTTCAGCTCACTCAAAGACACAAGCAGCACATCATATTAAATTAGCTATCCAAAATTTCTTAAATATAATAATACCTTTGGCTGAATACCAGTCAGAGCAGTGGATGAAATATGGACCTGCAGTAAATGAAAAGCTTTTATTCCTGCCCACTCCCCAGAACAAAGCCTGTCTTTCTCTATACATTTGTCCTGCTTTTCTCTTGTCTCAATTACAGTCATACTGTATCAATTTCAGCTAAAAGTACATCTTTTTGACATCTGGCAGCCAGAGGGGAGGGAAAAGCCTCTGATGGTATCTATCGAATGCTTCTCTCCATTCCCTCACTGCACTAATGTTTTCAGTGTCAAAGCACTGATGTTACCTCTTAGATGATGCCACTAAAGATCTTTCCAGTATCACAAATGCATTATTTTTCTTCTCATACAGATCCTTTTCTGGCAAAATAAGAATATCTTACCCCCTCAGTTTCCTTATAAAAAACACCAATAGCATCAGTTCACTTGGCAATAATTTCCTGTTGAAATAATTTTACAGGACACAACGAACACACAAGAAAAAACTCTTGTGTCTTTTTAAATTAATCCACATACAGATTCAAAAAGACATGGTAACATGTTTTCTCATGGTAACCGACAACAGCATCTAAAATAACTCCTACGTGTCACCTAACTCATTTCAGAAGCATTCAGATCGCATTCCAGTTATTGAAACAAAATAGTACATTTTTCTATTGATACAGTATCTGCAAAGCTGAAGGTGGAATGTCTTTATGATTACTGTATCTTGGCCAAATGCGTAGTTTGATGAATTGCAAGTAAAAGCTGATTTAGCACTGAACTCCAGGTACAGTATTTTTCAATACAAATAAATCCAAACCTGAAAACTTGCATTTGATTTTCAATACCGTATGGGTAAACAGAACAACCTTTTCAAAATACACAGTACTGTACATGTATATCACACAGTTATCTTTTTATAGCTCTTTCCATTGCAAACACTAAAAACTCTTCTCCTTTCTCGCTGTTCCTCAAACTTCATTGCTAATGTAATGATGAGATGGACTTCCAAATCCATGCCCCTAAAATATGTTCGCTCTTTGTTGACAGAAGGTATCCCTCACGCTATACTGAAAGGACCTTCAACAGAGCTTAGAAACAGCACTCAGAAAACCAGCCTCAGGAATTCCCAGACCCAGAACCATATTCCACTGGTTCCACCCCACCACCCTTCCTATTCCCACAATCATTTTATCAAATAAAACATTTTAATTTTGCAGATGTTTGTGGCTAACTGGAATTGTATTTTTTTCTTTTTCCTTTCGTTGGCCTTTTTTGCAGGCCAGAAAGATCCCTGCAATTTACATTGAAGAAAACTGGCCAGCCATTTCAGGGAACACATCCAAGCAATGTGGGTAAAAGATCTTTCCAAGCTAATATAATCTCCATTTTACCAATGCTGGCCCTGATTAAACTGACCTTTCTGTCTGTGTCCTTTTTAACAGGGTTTCTAGGACTCTTATTACAGAAAGACAGCATAAAGTAATCCTTAAACTTGGATCACATATTTCCTCCATGACAGAATCATTTCTTTAAGAATTTCATTCACCTGCGGATTTCAGATTTTCACTCTCTCCCAGATTTCCATTAATTTTGACTTTTTCAGCTCTTGTCCCCATTCTCACCTTCTTCTCTTCACCTTCTCTCTTTTGTTCTGTAGTGTTTTACAGTATATACCTGTAACTTGTCTCTCTCTCTCCCTCATACTTTAAGATGACTGAACATCCAAAATGTTTTTTGTTCTTTTTTTTCCAGCATGGAATTAAACTCTGTGTGCTCTTATAAACATTTTTTAAATGCATGAATTTCAAAAGTATTTGTAGGTGGCAACAAGTATTCTGTGAACCCTACTTTACCTTTGATAACCTCAAAGTCCTCAAGGAAATGCTTTCTATAGCCTTTCAATATTCCCTCAAGCTTCACACAAGAGACTTTTGACCAGTGCTCCATGTAGAACCTTCCCAGGCTGTGTGGCCTGCATAGATTTTCTATTAGAGGCTACGACAGCCAATCAGGAACATTACTTTTATTCGCCCTTTTGGTCATTTAGTTTAATGCAGCAATTGTATTGTTATCTAAGTTGTGATCAAGCGTATAACCTACAGAAGTGAGCAAAGTAAATCCTTATGTCTTGATTAGGCCATTTAAACAATAAAACAATGTGCCAATTTATTGAATTTAAGGCATGAAAAGTTGCCTCTTTAAGCACTGCAAATCACTTACTTTTTCAGTTAATAACAAGCAGCTAGCTTTTTACGCTCAAAAACACAAGGAGACCATTAGCGCTCATTTTTTTTTCTGAAACATTTTGCAATTAACCAGCCACATAAAATTAATACTTCAGAACAGTTCAGCTCTAAAGTAGTGCATAAATGCCAAAAGACATTTAAAAGCCTTGAAGCACTGAAGGATTTCAATGAAGTATAACTGGTAGTTTCGCTGATGGAAAATGTTGCAGAATCATATTAATCACTCCTGCATGTTTAGATAAATCTTGCGATACCTGAATTAGCTACCCTTTAATCACTGTGATGTGGACAAATGAAGCAGCCAAGCAGGTGAAAGCAAGCCAAAGTAATGCATCATTACCAAAGCCTAGCTTGTAAAAGGTCCCCCGATATTGTTCCCATATCAATCTCATTGTTTCTCTTGGGGCGTCATTAGACCTCTGTGATCTAAGTATCTGCCTGAAAGACAGATGCTCTTTAGAATCTTCGTTCAACATTCAGCCTTTCATTGTGGAGTGCTGTTATTATTGTCACCTGGATAAATTATCTCACTTGCTATTCACAATGTTGTTTGCTCAGAACAATGCTACAAACAAGTCACCAAAATTAACATGGATTTCTGGCAAAGTGTATACTGGCACCAGTTCTTTTCTTTCTACGCCTGCTACTGTAACTCAGACATTTTAAACATCTTTAAAAAATATGTTTTTTTTCCTCATGAACAGCAAGACATAAAAATCATTGCACAGAGCAGTTAGGAAATTGGCTAAAAACTGGACCTGTTTTTTTTTGGTAACTGTTCCCATTTCAAATAGTAGACACAGACTCCTGAATGTGTTGAACTAGGATCAAATGAAAAATGTTACTCAGCACAAGACGAGAGAAAACAGTGTTTGTGACGGGAAAGCCAATATCGGCAAGCACGGTGTGCTAAAACTCTAGTCCTTTTGTCTGTGAATCATGCTAATCTAAATGCAATACCATAAGTAAAATGCATGATTTATGCAAAAATCTAGTTGGTGGCATCTACTGTGAATGATTGTTAACACACTGCAATGCCAATTCACTCCTGCACAGTGAAATCAGCCTGTTCCATCCCTTGGCTGTGTCACTTGGCTCATAATTTCTAGTTGTCCCAGCAATCACACCAGATGGATACACAGATGGACTCAGCCATGTTATATTCGTCTATGGTCTTGCATTTTAGCCAATAGTTTATGGCAGAGCTTATCATTGTGCATTATCCTAGAACCAAAAAACAAAATAAAAATGATCTATTCTATTACTCTTTAAAATAAAAATATTAAAGGCACAGTGTTACAGAAAAGCAAAAATATGTCACACACCTTTATGACGAACAACCTGACTGTTTTTGTCTTTTGAATGGCCTCGGCTTCTATAGTGGGGACCTGTAAATTTTCATGTCCTTCTTCTTATTATTAATATAATCTATATTGTATCTCGGTGATGTTGTCATGATTTGAGTTTCATGAGGTTTGCAGAGGTTAATTAAAGTGAAATTCATGAAATTGCATGGGCAAGAAAGTAAAATCACCCGAGCACTGCAAATTTTCACCTTTTTTATTTTGTTCAGCCTTAAACAGGCTATGTTTTCAGTCAAGCATAAATTCTTACACTTATTCAAAAGCGTTGTGGATGCTCATTTTAGCGCTCTCATAAAGTCCGATTGCTCGCTCGGAACACTGAGCACTGATCAAAAAATTCCAAGCTTCCGGTGCTTCTCATATTTTCTTGTAAAAGTGAGTGAGTAAATGTTATAACCCCACTCTTCGCTGTTGATAATATCAGTGATTTATCTTAACTCTGCACTTCAGGCACATTGCAGTTTATCTCCTGTAATGTAACCGATGCCAATGATAATGCCGTTTCATGAAGCAGCTGTGATATTACAACTGAATTTCGTTCCATCTAATCAGGTTTGCCTTCTCTTAGGTCAGATTTAATGACAGTGTCAACATGTGTAGCATATGCTTACGTGAAGAGTAATATTTGCATCACTGTAAAAAAAATTAACAGAAGTTGTTACTTTAAACAATGCATATACTTTAACTTATATGTGCAAATAGAGCCGAAATAGATCTGAAATCTAAATATGTCACAATTTATGTGAGTTACTGTATAGAGGGGAGGCCCAGTGATGTGATTGTCAGATTTGCAGCCTCATTGTTCCTAAATCCTGGGTTTGGATTTAGCGGGGTTTATCTTTCTATTTCACCAATGGTCATGTGTTTTTTTGGCCAGGTTCTCTGTGTGGATGAGAAGACATGTGCTAGCAGGGATTGGCTGAGGTACATTCTCACCATGGGGTTTCTCTTCTACGAGGAAGAGGATTGTCCTATTTCAAGGCCCTCAACCGTGCTTGGAGTGGCCTCATTGTTTCTCCCTTACATCCTGTTCATGGAACTAGACAGATGGGCTGTTTATAGGCCAATTAACTAGCTCCTGGAAAAAAACAACAACAGCCAAAAGACCTCAAATGCCTGTAGTGGCCAGAGGAGCTTCATGGTGGAATTGAATTGTTCAAAGATATTGTGCTTACAAGATTATTCTTGACAATTAATCTCTTGTTCAATAAAGTCTGATCAAGTTTCAGAAAATACTAGCTTTGAAGTGAAGTGAAATAATCTTGTACATTATAAAAACATTTCTAAGGTTAATCACAAAGCAAGTTACAGTAGGTTAAATGTCTGGACTGAAAACATAATTGTACTTTTTATTATTATTATTATTATTATTATTATTATTATTATTACTATTATAATAATGCAGCAGGCCTTCCATATCTTTCACCCCTTTTTAACGTTAGTTTTTTTATATTAAAGTTTATATTTGAAGGCATAAAGTGGAGAGACTGATAGGATACAGTTGGCAGAGAAGCTGCTTCTGGTCTAGATTATCTGATTGTAGATTGCGAATTATATCTTCCCGAGGCGCTACAGAACTTTCCAGAATGTTTTTCCCATCATCGAGGTTTTAAAGTTTTTCCCTTTAAAAAAGGGAAAGGAATGTGAGTGTTCTCCCTCTAGTTATTTTGAAAAGAATTTTGGTTCCAGACCTCCTTTAATCACATATAGTGTGAAACCTAGATGTGTCTGATGTTAGAAAGTTAGAAAGAAGTTAAAAAGAATTTCATGTAAGAAAGAAGTGTAACACGAGTGAAAAAGTGCTGGTGGAAATTATCAGTTTGAAATTAACCCACAAAACAAAAAGCTTTATTCAGCACACAATATAGTATTCTAAGAGGAAATATAAATGCCAGATGTTATTATTAAGATTATTTAAACAATAAAAGATTATTTTAAAAATCACATTGAAACAAATCACATACTCTATCTAGTATGAGGCAATTATAAATATGATGTCAATTAATGGTTATATCGTTATTATTACAACTACACCCATGTTGTTGCTAGTTTCTTTATTGTTTAGTTTTAATTCCCAAATGTTATCTTAATCTGACATTAGTATATAAAGTATGATATGATAGGCAAAAGCCTATTTAAATTCAACGTTAAAATGTTATTTTGATATCATTTGACAGTATGAAAAAAAGACTTCCAAGCAATTTCAATTTCTCAAAATTCTGAATGTGCAATGGAGGGATTTGCAAAATCTAAAAAGAGGGAAAAAACAAACGTGCCACATGAAAGTAATGACAACATCATATTTGAAATTTCAGACAGGTTAACAGATATTGTAAGATGTGAAACACATATAGATCTTAGGACTTCCATTAGTATGGCAAATATAAACAACCAAACTCATGTAATTTTTTTGCATTGCTGTAACGTATTTTAAGTAAAAAATTATTCAGTACAGTATCTGTTTCCCCTGCAGTGATCCTGTCTGTAATGGGATTTTAAAATCAAATGATTAATACTACAATGTGTATGGAGAGGGAAATTAGTAAAAATAAAATCTATGCAAGTAATTCTTTCCAGAAATCCAAAGCAGAAGAAACTATTAGTAAAATTAATAAATTTCATAAGCTGATATACACGATGACACCAGAATTACCATTTAATAGGTTACTAATTAGAAATTAATTTCAAGATAAAGATTTCACTATTTCATTCAGTTTCTTACTGTTAATTTACAATGTTTTTTAAACAGTGCATGGCCTCAGGGGGAAACTAAAAAAAATGTCATAATCTAAGCACAGTGCAGAAATGGCTGATCGCTGCAGTTTATTATTATTATGGCCACACATCACAGATGTTTATTAGTATATTGTACTATAGTCAGGAGAACTCACCTGAGCTTTATATATTTTATCACTGGCCTTAGGCCCTGTCCTTCACGTAATCAACCCTTTTCTTGACCGGTGGCTGATCTGGTGAATGAACTGTGTGCTTCCATAGCCTGTTATAGGCAGGAACCAAAAAACCTGGTGAAGAAGGGTGCAACTTCTGTTCTAACATTAAAAATTCAGGCTCTAAAATTCAGTTTCCTTGCCAGTAATTGGTTGTTTGCTTATTAATGAACCAATGAGAAAGAGTTACTTCATGTTGATGGCATTTGGAATCACAGAACTGAAATGGCATACTGTACGTATTTTGGTATTATTTTGTGCTGGAAGATAAAAGTCTGAACCCTGCCTAAATAATGTTTTCACCTGAACATTATTGTGTCCTTAATGGCTCAAAGCTTTGTGTCTCATTTTGTGATTAATTCTATATGGATTTATATGCTAGAGGTTACGTTTGCTTTTATTTAGATGGGACCCACTTCATCCACTACTGAAGGGCAGCTCCCACCTACAGTAGGTGATATAAAGTACACAGCAGATCAGGTGAAGAAGTGAGTAATCTGATATACTGATTGAATAAAGACAGAACATTATGTCCAGACAGTACAAGCCCAGAGTGGTAAATGGTCAGGACACCTGGACTAATAATTACTCTTACTCTTTTAAAAAGTGTAATGGGATTCTTTGCTGATCAAGTAGACTGGACTTTACACCTGTTCCCCAATGCCCTGTGTCATCATACCTACTGTGCTGATCCACCTCACCAATTGGAACAGCAGCAAATTGTTTCTCCTTGCAGACCTCTCATCCAAATTTTGATGAGGCCCAGCCTCGCTGAGCTTCTGAGAGCTGAATGAGGTCATGCTGCAAGGTTGTAAAACCGCTGCCAGAAAATAATCTTATCTCCAGAAATCTGCTGTGTTGTGACTGAATTAGCAATGTCAATGCAATGTCTTTTAGCCTTGCAGCCTAGCATATCTGGACAGTACATGAAAAACTGCACAAATCAAAGGGGCCTTTAAAAATATACAGCTGATTGAGGTTTTGCTGTTCCTAGACAAGATCTGCTTCAAAATACAATATTTCATTACATTACCGTAAGGTCATCATAAATATACATTCAACTTTGCATAACTCAGCAATTCCAATAATTTATAGAAGCAGAAGAACGATAGATATCAAAGACATTTTTGGTTATATGCAGTTGCATGCTGATGTTCACATACAATGTTTGCCAGTTTCAGGTTTTAGAATGTAAATCTTTCCACATGGTTGGTCAAGACACTAACGTCCATTGACTATGTACAGTAGTAAAAAGAAGCTGTTCAATAAATGAAAGAATTGACAAAGCTGACAAGCTGTTAATAAGGCTCATGGGAAGAAACAAATCCGTTTTTTTATGTAGAGATTCCTCATAAAAGGTTAATCAAAGTCTCAGGCAGTAACAGGACATCTGGATCAGCAGTATTTTAATGACAATAGAACATATGTAAGAATGTGTGGATTGTTCCTGAGAGAAAATTCAAGCCACTCCAAAACAGAAGTCTGAAACTTCTTTCTTGTTTTTGGTGTTTGGGTTTGTTTTCCCACGGAGTTGTGAATCTGCTAATCTTTAAAAAAACATTGCAGCACAGAGCTGCTTACAAAGAAGAAAACATAAAATGTGACATTTTAAAAGGGTATAGGCTATCCATAGAAAGTTTAGTACAGTAATATTTACAACACTGTGGGAACCTTTTTGTAACAAATGTACAGTACCTCAATCTGAAAAAAATATTTATTCAAACATACTTTTTAAAAGAGTGTTACAGTAGGTAATCAAGAACATTACAGATGAAAGGATACTGTAGAAAATGCAGAAGAATAACAATACAGTACTGTTAACTCCTAATGACACAAATTCATATGATGCTTATAGGACCTCTTATTTTTTGCACCCACTAAGAAACAATTTTGGAAGCCATTTGTTTCACTGTTAGAAAGATCAAAGCCAGGAAAACAAGTACAGCCCTCTCTTTGCATAAATTAACACCTATACTACATGGCTCCAATTCACATGACAGCACTCAGAGTTATTATATCTTCGATATTTACAGATTTTACCATTATTATTTTCATTCTATCTATTCAAGAAAATAACTCACTTATGTTAAATGTGTGTTGAATGTTATACTGCATGTGATACAGGAGATATCCACTAATACACTAACTGGGTGTGTTACACATTAAAGACAATGTGCAATTGTTCTTTATGCATACTCAATATGAATGAAACTAGCAACAACATGGGTGTAGTATAGCAAGTGATATAGATATACAGTACTAATATAGTACTGTATGTGAAACAAGAAACATACACCATAAAGCCAAAGAAGCCATTGTAAATTGTGTCCACTGACAAGGGTAGCTTATAAAATAAATATTATGATTGCCCTGCGAGTGACTGCTGTCCCGTCCAGGGTGTACCCTGCTTGGTATCTGTTACTTACCAAGATAGGCTCCCGCTCCCCTGTAACCCTAAATTGTTTGAAGCAGTTAGAAATCGGATAGATGTATTTAAGTACAAAATACATGTTTGAGATCTCTTTTATTTTCTTCATGTTAATACAAGTGCCTTTACTGAAAAAGATGCAACAAAAAAATTAATAAGATGTTACATTTTGGTCTTGTCACAGCGTCCAGCCTCTTGAAAAAAAAATGAATGGACTTTGTTCACGAATTTGAAGTGATCCCTTTTGATATTGAGCCAATCTTCAGTTGTTTATTTGTGCAGCAGCTGCAACCATTATATTGCATAGACTCTACAATTTCCTAAAGATTTGTTCATTCTCCTTAGTCATAAACTGAAAGTAACCTGCTGACCTAGAATAACTGTCAGTTTCCACTTCTGACATTTTAAATGCTGGTACATTTTGTTATTTGGGCAGGATCAATTGACTGTGCTGCAGCTTGAGTAAGACAGATAAGGGAAAACTAAAAATGAAGTTAAATAAGGGATTTATATTTGGGAACTAGAGCTGTTAATGGGTTTGGAGGTTGGATTAGGAAGTGCAGGAATAAATAAGAGCAAGTTTCTTGTCAATACTTCGCTCAATGTAAAAAAGACTGTTGAAGCGATGTTTTTAAAACTGTTTTTCTAACAGTGTGAAAATGACCTGGATTCTCAAACTGACAGCTGCTTATGAAGAAAACCTATTTCTTTAAAACAGCTTTTCTTTTTGTATGTTATGCACCAGTAAGCACTTGTGTATGTATTAGAGATGGAGTGGTCATAATCAAAGAAATTCATACTAATCTTTCATTTTTTAAAACAAAAGGCAGCTCAAAGAATAGGCCATGGAGAAGATTTATACATTAAATACACTTGTCTAGACTAAGCTAGTGTTCTTCAGATGAAAGTATGGTTTACTGTATTTTTAAAAATACAGTACGATTAAAATCTAACTAGATGTAAAATATCTAGTATGAGACAATTATAAATATGATGCCAATTAATGGTTATATCATCATGGCATGAGGTTGTTTGCTTTAAATTGCACCACTAATATGATCATTTATGTATTTATGTATTTATTGAACCCCAGTTCAATAAATGGTTCATCAAGTAAAAAGGTGAAGATGAACAGATGCATGACATGACTGGAGCAGGTCTCCTTGCTTAATTTTTTTACACCAGCCACATTTCCTATGACTGGTAAATCAAGAAGATTATAGGCAGCAAAGCAAACCACTGCACCATCATGCTGCCCTTAAATGCTTTCATAACTTACTATTTTATCTTAAAATGTTTCTAGAGAAGGTGATGTGAGCTACCTGCAATTTTGCTTAAGGTAATTTTGCTAAAGCTCTGTGCTTCGAACTTTTCAAAATTGTGCTGCATGTGCCTGCCTTCATGTCAAAGTAAATCCTTCAACTAGAAGGGCTATGCATTGCTTACTCTGAGTTTTAAATTAGGAGCACATTAGGAAACCACAGCTTATAAATATTACCATTGAACAGGAAAGCTTTTACATAAACAGCATTCCAAAAAACAGCTCTTTTAATACAAATCTACAGTAAGAATCACAATCATTAAAGATTATACTGTAGATATATTTGCTATATTATATATACTGTATGTGTACTGTGCATATTAATAATATACACTAGGCACATTAGCTTTTAAAATGTTTTTCCAGCACAGACATTTTGTTAGTGTAAGATATCAAGTGTAATATGAGGCTCATTAGTGTGATACTGAAATGATTATCCATTTATCCAGCTTTAAGCCAGCATCTCCCTGTAGTGTTTTTCACTCCTTCCTTGCCATTGTCTTTATACAGTAGCATATTCAACAGAAACAGCCTTCTTACAACAGACTTTCCCTTTAGGAGCTGAACACATGTGATTAATGATTGTTCTTTGCCTAACACTAGCAAAATAAACTGGGCACACACTTCCTCTGCTCCCAAAATAATTTATTTAGTCACACCTGTCAGTGTTTTGGCATACACAAGCCTTCATCAGGGTATACTAACATATTAACAATATATTTTTAAGGATGGAAGTACAGTACTGTATTCTGGATTTCTTAATACTTTAATGCCTTATGAATTGAGCTTGGAAGTAGATTTCAAGCCTTTATTTTTAATCAAAAGTTGACTAGCATGTGGAAAGTGGAATGTTGAAAATATCTATTTCTGAAATATTGTCATATTTTTGAACACGTTGATTTACTGTAGATACATTTACTTGATTTTTTGACAAATGAATAATAAGATGATTCATAATTTATTTTTGGAGTAGAGAAAGTGTGTGTCCAGTTGATTTTTCTACTTTGATTATTTTTTACTGAACAGCACCAATTATTCCTCTCTTTTGGTAATTCCTTTGCCCTAACAACCTTCCATTCATAAAACAGGCTTGCCAAATATCACAGGACTTTTTTTAGAAATACATAATAAAGGAGAGTGAGCATCTCAAACACATACTGTAGTAAAGAGGGAGTAGATAAACCCTGATTGAAATCTAGTGAACTCTGCAGCCCTTCCAGAAATGTCAGTTAACAAGAAATTTCACTCCACATATTTCCATTGGTCACGGCGAGGTGTGACTTTTCCACAATGACAACTAATCTACAGTAACGTACTGTAATCTTCACGGGAGTTTCAACAATTAAGCAAATTCTTCTAGTGTCTTTAAATTAACATCATTTGCTGTGACCCTTGGGATGAACATTCTAAACTTCAATGAAACCCATATACTGTATAATAATTAGTCACCATTAGGTTCAGCTATCTTGCAAAAATTAGGAGGCCTTTTTTATTTTTTGTACAGTATTTTACACACAACATGAACTAAAGATATGCCTTTTGAAGAGAACAAAACAGAATAGACTGAAAATATCAAAACTCATGATTCCCAAAGCTCTGCTCTTAGGTGGTTACTATCCTCAAAAAGGAGTGCAAAATGCTTAAAAGTGTCCAGGAGCTGAGTAGATGTGTGTTTATCCATTCTATAAATAACTTTTAGAAGATGTTCTGGTGCACACAGATCATTATTGGGAAGACACCAATAGAGCAGGCATGAATTAAACTTAGAAACCAACAAATAACACTTTCTGATTATACTGTGTGTGATTATTAGGCCCTCGTAATAGTGGAAATTGATCGTCACTAATTGTATTTCACCCTTTGCCTTTCTTTAAAGGTTCCATTTATGCCAGGCTATAGTATTCTAATTAAATCAACTTTCCTTTTATAATCCAACCTCAATACCAGTGGAAGGTTCTCCTTTAAGTGGGTCTGCTTGTAGCTGACAAGTCAACTGTAGTGGATGCTATTAAGTCTTTTCTTTCGTGACAGAGATTCTAAGTAGTACTGAGGTACAAAACAAACTACGTTTGAACATCAAACAAAAAGAAAAGTAATTGAAAACTGTACTTCAGGGGGAGGGGGCTTTAGTCTTCCAATTTAAAATACTACTATAAAGAAACACACTCAGAGGCTTAAGATTTTCACTTCATTTCATTCTTAACTGAAAGTGAAGGTTTCCACATTCCACAACCCTTAGCAATTACAGATTCAAAGTAATGTCCTTTTAATTCACCTTACTGCATGTCAGTGCTCACAGTTCATTTCCAATGTAATTTATTCCACTAACATACATTTAGTAAGTCCTTGAAAGTTGTTTTTCTCTTCCTGTGTGCTTTGAAGGAAAACTCAGTGAAGTGCAAATAAGTCAATCCACATACCTTATTACTGTTACCTTTTAGGTTCACAAACTACAGCAAATCCATTGGACATGCATTGGGAAAAACAGCAGTCCTGCAGAACAAAGAAATCTAAATCCTATTTTCTAATCATCATCACAGCTTTATTTCATGTTTTAACCTAGGGCTCTGTCTGAATTCACTCTTACAGCTGACTGAAAACATCATGCCAACAACAAAAACACTGTCAGAGATAGTTTGCTCAGGCATGAAATTGATTCTTATAATAAACATAGGATCTGTTCCTTTCAGACTGCTAATCAAATCATTTTTCAGAATGGGGTGAAAATGATAATAAAATCATTAACTTCTACAACTAAATCAAATTCAGTACAAACTTGTTGTCATATTAACCCAGAAACCTGTTCAATAGCTAATTAAAGCAATTAATCCAAGCATGACATGCTACTTAATCATGAATGACTTACTCATTTATACTGCTGGCTTCATTACTACTGGCAGACTAGTAAGATCTATGTTTATTATAAGCCTGGAATTGTAGTATTACTGTGAATTGCTACTGTATATAAAGCCAGCAAATTCAGGTTTATTAGTGAAAATAATATAAGTGGTCACCTATTATAAAGGACAACTAAGTAGTAATGCAGACACAAGGCTGGTAAATAAAATAGGTAAAAAAAGACTGATCAAATAAGAACATGTGGGAAATTTCCTTTAATGTTAAAAATTAAAGCATTAATAAAAAATTGTTTGTACCCACATTATTCTATACTGCTATAATATACTTTAATTTTCTTGTCCTTGTCTCCATGATAAGCTTTGTTTGCTATATGCATTTATATAAATATGCAATTAGTTGAGCACATACTGAAAATGGTCAAGTAGTTTTTGAGTTGAGTAGACAGGCCCCATAACACAAGGCTTCGGAAGGCATATAGAATGTGGATAAACAATCTGTTTGTTAAGTCACTCAGATGGTCAGCCAAATTTTGGCAGCTGGTCGGCTCTAGAGTTCTCTGAGGTGATCGTTGACCGAATGTCAAGCTAAATGTCAAGCTACGTCTGGACAGCAGTTGAGTTTGGCCCTGCAATACCCCCTGTCTGTGTATTAATTTTTAAAATAAGTACCACCCTGCTTTCAGTTCTTACTAAGAGCACATTAAGGTGTCACGACTGGAGCTTGATGTTGTTCAACATTTTTTCCAATAAAGCAGCTGAAAGCTAGCTTATCTGCAGATGTAATTTCACTCTTATATACTAACATGCTGCTGTCTTTTGTATTTGTAAAACCCCACAAGTGTTATTACTTAATAAGCTATTTTACAAGATGAAGAGGGAGAATATGTTGTTTATACAGGAATATTAAGGTTTAATTATTCCAGTTCTGACAAGCTTCTAGCTATGGTGAATGAGAAAACAAACTACAACAGAGACATATGAATTATTTCCACTTCTACTTTACATTATTGATACATTTCTAGTGCAATGACATGCCATGATACCTGCCAGCTAAGATTTCAGTCTTAAGTTTCTACTGCCACTCATCAACACAATGTTGTTCTGTTTTCTTAAATGGAAATTAACTGAAGCTGTAGGTTTTGGTTAATACATTTCTTAATGAAAAGTGTACTAGAAAATTTGTAAGCATACAATAATGTAAGTATAAAAGACCAACTTTGTCTTAACAAATGCAGAGTTCAACATGGACTAATGAAATAAAAATATAAGAGAAAACTAGTCAACCAGGAAAACAGTTGTAACAATAAAATTCTAGAGTGTCACTAAATGTTGTGTCACTAATATTATTGCCATTAAATGTCTGCTGTAAGCCTAAGCTTAAGTACAATGGACTGATTTATGTTATTCACCCATAGTTTACAGACTTCTGAGCACTGGTCTACTGCCATGTCCAAAGAACTCTCCCATCTAGTTATACATCTGCTATTTAGTGAGTGTTTTGGTTTTTTTCCCACTATGTTTTCCTAATACTATTTTACTGTATAAACACAGTAAAAATAAAGTAGTTTTAGATTTTATTCTAATTCATTTGGGCTGTAAGTTCTAAGGGCACAGTAGCTACCAAAAGGATTTGGAAATAGTTTACCAATTACAGTTTCTAGAGAAACATTTTTTCTACATATCTTTCATGCAGATTGACTCAGATAAATACATTTTGACATACTGTACTGTATACAGTACATACTGAAGCCACAGTGTACACTCCATGTTCAATCCACTCAAAATTGCTTAATAACAAATTTTATTTGTCCACAATGTTGTTTTCATTTCTTTCACAGCTTTGCCTTCTTAAGGGCCTTCTTGCTTTTAAAGCTTATATACTTGTTTAATAAGTATATAAATTGCTTTAATTGGAATTGTATTAAATATAATTGTAATAATGTATTATTATAACACTTTTTAACTTTTCTAGATGGAAGACTCCTTTTACAAAAATCTTTTTTAGATGGACCCCAGTTTAAAGATAAACAGAAGTTTTAAATCTAAAAATATTATAAATAATTCTACTATACTGTATATACTGTAAGTCATACAGTAGACTACAGCAACAGGAACTGAATAGCATCCACTGTATATGCTGTCAGAAAAGATTTGCCGTGAAGTAAAAGCAAGGAGTATCTTTATACTGTATATCCCGTTACTACCAACATTAAGAGTTCAATGTGGTGTTCATTTACATTTTCATATTTAAAAATAAAACATTAAAAACTTACTAAGACCAGATATTTTGGATCCCATGCACCCTTAACACTGAAATATCTTTTTAAGAAGAACTTGTTAAGAATGTTTCAAAAACACTTTTTTGCCCTCATAAATACTAATATCCAGAATGACAAGAGAAAATTATCGCCACTACAACAATAGGAACAGTAAGTGCTTGGAAAAGTATGACTTTGATCCACTTTCATTAAAGGAGAACTGCAGACAGGTTTATTGCTGCGATTGCAAACACGGTATTTAAATTAAAAAACAGCAACAACTTTCTTACTTTAGACATCATTTGTCTTCTTTACATGAAAAGCAGAGCCATTCATCAAGCAGGTGAATAAACAAGTCCCTGTGTGTTGTCTTAACAAGCAACACTGCATTTTTTCCACCCCTGAGCTTAAGGGAGCATTGAGCTGAAAATGATCCCATAGGGAATTTTAAACAATTTGAGTACAAAGCATCATGAAGCACTGAAACAAAAAAAAAAAGAAACAAAGTCAGCTAAGTTTGTACTTTTGAGAAATAGCACATTAAAATATAAATGCCTGACTGTTTCAGTTTGGTACGGACATTCTAATCTATGATTCCTCAGGGATCATGTTTGCTTGACTATATTTGCATAAGTAAACAGCTGATAATTGATTTTAATTGACACTGAAAACTAGTGTAAGAATGAAAAGGGTAAATGATTGCAAATGCCTTTCAATTGTTTTTAATCTAAAAAGACCAGAATTAAATCAAAACTGCATGTTATATCTTGATCGAATTAAAGTGATTTAATAGATCAACAGAATTAAAATGCAATGCAGTGAGTTTTATTTCCTAGTAAATGTTTTGCTGTATTATCAGTTCATAGCAATACATGTACTGTATAGTATATTCTCTGATGAAGTAACATGCAACATAAGGTTACACCTTTTTACCAAAATTACTCAGGAGACATTTTATTCTATATAAATCTAACCCCAAATAAAGTATTTTATATAAACTATGAGATACTGTATGAAAACAGCAAGCTTTTCAAATGGTTTATTTTTCTGTCTTAGCTGAATAATAAACTGATGGTAACCTACATTTCAGATAAACCCAACTCTAGTCCTCAGGGAAGGAAATGTTGCAAATAACTTTCAATTAGCAGCTGCTCAAGACCTGGAAAAAATGTTAATCTTGACTAATTACTTAAATAATTAGTTTAAATGAGTAATCAAGGGCTAAAGTGAAATGAAAATGGGAAGGCACTGCTGGCTTAGAGACCCACTTTCGCTGTTCACTGCAGTACAAGGTACAGTATAACTAAAACCTGGAGGCACATTTCTTTACTACAGTACATCTGTGAACAACTGTTGGATTCTTGTTTGGTTATAGCTTGTCTCAAATTCATCCTGTTTACACTGTGAGACTTGGTTATGTTTCATTAACAAGCTATAAAAGGAATCTATAGCTCTCAGATAGACATTTTGTATCTCCATTAATAAATGAACTACAGTAAGCATTTGAACAACAGACTACATGCAAATAAAATCTCACTGAAGAGTTTCATTTAAGCCTTACTGAAAATCACTTCAAATGTGATTTGAAGTGAAGCATTTATATTAGCTTTGTGCAATCTATGGGCTTCAAGCCAAAGTTTGGCAAAGGTTTCTTTTAGAAGATTACAGACTCTGAAACGGCTTCCATACTGAAACACTCAGCACAGCTAAGGTGCTGGGATGGATTAGCGAGATCATGTGACTCTGATACAGTGTCTGCCATTCCATTCCATTCCTCCGAATAATTCTGTTTAGGAACCTTTTTAGCCAAATTACTGTCATGATGAATCAGGGACATTGTAGAGGACTTTGTAATGTCTGCTTCAATATAGTATACATTCCTGAGAAAACAACATTTACTTTCTGCTACAGTGAGATTCAATCGATAACATACGATCAATATTGGAAATTAGATAAAAGGCCTGCATTCGAATCCATTGAGTACTAAAGAAAAAAATGATGACAATTAGAAGCTTAACACCTTTCACATGAATACTTCTGTTCCTGTAAATTGCTTTCTCAGTGGTTTCTAGTGAACTCAAGATCAACCCCATAAGATTCATATTTTTCCTTAACTGAAAGCATTTAATTTGGGGCAGTTTTCTTATTATACCTGTCATAATGTGTACAATACTGTGTTTCCATACTTACCCATATGGTTCTCTGCATATCTGGTGCTGCTGGTTAATACATGAATATTACTTTTCTACAGTATATACAGCAGGTGGTCTGGAGAGTCTGGAGACCCATCTGATAAGAGGGAGGTATCGAGACCTATCCAAGGTGTATCCTTGCTGCTGTTGCTTGCCAGGATAGGCTCTGCCCCCCCCCCCCCCCCCCCCCACCATATTGAATCAAGTGGTTAGAAAATGAATGGATGGATAGATTTAGGTTTATGCTAAAATCTCACATAATGAAAGCTGGGGTGTTTTGTATACTTACGAGTACAGCCCAGACAAAGAAGACGTTTAGCATCTCATCCATGCTGTCTCATCTTACAACACAATGTGAAAAAGCTGCTTATCTTATCTCTGCAGAAAATGAGGCTAGACAACTAAAAGTTAAGTACAGGTATAAGAATCGTATGACTTAGAAATGGTATGAATACTTTCAAAAATAAAAATACAAGGATACAAGATCTCTTAACTTGGGGGCATAGTGCATCAGTAAGGTCATGAGATTTTAATGCATTTTTCAATGCTTATGAAACATGATATATAGATCAGAAGTCTTATACTTCCTCTGGGTCCCAAGCACAGGTGCAGCACAAGCAGCTGTAAGTCAGTACCTCTATGCTGCTTAGCCCTGACCTGGGGGAATCACTCACCATACATCTGAGAGGAAAGCTAAGGGTCCATGCCCATTAATCCTTGGCCTTGCACATCAAGAATACCTCCTTACGTTTTATTTTCAGAGAAGGATTTATGATGTAGGCAGAGAATGTCTTCTGATGTTAGAAAGAGAGACCCAAAAGGCCACACCTGGGAGATAGCCTGTTGTTCACTCCCCCAAGACTCTGATGAATACTGCACAACACAAAGCAAAACAACTGTTGGATTATTCCTATGAAAGCTAAAAATACACATTTATAAATCCTTATTCTGCCCTGATCTATTTACAATACAGCCTGAATGTGCTGAGGTATTTTTGTTATTACTGTACCTTTTTCCATCTGATTTAAAATAATTTCACTTCTGCTGTTAAGCACCCCCATCAATATATACTGGGAAATTTCTCATATCCTGGGGTTTAGGCACAAATGAAGTCTGTGCTGTATAACCACAATGCTTGTTTTTTTTTTCAAAACAATACTTTTATTTAAGCGGGGCTTCGATTGTGAGTATAATTGTTTATATACAGTACAATAAGCTCCAAGATTGTGAGTTGTGCCATGAACAGATTTGAAATATTTTATGCTGCCTGAAACAGTACAGAATTTATTAGTCCTGCAATTTCACAAAGTGCATAAAATGTGTGGTTGTGCCAACTTGTTATTGTCGATTTTCACTGAGGGCAAGTCTACAGTATGTCCACAACCAGATGGGAAACTGGCAGGAGAGTCAGGCACAACAGCAAAGCCTACATGGCACACACCCAACATATAGCTGGTGTAAAAGCTGTTGTTCCATGGCTTTAACACACTTGCTAATGCAGCTCTTTGACCATTCAGGACATGTAATGTAAAATATACATAATGGGAGTTACATTAAGTGAAGTGAGCATCTTTAAGTTGGTAAGTCAGAAGCAGCAATGCGAAAAGCAAGCCTGTATTAACAATCACCAGGCACAGTATGAAAAACCGAAGCATTGAGGTTATTAGACGCAGAAAACTGGAGATAAGTCAAAGAACCTGTGATGAGGATGTTTCTTTAAATTACCTTTCTCATCTGTTTGCTATTGGCTGTCATTCTGTTTCTTTCAGTGAGTTTGGTTGTATTCAGCACTGTAATGATTAAAAGAAGACATCTTAGAAATGGTATCAAGAATCATATCATAATTTATTAGGGATTTTCTGGGCAATGCTTTCATGCAATGCAATATACAGTACTTTGTAGCTTTATACTGTACAATAGTTGGATATTTTACTGAATAGACCCAACAAGCAAGCAGCAGTGCCCCTCCTGGGATCTGAACCCACAGCCTTCCAATCATAAGCCCATAGCCCCTAACCACTGCTCCCATTATGGTTTATCTCATATTGTAACACACTCACTTGTGGCCTTATTGATCAAGTCAACAAGTTATGAAATTGTGCCCCAGATAGGATTCTATAATTTCACAGAAGCTGAGCACATCTTTCCCGAGATACAATTGACTTGTTTCAATGTCATGTAGACTTTTTTCAACTGTCACATTCAGCCAGATGGCCTAATTGGTTGAGAAGAATGGACACGTTATGAAACAGTATGATCTGCAAACTCTTTACAATGGCATCTTCAGCACAGTCTATAACATCCATCAGAATTACATAACATATTGCATAGCTTGGAGGTTCCTATATCATTACCCAGGGCTCTTGGCATCCAAGCTAAGCCTGAACCTATTTTGAAATGTATAAGGTACAGTACAGTACAGTATGTACATTGTACAATACCTAAAACATACTGGCTGCTATTAATGGGAAAGACAATTACTGTATTTTTAACCGCAAGGAATTTTCATAGAAAAAAAATTAAACAAGCATGTCAAAAAAACTTGCAGTAATTTTTAGAAAAAAAAGCAATGAAATAAAATCTACATTAATTACTTCCTTTTTTTCTTTAACGGCACTAGAGTTCTGATATATGATTTATTATTCCCATATTTTAAAAACCTAAAACAGAGTATTTTATAAACATAGCAATAGAGCAAAATTATTGGAAAGCAGATTATACCAGCATTATAAATTATTTGAGAGAACAGCCCAATCAATCAATGTACATTTCTCTCAAGTCAATACTTCACACAGGTGAGTGTAATTTGTCATTTTGGCATCTAGCATTGTGCTGCTGAGGCTAAAATCACCAAACTATCCTGAAATGCTGCACCACT
Organism: Lepisosteus oculatus; assembly: GCF_040954835.1. Classification (NCBI taxonomy): domain Eukaryota; kingdom Metazoa; phylum Chordata; class Actinopteri; order Semionotiformes; family Lepisosteidae; genus Lepisosteus; species Lepisosteus oculatus. Next base: position 6,925,020 of record NC_090710.1, read on the forward strand.
CATAGAGGTCGATGGAGAAATGGAGAAATGAAAAATTAAGTTACACAATGAATGAACAGAAATTTAGAAAAAAAAACATTAATGTAAATTTGTATAGGTTTTGTGTGCTGTTCAAAAACTGCCTATAAATACAGAAAAGTAGCCCAACCCATTGGCTCTTGCAATACATTATTGATATTTTTTAAATGGAAGTTTAATATAGACGCACTTACTTTTATGACCAACCAAGTAAGACAATGCAAAATGGAACTACTTCCCATAAATTAATCAGTGGAAGAATTTATTTTGCACTTAAATAAATCTGAATGAATAATATTAAATAACACATTTTACAAATAACATTTTAGTGTCACATACAGCAGTAAGCTTTTAAAGTGTTCTCTATAACAAACTCCAAAAATGGTCATTTCAACCTAAAAAGCACCTGCTTATGTAATTTTAACCACAACTGAAACTACTGTACTATTAATACCCAACACTTAACCTTAAAGATATTAAAATGTTAATCTCATGTTCAGGTGTGAGGATGCACGGAGTGCTTCTCTACTGCAGTAATCAGAACTGAACCATTTAGTTCTGAAGTATTTAGTAATAAAGTAAGTAAACTTGAAAATGAATCACCTTGGCAAACTGCAAAATGGAGTAAGTCTATGCAGGACTAGAGTAAAGGAGACAGAAACTGAAACATTTAGACATGGTTTTTACCTGTGTAAGCTGTACTTGGAATACAGTTGAATGTCATAAACACCACTAGTAATAATAATAATAATCAATAATAAAGTAGTAATAATCTCTGAGTTGGGACTGGCATTGGTGTTTAAACTAAATTATTTAATTTTAAAGGGGGGATTAGTGTACAGGTTACATTTGTATGGTATAACATTTTTCGAAAATTCAGCTTGTGTTTAAACTGAAGTCAAGTTTAGTGAATACTAACCTATCATATAGTAGAGAATTTAGTAATTTTAGCTAATAATGAAGTCACATACTGTATTCTGCTAATCATCTTATTAAATCCATTTGAAACACAAATGTAAACCTTATCACAAATCCTGGCCCTTCCTTACTGAGATAATGCTGGAAAATCTACAGTAAATATCCTAAATGTATTTGTGCAGTAGTTCTTAATATTTTCTGAAGCACCCAGGCTATTTCAGTACCAAAGCTCTAACCTCACCCCTCATGATTCTTTCAGAGTCAAAGACTAAAGTCTAAGACTTTAAAGGTGCACATACAGAAAAATACAACACTACTAATGAAAAGAACATGGGTGATTTTCACTTGAAACTAGTTTTGTTAAAGTATCTGGAGTTTATCTATCACTCAAAACCTTGAAAAATTATAATGTACAGTAATTGTCACTAGGTCATACCAAGGAACTAAAGATGTAGAGAGTTGACAGTAGGAGGTGTGAAGCCCTTATGTGTCAACACTGACCATTTAGATGTAAGTGCCATAGAGGAATTTCTGATTTATTTTAAAATAATTACATTATTATCACAGTTTGAAAACCAAAACAAAACAAAGCAAAGGACTTGTTTAAGCACAACAAGCTGTTATCCCTCCTTTTATTTTAGTGGAGAACACAGTTTACAGAGATGTACAGTACCCTAGGACAAAAAAGGCATTCATGGGAGCCCCTGTCATCTTCATCTAGTTAGCATGTGTCACAGATTTCTAAATATATATATATTTTATTATGATCAATTCAACAGGTGATTGATCAAATCAGGGAATTTTGAGATCCTCTGGGAATGAAATCCAAGTTTCACTGAGTCTTCAAGAACCCAAGATATAGATACACTTGCTTATAATAATAACAATAATAAAAATAATAAAGTCTGTTTTCTCCCAACAAAGACTATCTTGGGCAGCCTAGGCTCAAGGCAGGATACGTCTTGGACAGGACACCAACCCAAATGCAGACACACCCACTCACAATTAGGGCCAGTTTTTTCCAGAAGCCAATTAAATTATTAGTATGTCTTTGGACTGTGGAGGAAACCAAAGCACCCAAAGGAAATATACAGTACATGAATATGGGGAGAACATACAATCTCCACACAGATAGCACACCTGGAATCAAACCCAGGCCCCCAGCACTGCGAGGCACCAATACTAACCACTGCACCACTGACCACTGCAACTAAACCAGCAGCCTTATGTATCTTAATGATGGAAATGTCTTTATAATGAATACCACACTGTTGTCAAGTGCTACGTTCAGCTTTCTGTAGATTCTTTGATAGCCATTTCTGAACTTGTTGAAGCCAACGACCACTTGCTTCTTGTCTTCAAAGAGCTCCCTGATCTTAACTATGATGATGCTACTACTATTGAACATGGCCTTTTATACCCCAGGGAAATAAGACATCTTTGGATATCTCAGATATTTAGATCTGAATGCTTCCATTAGATTTCCAAAAAGCAGAAAGTATTTTTGTATTCATGCACAGTACATAGAGGTTTGAGTAAATGTGGCACTGTATTTTGGAATTCAAATTAATTATGACAAATATGACTTTGGTCTGTGCAATAAAATGACAATTATAATTATATACATATTGTGGTAGTAGTTCAGGTGGGTAGCTGCGTCAGCATGCGTAGGCTGCAAAGGAACAAGTAATAGGTTTATTCCATGCTGAAAAAAAGAAGAAAGAGAACACAACGTTTCGGCCGTGGAGCCTTCTTCAGGTGTGAGAGAGACAGGGCAGTAGGCAAAGGTAAAGTAGCCTGGCTTTTTTCAGCATGGAATAAACCTATTACTTGTTCCATATACATATTGTGTATGTTTTAAAGTAAAAATATATTATCAAATAGTTTTTTTTATTTTAGGGCACTGCATTTTACCAGAAAAGTACAGTACGTACAATGAACTCTATGTAGCCTGTCTAGCAGGAATATAAAAAACAAATCAGCATGTTTGTTGTTATACAAGCAAAAAGCTAGAAAGGCTGTTTTCTTTCACATGACTCACATTAATATATTTGCTCCTATGTGTGGTAACTGAATCTAGAGGCCTTGGAAGAGAAACACAGAGGTGATAGCAAGGGTATTGCTTGTCCTATGGGGTAGCAAAATGATAATGCAGAGTGGGTTTAGCTAATATGCTATGGCTCTGGGAGACTGTGGCTACCCCAAGGCTACTAAGGATTAAAATTCATGAAGGTGACTCCCTACCTCTGGTTCAATTGGACCAGGCAGTATAACTGTAGACCTGTCTTTTAGAGGCTGAGCATTACTAATCCTTGCATGCTGTTTCACAGCCAGAGCTGCAGCTACATCAGTTACCTGTCAGAGACTGGACCCAAATAAGGAAATATGACCTTTCTCTAGTTGGCTGTGATAAATCAGGCTTGTGGTAAGTTATTTTTCAAAGCAGATACTGCAGTCAGGCCTGACTAGTGTCAATTGAAAAACAACACAGAAAACTGGAAAAGTTGGCATTTAGCTGCTGAGGTTTACTCTGTCAATCTGTCAAGTAAATAAAGCAGTTGGAAGGATGATACCAATGGGAAGGATGTTCTGTATTTACCTAATGCAGAGCAGACAGTCTGCTGTGAATGCACAAAACAATTGCGAGAGGCTGTGATTCCTCCCTACACAATAAATTAACTCGCAATAATGTGCAACTTTATAAGATTATATAAGTAACCTTAAACTCCAGACTTTTTATTTTTTTAATTCCAGTTTGCCCTTTGGGATGTTATGAATGGTCTTCAAAAACCTGCATTAATGAAAATTTTCTATGGTGCTAACAATAGAGAGAAACATGCAATCATTAATCTCTTCTGGCACCATGAAGCCTACATCAGCAGAAAAACAGGAACGTCCATGCATATCACTGAAAAACCCGAAAGAAAAACATGTCCTTTACTAGGTCTATCATTCTCAGCAGAATATTACATTAAAAAAGTGGTTCCAAGCTGAGAAAAAAAGGAAAATTTAAACACAACAATGAATAAGCAGCCTTGCTAATGTACTAATAATACACCTTGAGATGACAATATGGAGACACTAAAGAATCTTCTGAGGAAAGGTTGTGAATTTTTTTTTTCCTGAACCCCAGACCTAAGAACAACAGTGTAAGTTCATAAGGTCAAAATTATAGTGGATCCAACAGAGTTGAGAACAAATAAGAGAAGACCATTCCGTCCATTCACAGTCCAAAAACAGACTGGTAGGTTAATTTCCTTCTGGGAAAACTGGCACATAGGTGTATGTACATGTGTGTTTGTGAAAGTGTGCCTGCCCTGTGATGGTATACCCTGCCTTGCTAGTAGGGATAGGCTCCAGCAACACTGAACAGGAAGAAGTGGTTAAAATAGATGGGTAGATGGACACTGTATGGATAAAGGTGTAGGGAGCAGATCTGGAAGTTGAAGTATTTGTCAATTGCCAGATATAAACCCAACTAACCCTTTCTGCATTTATGATAAAAATAATATCTGACAAAATGACCAAAATCCTGGGATAATCACATTTCACCAGAAGACCAACCTGCACAAATATGACACACTGGGTTGTAGAGTTTGAATATTTTAGCCATATATGACTGTTAAGCCCAATCCAATTCCTTAAAACCTGGAGGTAGGTAGTATAGTATACTATACAGCAAAACATATATACAGTATACACTATATACTGTAAACTACAGTATATATATAGAAAACTTACCAGAAATCTCATATTATCAGCAATTCATGACAATACAAAATAACACATGTCAGAACTGTAATGCTCCAGCAGTGGGTGGTTCATTATATTATTATGTTAACTATTAAGAGCTGCTTTTTATTGATCCATTTTGTCATCTTATTTAACAAATTACAAAGTATTTACAGTGGAAAAGAAGAAAGAAATCATGTAAATCATTACAAATGTACAAATCATGCCTCAATGCAATCAAGTATACCGATAAAGGTAATAATGGTCTTCCATTTTAAAGATGCATTTAATCACTTTTCAAATGTATTCTTTCTCTTCTGTTACAGCTTTATGATATTACAACTCTAAGTAGACATGCCATGCATGATTTGTTTATTAATTTTCAAAACACTGGAAAATTAATTGTGTCTTCTTCTGTACAACTGCCAAAGCCATCTAAAGGCTTCTGAAATGCAGATTGGTTTGTTCAGCAACTGCATACAAATCCAGTGAAGAAATTGTAAATGTAAAACAATGCAGAGGCTGTTTAAAGTTAGACATCATGTCTGTCAAATTTCCACCACGGAGAATGAGTTACCGAACACAAAAAGCTATTGAAAAAATTGCTGCACTGCCGCATTTGAGAGGATGATGTTATGTTACAGTCAGGGGCAGGGCCAGCAGCTCTTCAGACTGTCAGGTGACTTTACAAAGCACACTTTGGCTAAAATGTTATGCAGTACTTCGAAGACTGAAGACATGCCTGCTTATATTCCAAAGCAAATTTCAGTCCACAGATACGTCAACACACCTTTTTTAGGTATTTTGCTAAATATATACTGAAACACAATTGAAACAAATAATAATGAAGATGTTAGCTTTCTCCTCCCCTAGAGTGCTTATGCCCTTGTCGCCTACTGTACAGTAGGTGCACCTCTGGTACAAGTCTAACTCATTTAGACTGACACACAGGCTGGAGGTCATGGGATTTGTATTGCATTTTTAACAGTCATGACATTCATAAACAATTTGCAAAAAACATCACAGATGCAGCTCAATTTTTTAAGTGAAACCAGGTGAGCACAAATGTCACAAATTTTGAGCAAATATTTATTGCATTTTAGTGAGGGGGTTATGCTGTTGTTCTCTGCATTTATTCACCTGACTAAAACTGGCAAATGTTGCCAAATTAAACTTGTTATCTTTAACGGAAGAACAAGGTGTATGATAGTGCCATTTCCAGATCTTCCTATTAAGCTGCAATATTTAATTATGGTACTGATAAGTTTTAAACAAAGACATTTGCATAATATCTCACAAAGCTGTTTATGAATTTAAAACAGGTATGATAATTTGGAAAACTCTTTAGTAAAATATAACTCAATATAACTTGGTGATTATTTTAGATTTTAATTAAGCATTTCAAATGCCATCTCTAAAATGTATTTAGGTACTTAACCTTTGAATCATGCTTCTAGTGTCACGATTATAGTCCCCCCTCCTTAAGGGTGCTCCAGCCCTTTCACTTTAGACTTCATTCTGTGACGTTCATCCTGGCTCTTCATCTGGTTTCCGCACCGTGCGAGTCCGGGACCTGGAAGCGCCTGGTCCCGTTAAGGTTTTAATCTCTGTTCCCGTTCCTGTTCCCTGTCCGCCGGTTCTGACCCGGTTCATGGTTTTAATTCCTTGTTTTGATGGATCTCCTGGCTTTGGACTTACTCTTGTGTTTTTGGATACCCTCTAAGGATTACTCTTTTGGATTGTTTGCCTCGGCCACACCTCCCCCGTGCACCAGCGCACTTTGGACACGCCCCCCTGTTTTCAGCCCCTATTCCTGCATGACGTTTTCCCAGTGTTTCCCCACTTCTTCGGATTGTGTCGTCAGCATAGGGTCCGGAAAGAACTGTTCGTTACATCTAGTTTGCAGGTATTTCAGGAAGCACTGATACTCATGGGCTATTTATACCTTACTTACTGACATAAGCAGTATTTTAAAAAAACAAAAAGAAAAATAAACCACATAATTTATTCCAGATTATTCCCTCCCAGCCACTTTTCAAAATGTGCCTTTCAAAAGAAAATACATTTTAATATGATTAAATAATAACAATTGACTTGTTAAATGTTTTTAAATGCACCAATTAAAAAATATTTTAACCAACATAAAAAAAACATAAAAAAGGGTAAAAAATTGAGATCATTTAATGGAACATGCCTTGGAAAAAAACAAAAATGCAAACAACTGACAAAAATAACAAAGAATAGATACTGTAGGTGAACAGGCAAATGCAATTATAGTAGTCTCTGTTTAGACTGGTTATATCAAATTATAGCAGGATGAAGTCTTCAAAAACATATATTAACATTATTTCACCATGTTTTGTTGTGAGATGTAAGTCGATTATTTTAAATATTTAGAATTGCCAAGAAATTTTGCAAAACTTACAATATTAATCTAACAGGCTTCCTGGAAGGAATGTGCGTTTTACTTTCCCATTTTGTGGCAACAGAAGTGTACTATTGTGCCAAGAAGTCATATCAGACCTACTGACTGGGGCTTCTTACAATATTAAATGTCCTCAGTTTCATGAGATGGACTATGCCAAAGTATGTTCTAGTTCAACAGGCCATTCACATTAAACAGGCGTTACACTAAATTAACCAGCTGCTAAGAGTTCTGGCCCGGCAGATGCAGTGTATCCTCTGCATTTTGCAGGAAAGGGATGTTCTCAATTAACTTAAACTGTTTTAGTTTTCACCATGTCTGCATGGTGCCCTTCTCTATGTATATTAATACTTGATTAAAATAAATTCAAAACGTCTGTCAAAGGAAGCTGCTCAAAACCTCCCAATTGCTGCCTGAGCAGAAAGCCTTAAATTTCTTTTAAACGACATCAATGGAAGAGAGCCATTAACTTTCATCTACCACTGTGTCCTATTGATTTTTCTTTACTCTCAGGGTTTACCAATTGAAACTGATCTTCTGAGCTCGATAGGTTAGGTTTAAGGGTATTGTTTTCTAATCACAGACTTAGCTTGACTTTAAATTCATGTGTCAGGGCTATGCTGCGTGCTCAGTTCTGCAACACTAGTCACTTCTTCCATTCTTCTGTCTAGTAGGGACCCACCAGGGCTACTCCATTTGTGCACTATGTTTCTCAGTTTTGTGTTTGAAATGGCAAAGTGTTCCCCTTTTTATGATTGTGTGTAAATCACCTAACAGTAATTTCCAGCAAATGCAGTCTTGTCACAATGAAAAGAGTTATGCGCACATATTTTAATGCCAAAATCTATGCCTGCCAATATTTAACTTTCCAGCCACATTAAGAAGGAAGAATGTTTTATCATTTTTAATTTTCTTATGTGAAGACATATATTGGAATTCTCTGCCATTTGCAACAGGAGGCAGAAAAATTACTTAAAATGATGATACATACAGTATATATCGGAACTGAAATTTTGGTTCAAGTGAAAAAGTTATTGAGAAACAACTGAAGTGCTTAAATTTTAAACAAGTGCTTTTGTGTGTTTTAGGGCTCATGTGTTTGATTAACCTAGTGTGGTGACTTTCACAAAATGGAACATCATTCGCTTTATATAAAGTATATTGCAGTTCATTACATACTGTATCTACAAATAGGGGTGTAGACTTTCTATAGGCTCTGTAACATGACAGCAGTACGATTACAGTAGCACTCTCCACTATGTCGTCAAAATTTCTCCTCAGTCTCTGCTTTTAAAGCTCTGAATGAAAAACTGCTATATTGTATTTATTTTAAGTAGGTTTGTTTAAGTAACTACTTTTTAAATAATTTAATATCTGTCACTGGAACACACAGCAATCAGATGACTTACTCAATTGCATTTGGAAGCCTGACTTTTCTGAACGTCTGATTTTTCTAACACCATTTAGAACTGCGCACATTCCTGATTGAGGCCTGCTAGAAAAGTTAATCCCCGAATCAAACTTTTGTGCAGCGGCGCCTGAGCAGCACATTGTGTCGCAGGAGGGAGCCTCAAAGCTACAGCTTTTTTGGTCTTCGTGTTGGTGCTCTTTGCTCCACAGCTCCGAGCTTCTGACAAAAGAGCGGAAATCAGATCCGGCACATCCTCCCATCGTCTGAGTTGCAGGCTGCAATTTCTCCTGTTGTCAATCATAGAGGATAAGCCCTGCTCCTACCGCTGAAAAAGACTCAGTTGTGCCAAATAGCTTCTCTGTCAATGCACCCGAGTATGCAAGATTCATTCTGAAAACCATAAATGCCCATCAGCCTCAGTGGACTGCTATTCAGTGGATAAACACCCTTAAGCACAGGGGGAAACTTTCTTCATTAGTCTCTGCTTGTCACAGAACATGGAAAGGGGGCTTTTGTGACACAATTTAATTCTGGATAAGAGAACTAAAAATGTGGTCAGATTCAAAACCAAATCAGGAAATATAAATAGCTCCTGTTTGAAAAACCACTCATTTTACTGTAGCAATATCTGAAGAGACATGTAAACATTGTCATTGGTATCAGAGGTCTTTGGAAACAGCTAGGGAACTGACTGATGTGAACACTTTTTCCCCTAGTGTAATCAATAATCAGTTTCTGTTCCATTAATGTAAATGCTGTCTCTTTTCATGTCAAGTAAGCAACAGGGATACAGTGATTTGGGAGGCTATTCTGCAAATTAAAAAAAACACCTTTAACAGTAGATGTGTTTTTACAGGAAATGCTCAATTTATTTTTTAATATACAATACAATAATTATTGTAGTTTTGCTAATGCTGATAACTCCTTACAAATAATACCAAACCTTCTGCAGAATGTTTCCACTACTCTTATACAAGCTAACTTGAATGACACATGTTATTTTCAATGGCTTTACAGACTAGTAATAGTCCAAAACACATTTGAGTCACTAGTATTCAGTGCCCAAATATACCTCCTACTTCCCTTTTCTTAAAACATCAAGGCAGATTGCAAAGCCGCTTGAATTTTGGGTATTTGATTATTTCTACTCATGGATACGTGGCTTGCATTTTAATGAAAAGTAACACTTTCTGACAGCAACTAGCAGAGATCTAGGTAGGTACAGGAAAAATGTAGTCACTTTATAGGAAATCTTTGCTTTACCACATCCTAAATTGTCACTATTTTTTGTACATTTAACATTCAAAAGCACAAAGATCACAGTAGCATGAAAATCAGAGTTTAATGCTCTCAGCCATCTCTAAGAAATACATCCTCAGTCTCTGACTATACAGCCCTGAATGAATTTACTTACAAACAAGACCATTTCAGAAAAGAGTAATAATAAAAGACAGCCTGACTACTCATCAGGTTGGAATAGTATTATTTTATCTTTTCATCATACAGTTACATTCTGTAAGTAAACGTCAGCTTTGTTCGTTTGTGTTTATGACAAGTACTTAAAGATATTTAAATAAGCCCATTTATTTATAATGTTTTTACATAATATCCACATGATCACTGGATATATAGAACAAAATCATAACTCAAGCTCCACAGACTTCCAATTGTGAAGCAGAGAGTCTAAACAAGTTACCCTGCCATGCTGTTGAAGATGATACCCTGGTTTTTAAGAAATGGCAGGATGAGATCCTCACGTCAAATAGCTTCTAACTACCAAATGGGCTAAATGGCCTCATCTCATCTATAATCTTTTTTTGTTCTTAGACATTAATGTACATACAAGCAAATAGGTTGATAAAATGTTAGAGAAATTTTATTTTAGAAAATAACCAGCATTACATTAAAGAATATTTTCTTGAAGGCTTGAAGATGGACTAAAGAAAACAAGTTCAGTTGTTATGTTCACATTTACCTTTCTTTGAAATTAAATGCTCAAAACTAAACTGCTCTGAACAGATGGAACACCCTCAAGCTAAAAAACAGCACATTGGTTAGGAATCTTGCATTGTTCTACTCTTTTCATTCAGTATTTTTCCTTCTTTGTGGAGAAACTCAATCCTACTGCTACTGTATCTTTTACTAAACATTTAGCCTTTTGTTTTAAAGAAACATGTCAATCCTGATAGATCTGGACTTTGGAATACAAAGTGCAGCTTCTTAGCTTCATGGATGTACTGTATACAGGAGAGTTGATGATGTTAACAATTATGTTAATGATGAGATTGTTAGATTTGAATGTTAATGGTGTAACTACTTGAACACTTCACTGTGGATGTTTACTGTACATATAATTTACCTTAAAATTGTGTTTAGAATTGCGTTTAGAGATTCTGATGAATTTCAGTTGAATATTTAATTTCAAACAAATCTGTATTAATAACGAAATTAATATAATTGGAGAAAACACTAGAGGAGGCTTAACGTAAACTACTGATGCTCTTGACATGCAGTACCTGTACATACAGTATTGTGAACATCAGAAGAAACTTACTTTATTCATACATGCATTCTTGTATAAGAATAGAATATGTGGATTTTGGATATTCATTAAATGTTTTTGTCATCATCATTTTGATTAATCATGCATGACTGAGTGATCCAATTGTCCCATCAATGGTACACCACTTGAAATCACCCACATAGGGTTTCTTTGTTCATCCTAAAATGGGTTATGGCAAGTCAGTGCCTAATACTGCCAACAGACCGTGCAAGGTAGGACTACTTCATGGATGGGATATCAGTCCATTGCTGGGCTAGTTCACAACAATAAATTAGCTTGGGGCAGGAACGAGCAAAAAAGTATCCCTGAATGAGTGATCTCATTAGAATAAACCCTACTACAGAAGGTGAACACACAGCTACATTTGTTCTACAGCAATTTTCTGATGGACTGCACAAGTTTTACCAACTGAGTCAGAAGAACATTTCCTGTAATTGGCTAATACTTTACTGGCAGTTTGCTCAGATGTCATTATTACACTTTTTTTTGCCACAATCCCCCAACTATTCCCAAGATATATTACAGTATTAAATCTTTTTATGGTAAAATCACAGGAGAGAATGTGAACTTTCTGGTAGGTTTTAAAGCTCTCGTGGCTAGTGAGATACAGAAAAAATGAAACAAAAAATTCTAACTGTATGCACAAATTTGGGTGACCATATTGCCAGTTTGAAGATAAAGCTGTGTCATATAATGTGGGTCCCAACTGAAAAGATGTTCTCTGTTGAAAAGATTCATTTTAGTGATCACATTGCCATGAAAATCCTTCTTTAAAAAAAGCAATAACATTTAATGCAGCTATTTATCTGTAAAAGCCTTAATTTTGTTTGTCTTTGTGACTACTTTTTCCCCTTTATGCTTGCTTTTCTTGCTTATGACATCATTCAGGCTTTATTTATTATAGTACAATCCACTTGGACAGTATTTATGGTATCTACTGTACGGTTTTGAGTATCCATGGTTTTGTATCAGTGATGGGTACTTTCAGAATACAGAAACCTCCAACAGAAAACTGTATTGCTATTTCTGTATTACTGCTCATTTCTGTTTCACACAATAAATTCATTTGCATAGACCAACGTCAACTTTATTTAATTTCCAGAAATAAAAAAAACTGCTTGAAAGAAAATGGTGACAAAGTTAATTGCACCTTTGATAACGGGAACATTCTACTCAATCTCCCTGCAAACATCTTAGGGGGAAGAAAAGCTAAGACTCACTTTAATTCTCTGAGTCACTTTATTTTACTGCATGACTCACGCACAACGTTATGATAAATATATTAAACTGGATTAGATTTCTACAAAACAAAGAGGAATGCAAAGTTTGTATTTATCAGAATTTTAGAAAACTGTCTGTTAACTACAGATATCTTATTAAAACTACATCCAATGTTGTAGTTCTATGTACTATATAATAGTACCATAAATACTATCCACTTTAAAATACAAATTCTATCCCATGAATGGGACAAAAATTCCCATTCCAAATGGCCATGAATTTTGCTTTTAGGAGACCTGGTTAGTTTCACTTTCCTGTGCTTTGTTCAGAACTAGTAAACTTAATCAGATAATCAGGGGAGAAAATGTGTTTCTTGATAGGATTGTTGTTTTGTTGTTTTTGTTAATGAATTATGGTAAATGTGTAATCAGACATGAATAATTAGAAATTTACATACACAAAGCAAAAAGTCTAGGGTCTTAAATGTTTTTGTTGTTTTTACTCTGAATTATTATCAGTTTTGTAATGCAACATTATAAAAAAGCTAATATTTTTAATTTTAAATTGTAAGATTTCAGGAGTTTTAAAATTTCATATCACAAACTGTGGATCACATGTGGTCTCTCTTATGTAACTCCAGGGAGCCCTGAGTAACTTCCAAAAGTCACGCTATTACTAGCTGAAACAGGTTTTATATGCAATCAATGCTATATTGTTGCATTATTCACTGATAAAGAGCATTAACGTGTTTTAAACAGATTCAATTTATAGGATAGAGAGATATTGTACAGTTATATATGCAATACAGCCAGTATTTATCCAGTTTATCTACAGTATATGTTTTAGATTACAATATATACCTCAATCTGATGCAATATGAAGTACAGCCTTCAAAGCTGACACATTAGCCTTCTATTGTGATACACATGCAGTAATCCATAAATAAGCTGTCACATACTGTGAAGGCAAGCATATCATGTCAGAATTACACTAGCCTGAATTCTAATGAGTAACCTTTATCTTTTAGAAGAAATCAAAAGACAGGAAATTTTCTAAATGCTAAATCTCTTTGCAAATGGTAATTTATCTTCCATGTTTTTATAAGATCCTTTATTTCACAGGGGAGTTGAGAATTAGCTTTTAGATATGTAATATTATCCATATTTTAAATAATAGTTCATGTACAGTATGATAATCCAACTCAGTAATGTGTCAAATGAAACTTAAATGATCTAATAAGTTCTCTAGGGCTTTAATGACCAACATTCTCTGATAACAACATGTATCTTAATGGCTACGAAGGAAATGGTCCATTTGAGCACTTTGTTAGAAGTAGATACAGTAAAAGACCAATAAAAGTATTTTCAACATATCTACTGCTTGGAAAATAAAAACACAGAATAAATAATTACTTCTCACAAAACCTAGAAACATCCTACTAATTCCTATTTATCTCTCATGTTCAACAAACCACCGATCAGAAAAACTTGCTTCCAAGCACATATACTATCTTAGTGTATACTATAGAAACTTGCTTGACGTTTCTCACTTCTATATCTCTCCCTTGCAAATACTCTGAGAGACCCATCTACAGTATATTCCTAAAATAATGTGCTTTTCTAACGCTAATTATTTTTATTAGCTAGCAGTTGCAATGTTGAATAAGGAGCCTAAGAGAGACTGCTAAGCAATAATAATTATAGTATACAACACTAAAAAGTTTACAAACAAAATAATAATAAATCCTTCTTTCATCCTGCAGAAATGTAATCCATGGCATTTTGTACTCCAAATTCAGTAGCACTGACTATATAAAAAGTGGGTAAGTTTCTTTATTTTCTTCATGTACTGTTCTTGTATACTGAATATACACATAAAATGGACTTTCAATAGGTTGGTTAAAAATTAGGATCAATTTAAAACTCTTTCTGGAAAGAAAAACTGTAATGCTACCACCAATGTACTGTACAGTGGTAGTATAAGATGTTAACTTGAGCCATGAAATATTTGTAAACAGTAAAACTTTGCTATTCACAAGATTTAGGTACCTTGAAGTCTCTGTGAATGGTGAATTTGTGAATGTGGAACTTAATACCTTATGGGGAAAACAGGGTATGGTTCCACAGTTTGTAAAACAAGCATTTCCAAAGTAACATTTTTGTTATAACTGTTAACTTTTTAAAAAATAATGTTAGTAATTATTGGTAGTTTTTGTAATGAAAATGAATAATGGAAACTTAAAAATACTGTACCTTACCTTTTATTTTTTAAATTATTCTTAGTAGATTAGTAGATATTATGAGGGATAGTTTATATATAAAAAGGCTGGCTGCAAAATGAGAAAGGTGTTCAGTCTATCAGCGCCAACTCAAAGAAATATTGAGGGCAATCACCTGTGGCACTTTAAAAAGAAAATGTCACCTTGGCTTGTCTGTAGAGACAATATTCACTGGTTGCTCCTATTTACAGAGCTGAATTGTTCTGGGTTCTTGACTGGTTTTCCTCCTTTAATAAAATAGAAGTCACTGCTAATCAAGTCTCCAGAGTAAATAGCCCTTATTGGTGTCAAGATGACCTTGAAGATTTTTCAGAAATGTCTCTTTCTTGATAAAGAATAGAGTGAAAATGTAATGCAACAGACACTCCCCATAAAGATTATAAAACTGTTAAATTAACTCACCAAAGATTTGTCAGAATTATACCTGAAGGAGGAACAAATGGAATGGAGTATACTGTAGTTCAACAAGATCCTTCTTTATTGGCCAAGACCCTCTGCTAAAAGTCACTAAAAACCTCACAGAGAGTACAATTTTTTTTAACCTGCAACTCTTTTTATAGTAGAACATTATACAAGACATTTAATATTAGCGTTCCATGGTTGTATTTCATTAGGTCTCTTTGTTTCTTTATTCTGGGATGAAGTGTACTACGCAGAGAAAGTGGAAAATGATACAGAAGGAATAAAACACAATGCTAAGGAGAAACAGTTTCTGCAGTAAATCTCCATTCCCTCTCAGGCAACTCCCTAGAAAATTTAGTCAACAATTTCTTAATTTTGCCAAGAGAATGTCATAAGGAGAGGTAAATGTCAGGCCTCTTATGCAGTTGATTTGTTTGCATAACCTTTGTTGTTAACTTTATCACAAAGGCCATCAATTCAGCACGTGCTCCAATAACAATAAGTTCACATCTGTCTCAAAGCCACAACAGCATCAAAAGCAGTTACCATAATCTCTGTAATAAAACTTAAATGTCAAACACAAAGGGACATACCCATTAAGATCCCTGCAACAAATTAAAACTGCACTATTTTTGGTGAATCATTTTGCTAATACCTCAGACAATTTATCTTAAGCAATACACTCACTGTTTGCTGAAAGATTGCTGTAAGGAAGTCTTACGTACATTGTTTCACAAATTGTTCTTTATATTAATATATCATATTAATTTGCTTCAATTTAAAAATTGTTTAAAAGCATGGCTACATTTCTCCATTAATAAACTTCACTTTAAATTGTGCCACAAAGCTGCAAATACTTCAGCAGTCTTCCAATTTGTGTTGAATGTCCTGTAAATCCCTGTAATTCTTGTAGCATCTACCGTAAATTGCTTAATATATTGTGTACTGTATGTTAGGAAGTTTAGGGTTCTTTAAGGGGAACTCCAGGGGAAGTTTTGGGGTTAGGTTGAAATCACTAAAGTAACTTTTACTTTGTTTCTAACTGTACTTAACTAAATACTAATAAAAATCTTCAAAGAGATCTTTAAATGAACAAACTTACAGTACTTCTCTAAATTTCATCATTAGCCTTATAAAATATAATAGTGTCAATGCTGATGCATGAAAATTTAGAATGCCCATTTTCTGTCAGTTTCGAATTGCCCATCAAAATGCAACAGTTCCCATCCAACGACCCCTCTGTCCTCGTAGGGGGAGTCAAAAAGAGCAAACAAGCTCCTCTGACCCTAGAACCCACCCAACTATTGAACTGTTAATCTTAGAACATGCTACAAGAATTATAGGGACTTGCAGAACATCCAACATTGATTTGAAGATTGCTGATGAATTCACAACTCTGTGGTGCAATTTAAAGCAAATGATTAAAAAAGTTATTGAGATATCTGTCTGTTTCTTGTCTTATATGATTATTTCCTTAAAGCAACACCCAGATTCTCCATTAGGTTAAAGAGTTGTAAACCAATGTACTGTACCAAGCAAAACCATGACTGGTATGCTTCACTAGACTGTACTGGGAAGTATTAATGCTGTTTGTGACTGCCAGCAAATTGGAATTCCATTTGCGGACAGAAAGAATGAGGCAATGTGGTGCATTGGAAAAAATGAATCTGTACTACACCTGGAATTGTGAGATTTTTAAAGCTTCTTGTTCTTAAAGAAGCTTTTTATTTCCAAGGCTTTAATGAAATTAAGACAGTAAAATAAAGTAAGAAGATGTAAATGATAATATATCGCCTCATACTAAAGAGGCAGAAAGTAGTGGGGATGGATTTATAATTGATGTATATTTGTATGATATAAAGTAAATCACGTTTGACAAAGTTATTTTTGTTTTTTTATCATACAGTATCTAGCTAGTGCACTATACTTATTGAAGTAATAGGATATTTTTTCTGTTTTTCTGGTTTTTATTACTGCATTTGTTATTAATTAAAAGTGGGAACCAGGAGAATTAAGGTGCTTTGTAAAAAAAAAAATGGCAGGGGAATGTTCACTCGTGCTGTCTCCAGCAAACAGTAAACGATGAAAAATATTCCCCGGCTTCTACAGTTACCCTAAAGCTTTCTGAACAGTACAAAATAATGACCTTAAAAGCACATCGTGGTTTTTGTCTTCTATAAATGTTTTTTACCTGAAAAAACATCATTTATATTCTAAAACTAGCAACTTCCACAAATCTGTAACTGCGTTTCAAGGGATGCAGATCTGCAAAATTACTGCAATGCCAAGGAAAAACTTGTGTTAATAAAACAGCACCACCTTTAATATTGTCTCCAATATTACATCCAATTCTTGATGCACTGTGAACTGTAAAGGGGAAGACCACAATGTCCATCAAATACAGTCACTAATCACCCCGGAATAAAAACATAACTTTTCCCAGTAACTGGAGTTGCATTTTTAAATTGGATATTGCCAATTTACTACAGTACTTGAAATGTCTAACTACATGTAAACAGTCCAGTTATGTACCAAAAGCAGGGCTTCCATTTTGTTTCATTTTCTAGCTGCTCATTTGTCTTTTGTCCTACAGTGTATTTCCATTATAACTTCAACACATTCTATAATTAACACTGAAGAACACCTACTTTTGCAGACATACACTTCCTGCACCTCTAAGGTAACCATTAAATAATTAAATGACAGACTTGTGCACACAGTTTACAAAAAGTGTCTGGTACTCAAGGATTTAGCAATTGGTTTAGTTAGATAATACCCACTTCCTTCCTACAGTATTATTGCTCATCTGCTTGAGGTAAAATCAAATGTACTGAGTCTGTCATAGACTTAATGGCTTGGTTGTTTTGAATTTAATCAAAAGGGGGAAAAGAAAATTACTCAGAGGCAGTGAAAAAATGAAATTCTCTCACTATACAGAACAGAAAAAAAGCCTACAGTATTGCAGTATGCAGAATAAACAATGTGAAAGGTTAAACTTGCCAGACATGAACATAACTTAAAATATCATATTGATTTGCATCTTAAAGCCTCTAATGTGTTTAAATAGTTAACTGAGAGGTAGGTCAGTTTGGTATGTCATACTGTAAATTGTCAGATAACGTATTAGATTTATTATGAAATCAAGAAATAATTTAGAAATATTTCCTTTATCACCAAGTACGCTCGTTTTAAAGAAATGGTAGATGTTCTTGGTGGTCATTTCTTTGAAGGGTTGGCTCTTAATCGACTTCTAATGAAAGTTCGGGAGGGATGAAGGCAGCCAGACTAAATGAAGCTTAGTTGCCGGAACCCACAACTAATTCCTCAGTGTCCCATACAGCACATACTGTACCACACATCACCTTCTCCTCTTCCTCAATCATTTTGCATCCCTCCTCTACCCCAACCTCGCCTTTGCAGCTGCCACTTGATTGCCTTTTCACCTAGCAAGGGGGTCCTAAGGCCTGGAGGTTGGCCCTCAGCCAAGCAGGTTAAGTCAAGTTTCCACAAACTTTTAGTTCCACAACTATTCTGCTTCCACACAAACTTCTGCTGCCCTCATTCCTCGTGAAATGAGATGTGCACAAGTAATTTGCATACATCAATAAGACAGAAAAATTAGTTCTTTGTCAACAGTTTTTTTAATATCCATACTTTCAATTATATAAGCCACATCCACATCCACAGATAATAATGTAGTTCAAAGTATTTAGAGTACATGTAAACAAAAGACTAAAATGCAGAGACTGCAGTCTGAAAAACATTATGTGAGTCTAATCTTCCAGCTAATGAAAAGACTCCACTCAGCTTTTACTAATCTTACTTAAAGGGGCTAGAGAGATTACAAGTATCCTCTCAATTATTTATTGTAGCATATGTTGTATCACTGCTTAGTCTGCTTGATGTTTAGTATGGCATCAGTTACTCAGCAAATACCAGACACAAAATAGATATCTTACAGACTAAAGGTGTTTATACTGTCAAATACAAGCTTGCAGACATTCTCCAGAGAGGAAAAAAACAGTTCTGAGCCAAGATCAAATAAAACAAGCAAACACAAACTGACATATTGCTCTAATTCACAGCATCTGGAATTACATTGTACTTCTGGAACAGAACTGAATTTATAGCTGGATAATGGAACGAAATGAAAATTAAGGGCCGAGTCTCAAGGTGATATGCAATATAAAAGGTAGAGATTTTGTAGTAATCTTTCAGTTCTAGCTGTCTTGTATTTCAGAATTAATTTGGCTAGCATTTCATTTTGCCTACTAGAGTTCTTCCTAAGAGCCTCACCCTGCCTACACCCCATACTAGCTGATATCATGCCTTAGCTGTTTGAGTTTACACTGGTACAGCTTTATCAATACTGTTCCGTCCCTGTGGAGTCTAGAATGAATCACAGAGGTGCTGTTGAAGGCCGAGCTGGGATTTCTAAGATCTTTAGTTGTGGTTCAACTTTACCCGTATCTGATGTTGTTTGCAGTGGTTTGTTGTTGTTTTTTTTTGGGGAGGGGCAGTGGCTTGTTTTTTTTAGTCTACCTCTTGTCTGCCAGGAAACAGCCTGCACTGTTCTGTACAGATAGAAAGGTGAAATTGTACAAATGCTCTGAGTTCTGTATCAAAGAATGTGAGTGATTAAAAGCTCTCTCAGCCTTGCAAAGTCATGTAGTATATAGACATAAACTTTCACATTTAAAAGGACAACAGGCGGAGATGGCTTTAAATTAATTAATTAATCAAAAGTAAGCATTATGCATTTGATTTAAACACGTTAATTTATGTAATACTAAATGCAGATGGACTATAAGGTTATTACTGGTTACTGAAATGAGAAGGTTTTATTTAATATACACATTTATACAGTATAAATTTGTATATTGGTCTTTCTTCTTAATTCTGATATATAAATTAAGCAATAGACTATCACCCCGAATAGATATGTGTTTCCTCCATCATACTGTGCTATAGACATGTTGGGTTTTTTTGCTTGTAAATCTGGAAAGGGTGTGTCTAGTCCCTCTTACATAATAGACAAAATGGCTTAGTGTTTTCAAATTATTATTTAAATAATAAGCACCACAGAAGGTACAAAGTGGTAAAGGTGTATCAGGCAGTGCAAACACCTCCCCTTGTTGTTGTTAACCTTTTCCACAATAAGGAGGGCAATTCTGGGTGCCAACACACACAGCAATGCCCATAATGCTATAATGCAATTTAAAGATCAGAGTTAACTCTCCATTAGTGCAATGATCACAGCAATTAAGAGTCAGAATGCAGCAGAAATACCAGTATTGACCACAGTCTCTCTGTGTTTGTTGTTCCCAAAAGTACCCCAAACCTATCAGGCAAAATATAGTGTACCCTTAGCGGGAATAATAAAGTCGTATTTAAGGTCACTTGAAATCAGCAAGTCAAAGTCAAATGTGATCAAATATGTTCATGGAATTGCCCAAACCTAAAACATATAATATGTTATACTTGTCATTCATGTGATTCTCATGATCACAAATACTAATTGCTTGACTGTAAATCAGAATTAATCATGACCGCACTAGGATAGTTGCCTATTCACTCTTGGAGTGAAATGGGAATTTTAGCATACACTGTAAGCGTGCTGAATACATGGCTTATTATCTTTGATAATTTGTGTGCCATTATTCATTTGCAAAACAAAATGTGAGATGTTAAAATATCACAATGACTGTAACGAACAGTTCTTTCTGGGCCCTATGCGGACGACACGATCCAGAATAGTGAAGACACAAGGGGAAAAATAGTCATACAGGAAAAGGGTCTGGAGACGGGGGGCGTCTCCATGCAGTGCAGGTGTCCAGGGGAAGTGAGTCCAGGCGAACAATCCATGTAGGAAATCCAAAAGAGTAATCCGAGACAAAGGGTAGAGTCCAAGGCCAGGGGATCCATCCAGGGAGTTAAAACACGAACCGGGTTGGAACCGGCGAGGGGAACCAGAAACTAGGAACTAGGAACAGAAAGTTAAAAGCATAACGGAGCCAGACGCAGCAAGACCCCGGGCTCTCATGATGTGGAAATCAATGAGGAACCAGGAGTGAGGTCCGCGTCTGGCTTTTAAGGGGGAACGGGAATAGGGATCAGGTGCAAACAATGGGAGGGAACGAGGAAGGGCTGGAGCTCCCTTAGGAGGAGGGGTTAGCGATCGTGACAATGACACTCTTCTTTTAGGTAGAATTTGATTATCAAACCAAGTGGATTATTGTCCTACCAAAGCAAACACAAACCAGCTAGATTAATGATGCATGAAAAGCAATCTCCAGGTCATTGTGTACAAAACCCACTAGAGTATCATCAAATTACAATATGTAATAACAATCCCTTTAATTTCAGGAATCTGAAGGAGTCAAACATAAATCTGAAACTTTATTTCTTGGAACTTGTTTTCTTGTACATAGGCTAGATTCATTCAAATATACTTTTAGTTGGCTCCAATCCCTATATTATACACTAGCTTCCAATCGCTAGTTTAAGAGAGTACCAGTTTAAAAGAGAACAATGGAAAGTCTATAGTGACACTTAACAAACCTACTGCTGAAGCACATCACCAAGAGTCTACCCGACTACAGTGAAAAAAACAATTATTTTTTTTCTTTATTCATTTTAACCCACTTTTAGTGTCTAAGCTTTTTTAAAGTGATGTTTTCTTTAATTCTAAAAATCTGAAGTAACTGTGCTTTTAGATTAATAATAATACAGCTACATGGACATTAGCTTTATCAGCAGAGGAGAACAGTTTTGAAACAACTCCTAATAAGATAATTTTGTGTCTCTGTTCTTGTTATGTTTCACTCAAGTTTCCTGGACCTGGTTTAATCAAATCAAGTTCCCATATAGTATTTAACATAAGAAAAACTAATTTAAGAACTGAAGGGATAAAGGGAGGTTATGCTGATTGAAGGATTATAATACTTTTAACTGTATCATATACTGTATACTGTACCTCTCATCAGACACACAATGCTATAGATGGAAGCCATTAATGCAAATTCTTGCTTAAAGCATTATCATTTTAATGATGTCCCAAGCCAGCATTTCAAACAATATCATAAAAGGGAGGGCTTGCCCAGTCACTGTCTGCAACACTCATCCAGCAAAAAACCTATCGTGCTGTTATTAACAACGACAACTGCAGACTAAAGCAAACCATAATTATGCCTTTGGGTATGTTTAAAAAACTTGAGTGTAAGCATATTTTGAAAACTGCAGTGCATTTAAATGGTTATCATACGTACTCAGAAACGTGCAGAACTGCAAGAATTAAAATGTCTTTTTTAGCTCTTATGAAAATTGTGCTTGCAGCAGGATGTACTGTAGCTGGTTCAGTAAAGAAAAAAAATGAAGATGTATGTATGTTTGCAAATATTGTAGCCTCATACAGTATCATCCAGCAGTAACTTAACGAGCAATACAATAACCATCAGTAGTGGCCCTTGTTTTCTGACAGGTTACTCGACAGGTTTATCCTTTTTAAAGCAGCCTTCCCTAGGTCATTTTGCAGCTATATCAGGTCTGGAAAGCTCCTGATGACTAAATAAGTGATTTTAGGCTTCTCGCTGGGTAAACAGACACCATCAACAAATGTAATAATGACTCCTGTGGAGCAGCACCAGTAAAAGGTCACATTCATCTTTATGGGAAATGAAGTAGTCAGGTTTGGCAAAAAGAAATTAAATTACTTACAGTAGACCTGTGATCCAAAATATGTCATACAATGTGTATTTACCATCACAATTATTAAAACAATAATGCTTTACATATCCACTTGTGAACTGAAGCAGGTGAAGCCTCAGGAATAAGAGGTGTTTTACTAAGATGAAGAGAGTGGGTGCATATAATAATTGCAACTCCCTCTATATTTGACATGATGAATAAAATATGATGTAAAGTATTATCCTGCCAGAAGCAGAACAGAACTAGGTCTGTTATTTCATTGCTTATTTAGTAATAATGTCCTCTTATTACAGCTGTAGGTGTCTTACTTTTTTCATACACCCTACAGTGAAGAGACTGGAATCTCTGCAATTTACCACAGTGCCAGGGAAGATGAAAGAACACAAGAAATATGATCATAAGATACAAACAGGACTGTCAGTTTCCAAGTCAGCAGTGCAAGCCGCTACTTGAAATATGTTGTTGGATCTTATCTGCTTCAAGGGATGCAGGAGTTTTGTCTTATTTTGCAAGCTATGCAAAATATTTACTTTGGGAATACATGGTATGCATATTAAACCAGAACAAAATCGAAGACTCCACAGCTTTAAAAATTAACATAAATCTCCCTTTAGTATTTATTAGCACTGTGGAAGAAAGTAATACCATCTGACACAAGGGAAGCAAAGTGGTAAAAAGAACTTAGCAGCAGTTTGTCGTTTTAAAAACATCTGAGTCGTGCAGCCTCATCTCCCACTGGTAAGAAACAATTACATCATCACAAATTGAAAATATTGTTTTTGCTAAAAAAGACAAAGTGGAGCTTAGATAATAATCAGATTTCTCATAGTTTCTCATAGCAAATTAAAAGAAACAAGTAACTACAGTTTCCCCAGAAGCTGGCTCATTTGTAAGAAGGCTCTGTCCTTAATGCAGAAAGAATCCATAGCCTGCAGTTTGCAGATTCAAATCCAGCAATGTGCAATATTGCAATCCAACCGATGGTAACCGACGCTACTTATTGGCTATGAATCTGCAGGTCTGGGAGGGATGTGTGGGAGATGTGTCTTTCTTCCAGATGTCATATTAACAGTGCTATATCTGTCTTATTTCAGAACTACATTGTGAAAAGAAGCAATTCACCTCTTAATAATGCAGTCTGGAGAGTGTATTTATTTAGTCATATTAAAAAGAAGATATTCCCATTTGTGGGAAAAAAACAGGTAGGGATCAGCCATACTAGATTTAAAAGAACAAATACTCATCTATCACAAAGAAAGTTAAAAACCAATGAAATGAGAAACTTTTTTAGCCTTTTTTTCTCAAACATATCTTAAAACTATATGGAAATACTATAAACTACAAATTTTAAAACTTGTATCTAAAATGTGTTAAATGTGTGCCAACTTAACGTTTACCTGTTTATATAACAGAAAAACAGGCAAACATACTCTACCACCTATACTGTAGATGTGTAGTAGCACAATGTGAATATTTATTTATTTAAAGGCTTTTTAATAAGAATTAATACAATTAATTAGAATGTCTAATTACCCCTATTTTCTTGACTTTTCAAATCATTTTGAGAGCAGTTCATTGTTAGCTACCTTTACCACAGTGTTAAACTAATATCATCATATGTGGTTCTCCTAATAAACGTTTTGATTTGTGACAGAACTGCTGTCAATTAACAAACAGCAACAAATCAGAATAAAGCATCAGTAGTGACAGAAACACTTTTTCCCCAGGCTTTCAAAGTGACTTTAAGCATTTCTGCAGCAGATCATGCTTACAGAGAATGACCCCTCAAGGGTTATCTCCGAATAACTCAACATGTGTTTCAATTGTGCTGAAAAAGAATGCTGAAGAGAAAAGAAAGAAAACAAGAAACAGCTTTCGGAAAGAGACTGTTGTTTCAAGAGGGACAAAAAAAAGACTGGGGTATAATTAAGTCAAGTGTTAAATGAAATTAGATTTATCATTCAATGATAACCATTTTAAAGAATCACTGTCACTTTGCAGAATATCTTGGTATAGTATGAGCTAAAGCACCTTCAAGGTGCATACTGTTCTGTTCAATTAATGCAAGTTTCATGTATTTTTGTAACAACTTAGTTTTGACAGATAATGACTTGATTCTCATTATATTACCATAGGTCCACATTATATAATTATTTAGTTAAGAAAGTATGTTGGCAATATCACACCACAGCAACCAAAGAATGAATGTGTCAGTGCTGATAATCGCCTATGTGAAGAGTTAAGCCTCAGCCTCTAATAAAAATAGTATAGTATTCGCCAGACATGAACAAACAAACTAAAAAGTTAACAGGAGCCAATGGTGGACAGGTTTCAGGAGTCTTAGAAGCAAAAGATCTTGATATCTATAACTAAATAGGAACAGGTCTTCTATCTATCTTCTCTTGAGAACTATAGGAAAAATAAAATTCTGAGGGTCAACAAAGCTTGTACAGTCAGAGTAAATTTCAACAGTTTGGCTTTTAAGTGTTTAGATCTATTTTCTTGTTGTTTAAAGAGTGCTTAAAGAATGCTCTTTAACCTGGTATTCTTGGATTCTTCCAACCATTGCCACACCCACAATAAAGTCAAGCTATTTTTAGATTTTTCATTTGATCATTTATCTGATTTTAGTTACTGCTAAGTAAAGAAGACATTTCACTGTTAGCACATGTAATATATTTAGGTATATACAGTAGCTGTGTTGCTGACTGCAAAAATAAAAATATCCAGGAACATTTTTTTCCTATTCTCATGTACTGTATGCAGCATAGTGTCTTTTTAGGCTGATAGATGGATTTTGGGATAGTTCTTAACCAAGCATTCCTACTGCACCTTTGCCGATTTTAGTTTTTGTATACTGTATGTGAAGTAATGAACTAGCTGATCAGTCAATTGTTAGGTTTGCAAGGACATTCATGCATAGATCATAGAAACTACTGTAATTAGTGAGAGATAAACTGCATTATGACAAGCCTATTGTTACCACGTATGTGTGGGGGGGATTCAGACCTCTTGACTTGCACCTCATGGGCAGCAAACCTCAGCCAATTTGACATCCAATGGTACAAAAAGAGCACCCCACTAAACAGAAACAATGCATGACCAATTCAGTTTTCAAAATCTTGCTATTCCATTTTTAAATGTTTTATTATTTCAATAACAGCAAGGTCTATGTTTCTGTATGGAATATTTGTAGTTTTTGTACTCACTGGGATTCACTATATTGTTTTATAAATATAGTGAATATTTGTACTGTTTCTAGAAATGTTATTGACATTATTCAGATAATTATATCATTCTTAAAATAATATGAGTAACAAGTTACAGTGCAGCCATTATACTTATCTGTTATATTTCTGTGAATGTTCTAAAAATAGAAGGGAACTAATTGGCTAAAGAAGAAAAAGACATGCCACACAGAAGCTGTTCAGAAAAATGCAGGTTACCTAAATATTTTTGCATTTTGTTTAGCTCTGCAGTTATGACAGGCAGCTGAATGCATTAATCCTATGTTCTTTGCCATTGTCAATTGTAATCAAGGGTTTCTGAGCCCAAACTTAAACTGTCTCAGTAACGAAGTAATGGTTTTGGAATTTGCTTATTTGAAAACACAAAGTATCTCAAAGCATAGAGTAATTATTTTTTTTACCAAGACTATAATTAATGCTATAATAACAGCACTGCTAGAGTATAGCACCTGACATTTTCAATTAGCACTGTTTGCCTCCTGTCTTAACATGTAAGAACTCAGAAAGAAAAAAAAAACTGTGCATTACTCTAAATATCCCTTCATACATCTGTTTGCAAATAACAGTCATCCTGGTGTTAACAAGACTTTATACTGTCAAGGCTATAGTCAGTGACTCCCCGTAGCTATCTAAAGATGGGCTGTTACGCACCATCTTGTTGTTCCCAACCAGTATCATGCTCTGTTGAAGCCCTCTGGAGGAATATCAGTGATCTGGTATGACATGCTTGACCTTTTTAAATTTGTCTGTTCATACTGTAGCTCATTCTGCTACGTTTACCAATGGCCAAATCTGAGGGAATGAAGGCATTCTACCCTATCTACAAGCCCAGATCTGATAGCTAACTGGATGCCTCAGAAAGATGAAGCAGATAACTTTGAATCAACGCTGCTTCATCCCCCCAATGATAACTGGATGCATGCAGTATTTAAAGTAAACCAAAACAGAGCTTTGAAAAATCTCCCTAAATAAACAAAGATTCTAAAATAAACTACGTTCAGGACTGTACATGACATCTTAGCAAACACCAAAAACTGTAAAATTAAATAATATTAGACATGATCATTGTTCATTGTTCAAGTCACAGGTAACTCAAATCACTTGCACAAAGTCTGACTCCATACCATTAAAATGGCAAATGAATCCTGTATAATACTGTATAACTACAATAGTTTACAGTCAGATAATTATAGTATGAGCTTACCTCCTTATCATTACCATTTAATTTTTCTTCAATTTTGCACTATACTTGAAAGGAGTGGCGCCCACCCAAATTAGCGTCTTTATTTTACTTTCTTATTGACAGGTTTCAAACCTTTCCCTTATTCGTAATTGTCACTTGATAAGGAGGCTGAAGACCACTTTTATCTGGCTAAGTCAGTCACCTTAGGTGGCTCTTTCAGTTCACTTAATGAAAACACACATGACCTTTTGGGTGAATACATTAAGCTCTAGGATACTTTGGATGTTATATTAACTGACTACATTCCAGGTTTCAGTTTTGGTACAATGCTAACAATCTTAATATATACACTGTACTGTATATACATTGTTAAAAATGTATTAAAATATCAATCCTATAAAAGGTATTTAAACAGCATTGAATGGGAAAAAAGCTATTGCTTATTTATTCATTGGTTATTCTTAGGGTAAAAGTCCATCCACCTATATTCACCACTTAATAAAACACACTGTTGGATAGAGCCAGAGTCCAACTCAGTAGAAAATAGGCACATTGCAAGATATACCATTGTTGGATATACACATTCTCATATAGGGGATAATTTTAAAATTGCTAGCTAGCCCACACAGCAAGGACAGCAGAAGGAAACTACAGCATTCAGCAAACATTGCACAGCTACCATGAGAACATACAAACTCCACACAGGAGGCATTCTGGGATGGAACTGAAGTGCTACAAGACAGATGTACTAAATGCCATGCCACTATGCCACCCAGACATAGGCTGTAAGATGTAAAGTACTGAACAGTAGTAATACGGTCACACTGGGTTGATTTGGACCTTACACATCAAAACCATAAACTGAGCTTATACTGTATAGCAGATCAATTTGTTTTTTAGTCACATCCTATTCAATCTCATTCTAGCAGGATGTAAATGTCACTTATAATACCAGAATTACTTCAATAAAGAATGAACCTGTTCATTTTGTGTCATTGAGCACAAAATTCTTTATGATGCTTAGGGTGTAAATACCGTGGCTGACAGAATACAAACAGCCACTCCATATACTGATTTAACAATAATCAGTGACTCCTAGTTGAAATTTTAAAACCTGTAAGTACTGCAGGGGAAAACCAGAAATAAACTTAAGGAACAATAGTGCCCACAGCTTGAACTGACCATGTGCTGATGTAGTGAATTGAACTTTTTTAGTATAAGGGGCAATTTAAAAGAAGTATTATACAACCTTAGACTCTACCAATCAAGGACTTTATAATCACAGCATGTGATGACTAATTTCACCAGAATAAGTGTTTCTTTCCCGCTTGTTTTAGGATTTAATAAGAATGGTAAAAGAAAGTCAGATTATGTACTTTATGTAAAGCATTTGGAGTGTGATTTACAGCATTAAATACTAAAATAAAAAGTAAAATGTTAACAGCAGCAGACAGTGTAAAATAATACCTTGATGAAATTATCATGCCAACACAACTTGGCTCATGTGCTTTAAAGCACGCCCCTAAGTGATGTCAAAAATGATTTATTGGTGCCCAACAGTCTCTCTTCAGAGGTAACCATAAATATGTTCTTGGAATAGCTATTTGAGACACATAAGAAGGAGTGAAGTAAAGACTGCAGGTACAAAATTGATGTTGCTGCTTTAAAATGAGATGCTGTCGTGTCTACTGAGCAGTTACTTGAATAAAGGAAACACTTGGCACTGCAGAAATAAATCATGTGTTCATGCTCTTGGAGTTTAAAGTGCTTTTGTATTTTTCCCTTCTTCAAAGGAAAAAAGGAATCCATTTTTGTACGGCAAATACTGTGACTCCAGTATCCAAAATTAGCAGTTTCTTTTAAAGTGGCAGGGGTACTGAAGGAAAGCCTCTTATGTTTTCTGTTAGCTACTGTAGCACCTTCTGGTATCCAAGCACTGAGACAGCAGGACAGACCTACACTGTGTAACGCTACATTTTCAGACACACCAATTGTAGCATAGGGCATTAGTTCCTCAACATTCAATCAAATCTACTGTACTGGAGTTTGTAATCACTTTTGATGCGTACATTTGTAATGCATTTTTCTTTAAATAATAAATAACCAAAATCTTTGTTAGATTACAGGGTAAACTAATCCATGACACAGCAGGGTCTCCTCTGCCTGCAGGGTGATAGAGCTGCAAGATACTGTTTTTTGAAGTTATCTGAAGGGCGAACTTAGGCAAACAAGCTGGAGGAGATAGATAGAATTCACAAGACATCCAAGCTTCAAAACAACGCAATACAGGACAAGTTACAGAGGGGGGACATATTCTTTAAAATTCCAAAGTCACTGTGTTATTCCATTTTGAGAGCAAGAAGGACAAGGGACATACATTACCAACTCTACATACTGTAGCATTAAAAATATGAAATAATTTACAAAAGCAAAAGCAGCTCATAATATAACTGAGTTTTAGCCTCAATTAATAGATTACCATTAGTGCCCTGACTGGGTTTCTCTGCTGAAAATTAAAATCAGCACAGAATGTCATCATAGAAAAAGCCTGTTCAGCAGTTCCATGATTCCATGCAGCCCCACTCCTTGCCATCTAAAATGCAGTTTTACATTTCAGATTTTACATGGCCTATTCCATCACTAATCAACATTAAATGTTAACATAAACTTCATTTTGATTAGAAATGTGACCTTGTTAAATGATCAGAGCAATTATATCCAGGCACTCAATAATGGCCATAGTACTTATTCCAGTGATCACAGAAAATTCCCATTTGTTCTTGATGTAGGATGACTTTTCTGATTCTGATTCTGCATAGACAGGCTGAGCAAGAGAAAGACAGCAAGAACACAGAATGTAGTTTGGTTTTAACACTAATTCAAACATCAGCGGTTATGACTTTTTCAAATACAATTCCTGAAGCACCAATGTTCACACTAAATGAAAATCCACCATGCTACAGGCATGCCGGCTGGCAAAAATTGGTAACTGAGGAGGGCCAAAGGTTGTCCAGGCTTTCAATTCAGCTTAAGATCACATTTATTTTAATTGGTTAAAATGGTAATAGTTGGTAATCAATTAATCCCAAGATCTGCTTTGTTTGCAATACTAAATAAGTGAGGTAAAGAAGATACATTTTTGTAGAATCGGCAACGTGAAATGAGAAGTGGAACTGAATGAGAATTGGAAAAATAATTTGGATGATGTCACATGGCTTAGTACAGTATGCGTCGCAGCAATACCTATGTCAATTTATAATAACAAATACTTGCATTTAATTTTATCAATCATTTTTCTACAGTTAAAATAAACAATTACAAGCCAGACATTTTACCCATCCATCCATTTCTCAACTGCTTTATCCATGGTCGGAGGGAAGGCCGGAGCCTAATCCAGCAAGCAATGGGCGCAAGGCAAGATACACCCTAGACAGGACACCAGTCCATTGCAGGGAACACACAAACACACAAACTTGCACAAGGGCCAATTAACCTACCAGTATGTCTTTGGACTATGGGAGGAAACTAGAGCACCCAGAGAAAACCCACATGAACAACATACAAGCTCCATGCAGATAGTAGCCCAGGAATTTTAACCCAGGGCCCCAGTGCTGTGAGGCATCAAAGCTAACCACTATGACACTGGGCCTCCCCATCATACATTTTATATACCCTTAATTAATTTTATATCAAATGTAGAAGTACTTTTTTGTGTGCATGGAATGATAATTGGGAAAAGTAAAAAAAAGAGCTTAATCTCACTTTGCTGGTATCTATTGGCTTTTGGAGCACTACTGAAAGTGTTACAGCTGTAATCATTTTCTACTTCACTTTAAGAAGCCGTTACTTGGGTTATTAATGATCACAAGATAAAAAGCACAACAAAACAAGCTGACTTCTATAAACAGCTTACAAGTAACAAATGACCCACGATAACACTGTAAGCACACAAAATACAGCAGTGCCTTCCAGCACTGAAGTATGAGAGCTTGGCCATCTGAACAATAAGTAAGGAGTTGTTTTTTATTGAAATGGTTAATTCAATAGTTTATTGAAACTCTGCACATTATATCACATTGCTTCTCCAGTACATTACAACAGTGTTCACATACAGGAGTTTCAAATAACTCCTTTTAAACAGTCCATACATCCAGTCTGGCTCCAATCCAATCACAAAAAAGAAAAACAAGACCCTGTATTTTTTCCACAGTACACATCTGCTTCATGATTGCCCATTAAAGTGTCATTAGTACACTTATGTCATGCATTTCAAGGAAATGAGTCCCCTACCTAAGGAAAACGGGTCAGATTTTGTGCTTCATGTTTGATTACCTCAATTTCAAACATACTGCACTCTAGACAAAAGGACCATTAAAGAAGAAATACTGCTATAAGTATATCAGAAAGTCCAACATTTGTTTGCAAATGCCCACTTGAAACAAAAAATGTTTTTCTCTCAAATACTGTATAACATTTTACAGATAAAATGTACGTGGTCCCTCATAATTAGCATAGTGCCACTTAATTAACAATAGCGATTCCTATTCCACGTCAAACAATGAGAAATGTTATCTTCTTTCTTGTGTTTCTCTACCTCATCACCCATGTCAGTTACATATTTCTTGCAACATCTAACTTCTTTTCATTTAAATTCCTTCCGCAAGATGTGGTGTACATAGCCAAAACAATCCCGCTCTCTCACAAAAGTGTGTCAGCTTTCTCATTCTGGACTCTCTTTCTAGAGCAAAGTTTTACAATTTCTGGTCCTACTTTCCTCTGGAAAGACTACTCAGGCTTGTCCATGGCATGTCTCCATAGCGTTAATGAGGATTACCTTGAGCAGTGCTTTCAGGAATTCAGAGCTCAACTAAATGCTAAGTTGTCTGGTTCTATAAAGGAGGCTCTCAGCTGCTTTTTCTGGGTTAACATTTAGTTGTAAAATGTTTCCTGTTCTAGGTCTGTGTTGAGAACAAAGTTTGCACAATTCTTAAAAAGTGTTATCATTCACAAAACATACACAAAGTTGTATACATGGTTCACCAGAATGTGCCCACCTGCCAAGCATTTATTGTTTGCATTAATGGAATCCATTCCAGTTGGAATAAGCATCACTGGAACACTGCCTGGTCTCCCTTTGACAGATTCTTTTGCTGGCATTCTCTGCATTTCCAACACAAAGGTACCATAAAAATCCACTGGGAAGGGCTTGGCTTAAATCTCCCTGTAAGATTTCCAGATATGCCCAGTTTTTCATGCTAAAACAGAATCACATCCTTAACAAATTTAGTTGTTTCTGTTCACAGGAAAGAGAATATTCATATTGTCAAGCCACATGGAGTCATCCTTATTTACAAAAGGATTAAAGTAAAAATGTTTTTACTGAGATTGATAAACAGATAGAGCATGTCATCCCAATCATCTCTTCCTCTTCAGAAACACATAGCAGAAGTATATAAAGTACCTATTAAGTAAATAAAGGCAGCTTTACTGAATGTCACTTGTGTGAGATTTGCAATTTAAACTCTCTGAGTAATGCTCCCCTGCTCCACAATTGGTGGAGAGCTCAAGGATTTCAAAGCACCTTAAACTGGAAAAGCAAAGGTTTCCAATAAAGACAGAAGCTTTAAATTAATGTTTTTTTTTCTTCTGTGGTAGGGATAAGAGGAGCAAACTCTGCAGAGGATTAAAATCCGCAGAGGATTACTATCTGTATGGTAATTGATACACTGATCACAATAATTATCTCACTTCCTGCTTTGAATATCTTGGGTTTCTTAGAAACACCAGTAACTGCAATGTGAGCTCTACAAAAATGATTCTCACAATCATTCCAGCACTGAAGAAGGTTCTGAAGAGCCCATCTGTTTATCATTTAAAACTGAAAACTTCAGAAATTGAAAATTACATTAAAACAGTAAAAAATAACACATTAACACTCATGATTAATGATGAAAAGCCAAAGTTTTTAGCCAAGTTCTAAAAATAACCACTGACTCAGAAAAACTAAATTAATTTAACCAAAGAACTCCACAGCTTTGCCGTGACTGAGAAAGCTCAGTCTCCCGCACAGTTCATAGCCTTAGGGACAGACTGGAGCTCAGCATCTGATGAACCAATCTGACCCACCAGTCTGATGAATGACAACAGATCTCTTCAGCAGAAAACGGAATGGCCTTCATGGGATTCATAAGTTAACAAAAGATCTCAACATCAAATGTAAAACTAAGAAGCAGTTAATGCTGTGCACATAAAAACAGGGGCCATGTGGCCCTGTTACTTTAATTTAGTCAGGGCACAAACAGTACAGTTTAATATACACTGATGTACAGTATTATTTTTAATCAAGT
This sequence comes from Lepisosteus oculatus, assembly GCF_040954835.1. NCBI lineage: Eukaryota > Metazoa > Chordata > Actinopteri > Semionotiformes > Lepisosteidae > Lepisosteus > Lepisosteus oculatus. The sequence continues at coordinate 6,958,473 of NC_090710.1, forward strand.
GATTTCTTCTTTATCTTCTTTAGCTGCAAAAGACAGAAAAAACATGCAGTGCCATTTCTGTGATGCCAACTTCTGCCGATTAGTGAGGTCATTACAATTCTGACAGGGCTAAAATTTACACCCACTCCTTTAGGACTGAAAATCTACAAGATTAAAATAAAACTGCACATAACCTAAAATTTTGTGAATAATATTCATATTAGCACATGTGTTTTCACTATGATAATAAAAATAACTAATTCTAAAAAAGTTTTTTTTTTTAATAAATGGAATAGAAGCATACTGTACTCTTTTTTCTTTAAATAAGACAATGAATGCAGCCCAGGATTCCCTCATAATAATTGTATTAAAAAAATACTAGAACTTGTTTTTTCCAACAGATTGTTTTTGTTCGGTTTCCAAAACTCTGACCGTGCAGCTGCAATGTCAGAAAATTATTTTTCTTGCCCAGCATGCAATAAGGGGTCTATTACTCAACACTGCCAACAAGCAGCATAATTATTGAATTCTTTAATTATGTTACTAATTGTATGGGGAATGCACAACATAACATCACAGAAGTCAAACAAACTGCATGTAGCAGATCCATATCACAACATATCACAAGTCTGCCTGCCAAAAATGGCAACATTGTCAAAATAAAACAAGACATTGACCTGCTTCCACTGCCAAACTTGACAGAAATGGGCAAATCCTTAAGACTTTTGTCACTTTCATTTTTCTGTGATCCAGTCACTTCATAAAATTTAGGTAAACTACAATACCTCTTACATGGTTAGAGATGACAGGCGACTGTACTTTAGTAGCTACAGCATAAACATTAAAACACCTAACAGTTACGTCCACTGTAGTCTTAAAGTGGTGTTGTCACTGTAGCAGTGACATTTCTTCTATCACATTAAACCTGCTTGCACAGCACATTTGATGGTCTTATAATAGCAATGGTGTCCTTGGTGACCAAGATGTCTGAAGCAGCTGTATCACAGATTTAATGATGGTGCCCAGAACATCTTGTTGACATCAGTATTTGAATTTGAAGCACATAAAAGTAAAATATAGGGATGAAATGGTCAACACTTACTATTCTACACATAGTGTACTATTTAAGACAGCAGCCATATCACTCTGCAACTCACAATTGGCAACCTACTGAAGCTAAGCAGGTATGAGCCTGGTCAGTACCTGGATGGGATATCTTCTGGGAAAAACTAAGGTTGCTGCTGGAAGAGGTGTTGGTGGGGCCAGCAGGGGGCGCTCACCCTGCGGTCCATGTGGGTCCTAATGCCCCAGTATAGTGATGGGGACACTATACTGTAAACAGGCGCCATCCTTCGGATGAGACATAAAACCAAGGTCCTGACTCCTGATTAAAAATCCCAGGGTGTTTCTTGAAAAGAGCAGGGGTATAACCCCGGCATCCTGGCCAAATTTCCCATTGGCCCTTACCAATCATGTCCTCCTAATAATCCCCATCTATGAATTGGCCTCATTACTCTGCTCTCCTCCCCACTGATAGCTGATGTGTGGTGAGTGTTCTGCTGCACTATGGCTGCCGTCACTTCATCCAGGTGGATGCTGCACATTGGTGGTGGTGGAGGGGAGTCCCCATTAACTGTAAAGCGCTTTGAGTGTAAGCAATTATTAAATTAATTATCATTCTTTTTGTTAGAAATAAAGGTTTCCATATCTCAGAAAATATTTATAGTGAAATTAACAAAAACACTAGAAAACCTATTTCTTACAGTAATGTTTATGTTTTATTTCAACTATTGTATCATAGGTCTCTTATTGCTTAGTGTTGTTTTTCATCTATACAGTTTTTGTTTTAGAAAATCCCACATCCCATCCTTTTTCTACTTTAAGTAATTAGTGGATGGTGCATACTTTCTAATTAAAACCTGCAGTGAATTTTATTGAATACCCTTTTTTTAGGAAGAATGGTGAATAGACAGCTGACATTTTTTTCAGTATTTATATAATATCTGCAGTTCCACTTCAGGATCCATTAAGCATTGCCATTAGGATAAAATGGACCATGATCCCAATGGACAACTGCCAATTTATATTGACCACTACTCAGTTTCTAATACCTGAAACTCTTTGAAGGAGTTTTGCTGCTATTACTGTAAGTTACTTTTAACTTGTTTTTGCTTCCAGCATTAATTATTTATTAATTTATTTAAAATCGGATTTTTCAATGTAATCAAGCCAATATTAATATGACATAAGTGTGCAGCAATTACAAAAAATATAACCATCTGTATGTTTTTCAGATTTTGCGATTTTGACATGAAAGATCCGTCTGCATATTGGCTAAATAAACTGGGGACTTTCCAAATTTTCTGTTCTAAAGCTGAATTCGTTCTTAATGTTTTACACTTAAATACACTTGCACTTACAGTACAAAAGGTTTCTGTAAGGTATTCTGAGCCACAACATGGAGCAAAGTTTGTACAGGAACAAAATGCTTTGAAAGTAGCCCAGCTTCTATCTCAGGCTATTCATTCACGACAGTGAAGTGAGAAAATATCAATCTATTAAAATGGTGCCTGAAAACATCAATTACAGTCCCATTTACTTTTTTTATGGAAAGCAACAGACGAACTACGAGAGAAGTGTTTTAGAACGTTATATTTAGAGTAAATGAACTTTTCTGCTTTAACCATATGAAAGTGATATAATTTTTGCATTTTATTTAGCCAGTCGTAAGTTTCACGCAACCGTAAATATTAAATATGTTATCATAAAGCTATTATAAGTTACAATACAGTCTTGCTTAGTTCACAGTCACAGCATGTTATAGGCATACACCCGGTACCCCCAAAATCAAGACAATCTTAAATCAATACTGGTTTAAATTTAAAATTGCATTTGTGGTTAAAGTTTCCATCTTAAGAATCCATGCACATGTACAGTATATACTGTATGCACATTTTGTTATCACGAAATAAGCACAATTATTAAGTACTGTAGGTTAGCATCCAAGATGATTTGCAAAGCGAGAAAATATTAAACCATCAAAGTAGTCCTTCAGTATTAATGCATGAATGAACAGAGACTGAGACAAGTGCGATCCTCCCAACTCCTTTTTAATATGTTCTGCTACTCAAAGAAAAAGACCAGACTTCAATAACCTGCAGATTTACAGTATATACACTGAGATATTACATGAAAAGCCTCACCTTCGGTTCTTCTGAGATTCCTTTTTTTCCATGATGACGGGAACGCAGTTGGTAAGCTCGGTCCAGTCTGCGTGCAGACCGCAGCTCCAGCCGGTGGAGAATCTCGAGAAGAGCCAGGACTCTTGCTTGCCGGGTCGGTGACAGGTGCATTTCTTCTGCCCGGGCTTGCAGTCACACGGCTGCTCCAGGCGAATATTCCTCACCAGATGCCTCCCAAACGTGGTCCCACCGGTCTTTTGGATATGCAGGAACACAATCACATCGTCTCCTTTGATATTGAAATTCACATATCGCTTCAGGTCTTTTTCGGTGAAGTTGAATTTGGGCACGAACTTAGGAGGGCAGTCATCTTCCAGCTCTTGATCTCTGTAGTAGTCGTTGCTCGGCGGAGACTGGGATGTTGGAGGGGTGATGCCCCTTAACTTTTCCCCGGTCCTGAAGTGGCACGAGTTGCTGCCGGCGGGACAAATATATTGATAACCTATCATCACAAACAGCACAGCTAAAACTGGAACCAGGATTAATTTATTGGATTTATCATCCATGATAACGAGAAAGGTTTTTCATGTCATTAGTGTGAACAGTAAGAAGCACGTATCTTTCCACCAACCCTAAGCTCCATGCCCCGAAACGACACCGTTTTTACGTCCCACTCCAAAAGCATTGCATATTCCCCTATAACAAATATGCTGTGTCCTGAATGTTTCTTCTAAAGGCATACAGGAAGTCAAAAGTTACCAAAGGAAAACAAGAAAAACATTTAATTAGTATTTACTGTACAGCAAAGATCGCACAAATTTCAGGAAAATAAGAGTGAATGTTCAACAATGCAGTTTTATACTTGTTGTTTGTTGCTGTTGTTGAGTTATCAAGTCAATGTTTTCTTACGGTGAGAAATAACGCCGAGCACACCAAACCTTAACATTACTTTTCCCCAGTAAACGTCCGACTTCACGTGCTGCGTCTTCGTGGATTGCAAAGCACACTCACACCTGAGACGTGTCATTCAAAATTCCACGTTTATCTATAGTTCTAATATTTAAGTCGTTATTGTTTTAGCAGTATTGCTAGTATTATCATTGTGCTCTCGATCTTTATCCACAGGAAAACAAAACCTAATGCTTCTCAGTTACGCAACAACAGTCTCGTCCTACATGTGCTACATGAACACCACATTAGCGTGCGCCAGAGGCTGGCTTCCGTCCTGCAGCTTGTGCAGCCTTGTAGGGTCTGAACTATAGTACAATTGCAATACTCATTGGCGTTTAAAATAGCGATTTTGAATTCTTCCTAACACACATAGCAAAGATGTCTCCCATTCGTGGACAGCAACTTCATCCCCTGGTAAATACCAGAATTTGAATCAACTGTAATGCCAGCCTTTAAAGTCTCATAAACTGCGGCAACACCTCTCTCTGCTCTTGTTAACACCCACTCTGCACAAGCAAGTAGGCTCACATGCTCACAAATTCATCAGAAGGAATTGAATACGGAGCTATTTCAGTTCCCCGCAATTAACCAATCGTCAATCTCGTGTTAAGCAAACCCAACCAATGGTGTTTCATATATATGCAGCCCATCCAATAGCCACCTGGACAAAATCATAAAAATAATAAATCTTATGATGTCAACCAATCAAACATTAGAAGCAGTGGGACACTGCCCAATGCGAAATACAAGCAGGAGATATCTTACTGAATTGGCAGTAACTGGGTTTCGTTCTGGTCAGACCGAGAAGTGGGTATTTAACTGTGAAAAACTTAACATTTCTCGGTGCTTTGGAACAGGAATTGAAAACATCCATCTGTTTTCAAAATAAACGCAATAACCGTATTTGACTGATAAATAAAAATAGGTTTTACGTAAGCCCAGCGGAATCTGAAATTACATACTCGTGGTCATAGAGTACACGAACATATCGTTTTAGCTGAATTGATAACACGTACAGTAAGCGTAGTGTTCTTACATAACTGCGACGGACTCCAGTGCCGTGTCACTGTTAGGATTGGTTACAACTGCCACCTTAAATCGGTTTCTGTTATTAGAAAGGTGATTGTTAAAACAGACAAGAGCATCTGTCTGGGGTTTTATTAGTTTTTCATCCACGCAGAAAAATAGAGCTCTGACACGAGTTAAATTTCAGTACCCTGGACAGAGAGAGCAGCTGTAGCCTTCTAGCGGCTTAGTCACTCGGTCCTTCAAGGGTTAATATGGTTGAAACACGAGTTTCACATGATTAATATAATAAAAGAATGGGAAAAAAAACAATGGAATAGTGCAGACTGCTTATTGAAAATTAAATTAAAATATTGCAATTAAAATAATCAAATATCGTTTTTCGTACGGGGGTCAAACATAAAGATTGTTCCTTTCTTAATCGAATAATATTCATTAGATTTTATTAGTTTTCGAATTTTAATAGCAGAATTAAAGCTTCCGTTACACATTCATAAATACTTGAAATTTGCAGCATTATATGAAATAAAATAAATGAAAAGGTTTCAGTTTAGCGCGTTATTCGTTCCATTAATTGTTCCGAAGACACCTGAGGTGGTACCAGGTATGAAAACACTGGCAACACTGGTTTACTTTTATATAGTTTATAATGATGATAAAGATTTTGATGACGATAAAAAAAGATCAAAAATAAAAAACGTATATGTTTTGTTCTGACATTTGAAACTCCCCTAGGTCCCATAATTTAAAAAAATAGTACTTAGCAAAGTCATCAATTTGCACATCGCTGAAAATAGTGATTTTTTTATTTACCCTTTAAATCGACTATGACCTTTTACTATATGTGTACAAATTCTTGAGGAAATGATCAGCCAGTTCAATACGAAGAGAGATTTACTGACTCATAAAATTTAAACGTTACTTGTGTAATTAACTATTTTATCACCTTGATGTTCTCCGTCTGAAAAAAAAATCTGAAGCAAAATGAAAGAGTAAAGAGGCAATGAAAACACAAATGCAATCAAAATCGTTGGGCAAAATTTGTATACATCCCTGAATTTGCACTATGCAAATATACATAAGTATTCAGATTTTAAAAAAGATAATGCAGACTTTTCAGTTCATTGCTAGCAGGTACAATAATAGTTTCAATGGAAATCAAGATGTCTTTGTGGAATGGAATTCAGTAATTTGAATAAAAACAGATGTGAGGTCATGGCAACAGTATGTACATAATATGTTCCATGAAATATTTCTATTTCAAGTATCTAGCTGTGTGGAGTTTGTATGTCCATATGAGTATCCCCTGGGTCTCTAATATTCTCCGACAGTCCAAAGTTATTAGAAAGGTGATTGTGGGTTAATTGGCTTCCGAAGAAGGCTCCACAGCCAAAATGTTGTCTTTCTTTTCTTCTCTTTTCAGCATGGAATAAACCTTTACTCGTTCCTCTGAAAAAAATAAAACATGTCTGCTGTTGTGTGTGTTTCTGTGTCTGGGTGTGTACCACCTTGTGGCTGTTGCTTGCTGAATCTGTGGCTCTCCTGTTGTTACGACCAGCAATAAGAAACCTGTTACCAGAAAACCATCTAACCAGTCCCCAGCAACGGCTAATTCCACAAAGCACCACTGCATGTGTTAATCAATCAGTCTCAGCTGTCCTTCACTAAACTCACCCCAGTCTCCACTTCTTATAAACCCTCATTCAGTATCAGTCAGCCCTTGGTATTGGTTTCTCCCTTGGAGCTCCTACCTTGCCTGTAGTTCTCTTTGACGTCCTATTCTTAACCCTTGGATTTTTGCCTGCTTAAAGACTACCTCTTTTTCTAGCGATTGGGATTGCTTACCTAATGCTCTGAGATCACTGCATAGGGTCCTGATATACCTTATACCTTTTGGCAGCTCGCCGTAACACCTGTGACCCTGAATTGCAAGAAATGGTTAGAAAATGCATGAATTTACACAATATACTGTACATGGCCTTTATTAAGGGTGATGATATCGTAATACTATTATGAAACTTGAATTGAAATGTTGAATGAATCAATGTGCAACTGATGTATGAAATACATTAATACAGCTGTCATAAATATGATCTCCAAAGGTGTATTTTATTTGGGTAGTTTGTAATTGTAATTTGTAATTGTGTGGACAATATCAATAACGTAATTGATGTTCAGGCATGCTGCTAGTGCAGGACATTTCTTATTTACATAAACCACAAAGGGTGGTTTAAAGGCAGAATTAACTCCCACATTAATAATATTTCACATAATCAGCATAGGAAGCATGACACCAAATTCTATCTCCTCCAATTGGCATTGGAAATCTGTTTACTGCTCACAAATCACATCTGCTAAAGATATGCACTCACCTCGCAGCAGTTAATTGTGGGGATACCCTTACACATAAAAGCTACATTCAAACCCACACACCTGCTGGCTTTTATTCCAGATGAGCTCTGTTACACAACTGAACCCTTAATTGATTTAATGATAGGATACATTTTACATCTTTAATTTTTGTCTTCTCCTAAGGGATGGAGATTGCTATTTAGCTATCATATTCCATAACTAATAATCTGCAGCATTAGAATAGAAAAAAAGGTACCATGAAGAATTCAATTAAATAGAAAGCCAACTAGAGTTGTTAAATAACCTCTGTATTTATATATTTCCAAGCTTGGTCACAGCTTTTGTAGGTGGTCACAGCTGCTTACAGGTGGCAGTCATTCATTGAATATTCCTTGTAGTTAAGGATAATTGTGTTTCATGAAGGCTGATCAAACCAATACAGGATCCAAAATACTGAGGAGGAGCTAGTTTTATCTCAGGAGATTCTGGACTTTGTGGCAAATTCTTGGAAATGTCGTATGGCGATCTTTAAATAGGTGGGTCCAGGCCACAGCAAACACAGAGGTTCAAAATCCGCAGTGAAGTTTACTTCACAATGCAGGGAAAGAAAAAAACAAAAATACCACAACAAACAACCAAATCAAAATACTAAGATCGCCTTTCATATTCAACCTACACTTCTTCTTGACGTCCCAAACTATCACAGCCAAGCAGCTACGTTGCTTACTGGCCTCTATCCAAACAATAAAGTCTCTCCTAAACAAAAACAACTTCCAGAAGTTCAAAACTCATGGATCCCTTCTTCTTGGTCACTCATCAGTCCTATTTGCTAAGCTGACTTGTATGCACAGGATTTCAGCCCTCAGCCCCTTAGACAATAGCCATCCACTCCCCCCCACACTCTGACACAAGAAGACTTTGCTTACAGTTTCTTAAACATTCAACTGACTGATTCCTGCAACTGGTCATTGATCAGCAGAGGAATCTGGCTCTTCAACACACTCACTTTGCTTCCTTTGGGTCTCAAAGGAAATATCTGGGATCCTTGGCAGATATTCTTCTGGTTTGGTCAAGAAGCTGATGCTGATATTGCATTTCTTAATGTTCGCTTTTACCATGTTTTAAAACAGATCATCTTCCATTTATCCTCCTCTGATTGAGCCAGTCCTCTTCCTAGACTAAACTCCTATATGATATGTTCTGTAGGCCACTGTGATACAACTCCAGCCACTTTTTAAATGCCTTGTATTGTATGTTGTCCATGTTTAAGGAAGAAATTAAGACTTCATCGTTGACTATCCATTTGATTTCAGATTTAATGAGGTGATATTCAAAAACCCGCTTCCTCAGTGCAAGTGCACTTTGGAGCTTGATGTTTGGTCTTCTTAAGATTAAGTCATATTTTCTCATAGGCTTCAGTACATATATTGACCATTGTTTGGGGATCGATTTCTGTGCAGGCACATACTGTACTGCAGTGTCATCAGCGTACTGGTGTTTGATCACTGAGGTTGAGGATATTTTCAGTTTTTGACTGAGGTCGTTGGCAATTAAACATTTCACCAGCCATTCAATAAATTAGCTGCAGTCCTTTGGGGCTGGTTTGTAATCAAATGAAGGAGGGTACTCAGATTGAAAATAGTGTTTAATGGATGACACAGCATTGTTTGACTCCTACCAAGACTTCTGAGGGCTCTGTAGTGGATTCATTAGTGAGAATTACAGCCCACTTATCATGATGAAGTAGGCTATGGACGCTGACGAATCCTTTCTTACAAATGATTGTCCCGTCTGCATCACAATTCACAGTGTCAAAAAGTTTTTGTCGACATTAAATGAAGATCACAGAATACAAATGCTTATTTTTTTGTATTAACTGATTCACAACGTAACAGGAGCAAATGCAAAAAAAACCCTGACACATCTAATTAAAATTAAAAATATGGAGTTTTTCCTGATCACTTTTATAGTATATTGCCATGCTAAGGCATATGGAAACTAACAGCGAGACAGACTCCAGAGTCGCTTCTCATTTGCAGAATCGGTTATTACTAGGTAGTCGGCCATATAAATGCCTGATAGAACATCGCAGACAATCCAGTATTCAGTATGCAAACAGCAAAAATGATAGTTGACACAGTGTTTCGCCGTCTTTTTAAAAATATATTCGTTTTTTTTGCCAAAGGAAATATTAATTGCACTACTGTGTGTGGGCTTTCAAACAACTATGAGAAAGTGGAACAAAAAGTGTGATTTTGTGAGGACCCAAAAATGGCTGCGGCCAGTCAGACCGAGGTAAGATGAATACTGCACATTTCGAAATTTAGCGACATCAGTTTTACAGCTCTAATGAAAAAGCAGTGATTTTTTTTCTCTAGCGAGAAAAGTATGTACAGTATACTGATGACTGCTTCTTCATTCCGTTACTTGCCTTAATGTTGTTACACAGAGCTTAATATCAAGACATAAGTAAAAAAATACCTAAAGTTTAAAAGTACAGCTTGTATTAAAAAAAACAACGATTATTTTAACAGATTATTTCCTTGCTATCTCAATCTGCGAAGTAGATTACATGCTATTTTTGTTAAAGACTCACGATTTGTGATTAATTATCGGTCTCTAGTTGTTACGTGGCAGTGTGACTGCTTTGAATGAACGATACTGGGCTCGAAGTACATGATGGAAATTGTTGTGTAGATAAACATTGAATTAACATCGATATGAATTGTTCAAATTGGTTTTGTTCGTGATTGGTAGATTATTGCTATTAGTTATTAGTCTGATAATTACAGTATGCTGTTACCAATAATGACTTGCGTTAATGGCACATGTGGCATAATTGTATTTGAAATTCTTTGTATCCCCAACTGAAAAACGAGATAAGGATTTGGGTCTATTGGCAGATATCATCTTGGATGCATTTTCCGTTTAAATGATTAAATGCATCTTGCCATGCATAATTTAATTCTGAGTGTATTGCGCCTCAGATGTCCAAATTTGCAGCGTAGTTCTCCAGCTATCTATATTCAGATCACCAGAAATAAATTCCCCAAACTGTTGTGTAGAACTAGGTATTGTATAGAAATGATATCATGAACATCTTGACAGGGAGAGAGTGAATTTCTTATTTTTAAACAAAACATCGGCTTAAACACGCCTGTAATGCATACAGTATATACAGTATCGATATATTGTATACACGTCATTGCGGTTAACGTGATTTTTTTCAACTGATACATGGTGATTACTGTTATTAAATATCTTTTAAGTACAGCTTGTCTTCGACCTAATTGCTATTTATTTTCTCTTTGGCTGGATTATAAAAAACAATCAAACACTTATTTTGCTCTTCTCATCAACTATATACATTATTTCAATCAGAAAATTAAAAAAAGACTCAAGTACTATAGGTGTCAACGTTATTAATGTGTGTCATCATTCCTAGTTTTTTATTTTTCTAAAGGTGTGTCACAAACTGACAGAAAATAAATAAAAAGCCTGTTCCATATTTCTCCTAACCACAAATCGATGTTTTAATATTACTGTATGTAGTTACAATCTCGAAAAGATGTAACAAAAGACAGATTAAAAAGAACCATACAGTACCTTCTTAACAGCTGTTTTCTGTTTAACAGAATAATGGATGCACATAAATATCCCATAACTTATTATATTGTATAACTTAACGATTCCACTAAAATGTTCTGGTAGCATGATCGGGTTATCACAGTTTATAGAGTTCCTAAAAAAATAGTCATCATTGTGAATATACCTCCTGATTCCTCTCTTATGATGATTGAATTTAAGATGTGATTTTCAGATTTTCTGTAGCTTTTACTTCAGTAAGGATTCTGGCCTAAACCAAAATATTTTACTGCTTGGTTATTGTTTCAGCGAGCCATGATGAGGGTTCTTTCATTTCTGCTGGTCATTATCTTAAATGCTCATTGTGGCCATGCAGCATCGAAAGGGGTGAATGTCATCTTAAGTGCTAAGTGGCCAGCAACACCCCTTCTGCTAGAGACAAGGTAAGACGGCACAGATGTAGTCTTTTAAGTATTAAAAGTATTTACATATTAGACACTGCAAATGGTTTTGGGAAATAAAAATGGATGTTGCCTTCATTAAATGGGATTGAAAAGCATAGACCATGAGGTAGTAATAATATATGAATATCTAATGATGTGTACTGTAGTTTGAAAACTGATAGCACTGCTATTTCAAAAGTTACTAGGAGTTAGGACGTAGTTCACTTCATTGGTTTTTGTGATATATGATTAAGTTTGTACAGGATCATGAATGAAGTGTCTTCAGTGTGATTTGAAGATAGCCCCAGGAAAATTGACAGCAAAATTTCTGTTGTAGCAAAAGTAGTTCCTTCCTTAGTTTTCAATGAAAGAGATATCTTCACTTGAAATATATGGTGTTATTTACAGTTGTAAGTTTGATAGCCTTGTGCTTTGTCATTTTTTTTCATAGTGAGTTCATTGCAGAAGATGGTGAAGAAAAATTCTGGCAGTTTGTTGACACCGTAAGAGAATTAACAGTATATAAGGGTGGTGGTGAGTATTTTGAGCTGTGAAAAAGACTTAATATTGAAAAAGTCTTTGGTTAGAATGCAAGTTTTATTTAAGATGAAAAAATAGCATAACATTTTCTAAACTGCAAAAAATAGCATTCCTAAAATCAAATCATTGAAATTGAGCACTAATATTTGAATCCAGGGCAGTTTGTTCAGTTTTTAAAATGTTGCACAAAGGATGTCAGCAAATGTTGTGATGCCAGTTGCTCATTTTGAGATGTCTCTGCCCTGGTGGATAATGATGTGCCAGTTAAGGCTATATTTTGTCTTCATGTTCCAAAGTCCTTGGTGTCCTTCCAACCAAAGTCAGAATAAAGAGAAAATTACACAACTGAACATGCTATATTTTCTGTTCATTGTAGATGGCAGTGCTATATATCAAAATGAGCACAGGCATGGGACATACTACAGTGCATCCATATAAAAACACACAAGAATAGCAGTCTCTCAGATAATGTGACCTTGTGTGTTACACAAAGCCTGAAACAGACTTTTATGGATATTTTTTCCCCATCTGTGTTAAAACAATGTGGAACAACTGGACAGTTTTACCATGTTTAATGATATTGCTCATTGTAATGTGGTGAGAGCCTGTGTAGCAGTGTTATTTTTTCAGGAGTTCGTATTATGTGACTGTGCCATTTAATGTCCTTAAGAAAAAAACATGTTATGCTATTTCTTTTATCCTCATTAATTGCCTTTAGTCTAAGTCTTTTGTGTGACTTTAAAGGCATCTCTTTTTAATATGAGTGTTACTCTGTGATTTATATTTCTTACCTTAAACAGTTGTTCTAATCATTTTAACAGGCCAAAACCCTATTTGTAACTAGATGTTTGACTTTACTGGGCTGTGAATTAAAAATCTTGATTCAGTGTTTGATTAATTTGTTTTTTCCCTAATAGAGTCTGTACGTTCTTATTACAACTTGATATTGAAGAAGGCTGGACAGTTTGTTACTGATCTTCAAGTCAATCTTCTGAAATTTGCCTTGTCCTTGAGGATTTATTCTCCTGCAGTACAGTCATTTCAGCAGGTAAGATTACAGTAAAGGACACAACTCATTAAGGATACCTCCTCTATAAGTATTTTTAATAAAATATTGATAAAGACATATTTTATCACCATCAGTAGGAAAGCAAGTTACAGAAGATGAGAAACAAGGCATTAGAGGACAGTACCTTCTGTATTTATAATACTTATAAGTATTTTCTGAGTTGACTGAATAAAGTATTGTAGCATTGCAATAGTTTTCTATTAAATAACAGAGGTGATTCAAGAACACAAGGTTTTATAAACTTAATATTTTTTGTGTAATTAAGGTGAAACTGAAGTTTGTGCTGTGATTAGAGATAATATATATTCTCTCATCATTTCAGCAATTAAGAGGTGATTTATTTCAATGTAAACTGAACTAAAAATATGTTTTACTTGCATATTTTGAGATTCATTGTATTGATGACCTTTTTCAATTCTCATGGAGAAAGTCATGGACGTGGTTAAGCATACAGTATGTTTAGCCTGAGGGCACCACTGTGGCTAGCATTGCTGCCTCGCAATACTAGGATCCTGGGTTCACTTTTGGACCTGGGCTGCTATCTGTGTGACAGTTGTATGTTCTCCCAGTGTTTGTGTGAGTTTTCTCTGGATGCTTCTATTTCCTTCCACAATCCAAACACATACTGTAAAGCTAATTGGGTTATGGGAAAACAGGCCCTGGTTTGAGTGTGTACTGTATGTCTGGGTCTGTGTGTGCCCTACAGTGGAATGGCATCCTGTCAAGGGTATATCCTGCCATGCTTCCATTTACCAAGATAGGCTCTGGCTCCCCTGCAACCCTGAATTGGAAGAGGCGATTTGAAAATGAATGGATGGATATTTAACCTTGTTTGAGTTGTACAGTAAATCGATGTGCAACTAACTTATACAGTATATTAAGCATTGAAAACTTGGCAAAATGGCAAATTTTGAATATTGGCTATTTCACAAACACTAACAAATGGTCATTTATTAAGTTACTCTCTGTGGCTTTAACTTTTGAAGCTCTTTGTATCTGTAGAAGCAGATTAGTCATTCAACTTCTGAACATCAGACTGTTATTTTGATCACTGCCTCTTAATTTAAGAAAGACGATAAAGACAATTTGTCAAGAAAATCTCTATATTATTTAGTTTCCCAGAGGCTTTAGTAATTTCGCTTGGTCTTTGACATTTAGTGTATTGAATAAGTCTGAAGTCCATTGTCTAAGGACATTTATAGCCAAGCTTAATTTATAAGCTGTAATATGAACAGTTACCTGTACTATCAAAAATGTATTTTTAAGTTGCATTTTATCAAATAGTACTACATTACACCCACAGTCTATTAAGCCTAGAAACAGGTTTTACTAGACAGTATCTTTGATTACCTTTAAGCCAATTTAATTTCCATTTGATATTTTTTTAAATTCTTTGTTTTTTGCTTTATTTTTGGTGCAGTCTAGTGTCGTGCCTATCCATATAATTTATGTTTTTTGTTCTTGCATTCATCTCCTCCTTTCTTCTCCAAAGAGATTTTAATGCAACCACCATCATAGTGTTTTGTTGAAAAAAAAAGCATAAGAAAGCACATTGGTTCTTCAAAAAGGGTTTTCTTACGGTAACACATGGTTACAACTTAAAAGTCTTTTTGCAGGTTTAAAAAAGAAAGCAGATATGAAAGGGTAGTACCCCAAACCAAATTGTTGTCCGTCGTCTTTTAAACAGTTCTCTCTCAAATCTTTGTGGTTTTAGCGCTATACCCTACTTAGTGGAGAAACTCCAGTTAGCATCAAGCTATGTTTGGCATGCAGTATTAAGTGACCCTGAAGCTAGAGCCAGTGAATTCTCAGTAGTCAAGCAAGGCTGGGTGTTAGTACTGATAGGCGAGGCCTTTAAGGAAAATCAGATTGCCGCTGTTGGTGGTGCCAGTTTGTGGCACTCTTCCCTCTTGACCAGAATTTCCAAACAAATACCTTAAATGACTACGTGGTTATTAATATTGTAGCAGATGCTCTCTTTCAATGAGCATTTAAATAGAGGCTACTTGGTTATTTAAAATCCTATGTCATTGTTAGAATAACGGTATTAACTCCTGTGTTGCTCAATTCCACTATGGGCTTGCACAGTCAGGTGTCCTGAAATGTCCCCATCAATTCAATTGGTTAATTACTTTCTCATTATACCACCTAATCTTCTATGCAGGGTGCTGGCACATAACGGCTTGTGTATCTCAACGCAAGTGTGTGCTGCACTTCATTTGTGGATAAAGTGGGTCCTGCCTATATTTGATTTTTTTTCAAATAATTGGGATTCTTTGTGATGAAAAGCACTAAACAAATTAAAGGAGCTATTATTATTAACTATAAATTGATGTCCCCTGGTGTAAAACATGATAAATCATTTACAATTGTTATACATCTTTTATTATAGTTTTATTTTCTCTGTTCTTAATTGACATGAACTACATTAGATTGTATTTGCCTTATTCCTAGTGACATATTGGGCAATATGTTGAGAAAACATTGTCTCTTAGGTTTCTAATGGAAGCATAAGTGTTTTGAATAAAGAGACAAATATGTCACATCCTTGTCACTTTCCGTATTAACTTGAATTTTCAGATGTGAATGTTTGTCTGATTGTTAGGAAGGCAGTAAAAGGATTTGTACTTGACATAATCACTTTGATGTGCTCTGCTCCAAACAGATTGCTGCAGATGAGCGACCCCCTGCTAATTGCACTGCCTTTGTTTCTGTTCATGGGAAACACGCCTGCAGCACCAAAGAGGTTAAGAAGCTCTTGAAAACGGCAGCAGGCAGGTAACTCTCCCCAATTTCCTTTGCTCTCAAGTGGAATATTAATGTAGCACATTCTGGAGTAAATGCTGATTTGGGAAAATATAATCTCATTTGTGCCACATCTTAAATGCTAAATAATGTTAATGTATCATGCATTCCAACACTTCCACCCTTTTGGGCTTGAGGTGCAATATATGTTCCTGAAAGAAGACCAAAGGGGTACCATTAAAAATACCTCTACCAGTTCTCACTTATATAATCACGACCAAGTAAATATTTTCTGCCCTTAAACCAGTGATTAGGAGTCAAATTAAACATGCTATGCCCTTTATTCAACACATTTAGGTACTGAAATGTTTTGAATACAAGGTTCTGTTTCATCTGACACTTTCTGTGCTGTTAACCTATGTCCACTCTTAGAGTTTCAAAATGCAGTGCAGCCCCAGTGTTAAAACACCACGCAGACATTTATTAATGAGCAGACATGTTTTGCCGAAAAACAATTTCTGTTTTATGTTATTCATAGGAGCATCTCTGTGGAGATATTTTTTTATTAATATAGACTTATTCCAAAATGAATAAGCCCTTTTGCATTTCTGTACAGTATGGCTTGAAATTTATTTCATGGAATATTTTCCTTTGCCTGTTTTGACACCCTGTCTGGACTGACACTTCAGATTACTTGGTTATCATCTGAAGGCTGTTTTTTTTCTTTCTGTTTCTATCGGCAGTAGTGTCATTCTTTTTTTTCTAGTTACTACCTTGTTTATTAAGGTTATCTGAACATTCTGTTTCATGTACTGTGTTCTGCTTCATATGTGTACATTGTATGAATGGCTTTAAAGAATAAGGCTTGAAGTTACTCCTGAAAGATACATCTGAGCGGTTAAGATCTCACTGTATCGGATACAGAGACTTCAGTGTGTCCCTAAAATGATAGTACTATCTGTTCAAATTTCACTTAAGAATTAAGATTTGTTCGACAGTCATACTGCCTAATGTACATTTCTCATTTATGTATGATAACTGTGAACTACTTTGACTGCAGTTCCATCATTTGAGTTTTGATTTCTTCCTTTTTAAAAATAATTAATAGCATGTACATAGATACATTAAGCATAGAAAATATGGCAAACTTAACTATACATTGCGTGTTACAGATGTGAAGGCAAACCCAAGGGATCTCAGATTAAAATAAAGTTGTACTTTAAAGATTCCAATCAACACCTTCTTCTGACTCAGACTTGGTAAATTCATTGCTTTGATTTCATTTGAAGTGTTTGTAGTTTAAAGTAAATTCTGTACTTCACTGCCTCAGAGCTTTTGGGTCCAATGTTCCATTTTGGCCTTGGGTGTGTTCTCTGTTGCGTTTCTGGTTTCTTCCCACATTCTAGGGACATGCTGATCTGTGTGTCTTCCTCCAGGATGCTGTCCTACTTGACGTCATATGCTCAAAGGATAGGGTTCAGTAACAAGAAAACCGCAATGCTTACCAGAAATTTGTGGTTTTCTTGTTGTTGTATTTGTGTTGGATGGATAGATTTCTAACAGCTCACGTTCTCATTTCATGTCCTTAATTGCATTTTTAAATTTGACAATGTGCACAGTTACAGCATTTGAAAACAATGCCCAGGAGTGTTTTTAAGAGAATCATTGTTAAGTTGTTCTTTCTTAATTAAGCAATCCAGTACTACAACTACAATTTTATTTATAGGCACGGTTTTGTGTTTTCATGAAACGCAATGCTCCGTACAACGAAACGCACATTATACAGAACAGAAGCGAAAAGAAAGTGGGGGCAAAAAAAGTCACAGCAATTGGACTTAATGAAAACCTAGAAAGAAAATTAAAATCTACATTTGTGAGCTATAGTGAAAAGATGGGTCTTTAAGTTGGATTTGAAAATGTCAACAGTCGCAGAGTCTCTAATGCGTTTGGGTAATAAGTTTCACAAATATGGCCCTGTATGAGAACTTTCTTACCCATTGTGTAGATTTGCATTTGGAAAGGCCTGAAACAGCTGATATCAGATTAAGAACCCGCTCTATACTCATGCAATAAATCCTTCCGAGACTCATTCTCAGTCCTGGTCCTGGGGAGCCCTATGTCCAGTCGAGTTCTTTAATCGCATTGTAATTTGTGCAATTAGGATTTATACAATTTACAGTTTAAAATGGTATCTTACAGTAATAAATAAGTGAGTGTCAGAACTGCCCTCATTTAAGTGTGTCTGAATTAGACCTAGGTAGAAGGGAAATCACTCACTGTGGTAATATGTGACACATTGTAATTTCCAACTCTCTGTTTATGGTAAATTGCTGAAAATGTACTTTTAGCTAGCTTGTATCGAAGCTAAGGTCTGAGTGCAGCAAGCAGATCAGTTACAGGGACTAACTGGGACCTGTGAATATAGGTCTAGTTGGAATTAGAACCAGGAGACATTGGTGTCTTTTAAAGCCAGGATTCAGAATGCTTACCTTAAGAAAATCTATATCTATTCCATTCACTACTTATAAATACTTACTTAAGGGAGCCAGAGAACCTTTAATGCATTCTAAATTTGACTTGGAGCTGTTGGCATTTACAAAGGACTGGTTACGTGCTTATGCAGTAGCACATGGGCTATAGAATGTCGGACATACAGTACTGAAGCCCATTTAGTACTTAAGAAGATACTTCAGTAACTACGGCATTACAGTAATTTTTATTTAATCAAGATATGTACACTATATTAATATTTCTGCATTAGAGAGACAGTGTAGGGATTGTTGTGTATTGTTGCACATGGACATGAAAGATACTCTTTTCTAGTTCTAACCATGCAATTCAAATGATAGCATGGGGTCAAAAGTATCACCAAGGTTTATCTCAAGTATCCACAGTTTATTTTAAGATCATTGTGTTGCATCTGTGTCTTAATATTAGACTGTTACCAGTAAAGTGACAAGACTGCAGTAGTATGTGAAACCAGGGAAAGGAGAACCATGCTTAGATAACTTTTTCATGTAATCCTGTAGGATGTTGTAATTGTCAGTCTCGAAGCTACATTTAAATCCAGAAAGAGTAGGATATTACTGACCCTCAGTTAGAAATAGCAAATTATAAACAAGATGCAAATCATTAGATGCAAAATGAGATTAAGTAAGCTGTTCCCACCCTTTCCAGAATACCCTTCTGGTCAACAAATCACATTTCCGATCTCGGGTTGTTTTTTTCAAAAGATTTAAGATGTAAGATAGCTTACCTAGCACAACGCATGCTAATCCTTTAACGTCTTTCATGTTACGTACTGTATACAGTATCATTGGTAGGACTGGTTTGACCTCTAGATTCTAGATGAATTATTGCAGCTAACAGGTATAGACTATTTTTTTGTCATCAAAATGTGATTTGATCTTATAAATCTTTGATTTTTATATGCTTGGACCTAAAACTATTGTGCTTTTCACTTTTTGCAGGCCAAAACCCTATTTGTTCAAGTTTGATCATACATTCCCAGCGAACAATGGCAGCGACCTCCCAGTAGTCATTCTTTATGCTGAAATCGGTACCAATAAGTTTAACACCTTTCACAAGCTGTTGTCGGAGAGAGCTAGAGATGGTAAAATTATTTATGTCCTCCGTCACTTCGTAGTGGTAAGTACGGCTTTTTTAATTTCTGTAGTGATGCAGTGGAATTTTACGTTAGTGAGCTGATAAATTCAGGAATACTGATGACAAGACAACAGTTTTGCTGGCAGTTTACTGCATGTTTTTCCCCTTTTATGTACCCCAGTTGATGATCACAGCTTCATGTATTTTCAGCTGTTTTTTAGATTTTTGGTGCTTTTGATGCCTGCTCTTGACCACTCAATCCCAGTTATCATCCAAAGCATATTTTGTTCTTGTTCCTGTCTTTTGCATTCTTCTTAGGGTTATCCCTTTACACTTTAAACAGACCAGTTTATTGGTCTTTTTGTAATGTAACAAGCCAAAACCACATCATGGTGGTTTAGTATGCTGCAGGGCATTTAACATGTTAAAAATTGAGCTCTTCAACTGCAAGTGTTCTTCTTGAGGTTATGGACGGGCATGAAATAAATAGATATTGAATTGATATTGTTTCAGCTGTCCATGGCCTATTTGCTCTTGCCACCAATCTTTATAGTTTAGTGCCTATTCTTGTCCAACCATAGGCTGTGGATCTGCAGCTCTTTCCGTCTTAAAAACTTCTCAGAAAACCTTTGCTTTTGTTTCTGTATTGTTCGGATAGCTTCCAGTTTTTATTGGAACTTTTGCAAGATTTGCCTAGTATTTTCCATCACAAGATTACTGTTCCTTGTGAAAGGCAGTTATAGGTGCCATCATTATGTTTTATTTTCTTTCCTTGGGGCCATATTAATGGAAGCACTAAACCCATATACAAATCTCCTCTAGCTTGTCTCGGGCTCCCCATTCAGAAGAAATTATATTATATTATATTGTACGAACTTGTCTCCTAGCTGGACAGCTATTTTTTTTGCGGTTCCCTTGTTTCACCTAACTGAGGCTGAGGAAGCTTTCTGCAACCTTCTGACTGGGTGATAATGTGCTCTATTACAGGAGGTCGTAGTTTTCTGTCAGTGTAAAAGTACGAAGCATATCTGCTATTATTTATGCAATGGTTATTATATATATCATATATGAAATGGTTAACACACATTTGAATAAACATATGGTTTATGAAATTACAATTATCGGGAGTTACAGATGCTAATTACAGGTGATCATTTTCACTGCCATTTTATGTACTTCTTCATAACTAGGAGGCAGTTTACTAACTTCAGCTTTGCAAGAAGTCAATTTTCTTGGTATACAGCAGTACACTCTCTTATGTATTCTGTTCGTCTCCCAAACCTGTCACTTTGAAGTGCCATTTTTTTCCCCACCATAACCTTTTCCTTGATGGGTTTAGTGGAATATCGTTGTACTTTTTAACAACGAAGCCTGACAGTGGCGAATGAACGAAAGCAGAGCGATTTCTAATGAGAAAAAACCCTGTGCACCTGTCAGACCTCACATTTCACAAAATCGTCTGATTCAGAGCATGGTTTTTGCCAGCTGGCACCCCACTCCCTACACCCTGTTTAAATACAAGTTTGAATAGCAGAGTGCTTACTTGTTGAAGATGGCTTTTAAGAAAGCTCATTATTTTATAGAAGATAAAACCTCATTCAACAATGATGTTTATATAGCCAGCAGCCATATGACCCTGCAACTCACAACTGGCAACCACTGAAGCTAAGCAGGTGTGAGCCTGGTCAGTACCTGGATGGGATGGGAGACCTCCTGGGAAAAACTAAGGTTGCTGCTGGAAGAGGTTTTAGTGGGGCCAGCAGGGGGCGCTCACCCTGCAGTCTATGTTGGTCCTAATGCCCCAGTATAGTGATGGAGACACTATACTGTAAACGGGCACTGTCCTTCGGATGAGACGTAAAACTGAGGTCTTGACTCTCTGTGGTCATTAAAAATCCCAGGGTGTTTCTCGAAAAGAGTAGGGGTGTAACCCCGGCATCCTGGCCAAATGTCCCATTGGCCCTTACCAAAGGCCTCCTAATAATCCCCATCTATGAATTGGCCTCATTACTCTGCTCTCCTCCCCACTGATAGCTAGTGTGTGGTGAGCGTTCTGGCGCACTATGGCTGCCGTCACATCATCCAGGTGGGTGCTGCACATTGGTGGTGGAGGGGAGTTCCCATTAGCTGTAAAGCGGTTTGAATGGAGTGTCCGGAAAAGCGCTATATAAGTCATTATATATCAGATTCAGGATGTCAACAGCCTCCAATCCTTCAGTGATTTTAATCTAAGTATATTGCCAACAGCTCGTCTTGTTTCTTTTTTAAATCACCCTTATTTTATACAACAGCTTTGAATGACATTGAAGTATAATAATAAATAATAATAATTATTATTGTTATTAATAATACTTAAATCTTAAAATAACATTTTGTCATTCATTAACTTTGGCCATTAACTTTGCCCTCCCTCTATTTTATGTTAGATGGTCATGTTTTTTATATTATCTGTTTTATGCAGGGTCAAATAATTGGTGAATGGTCACTCTTTTACTCATTATTTTAAGAACAAGCTGTGAAACATCCTTTTTACATGCAGTAACTGTCAGATATGCTGAAAATTAATCGAACTTAAAATTAATCTAAATTAAGCTAACAAATAATTATTTGCCTTTGTTTCAGAAATACCTGGGAAACGTAACCAGTTTGCCCTTCTTGGCTCTTCATATGATGACTTAAAGTAGCAACAACTCCCAATAACCTGTATTATATGTATCAAAAATAGATCAGATTGGGACAGAACAGTTTTGTTTTACTCCCCATAATATCTATCTCCCTTCCGTTTTCAGTAAAAATGAAAAATGTTGATTAACCTGAAGTGCAAAGTTAAAAATGTGTACCTGTGCCCCTACTAAACAGTTAATAACCTCTCCGTATAATGTGAGATTATATTAGTTGCTCTTTTTGAAAATCCATTCCTGTGCCATGTTTTATTCTTTAGATTCAGGATGTCAACAGCCTCCAATCCTTCAGTGATTTTAATCTAAATATATGGGTTAAACAGCTCATCTTGTTTCTTTTTTAAATCACCCTTATTTTATACAACAGCTTTGAATTACATTGAAGTGTTTTAATCCAGAATCGTTTTAAGATTAAGGATTAAAATACTTCATCATTAGTATAATTGATCTTAGCATCACTATATTTTAAGTTGCATGATCATGTTTTCATTTGGATCTTTTTGGCATTAATAATTTTGTTGATATTCAGATGTTATTCCTTGCTTTGAGGCTGAATTTTGAATGTGATGATGTTGCTTGTTAATTGAAAGTTCTACTATTATAATCATAATTTTTACAGTATCAGGAAAGGAAGGTTTGCATATGGATTGTAAGAATTACATTTGTGTTATCTTGTGTGCTGTCAAGAGTTTTGATGGAAATGAGTGTAGTTTGAAATTGTGTAAGTAACCAAGGCCCTGACACTGTCTGTGATGTTCTTTATGATATAAGGAAAAAAATAAATTATTGTCAGTTTTACACTGGAACACTGCATTACTGAGTAAACATCACAAAGTGTAGGTATGAAAATAGAACGGTGAATTATCAGCTTCTCCTAAATCTGTCATTGAGCACCCTGGGGACCTTCAGTGAAATTAAAATGTTTGTTTAATTTCAGGCAGTGTAAATAAAGATGAATAAGCTATGATGTCTACATACTTAGAAAATCAAAACAAAAACAAAAAACTATAATTATGTATGGATTTTTTGCATGATGTATGGGTTTAAGGATATTTAATAGATTTTATGATATGCAGTGGAATTATGAAATGTCTGTTAACATTTACAAAATAATTAGTTCAAAAGGGCTGGTGGAACCTGATTAGGAAAATCTTAAGAATATTTCTATGACACTTTTAACAATAAGCGCAAGGCTCTGAAAGTGCTTCACAATAATAACCTAACTGTATAAATTAAATGCAGGAGAGAGCAGACTAGATGGAATGTTTCATTTAACACAACAATACTGTAGGAAAACTAGCCAAACAAGAGCAGTGGGGAAGAAAACATTGGGTATTTAACATAATAGAATATAGAAATGTAATAGAAATGTTGAATAGAAATAATAGAATATAGAAATGTAATAGAAATGTTGAATACAAATAATAGAATATAGAAATGTAATAGAAATGTTGCCATTACTGGATAGGTTACTATCCCTGTTTGACCCATTAACTGGACTTGTTTACCAGAGTTGCAGAATGAGCCTTATCTGCACAAGTGTACTCACTCATCCAACCATGCCATATTCCAGAGGTTGAAAAGCTCTCATGCCCCATTTTTTCTTATTCATTGCTGTATGTGGAGTTCAGTTACATTAAATGTGATAAAAAATTTTGTCGGTGAACCAAGGTTATGTCAAAAACACAATGTCCCTGTTCAAATGCAAAATGTTACCATTACTGAATGGGTAAGTATACCATCATTGTCACAAGAGATCATTAACTACAAAGTAGGCCAGGAGCTGCTGAGTCAGCATCATCAGATGGCAGAAGTAGCAGCCAAAGCTACAGGCTGTGATGTGGCTGTCAAGGAGATGAGGAACAGAAGCTGGAGTGCTTGTGGTCCACCACATTCAATCTGTAAGACCTTGAGAAGGCCACAGAGTGGCATTCCAGATGATCCAGGAAAAAAAGATGGATGAGCAGTACTGCCAGTGTTTCTCATGGAGGGGCTTGTATCAAGAAACCGTGTGATCAGCCGCTGTTTAAGACAGGACTAGTCGTGGTGTTTGAGAACCCAAAGGAAAATTATTAGCTGCTCTGTCACCAACTTCGAGTTCTTTTAGCATGTTACAGCCCAGTGGTGATAACACACTCAACCAGTCTAGGTAAGTTTGAAATGGGGCAAACAAGAGACCTTCAGGGAAGGACTTGTGAGAAATTGCAGGAACAGCAAGAACTACACTATGTTGTGAACAAATGCGTGGTACCAGGCCTGGAATGTTCTCCACCTAATCCCATAATGAGAGTAGATGGAAGATGTCTAAGCAGTAATCAAGGTCAGGGTCAAGACAGCCTGCGTGCCCTTAATCGGAGAGTGGCTGGGTATAGGAAGTCTGTCTTAACCCAGCTCTGAGACTGCGTGTTGACAAGAGTGGAATGAAATGAAAGCTCCTGTACAGCATGTGCACATGTGGAGCAGCTTCGCTATACATGTTCAGCTGTTTAGGGTAATTTTGGGGTAAACAGAGATATTAACCCATTCAGTTGTGGAAACAGTTTGCATTTGAAAGGGTACAGGCTATTAAAATTTTGATTGGAAAGATGGCTGAGAAAATAGAACCGACAAAGAAAAAAAAAAGTCAAAGTCTTTCTCATAGCAAACAACATGAAAAATGTCTTTTGCTTACTACTTGTTAGTTTTGAGCCCATTTTCTTGTTAGTTTTAGGAATTAAAAATCAATCTCCTAATGATGTCTAGGCAACGTAGGTATGGGCGACATTAATGTTAGCCTCGAATAAACCAACACATATACTCCTCGCCAAAACTTTAAAACTAGTAAGAAGAGATTGGACCATACAAAATACGTTTTCATGTTATCTGTCTTAAATAAGCTCAATGGATGTTCCATTTGTATGTTTACAGATAATTTTATGTTTTTAAAGATTATCCATGTCAATACCTTAACTTTGGAACTAAAACAATAGACATTTTTTAAATTTCTTTGAAATGTGACATTCCTGAGGTCACTGTAATTGTGACCAAGTGCAACAGTTATTTTTATTTCTTTTTGATGTTTTTCTTTTTTCACAAAATGTGTCTTCATAATAGTGAGAATGTATTAAATGCAAATGCAAATGGAAAATCCTTTAAAGAGAACTTCTTGTGTATACAAGTAGTAGTTTTGCACAATTCTTTTCTCCTTATGTTTTGTTACAGAACACTAAGATGGAGAAAATGCATTTGTCTGGATACAGTGTTGAATTGGCTATAAAAAGTACAGAGTACAAAGCTGTTGATGATACCCAAGTGAAAGGTATTTTTTTTTAACTTTTTTCTTTGGTAATGTGTTAAGATGTGAACAAACTCAACAAGAATTTAGTTTTTCATTAATTTAAAATGGCTATTGCATGCAGACTATTGCATTTGCAGTTCACTAAAGAGCACGTTTTTCTGTAACAAAACATCTATTTTTTTTCCTTTCATTGAATAAACTCCAGATGCAAATTCTACAGTGAGTGAGGCTGAAGATGAGAGTGATGACGTTCAAGGCTTCATTTTTGCCACGTTAAAGTATGTGAAGTATTTCAGAATACTATCATGTGACGTTTTGGAATTTTAATGTTAACATGATTGTAAATGAATTGCAATTACAGCAAATGTTTTTTTCAGGTATCTTAGGGTAGGATTTCATGACAAAGATAAATGGGAAGTTCTACCCACCTTCATTCATTCGGTTTGATTGCACAGTTGATTAATCTACCGAATCTGGAAGAGTAAAGTAGATTGCTTTTGGATTTGAAGGGTGCACAGGTTATAAACCAGAAAAGTTGTTTTCTAAATTTGAGATAAGTAGTGTGGTAAAAAAGACATTCTTAACTATGGAATTGAAAGTCATCTGTCTTGTTTCTGCAGTTGAGTTCATTTTGGACTGTTGCCTCGGGTTTTCTGAAGTGGGACATGATTATGTCAGTTTCTTCAAGTCTTCGATCTTGGCTGAGTGCCTGCAGGGAGTGATTGTTTTGTATTATAGACAGTATATATAGAGAGAAAAGCATTAGCCACTGATTTGCCTCACTATGTTGCTGTAGCCATGGAGCAACAAGGCTTGTTGATGGAGAGTTTGCACATGCATGAGAGCATAATAAAATCCTTATTTTATCTATAACTTCATTTTCTTTTCTGACCTTCTCATTCTACCACATCATACATACATTTCAGAGTATTTTATAGCCGATTTCAATCAATCTATTCAGTTCCCATCAAAGAATCTGTTTGATTAATGACTTTGTTAATTATAATCTTGGATTTTATTTTCTGACTGACACTTGACTTTATGTGAATGATAATGCTTCTTTGATTGAAGCTTCTACTCCTTATACCTTTGTACCAAAAGGACATCTGGTGATGAAGGTGAGGTGGAGGACTTGAAAGCATTTTCCACAACTTTATAGTTTGCATGAATGTACTCGAGACGTTTTCCTTCTTTAAGGAAGATCTTTTCTTTAAGATATGTTCTTATTATTTAAGAATCACGTATCTGTATCTTTTATGGTTGTTCATTTTGGCAACCATTATTTGTCACCAGAATTGTTGATAGCTTGTCTATTCTATTAGTAAGATACTAGGAGATATCCATGTACATCTTGATATTAAATCTGATTTGAGGGACCTAATACCAAGTATTGTATATTGCAGGGAAACATAGTGGTATATCGCATAAGTACTGTAATACAGAGATCTTAATATGTTTACATTTCATTTGAGTGGTCTGGTATTTCTCAAGAAAGGTCAGGAATGTAGGTAACAGTGGACAAATATGTAATGCTTTTCCTTTTCCAGACCGGAATTTCCAAAAACTAGTGTCCTAATATGGCGACTGGGAACCCTGTACGATTATATACAGTTCCATCAAGGGTTCCATGTTTTGAATGAAAAATTCCACTTAAGTTCTGACTGCTTGGTCATCATGGATGCCATGGAATAGTCCGCGTTACTCCAGTGTCTTAGCTAAATTCCATTGTGGTCTAGCACAGTCTGGCCCCTTAATTCAGTTTGGTGAAGCAGTTTCTCACTTCCTTAACTGATCTGCGCTTTAACTGCTGGCTTGTAATAAAAGCTTAAAAAAGAGAACATCAGTGCAGTTAATTATGTTAACATTCCTCAGCAAAACAAATCCTGAAAGTTCTTTTGGTGAGATTTGGTAAATGTTTTACATATAGAACTCACTGTTGAAAAGTATTTGGAATCTCTCAGTTATTTTCAGTCTAAGATTCACATCATTGGGATACATTGCTTTTGGTGTATTGTGATCAGAGAGATATAGGGAATTGCTGCTTTTTTTTTGCTAATCACTGTTCAGAAGCTGAATATGATCATAATGCATTTATCAGTCTTAGCAATCTTAGTACTGATAAATAATTCCCTCGAAAAAGGAATGGTTCTGATCTGTTTTGAAACTGATGTAGATATGTCTCTGCCTAAAAAAACCCACCTGAGTTCAGTTGTGTGTAATTTTAGACCACCTTCAAATGTTTTTTGAATCTAAGTGCTTGCAAAGGATTTTCTGAAACAAGTGCATTTGTTCCCAACTGCTACTTACCTGTTTGAATAATGTAATTCATAGGATAGAGTTTGCTCAAGTCTGAGTATCTAATGATTTATTGATGAATGGGGTTTAAATGCTGTGGTATTTCTGGACTTTGATTCTGCATTTGATATCATGGACCACAGCATGTTATTAAACTGTCTTAAACTAGGTCAAGCTATCTGTCAATATCCTAAAATAGCTGAAAACATACCTGCTTAATTGACAATTTTTGACTTGGCAAATCAGTATAAGTCCTAGCAAACATAATTTGTGGTGTTTATCAGGGCTGTATTCCTGGAATGATCTTACTTTTGTTTATATATTACCTTTAGGCAAGGTTATCCATAACAAATGTGTAAATTTACATTTCAATTCTCATGATAAACAACTTTACATCTCTGTAAAACCTGATAACTTTACTAATTAATCTTCTGGTATTATTATACTGACTTCAGGTCAATTAAGCCATTCTTATCACTTTCTAATGCAGCGAAAGTATAGTCTTAGTTCTAGCTTATTCAGATTGGATTACTTTAATGCCCTTTTTGTTGGTGTTTCAAGTCATCATCATCAAGGATGCAGCGGGTGCAGAATGAAGATATTTATAAAAATAGATTTGGCTCTACTGGCTCCTCTGCAGTCTTCTAGTTTACTTTTTTTACAATTAGTAACTGAACGAAGAAGTTACTTTTCAGCACCCGGCTATTTTCTTGTTTTTCTGAGATGTCTCCTTATGTGCACTGAGGTCAGGTGCTATATTTACTTTTGGATTTTTTACATATTTATTGTTATTTTTTATTTCTGTTTAGGTCCTTTTTATTGTTATTTTGACTGGATATTTTTTATTTTGCCATTTATATGGTAAAGACATGTCTAGATTCTCTTGATCTTTTTAACCATTTCATTATTGTGTATTTTTAATTTTATCTTATAGCTTTATTGTTAAGCTTTGTTTTTTTAATTGTCTTTTAGAACTAGGGGACATTTTTTATGTGTTCTGTGATTAGTTTTCTCATATGTTAGTTTAGATCAAAAGGCATGATAAAAATAACATTTAATATTTAATAAAATTGATTAATAATAATAATGCTTCTAATTGCAGTAATATGAATAAACAAAAATTATGTAATAATGCCCTTAGAAACTGAGTAAAAATTGCTTGTTAAACTAATGGAATGTCAGTTTAAGAGCTCAGTCAAATGAAACCCTTTCTCAAGATTGTGAATTTCATACTTTATGATCCTGGGGGCATGGCTGCATTAATGTTAAGAAAATAAGATCATTTAGACCACGTAGCCCATTTTGTAGTTAGTAATTGGCCCAACGATCTCTTCCAGCTGTTTCTTGAAGGAAGCCAGGGTATGGACAGGTATCTTGTTCCATATTCTTATAGCCTTATTGGTTTTTGGTTAAATGTACCCCTTGTGATCAGTTTTAAATGCACTCAATGTAATTTCCACTTGTGTCCTCTGGATCACATTTCAGATTTTATTCTGAAGACGTCCACAGGGTTGACTGTGCCATTCCCTTTGAGGAATTCTTGTAAAAGTATCATGCACAATTTGGGGAAGTTCTTTTCAAACTCAGAAAAGGAGGCACGTCTTTACACAAAGGGTTGCAGGGGTCTGGAATACGCTATCCAGTTGTGTTGTCAAAGTGGATGCACCCGTCTTCCTTCATTAAACCTCTGTCATTTTATGAAACTGCCTACTCTTGTTTGTAACCTTACTTATGTTGTCGGCTTTCCCTTTTTTTTATGGTGAAGAAAAGCACACCCTGAGCTGAAGGAGCAGCTAAGCGAGTTCAGAAAACACCTGATTGAGAGCAGTAATGACATGGCTCCTTTGAAAGTCTGGGAACTTCAAGGTATAAATGTTTAAATTTGTTCTGCCAATGCAAAGCCCATTAGCTGTGTTGTGGAGCATCATTATAAGAGTCAATAGGCTGATCCAATTCATCTGTATCCATCTAGGTTAATGCACAGCTGATCTATATCGGAGAACTTGAGAATAGCTGGCTGCTTCTTGGCTGTATCAAGCTGTCATCTGCATTGTTGTGACAGTAAGCTGCTTCATGCAATCCAAGGAGAAAAAGCACTAGCTTATCCTAATGCACTGTGGGGTGATAGGTTCAGCTCTTAAGCATGGCGTTTTGAAAAGGCTTCTTGCACTTGCAAACATCCTCTTTTTAATATTCTCTCATAGTGAGAATTCACTATGTCAAGAAAAGAGATTGCTTTAAAACTCAATGTCAAACGAATGACAAATCCGTTATCTCTTTTCTTGTAAATTCTGATCTTATCAGCCCTTCACACCCTCTTTCCTTGATAAATTTTTAATAGACACATTAAAGGAAAGGACACGCTATTAAAAAAAGTTTCTTGGGAGGCTTCGGAATCCATGCCAATTGGCTGGTCTTTTATGTAGCATCCCCGGCAGTGACCTGCAGGCAGACCTTGTGTTTCTGTCGAGTCTGAATTGAATTATAAATCATTGTAAGATGGCATTTTTCTCCCCACTGCTGTTTCTAATAATGTGGCACAGGAGTAGGTCTATAAAGGACTGTCACTACAATGTATAATCCATTACTTTTATCACACATTCGATCATGTGTTCACTTTGGTTGTAAACTTTAGGGATAGATTGGGGAAACAGTGGGAGTCTTACAATTTGATCTTCCAAAGAATACATATATAGCCTTCACTTAAATTTTTTTGTTTTGCATTAACATTTTAGTATGTCTTAAAGTCCATGTACTTTGACCTTTTTAGTGTAATAATTTGTAAGTTTGTTCTATTTAATTATAAGTAACATGACAAATTATGAGTTATGCCTTTGTTTTTTATTAGTAATATAGCAATATATTGTATGAAAAATGTTTTGCAGTGTGTCAGAAGGAAATGCATGAAATTCCCAGGGTGGATTTTATACACTTGTTTTAAATCTGCTGCCATTTTAAGAAAAATTGAATTACGTTTGAATAACTTGAAAAAAATTGGTGAATTGATGACAGTGCAGCATGACTTTTTTGTTTTCATTCTAAAACATTCTAAAAGTAATTTGTTTCCTCGTTTTTTTTCTTTCAGATCTTAGTTTTCAAGCAGCAGCTCAGATAACTTCTGTGCCTAAGTATGATGCCCTGAAGATGATGAGAGATATAAGTCAAAACTTCCCCATTAAAGCACGGTAATATCCAGATCTAATCTAATGAATTAAACCCAAACTGCTTTTTGAATAATGCATTGCTTTTCAATGAGTATGAGTTCTGAAAATGAGAAAAAAAACCTGTGGTGGAATGCCTGTGTTTATTTATATACAGAGGACTAAGATAGGATGAGCATGTATTGTAGGTCAGATGCAAACAAGTACTTTTAAAGGTTGGTTGCTTGTAGCTAATTGATTTGAGAATCTCATATCTAGGCTCATGCTTTTCTTGATAGAAGCCAGGATATCAGCTTGCACTACATGTGCCAAAGATAATCATGTGAGAAAAGGCAGAGAAATGCCAGTTCAGCAGTACATCCTGAGCATACAAAAAGGCGACAACAGGTACTGTATCTGATCTGATGGCAGAGATTTGGAATTAAAATAGATTTTGTTATTTCTCTGAAATTTAGAAAAGCTATTGGAGACTGTAATTATTTTTATATTCCCGCAGATCAGTGACGAGAACAGTTGTAAACCAAGAGATGAGAAGAGAAATTGAGGAAAATCAGAAGGTGAGATTTCTTCCAAAACAATTTTGATTTTTATCAGAGGGAAGCTTATTTCTTAATATTCCGCTCCACATGGATTTATTCCGTATATAATACTGTAATAACTATGTTAATTATAAATCTTCAATGTTTTGCGTGTATCCTGAATTTCTTATTCATCAAAATATGTTATATTTTGATTTTGGAGTTTTTTTGTTTATGCATAGGCTTACATGTGAGGATTGTGTTATATATATGTTTCTATATAAAAAAATATTTTGTACCTATTCATGTCTAAAACAGTTTGTTTTCATTTGTATTATCCTGAAAAATGCTTTGATTTAATCAAAATCACTCAGTAGATGGATATAATCTCCTTCTTCAGCTCCCTACTTGAACTACTTTAGCCTACTTCTGCTGCCACCCACTGACCTGAAGAAGGCTCCATGGGCGAAACGTTGTTTCCTTTCTTTTCTCTTCAGCATGGAATAAACCTTTACTTGTTCCTTAGTAGACCACGCATGCTGACGCAACTACCTGCTTGAACTACTTATATTATCTGTCTTACAAGTATTATAAAAATAAAATCATTATTTCAGATTCAACATTACACATTCTACATTCCCACTTGGGAATAAGATAATGGACCGATTCCATTTAGCCTATAAATATATTTAAGATAATCGCTGCAAGAGGGTCTATGCCAAAAGCCTGGGTTTGTCATTGCTGTGAGATCCTTCAATCTCCTATATCTAGAACTGGAATCCCTGTTCTTCTTCACTGGGAGCAGGGATTGCTATTCAGATTCTCTCAACTCTTTGAGTTCTGCTATTGTTCTCACTGCTTCCTTCATCCACGCAGCATAGCGAGAAACTGGCAAATTGTTCCTGAGATTGACTCCCACAGATGTCTGTTTTGTGTTTTAAGATGTTCAATATGCTTTATAAAGTGAGCTGAAGATAACTAGCGTAAATCTTAACTTACATCACTTTGGTAAAAAGGATACATGAAGAGCATGCTCTGCATTCACTTAAGTGCTTATCATATAACTTCTTGTATGTTTTGCATTTTTTAAACTTTTAAAGTTAAGCATTTGGCATATCCCCTTGATTTGGAATGATATGGTGCTGCCACAATAGTCTTGTGTTATTTATAACATTGCAAATATAATAATTTCTAGATAAACCTTTATTAAACCAGCAATGCCAAGTGAGAACAAGTAGTCATTTGACAATTTTATATGGCTGGATTTTGTACTGGATGTGATATTCTCAACACAACTGGAAACTAAGGAGAAGAATAAAGAGGGTACAAATGGTTGTGGGAGAGTGGAAGAAGCTGCTCAGCCATCCTGTTAGCTTCATTTAATAATAATAATAATAATAATAATAATAATAATAATAATAATAATAAGGACACTTGCCACTGATGTATAGCACCCACCTGGATGATGTAAGGCAAAGTGCTCTGGTATGCTCACCTCACAATTAAAAAACTGCTGGCCCCTTCTTGTTTGAAAAAATTCTTACAGTGCTTTGCTCAAAGGTACAGTAGCAGTATCCCACCTGAGACCTGAACCCACAACTTTCCAGGTATATCCAGAGCCCTCTCCAATCCTCCGTGATGCTGTTTTCATGTCATATTTCGCTCATTGGCAAGTAGAAAAGAGAAAGTGGTAAATCTAGAAGTGGCAAATCATGAACAATTAGATAATTTAATCCTTTCAGAAAGTTTTCTTTCAACTATATAACCCATAATATGTTTGAGTATGACATAACAGGATACTCTTACTATAGTATACAGTATACAGTATGTCTGCAGCTTTATACTGTATGTCTCCTTTTGCACTTGGCAGGACACTCGAATGTGAAATGACAGTGTGGCCACACATGTGAAATTTGGGTTTGCATGTGCAGAGGTGCTTTTTTTGGCGCTGGTTGTAATTATACTGGATGAATGCCATTTGTGATCATGTTCTAGGATTGTTGGTGGCTCTATTACCACAACATAAAGATACTAGAGAATCCGGGTCATTCTGTCCACCATCACTAGACTTTAGCACATACAGTAACACCGGATAGATACCTAGCTTTGACTCAGTAATAGAATCATTAGATTCAGAGGGACCATCCGAGAGATTACCTCCACACAACACCTAGGGCTAAAGACTTTCAGTTTTGAAGGTATGTTTTGACTGAACCTTGACAGTAGCTTTACCATCTCTTAGTATAATCTTATCAGGTCTTGGTAGCTAGGCCAGTGTAAGCCTAATCAGTACTGGGATAGAAAACTTCCTTGTAAAACCATGGTGCTGTTGGTGGACAATGCATGAAACTGTTAACCAAAATTCCTGAATTAAACAATGATTCAGTATAGTTGCCAGTACCACTGTGCTGCAGTGCTACAGTTTGTGGATCAAGATTAATTTCAGCTGACTGGATGTTGGTAGAGGGTATTATTTTCTCAATTAAACCTGTTTATGTCTCATTTTGTGATGGTGGAGCAAGTATATTTCACC
This sequence comes from Lepisosteus oculatus, assembly GCF_040954835.1. NCBI lineage: Eukaryota > Metazoa > Chordata > Actinopteri > Semionotiformes > Lepisosteidae > Lepisosteus > Lepisosteus oculatus. Next base: position 6,992,416 of record NC_090710.1, read on the forward strand.
ACTCAGTCATTAAATGTTTAGTGAGATCTTTATAACAGAGCATAGTCATTCTGTTGGAAGCCAGATAATGGAGAGGAGAGCTGATGTCACAGCCTATGCCGATTAATATCAGTGTAACCTCACTTTTTGGTGTTCTGTTAGTCACGGTAGCAGACCTGTGCTCTACCTTTTTATACAGCACAACCCATGCCAACACAATAATTAAATGTATCGTCATAATAATGCTCATTCCTAGAAGCCAGAGGTCACCTAAACCTTAATGAATCAACCTGACATCATTTTCATACACAGTACATGCGTGCAACTGTACATCTTCAGGTCTCTTCCCAGCTTAGTTGGGTAGAATTGAGCATTGGTTTCTATACCATTCCTTTTGAATGTCTATGATTTGACTAAATGTAGATGTCTTGGGTATTTCTGACTGATATAGGGGCTTGTAGCTTATTTTCCGATGCCCATACATCATAACTTGTAGACCTTCAGCAAATACTTGTTAACAAAAGATAAAAATAATGTAAAAAGCCAAAGCTAGTATGAAACTAATTGCATTCCATCTAGTATTTATCTTAGATACCTAGTTGTGTTTCTAAATTATTTAAGTGCATAAAATATGTTCTTAAAATAAATATATATTTTTAAATTTAGGATCTTTTTACTTTTCTTGCGTTTTCTATGAGAATGTAATTTCTGTTTCATAACAGTATTGACAGGCAGAAACAAAGAGATTGACTTCCCAAATCATCAGCAGCCTTGGAAGTAGGCACAATATATCTGAATTTGTCAAGCTTTTTGTTGTTCCTGATCAACAGCGAAATAGATTGAAGGGTATTAACAGTTTTTGTTTTTGCCTGGAGGTACTGCATTTGATAAGCATAGTCTATAAATAAGTTAATGACACCAGCTGCGTCTGCGAAATCAGTTACACACACACACGGGCCTATCAGAAAAATATTCTGTACAATACTGTTAATTGTGGACTTTATATTGGACATAAAAGTGTACCATATGTTTTATGTTTAGCCAGTAATTGACAGGGCTATGATGGTGTGAAGTGGCATTTTCAAGAAGGCCCTTTTTGTGTGACTGTTCCTATAACTTTCACCCTTCAGAAAATGGTGGAGAACCAGGAAAATCAGAACTGAATAGATATGTATGTCAAAAAGAAACAAGTGAACATCTGTGTTAGTCATCATTTAAATGTTCCATATATTCATTGCAATGTAATTGGCACCCAGTTCACTTGAATTATTTCTTAAGGGTATCATTGTGACTGGGATTTCAGATTCTTTTGATAGCACAATTAAATTCTCAGAGTTTTGTGGGAACATAAGTACTGTTATAAGAAATTAGGACTTAAAACTGTAGTAGTACAACGAGTGCTTATCTAAATTACTCCTTGTAATTTAAGTTTTACTAGCACATCCTGCTAAACACAAATCTTAATCTCTTCGTTCACATCTTCAAACAGATCCTAATACACTCAAAGAACACAGAAAAACATGTCTGTTTTCAAGCACTTTCACTTTGGTTTTCTTCTGTTATAATTGCTCTGCCTGCCTTTCCCTGCTGTATTGCAAGAATCAGTGTTTCTCATAGTGTTGTTTTTATTCTAAAGATATGTAACTTGTAGTTATCATCACTGAGTGTGCTGTTTATAGTGTGTATATAATAATTCAATGCATATGGGATGGCCAGTTTTTTTTTTTATACCCACACTATTTTTAATCGAGCCCTGCACCAGTGTTGAGGCAAACAAGGACTGTGATGCCCTCCGCTGACAAATCCACTCACTATTTTACAGTCACATAGTGCCTTACAGGAACCTTAGCACCTGGTGGAGGAACAATTTATCTCTCACTGATGACTGTGCTGGCTCACAAGTGTCCAGATAGGCTATGAGCAGATAAAAATCTGATTTAATCCAGGGGAATTTTGCCAGATGTGCTGATGAAAAAGCCCAGGCTTGAACTGGCAGTGTCTGAGCCACAGTCTGTGTCTGCCTGCAGTCCAACTGCCAATATTATTTTAATTTGTTCAGGTTTTATATATACATAAATAAATAAGAAAGGTTAGAAATAAGAGGAGTAGTTAATGGCTAGTTGATGCCAGATGGTTTTTGAAAGAAACCAGAGTATCAGCTTCATCAAGCTTGGCGCTTTGTTCCATACTCCATATTCAAGTAAGTGTACTTGAAAACTCCACATCATTTCCATATGGTCATTATGTTTTCTAGTCAAGAATAATCTGTGGGTCACACAGACTGCTCTAGCCAACAGACTTCTTCAAGTGGAAATTTTAAGATTCGAGAATATTTAATTCCAACGTGATATTCAGTTTTACTCTTGCATGAAAAACCAATTGATTGTCCGGACAAAAATGTTTCCAGTAATAGAAATTAGTATTATGGCATTACTGCATGCTTTTGAAATACTTAAAATATGTATTAGCTTTTTTGGTGGCATACATTTCAAATATGTAGAAAAGTATATCAAGTTATATATTAAAGTATATAATGAATACAGTTATGGTTAGTTTTTATAGCAGACATGATAACAGCTAGGTGTCACAAAAATAACAATGTAATCCAAGAAAACCACAATTAGCTGAAAAACCACAATTTGAAACTGCTAACTTAATTAGCAGTTTAAAAAAGCAGCATGAAAAAACCCTTCCTTTGGATGAGATATGGTACAAACCTCTTATTAATGCTCTTCATGTATCTGCTGTCTTTATCTTTTTTTTTAAGTGCAAATGTGCTGTATAAATGCAGTTTTATCACTAGCAAAGTTGTTGGCACAACCACAGAAATAATGATAGGTGTATTAGAAGGATTTATTTAGCTGTTTTTCTATTACAGTGTAAGGCTGCAGTTATTAGTTAATAAATTAGTTAATAAATTAAGTATTGCAAGTCAAAGTGAAATGCTTTGTTTTTTTACATATACTGTATGTGAAGCAGAAAATAAACTGAAGCAGACGTCTGGCATAATCGTAGGAAGGTACCTGAAGCAGTGGTGTAAAGCTAAAGCCATCTGTACTTCTGCAAGCTCTTCTTACCACTGAGCTGTTGAGTCTCCAAAGGATTCAGAGTTGGTGGTTGAAGTTATCAGTGGAAATATCCTTTCATACCCATAGCTATTTGGCACCACATGAAAGTATTCGAGAGGCGTAAATCTGAATTGAATGTGCACACAGAACCTGTGTCTTTCAGCTGCTGTGTCACCACTAGTACTGTACAAGCTGTGTTGAAGACAAAAGCTTCTATGATGGTTCCTTCACTCTGGCAGGTCACTGAGGGTTTCTCCAATTCTGCCCGCTAACCTGAAACACCTCCTCCCAGCTCTTATGAGTAAAGGTCAAATGTCTTTAAAGCCCAGTCAGCAGTGAGAGCATTCTGCAAGTCCACAGCGCTATGAGCATGATAGGACTGTCTTGTACTATACAGTATATGGAACAAGCAATAGGTTTATTCCATGCTGAAATGAGAAGAAAGGAAACCCAACGTTTCGTCTGTGGAACCTTCTTTCAGGTTCTTTCAGCATGGAATAAACCTATTAGTTGTTCCTTTGAAGCCTACGCATGCTGACGCAGCTCCCCACCTGAACTTGTCCTGTATATGTTGTCCAGGGCCTCTCGCTAATTGCCTGTGCAAAAGCCAACATTACAAGGAGGCCACGAGGCACTAATGACTCTATAATTTTTTATAAAAAGGCAGAAGTCTATGTATTAAGTTATCGGTGATTGGAAGCTCAACAGGACTTTCTGTGGCAGTATTTCAGCAACACAGTCATTGCCTCTAAACATTGCACTCGATTGGATAAAAGAGTACTCTTCCTGTTGTGGCTTTCTACTTAATGGGTGAGGAGCTTGCTGTGTAAGCTGCTCATAACTTTCTCTGCTTAAAGCAAAAAAGAAGTCTAAAATGTATTTTGGGTTTATTAAAAAGTTTTATCTGCTGTGTTTTGTTTTGCCCAGGAACAAGTACATTTAATTGTTCCTTGACAAAACTGCATTAATTTGTATGGAATCTAAGATTTCAAATACACAATGCCCTCCTTATTTATTCATATCCGCAGTTCTTAAATGTTATACAGCAGTCTTAATTGCTGTAAAACATTAATCGCATTGCACAGAGCAAAGTCATATTTGTGATAGTCTAAAACAGAAGGGTCACATGTAATCACATTCCTGCAGTTAGTATTTTATAAATCCTGCTTCGGCAGGGAATACACTGATTTCCCTTAGTATGCTCTTCTCAGAGTGGATTTTTTACTGTTCTTCCAGGCTGAAGTGCTCTAGAACCTTCCAACCTTTGAGTTTCAGCTATTGAACGTGTTCTTGAGTTCAAACCACAAACATGGGATTGAGATCTGAGGATTAAGTTGATCAGTTGTGAGATCATTTCTAGTTTGAGCGTTTAAATGCATGTGATGTTGGAACAATCAATCGATCACATCTATCTTCCCAGTCTGATTGCAGCCTCGCTTGGAGTAGTATACCAAATCTTTGCAATTATACAGTATTTGTCATTTTTAATTAATTAATCATATTTCTAAGTGTTGTATTATTGTTTAAATTAAAAATGACTATGGATGTATTAAGTTGGTTATCATGTTCACTACTTGATTGTTCATCATTTCCTATACTGTTGTTTGGTGATTGAAAACGAATCTGTTAAGGTTTCAGTGTATTTAGATTTTCTAAATCTTTTTAATAAAGCTTCCTTTTAAATTGAATTCTTAGATTGCTAGCAGTAGGCATTCTTGTCAAAACATCTATTTGGATTCAGAGCTGTTTAATGGACAGAACGTTTACATGCTTACTTTTCTTTTTTTTCCAGTATCTCAGTGAAAAGCTAGGAATTCAACCTGGTGAAGGAGGCCTGTTCATTAATGGACTTCATATTGATTTAGATATGCATAACCCTTTCAGGTAAGGCTTAAAACATGCATCTACAGTACATAATACAATTTGTTAAATCAATTATTTTATACCTGTAACATGTATGTGTTTCTTAATATTTGGTTTAGATGCTAGAACTACTCCTCCAAATTGTAAGTGAATACCTTTAAGTGGCACCTTTCCATATGTAGTTTCTGTCAGTAAAACCTAATAATTAATGCATATTTTGCTTTTTGTTTCTTTTTAGCATTTTAGATATTATTAGAAGAGAAGGTAAAGTTATGGAGGGTCTTCATAATCTAGGTATCAAAGATGATGACTTAAGTAAACTTTTGAGGCTCAATGTACATCCTCTGGAAGACACCTTTGCCCTAGACATTCGACATCCTGCGATAATGGTGAGTATCTGTTATGGCCTGTTGTCCAGCACAACAGTTAGACACTGCTTTTTTTACTCTTAGACAAGCATGTTACCTTGTGCCTGAGAAGCAAGATGTATTTGACAATGTGAAAGCAAATATGTGCTGCATGATCTGATCATTTGTGTGTTTGTTAAGCATTTATGTTTGTGGCTTACATTGTGCTTATTTGGAGAACCTGTGTTCTGGCTTATGTATTACCTAATCACATTGACAAAGCTCTTTAAAACAAAATCAGCAAACTCCACATGAAATGCAAAAGTAGTTTTGTTTGATTGGCCCTTTTGAGGAAGGGATCGCACATGTCCCCAAATACCTCAATGCACATAAAAATATTGTGTAAGAAAGTGGGACTTGAAGATGTAGCTCGTAGGTTTTTTTTTGGCACAATATTCTTGCCACTCAAATTTCCAGCTGTCTTATGAGATGAATTATTAGATAGAGAATGCTGCTTAGGGTTTTGCTTTACACTTCTAGACTCCGCTAAATAAAGATTTTAAACATTGCGCGGCTGTCTGCGAATAAAAGTAATTTGACCAAAAGAGACTCCTTCTTGGATGATATAAATCTAAGTTTTCGATCACCCACCAGGCAATTCGTTTTAACTACTTACCAATTTTGATTACCTGCAGAGGAATTGCACTGTTTTATGTACGAACACCAGTCTTGCTCACAGTAAAGTTTCTCCACATGAGGCATTTGTTTCCAGGTTGAGGAGAGGTGGCTTGGGGACTGACTGGTATAATGGATTACTCGGCTGTCCTCTGCCTTTCCTCACGGCACAGGAACTCATTTCCCTCAATCCACTCAGGAGTTAGGTGAAGCAAATGTATTATTATCTCCCTGCTCCTGGAGGAGTGCTACAAAAGCTGTGGCATTTTCTGGTCTCCAGCACAGACGAGCAGAGCTAAAAAAAAACAACAACTTCAAATTTTATTGTGTGCTGGAATGAAATAAGGCTAAGACCAATCAGAGTGAAAATAAAAAGGGCTTTCTGGAGTAAAGAGGATTATTATTATCATTATAGCAATTATTACCATCAACAAATGTAGGTATAAGGCTTTTTTCTAAAATTAATGATATATTCTAACAAACCATTAAAGTCCAATTCTCTTCTTCCATTAGCTTTGAGAGGCAGATTTCATGCAGTTTGTGATAAATTCTTTTTTCCGAGTTAAAATGTTTTAGTTCTGTGCTCACTATTTGTAAGCTATGTTTATGGCCTACTGCACATTTTACCTTTAATGATGTCTAACTGCAGGATCTGGTCCTCGGCAATGTAGTCTTTTTTTTTATCTGTGACTTTCCTCTGTTCCCCTGTTTAATAAATTCTTAATTGACAATTAACTTAAAATTAAAATTGACTAATTTTAATGTTAGTAGTTATTTGTCTGCTAGAGAACAAAGGTTTTAAAGCACTGGATTAAGCTAAAGTTTTCACTAGTTTACAGTGCACACAAGATTGTGTGTGCATTTCATACTACAGTTTGAAATCATGGCAAATGATCTTGTTTCCGACTCCACTCATATGTTTTTTATATTTGAAAAACTGTTACTGTTTTTTTAATACATATAGTGGGTAAATGATATTGAAAAAGACCACATATACCGAACCTGGCCTTCAAGCTGTCAAGAACTCCTCAGGGCAACCTTCCCAGGTGTCATACGCCAGATACGACGCAACTTTTTCAATTTGGTGAGTTCTAATCATACCTCTTATTGTTTTTAATGCACAGGTTCTAATTCGCTTCTCTTATTATCGTTCCTTGCGCTCTATCACAGAAAACAAGTTGTTGTTATGGGAGACAGTGAGTTAGATCACCTAGACAACTATAATAATCATGGTGGTTCAAGCAATTGAGGCAGTTTAAACTCTAGTTCCAATACATATTTGTACTGTACACCAGATATTCAAATATACATTTAATCAATTCTGTTTTTAGTTATTTGTGAGTGTCTGCGCTGGGTGTGATACCTGATACAGCAGAAGTCTATTTAAGCCCTAAGTAGATGGTACCAAGTTTAATCTCATAGGGTGTACAGCAGCATACAGGAAGCTGATATTATCTCAGTAGAACTGGGACTACATTATCACTCCATATGAGCCATAAATTAATTTACTGAATTTACCACATTAGTGAAACATAGTGTTTTTGTTATGACCTCTGGTGCTAATTGTTAGTCTGTGCTTCTGGTTGTAATTAACACAGATTCCTTAACTTTGTTAGAAAGATGCATGAATGTGGCCTAAGTCATTCAAGAATAGCAGAACAGATGTTTAGAGATTGATTCAATCTTATTCATTTGTAATTTAAACCTTATCACTTACACAACCAAAACTCACCTCACAATAGTATAAATCTTTTACATTCCATAAGCAGCATTATGGAATGATTATCTGTAAGGTATTATAAGATGTTTGTCAACATTGGGGAACATTTTGCTGGAGTGCGTAAACAGGGTGGGACATAAAAAGTCCCAAGTATCCATTCCTACATGGATGAGTTTTCAAACATCCATGTAGGAAGTAAACAAAACTAAGAATTGCCCTCTTTGAAAATCTAGTAATAGACTGCATTCTTTATTCTAAAAATGATAACGGGACAGTGTATATAATTTATTTTGAAATATTGCATTGTAACTGACCAACCCAAAATCAAAGAACCTGTTTCTCCATTAATACATTCCTTGCTTTGGCCTTATTGTAACATTGTGAATGTCAAAAATTAGGAACCCAGCTTTCTGTTTATAGAAGGACCATTTCTTTTGCTCACCGAAAATCTCTGATCAGGTGCTGCAATTATGATCTGCAGCTGGTGGGTAAATTGAAATTTTGATTGATCTCGGAGCAAGGTATATTTGAACAAGCACATTGCAGATGAAGGCGGGTGGCAGCCAGTGGAGGTGTCGTAGAATATATTTTGTTTTATGTATGATCTTTATTAAACTGAACCCAGCTTTCCCCCACTTATCCACAGAGTCCACTTATCTGCACTAAAACATCTTCCAAAGCCACTTGGTGAACACTGCTTGCAGTCACAAAATCGCTTAGTTTGTTATAGTTTATTTCTCACTGTTATGTTCTCGTCCTCAGGTGCTGTTTATCGATCCTTCACAGGAAGACACTGTTGAGCTGGTAAAACTGGCAGAACTCTTCTACCAGCACAAGATCCCTCTCAGGTATGCTATCACCATTATAGTATCAATAATTGCTATCAAAATTACTCTGGGGCTTTGTCTGTTATCAGAGTTTAATTTCTTTCTAATGATATTGAACTGTGACTGCAAAGTTTTTTTTTGTTTAAGCTCTTTAATATTTGCCTAATGTTTCATCTGAATTTCTGTCATACAAGATGCAACAGTCAGTTTTGTCGTTATTAATGTACTGTATATTTTTTGGAGATTTCAGATGGCCGTGGTTCCCATTTCTTGGAATATTTTTGTCTTTCAGTAAACATTGGCATCTTAAAACGCTGCCAGATGTTAAAAGGCTGCCATTTTGTCTCATGATTAATTAAATTTAAGGAATGTGTGGATTTTATTTTTTAGAGGATGACATTGATCTAGGAATTAGTGTCAATCACAGCTACATATCAGCTGTCAGGCAAATGTTCTCTAACTATATTTTTTTGTAATTGCTTAAATTAACTTGCAGTTTAAGATTTGCTTGAAGAATAATGTTTTCTACCTTTTGTACAGCATAGCAAAATACAAGAAAAATGTTTTTTTCTGATAATATGAATAGTATGTGGGTATACAGTAGTTTTTCTTATCCTGTGAGAATTTGTGATTTCTAAACGTTTATAGGGCTTTTTATTTAAAAAAAATCATTTTCCGAGTCACAATAGTAGCGCTGTTGTCTGTGATGGTGTTATAGATGAGCTTGGGTTTTCTTAGCCGTTTGGTAGATCTGATATGTTTTAGAAACCGTAAGCTCTAACAACATATTTGTGTAGATTTAGCTGTTTTATTTTTCCTCAGATAGGGTACAACCCCCAAAAAAATCACATGTATTTTTTGTCATCTAAGGATTGGGTTCGTATTTGTTGTCAACACGGATGACAAAGTGGATGGGTACCTAGATGCAGGAGTTGCTCTCTTCAGAGTCTTGAACTACATAGTGGAAAAGTATGACTTTTCCCAGGCATTCATGTCCATGGTTTCTGTAAGTATGTCTGTGGAAATGTTTAAAAAATACATACAGTGCTATCAATTTAGTCTCAATTGAAATTATTTATTAGAAATGTAAGTTCTGAAGGTTTGGCATTCTGAAATTCTGAATATTTTTTTATGTTAAATATATTAAGACAGTTCTAATACTTGTTACTATGATGATGCTGATGTGATGCTCATTGTGCCCCAAACCTCACCGTTGTTTCACTTTTAAGACTTTTAAGAATGGGAAAGTCGGGAAGAAGATATTTACATTTTTAGCTTTACAAAGGGTGACACGGAAGCTGTCAGAATGTTTTTGAGTAAATGTAAACCAGTGGTAAGTTGCTTAAACCTCTGTTGGAATCAGCACTGTGTTTATGTGTTACATTTCCAGATATACAATAAGGTGGACAGTGGAGAAAATCTCACTGTAGACATTGTGGTTGAATACCTGAAGAAGAAATTTCCCAGTGCAGATGTTCCCGGGATTCTTGGAATCGAATCTGTGTATGATGACAAAAGGAAGGTAATTTTTCATGAACAATGGTAAATCCTACAGATGACCATAGGAAAAAAAGAGCTTTACTGAAAGTCTTCCCTTTAAGTATCCCCTTTCTCTAATGGTAGAATTAATGTAATTAAATGTAGTGCCTCATTTGTGACACTCTGGAGAGGGTTTATACACAGAGTAAATGCATGGTCACACGCAATTAAAATAAGAAAGAAAACATTATTTTAAATATTATTTTTTGATGTATGTTTTTTTCTATTGAAGGTTTGGATTAGGAATTCAGCTAAAAAGATAGCAAATTAACAGTGGTATCAAATGAACAGTAAAATCTAAATGCTTTTATTTATTGTGTAATTTGCTTTATTCCTTCTTGCCGTGTAAATTTTGGTAAACAATATGTGAAGATTTTTTTACATTTATATTTTTAATGGGTAATCAGTTGTCTATTTTTTGGAACAACAGGTTTGATCACATGTCATGTTAAGATATTTACAAGAATCTTTTTTCAATACTTTTTATGTTTATTTATGTAGATGTTCATCCACACAGAGTAAAGTGGTTTACATTATATTAATACAGTAATAAAACAGTTACCATTTAGAATGCCATTAAGAATTCAATTCTGAGCAAACAAAGAAATTCATTTCATGATCTTTTTATTGAGAATTCTACAACCATGTTAAATAAATGGGAAGATGAAGCTTTAAATTGTATGCAAATAGCAAATCTTGATCTGAAGAAAGAATTTGAATGAAAAAGAAATTCTATTGCACTTTGCCCTACAAAGTGCAATAGGAAAAAGAAGAATATATTGAAATTAATCCTAGGCTTATTCTGTATCTGAAATATTATTTACTGTTTTATTATACATTATAGAATTAGAATATTGTCATTGTTTATCAAGGATGCATAGTTTAGTAATACACTTTCATAAAAGCATTTAAAATAAACTAAGCTTTCATGTATTAGTAGCTCATGAAGTTGCATGAAAAAGAAGATACATTTTAATTAGCAACTAATACAGTACTGTACATGTGCAAGGACAATGTTTAGTAATTCACATACTTTGCTATATACACTGTCCATTATTATATTTATTTTAATTACATTTTTGGTGATTAAAATGCTGTGCTTGTTTGCATGCAGTTTTCACATTTGGCTAATTACTTGAAAATGAAAACGTATAGTTTAGGCAAGTTGAACAAGACCGTATAATTGTTGCGTAGAAAAAAAAATCTTTCCTGGACATCACTTTTAACATTAACATTTAACAACATGTTTTAATATATCTGTAAAATGCATTGAATGGATTGATGGAAGTGAATAGAAAAATTAGGAGAAACTACAGAAGCCGTAAGTACATGATCTGAGATTGCATTTCCCGGATTGTTAACTGTAATATACCTTCTGACAGGCAGGAGGGGTGTTCTATAGGAAGAGTGGGCTCAGTGCCCTCCCGCAGGCCCTCTTTAATGGGATTCCTTTCAGAAGGGAAGAGATGGACCCTGACGATCTGGAGACCAATCTTCTTCAGCGCATTATGGACACGACAACCTTCTTCCAAAGGGCAGTCTTTATGGTATGCGCTGTGTGTAGACTAACTGGATGTTTGTGTGCTTTTAGTACTATACAACTACAGTACATAAAGTATTTTGCGTCTGTTTAAAAAAAGCTTAAATCTTAGCGCCAGACTTTCTGGATATTGTTCCTGACCTGGGGCTCTCTAGTGGATAACTCAGTAAGGGCCTGGCTCTAAGTGCAGATTAAGCTCACTGTCCTAGGTGATGCGATTACAATCCTGGGTTGTGTCGCAAGTCAACTATCGATTCCAAGCAGCAGCGCTCAACTGGCAGAGCACTGCCAAGAATAGAGCTGGCATTAGTGAACCAGTACTCTCTCACAGCTCTTGAAGTAGCAGTGACTCATTTTGTAAGCTCCTGCAAGCTTGCAGTGACATCAGATGTCACTAACTCACTTGTCGCGAGAATACAACAGGCTTGATTTGTGGGCAGATCAGGGGTTCTAGTCTGCTTATCCTTTAATGTAGTACAAAGGTGAACTGTAACAAAACTCACAATTGTCCATTCCATTTAAATTAAAATATAGTTTGTTTTCATGCTCTTAGCTTAGCGTGGAAGAAGAGAGTAAAAATATTGTTTGGAGTTGTAGGGGGCTGATTATGTTTATTGAATCATTTTGTAAACCAGCCTCATGCATTGACCAGTATCAATTTCACATGCTCCAAGCTTTTTTGAGGCTTTGCCCTTCGAATGAGCTTAAACAGGTTTGAAACTAAAAGGCTGATATTACATTGATATGACATTGAATTTTTTAAGTGGATAACGCTGTATCCAGGTGTTATGGTTACTTCATAAGCAAAGACATTCATTGTGTGTAGATCTTATAAGCATTCTGAATTGTTCACGATCACATCCACTGGCTCGTGATGTATCAGGTCCAGCTGAGCGATGATGCCGATGTGGTGGAGTTCCTCATGGATCAGTCAAATGTGGTGCCGCGCATCAATCCACTCATTCTGAGTACAGCAAGGAGTTACCTGGACCTCACCTCCAGGCCAGGTAAGGCTTCTATTTCTCTGCATTTGCTTTATTTGTGTTTGCCCTGCTGTATCGGGAAAATAGTTTGAACACATCATCTTTATTTTCTAAAGCAACTTTCATATGACAAGCCAAATCTCAAGCAGCTGTTACTGAAACAGTGGAAGACAATAAAAGTGATCACAGGAAAAAGCACCCACAGGTTGCTTCATGTCTGAATGGGAAGGATATTTCCTAATTTAGGAGCATTTAGGAAAAGAAGGCCTTGTTACCCACAGCTCATATTATGGTCTTGGGGACACAAGTGAAATACAAAAGCAAAGTCTGGCTGCTCAGTTTTGAATCTGTTGTAGTTTGATTGGTAACAATTTAAAAAGAGGTTTGACTCAGAAACTGTGCTAGTGTGAGAGTAGCAGTTACTTTACAAGAGTTTGAATTGTTTAAAAGTAAGATATAAATATACTGCTATTAAAATAAAGAAAATTCCTTATTACTCATTAAATCAACATCACGAAAAATACTTCCTTGATATTTGGGCTTAGTTAGCTTTTTACTTATAGAGATTATAGATGACTATTTACTAGGTTGCAAAGAATCTGAACCTGTTGTATGTACCATACAGTAAATCCCTAAATTCTTTCTTGAGACTCTGCTGCTTAACAATACAGTCTGTTAAACAAAATAGGACTGAAGTATGCAACTGGTTGGGTGCTTTGAATTTTTTAATTGGTTGGTAATTAATATTTGGTTATTAATAAGTGGTTTTACATTGTATAATGATCTTTAGATGTTGAAGAAAATTGTATGGACGGTTTTTCTACATTTTGTCCTGTGCAGTATTATACATTTAGAATAAAATCAAGATAGCACTGATTGTTTTCTTTTTTTTTTTCAGCTGTACAGGACTGGCAGGACACTGTGACTTTCTCATACTTGGACTCTAGAGACAAGAGTGCTGTTATTTCAGAGAATATGAAGTACATAACTAAGAATGGTAAAGAAATAAACATTTTCTCTTTTTTAAAAGAATTCCAAAGACTGCTTCAAAACCAAACACCCTGAAGGAAACCTTGTTATTTTGTATTACACCAAAGTCACTTCTTATAAAAGCTAGTCCCGCGATGCTGTGTACACTGGAGTAGACACTACTTGATCAGCACCTTGAGCAACAGAGCTCAAACAAAGGACTCATTTAAAAATTAAGCTTTTTACTGTTATTTGTATTTCAGCCTGAGTTATGCCCTTACAGCCTTTGCGCATCTTGAGGCAATTAAAGAAAAAACTGGTGTCGGCTTTTTAGGTGAAAGCAAAAACATAATGTCTTCCAACGCTGCTTATCTGATATCTGTGGATTTACTGGGTAATCATGCAATTCCGTCCTTGGCTAAGCTCCCAGCTCCTCTGTTTGGAATCTGAGCCCATAGTGTTGATTCAGACAACTGAGCAGTGGAGGTATTTGGCTTGTGGAAATGAGGAGAATGTGCAATCCAAGATCTATGCAGCAAACCTTGGCATCCTGCAGAATCCCTGTGATTTAATGCACTTCTTTCAGGGTCCTGTCTCTCTGGAAGCTATAACTTTAGTGAGATTTAATTGCTTTTTTTTTTGCTGCTGGTGCTATCACCTGCTGATCAGTCTGAAAGAAAAAAAGTGCATATATTGGAGGTTATTTCAGTTTTGCAGGCCATGTGGTTTCAACATCAGACCCAATATTCATTACATGAGAAGTTATATCGACTGTTTTGGAAGTTCATCGTGAATTTTTCCACCAGATATTTGTGTAATACACTGACGTTGTTGTAAGGAAATTGTTATCATGTGCCCTAAAACAATCCAAACCTTCTGTTATGTGTGTTATAGTAATAGCGATAACAAACCTATTTTTATTTTGGGTTTATCACTCAAGAAATCACATGGACTTTTCCTTGTAGCCCGTTGTTTTTAAGAGTTTAATCAGAGTTCCATGTCCAGGAAATGTTTTTAATAAATTTCCAGCCTAGGAAAATTGTGACCACAGATTACTTGTCTAAAGAGACAGGCTGCAGTATAGGGCCAGGTGTTGATGAAGCTGGTCAGATTTTTATCATATGGCAATGAACTGGATGAAACTTTGATAAAGATATGGACAAAGATGTGGAGATCTGGAGAAGGATATGGATTGGATGACTGGGAGGCGTGTGCTGTCACATTGAAAAATTATTGGAAACACTGGAAAAGTCTGGAAAAATATTTGAGTTAAATAGTTTCTCCAAAATGATTTTAGGCTACTAAAACTAAACTAAAAAAAGCTAAAACTCAATTATATTCTTTTTAAGGTCTAAAAGTATCTGTAAACAGTAAAAAGGACAAGTCTTTGGGACTTTTCAGAAACAAAAGACCTAATTTTTCCAAATTCTTATTTTTAGGAGACACTGGACAGCATTGACTTACTTGCAAAAGCATCTTAGAATGTTCCGGAAATGCACAGTCTGAACTCAATACTAAGACCAGATCAATTCCTGATCTCCATTTTACCAGTCAGGCTATCCTTCAACATTTGCAATTATTTTAAAACAAAACTTTGTTTCAGCGTTTTTGTGCAAATTGCATTTTTTTTCCAGCTAAGTATAAACAGACAGAAACAAAAACATCATCCTCTACAGTACTGTTAAAAAAGTAGATTTATTTTCAAGATGCCTTTAATGATATTGTCATTTTTTCCCCCAATTAATCGCAATTAAAAACAAAGTCATTAATGTTATTAATATATATGTTTTTTGTTTTTTTCCAGAGGAAGATGTTCATATTTACGGAGTGACCATCTGGATTGTTGCTGATTTTGACAAGCCACCCGGGAGGAGACTGCTGTCAAATGCCTTAAAACACATGGTGAGCCTGTAGTGAACCCTGCTGCTACAGTGAATGTGTCATTAATCTGCAAAAGACACATTTATAGGATGTGTACAGGGAAATGTTATTTCATCACTGAAATTAATCATTTTTAATATAATACAGGCACAGAAAAGGCATGAAAATATAAGATAAGATCGTTTTGTTGTCCATATATAATTACTTGTATTAGGAATTTGTCTTTTCCCATACCCCAACTTGCTCTGCATGAGACACGCAGACACACAGACAGGGAGAGAAGCTTGGGGTCAGAGTGCTGGGTCAGCCTTGGAGCAGTTGGGATTGCTCAGGGGCCCAACAGAGTAGGATTCCTCTGCTGGCCGCGGGATACGAACCAGCAACCTTCCAGCCACTGGCGCAGATCCTTAGCCACAGAGCCAATGCACCGCCCAATATATGTGCCGCGAAATGCCAGAAACAATGTAGAAACAGCGCAAGAAGTTTTATGGCAGCTTGGCATTGGGTGTCATGCAGGACCTGACGCGTACTGCAGATCTATCACTGGTGTGCAAAACCAGACACTTCCTCTGTGTTTGAGGATCTTCGTTTCAATTTGCAATGACTCATTATGGAAGCAAACTACTGTATATGTATGAGATTATTTTAAACCTGTGAAAACACTGTATTCTTAAAAAAAAAACTATATGTTATTGAAAAACACTGAAACAAATGTATCACAGTACAGAGGTTAAAGGATTGGGAGGCTGAGTGACTCAACTGGAACAAGTGCTGTGTAGGTTGAGCTCTATGATCCAGGCGGGTGTAAGCCAGGGCCTTTGACCAGGATTTCCAGTGGCTAAGCACCTGCAAACACAGGGTGGAGTTAGTCGGCCTTGGCTACCCACATCTCTGTGACCTCTGCAGCGTCTTGGAAGCTTGCTGGCTTGTGGTGCTGGGGGTGAGGAACCCATCTCCTGCATAGTACCTGTAGCCGGCGACATGTAAATTAACCAGTGGTTTGAAGGTGGGTGGGCTGCAGGAGTTCCCCCACACGTGTGATTGTTTTATGAAAGTTTTATGAAACGGTACCCAAATATGCGATTGCTGTATAGAATGAATTTTAATTTAAAAAATTAAGCTGTTTACATCTTCCGCCTGAGAACAGTCACCTGTTGCTACCCAATGCAGAAACACAGCCACTAACTAGCAAAGAGAGGACATTAGCTAGCCAATATGATAAATAAATAAATTATTATTTTGTTTATTTCTTTTGCACATTTATTTGAACATTTCCATCGATTGTACAAGCACTTGGAAACTGCCCAATCCCTAGTTCATTACGCATTTTCTTTTACGCTGCGGGCATTCTCCCGGTCTGGCGCCGGTCTGTGTCTTCTAGGATATAATGCCAGCGAACTCTTGTTCTTATGTCCACTATGACAGACAATCTCCTTTGCTTTTAACCGAGCGTTTCATAATTTCCTAAAATGAAAATGATTTACTCTATTTCCCTCACGGGATCAATAAAAGTATCTATCATCTGTCTAAACTATGGGACAGAATTCTGGGGTCTCCACATACCAGAGATTATGGTAGGGCTTCAGAATGGTGATTGGCTGACACCATCTGACACCCCTCTGATTGGAGAAAAAAAGACGTGCTGGTTTGCTATACATACAGTACTGTACCAGGAAGAGGATTTTTTTCTATTAGAAACGTGTATTTTAAAAGTTTAAGTAAAACCCTTACAGCGTACACAGATTTCTAAACTGATCAGGATCGTTATCTTTGTCTTATGCATAATAATGTTCACCGCTCTGTCCAGCAAATTAATAATAAACTTTATTTTATATAGCGTTTTAAACAAATAAGTAATTAGATTGCTCATAAACCTAATCACTTGCTTTTTCTTTTTATTTAGGCTCAGATTTCAACTATAGTATTAGTATAGTATCGTATTATTAATAACCATAATAACAACCAACCAACAAAAACAACCATATAAACATAATACCAACCAAAAACATAGATAAGAACCACAATACAAAATCAAATATATCAAACCATTATACTCTCGCAAATTCCTCCAATTATCATAACCCCACCCGTTATGCAAAACCAAACCCTCCTCCCATCCCAGTTTATCCTCTTATCATAAACAAAATCCACCTCAATTTTCAACATAAAGCATTACACAAAATCAATGCCTCAACACTCCATACTCAACAATGATAATTCACAAACAGCCAGAACATGTATATCCACATTCCCAAACAGACCTCATTTCCATAGCCCTGCCCCTTATGCAAAACCAACATCCCTCCCCTGTTCTCTCTCTCCCCTGGTGTTTGTAATCGTTTTTATTTTCAAATAAATTTTAGCAAAGTCATGTATTTTAAAAATCTTAAGATTTCCATATTTATGTCTTTATTTAGTGGTTTCATTAGTGAAAAAGGCTAAACTTTCTTGGAAAAATGTCTTTTATGTAAACCATGTTTGCTATTAATTCATTCAGGGCTAAAATATGTTCATTGTCTTCCAATGAAAGAAGGGTTCCTTTCGCCGTAGTCGGGTTGACATTAGAAGCTTGCCACGCCCGGACTGTTACACCAACGCATTAGCATGTTAAAGCGATTTCATTGAGGAGCCTAGCTTTATTAACTAGTAAGTACTGTACTTACTGGGTTTTTGAGGGGGGGGGGGGTGTCTTTCGCTGGAAATCTCGCCACCTTCTACTTTGAAAATACCTTTGAAACCGGTTTAATTCGTCACAGCCAGCACTCCTGCAGAGAGGGGGGTTGTACTTGCAGTGTATACAGTACACGCGTTATGCTCTTCGTTAATGTCTAAGCCGGAACACATCATTATATCTCATTTTGTATTTCTTAAAAAAAAAAATCGTTTGCCCAGCCTAACAGTATTGTTGTTATTGTTTTTAACCTGTAAAGCGCTTTGAGGAGCCACCTTTAAAGGCGCCATATACAATAAAGTTCATTATTATTACTATTGTTAATTTGCTGGACAGAGAAGTGAACATTATTACACAGAAGACAAAGATAACGATTTACGTTGCATTGTGCATTGTGCTGCTGTAATACAGTTTTAAATAATTAAAAGTCTAAACAGTATCAGCTTTATGGGTTTAAATAAAATAAATAAAGGCGATTTAAACGCGATTTAAATCCATATAAATGTTTATATAATGCCTAGGTGACTATTCATTGTTATTAAAATGACTTAAATTCAAATGTTGTGATATTTAGAAATATAAATTTGTTTGGTGCGATTGAGGTTTTAATTAATCTCTGACTCGGGAAACGTTTTATTTTTTCAAAGAAATGTTTGTTAGAAAAAATTCATTGCTCCAGTGGGATTCGATCACAGACCGTGTGAGGTGGGAGTCAGGAACCTAACCCACAGCACCACTGGCAAGGTCACATGCAGAGTGCTGAAAAAGCACTACAGAAACATTATCAACAGACAATGTACAGCGTGTACTATTCTTGTGTTGCGGTACATGAGTATAATTATATCATTATTAATTTGTTTAGATACGCGATTCCATATTATATTCCCTTTTAATCAAATTCTAAAAGTTTGCTTGTTGACTCCGGTATCACGTTAGTTAAAGACTTCGATGCTTAATGTTTAGGGAGAAATGGAATACTGGTGTGTATGATTTCTTTAAAGTACCGAGACCAGCCATATCCTGTTTGTTTCAAAAATTCAAAAATTCAAAAATTCCAAGTTCCAAAATTAATATCGTTTATGGCCTTCACACGTGTTGCAGTATGCTCCTATTCTTTTTATGCTCAGGTACTAAGATTTCCCTTCAGTGGTAAAATTCCATATAAATATTCAATACTTAAACGGGCACAGTTAAGACATTAAATATACATATACATACTGTATACAGTACAGTTTGCATACGGTAATATGTTTATGTTCCTAAATCAATCATTTTTATGAGCATGTGAAAGGCATGGTGAATCGATTCTCAAAAATTACTGTACTTTGCATGATTGGAAACAAATGCGTGATTGTGAAATGCTGTGCTGTTACTTTTACAAAGACGGTCAATGAAAAAAAGAATGTGGACCAGGGCAATACTTTGTTTACAGCTTGTCCAAGGTCATTCATTATTAATACTATTAGTAATATCTTCGTTAAAGACTTTGATGGCGACAGCTCAAACATGAGACTATTATTTTAATTGCGGTATTATAGGAGAATTGACGGTAACTCGCGGTAGATATATAATGCGGTATCGCCCGTGCATTTTGAATGGCTGCATCTGTATATCCCATATTTTTACCTTATTCTGGAGCATGATATATATCCAAAATAACCCAGACTAGTTTATCTCGAGCTAGAGACTAGTAAACGTTATTGATTACGTAGTAAATGTTTGAAGAACGACCGGCAGAAATAATGCGATTTGATTGGTAAAAACTGCTGTCATTCATTGTATTTTCAGCCATTCAGAGCCCTTAGGGAGTGAGACTTCCTCTAGAAGCTTCAGGCTGCATTTTTAGCTGTCAATCATTGACTCAGAAGGGGTAATCAATCAGTTTTTTATCAGTTTCTTATCAGTGCTCCTTTTTTTCCCACACCAGAAGGCAACTCTGAGGTTTTTTTTCATTGGATAACAGCAGATAAAGGCTCTCTAGCAGTGTCTAAAGGTTTTTATAGCAATTGCAATGGTTATTATTCTTATTTTCAATATTTTCATGATTTTTTATTAATTTATTAATTTCATTCCAGGTCCATTCTTCACAAAACATGATGTAGGATTTTTTCTAATTGATCAATTTGTCCCAGATTTTTATCCAAGCTAGTAGTCACCTAGAACAAGGTTTTCAAAATATTCCCAGGCCTTTGACATGCATATAGTTGAAAAATCTGACCTCTGAAGACCAAAAAAACATGTTCGCCACCTGTTTTTTTGTTTTTTTTTTTCATATGTTTGTCTGCTGAGTGGACACATTAAGAAATATAAGAAATTCTCACTCACACTCAAAGCCAAGGGGGTTAGCTTCAATTAAAGACCTGAACCAGGCTCCTGCTATGTTTTGCTGCAGAGATATAACAAATGTTTAAGGCGGAGTAAATTCCAGGTGGACATTGGCTAAATATGTCACTGGTAGTAAACGGTTAACCCTGTTAGGGTCCATGATAAAGTCTTAAACTACCAGTTTTCTTACACAAAAAGAACAGGCACAATAGCGAACAACACTAGAGGCAAGACATGGTGAACTGTATCACATATGTGTCTCGTGCCACTCCAAAGGCTCCATGCTAGCTCTCAACCATACTAATTAGTGGAGTATGATGCATACACTCAATATGAAATAGATGACACCTTCCTCTTCATTCTACACATTTGTCAGAGGTTTGGAAATTTTCCTTCGTATCACTTCTTTATAGTTCCGAAGTTGGCTTCCGTTATTCAAAATGGGGATAACAATTTTCACATGCTTCGTAGTATCGAAATTTCATAAAAAGAACATTCGTATAAAGAGGTACACGTACTATATCACCACTGTAGGATGTAGGAAATCGCATGACTCCTAGAAGAAACAAAACAATATGTATGACTGATATTTTGTTTGAATGAATAACTAAAAAGTAGGCATAAAGTCACCTTAGCTGGTCAATCTCATGAGAAGCAACACAAGAAATATAAGAAATACAGTATAATAAAGATGTACAGAATGTGGGGCTTACAGGAACCTGAGGGGACTACTTTTTGACCTCTGATTTACAGGAAGCACATACGATTACATGGCAATATAATATGAGTACAGTACTACCCCATTATAATGTAGCATTTAAGGTCAATTTGTGAAAGACCATGCGATTTGTGTTTTGTGTTGTAATGAATTTTCACCACAAGCCAAATTAATGGGATTTTTAATATACTGTATCTAATACTGGTCATTTTCCCCCTGGATAATTAGGGAAATACATTGATACACTGTGGCTGGGGTGAGTGTCTGTCCCAGAGGGGAGCTGAGACTAACCAGAGGTACTATCAGCTCCCCTTGTTCATGTTTCCCTGCTAAAAGAGGACGCAAGCATTGATGACAGAGTTTCCTGAAAGCTAAAGAGAAATGCCCAGTACTGCGTTTACCTTTGTTTTGTGGTTAGCCCGCCTTGTATCATGTCTGCTTCAAATCTCAACAACCTCACACTACAGTACATTAGAAATCTCCACCTGTTTAGAGGGCTGTGCCACTCCTTGAATTCAATATTTAGAATTATAAATGTTACAGACTGCATAAATAACACCAAATTCACAATTGTAATGGTTCATACTTGTTTTGTAGATTTGGTAGTTTTTCAGCTTTTGCTGATACAGAACTCTATGAATTCTGTATGTTCTAGTTTCAAGTGAAATACGTTTAAATGTGGTGTTGAAAAAATGACCCGAAAGCCTCTTTTACTCTTTATAGATTTTTTTGTTGTTGTTTTTCAACCAACATGGAGACTGAGTGATTTCATTCTTAGTATAACTAGATGTTTGAGAACCTCTGTGTTTTAAGAGAAAACTGATGATAACTGTACAGTTTGTTTTCCTTACATAAATTCTAATATTATTGCTATCAAAGCTGCCTTAAATTGTAGCTGGAAGAACAGATAGGCAGGATAATTGCTTACATTTTCTGATATCAAAATTTAAAATCTTAATGCATCTCAGCTGTGTTAGTTTAAAAATAGAATGAAGACAATTGAAATTGATAAGTGCTCGTGTTTTGTTTAAAACTGTAGTTTAACAAGTTTAAATTAAGCAAGTTAATGTTAACCTTTTAAATTAAAACTTCTCCAAAAGTATTTTGCCCAAAAGGGGATTAGCATATTCATATCATGATTGAAAATAACATTACAAATTTACCATTAAATGCCAGTTGGTTTATTCACGTATTGCAGCAAATGCATCCAATAACTATTAAGAAGTAACGTATGATTTTGGTTTAACTAGTATTATAAAAATTGGATTTTTTTTTCAGTGCATGCTCTATGAGACAGATACAGTATGTGGGTTTGTCACATTGTGGGCAACACTCACCCAGTCCTGTCTTCTAACATGTCTGGAGCAGTGTTAACATGCAAGAATTAGAACTGTGCGTTCAAATGTTTCACTTCACAAGTACAGTATGAAACACCGTCTAATGTCTCAAAAACACTTACACTGGATTTTGAAGGAGGCAGACCAGCAAGAAGTGTGCTGAATATGAATGGTTGTCAGCACACAGACGTTTATTGTAACTGCTATGTTTCTAATGCTTCCTCATTTTTACTTTTAATATGTTTGATTACTCAGTGCTAACTATGTATCATGAATGATTACCTAGCTGCATAGTTTGTTTTTGGTGCATTTTTGATAGAAGTGCAGTATTGATTCAGATTTGTAAATGACTTTTGGTAGTAGTCCAGTCTCCTTCTGTCCAGCACTGCTCAATGAGGTCTAGAACAAGAGGAGCATAGCCTTCTTGTCAGTTAAAACACACTCCTTGATAGTAACTTTGTGTGTTAAATAACAAGTATATCCAAAATAGTTCCATTGCACTGACATGTAATTCTCTTTGTGTTTTATTTAATATCATTCTAATTTTTTAGCACTTAGAGGTCTTTCTTTATTTTGCCATATCCGTAATGGTATTACTGTTGCTGCCATTTCAGTGGCCTTTAAATAAAGATGAATCAGCATTGTAGCAGAAAAGTATATTTTCTTTGAAGCCTTTGGATATTTCTGTCATGTGTTGACTGAGGGTGTGTCCCCTTTGCTCCCAATTGATACCTTTCACAACACACTATGTACCTGGTCCTCATGGTGGTTTCTGAAAGAATCCATGAAAGCCAATTTTTTTAATGATTTTTTTTTAATAAGTAGATACATTTCAGCACTGATTATTCAGCAGTTATATAGTGATGAATAAATGGTTGCTAATATTATTTGTGGTCTCATATCATATTGCATGTTTCAGCATTTCACTCATCTTGTTTCTCTCTGTTGCTGAAATTAGCTGGCATTTTATTTTCATATACTTGTCCACAGATCTGTATCATTTTGCACTGGAGGACAACACTGTAATATATCAATGCATGTACCTGAAGCATCTACTCAAAGCAAGTTATCCATTAGAATGGGAATAAAGTTCTGACTAAGATAAAGGAATAACATTTAAAAGAAAAAAAAAAACAAAATAGCTAGTAAGAACTAAGGTAAACTTTTATTCTAAAGACTATAATCAATAGTATTAAAAACTGAAGCTGCAACAGTCAAGAAAAAACACCAAAGATGTCTAAATTAGGCTTGAGTTTGTGCTGTAAATCACAGTTATACATTATCCAGTTTTACACTAAGCTACATCCTCTCGGCGAATAAAAATATTTTGAGATGTTTTTTTTGTTTTAAGTTTGTGAAATATTTTACGTGTTTTGATTTCTGTTTCCTGCCTCAGAAATCCAGCCCAAACACTCGTATCGGAGTGATAAATAACCCTACTGTGAAGCCAACAGAAGAGAACAGCCTGGTTGCCAGAGCAATTTGGGCAACACTCCTCACCCAGAAACAACAGGAAACATTTCCATTTATAACAAAGCTTATCAAAGAAGAAAACATTCAGCTACTTGCCCAAGGAACTAAACTAAAGGACCTTTTTTTGCAGGTTGGTAAAACCTTAATGTGGTATATTTAAGAGCCCTGCTTTATCATTCTTGAGAGCTTTTTATGTAAAATCATTTGACATTGTAAGGTCATTAAGTTTATAAAGGACGTGCATAACATTATTGTATATAAAACCATTGTTTAGGGGTCATATGAGGTTTTTACAACGGGAATGTTTATGTGCCTCTCCTACTTAAGGTTAAAAGAAGACTTGTCTAGACATTCCTTGTATTATCTCATTTTTAAGGTTTTGTCCATTGCTTTGCTCATTTTGAAGTTTGTTTTTACTTTTCATATAAAGGTCATCGGTAGTGATGGAATGAGAGTTTCCAGGCTACACTTTTTTTTTCTGAATGCCACAGGTGCTCTGTACAGTCTCTCTCATATGAGTTTATTAGAGGAAATGATTGACGTAAGAAGGCAAAGAATGTTGCCCTTGATTGAAGAATGAATCCTCCAATTAGCTATGTGGGACAGACATTTCATATTAACCCCTGACAGAAGGTGGACTGAAGTCATTCCACAACAGAGCTTGAATTTTGAAGAGTTTCTACAGAGCTCCGCTCTTGGACTTTAAATGAACAGTGAAGGATAAATTAATCAAAACTATTTTGAGAGAAATTAAGGATGGGCTGCCTTGTGCTATGATTCAAGAGCTTATCTTGAGGATGTACTGATAGGCATCACTGTAAATTGATTTGTCCTCAAAGTGATGCTTTTCAGGTTTTTGTAACACAAATTAACTTTGAACCTATTGAAAAGAGTTGTGACTTTCATAATTCAGTATTTACCTATATCTCCAGAACAAGTATTCTTTTTGTAATATCAAAAATATGTACTTCCGATTATTGTCTTGGGAGAAAAACACATCATTGTGTTTTTGATTTTCTCTTCTATTAATCCCCAAAGGATTTCTGCTATGTCTAGTTTATTAAATTATTTTGATTACACAGTAATTTAAAAAATTCTAATTAACCATTAATTATCTCGGTAAATGCCCTCTGGTGTGTCTCAGTTTCCTTGTTTATTTTGTAAACCTAGTTTGCTCCTAAGACTGCTGAACATTTTCAGGAACATTTTAACGTGATGTATCCAGATGAAAGTGTCTTTTTGTTTTATGAAACTTTTGTGGTTGAAAAGAACGTAAGTGTATTTTTAGGGGACTGAAATAACTTGTAATAGCTGAAGATTTATCTGCTTCACAATAGGCCCCATAGTGTTTTTAATAGAATTTGGCTTCAGAAAACAAAAATATACAATCACAATGGGTTATGCAAACAGACTGAGGCTAATTGTATTTATGTTGTATTGCTATTTGACTATAAAATGTACCAGGTATGTATTTTGTCACACATAAATTAAAACAGTTCTTTGAAGTACAATAGACCAGACTTTGTGGAAAAGCTCATTTAGTGAATCAAGGTGTTGAGCCATTTACACATTAAATCCAACATAATTAAAATGTTAATAGTAGTTCCATTAAATATTAGCACTGAGTAATCCCACTGGAGTTTGTGCTGTCAATTGTTACAGTTTCACCATCCACCTATGAAATATTCCTGACTGCTGCAGTGCTGGTTCAGTTTCGGGACTTCAATAAATTCAAAAGATTTTCAATAAATAAGTAATTCTCTCTCTGCATATTTCATGTAGCAGAACAATCTGACTTTGTTTGCTGCAGACAATGCGAGTACAACTTTAGCACGGTCCCAGTGGATGTTTAGAAAGGGACAATAAATCACCTCCACCCAGGACAATAGATATTCATTTAATCTGCTGAAATGATTCATTACTTTTGCTTTAGGGAATGGATAAAGACAGTTTGGAAAAGAGACACAACACCATAGGCGTGGATTTCATCAGAACCCAACAGCTTTTCTGCAAAGATGTTCTTAAGCTGCTCCCTGGTCAGATGGCTGTTGTAAGCAATGGAAGGGTAAGTGGGAGTAAGGGCAAGTATCTTGATAATCGATTATTGTTTGCCTTAGACTTGAGGAGCTATTGCTGTGAGATGTCATGACCTTGAAGCACAATCCTCAAAGATTTCACAGCAGTATAGAATGCAGTATGTGGCAGTACAGATTTTGACATCTTTCGATGAAAATGAAGAAGGAACAATTACTTAACCTAGACCTGCTAACAGCTCAGGAATTATTCTTTTTTTGAATTTGTTTAAAATGTAGAAAAGCTCAACATTTTCTTTCAACCAAATATCCAAAGGAGTGTCACAAGTATGTATCACCTATGGCAGAATTATGCAGTGGGCAGCAGTCTTAAAGGATTTATGTAGGTGTCTATGCACAGCTCTGTTAAAAGCATACGATTCTGATCATTACATTGTGGTTGCTATCTGCTGATGATTTACCAGACTTTTTGTTTTCTTGAGGCTAAAGTTCACATCGTATTAACTGGCTATCTCTTGTGTCTGTTGTTTCCTGGTGTTTTTGATTGATGTACTTGCATTAGGACTCATGACAGCAGAGGATAAAAAGGCAAATCCCTCTGACAGCCAGCAGAAGCAATTAATATCACTTTATATTTTGTAATAGTCTAGTCTCACAAGAAGACACACTGATCAGCAACAAATTCACAAAGTTATCATCAGGAAAAATTACAATCCTTTTTGTCCGAGACCTTCAGACTTGGACCACCATATCAATTGTTTATTTGTGCCCAGAAGCCAGCCTATTTCTCTGCACATCTGCACCACTCTCACTGATGTACATCAGAATGATCTACGGGAACCTGCCATTCATAGTTAAAAAGGCCACATTCACCTGACCTCACCCCAAATGAGGTGATATAGTGCGTGTGCAAAACTCAATTAAGTGTATGAATGATCTGTTAAAACATTCTTCCTGACCTGTGAAGTGTATCTCATTGATTCAACTCATAAGTTTATTTTACTTACTGGATTATCAGCTATATAAAATATCTCATTTGATTAGTTTCAGTCTTTGAATCTGTTGCCATATCTCAGGTGTGTGCAGTACTGCATTCCGGTAGATGTGAAATACAGTCTTATGTTAAAGTATGCCAATTTAGTTATATTCTAAATTTACTATTATCTTTCTTGGCTGCTTTATTTACGTATTTCTGAGTCATATTAAAGTCCAGACTGAATCTGATACTAATTTTTATTAGCTTTCAGTCCAGTTTATGAAACCTAGCAGAAAGAGTCTGCTGTGCTTTGTAAAAGGTGCTGCTCCAGCAGCATGCAAAAACCCTGAAAAACCTTTTGTCTCAGGAACAAAAAATACAGTTAATATGCATAGAAGAAGACACAAAACAAAATGTACAAAGCAAGAGAGTTGTAACAAAAAGAAAAATTGAACTCCACTGTAATTTTTAAACTAGGCATATTCAAAACTGTCATTCCTAAGTCATCATTATTCTGACTTGGTCTCAGATGTCATTTTTTCTCTTCTCTTTCAGTCAGGTTTACTGTGTGTTGTCACTGCAAATAAAATGATCTAAATATAGATTCAATCAAACGTTGTGCCCATTGGTTGCTATTCTGCTAGGCTTCAATAAATGATGAGGCATATGTGTATCTCTTGCTGGGAGCTAAGTATGATTAAAGGCACTATTTAAATCCTCTCATTTACACTTATCCACCATTGAGAGGTCATTATTGATAAAGCTTCCCACTTGCCCAAAAAAAAGTCCAGTGGGTTGTATTGTGGCCTTCATTTTTAGTACTTTGTGGGCCAGCAGTAGATGAATTTGACTTTTCACAGCCTTGTATTGTTTGTGCCTCAGGGGTAGGTGTAAATAAAAGGCTCAAAGTTAAGATAGAGGTTTTGAAAGCGACTGATAAAGAGTAGTTCATGTTCTTCCTGTTGCTTCATTTCTTGTCTTGCATTCGGGATACAACTACTATTGTGGTTTGATTGTAGATTTTTCTGTGTTTTCTTGTGTACTAGTAGGTTTGTGTGTAAAGTGTATGCTGAGCCCCTAGAGGTGTAAGTGTTGGAAATATGGTTTGTGTGAGGGTTCTGATATGTGACGAAACTATTTTTCTACATATTGAAGGTGTAGTGAACTTCAACCATAATATACCCTAGTCCCACATTCTTTATTATTACATTTTTCTCCATATAGTCATATAGAAGAACATTTTTGAGAATCTAGTGAGTGATCAGTCTTGACACACACTTCTGTAATTTAAGGCTGAGAATAAGAATTGAACCTCATCCTAAGCACTGCATAGACCATGTGTCTGTTTACAGATTCTTCATGTTAGCTGTGCCTTTTTCTTAAGCATTCTTGTGCAGTGAGATAACAGTTTCTAATTGTATTTGAGTCACGAGACTATAGCGCAACTTTTAGGTAGCACTGTGGATTACTGCTTGGAGCTTAGGACTTGTAACTGGCACGGTATGGGTTCAAATGTCAGAAAGCTGCTGTTTGTTTCCTTGAGCATGGTACAATACTTCACTTATATTGCTGCAGATGTGGAAATTGTTTAAAATTTGTCTTGAAAAAAACATTAGTAAAATGTAATGATGAAGTTACTTAAGACCATTTAAATTTCTCTTTTAATTTTTGTTACTTTTGTATTGATTTGCAAAAATGTCTTAATTGCCAGCAGCATATCACCCTGCAACTCACAACTGGCAGCCTACTGAAGCTAAGCAGGTGTGAGCCTGGTCAGTACCTGGTTGGGAGACCTCCTGGGGGAAAAACTACGGTTGCTGCTGGAAGAGGTGTTAGTGGGGCCAGCAGGGGGTGCTCACCCTGCGGTCCACGTGGGTCCTAATGCCCCAGTATAGTGACGGGGATTGTAAACAGGTACCGTCCTTCGGATGAGACATAAAACCGAGGTCCTGACTCTCTATGCTCATTAAAAATCCCAGGGCATTTCTCGAAAAGAGTAGGGGTGTAACCCCGGCGTCCTGGCCAAATTTCCCATTGGCCCTTACCAATCATGGCCTCTTAATAATCCCCCTCTATGAATTGGCCACATTACTCTGCTCTCCTCCCCACTGAAAGCTGATGTGTGGTGAGCGTTCTGGCGCATTATGGCTGCCGTCGCATCATCCAGGTGGGGCTGCACATTGGTGGTGGTGGAGGGGAGTCCCCGTTACCTGTAACCCCCATTACCCCCATTACCTGTAAAGTGCTTTGAGTGGAGTGTCCAGAAAAGCGCTATATAAGTGTAAGTAATTATTATTATTATTAATTATTACATTTTGACACAGTGATAAACAACAACTACAGCTTAACGCATCTGTTCTCATACTACAATATGGCATATTTTTGAAGATATTTAAAACAATATATAAATATAAATTGAAAATGACTTTTATTTTGTTGAGAAGTATTTTATTATGTGTATATCTGTAACAGTTTGTAAGGGTGCAGAACTAATGAACTCCATATCAGTCCTTTGGGAATTTAAACAGCCATCACGTCAGATATTTGTTTTCTGAAGCTCTTTAAAAGCAGTGATTACTGTTTTAATTTATCAAAAATGTTAAGTTGGAATATTTCAAATATTAAAGATTTGTTTTCAAACAGCATGTTAAGAATTGACGTAAAATGTGCCTGTGATTTCCCATTCGATTGGTTACACTGGATTGACTTCATAGGGTAAATATTCAAGAGTGATTACGTTTTTGACAGACTTTTAGAATTACGCTCTTTCTTGGACTGGCATCTTCTAATTACATTTGTCAGAAAAGACCGTTCTAAGTTAAACATCTAAAACTGGTGTTGAAATTTGGCCCGTGGATGTATCTGGCTCGCTAAACCCATTTCGCTGGTGTCTGTTATGTTCAGTCTGATGAGTTCAATTAGTGCTGGACTGAGTGTGCATGAAGCTATTAAGAAAAAGGGGATGGATGGACAAACAAAAAACACAACCCTTCTAAGTAATACCATGTAATGGTTGTGACTGGTATTTCAATACTTTATGGTATGTGTGCCCTGTGTGAAGTACATTTAAATAAAATCTGATGTGTCATTGCAAATTAGTTTAAACACTGATAAAAAGCCCTCCATTAGGTTACTGTTAGATTTAGACATCCCAGAATATGTGGAATTTCCAGGATTAAAGACATAATTATCCCCTCTCTCATTAAATGTATACAAATGATCTGATGCATTATCAATGTACTGTGTTTTTACAGTGCATATCGTGAAATATTCAGCTAAGATATTGATAGAAACTTACTGAAATTTATGAGAATTGTCATTAAGTTTGCACATTACACAGTTTTTTGAAACACTGTGTTTTGCCCGGCCACATGGCGTCGCATACACTGAGAACTCTGGGTCCTTTGCTCGCGGATTCCCAGGCCCAGAGTCTCCGTCACAAACCTGCCACGGTCCTGCTTGGGATCCCTCGACGAGTCCTTCGCCCGCGGTTATCCAGGCCTCACACTGATCACTCACTAGCTAGGAGCCGCCCTGGGAGTTTCTGGTCCGCCGCTACCCACAGGCACCCTCACCTGACGCCACCAGGCTGGGTCTCGCACACAAACTACAACCTGAGTCTCTTCTGACACCTCACTCTCATGCCAAGATTCAACACACTGTCCCTCACATACACACAACCTCTCTGGCATCTCAGGTGGTGTACTTGCAGCTCCTCACATACATCGAACCTGTGCCCAGCCGCCACTGCTTTCTCACACCACAGCTGCCAGTGCACTTTCCAACCACCACTGTGACCTCACCAGAGGCCGGCGGCCAGATGGACCCAACCCTACTTGCTTCCCTGATACCTTGTATCACCTGGGGCAGGGTCCCTCTGGTTGGGATATGGGCAAGGACACCATTTTCAGCTATGGCTGCACACATAGTGATTTTGCCACCACATTGGCCTGCAGTATTCACTGTGGCTCTTTCACCCACAAGGTTTTTGCCAGATTGGTATGTTTTTTGGTAGGTTAAACCCAGTTTCATCCACGCATATCAATGTATGTTGAGTTTCATTTTCCTCTAGCTCCATTACTTTCTGTGAAAGACAGAATACAGTACACAGTTGATTATAAAACTGTTCAGTTTACTGTAATCTCACAATTACTGTAGAGTTAAAAATGTCTCAGTATTGTTTTATATTATGAATTAACACCACCACTCTGATCAGACCTTATTGGTAATGCATCTCTTTCACCTTGTCACTGTTCTTCTCAAAAGGAACTCTATATAATTGCCTCATGTACACCTGGTTTCTTCTAAGGACTCGGTTAGTGGTCGAGGGGCTCACTGAATTTGTGACGAAATGTGGCATAATCCTGGTTAACTGCACTCCAAATCTCCCAGAGACAAATGCTATTGTTCGCAACATCCATTTTAACAACAGTCCTTTCCCCTTCCGGACTCTTTCTCCATGTTCTTAATCCATTATTTATTGACATTAATTAGCTGATAATGTAACGTTTGTATTTTAACACAGAATAATCATTGAATAATTTTGCAGGTGCAGTTTTCAATGTGCAAAGTAAGGTTGACAGCACATGGAATTGGTTGCTTTTAACTGCAAACAGATACATTCATTTAGTTTCTCAAGACTCACCTTATTGACATATGTGTCAATTGCTGCAATTTGAATGTATGCATTTGCTAAAATGTGCTTTTCATTTGCATTTTGTGTGAAAGCAATCTTGGTAGTGTTTTTCAAAATATGCTGCTGCTGTGGGGTTTGCATTTACCGTTTTGAACTTGTATGTCTCACTTAAGAAAATGTGTTAAAGCAATTGAGAAAAACTGTAATTTTGTTAATACCCTCCATTGCTCCAAATAATCTTCCTTCCTGATGCCTTTAATGACAGTGGCTATCAATAGATTTTTGGTGTTGGTACATACGAGAAGATTTTTGCTTAATTGTGTTTCATTCTTCATACCACAGTCTGTTATCCTCACAAATGGCACTTATAGCTTAGTTCCTTGGTGGATAACTACTGTATCTTTAGGCTGCTTATGTTGGACATTCCTCATTTCCTTTTACTTTATTGGAAATATTATGTTAGTATACAGAACTTCTATAAGATTTTGTTTTTGTGCTATAATGTAAGCTGGTCTGATGATAATACTGTTCATATTTTTAACGTGTTGGGGCATTCCAGTTATACCATATGAGTTACACATAGCCATATAGCATTATGTACACCACTCAGTTCAATTAGAGATCAGTTTTTAGTTCGGGCTTTGGAAACAAAAATAAATCATAGTCTTATAGACAGAACTATCCTTTGTCTGAGTGGAGACTTGGTAGAAGATGCCCAAATAGCAATAATAATTTAAGCTGAGAGGTGACTGGCAAGTCTAAAAGATGGTAAATAGAGGTATATTAGGGGTTCAGCCATCATAATATTCTTTCTCTGTCTCCAGAACTGAAGAAGCAAGAGTGTCCCGAGTGAGTGCCACCTTTCTACAGGCCAAAGCTCCAGTAATTTGGGTCTACTCTTTGAGTACTGAAACTTAAAAGGTATTTTTGAGTACTGAAGAGACAGTAAATGTGATGGAAAAGGGCCGTGTTTTTTATATTTTTTAGGGAAATTTTAATACCTTCTAATACCTGCAGAGTTTGTATCTCTGGGATATTTTAGAGGAAGTTTCCTCCAGTTTTAGATATCAGACTGTCCTCTGAACAGTCAGTTTGATATGTAGAAACTGATATTACTGCCCTAAACAACAGTGTCTCAGTTTGCATTAGGGTTCTTTGTAGGGACGGGTGAGTGTAGCTTTGGACTGTAGAAGGCCTGGACTTAGGCACTTACAGTCTTTGTAAAGTGTGTTTTTTGTGTTTATTTTGTAAAATACTGTACACAAACCTTTTTCTCTTCTGTGTATTACTCTGTCATTAAACTGCGCCATAAACAAAGAAAAATTGTGGCCATAATGACCATCATTGCTGAATGTCATGCACATTTAATCAAGTTTATTTATTTTTTATATTTATCAAAATTGTCATTAGACCTTGTTTACTTCAAATGCTGTGATTTTGATGCAGTCATTCAACACCTCATTGGGTTTAGCCTGTTCACAGCAACAGTGAGTATCTTCAGTGGCACAACATTGCTGGTAAGATCAACCACCAGTACCTCACAAAGGATGGGAGAAACTCATTGATGATGAAACTCAAGCACTTGACTAAAGAAGGCGTGAAAATGGATTGGAATATGTCCATTGTTAGTGGCAGGATAGCATAGCCAGATATCATGTTTTTTTGTCCAGAAGAAAGAGCTAGCATTACTAGTCTCAAAGAACTGGTAAATAAGATAAAGCTTATTGCAGATCTCAATCATGAGATGAAGAATACAGTATGTGTGTAAATACCATTGTCATTGTGTTGAATAGTCTGATTCCTAAGGTACTGAAGCAGAGCTTACTTCAGGTGCAGGCTCCAGGGAAATTGAACAGTTAGTGACAGAAAGACAGTTTTTCGTGAAAAAGAGAACACTCTGTAAAATGATGGGGTTGTGCAGAACATGCCATTAATTGACAAATGCACCATTTGCTGCAACGCTTTTGATTCGAGATTCTAACCTGCTGTTATGATTCAAAGCCACGTTGTTCTGTCAATACAACATATGGTAGAAAACATAGTTGTAGTTAATAGTATGATAGTTGTTTGTATCTGAACAAAATGGGTACCAGTGGGCTTGATACAAGGATCTATAGAGATTTTGTAGAACATTTAAGCTACTGTAGAATGGAAAGGGGAAAGAATACAGTCAATTTTTACAAAGGAACAATGTGGCGAAGATGTAAAGAGAACCAAAGGTAAAATTTAAAAATAATGGGACTAGGTAGTTAGGTTCTCATTCCTAGATGCCAGGAGTATTGGGAATACAGTGCAAGAACAAGGAACTAGTGGATCAGCATGTGGAATTGCAGCAAAATACTAATGGTGAATACCCAGCAATCTGGAAAGACAGGAATTATGGAAGAGCTGGAGGGTGTATTACTAAACATTGAACACAGACTTCAGGCACAAGACTAATCTAAAGGATTAGTAGTCTCAAAATCTGTATGGGTTGGGTTAAAATTGAAGGACAATAGTTCTCCAAAAGATTTAGGAATGTGCTGTTGACAACAGATATTTAGTATTCATATTTTAAGTTAAATCAAGGATGTGTATGTAAAGCAAAATATTTTATGATATACAATTTTGATATTCCTGCAGCAGCAGAAATTGAAGACATTAGACGCAGCTAATGGCTGGTTTCTTAGTCTGTCAACATACGTCAAAGAGGGAATGTCTGTATTGGTCTAGGCTTTTTAAGTTTACATTCAGTTATTAAGTAGAAAACAGGTGATAAAACAATAGAATTTGTAATTATCAAAAAATTTTAGTTATACTTTGAAGCTGTAGGGGGAGTGTCCAAAACGGAAGTTTGTAATTGCAGGTATTTAGCTAATAGAATGAAACAATTTCTGAGAAAAAAAAAAGTGGAATAGTTATGGAAACATGTTATCGCTACATATGGGAACAATAGAGAATGTTCTTGAAGCACAGAACTGATTTATCTACAGCTGGAAAGTAGGGGGCCGAATGAATTAATAATGCAATTAAAATATATAATAAATACAAAAGCCCTTATAAAATAAATAAAAAATAACAGCATGTCATGTTGTGGTTTAACAAAATTAAGTACAATGATTTACATTTGCCAAAAGGATATTAGAAAAGTTGACAAAAAATGTTACTTGCATTACTTGACTATTAATACATTTTAATAAAAGCTAAAATATTTTTTCAGTATTTTGAAAGCAACAGAACAATAAAGAATGAATTGTCTAAGAGATAATGGGAATATTTAGATTAGGAATGGGATATGGCTCATGGATTAAATTAATATTTTTTTCAGGTGAATATGAAGCACGAAATTGACAACATGCAGCAGGCAATTTTAAAGTGCTGTATTAAATGGTAATCTCATAGATGAGACAGAGACAGGTATAAGAAACACTTAAATTGGGCAAATCCTGTTGGTATTCTGCCAGTTACATCTTAGTAAGCAAGAGATTAACAAACTAACTCTTCCGTGGTCACTCAAGACAGGTCATATATTTGTCTGGGAAAGTGTTAATGCAGCTCTCATCCATAAACACACTGACAAAACTGAACCACGTATTAATTACTAGTTAGTATTCTGTTACTTTTAAGTTTATAAAAAAATGGTAATCTGAGCTAAACTACTACTATGGTAGGGAGTTGTCAGAAAACAATTCAGTAGAGGTATGTCTTGCAAATTAACTTGTTAGAATAATTTGAACTTGCAATAGCAGTAATGGATGAGAGCATTCGATATGGTATATTGGTGATATCAGAAGGGTTTTGAGTACTTAGTGTAAACTAGGAATTGTATGTTTTTTATTGTAAACTACTGTATGTGAAACCCTTTTTCTTTAGATTAAGTACTGTGGGAATATAGAACAAGCTTCTCAGCCATGTTGTTGAAGCCAATATCCTAGCTTCTTTCAAGAAACAGTAGGGTGAGATACTTGGATCTTTAGTTATAGAAAACAAATGATTCCTGTTGTGATTCCTTATGTTATTTTATTGTAAACCCTTTGAAATGGTATATTTTGCAACTTATTTTAAATTATGACCATTATAATAATAGCTTGTAAAACTGTTGATCATTTACAAGAACCTAAGGGCAAGAACAAGGAAAGTAGAATCAATTTAAAGTATTGTAATTGTGTTGCACACATATTATGGCCATACACAAGGAGTGTTACAACAGAATCACCTCTAATAGAATTGTCTGCTTTTAAAAGAGATTGTACCTGTTAATACATGACATTTGAGAGAGAAACAAACACTTGTTTGTTTTAGAAATGTTCTTCAAAAACCTTACATGCTCGATAATCTTAAGTCTAAATTGTGAAGTACAATTTTTATAGAGCCATAATGAGATTTTTCTTGTGATGGAAATTTAGTGAAACTTCCTGTTTGGGATGAGTAATTTTGGTTTAATGCCTGGTTTCTTGCTAGGTCCTGGGACCATTTGAAGAGAAAGAAGAATTGCATCCAGAAGATTTTCAGTTGCTAGAAAAGATAACACTGAGCACATCAGCAGAGAAAGTCAAAGTAAACATCAAGCAGATGAATTGGAAAGGGAAACAGTATGTTGATGTTTTTACTTAATTTTCTGAGAAATGACTGGTACTTCCCCATCCATTAAATACCAAGTATTATTTCAAAATAATATGTAATCAATTTCCTGTACTTAATCCAACTATACAGGGAGATCTTCAAATTTCTAAAATATCTTTAGATTTTTTTTTATAGTATGTATGTTTTTTCGGTCGGTTATACATGCTGGTCTTGGAATTTTAACTCCAGGATGCCTGTGGTTTGTAGGCATTATTTAATGTTTTTGAAACTGCACCTTTTGTGTTTTTAAATATTCAGTTTTAAAAATTTTCAATTCTGCTTTATTTTCTGTAAAAAAAAAAATCTTGGCAGTGTTTGCATTGTACTAGACAAAATAAGAATAGTTCGAGAAGTGTATACGTTTGCATTATATGCTTTAAGTTTTTCTGTGTGTGCATATTTGTTTAAGTTACTTAACACATCAAATAATATGTAAGTGCATTCAGTTCAAGTACACAGTTTGGTAATCAGTCTTTTTTTTCTGTGCAGAGCAAGTGATTTCGTTATGAAAGTTGATGCTCTTCTGACTTCAGCTCACAAGGGAGAATCCAGGAAAGATATCCGGTTTATTAAAGATGAACTGAGGTAAGTCCGATTATTACAGATGCGGCAAACCTACAGAATCCCATTTCTGTTGTACAGCTTTGTTCTCTGAGCTACACAGTCCAGTCCATCAGAGGGCCATCACCCAAGCGGACACATGGAGAAAATACAAAGTGCATACAGAAAAAAGCACCCCACGAATTGAACCCAGGGCCACAGAGCTGTGATTGCTGCATTGCAAACCACTGCATCCCAGTGACGCCCTTCATTTTTCACGTTATGCTAATAACCTTTTTTTAAATGTATTGAGAAATGCAGTGGGTAGCTAATAAATTTCTAATCATTAGAGTCTGGAAAAAAATAGTTCATTTATAGGATGTAACTACAGTGGCCCTGAAGTGCAAAAGACAAGCAAATAAAAAAAAAAGATGCATTGCAAATAAAAAAGAGGTGCTGCAAACTGAAAAGGGGTGACACAAGCTAAAAAATGTGGACCTTCACATTTACAATCTAAAAAGAGTCAACATGCTAGCTGAAAAGAGTGTACAGTATGTGCAATCATTAAATGTGAATTTAAAGGTGAAGACTCATAATCTTATAAAATAATGTACACATATTCTAAAAAGCAAGGGTGTGAAAACTAAAAGAGAGCATGCAAAGCAAAAAGAGTGTCTGAATCAGGTTGGTATGGTTTTGACGGTGATATAAGGTGATGTAAGGAGTAACCTGCATATGCATAACAGAAATTTTTAAGACTAGAAAGTGTAGACTGGTGCTTTGATTTTTTTTAATACCCAACTACAGAAAGTAGTTTTTTTCTTGAGGCAGGATAATTCAGGATTTTCTCAAGTTATATCTAGATAGACTTAACTCGATAATTGAGTTCATGTTAATTCCATTTCAAGAAAACCCAGGTTTAATTTATGTGGTTTAAACAGCGTGATGTAAGTTCATGCTGCACTTAAGTAGACAACGAGGGTCGAGCATTGAAACTTTCATCCATGTCAATTAAACCACGGCAAAAGAACAGACATCTTAATTCATTGACCATGAATGATGACTATTTTTGAGATTGCCTATATATACTCTATTTGTTCTCTAGACGTTAAAATCTGCTGTAATGCCAAGGAGTTGTACTGTAGCCTCTGCAAAAGCCAGAGAAGACACCTGGCAAAGAATCGACTATCATTTTTATGCAGCAGTTATATATGCATTTACAATAGTTGGACCATAACGGGGAAGACTTGGCAGAGGGCTAGGACAAAATACATAAATATCATCCACAGTGGTACGGTACTAAACAGTGTAGTGCAATCTTCTGAAGGAAAATGTTCCCAAATTTTCGCCAAACAAGAAGAAGCACAGCTGTGTATGACTGGAGAAGAAGGAATCATCATCATAAACCAATAAAGAATGTATTCCTTTATTGGGATATTGTCTTTTTTTCCAACATTTTTGTTGTGTGAATCAGTAGGTTTGAAGTAGTACACAGTAGGTGAGGCTTCCCCTACCCCCAACTTGCAGAAAGTCTTAAGCCAGGTAAAAACAAAAAGTCTATGTTTTATTCTTTAACTCGACATTGATGCTGTGCTGATTTCCTGTTTAAAAAAATCAGAATCAGCCTTGATTGGCCTTCTGGAGAACCTTTTATATTAGGAAATGCTGCAAGAAAAGTTTAGGTCAGGGTGCATAGCTTCAGGGAACACAAGCTTCATTTACAGTGGGTAGAATTAAATTTGATAATGTTACCAGTTATTTAATGAAATCCCTGATCGATATTATTCATTAATGTGTGGTCGAGAAAGGTTATGAATGTACAAAAAAACTGTTTTGGTACAAACACCACTATATTGTACAACATCTTGTCATTTTACTAAATTGCTTGAAGTTGCCAAAACAGTAAAAAAAGACACCAGTCACAGGGAATCGCAGCCCTATAAACAGAATTGGAATTATTTTAATGCTTGGCTGTGATGAGCAGTATTAACAATTAATGGGCCTAAATGTATGGGCTTAATAGACCATCAATGTGAAGTATATGCTGTCTGCTGAAACGGTATCTTTCAAATAAAAATTATCGGCAAACTGTAAACTGTCAGCATGGCTGGATCCCTGGAGAAAGGTGACATCATTTTTTGCAGGGAACTGATTGGTCTGTGAGTCAAGCTCTTAACCTCAAAGTCAGGTCAAGTTTAAATTAACCTGCCCAGGAGCATCTTAAGAATTGAGAATATGTTGCTAGAGTTATTTAACCAGATGCAGTTTGGTCTTATTTCACTTAGTTTTTTATTTATTTGTCTTTTGCACTTCAGTGCCACTAGCTCTTCAAACTAGTGCATATGTGAAAAATGTCCACCTAAAACTCTACCTGCAAACTATTTTTCTCTCTTTACTGAGTTGTAAAAATAACCCACAAGAAAGAGCTAATTATACTCCACAATTTCCACAATTTCACCCAGTTTATTACAGTATTTATTGTAAACAGCTGACTGTAAGGCACACATGTGTGCATCTACTGAAATTCTGTTTTTCCTTTGTTTTTCCAGTGTAGTTCAGATACCCCCCAGAGAAGATGAAGTGTTCTATCATGTTGTGGCCATTGTCGACCCAGTGAGCAGGGAGGCGCAGAAGATGTCATCTCTGTTAATTGTAAGAAGAGATCTTAGTATTGTTGTTTGATATAGCATCTGTTGAGGTGTGATTCTCTTGCAATTAAATCCAAATGAATTATCCCACCTGCTTTTTAAAGAGAAGTCACCTTTCAGGAGTTTTTTCTCCCACATGACACTGTCAAACACTGAAAAGATCAGTGCACTAAAGAGGCTGTAAACTTAATACACTGAAAAAAATAGTAGTTGTGTGTTGCCTACTTTTTTGGAACA
Source organism: Lepisosteus oculatus (assembly GCF_040954835.1). NCBI lineage: Eukaryota > Metazoa > Chordata > Actinopteri > Semionotiformes > Lepisosteidae > Lepisosteus > Lepisosteus oculatus. The sequence goes on from NC_090710.1 coordinate 7,032,003, forward strand.
GATACTCTAAATGCTGTCTATTGTTTTGATAGTTGGTTAAGTTATAGGTTCTTTTCCAAGCTCTGTCAGTGCTTTTAATCTACTTATTTTTGTCTTTAAGCTCTTGCCTGTTTAGAAGAATAGGGCATATTCTGTTATTAAGTGCTTCAAGATCATTACATTTGGCTCCTTTACTTGGTCAAAAAGCACAACCCACTGCCTGTATGTTCTGTGTTAGTGGCATTGAAGTTTTCATGCATGAAATACTGGACTGTGATCAGTGTATACCATAGACATTAAGTGCAGCCCCCTGTAAGTGAATCTGATTTCGGAATTCCCCTAATTACACACCAGTTAGCTCAGATTAGATGTAAGGTTTGGCACTGACGTATAGTGTTCATATCATGCAATAGAATCCATAGTATTCTAGTTCATTATTTTGCCTTGCAAATGGGTGTTGGTGCATAATAAGACCTGTAAACATTTCTTATTTGCCAGTATGCAAACTAAACAGTTTTGAGTCTAATTGCAAGCAAATGGAATTCACTTTGATGATGAGGGAACGTGCACGACAATGGGAAATCACTGAGCATGAGCAGCAGGGCAAGCTAGTATTTACACAGTAGCCGTGTCACACTGACACTCACCTGCCATTCAACTCCAGTTTCCATGGTAATTAATTCACAGATGTCTTGTACCACCTGGAGGCAATTATTCACCATGCCCACCTCAGGTAGTTCAGGACTACATAAGCTGTGATCTGGCAGTACTTGGGAACTCTGTCATTGAGCTCACTACATCTCTAGCTGCTCCCTGAGTTCCCAAGTTCTCTCTGTAAAGGAACAAGTAATAGGTTTATTCCATGCTGAAAAAAAGAAGAAAGAGAACACAACGTTTTGGCCGTGGAGCCTTCTTCAGATGTCACACCTGAAGAAGGCTCCACGGCCGAAACGTTGTGTTCTCTTTCTTCTTTTTTTCAGCATGGAATAAACCTATTACTTGTTCCTTTGCAGCCTACGCATGCTGACGCAGCTACCCACCTGAAGTTCTCTCTGTGTTTGCTTCCTGTATCCTGGGCCCTTGACTTCTTTCTCTCAGTTCTCCTCTGAAGCTTGCACTATGTCCCTTGGTTTTAACGTTTGCTTGTCCCCATTCATGGCTCTGGACTGTGTTTACCTGGACCATGCTTGCCTGTGTTTACCTTCATTGCGCCTGTCTATCTCCACTGCCAGCTACTAAAGCACCTTGCTGTCTCCTCACGCTGCTGTTGTTCTGTTCACAGTTGTTTCTCTGCCTGCTTCTGGGTTTATTAAGCAAAAACCTTTTACTGCTGTTACTGCAACATATTACACCCATTTTCTTCATTACTGGCAAATTCTGTGAGCTACCAAAACTAGTAGCTTAAGAAAACATGAGATTTAGACTGGCAAAATACATATATGTGTCCTTACAGTATATGAGTCTCTTGCCTTTTATGTTATTGGTAATGGCATTTATATGGGAACAAAAAATACTGTACTAGTAAATTATGCAAGAATTAAAAGGATTTACGACAATAATATTTAAGGAAATATTTTCTCTCTCTGTTTTAAGTACCATTTGCAGTGGTTTTAGTAGAGGAATATGGTCTAGACACAATAGGAAATGATCATTATTGCATCTAGAAAGGTTACTTTTAAAGAAACTAATTTATTTTATTTTCTGTGAAATAACTGGATTGCTTTCTCCATGTTTTTCTAGGTGCTCAGTCAAGTGATCAATATGAAGCTGCAGGTATTTATGAACTGCAAGTCTAAGCTTTCAGAGATGCCTCTGAAGGGGTAAGCAGTGAAATATAATTAAACTCCTGTTTATGTGTGTGGACACCCAGGGGTCAGAGATATTTTTACACAAGCCTCTGCTTTGACTGAACAAAAACCAATAACTGGTAGTAAAAATGTTTGCTAGCTGTATATTAACTTTTTATTGTTGTGGGGCTCTTTTATACATTGTTTGCTAGAACCTGCTTTTAGCCAGATTGGGTGAGAGAACCAAAGGTCAGAGGGGCACTAAATGTTTGTAAAAATTATGTATATTATATATACTGTATGTAACAGAGCCCATTCAGTGCTATTCTATTACTTACAGATATGGCAGCTTATACTGTATGCTTTACACTTTCAATGCCAGGCTATAGAAATTCAGGGGTATCGGGTCTTTTACTGTAGTTAAGAGCCTTAAATATTTAGTAAGTGGTGTTCATTTTCCATGTTCATCATCATAGCGCAATCACTGGGTGGAAAAAAATATGAATCAGTAAATATAAAATGTCCATCCTTTGATCTCATGAACATAAAAAAGAAAGGTACAGATGCAGCCATTCAAAACGAGCGGGCAATACCGCATTATTTTGCGGTGCGCTTTAAGCAGTCTACCGCGAGTTACCGTAAATTCTCCTATAATACCGCAAGTAAAATAATAGTATCCGGAATTTCCGCAAGGTGGAGCTAATAAAGCTCAACCTCTCATGTTTGTGCTGTCGCCATCAAAGTCTTTAACGAAGATATTACTAATAGGATTAATAATGAATGACCTTGGACAAGCTGTAAACTCAAAGTCTGGTCCACTGGTCCACATTCTTTTTTTCATTGACCGTCTTTGTAAAAGTAACACCACAGCATTTCGCAATCACGCATTTGTTTCCAATCATGCAAAGTACAGTAATTTATGAGAATCGATTCACCATGCCTTTCACATGCTCATAAAAGAGATTGATTTAGGAACATAAACATATTACCGTATGCAAACTGTACTGTATACAGTATGTATATGTATATTTAATGTCTTAACTGTGCCCGTTTAAGTATTGAATATGTATATGGAATTTTACCACTGAAGGGAAATCTTAGTACCTGAGCATAAAATGAATAGGAACATACTGTAACGCGTGTGAAGGCCATAAACGATATTAATTTTGGAACTTAAACAAACAGTATATGGCTGGTCTCGGTACTTTAAAGAAAACATACACACCAGTATCCCATTTCTCCCTAAACATTTTAAGCATCGAAGTCTTTAACTAACGTGATACCGGAGTCAACAAGCATACTTTTAGAATTTGATTAAACGGGAATATAATATGGAATCGCGTATCTAAAGAAATTAATAGTGATATAATTATATTCATGTACCGCAACACAAGAATAGTACACGCTGTACATTGTCTGTTGATAATGTTTCTGTAGTGTTTTTTCAGCACTCTCCATGTGACCTTGCTGGTGGCACTGTGGGTTAGGTTCCTGACTCCCATGTCACATGGTCTGTGGTCGAATCCTGCTGGAGCCATGACTTTTTTTTTTAACAAACATTTCTTTGAAAAAATGAAACGTTTCCCTGAGTCAGAGATTAAATAAAACCTCACTCGCACCAAACAAATTTATATTTCTAAATATCACAACATGATCGAATTTAAGTCATTTTAATAACAATGAATAGTCACCTATGCGTTACAATATAAACATTTATATTAATTTAAATCGCGTTTAAATCACCTTTATTTAAAACCCATAAATAAAGCTGATACTGTTTAGACTTTTAATTATTTAAAACTGTATTAAAGCAGCACGATACACAATACAACGTAAATCGCTATCTTTGTCTTATGTGTAATAATGTTCACCTCTCTGTCCAGCAAATTTACAATAGTAATAATAATGAACTTTATTGTATATGGCGCCTTTAAAGGTGGCTCCTCAAAGCGCTTTACAGGTTAAAAACAATACTGTTAGGTTGGGAAAACTATTTTTTTTTTAAGAAATACAAAATGAGATATAATGATATGTTCTGGCTTAGACATTAACGAAGAGCATAACGCGTGTACTGTATACACTGCAAGTACAACCCCCCTCTCTGCAGGAGTGCTGGCTGTGACGAATTGAACCGGTTTCACAGGTATTTTCAAAGTAGGAGGCGAGATTTCCAGCGAAAGACACCTCCCCCCCCCTCAAAAACCCAGTAAGTACAGTACTTACTAGTTAAAGGCTAGGCTCCTCAATGAAATCGCTTTAACATGCTAATGCGTTGGTGTAACAGTCCGGGCGTGGCAAGCTTCTAATTTCAACCCGACTACGGCGAAAGGAACCCATCTTTCATTATAAGACAATGAACATATTTTAGCCCTGAATGAATTAATAGCAAACATGGTTTACATAAAAGACATTTTTCCAAGAAAGTGTAGCCTTTGTCACTAATGAAACCACTAAATAAAGACATAAATATAGAAATCTTAAGATTTTTAAAATACATGACTTTGCTAAATTTTATGTGAAAATAAAAACGATTACAACCGCCAGGGGAGAGAGAGAACAGGGGAGGGGTGTTGGGTTTGCATAAGGGGCGGGGCTATGGAAATTAGGTCTGTTTGGGAATGTGTAGTTACATGTTCTGGCTGTTTGTGAATTATCGTTGTTGAGTATGGAGTGTTGAGGTATTGATTTGTGTAATGCTTTATGTTGAAAATTGAGGTGGATTTTGTTTATGATAAACAGGATAAACTGGGATGGGAGGAAGGTTTGGTTTTGCATAAGGGGCGGGATTATGATAATTGGAGGACTTTGCGAGAGTAAAATGGTTTGATATATTTGATTTTGTATTGTGGTTGTTATCTATGTTTTTGGTTGGTATTATGTTTATATGGTTGTTTTTGTTGGTTGGTTGTTATTATGGTTATTAATAATACGATCTATAGTTGAAATCTGAGCCTTAATAAAAAGAAAAAGCAAGTGATTGGGTTTATGAGCAATCTAATTACTTATTCGTTTAAAACGCTATATAAAATAAAGTTTATTATTAATTTGCTGGACAGAGCGGTGAACATTATTATGCATAAGACAAAGATAACGATCTTGATCAGTTTAGAAATCTGTGTACGCTGTAAGGTTTTAATTCTTAAACTTTTAAAATACACGTTTTGAATAGAAAGAAATCCTCTTCCTGGTACAGTATGTATAGCAAACCATCACGTCTTTTTTCTCCAATCAGAGGGGTGTCAGATGGTGTCAGCCAATCACCATTCTGAAGCCCTACCATAAATCTCTGGTATGGGGAGACCCCAGAATTCTGTCACATAGTTTAGACAGATGATAGATACTTTTATTGATCCCGTGAGGGAAATAAAGTAAATCATTTTCATTTTAGGAAATTATTAAACGCTCGGTTAAAAGCAAAGGAGATTGTCTGTTATAGTGGACATAAAAACAGGAGTTCGCTGGCATTATATCCTGGAAGACACAGACCGGCGCCAAACGTAAAATGCCTGATGAACTAGGGATTGGACAGTTTCCAAGTGCTTGTGCAATCGATGGAAATGTTCAAATAAATGTGCAAAAGAAATAAACGAAATAATCATTTATTTCTTTATCATATTGGCTAGCTAATGTCCTCTCTTTGCTAGTTGGTGGCTGTGTTTCTGCGTTGGGTAGCAATGGGTGACTGTTCTCAGGCGGAAGATGTAAACAGCTTAATGTTCGTGTTAAATAATTTTTTTAAATTAAAATTCATTCTATACAGCAATCGCATATTTGGGTACCGTTTCATAAAACTTTCATGCTTAAAATGTTAAGGGAGAAATGGAAGACTGGTGTGTATTTTTTCTTTAAACTACCAAGACCAGCCATACACAGTACAGTTTACATACATACAGTAATGTTTATGTTCCTAAATTAATATTGTTTATGACCTTCAGATGCGTTATGCTCCTCTTCTTTTTATGCTCAGCTACTAAAATTTCCCTTTAGTGGTAAAATCCATTTAAATATTCAAAACTAAGCAGATTAAAATGTGCACACTAAAGACATTAAATGATTAAATCTTTTCACTACCAACCAATGCACCACGAGTGCCCCTGTCGGTCATTTTGGCCAGCCAATCACTTACCGCGGTGCCCTCCGGTGCCCTGCGGTGGCTTGTGGGTAGGTTACTGTACCGCAGGTTTTTACCGCGCATTTTGAATGGCTGCATCTGTATCTAGCTACTAGCTTCTGACTTTCACAATAGACCCACTATTATCTAACAATTCCTCTCACTTTATTTTCCAGCTTCTACCGTTTTGTACTGGAGCCTGACGTATCTTTTCTATCTAATAACTCCCTGTCTCCTGGCCCAGTGGCCAAATTTGTGGAGATGCCAGAATCTCCTCTTTTCACCCTGAACATGATAACACCTGAGAGCTGGCTGGTGGAGTCCGTACGAAGCTTCTATGACCTGGATAACATTCACCTACAGGAGGTATGATAAAAAAATAAATAAATTAAAACAACATTGTGTCAAGGCCTTGGAAGACTGGCTTATAAGTATACAGTCATATTTTTGTTTAAATTTAGCAAATTATGGATGTACAGCTTTTGCAAACTGGAACAACATGAGCCAAGATAAGCCAAGACTTTTACTACTGTAAATTCACAAGTTCAGACCTGGACTGTACCTTTTCTGATACTCAGTGCATAAATATTTCTTATTCATACTGTCTCAGCAGTGGCACAGTGGTTAGTATTGCTTTCTCACAGAGCTGAGGCCCTGGGTTCAGTTACTGGGGTGCTCTTTGCATGGAGTTTATATGGGTTTCCTACAGGTTCTCTGATTTCTTCCCACAATCCAAAGAAAAGCTGGTAGGTTTAAGGACTAATAGGCCCCAGTGTCAATGTGTGCATATTTGTGTGTGTGTGACCTGCTATGGACTGGTGCCTTTTCCAGGGTGTATTCTGCCTTGCACTTGTTGCCTGCTGGGATAGGCTCCGGTTCCCCTGTGACTGTGTTTTGGAAAAGAGCCTTAGAAATATACCTTAGGTAACATAATTATGTTGGTTATCATTTGTCATCAACATGATTAAACAACTCAAAGTCTATAAGCGTGTGTGGACACCATAGTAAGCAATTAAAGCTCAACATTTACGATGATTGCTTTGTACCAGGTTGTACAGTACTGTAAAAGTCCGTCCTATTCTTCTCGTGGAGCTCTAGGAGCCATCATAGCTCATCCCACAAATGGTCTGATGACAAGTCTGATGATTAGATTGTAGCAAGTCTCCCAGATCATGGTCTGTCATTGACAGATGAGGCTTGGCCATTGCGTCTTGCCAGGTTATATATTTCTGGCTGTAAACGCACAGAGAGCACATGACTACTATGACTTAATATGGCCTGAAGCATACTGATGGCGTTAAGGTGTTTTCTTGATTCATGAAGCATAATGGTAACTTTATGTATTTGTCTTCCATGTTTTGCTGTTTTACATGTAGCGTATTTAAGCAGCAATACTCGAAATTCAAATATTCAGTCATGTTCAGTAAATTAATCAAAATGATGCCTAAACATTTAATAAATAAACATACATGTATAAATATTTGTATGTGTTTTCTTTGATGTTCATTGTATCTTACTGTTTTGCCAGCTAAATGGATTTGTAACAGCAGAATATGAACTGGAGTACCTGCTGCTTGAAGGGCACTGCTTTGATATCACGACTGGACAGCCCCCACGAGGTTTGCAGTTCACTCTGGGGACGAAGACTGACCTTCTTATGCAAGACACCATAGTAATGGCTAATCTGGTATGTTTTTCTTTCTATAAGCTTGTCCTGTGTTAAGTGAAATGCAGACATATAGAAGCTTTTACCTGTCAGGAAAACCCAAACATACCCTATGACATTTTTATTCAGACAGAAGTCTTTCTGCTTTGTTATAAGCATATTGTATTTCAAAACAGTACAAAAGGAAACCGAGAAACGAGAAAGGAACAACCATGCAAATAAGAGATTCTTTACCCACTCTAAAAAGAACAGAAAGCCATTTGACTGCATTTCATACTGTAGTTCACATGGCATCAGTAAGAATTTTCAATACCTTATTAGTTTCTTTTTATTTTAGTTATTTGGAAGAGCTTTCGAATGCTGTCATTTGATCAGGTGTCAGTTTTAACAGGCAGGGGTTGTGTGGGACGAAACAAGAAGTATCTAAATAGAATAAGACCTTGTTAAAATCATACTCTGAAGAGACAGAGTGAAAATGCTCAGTTTTTTATACATTTGATATACTGACATTTATTAAAGCTAAATCACCTTATTACTGGAAACTAAGCAACTAACATGGACTGTTACGTCCCCGTGTCTGTCTGTATGTTAGTTTTTTTTCACTTCCTCTATTCAGCTTGTGTTAGTCTTCTTGTACTTTCGTTTGTTTGTATTATCCTTAATTTCGCCATTACCTTGCCCAAACATGTTATTTCAACCTCTGTGCACTTTTGTACCTTATTCCTTTTGTCTACTCTTGTTTTCCCTTATTTGTTTTCGTAGTTCAATTGTGTATTTGTGTGAACTTTTGTGTAAAGGGTTAGTTAAGGTTGTCGGGTACATTTTTGCACATGTAGTTGGTCTTTGTGTTTAGAAACACTAGTTTAGGACAGGTTAGTGCCTTTTGTCTTGTATGTTTTTTGTAGTCAGTGAAGGTTAGCCAGGGCATTAGAAGACGCCGAAGACCGGGTGTTTTGGGTTTTGTTTTGATAGCTAGGTCAGCTTTCCCTCACTTTATTAGCCCGCTCCATTTTGTTAGTTATTTTCTTTCCTTCGGCACTGCTCAAGTTCCTTTTCCCTGTGTGTTATTGTGTCCTGTATATGTACCAGTTACTTATTCACTTTAAAATAAATCACTGTTGCACCAAACATTTTGTCACAATTCCTAAGTCCCTCACCAGAAAACCACCTGCATCCAAATCCATCTTAAAAGCTACACCCCTTTACCCCTAGACTCTTGGGGTCATAACACGGACCAATTTCCCTTTTCTCATTTGTAAGCATTACTGTAGGTACTGGATAAAATGTACCATTGCCTTGAGATTTGCAAATGGTTCTGAAACCAGTAAGTCATGACTTACTAATTTAAGTTTAAACTTTAAGTCATGACTTTTAATTTGTATTTTGCTCATTATAGTTAAGATAGTATATGACGTTCACTTTCCTAAACATTCCTAAACATTGGTGGAAATTATGTTTATGACGATAACATGACACTAACATTGGGAAACCTTGTGATGATATACAGAAAACACTGATAGCTTGACCGTATTTATTTCAATCTAATCACTCTGGTGGTGGTACTGGGGTACTGTAAAATATGGCTGTAGTAGTTCCAAATCTGAGCTATATTGGTCAATCAGGCCAGTGCTTTTCTTGGGTTCCGTGGTGTTAAGCAAATGATAGATCACTATAGCGCATCATCTTATAAAAAGTGCTAGGGATCCTGACACTGGCTGGTTGTGATGTGTGTGCACGGTAGTGTAGGAAAGTACTTGTCTTTTCAGCGGACTCCAGAGCAATCTAGAAAAGTCAGCAACCCTATGGTATATGGTGTTGTCAAAAGTTGTACTTTACATTTAATCCAGTTTCTCCTGAGTGGGTCTATGGCATCATCTTAGTGACAACAAATGAAAGAGCTGTGATTTATTTTTAACAGGGATACTTTCAGCTGAAAGCCAACCCAGGTGCCTGGACCTTGAGGTTACGTAAAAGCAGGTCAGAAGACATCTATCAAATACTTGCGTGAGTATAATCTCTTTGTTGATTCCAAGTTTGTATTATTGGTATAATGAAATGTCAGTGTGATAAAGTTGTTTTTGTAACATCTGTGTTTTGAGAATTACATGGTCATCCTGTTTGAAAAACAGGAGCTGCTCGGAGTACTGTCAACAGTCTTGCATGCTTATTAGATTGGATGGTGAAAGTTTTCTTTAAGGGCAAAAAAATAAGGCGAAACAAGAAATGTCAGCAGAATTCCTCGCGGACTTGATTGCCAGTCATATGGATGCTTTGGTATTCCCTCCAAAAAAGCTTTAAACAATAAAGAGAAAGGGATTAAATATATATCTGCTGCCCTGGTAAGATTTATACATCTGAATAAAAAATGACCATTACTTCATCAATCAAATCCTGAGGTGCCCCCTCTCTCCATGGATAATACCATTTGCTGCAAAGAGAAGATGATATTCACAGTACCTTTTTATTCATGTGATCTACAACTTTTGTGGACACTTTTTTGATTCATTAGACAGGGCATGGTTGTCTGTAGTATCACACGTTCTGCTTTCAGCTCTTTTTAATACTTTTTGTGGTATGGTAAACAGGATAGAATGCAATAAAGATCTTACTAGTCTGTTGTAAAGCTCAAGCATTACATGGAGTTTCAATCCAAGGATACCTTTTGTGAAATTACTCAAGCATGTATTTATCTTTTTTATTGTCTTCCCATTTTGTCTTGATGAAGAATAACACATATAAGAATCAACATTAACACGCAGATCCCTTCCACAAGTAGTTTCCTGAAGCCATGCACATTTTTACTTGTATTTATAAAAATGAATACATTTTTTTGTGTTTGATCATATAAGCAGTGGTCCTTCAAATGTTCTTAGTTGGATGTAATTGCATGACTAGAATTTTTAATTGCTGATCATATTATGTATGTAATGGTAGCCATCTGACAAATGTTTTCATGTAAATATGTCTAATGTCAGGTACGCACTGTAGTACCAGTGAGAACTGTCACCTTACTTATTTGGTTTTTATTGGGGTTATATAGGTGTAGGGCTTTTCTTCACTTTTCTTGCAGTTTGTAAATACAGTAATTAAAATATATAAATGAGTATGTCATCTCATCCTGTGTTTGGGAGATGCCATTGTGAACAGTAATGAAAGCTACAGCAAGTGATTTTTCCAATGTAAGAGTATGTGTACTGTGGCCTAGGTTTGCAGTACACAGTAAGAAAATATAAGACATGGTCTGTGAATACCCGCAACAACAATGGGATTCAGTCTGTGTATGGCTATGAACTTTTTGAGTCATGTCAAAAATGATGCCCTTGGCATATGTCAACATTTTCAAAAGGAAAAAGAAATGAAAGTTAACAAACACATGTCTTGCAGCTTTTATCAGAGGTGGATCTTTAGAATCTTTATGGCAACCGCTCCACACTTTTACAGGGATATTGAGTTTCTTTCTGCTATGATGTGAACATAGCCAGTGGGGGGAACGATGTCATTGAAAGTTGCTCAATACTAATGCCAGTGTCACCTACCAGACAAAAGCACAAAATCTCTATGGTAACGGAATTCAAGAACAAAAACAGTGATCACCGTGCCATCCTCAAGGTCTGCGCATGAGTAGGAGGTTTTCTGCATTTCCAGTGTTGTGTAATGACACAGAAGGGAAAACAGAATGTCAGTCAAAATGAATACTACAACATTTTCATAGCATTGCTGTGAGTGCTTTCCTAACCACAGCGGACATGGGCTTATCAATAAAATATTGTCCGAAAACCATTAGTCTTTATCTGGTAAAAACACTGTACATACGGTAAAACTTGAGCACTTTACACACGTCTTGAATCTGGTGAGGAAATTAAACTGTACTGGCTCTTTACATGTACTATTTTGTAGAGCTTGCTGAAAATCAGAAGTTTGGTCCTCCTTTATAATTAAACTCACTCCAGACAGAAACCCTCATCATATTTATCTTCTGTGTTATTTTCTTTTCTTGGCCTTTGGACAGAGTGCTGGTACTGTAGTGTTTTTATAGAAGTATCATCATCTTATTATTATTATTATTATTATTATTATTATTATTATTATGATTCTTTTTCCTGGGTATTTGCAGGAACAAACCATATTTCATTCAATAAGGAACTTTACAATGTCACAGGCAGCCTGTTACTAATTACTACAGCTAATTAATCAGAGTAATATAGTAAAACTGATGTTAGAACATAATCTAGTGAAATACGAAACATCAGAGTAAGATATGCAGTAGAAGAAACTCAAGAACAGATTATGTAAAAGGTAAGCGTGTATAAGGGAAAGGAAAAGCAAGTCATGATTGTTTCTTTAGACTCCATAGTAAAAACTGGAGGTGCTTCTGTAGCAGGTGTGAAGCAGTGGAGTGCTGATGAGGAATTCCTGGTGTGAGGGGAGACTGAGCATAAGTGTCACAGGTGCAGTGAGAGAAGATGGGTTTTGAGAAGGTGCTGAAAGGTGATCAGGAATAAAGTACTCCTGGTGCCTACAAGCTTTTTACACCGCAGAAGAGGGAATGAGTAGAATGAAAGATAGAAGAGGGAAGGTGAGGCAGCACTAGGTGGTTAGCTGTGATGATTGTTCTTGGATCTCTTGCTGTGCTGCCTGATCTCATTGCAGACTGTGTCTAATCAAGGGATTTGTCAGGCGTGTTTTAACCTATGGGGCAAAATGTCAGCACAGACAGTCTCTGCTTGGTCTCATCAGTCACCCTATCATTCAGGGTGAAATCAGACAAATCCAGATCACCATGTCCAGGGATTCATTCCTCAGGTTACCCAGCTAAGAGGTGAACTCAGTAGGACTTGCACTGGCAATCCCTTGACTCACTTTACATGTAATACAGCAGGTAAATCAGATCACCCTTGTCAGTACAATCCAGCTAATTTAAAAATGGTAACTTTATTATGAAGATGAAAGTGTTTTACTGTACAAGAAATGATGAGAATTAATTTTAAGGTGTTATTTACAAATTACTAAATAAGCAGTGACAATGAGCATGACTCATTCAATTAACATACTAAAATAAAACTTTTGAAACTTTTACTTCTTATCTAGCAAGGTCAAGGCTGTTACAGCAACTGTCTTCCTCAAGCTATACCTTAACACAGGGTTTGAAGATGCGCAGAACTGAGTTCTACCAAGATCATCTCAGGCATCAAGATTTATCTGTTCTCTCTTTCAGGTAAAGCTAAAAGGCAGTGTCGTTATTCACTTTGGCAGTGACATTATTCATATGGTTAGCACTGGCCTTCTCTAGTTATAGGGCAAATCAAAAACAAAAAAAACTTTCTCACTACAGCTGCCTGTCCGGTGGGCTTCACTGTTACTGCCTTAGTGTGACAGGGATGAATGAGACATGAGTCGTCCCTTGAGGTAGGAAAGAAATTGATATCCTAAGCTTTTACGCTTTGGCCAAATGGTTTTAGTGTGTGGGGAAAAAAAAAAACTTAAATAACAACAGCAAAAAAAAAAACGTCTAATACCTGTCAGTCTAAAACATACTGCACTGTGCCGGGTGAAGAGAAACATTTGTCATTGTGATAAGGTTAATTCTCCACATTTAGTAACTTTTGAAGGTGTAAAAGCCTTTTGAACAGTGGTTGCATATACAGTAGTATTACTTATGACTGACTTTAAAGGTTAGTCTTCATAAATGGAAACTGGCATAAAAAATCCACCCTTACACAAATGGTCTGTGAAGCAGTTAATGGACATACTGTGCTAAGGCCCTAACGTAAGAATATAAACTGCAAAAGAAAGGGGGTCTTTTGGCCCATAATGGTCAGTTAGTCAAATTCAGGACCCGAACTCTGTGAGGCAGGAGTACTGACCACCATGCTGCAACAGAACAGTCCTGAGGGTTTTGTCATTGTTTCGTCATTGTTGCTGGTATGGCAAAATGAAATCTGAGTGGGAATCTTTAGTGTTGCATTTCACCATCTGTTAATCTGTGTTCATTTTGGGAATATCACAAGTATCTTTCATCCTCCTGTGTAACATTGCTCATTTAGAATCCTATTGCTTTGCCCGTCTGATGTTGAAATATTTAAACTTGCAATTTAACCAAGATTGTGCTACTGTAACACCATACTTCAGTCTCTGCTGTGGTACTAAATAGTCTTTAGTATTTAGTTTAGTTGAGAATTCTGTATATCAGGTAGAGTACTCATTAAAAATCTGCCTCGGCACATATCTCTCATATTGTGTGTAAATTATATTGGCTCCATGTGATGATAAGACTGAGCTTGGTAAGGTTCTCTTGCTTATGTATCAGGGACTGAACAGTATAAATCCAGGTTATTGTAAGGTGTTATTGCTTGGGTGTAGTCCAATACATAATCTGTGTTCTGCTGCTTCAGGCCTTCTTAACCTACTATTGACCATATTTTTAATTATGGGAGATAGAGCCATCTCTTGTGCACAATGTTTGTGAAATTCACTGCCCAAATCCATTAAAAACTGTGATGGTCAACATTATTTAAACTTATTGAAGTTTTATGTAAAAATTGTTATGGTGTTTTTTCTGCAGAAATTGACATACTTTTTCCCCTTCCTTTCATTTTACTTCTGTTATGTGTATTATGCACATTATTGTACAGTGATTTAAGCGCTTTTAAATAAAAGTATATTATTAGTATTGTAAGGTTGCACAAAATGCAATTATCCAATGGTTTTAGATAAATCCAAAGTCATTAGTCCTGTTCTCACAGCTGTAATCATATGCAATAGTTAAGATTACCTCAGGAGATCTCTTCTCTGCTCATTAGTCATTAGCATTGCTGTCACGCAGCACAGGGGCCCGGGGTTCCATTCAGCACCTGAAATGCTATCAACAAGGAGTTTTTTATGTTCTTCTTGTGTTCACATGAGTTTTCTCTGGGTGCTCTGGTTTCCTCCACCAAAGACAGACTTGTGTGTTAATTGGCTTCTGGGAAAATTGACCTTTGAATGTGTGTGTCTGTGTGTACACACTGAGATGGACTGGTCTTCCATACTGGGCGTGCCCTGCCTTGTGCCCATTCCTAGCCGGGATAAGCTCTGGATAGGCCCTGCAACCCTGAATTACAAGAAGAAGTTATAAAATGGATGAAAAGATAATCAAGTAATGTAATAACTATAATATAACATTCTGATAAGGGCACCTTTGCTTAAGTGCGTGCTGTTGGCAACGATGTGATCAGTGCTTGCCTGGATCCTGTGGTGGTGCTTTTGTTAATTTGGATAATTCTCAGGAGTGTGAACAGAATGTCTAAATTCAGTCTCCTTTAATTGGAATTTGCAGTAGCTTCAGCTGCAGAGGGAATGCTACTTGGTTATATTTTTAAAGAAAACTCCTGACAGTTTTATTAGTTAATAAGTGTGCATACCTGGATTGTGACTCATTACATTATATGTGACTGTATAAGTGAACATATCTCAGAAACCCTCAATTACCTACTGCTACAGACTGCACCAATCGCAGTGTAAACTTTGACAGACCTCGATTATAAACCTCTGAGTAAACCATCTGATTTATGGAACTAGTAGCAAAGAAGGGTTCAAGTCCATTTCACAATTCAAAAACCTAATTTTTTTTCAGTCATACTGCTTGTTGTCTGAAAGGTGTTTTTTTGTATATTTGACAATTGACAATGACTGTTAATGCAAAATAATGGAATGAGAATAAAATGGTTCTGGAGTGAATAACAAAGGAAAAGCTAGTAATTGAGCAATTTTACTCTTTTTTTGCACAAAACATTTGAGCATGAATCGTCATTTAGAACATCATTTAGAAGAAAGAGAAGTACATTGAAGATTTAAAAAAGTCAGAATTCAATTCCAGTTAGTGGTTAATAGAACTTACATAAAACATAAGGTGTTCGGCTGAGACCAGGCCATTCTGCCAGTCTCACGTTTGGTTGTTAGAAGCAAATTGTTCTCAGAATCTTATCTAGCCATTTCTTTAAAAATGCCAGGATACTTTTGACAACATGGCTGGATAGGTTGTTTCATACCCCCACAGCCATATGGATAAGGAAGTGTCTCCTGTTCTTACTTTGAAATGAACAGTCCACTATGTTGACTTTGTCATTGCATTTCAGGATTCTGAATTTCTAATACCACACTACACAAACTGCGATGACCGTTCATCTGGTAAAACCTTTTGTAACACAATGGAGCAATCAGTAAAACTTAATTTGAAGTTAATTTCAAAACATTTTTATGCATATGTTACAGTATGTATAATTAAACATTTGATTAAATAACATAAAGCTTTATAAACAGATTTGGTTGTCAGCAGTGTAGAAAAAGGGAAAAATTGCTTAGAACCAGAGAACAGGAATTAAAGTTCAGTGGGAGGCTCATTCTATGAAGTAACAATAATGTATGATTTTCAGATATGAGTGACATGAGAGGGCGAAAAGGTCAATGTCTAAGATATCTTGTCAGTCAGAAAAAGGTACCAAATGAGGAAAACTGTTTCTACTCGTTATTTTTCTGTAAAGCCAAATATTTTTTTCTTTAATCTCTTGTCGCTTGGTTACCTTAATGAGTAACAGGTCTCAAAGCTAAGATTCAATTTAAAGCTTTTACAGAATAACAGTGAGTTACTGTGTAAAACCATATTTAGAACAGTTTGTTGTGGTGCATTTGTAAGTATCTGTTTGTGAGGGAAAGCATCACAGTGGTTCACTGTGGTGTCATGTAATATCTGCATAATTACACAGGGACTTGTTTAAAATTAACACTAATTAACACTGTTTTTAATTAACACTTAAAGCTTATTATTAGCAAGGTAATCTAAAATTATTTTTTTTACCGATTCGAAATCTGTTTCATGTTTTTCTCCTCATAGTAGCCATGATGTTCACACATTGCTGTCTTATCCTTTTGTAATGTTCCTATTTGTATTTTATTTAAAATTTTAAGTTATATAGTTATACGCAGTACATAACAGTATTTAGCAACATTTAACAGTACATAATTGTGTTTTTCACATTCCAAACCCTGTTACCACCCACAGGGAAGAATGAGGAAGCTTGGGTAGACTTCCCCCATTCTGCCCACCTTTGAGTTGTTCACCTTTTAACATGTAGCAGGCAACACAACCCTCCTGTGCTGAACTAGAAGGGTACAAAACCCTGACCACCTAAACCCACCTGCACTCTGTGACTTGTGAGCCAGTGTGAACCATATGGGGAATCTCAGGGTATGGTCAGCTAGTGACATGATCCAGGCTCGAACCTGTGATCACTGAGCTCAACCGGCCCTCAGGTGAGCACCTAAATAGTTGAAGCATTCAGGAGGCCCCAGTGTTTCTCATTTCTGGATGCTACTAATTGTAATGAAGAAATGCATGTTCTGCACTTGCTGCAGCTCTGCCTTTAAAAACTGCTTAAGATTGCTTTGTATTTGAGGATGTATTGTGCCATGAAGGTCCCTTCTTAAAATATTAGACAAACATGTTTGCATCATTCTCAGAACATTGAGTTTGAAAATTCCTGAGCTTCAGAAAAGTATTTCACAGTAAAATGTGATGATTATTTTAAATTGCATAAAAGTATTCCTTTCATTTTTGAATGAAATAATTGACATAGCTGTTAGACGTTCTTATTGTTTCTGGAATGAGTTTCTAGAGAAATTTTAAAAATCTTTTACATGCTACACAGTGCCGCATGACATTGACTTGCACACCATATTAAGGTTTGCTTTTACCTAGTCACTATAGTCTTGTAAAAGTCTGATTATCTGGTTGAGTGAGTTTAATGATATTCCACATGATAAAACCTTTAATCTTTTCTTCTATGAAGACAACTTTATGCTTCTCTCTTAGTCATGACGGCACAGACTCGCCAGCTGAATCAGATGATGTGATTGTGGTGCTAAACAGCTTCCACAGTAAAATCATCAAAGTACAGGTACTGTAGGTATTTATATACATTTTATCCAGAAAATGTTCTGAGAGACATTCAAATGTATGTCAGTTACTCTGTATATTATTTTTTGCTTCTCTTTTCAAACACATTTATAATTTATTAGGCTTAAAAGCAAATTTCTTAATTACACAAAGATTTATTCCTTATTATGCATGTACAATAATTGCTTTTATTACATTGTTTGTTTTGTAGATAACTTTTTAAATCATCCTTTGCAGGTTATTGAAAGACCAGCTTGCACATGGAAATGAAATCCTTTTGAACCTACTGTTTTTTAGTAATCTGTTTTTTTTTGCTTACATGAAACACTAGTTTAATTTTTGTGGTAATATAAAGATAACATCTATAGTAAGATTGTCACTTAATCTGACAAAGTAATTTAGTATCTTTGAAAGTTCTTTGATTTTCACCACTGAATATCCGACTGTCATCTGGTTTGTTTCACAGGTGCAGAAAAAAGCTGATAAAGTGAATGAGGATCTCCTGAGCGATGGTACAGAGGACAGAGGAGTCTGGGAATCACTAACAAGGTGAGCCTGCGACACCAGTGTTCACAAAAGTGCTTATTTTTATTTTATTTAACTAAGTGATTTTGTAAGAATGGAGAAGAAAAAAAAACTAATACAGTAGTTAACATGTTTATCTTGAGATTGTTCTTCTCTCTTTTCTGTGTACTACCTCTAAAAACCTTTTCATACAGTTTCCTAGGAGAGATTATTAAATAGTACTGAAGTGTTTGAAAGGTAGCTCTCAGATGGTATCAGCAGGGTTTTTGTTTCATTATGTTTTCTCTTTTATCTGACGAAATTAGTAATGAGACACAAAGAATGCTGAATATTTACAGTACTTATGGTTAGAATGTGATAAACACATTATGCAGTGCTTTCATAGGAACTGTGGCCAAAACCATAGAAATTAAGGAATTTTAATAGTCTGAGCATTAGAAAGTCTTCAGGATTTTATTGACAGACCAAATGCAAACAGAAAATAAGGTGGGTGAAAGTAAATGGAAATGGAATATTTGAATCATTCAATACAATATAATTTACTCCTTTGTAGTGTTTTTATTTATTAGAAGGAAGCAGGAGTTTACCTCAGATGGCTGTAGTTAGTTGTTGATACAGTATGTCTTATGGTTTTGAAGGTGGCCTAGGTGCTTTGCTAAGGGAGAAGAGAGTCAGAAGGTTCCCAGAGATTAAGGTTAATTCCAATCACTCTCTTTATCCGAATGCAGTTGTTCAGTGTGATTGCATGATGGTGTTTTGCTGATATTTATTTTCTAACTGTATGATTTGTCTGCTTTTTGCTCACTGTGTGAAGTTTGTGGAAATCTTTGGAGAAAAGGTAGGAAGTATACAAATTTAGCAGTCATTTTAATATCAACTTCCATTTGCAAAGTTCTACCATTTAATGTGATACATGCTATAGTCCAGGCTTGCTCCTGAACATTTAAAAATCAGTAGTTATTCCAGTTTTCAGGTTAGGTAAAATAAGTAAACAATACATGGATGAATTTACTGTCATAGTCTCCATGTGTTGACCCTGTCAGCCACTAAAATAATATATATAATTCACAATTACTTGAGATAGCTTTCAAATAAGAGCACTTAGGAACTGTGAATATGGTTTGATGAGATTGAATAAATTTAAAATATTTATTCCAAATAGGATTGTGTTTCATGGAGTGTAGGCTAATCCCACAGACAAATCTTTATGGCTGTTAAGAAAAATCTGGCTGATCTACTGTAGGTGGTATTGTCTTGTTGAAAATGGAGTGTTTTCTATATATGTTTCTTAATAGAATTTGCCATTGTTAGAGGCAGTGAAACAAACTGCAACCCACCATGGCGGGACTGTGTCAGCAGCAGTGCACAGTATATGATTGACAAGAACATCAATGCAAGCTATTACTTTATCAAGACAGTGCTGCAGGCATTTCACCAGTGATTAATTGTTCACCCTCTTTCAGTGGTGATGTCACATGTTGGCCTGGATACAGGCTGGAAACCGCTACTGTACCACCAGATATTCCACTCATGGATGACCTTCTAAGTCTAATTTTGTATTATCTACCATGTTGAAACAGCAGTCTTTTTCTTCCCTTGCAGAAAGCCTTGGTTTTAATGTCTTAATCAACTGGTAATGACTAGCTAATGACTAGCTCAGGTGATGCAGTTTGTCTGAAATTTAGTACCTCACTCTTTCTTACAACTCAGTCTTTGACCACTATATAATGAAAATGCAACTGCACAACAAGGTGTTGATATGAAACTGATATTCCAGTCCAGAGCCTAAAGCTGTTGTTCCAGGATAAGCCATATTATGTCAATTCTATTGTACAAATGTGGCTTGCTTGTGTTGTATGTTTGGGCAACAAATCTCTGGATAGATGCAAGTAAATTGAGCCACTTCCAAAACAGTGTTTTAATCTAACATGTTCTTTTTGTCTGTTCCATATGTATGTTGGCTATTTGTTTTCTTTAACATAAAAAAGAATGCTTAGTCTGTGGTTTCCATTCTTCCATTCATATGGAAATTACGTTTCAGTTGTTTTAATCATTATATGTTTTGGCATTTTGATATAATGATCTTTCTAAGTGAGATTTTCTTTGTTGCATTGTCGTAATTGCCATTTTAAAAGTTTGCAGACCTGTAAATTTGGAATAGTTGTTAAACAAACACTAATTTCTTGCTGTCGTTGACATGTTTTGTTTTTTTTTCCAATGAGAAGTATAACAGGAGGATCTAAATCGGAAGATGCTGAGAACAAGAAAGAGGATGTTCTAAACATTTTCTCCCTTGCTTCAGGACATTTATATGAGCGCTTTCTAAGGTGAGTCGCCCACACATGGCATTTATCTCAAAAACAGCCCTTCTTTAGATATTTTTATGCCTTAGGAGTTTTTCCTCAGATTATCACCACCTACTCTTCTTTATTTCAGGATAATGATGCTTTCAGTTTTGCGGCACACCAAAACTCCCGTCAAGTTCTGGTTTCTAAAAAACTACCTCTCCCCTATGTTTAAGGTAATTCACTTGTGTGACTCCTTTAAAACTTCTTCTCTAGAATTTCATACTTGCTTGCTTTGCTCCACAGTCACGCTTGCAGGGATTTTATAAAACAACCCCCATGTGGTCTCTTCTGGTTATCCCCTTTTACCCTGTGTTCCACGTTTTACCCTTGTTTCTAAATTTGTCATTTTTCCCATGGTGCTAAAGTGTTTAGGCTTACCAGTGACAGAAAAGGCTGGTCTAAGAAAGCTTAAAAGAATGAAAAACATTGTCCCCCACCTATAGACAATGTGCACCTTAGTAAGAGCAAAATATGTTGACACCACTTTAGATTTAACATTTATCACTGCCATCCTAAAGCTCTTTAATGACGATATAAATTCAGGGGTTGATTTACTGCATATCTGACCTGTGAAGTCATTTAGTTCATTCAAAAGGAAGATGCAGTAAATATTGATTAAACATTTTGGTATGACGTGTACAGTACAATATACAGTCTGCAAGAGTCATCTGTGTAGCCAGCTGTGAAGTGCTTCATATTGATAAACGGTTCTCATTGCAGTAGTTGATGAAAAGTGGTGATGCACTCGTGGACTCTAGCACTCTCATTTCTTTTGAGCCAGGAGGCTTTATAAAGTGATCTTCTATTGATGTAGATGGAAGAACCTCATACTTGTAGTTTTCTGGTTTTCAGTTCTAAAGTTGTTAGGCCTCTCATAAAAGAGGTTATTGTTAATGAAATGTCTTGAGGCTTCCAACTAAATTTCACATTTTGTCTGAGAATGGGCTAATGATGAAACAAAGCCAATTGTACTGCTAAGACTGCCCCCGTTGTGAAGCAATCCCCCTCTCTTGAACAGCAGTCAGCTACATGTATTCACTGCCCTAAAACAGATAGGACTATTGGACTGGATGCCATAAATGAGAAACAGTGGCTGTGCTGGGGTTAAACCTTACACAGCAAAATCAGTTAAAGTGCTCATGGAAAAAATCTTAAATTATTTACCTTTTTTACAGTAAACGTTATGCATATTGGACACAACTTTCTTGACAAATGCGCCATGAAACCATTAAGTAGCAACTTATCACTTTGTCTAACAACCTGTGAAGAACTGCAAGTGCTTGGAGCTAAATTTCAAAAAAACAAACAAAGCTGGCTTTCACCGAGATGCTCTGCTAGAGTTTGAAAACTTCTCATGTATATAAAGAACAGTTTTTACTGAAAAAAGATTTAAAAAGGAGGTAATAAAAATCAAACACCATAGTAAATCAGAAAAGCTATGCCATTAGGCTTCTTTGAATATATATTTGTAAAAGAATAATTTCTTCCAAGGCAGGGGGATAAAGTTATTTACTGCAGTATGAAAAGATTTGTCTTCTCTGCTTTGAATGCTTATTGACTTGTCTTTTGCAGTGCCTGCTAGGCATTTTCTCCATGGATAGCTCTAAGTATCAGGAAGTTCTTTCTGCCTACAGAAGTAAACAACGAGTAAAAATTAGCCAGAAATGTATGTTAGGTAATGCAAATGAAATGGCATCAATTAAGGTTTTTCCCTATGAGGTAATTCTGTGAGCGTTTATTCTTTGCAGGAATCGATTCCCCTCATGGCAAAAGCATATGGATTCCAGTATGAGCTGGTACAATACAAGTGGCCTCGCTGGCTCCACCAGCAGACTGAGAAGCAGAGAATTATCTGGGGATACAAGATCCTTTTTCTGGATGTGCTTTTCCCTCTGGCAGTGGATAAAATAATCTTTGTGGATGCTGACCAGGTATTGATGGAAGCCGTGTTGCTATGACTGCTGATGACGAAGTTCTGTTTTAATCGATACATTAATAAAACGTCTATGAAAAATAGATCCAGATATAACTTATGTTTCTCATGCCCTCTGCTTAAGGTGGAACTAAACAGCGGTCAGATTCGTAAGGTGAGCCCACATGCGGGATGAGAGAAAAACTAAAAGGGGAACCTGCAGTCAGCAGAGGTTGTGGTTGCAAGCTCAGAGCAGGTGCAGGCAAACATAGACCAGGGTCCGTTCTCAAAAAACAAAGCTTGGTTGAAAGCTGGAGAGACGCAGAGGCACAACACAGTGATACCACAAAGGGGCAAATCCAGAATTGTGGCTAAGACAAGCAGGCAAGGGTCGTAGCATAGGAAATTTGCAGGTTTAAAGCACAAAGGGGTAAATACAGAGATGTGGTCAGGGCGAAGCTGGGGTCTGATATCCAGGAAGAAACAGAAGTAAGAAAGTAACAAGCTTAGGGAGGGGAGCCAAATATTCTGAACCAGACCTTAAATATCCAGCACCACCTGGACGGGCATGGTTGTAAATTGAAGCAGCTGATACAAGTTTCCTATCAGAGTTTCCATGGCAAACAGTACAGACTGACAGTTGAAACTGTAATGAGTTTTTATTTAATCTATTAGGATAATCCTAATAGATAATATATATTATATATACAATACATATTACACTATATATAGTTTTTTGGGGGAGGCAGCATTTTTATTGTAATCTTTTTCTGCTCTTGGGGTGTGCCAAAAACGTAATTTTTTATTATATACATTGGATTGCAATAGTTTCCTCAGCGTACATTTCCTAATATTTGCAAGAGTGTTTCAATACATAAGACAAAAAGGCTCCCATGGAAATGGATTTATTTAAACACATATACAAAGAGATTCTGTAAAATGAACAAGTAAAAGGTTTATTCCATGCTGAAAAAAAAAAGAAGAAAGAGAACACAACGTTTCGGCCGTGGAGCCTTCTTCAGACACACTGACGCAGCTACCCACCTGCACACCTGAAGAAGGCTCGATGGCCTTCTTTCTTCTTTGTTTCAGCATGGAATAAACCTATTACTTGTTCCTTTGCAGCCTACGCATGCTGACGCAGCTACCCACCTGATTCTGTAAAATAATAATAATAATAATAAACTTTATTTTATATAGCGCCTTTAAAGGTGGCTTCTCAAAGTGCTTTACAGGATGACAGTAACAATAAATTAGAAGACTACAACAATAAATAAGAAGATTTCACAAGATAGGACACAATTATAATTACAACAATACAACAATAACAATAGAGGAGACCGTGGAAGGTGGTATTAAGAAGAGCAGAGGGGTGAAGAATGGAACCAGTTAAGTAAAGGCTTTTCTGAAGAAGAAGGTTTTGAGTCTGGATTTGAAGGAGTTTAGAGAAGGTGACTCTCTAATATCCTTGGGCAAAGAGTTCCAGAGCTTGGGGGCATAGCAGGAGAAGGCCCTGTCGCCCATACAATGTAGACGGGCTTGGGGGACAGTAAGGAGGGCAGAATTTGAAGAGTGGAGGTTGCGAGGTGGGGAGAAGGGCGATAAAAATTCAGACAGGTATTGAGGTGCCAAGCCATGTAAAGCCTTATAGGTGAGCATGAGGATTTTAAAATCTATGCGGAATGTGACCGGAAGCCAGTGCAAGGACTCCAGGATAGGAGTAATGTGAACACTTGCACTAGACCTGGTCAGGATTCTTGCTGCTGAATTTTGGACATACTGCAGCTTGTTCAGAGTAGATTTAGATACCCCAGGGAGTAGAGCATTGCAGTAGTCAATTCGAGAGAATACAAATATGTTGATCAGCTTTTCAGCCACAGTTAATGATAGCACAGGGTGTAGTCTTGCGAAATTTCTAAGGTGAAAAAAAGATGTTTTGACAGTATGCTGTACATGTGGGTCGAATGTTAAGCCAGAATCGAATATAACCCCAAGTTTTTCAATTTTGATTGAAGCTCAAGGACAGAGCCATCTACAGACAGGGTTACAGGAGTGGCTTTACGAAGTTGATGGGGGGTACCAATAAGCATGACTTCAGTCTTGTCACAGTTAAGATGAAGGAAGTTTTGAGTCAATTTTTATGTCAGAGATGCAATTAGATAGAATAGAGACAGCCACATCAGTGTCGGGTTTGGTATGGATGTATATTTGAGTATCATCAGCGTAAAAATGAAAGCTGAGGCCATGTGATCTTAAAACCTGACCAAGTGGGAACATGTAAATGCTGAAGAGCAAGGGGCCCAGTATTGAGCCCTGGGCCACTTCACTTTCCCCACAGTCTCCAGTCCTGTTTAGGTATGTCCCAGAATGATACCAGGGCACATATACTGAATAAGCCCTGTTGCTTGCAGCCTACACTGCAGACCAAGTGAAATACATGTCACAGGGGACAGGGAGTGATTTCCTGCATGGTCTTGGGCTCACTCTCGTCCATTTGATGTTGAAACTTTGTGGTCAATCAGGTTCAAAATCTTTAATAAAAAGAGAAGTGGGTTAGAAGGTATGGAAGCCCATGTCAATGTTTTGTTTCCCCTTTTCCCTCTCAGATAGTGAGAACGAACTTGAAAGAGCTGAGGGACCTAGACTTGGAGGGAGCTCCCTATGGCTACACCCCGTTCTGTGACAGCCGCAAGGATATGGATGGGTACCGCTTCTGGAAGTCGGGGTACTGGGCCTCTCATCTGGGAAACAGGAAATACCACATCAGGTAGGCAAAAGGAATACTCTGAACTTCTTATCTGTGGTCTTTTCTCCTCACACTTTTTTATTGGTAATGCCAGTTTGCAATATGAAGGGAAAATGTGTCTTGAGTAGTTTTAACATTTTTGTCCTGGTTTATCATGGTGACTCATTAATGATCAATTAATTCAGTTGAGACCAAAACACATATTAGTATCCAAATACTGATAAAATCGATATTTTTTCTAAAAACATGCAGGAATAAATAGAGCAGTGTTTCTTTGGATGCTCAGTATATATCATTTTAGCATTTTTTGGCATATGCAGTCAGTAAAAATCAATAAAACAGTAGTAAGAATTAACAGAGGACATGATATTGGTCTTCTCAGTTGATCTTATATCCCCCTTGGGAGCGTATAACGTTTTCCCATATAAGTATTCCTCTACCCCACTTTATGTGCTAAACAGGGTCATTGTTTTAATAATTATATTGCTATTTTATGGTGCTGAAAAAAATATTGTATTTCAACTTTTGGTACATTTTTGTTAATATATTTGGACTCCACAGTGACTTACCACAGACAAACTACCTAACCGTTTTTAAGGAAAACATTTGATGTATAAGGAATATGTCTTAAACATTTAATGGTTTCAGTTTGATAGATTTTTCAGACTAAAGAGGGCTTTAGAAAAATTTCATATTCTGCATCTGTCCTTCTTTAGGAAATGAAGTACAATATATATAGGTACAGAGTGTGTAGGATATTATTCTCCTCATTGACTCTGTGGTAGAAGGCATTACTCAGCTGAGCCACGATGCATTCGATAGCGTATGAGCTGCAAGGCCTTTTATTTATGAGCTTTCCTTTTGTGGGAGAGGGTGAGTTATCTTGTGGTTTGCATTTTTAAAACACATTTCATAGTCTTTGTCTGATACTTTAAAAAGTAGCGATTCAGTTAATTGAACAAAAGGCGCATTTAGTACATAAACAAATCTTATTCATAAGTGGTTATAATTCAAAGGCAGAATAAGAGAGTTGAGGTGGGGTTAAACCGATATTGCTGACTGAAGAAATGAGCAGCCCTTTGGTCTTCTCTGGCCAGTTTTATTGGTATTATTTATTCTCTTTCTCTGAAAGAATGCTATAAAAGAACAGGTCTGGAGGGAATTTTGGGTAGTGGTAGGATGCTACAGCTGGTGGCCCTCTCAGTGCAGGAAAAATGTTTTACACTTATAGAAGAATTAGAAACTACTGGAACTAATAAATCAGGTCAGCAACCTTGGGTATAAAGCTTCTTTTTTCCACTGACGTAAATAAGTGAAACATCTGCATTGCAACACTGTTTCAGCCACTTATAATAGTGTAGTATATATAATATAGGCACAGTAATACTAAACCTCCCTGGATTAACTGTCACAGATTAAAGAAGACAGAAGCAAACAGCCCTTTTATACATATAATAAAATTGTTGCTAGTGAGATAACTGTATTTGAAAATGCACCAAATTATGGTAATATAAATATTAGAACCCTTTATCAGTATATGATGTGTGTTGATAAGGAAACTGAGGAATCTTACCCTACCAACTTGAAATATTTAATGTCTTCAGCCTGAGTATAACTAGGGCATTACCAGCATTCTGCTATAAATTAGAAATTATAAATATGAGCAATATACAGTATTGGAAATAAGTATGAAAAAGAGGAAAACATTGACATATTTGATAATTTACTTTTTAGAAATTCAAATAAAAATATAATGTTAAAATTAATGTATAAAAAATGAACTGATATTAAATGCAATCTTTTGTTGACTTACTACAATGTTATTTGTTATCAGGATACCCTGCCTCAACGCCATTATAGTAAGTGACTGCCTTGTTAGACCATCTACTAGGGGGATTTATTGTATTTCTCTTGTCTTTTCAAATAATTAAAATGGATTAAGAGGAAACAGAGGTGAGATAGCCATTAAGGAACTGAAATCATCAAAAGGTATGATTTGAAAATCATACAATCAATTTTGGGAAATGAGATTTAGAATTTAAGAGATATAAAATGTTATAGAACTGGTTAATAGCTAGAAAACGGTAAAATAATGATGGTGCCATTAGTGAAGTTCCACAGTGATCTGTGTTTAGAAATACTGCTCTTCCTAATTCTAATTATATTTTAATAATTTGCATTCTAGTTTTGAATTAGTCATGTTTGCAGATAATACCAAACAAAATAAGACGATTAGCAAAGACGTTTTGAAGACGTTGCAAAGAATTTCAATAATATTTAGACAAAATTCAAGAATGGCCTAAATGGCAGATTACAAACAATGTGGACTAAACTGTGTTACATGCAGATAGCAGAAACATAAATGTTAGAAAATATAGTAAATACAGATGCAGAATTTTCATCTTTGAGACAATGTAAGTAGTAAATAGGGCAAAAGTGTTAGAATGTATAAAATGTCAAATTAAAATCAAGAGATTTTATAATTACATATAAAATTAATAAAAACAAATAACCATTTATAATATCATGTATAATTTTGGCGCATCGCATTACAGACAAGATACTACTTCTCTGGAATCAGTCCTACAGTGACAGGCTTAAAAAGCTTAATCTTTTTAGTCTTGAATGAAGAACATTATGGGGGGACCTGATTTAAGTATTCCAAGTCCATAAAGGTGCTGATAAATTCAAAACGTAAGACTTCTTCACAGTCAAAAGTGAAAAATGAATCATAAGTGGAAACTCTTATGAGGTACTATATATTTAAAATGGAGAAGAGAAGGCACTTTTTTAGAAAAGCTGATACAATTATGGTGTCAGAAAAGATAGCCTGGCATCTTTCAGGAAGCAGCTGGATTAAGTCCTCAAATCAATTAGCGATTACAAAATCCAGATAGATCAGAGGATTATATTTGTGTGTTTGTTACTATTCTTACATTCTTACAAATACAGGCAGGTATACCATATTTCCATTTCAAATACTGTATGTGAGAGCACTGTGACTGTTCTAGGACCACTGACAATGACAGTGAAGCATCTCAATATACTGTACTATGTGAAGAGTTTTCATTTTTACTCAAAAGCTATTGATCCACCATGTGTAATTTGCATTATTTTTTCCATCTGTGCATACATAGAGGCATCAGAATCAAAGGGAAAAATTACATTGCACATAATTTAATTGAAATTTAATGAACTATCACTAAAACAAATAGCAGCGAGCCATTTATGGCCCCTTAGGTTTTCATAAAGCAAATTACGGACAAGACTGTGGATTCTTCTAGAAGCTATCCTTGGAGACAGTGTCTGTGTGGGAGTGAGAGGGGCAGACTGTGGCTGTGCCTTTGCTCTGGTGCTGCATAATCAGCCACTGCCTGGCTGCTCCAGCTGGCACACTGCTCTTTCAGACAGCTCTGCAGCTGTGAAATTTATCACCCCAACCAATCCGTGAGGTAGAATTACTTCTTAAGATTGGATTTACACTTCTAAAAATCCTCTGGATCATTTTTATTTCAGGTTTTCTACTCAAAATTGGATTACAGCATCAAATGTGATTCCAGGCATTATTGTAGACAGGTTACAAGCAGATGAACAGAGGGACAGCATTTTATTCCGTAGGCTGTTACCTATATAATTATTAGCATGCCTTTTCTAATGTCATTCCAAAAGCATGAAATTTTTTGAGAGGTTGAGAGCTTATATATTTATTAAGGTGAATAGATTGTTTCACTCTTAACGATGTCAAATGCTTGTGTACAGGTTAGAGCAGGGAGGCATGTCAGCATTTGGGCTGCCAAGGAAAAAGTCGTGAAAAAGTTACTTTACTCAGGTGGGTAACGAAGAAAAGGACAGGGGCAGAGAATAGTGGGGCCTGAGGAAAACTCCAAAGCCAACACATTCTGTATTTCAGTCTTTCTTGTTACTTTTCAGTTCTTTATGGTCTAATGGTTGATAACTCATACTTTATCCTACAGTGCCTCTGTTCAGTACAGAAACCCATATCTGTGTTCATGGCTGTCATTTTCAGTGCCCTATATGTTGTTGATCTGAAGAAGTTCAGGAAGATTGCTGCTGGCGACAGACTGCGTGGTCAGTATCAAGCACTGAGCCAGGACCCAAACAGCTTGTCTAACCTGGATCAGGTATGTGGCTACCTGTGGATGGGAGATGAATGAAGGCAATTGTAAATGTGTTTGCAGTTTTAAAAGAAAAAGAAGCACTCAGCATGCACACTGGGACTAATTCACTCTATAGCTGTATTTAATGAGTTTTGTGTACTTGCTGATGGAGAGTTGTTTAAAAGTAATTGTAATTTTCATCTAGTAACTATTACTAAAATCGTAATTCGTTCAAAAAGGATGGGGGAATGGTGGTATACTTGTTATAGTACCTGTGCTTCACAGTTTCAGGAGCCTAAGTTCAATCCTGGGGCTCTGCTGTCTGTCTGTGTGAGGTTTGCATGGTCTTTCTGAGTTCATGTAGGCTTTCTCTTCTGGGTGTTCTGTTTTATTCTCCCACCTCTATAAGAAGGGTAGGCTAGGTTTCATTGGGAATTCTTCAATTGTAACACAGAGAAAATAAAATCCTTACTGGTAGGAGAGTTTTTTCACTTTTCTGTTTCTATCACCCTTGCCTGCATGTAGACTTCAAAAATAAAAGGCTTTTGTTATGATTAATAGAATGAGCTTCATATATTTGTGTGTCAAAAGCACTGAGGTATCGTTTGAAAAACACATCTCCATATGAAAAAGCAAGCATCTGGTCTTTCAGCTGCTGATTCAGGGGCAAGGTTGCACCTGGTTTTGGAAAATACAATAAAACTTTGCTTCTTAGGCTAAAAGCAGGATGAGTGTTATTTAATTCTCTTGAATTTTAATCTAATCTAATAGGTTTCAATTTAATTAAATTTTCCTTAACAAGAATGAGTGTACTTGAAAGCATGTGTGGCATATTCACTTTCAATAGTATATAAAGTAGTATATAAAGTTAGGATAACAATTTCTGTGCTCCCTTCAGCTCTGTGGTCCTAATTTGTCCATAAATACAACAAAACCAATTGTATCCTATTTGCAAATTACAAAAAAAAGAGATTTTAATTAAATCCATAAAAGTCTACAAGAGTAGAGACATACTTAGCTATGCTGTTTAGCAGCACAGATCTGCTGAAACAAAATGTATGATGTTTCCCTACCATTATCCCTATTAGACTGAAGCTGAGAATGCAATATGACCAAAATGTTGTGCTCAACATTATCTATTGAGATCTGATGCTGCAGATCAATTTGAAGATAGCTAGAACATGTGCTTCTAAATTACTTTTCAAATTAGGTTATTTGGTACATTAACATATGGAATGTAAAAATAGTTACAAATACGTTTGTAAGGCCCACCTAGCTTGTTTGATTGCTAGTAACAAAATGATCTGAAAATCCTGTCTATCCAATTCCTAAAAGAAGGCACAGCATATGGACAACACAATATACAAAATAGATCCCTGGAGTCCTCCACTGCTTACAATTCCTATTGTAAATGTCAAATGTCGGGAGCCATTCTTGCCATTCTTCTCCAGTTTGCTAAGAGGGATTTGGGGCACTCTTTGCCTTGGTAGGAATTTCTAGGGCCCCTAAGGGTCCATCTGCCATTGCATTTGATACAAGTGGTGGCATGGTTGGCAATTCTGGTGGACTGGCGGGGGGCCCAACCTATCCCTGCAGGTTCTGGCTATGCCATCCATTTGTAATTATATTTTGCATCTTCCATTTTTAGCAGACCTTTTTTTCCTCATTTCTTAAATCCTAGGTACATTCAGAAGTGTTGATTTTGGTTTCTTAAATGCAGTTAGGAGAATGTCCTGACCTCTTTTCCTTTTTTGAAGGATCTGCCCAACAACATGATCCACCAGGTGGCGATCAAGTCTCTACCTCAGGAGTGGCTGTGGTGCGAGACCTGGTGTGATGACAACTCCAAGAGTGCAGCTAAGACGATTGATTTGGTTGGTGCCACTACATCCTTACTGAATAGTACTGTATTAGAAATTAATAAATATTTAAATGATTTAAGTGGATATCATCTGTTAATTCCTCTTTTTTTCCCCCTTTTGGGCAACATGTTATTTGAAAACATGCCTGTCCTTAGATTTCCAATGTGTGGAGTTAATAAACATGATGGCTTTCTTTATCTGAATCTCAGACATGAGACATTATAACTGCAAAAATGGATAGTGAAGGACAGCATAAAATGATACAAAATTATATATTTTTGTGGACTGAAGAAATCTAATGTAGAGACCACTTCTCCAATTTGTTCTGTCATATTTAAAAATACTATATACATTATTAGGTTTGTACTAGCTAGTGTATTTTTAGTAGTAGTTTTCTTTTGTAAAGGTTTTGAACACTAACATTCTTCATGTCTATTTTAAGTTCAGAAGTATGTAACTTGATTAAGAACTGTGGGACCTATTGTGAAACTTTTAGATGTGTAAAAATCCCTTTGATTTAAGTAAGCTCTGATGGCCTGAAGGCCTTTTTTGTTTTTCATTTTCCATCACTTCCTTTGCCTTGCTCCTCCCTCACAAAGAAATAAGAATCTGAGAAAATATTTTTGTAGGGATGCTATGTTTGTTGTGTATGTAACAATAATGTAGCACCAATTGTTAGTTTTTCTAGAGACTGCAAAACCTAGGCTTTTGTTTTTTTTTTTAATTTAAAGACACTCTAGTTCTGTTTTGCTGTCAAACTTAGTAGTAGTCTACAGTATATCTCTCCTGACCTTGACATGACTTAGTGCTCTCCCTTGCCAAACGTTGATGTATCGGACTACCAAAATGAGCACTGTACTCTTACATGTGAGCCATTGCCGAGGCTGGCAGATGGTTTTTATAGACATAAAAACATCTATCCAGATGTTTACTTTACCTGGGGACTCAATAAGTCCTAATTTCAATTTTAGAACATGCAGCTTCACAGGCGGTTGAGATTAATTAATTTTTTTCTACATGTACCTACAGTACTGGGAAAAATTATTGAAAGTAATCGTAAGTAATTTCTGTGGAATTTAGTGAGACAGGTACTTTTCAGAATAGAAATCCTGTTTGTAAATTACTTTGTTCAGGTTGTTATGAGCAACTGCACTTTGAAAGGGTCATTAAGGAACTGATATTAAGTGTCATATAATTCAAAAAGTGTCTTGCTTCATTAGACTTTCTGGGGTACATTTGTACTATACGTTTTTGAATTAGGTTTACTGGAGGGATATGAAACACTGGCATTGATTTTAATCATGAAAGGACAAAACTTTTGTTTTTATGAAACAATATAAATAGGATTATTCATTCTGTGAACCTGTGCATTTGTGTGGGTGAGTTGCATTGAAAATAAATATGTAAATGTATTCTGAAACTGGGTAATACATCACAATAGTGGCTGCTTGTTTTGCATAAGAATAAATTTTGCTGCTTCTGAAATGATTTCAGTCACCCAGACAGGCATTTATTGATGGCATGAGCTATCCCTTACCAATCTGAACGTGGCTGAATACCCACATTAATGAGAAGGAATACAGTAACAGTATTTGTTAAACTGTGATCAAAGTAAAACCAAGTGATTAGATTTACTTGAAGAAAAAAGGTTCAGCAATTTATTACTTTATTATTGAAATGGATAATGTTATTATTGTAGTAGATGTTGGTTTTTATATATTGGAGTGTTTATGTTTGTGGCTACAGGATACTTTTTGAGACAACCAAGAAGACAAAATTAACCTCTATTAACTTAAAATTTAAAGACAGTAAATATTAAGTTATAATGTGCAGATCAACAGTTTCATAATAGTGTTAATATTACACTTTGCCAGACTTTAGGTGAAATGTTTTGTTTCTGGGGATCCCCTTAGTCCCCAAAGATCCCCAGGGTTAGAAGTTCAGGGTGGCATGGTGGCGCAGTGGTTACCATTGCTGCCTCGTAGTGCTGGGGCTCTGGGTTCAATTCCAGACCTAGGGTGCTGTCTGCGAGGAGTTTGCCGTTTTCTCCCATAGTTCAAAGACATACTAGTAGGTTAATTGGCTTCTGGGAAATTTGACCCTGGTGTTGAGTGTGTGTGTTTGTGTCTGGGTTATCCCTCCAATGGATGTACCCTGCATCGCACCCGTTGCTTGCCGGGATAGGCTCCGGCTTCCCCCACAACCCTGAATTGGATGAAGCAAATGTGTGGATGGATTAGAGATTCAAAAACATGCAAAACTCCACTTTTGTGTAGCGAAAGTGAGTTCCCATTGTTTGAACTGACCTTTTGTTTCGACCTTTTGTTTCGAACTAATTGACGCTGCTTTCATATGAGACCTACTTCACAATGGAACTACTGTACATTTCCGTTTTATTATCAGATGTGGTTAATCATTGGAGGACGTCATAATAAGTATGTGCCGTGTTAAAAATGATATGCTGTGAAAATAGAAATCATAATGGAAATCTTTCCATATGTGGCAGCAGTGAAACTATTAAATATAGCAACAAATTGAATGTTACCATACCAATGGAAGTGGTGATGGATGGAACATAGCAACGGGTAAAGCTGGAATTGAATTGTTCCAAATTTATCACGTTGTAAGACCGCAGAGAGAAATGCGCTTTGTATCCCCTGAACAAGTGAGACAGATGGGCACTTCCTGACTTCAGACACCAATTAATGCTAGCAAATAAAAAAGCAGGCACAGCTTTCATTTTGAATGAAATTTATTAGAAAGGTGAAATAGGATCCGAGACCTCAAAAAAGAAAATGACAGTTAAAAAGTATAAAATATCCTAACGTGTTGTTTCCTGAACCTTTACAGTGCAATAACCCCAAGACAAAGGAGCCCAAGCTAAAGGCTGCAATGAGAATTGTGCCCGAGTGGATGGAGTATGACACTGAAATTAAGCAGCTGTTGAAGCATGCTAAAGATAAGAACCTCAAAGACACCAGCCAGTCTGCAAGGACAAAAAATAAGAGAGGTAAAAAAAGAAACAGTATTGTATTATATTCTGAATTCTCCTGATTCCCTGCTACTGAACTAGTTTTGCAGTTTTCTTTATAAGTACTGTACCATACAAACTAGTTTTCACCAAGTACCAGCAGAAGGAATTATTTGTTCTGATCAATTAATATTATCTCTTCACTTTACAAAGCCCTACAGTTTCATAGAGAAAGTGTGCTTGTGACACAACACCAACTTCAAAAACATGTAGATCCATACAGTATATACAGTGCATATATAGTGATACTGATTTCACAAACTGCAGAGTGCTACTGTCATATGTGGCAAAAAGTGCAAACCTTGTAATGAAATTTTTTTTCAGATTTTTAGTTCTGTATTGGTTCTTTTTGTCCACAGACCCTGAACGTGATGAACTTTAGCATTCATGTTTTGTGTGTGGAAGAAACGGAGACAATGAAGCTGGAAGATTTCCTCACTGTAAAGATGTACAGTTTACAAGAGTTTTGCCAGGACGAAAAATTTACTGGAGCTGAAAAATGTTTAACAAACAACAATAACAAAGTTTTATAAGAAAATGTGTACAGTTTTCTTACCAAGGTTGTTGTAGGTGGAAGAAATACAGTATGTACTTTAAAAGTAGTTGTTAATGCTATTCCGGACACCATCTGACCAATTCCTCCATGCATATTACCTAAACGGCTACTTTTTCTTTCACAACACTGAACGCTGTGAGATTGTTTCTGTTTTAAAAAAAAAACACGTTTGCACTGATAATGCCAAAAAGATGATCTTTGTACTGTAGGTGAGCACCACCACATATACTTCCCGTTCAACACCTTCTCATCTATATAATGAACATTTCCTATCCATCTATTTTCAGTAATAACTTATAGAGAGTTGCAGTGAGTGGGAACTGAACCCAACAGACAGTGGAAGAGAGAAAGATACACCCTTGATGGGATGCTAATCAATTGCAGGGCACTCCCACATGCCTACAAGGTACAGTTGAGAGATTAGCCTAGACACTCTTTCTCAGAACTGGGGGAGGAAACCAAAACATCATGCAGACTCCGTACAGAATGTGCCCCATGCCAGACACAAAGGTTTGAGGCAGCTGCCCTAACTGCCACACATCTTTTGCCCCAGAACATGTTTTAGTCCCTTTTACATGAACAGTGGAATTCAAATTTTAAATACTATAGAATTATAGTGTTATTAATGAATCATCTAGATTGTAGTGTTAGTTTAGATATTCATATATATATATTTTTTTTATCTATATGCCTGCCATTGTAGAGAATGTACAGACTTCTAGATTATAAACTATAGCTGCAGTTCCACATGCTTCACCAGCAAGCCTAACCCAGTCACTAGCTTTTTTGTTTCCATAGCTCTTCAGTGAATCAGTTATCTGCAGTAACCTGTGCCATGGGTTTGCATAAAGAAATGAGTGACAAAGCAGCTATTTTTGTTGAAGTATGAAAAAACAGCACATCCTATGACTCTTGTCATTTTAGAGTAATCTGATTACTTTAGGATTTTAGTCCAAGTATTCTCTGCACCTTCAACTGTATTTGCATGGCAATCAAGTAAAATGTGTTTTGTCCTTCCTCTAGAGAAAGATTGTGGGTATATTCAAGATGCTGTGAAATATCAACATTTTTTTTGATTGAATGCAAACAGCATGAAGCTAGACCTTGCCCTTTGTGGTCCTTTGTTTATTAGAGTGGGTTGTTATGTGAAGCACAATGCAGATCCTTTGTGTGCATGTCTTCTTAATTACTCCATTTGACATCACTCGGGTTCAGAAAACTTTCACCTTTCACTGTGCCATTGTTCCTGAAACTTTGCAAAGGAAGCTTTAAACCTGTGTAGGTCTTTTTTTCTTTGTGGGCTCTAACAAATAAAACCAGAGTTTGATACTATACTTTAGAATAATTGTTAAAGTCTCAGGCTTTCCATTCTGTAAAAAGGTAACAAGATGGGCTCTTGCCTTTATACGGTTTCTGAACTGGAATTAGAGAAGATTATAGACTGTCATAGTCCAGGTCTATGACCATTTTGCTTCCAGTACTTAATGAAAATGGCACTTTGCTTTCTTACTAGTGGGAGTGACGCTGTGTAGGACAGGAGTGTGGAGTAACAGTTAAGGCCCTGTGCTCATAAATCGAAGGGTGTGGGTTTGCATCCTGTGTGGGCTGTTGATGTTATATCCTTCAGCAAGGTACTGTACTTCACTCAGATTGCTTCATCCAAGTTTTCAGCACCTTGGATAAAAAATGAAATACTTTTAACTGTATTTTAGTTTTGTTTAAGAATTGTATGGATATTTGAAGCAATTTCCAGCAGAACACTACTGTAATTTCAGTGCATGTTTTACTTGTTCTTCAATACCATTTGCAGCTATTTCCTTTTATAGCAATTTAAATTATTCTGAACCATGTCAGAAAATTTGTATTCTAGCATTGAGTGACTAAAACAAATCTTGCCCCTACTCAAAACTGCTTGTAAGAATTCCTTTGAAAGGTCACACTTCTCTTAAGCTCTCTGGATTTGAGAGTTCTAATGTATTCACAGCATCACGAACCTGAAACATTTGAACAGTTTGTTCTGCAGTCTCCCCAGTTTTTTTATTCTTTGTTAATGCATCAGGTTAAATGTTTTTATCAAGAGTGAGAGAAGGGGTACTTTCAATGAGTTTACAGGAACTGGGTTGATATTTGAAACATTATCTGTGCAAGTGGATTTTTGTTCCCCTCAAAAGCAAGTTGTTAAAAATCCTTTAGGTCCAGTACTTAAAACCACACAAAAATACAGCATCATTACAAAGGTCTAGTCATCCCACATCATCCCAAGGATTAGACCATAGGTCTAATCATCCCACACAGATCCCATGCATTTTGTAAGTCTTTCCTATAGCATGTACTTTACCTTGAACATTGACAAAAACAATAATTCTTCTCTAGTAAAGGGTTTTGATATAAATTTAGAATTCCCAGTTATTGTTTTATCCACCAAATATGACATAGCTAAATGTGCTTTCACATCTTGGCTCACAGCCTCAAATGCACACAGGGGCGAAGGAGGAAGTGTGGGCAGAATCCTTCAACCTGCCCACCTTCCAGCCACTTATTTAAAATAGAATAGGAAGGTTCAGCGTGGATTTGCAGACATGTATTACTCATTGATAGACACCAGATGCCTGCAAGTGCCCGGGAGTCGAAAGTGCCAAGAGCAGGGTGAGCTGACTAAGGCTGACTTCAATTTTGTGCTACTACTTGAGAACTTCCAGTCACAGTCGGCTGGAGACATGACCCAGGTTCAAACCCACAACAGCTCAATCTGCATTCAAAGTGCCTTTTCCAATTAGATCACCCACATGACCACAGAGGGCTTTCATTTTGAAGACCCCAATTAAAAGTTAGGAACCTGCAACTGTCCTGTTTCAGTACTTTTGAATCAGAGATGTTTTACTTCCAAGCCAATTTTTTTTTTAAAGCAATGGTTAAACTATATAGGCTTCCTTAGATTTGTTCAACATCAGTATTGAAATTGGACAAATTTAGTTTAAAAAAAACTTGCCAAAATTGCAGAAACTCACCTAAGTTGGTTTGAATGAGGCATTTTTAATGTTGCATATAACTGGTTATGGAACTGCGTGAATAACTTACAGTATAGGGAAACCATGAGAGGCTTTATAAGACTAAAGCAGATTAAAATAGTTTTTTTATGTAATTATCCAGAGAAGCAGCAGGAAAGTTCATCATAAATAGATCTTTATTTACAAATTCAGAATTAATTATAATATAAAACCAGAACAAGTTTTAAAAGCCTGGAGAGGGAAGGAATGCTTCAAAACTGGTTGACAATAAATTGTAAAGTGACATTTTACATGCACCTTAAATTGTAGTGGTCATTCAGAAATCTACACAAACATTTTGTAAGTCCAGCTTCATCAATAGTTTCAGCCATCTTCAGACATACTGCATTATGCATGTCTGAAGTATACTACATGTTGTTGAATAACTCTGGGAACATGATCCACACAGCCCAGGAAAGTACTAAACCTGCTACACCAAAAGACAGGTCCTTAGCTTTAGGGAGGGACTTTGACATCAAATCAAGTCAAGGAACCAAACTTCTGTACATTTGGTCAGACCCTGATTTGAACTACCCTAAGCACATGGTCCACACAGTCCAGATCAGAGCCAAACCTGCTGCACCAGAAGACAAGCTGTTCCTGAGTGTAGTTTGAATGTTCTTGGAGTATCATTTAATACTCCAGAAAATGTTTATTACATTTTATCTCTAAAATATTTAGTCCAAAAACATCAAAATTACTTTTGTTAAAGGAACTCGAATTCAAATATTACAGCCTGGTAGGAAGGGGAGGAAAAAAACAAACAATCCTCTGTTCATCACATTTAATCACAAGTGGCTGCTGCTTACCATCTTAGTTTAAATGAAAGTCCCATTAGATTCTTCCTGGATGGTGTGCCAATAGAAAACTTAAAGAAAAGTCCTTAATGCTAATAGTGATTGTTCACCTGAGAGGTTTAGCTCCAAGGTATATACTGTAGAACAGGAAATTGAAAGTGTTACAGATTAATTTTTAAATTCTTATTAGCATTTACACACTGCCACAGCCTTCATAGAGTGCAATGGCAAGTTTCAACTAAAACACTTCAACAACCTTTCACTTTCAACATGGTTCCTCAACTCAAATCTTTGAGGGCCATGGTGAAGCTTATAAGACCATATGAAAACTTGATTTCTTGTTTATATGTAAAGGACTAAATTAGCCCAATAATGCAAATAAAGATTAACAACGAAGATCTTAGAATGAATGAAAACAAGACCCTGCAGCACTCGAATTAATACCAGACTTGAAAACACTATTGGTAGTTTATACTGTATAATGAATTAATTTTAGGAATCCAAGATCTATTTCTGCAGATGAGAACATGTTTAAGGTGCTTGCAGACATCATCCTGTACTTTGGTAAAGTTGTCTTCCATTAAACAAAATTCTGGCCCCTTCCAGTTTTCTTGTTGCAGATCACTGAGCCAGTCTCTCCAGCTTCAGTTAAAATTGAATTTGAAGTTAAAAGGTCCTGAGCCAAAGGGATTGAATCCCGTCCACGTGTTCCAGCCTCTTTGGAAATGAGGTCCACTCCCACCACTCTGCTGGTTCTCTGGGTCCAGAGGATCCTCCCCTTGATCAAACTTCCTCCTCATTTCTGCAGAAACACACACAGGATTAGATACTTTACTTGCTCTAAGAAGCTGCTTCAATTGAATAGTTGAAAGATTTAGTTTGCTTATAAAATACAACAATTAAAGCACCAACATGTGTAAGAGCTGGGAACACAGTTTAAATTAATCTTTATCAAGTCAGTGAAGGCTTTGATTGTGTAACTGAGGGCTCAACTGAAACAAACAGCTTTTTGTCACCAGGACTGGGGACCATGTCTCTAAAACATTAAAAACTACAATGCAAAAGGTTGAAGAAGGGGAGGTGATCCTAATCAACTAAAGATAAATACCTGAAATACTACCTTAGTTTACTAAATGGCTTGTCACTGGTATTCTATTAATCCACAGTACATTTGGTTGTCACCACATTTATGTCATTCTATGACAGCATATTTCACGTGTATATAAAATGTCTTTAGCAGCCTCTGATTCACTAGGAATAACATCCAAGAATTAAGTGTATTGAAAGGTTCATGGACTGTTGCATTCATGGTAAAATGGGGCTTAACCCGTTTGGCTGAGGGCTAACCTCCTGACCGTTCCCATGTAGAGTGAGGAGAAACTGTAGAGGTGAGATGTGAGGTATGAAAGGGGTTATATACAGCATTTATAATTTTAGGTGAGAAAATGAGGTCAAGAGATTATAAATTACTGCCAGCCACGTTTGGCTGAACATGGCTTTTGCCATCCCTCCCAGATTTTTATAAACTATTTAATTTCAAAACTCAGAAAAACATGTACAGTAGGACCAAATAAAAACACCCTCAATTATTTCAAATATATTTCACAAGTGACAGCCAAATGTATGAATATCCATTATGTTAAGTTTTTTTACATAAATTAATATGAATTATTGAACTGAATCTTAGTAGACTATCTGCAACCAAGTCTTTGTAAAGTGTGCATTTGAAAACAATTGTATACACTAGATTAAGAACCATTTAGCCAGTCGGCCACAAGCATATTTTCAGATGGTAATGGTATGCTCACTAGGAAGGCATAATGCTATCCAGGTATACATCAAGATGGCTGCAGGGATTCTGATTTATTCTCACACCTCTGTCTTGGCAAGCGCTACACAATTGAATCGATTTAAAATTTGGCAGATTTCATGAACCACCAAAGCTGCTTGTAATTTGTAGCTCAGTTTCCCCACCCACAGCATATTATCAACTGCTGGGTGAAAGGCGTCCTCTTGCACAAATTGGTTCTGTGCATGGAGTAATGGACCATTTAGCTCCAAACATAGTGGGAATCCTTTTAGAGAAAGCGGCATTCACCGAGGCAGAAATGAGGATCCTGCAAAAGCCATAATGGCTGCCTGACTGCCCTTTTTTGTACCCCTTGACTTGAAGCCTGGCTGCTCACAGAATGTAGTGTCATGTCCACATCAGAACATCAAGTACTTAACAAAATGCATCCTGTAACATTAGCTCCTCTTCTTCAAAACGTAAAATTTGGAGTAAATTGGCCAAACACAGGTACCATATAGTAGTAGTACGGTATCTAAACGATCCATGTGAAATGACTGCGTAACCAACGTTGCTTTTTTTTGGTTGATGCGTTGCCTGTAATACTGTCCCTTGTGGCAGTTTAAGTGGTGAGGACTTTCAAGAAACTTTGAACATTTTATTGTAGTTTAAAAGTATTACGTTTCAAATAAGATGAATCTGCTTGAAAATTCAAAAGGTGGACGAGTCTT
Source organism: Lepisosteus oculatus (assembly GCF_040954835.1). NCBI lineage: Eukaryota > Metazoa > Chordata > Actinopteri > Semionotiformes > Lepisosteidae > Lepisosteus > Lepisosteus oculatus. Next base: position 7,072,939 of record NC_090710.1, read on the forward strand.
TACCCCATTTCAAAGACGCTACAAAACAGTCTCACCGACAGCGATTCTACAGAGAATGGTCACACCAGGATCTCATTAGGCCTTAATGAAAGAGCTAAATCAGCTCTACTACCATCAAAAAAGAAGCAGCTGAGGTTTTCTGAGACTTGCCAACATCACCCAGTTTTAAAACAGGAAGCTGTAGCAAGAACCTCAGTGTAACAGCTGATGAGAAGTACAGAGCAAAAGGCTTTACCTGGATCTGTGAGCACCTCTTTTGCAGAGGCAATATCTATAAATTTCTTTTCTGCTTTTTTCTTCTCCTCTGAATCTTGGAAGTTGTCTGGATGCCACTGCAAAGCCAGCTTCCTGTAAGCTTTTATAATCTCCTTTTTCTGGGCACTTCTATAATGGGGAAATAACCATGTTATAAGGGGAAATAAAAACTGTTGTTCCTCTCAATTGGAGCTCCAATTTTAAAAAGGTATCCCTTAAAAATAATAGTTAAGTTATTGATTGACTGAGAACTTTTCATGCTGCTCCATTGAAAGAAACTGGTTGTAATTTCTGCATACCACAGTGAAATGTTCATATTTAGAATGTATTGTCCCTCTCTGGCAAAAAGCATTATTTTACAGTACAGTTATAATAGGTTAAACACAGTGTAAGTTATTACAGCATAATGTAGGTATTCGTGATAAATATATTTTTAAGAGAACCCAGTCTCTCTCTGAAACAAACATATCGATTAGTTTTGTAGAAACTACAATTCCACTACCTCTTCACTCCAAGTATTTTGTAGTAGTCTCTCTTCTGGGACTGCTTTAGAAGTCTCTGTGCCCTTTCCAGTCCTTCACTGATCTCTCGATCGTTCTCATTGTTCTCACGGGCACTTTCATAGTCTCTGACAGCTGCGAAGGCAACAAAAGAGTGATAAAGTGGTCTTTAAATCATTTTTAATATAAAAAACCTAGCACTGTTGCGCATACAAAACATTTCAGCTTTGTCTGTATTCAAGAAACGGAGCAAGCGCCTTTTTGGTTAATTCTATTACTTTTCTGGCTCATTTTATTTTCTGTCTCGCCTGCTTCTTTCATCTTTGTAATAAAAGACAGAATGCAGATCTTAATACATTGAAAATTGTAAATGTTCTGGTTCTTTTATTGTTTTGCACAATAAGTTTCTTCAAATCTTCAACAAGTAAGTGCTTTGTGAAGTCACCTTTAAAAGGTACTATATAGAATAAAGTTTATTCTAAGTAGTACAGGTTCAGTGACCTTGACAATATCAGCTTCTGTGTGTCCAGGAATGAAGACAAATTTGCAGCATTTACCTACTGTACAGTAGAGCAATTCAAGTCTACAATCAATGGAGAACAGATTCCATCAAAAGTTCATGTGCATTTTTAATGAATCTCTCAGATAAAAAACAGCACTAAATTCTCTTATTGAAATATTTATTTAAAAAATAGCGTATGAAACACATTGTACAAGCACTAGTCAGGAGTTATTAGGTCTTAAATCACAAAAAATGGGACCATAAAATCTGTCCAATTCCAATCAAGTCTCTCCTACTCTGAAATGGAACACTTGTGGCTAATGGTTTTGCTTCTTCTCAAGATGTAAATTGTTAAGAATATAAATATCATGGTTAAAAGCTATGAAACTGACAGCTCTTAACCAAAGACAAAGACTACATGAGGTCTCCTGCAACTGTAATTTACATTTTTTACAAAGTTTCAGGTTTGACAAAGTAAGTTTTGTACAGGACAAAGGTCTTTTGTGTCACAAGGTCAACTTCAAATGTTTTTAAAACAATAATAGTGTAACGCAACGGGGGCTCAGGCAGGCGCCCTTGCCGCATTAGGTCGGCACCCCACCATCGGGGGCTCGAACCCGGGACTCCCGTGTCTCTCTGCAGTGACCCCGCCCCGTGAGCTAAAGAGAGATCTCTCCACAGCCCAGTAGCTGTAGTCCTGCTATCACAGGGAAGGGCGGTGACATCACCTGCTCTGGTACGCCGGCTCTTACACAGTGCCTGTCGGCCGTAAGAGTTACAATAGCATTATAGATTATTCTTAGTTTTTTTAATACAGAATATTCATTATGTATTAACACCTAAATTGAACTGAAAAAAACACACTCGCCCTTGACAAGCAGGACTCCATGGTGATTCATTTTTAAATCTCCAGATAGAGATGTAGTATTTAAGAACTTGATAAGGAAGTGATTCAACTAGTAAAGACAGACATATACCTGAAACTAGTTTGAACCTGGGCAATGTTACAGAGTTGACTATGACCAGGATTGGCCAATGTGGTACCCAACTGGACAAGCTCTGTCGGGACTGGGTGGGCTTGTGTTGGCCAATTCAATCTGGCATGAAACACTGATCCTCTGGCACTTGCTGGGGCCTTCATGCTAAATATGCACCTATGGACTGGAAGTGTTGCGATTCACATCATTGTGGAATAGCATGACCTCTGCCAGGGGCACCGCCAAGAATAACAGCAATGAGAAGCACACAGCCGACATGGAAAGCTCTAGGGGAAGCACGCTCCTTCCTTATCACTCATATGCTGCTACAAGGATCATAACGAAGAGCTAAGTTGATAAATACCTGGCAATTCTGAAACGACAGGCAGCAGGGGAATAATTGGCAATCCAAATTAAGAAAACACTCCAACTGTAACATTTACATTAAGAGCATAAAAAAGTGCCATTTACAGAAAGTTACAGAGATGAAGTGTTTGACTTCTAGTATTGAGCCATTTCAGATGTAATGACAATTTAAAAGCAAAATAGTCAACCCATCATGCCCTTCTCAAGAGAGGAAGGCAATTAGTGCCAATTTATTTTTCCATTTGAGAACATTTATCTGTTGCCATGGAGAAGGTGTCCAAACGGAGAAACCTGCGAGAATGCTGACACTTCTGTCAGAGAAAATCATTTGGAGATGACTAAATAAGACTGGCAAGATTCTCAGACAATAGTAAAAATGTTAAGCCATTTTTGTTCCAGACAGATACTTAATAAAGCATTTGGCATTGATGATTAGGTGGGAACTCAAAAAGCATGACATTTGCAATACACAATTACTCTTACTAGACAGAAGCACAAACTATTTTTGATCACAGATCATTTTATATAGTGATCAGAACAGGAAAATAACAGAACAGGAATGAATAAAAAGGTTATAAATGAGAAGAGGCTATGAAACCCATCTTGCTAGTTTGAATGTTTTAGCTTATGACTAAAAGAACCTCATCCAGGGTGTTTCCTTTTTTGATTAATCCAAGAGAATGTTTCACCAGTCATCTGGGTAATGTGCATGCTTCCTGTTTTAGCCAAGATGGTTCAAGAAGCATGTTGAGCTAGGTTATCCCCAAGTAAAGGGAACTCAATTTACAGTAGGATCCTTAAACAAAGCTATTTATCCATGCAGGCTCCCCCCCCAAACTCACAGCAAATCCAACCTGTTCTCCTCCACACAAAGAATATATTAAAATAAAAATGGATAAAAGCAAATTGTAGATCAGTAATATTGAGGCACTGTTACACAATTCACCATGTATAGATATTAGGAAAGACCTTTTCTTCTATTTTTATTGTATGCGTACCAGAAAAGGCAATTATGATTTTATTTGTTCAGCAGGTGCTCCAGTTTTTTATAAACCTGGAACAGCAGCTGTCAAAGCAAATTCTAGCAGCAAATAGAAATGCCTTTCCAGGCAGCATGATTCTGATTCCCCCTCTAATTTGCAGAGTTTCTAGCACACAGTGCGCACTCACAGTGTTCTCTTACAATTTCAGAACTGCAGCTTCCTTAACAAGCAGTCTGCCCTACCGCTGCCAGCACCATATTGGAATGGAAAAGCTTGTCAAACTCTCACTTCACAGCTGCTCCAAACTCTGTTAGGGTAACAATTGCACCTTGAGTCTTGCACTACTGCATCAACTCATCCCAAAGAAATCCCAAATCGTTACTAGAGATTTAGAGTGGAAAAGCATGCAAGAGAAGACCTTAATAGTTGGCCTTAATTCTGAGCCAGTCTACCATTTTACATTTTAGTGTATGAATGGTTTTATTTAATGCAGGTATAAATAGCATCACATTAGCTAAAATATACATGAAGAAACGTACACCACACACAAAAAATACAGCCCATAACCTATAACCATCTATGTGGTCCAGTAGACATTTCAAATTTAGAAAAAAAAAAAGAGACTTCTCCCTGCCAACAATTTTCCCTTCAGCATCAGCCTAGTGATAAGAATTTGACCCAGGAGACCCTGTCATCACTGCAGGGAGCCTCACTCTGCTGCCTGACTCACACCATTTCATGAAGTGTGACCAGTTTTCCAAAACAATTCTAAATAAAGTCAGTGGCACCAAAGTTCCACTGTGCGCTGAATATCCATTTAAGCGGCACATATCCAGGAGGGACCAACCACAGCAGCAATCGAGGCTCAAAAAAAAGGGTGAGGGATATCGATACTCCTGCATATGGTACAGTACTCATACAGTACAGTACTTCCAGATGTCCCCTTTTTCAGCCTTAGCAACCAACATCAGAACGGTGCTAAACATGAAGAGGCCATTCAGCTCATCTAGTTTGTTTGGTAGATAGTAGTTAATTGATCCAAGGATCACATCCTGCCATTTCTTTGAAGAAGGCAGGGTGTTGCCTTATGCACATTCACAGTTCTGACTTGTGCTCTCTGCTTTGCGTTTCAAGATCAGGCAGACAAGAGACCGCTCAGTACAAGATGCTTACTATTCAGAAGGAACAACTGACGTTTTTGCCAGTTTGTAAAGCAATTAAAGTTTGTACTGTTGATGCAACAATATCCATTTGTGATCACTCAAGTCCATAGTATGTCACCCACATGCACTGGAAAACTTTATGGTAACCCAGAGAGCCCCTTCAGTACAAAGCACATGATTACCAGCTCTTGAGTGGTTCTTGGGGAGACTGGCAATCGACAAGGATGACTTTATTAAACGGGTTAATAAAAAAAGACAAAAGCTACACAGAGTTACAGATTATGAATAGTGGCAAAGGAAAATAGTTTTCCATACCTCCCCCAAACAATTATGACAGCTTTCCAAGTTCCAAAGTATTCTATACTAGCTGGCTGTGCTGTTCAAGGTCTTACCTTCTTCATACTGCTCATCCTGAAGATAAGCCTCAGCCCGGTCTTTCAAAGCACTTAAATTCTGTGGGTCTGAGCTCAAGACTTCACTGCAGATGGCAATGGCTTCACTTGCTTGCTGGTTCTAAAGCACAAAAGAAGCAAAATTTCAAACTGGAATTGCTAAAGTGATTTACTGTCTACACAAAATACAAAAAGGCATTCTTTCCTTGTGAAATAAAAATCTGTAAATGGAAATTTGAGAAACTCCCAAAATCTACCCTTCAAAATTATTTCTAGACAGATTTTCTCCCCCAATTCCATTACTTGAAGCAAAAATTAGTTAATGCCCTGGAAGTAGGAAATATGTTGCACATTGTCCTACTGTCCTGGGTTAAATGACATTTTAAGATGGAGTACAGAGGTGTGCTAATCTTATCCAGAAGTTCATGCATACATCCAGGTTAGGTTAGAATGTGCTATTATTCCCCACCAAACAGTTTGCAAGTACAATTAAAAATTTCATGTTGAAATTTAGATGCATGTACAGTGACTGAACTCTTTACCTTAGAAAAACAATGGCAAATCCTTTCCTTGGCTTGAAATGTATATAGTGGAACATCAGGTTCCGTCTTCAAAACGGACTGATATTTATTAATAGCATCTGCATACCTGTTAATAAGAACCATCATTTTAAGACTGTGTACAAAAATTAAGGTATTAAAAATTGGCATTTAAAAATGATATTGGTTGATACTGAAAGAACAAAGCACACTGTATTAATAAATTAAAAATAAAATGCCTCAACGAATGTGAATGTTATATGAATTAATTCCTTCAGGTCATTTTGACAACATGGAGATTAGTCTAAATTGTATTTCATTTTTAGAAGGTCCTCCACCCGAGCTTTTGTAATTAGACCAGCTATATGACAATTAACTGAACAATTAAAATACTTCTTCCAGGCTCTACTGTGGATTTTACAGATAAAAGTACCTTTAATGAAGTGAATGTTTTGAATAATCAACTGCAAAAGACCTTAAGAAAAATCCTATACAGTGTGCATGGCTAACAACAAACATAATAAGTTGGAATAAAAACCAGAAGACAAAAAGCCCTCCAGGAATTACATTGGACAACCCTGGTCTAAGTAAGCTTACCATTCTGTAAAGTTAGCAGCCACAGACAGTTCTTATGCTGTTATTAGTGCTCATCAACATGATGCTATCTAAAACTGACAGCAAAATGGGCATATGTAAAGCATGTGTTCAAGGAACACTGACACATTTAGCTGACATTGTTTCTACTTAGAAGTTATATAAAATCAGAGTTTGTGATAAGATGCATATTATCCAATACCATTTAATAAGCTCATAAATAAGGACCTTTTCAAATGGTACCCAGAGTACACTTCTGATAATAAATGTAAAAAAAGAAAGGGTTTTACTTCTAATATGTCTAAAGTTCCCAGTACTTGGATGTATAACCTATAAGAGTTCCAGTGCGATCGCTGCCAAAAAAGGTGCTTACCGTTATATTAATGCTAATGAAAGTGTGCCTGTTTTATCAAAATTAACTTTCACATTATACAGGAGCTTTAGGACAGATTGCCCACCATCAGGATGGTGGGAGTTTCTAGTTGATGACACAAATTACGCTTAGGTGTTCTATTTATGTGCATCTTTTTCATCCATAACATTCATGTGCCCAACAATAAATGCAAGCTCCCATTTGCAAATTGATATATAGAAAATACAATCACCCCAGTTTCCAAATCATAAGTAATCATTGGAGCATTTTAACTTGACACCAATATGGGAATAAGAAACATCCTTGATCTTCACTAAAAGGAGGGTGTTATTCAGACTTCAGGCGATTAGGTTTGTCCCTATAAATTTGCTTAAGGAATCATGCAACTGGAATACACAGTTCTGTGTAGTTTTATTTCCCATTCTAGAACAACAGTCGGGAGAATATTTCTAGAGCTACTCCAATGAACAAAACCAAGAATCTAATCCAGAACAACAAAGATTTTACTAAAACAGAGTAACCAGAATTTTACCTTTGCTCCTGAATGAGCTCCTCTGCAGATAAGATTTGTTTGTTCAGCTTTTTCACCTGTTTGTAGTGACTGAAGCACTGTTTGTGCTCAGGGTCCAGCTTCAGACATTCACGGATCTCACTGTTTGGTGGAAAAAAAAATCATAAAAATGAACAAGTCTAATAGGAACATGGAAAGCAATGTGCCAATATCTATACATGGAGAGAGAGAGACACACATGATGCTATCTGACCACCACTTCACTGGAAAAAAAAACCATTTAATAATCTACCACAGAAAATAGCTTTTACAGTTGTGTTAAAGGTTGGCCCTCCTTTTTAGTTTCATAATATTAAAAAAATTGAAAGCTTTTAAGAAGTGAGGCTATAATCCATTTCTATACCTATTTAAATGCCATGGGCTCAAGAAACTACAGATAGAAGACTGAAGTGTTTGGAGACCTGTAAGTGGCCTGAGAGAAATCATAAGGAATCTTTTGGATTTACCAAGGTTTTGATTATTGTAAATATTCACAGTCTTCAGTGTGAAACCCAGGGTAAAAGATAGGTAGGCAAAAGCATGAGCCACATAGAGAGAGGAAGCAGAAGGAGGAAACTGACGAAGTGTGCCAGGTGTGCAGACAGTAAAGATCAGATTCTAGCCAAGTATTGGAACCTTGTTTCAGAGAGCATGCCATTCTATTATTTAAAAAAAAACTCTGATGTCTCTTATATAGAATCCTCAGGTTAAAATATTCTCTCCTGGTTAATGGATGCAAATTTAAGAATAGGGAGACAGATTCCCAGTGACTTTGGAACATCACAATTTTAGGAAGAAAGATCTTGTTCCAAGTTGTATTCGGTTTGATTTAGGATGCAGGTTTCTCTCTGTTGGGCCAGTTCAGGCGTTATAGGAGGGTTGGCAGTCAGGGTTTTTACTGGTTGGTCAGGACACAGACACTTTGTTTGTACATACGGTTATGTTTTATGTTGAATGTGTATAACGTCATGCGTCTTCTTGTTATTGCCATTGTTAATTTATCCCAGTTTACCCAGATTTATTACTTTTGCCAAAGCTGTGCCAGAGGAAGAACTCGGGTGCCTCTAACTATGCAGTACCAATCACCTGGGTATATTCTTGGCATATCTTTTAGAATTTGGGGGTTATGATTATTTTAATTGATCACACTTGGTATTTTCTATGTTTTCTTACTCCTTATATGTAGGACTTGAATAAACCTACATTTTAAGTCAAATGAATTCTCTTTGAATGAAACTGTTCCAATTTAGCTTTTGTTTCTCCCCCCAATTTCTTTCCCAGAGAGTATTAAAAGGCACCTTCAAGTGGCATGGCAAGATACTGATCATTCACAGCAGAAATAAAGGCTCCAATGAAGGAACTAGACAGTGTCCATGAGCTATCTTGTTATATGTAGGATGAAAAGAAGAGAATGACACAGCTATTAAGTCTCATTTGCAGAAGAGTCAAACTGTGCTATTAGAGCACTTACAAGGCATGTTACTACCACTGATTCTGTAGTATACACACCACAAATATGAGACTGATATAAGAGACATCTTGATTTTTTTTCTTGAACTCACTCTAGTCAACCTTCAACACAGAAGTAGCTTTAGTGAAACAAACAGTTGCTCACTCCTTTGATACAGGAACAATGAATTTCTGGACTATGGATCAGTGGTTAGCAATGAGATAAATGAAGAAGGGCTTTTATCCCTCTAAATTCTAAACTGATCAAGAAGAAATCCTTTATGTACACTTATTGCTCCTATATGCAAGCATAACTATAAAAACTAATTTATCTTGCCCATCTAATAAGATAATAAATAAATAAAAGGTTTACACAGTTTAACAGCTCTTAAAGCCAAGTACCTGCTTCTTCCCCCAGGTTTCAAATATTATAGGAATAATTGCTTCTAAAACACCTTTTTAATACAAACTTAAAATATTGCTTGTGTAATCAGCATGATGCATGGCTATGCAGCCCAGGGACACTGGGGAAAAACATTTCCTACTGCAGTTTTACCACATTATTTATTTTATAAGATTCAATTTTATATAGTACATACAGAATACAAAAGGACTACATGTCTCACAAGTCTCATATTCCAAAAATTTAACTTAAAACAAACCTTACTTAAGTGACATTTCATGGTCTCCCAACTTGTAGTAAATAGTGCTGAGTTTATAGAATGCATCAGTGTTGTCATTCTTCAATTTGGATGCAGCTTTTAGGTCACTGATTGCTTTTCCCATTTCTCCCATCTGGATAAAGCAGTTTGCTCGGAGTTCTCTTAGACTAACATCCCAGACACAGATCTAACAGAAGAGGAATGCATAAAATGAAATTATAGATGGATTTGACAGAAACTACTTCATATTCAATTAAATGTCCTTGAAAACACAGGAGCTCTCATAAATCATCTCCCTCAGAAAGATTGAATAAGATGCGGTTAGACCATCATCACCAGGAATGATGACAATTTAGGATAGCTAAGGCCAATTAAACTTAACTGCTGTCGTCCCCACCTGAACTTCTGGTGTAAGCTCCTTGTAGTGTTAGCTAGCAATTAAAAATTTAATATTTAAAAAACACAAAATCACTCTTAATTTTACAGTGTTATAGATAACATTTTGCTAGTTTTGGTTACTTACCTCTATAAGCACATCAAGACGTTCTGCTGCCATTTTATAATCCTTTGCACTGTAGTCCTTCTTTGCCTGGGCCACAAGTCTTTGCATTTCATCAGATTTCAACAGCTGACTCCTAGCTTCTTTTTCTTCTTTCTCGCTAGGACTGGATTTTAGCTACAAAGTAACAGAAGAAAAAATTTGCGGAAGTCGCTGACTTTTTTTAGGAGTCAGTTAAATTCTTAGACCACAGAAGCCAATATATTGAGAATACAAATTATGAAAGCAAAGTAATCGTTAGGATGCAATTACTTTCATTGGCGTACACCTGCAGTTTAGAACTCACCTCCACTTTAAACATTTTTATGTTTAAGTTTGTGGCAGCCTACTTTGTTTTGTCATGTCAGGTTTGGAATGCACTGTTAATGGCACTTATTTGACTAAATCCTTAAATGCTTTCCATTTGCAAATGAAGACAACACAATAGTTTTATTTTTGAGTTAATGGGGTATACATTAATATGCCTGCATTACTCTTGGAATTTTCTGCAAGCTCAGCTGTTGCAAGAGCATCATGAATATGTCAAGTGCATTAAAATCCCTTGACATTAGACTGCTGAACCATCGAGATTACTTACAAACAGAAGGCATTACTACAGAAGCTTGCAAAACCACTTAGAAAAATGTTTCAGGTTGAAAAGGATTTTTGTTTCCTCTTAACAGTTATAATTGGTTTCATTGCAAAAGTGTTATTCTAAAACAGAATATGAGCTATTCCAATAGTAATACCATACCAAGTAATACCATAATCATGAAGCCTGGAATCAGATATCTGAATATTCTGATGTTGTCTAAAGGCATCCCCATCAGGAGAAGAAAAATGTTGAATTAGTAGACATATGAAAACTGCAATACAAAGCCAGTGAAGTTGATCTTCTGTGACAATCAATATTAGGAGAGTATAGGCCAGTATCACATATCAGCAATACACGTCAGTTAGAGCCGACTGTCTGAAGGACTGTGCAATTGGAGAAAAGCCTGTGTTGATTTAGCGCCTCCTCTCAGTTTAGGTGAGAATTCAAAATTACACTTTTTTAGGGAGCCTAATGAAACTATGTTTTTACATAAAGCCTTGCTTAAAAAAAAAAGAAGTTGCCAAGCTGTGAAAATATAAGTTAAATGGATTCTAATCAGGTGGGTAGGTGGAAATTTTCAAGACACAACCAATTCTGAAAATTAAGGCAGGAAATAAGCAGCAAAAATTAGTTTTCTCACCATTAAAGAGTCTCATTAAAGAAACTTAAATGTTCTCATCACTCAGTTCTCATCATTGGCTGTTTTTCATTTCATCCCTTCACTAATCCTAATTTTACCCAAGCTTAACACTGAAAGCTGTGCACACCTGCAGTATTGCCGATAAATAGCCTTGCTCCTGAAAAGCTGTAATGTTAGAATTGAATACATTAAACACTGTCACTTTCAACACCTTGAGCGACCTCCTTTACAACATCCTTTCTTTCCTCTTTTACTTAAAAAAAGCTTTGCTGCTGTGAACGACCTGCAAATTTTCATTTCTGTCTGGCTGGAAGAATTATTTTTATTGCATGTGCCACTTGGCACAGCTACCTGGGAATATCAATCCTCAAGAGACAGAGAGAGAAGATTCATAATGAAGTGAAGGAATTACAAGATGGAACTCCAAGACCTCAATACAAGGGCATTTGTGTCTTCCGGCAATATTGTGTGGAAAGTCAAGAGCTTTAGGGGAGGCAGCTAATAAAGGCAGAGAATGGATTGGTAAAATATACATTAAAACCCATGAAAAAACAGATTCTAGGGGTAGGAAAAACATTATATATCCCTTTACTGCATATCAAAAGCCCATCAATCTTGCGAATATGGCTGTAAATCAAGTAGTTTAAAAGTAGCTGATCAGACAGACTTTGGTATTTTTATTTATATCTATAGTTTTGGTGAGTTTTGTCAGGATCTTTAAGTTCTACAATAAAACATGGATAGTCTAAATGACATTACTGGACCTCCTTTTTGGCCAAAATGCAATCAATAAATAGTGTAACAATACTTTGTTGTGCATGGCAGTACCTAAAGGATCCAGGTGACACGTCCATTCTCATTTAAGAGCAGTCAGCCGCTCTTTAAATTTAGGATTTACACAGCACAATCAGGCCCCGCTCCACAATGTCTCTCTCACCATCATCTCTGCTTACAATTTCCCCTGGTCTTTAGTGACACCTTCTGGCATTCAGTCTTGTTTCAAGTTCTCATATCACATTTGCTTTTGTTCTCTATGTGCCAAAACTGCTTATTTTAATTTAGCAGGTCTCTTTAAAAAATAACTGTTAACCATTTTAGTAACTATACAGAAAGGGAAAGGTGTTACAATGCAAGTTATTGAATATTAAAGTGCAATGTTTTCTTAAAAGACAGCTACTGTAAGGCTTTTCATAAGTCTCTCAGTGGCCACAACCGTAGGCACGCTAAAGATTTATAAGCACTCATGGCCTAATAAAAATGTATGTGTTAAAAGCAAATGTCAAACCTTTCTTCCAATGGAAAAGCAAACGTTAAAATAATATAGTATATATAAATAAAACAGGAAATTACACTCATATGTAACCTACAGTATATCTCCCCCCCATAACAAAACCTGAACATTTTTTATATTACCATGTCAAGTTTCCAGAATGAAAGTGTGGTTCATTGCTCAGAAGAATCCACATTTTACAAACATTTGATAAATTGGTGTGATAACATAACTGAAATGAGGTTTCACAATGAATTTCTGCTACAACAAAAGCTTGTCTACAGTGTAGGCTCACAACAGCTCATTGCTATCTTTGTTTTGCATCATTTGGGACATACTGGAGTCTATTCAGATGTTTAGCCATTTACAGTACATGGGCTTTACCTCTAAATATCAGGCACTCCACACAGCCTCAGCTATCAATGAATTATAACCCACTGAAGAGCACCCCTTCTTTTCCCCATTAAAATTTTCCCTCTTTATACTGTACATAGGTGTACTACATACAATGCCGCATAAAAGTATTCTCCTCCTTTCAATGAGGATACCCATGATGTATTTTTTTAATTAAATATTTTAATCAGATCTTCAATCTTTCATGGAGAAAGGTGTCAGTAAAAACTGAAAATGTTGATTACGTAAGTATTCACCCAAGCCAATATTTGGAGGAAGCACCTTTAACAGCAAGTCTTCCAGAAATAATACCAATTTTGCCTAGTAGAATGGTACAAATATCACTCATTTTTCTTTGTAAATTTGTCCAGGCTATTCCAGGTTAGCTGGGGATTGTCAATGGATGGCAGTTTTGAAGCCTTCACAAAGATTTTGCATTGGATTTAAACAAGAACATTCACTTTCTTCTTGTTAAGCAACTCCAGTACATTGCAGCTCTGGGCTTGTGTTTTGGATATTGGCCTAATTAAGTTTTCAGGTCTTTAGAGCAGGCTTTTCTCCAAAACGTACCTATATTGTGCTGCTACATTTTTCCCTTAGATGTTGACAAGCTTCCCAGTTCCTTCTTATGAGAAAGAACTACATTTCATACTAGTAAAATGTAGATTAGGCAATAGACTATTTCTAGCTCAAAACCCAACATACTTTAAAAAGAGCAAATTTTATCTCGTCTGACCACAAAACCTTTTGCTTCATCTTTTCAGTATCAGTTAAAAAAAGTTAAAAGTTTGGTTGCGAATTCCACCTGGGATTTGAAATGGGTTTGCCATTTTATACAACAAACCAGTTTTGTGAAATGACTGGGATATTGTGCACATTTTCACCCATCTCAGCTGATGAACACCATTGGCATTATGGTGATTTCCCTAACCAATTTCATCCTTGCTCAGCTGCTCACTTTAACGGGACAGTCTGTAAGCTATGTTCGGATGGTATGATACAGCTTCTACTTCATGATGCTCAAAGGAATATTCAGTGCATCTAAAACCTGTTTACCGACTTGTTTTGAAAGATGCTTCATCTTCATGGTTGAACCTTTGCTTGAAATTCATTACCTGAGAGTGGTACTTATTCTTAAATCACATGAATCAAATTGCAAACAGAGAGGCCACTTAACTAACTGTGTGACTTATCAAAGTCATTTTGACCACCTGAACTAATTTATGTTTACATTAGTATACAGTACAAACCATACATCATCCCAGATTAAAATTCACTTTTAACAAGTTGACATTTAATGGATTTTTGGAGCAATACATCTCTTCCGTACATTCCATTTCCTTTTCTTCAACCTCAAAATATCTTCACAAGTAAAAGGGAACAAAACATTGTTGCGTTTAAGGAGCATCAAAACAGCCGATATAATATTGCATTTTGTTTTACTCACCACATCTTTAAAATCAGTTTCTGCTTCATCTAACTTTCCTTGCTTGAGGAGTAGATTTCCTCTCTGTAGCCTTGCCTGTAGAAGATGTTAGGATATTTAGTTAAATGCACAAAATTTAAATTAAGTGATATTATAGTTATATAATGTAACAGTAAGGTCTTTAGAATACTTTGGTCACCATATTGCAGGAAAATAAAATTCTGCCGTGGTATCAGTCCAGAAAAAAAAAAAGATAAATTCTGCAGCATAAATGAAACTCAGCCCTTCTAGCCTCAAACAGAAAGGATTATAAGTGGACCCCATACAGACATTAACATTCCTCAAAGGCATTGACAGAGTTAACCCAGTGGACTTCTTCCAACAAGTGGAAAGTATCCCAGTTATAATGCTGAAGCCCATACCCTGCCTTCTTTCAATGTATAACATGGTCATACTGGTTTTTGAAATCAAATATAGTGCTGTATTAGAAACTGCTAGAATCAATCGCTTTATAATTAAAAGGTAAGATCCAAATAAAATTAACTTGGAAAAAGTTCAATTAAGATTTTTAACGTTCTAGAAAGAAATGTCTGTTTCACATTTTCCTCTGTACAAAAAGAAATCAAGTTAAACTGGAAATCAGATTTCCAGTTTAACCCAAGAATTTACTGTATCAAAATGGCTTCCCAGTAGATATTTTGTTAAGGAACAAGTAATAGGTTTATTCCATGCTGAAAAAAAGAAGAAAGAGAACAACGTTTCTGCCGTGGAGCCTTCTTCAGGTGTGAGAGAGACAGGGCAGTAGGCAAAGGTAAAGGTAAAGTAGCGGGAGAACAAAGGTTGGGAGGGAGGAGGAGTGAGAGGCGGGAGCAGGGGACAGAAAGAGAGGCCAATCAAGAGGTGTGAAGTCAGAATGGGTGCAGAGAGGTGTGAAATTATATTTTGTTAAGGCATATCTGTAGACTGACTTACTGAGGTGAAATCTGGTTTGAGTTCAATGACTTTACTGAGATCCGGCAAAGCTGACTTGGATTTCCCCATGGCCAGATAAACTGTGGCTCTTCTGTAATAGGCCAGGTAATTTTTGGGGTCACCATCTGTTGAACAACAGCAATTACAAAAATGATAATAGCCTGCATACACATTTAAGTCTTGGTATATTACTTTGCTGGAAATAATTTGTTTATTCTATGAAAATACACAACGCAGAAAGAATCAAAAGATACATTACTTCCTAGGTATGTCTCTAGTTTGTAATGCTGTAGGCATATCTGGACTAATGTCCCCCCCCCTGCAGTATGTTGGCATAAGCTAACAGAAAAGTGGTGTGGCTTTTAAAAGAAAAAAAACTTTTACACACATTACAGAACAGATGCTTTATTTTTCTGGACTGTAGCCCAGCACTGATTCAAAATAAAGCGTTTTTTGATGAGCTTCTTCATCGCAAAAAGAAAACACAGTGGATGATGTTTCCCAAATCAGGTTTTTCTCATTTGAGATACTGACCTACAGCAGCATGAAAGTGAGACAAAGCATCTGCCAACTGTCCGGCAGCCAACAATTTCTTTCCCATTTCCAGATGGCTCTCGAGTCCTGCATTCTTCCCACACTGCACTCCTGCAAAGGGGAAAAGCCATGAGCTTTCAGGTAATCTGAATCTTGAAAGTAGAGGTGTTCTCCTTTCTAACTGATTCCACCACCTATGCTTTTAAAAAACAATATAAACTCATCATTAGCACCATTATTGTTCCACACTTCTCTTTCACAGTCTTTATCCTAACAGAGAAATAGTTTACTGCATTTAGATAGCAGTCACCATCCAAACAAATCTCCAACCTTTCTACATACAGTAGAACAGGGGACACTTCATTCAGCACTGGAGTGTAGCACAAACCTTAGTGATGGCCACTACATGCTGCCCCACTCATTACACAGCAGATCAGAGAGCAAGAATCTGCAACACCAGTTCAATTAAGGGCTTAATATTAGCAATAGTAAGGTCTGATTGAGCAACATCCCATAGAATCTCTAATGGCAAGTAATCAGAATTTCAGTTAAATAACACTTGCTAATTCTTTCTGCCCTGCTTCCTTCTCGTTTTTTCAGAAATTAAAGAAATTTAGCTTGGCTTGCATTGCTGCCTCACAGTGATGGTCCTGGGTTCAATTCTACGATGTTATCTGTGTCGAGTCTGTATGGTCACCCTATGTTCATGTGGGTTTCCTCCCACAGTTCTAGTTAACTGGCTCGTGGAAAACCGGCCCTGGCATGAGCGTGCTCATGTCTGTGTCTGTGCCCGACGATGGACTGACATCCCATCCAGGGTTGCTTGCTGGGATAGGTTTGGGCTGCCCCACAACTCTATTGGATAGAGCAGTTAGAAAATTCATAGACATGTTTAAATTTTGGGGGGAAAAAAAAATGAAGGATAGCACAATGTCCTCAGTTACTATCCTTGAGCATGGTTTCTAGATTCTTGTACAGAGGGACCAGTGTCCCCAACTAGTCCACGATTAGCGTTTGCACAAGCAAATATCAGTTCAGGCGAGAAGGCAGGTACTGTTACAGACAATTTAACAGACCTGGAAAAAAGTATAAACACTTATTAAAGGGGGTTTTTACATCAGTGAGTTGCAACTGGAACTTTAAGAGACATTCAGCTTCTGATATTAAATGGGTGTGCAGTCAGCTATATATCCCCATTTATTCCCCATAAAAAAAAATCAAAAGATTTCTCACAAATTATAAAGGTATAGAAAAGACCAAAGGGGATTTAATTTCACGTTCAGCTAAATATCTTACTAAAGCTAAAATCAGTACCAAGGTCACATTTAACTAGCAGCCACTTTTTAATTTATGAGCATAACTCATATCTCTTAACATTTCCGCAGCAGCAAAATCATTTCCAAAAATGCTAAAGAATTTTTCAAGATACGATTTCCAATATAATAATTTAGCTAGTACTCGGATGATGCGATATCTCCTTAAAAACAAATCAAGAAGTTATAAAAAAAAACAATGCAGGAAGTACAATAACTAATAAGTGAGAAAAAAAACTTCAATTTCGCACGTGAAGTCCACACCATTTACAAATCTTAAATTTCACTACTACCATAATCGTTATTATACCATAAAACAAGTACGGCACACAGCTATTTGTTATACTCGCAGAAGAAAGCCTGTACTATATGTGAAATCATCGGAGCAGTTTGTTTTTATCAATCAACATTAAAATCCACGCTGACAGCTTCTGCTCAGCAGAGCACTGCTGCACGTCTTTTCGTCTTTTATTAGATTTGACTCAATACAAGCTCCTTTGGGCGGCACACAATGATAAATCCATACACTCTAGCAATGAACTCAACTAAAAATAGGTTCTGGCGACTTGGGAAGAATAAACCATTTTTCCGACTGCTCCCCATAAACTAAGACTCTACAAGAGGCATCACGCATCTGGTACTGTGCACTCTGGGCAATACCAACCAGCTGCAAAACCAGCGGGCTTGTCAAACTTTCTTGACGCCACGTCTGTTCGTGGAATTGAAGAAAGTCTTGTCAAGTCCAGGTAATTACTGAAGAATAAAATAATTTAATAACGGCATTGAGCGAAGATGAAACGCATAATCTTTCCCGTAGGAAAAGGCAGTGAGAAACGGCAAAAAAAAAACAAACTTACCTTCATATCGTAGGTCAATCAAAACAAGAATATATGAAAAATAACATAGGACTTTGCGTGCAAAAGGGCCTACTGAAACCATGTTTAATATTAAAACGTTACAAAATTTAATTAAGCGTGAAGTTTAGGCTACCAGAACCTTGCGGAATTGCAATACTGTTTTTTTTTCTATTTCCAGCCTTTAAAGTTCAGCACAAGTTAACTCGCCTGGTCGTGGGTTGCTCCGATTGGATGGAGGAGTTTAAAATCCCACCCCTTGCCTCTAATTCAACAACGTGGAGCCACGGCAGCGTTTCGGGGGGAGGCAATAGCGTGTCAACTGGACCTGATTTGGAAATGTTTCACATGCAGTATCCGAATTGAGTTACTTAACTCGTAAGAATACCTCGTCCTCTCTACTTGCAGTTTTCTAGGTAGATTATTCTGTTTTAATGGTGGCATTACAGAGGCTGTGGTTGTTTTTGTCTATAATCTGTTTCACATTCGACTCGAGCCATAACAGTGCAGGTATCCATATGTTTTTGATAATTTTAAAACTCCAACGACTTTGGGTCACACAGTATTTACACTACAAATTATATCTGAGAGGTAGTTCGGTTCTCACTGCAGGTTTCAGTGGGCATCTGCGGTACCGCGCTTTGGGTGCAAAGAAAGAAAAGGTAAATTCTACGTTCAAAAGCAGAAAAAATAACCTTTCGGCAGCGAGTCTTTTTCACAGGTGTGAAGAAGTCAGCTATCGGTATAAAAAAATTAATGAGTCGAATACATAGGTTGCAGTTGTTTCACATATACTGTATATCAAATACCATGCAAAAGTTTAAATTTAGCGATTAGTGATGGCACGCAATAATTATCACCCTGTGCAAACTACATACTGTAGACACTTCAAAGAAGGCCTGTATCAAAGTAGCTATATCTGTGACGTTAATTATTGCTATTCTTTAGCTGAAACCTTTACTCAAGGTGACTTATATCAGAATCATTTTTTATACGCAACTCAAAAGTTACAGGACTGGACAGTGGCATAATAAGTATACAATTAAAAATGATATAATAACTTTAAAATATGTTGCTAAATAAACAGTTCAAGATATACTATTAACATCAAACTGATGGACAGCAGGAACAAAATATTGAGAAAAATGTGTTGCACAATATTTTATGGAACAATATTGTATCACTTTACTGAAATACAGCTTGTTGAGAACTAGTAAATATAATGTATAATCCATGTATGTTGCATGTCTAATAACTGAAAAAAAAGGTATTAAGTCATGTTTTAGTGACATTAACAAGTATTTTTTATATTTTAGTAACAGGTATTTAATAGGCTTTATACAAGGGATGTCCATCATGTTTAAAATGCCTTTGTGACCTTAATTAGTAGTGCTATTGGACTATAGGGTGTTCTAATCGGGCCTAGACGTATTACTAATTTAAATTTGATGTAGATACACAAAATACTTTGTCCATATTACCATTAGTTTATTCCAGCATATTTTTTTTCTGCTCCTACAGAATGAACAGAACTCTGCCCTCTTTTGGTTGTTACTACAATAATGTCCAGGCATAATCGTTGAAACATCAAATTTATTTTGGTTCCCAATTGCTCATGTTTGTAGACTGAGCAGACAACCTCATTTTAGACGGGAATAGCGGAACAGATGAAGCATTTAATTTGCATCATTCAAGAATTCGCCTGACCTCAGTATTTGAAGACTATTTTGGAGCCATCTTAAGAACCCCTGCACTGATTTAATTGAAACTTGGTGAATCAATATCCAAATAAAGTGTTTTTATCAGTTTTTCACCTGAAAAGGTGTTCTGATCACTTTTACTCTCATGTCATAAACCGTTTCAAGAAACTCAACCTGTCGTGCAACTGTCACAGTATGGGTGACACATTAACACATTAAATGCTTTGCTATGTCCTTGAATATGCCACTTATAGAGGGTGATGGACCATTTTTCTCCTAGCTCAGGAGAACCTAGCTCCAGAGCCACCAGTGCATCCACAGACCAGACAAGACACTTATCATACATAATACTCCATTATATACTGTAAATAAAACCTCATAATACACCGATTCCTATGACCACTCACCCAATGCACAGAACAAACAATACAACTTCCTCATAGAGCAGTTCCCGAGCAGGACCCCAGTCACCAGAATCAAATGTCCCAAATGAACAGTCTGGCTGTTCACCCCCGAACTGTCTGGTAATTATCAAGTGTCTGTGTAAGGACCTTGGTTTTTCACTCTATGACAGTCCCCCTACTAAAATGTTGGTCTTCCTGATGCACTCTATTCCTGGTGCTATCTTTAATCCCCTAGCAAACCTCTGCAGGTACTCACGTTATCCACCTGCCAGTGTTTCCCTGATTCCAAGATCCTTTTCCCCTAATCTTGCCTCAGTTTCTGGAAGTCCACTGGATCCCATTTGGAATATACTGTAATAAATCTTGTCTGAGCTCACGGCCTGCTGAGCTCCAAAACCCGCCTACCTAGCAGTAGGTCTTCAGAGCTCAAGCACATCTGAGCTTGTGCCCTGCAGAGTTCCAGAGGACTGCCTGCCTAGAAGTCTCACAGGGGCTTCTCCCTGCCAATATGCCTCTGCACTATAGGGGATTTACAATCCCTGATTGCCCTGCTCCTCCGTTGCAGCACCTAGGGCTGCTCTGGACAGTATGCCTAGGCAGTAACATAGGACCCAGAAACCTTTTCCCCATCTCGCCTCTCTTAAATTTGCAGGGCTTTCACATGCCTTCACAGTTTCATGGTCCCCACAATCCCAGATTGCCTACACGTCCACTGCAGTGCTAAGGGTTACCCCAAGCAGTATGTCCCTGCAGTGTTGGGGATTCACAATCAATGTTACAGTTAATGGACATGGTTGGAAGGCTTGAAAACTCTGGCTATGTTTTTGTCTTCTGGCTTGTCGATTTCTATTTTGCTGATACAGTGGAATAAATATTGGTATATTAAAAGCTACAGTAAAGGTTTTTATAATTGTCCACTGTTTTTCACGTCCTGCAGCCATCGAGGTTCACGAACACTAAAATGAATATTGAAAAGGAAAAAAAGAAAAAATATGCTCAATTCTAGCTTTTATTTTCCGTGATGGTGTCTCAGGGAGGGTGATTAAAAGGAAGAAATTGCCAATGCTTTCGACGGCCATTTGGGGGAGCCAAAGCTTCACAATTGTAAACGAATACCCTCCAGTTTATTTGAAAGCCACAAGAATGATTATAGTTAAGTGCTAAAAAGAAACGGTCTAAAGTCTGAAATTTATTTAGTAGCCCATTTCACCAATTATCAGGATGTCCATAATCAGAAAAAAAATAAAGTAAATGATAATCTTATACTGTGTATTGTAATTATGTGTTATGTAATAAAGATGTATTTTACGCTCACAAAACCTCAGACTTTTACCTGACTAGAACAAAGTTTATATGTCAAGCAACTTTTCGAATTTTAGAAGTGTTTAAAATGGAGTGCCTTAAAAAGATCTGTATATCTGAAATGGATGTGTGAGGATTAAATCCCGTGAAATTGTGGGTTCCAGTTTGGAGCTTTATTTCTTCTCAATTGGTAAATATAGTTAATATAAAAACAATACAATTAAATGCAATGAGGGTGTATATATAGTCCATATCCCCCTCCACTCTCAGTCTGTTTAACCAAAACACTAAAGATCTGAGTCCTATAAGTGTTTCAAAAAGTGTGCTTACTCTTGTCACAGATAAGAGATGTGTATCTCCGTCATCAGTCCTCCTATTTTTCCAGCCATCCAGTCTCTAACCTCTTCAGCTAACTCAGGGTCACAGGGGAGGCAGAGCATTTCCTAGCAAGCAATAAGAAAAAGCAGTGTGTATACCCTGGAGGGGATGCCAGTCCATCACAGGGCACATCATGAGGGAACAGACACAAACACACACACTCTCATACCAATTTTCCTAAAAGTAGTCTACCAGCATTTGTTGTGGAAAAAAACTCTCACACACACAGGGAGTACATACAACCAACACAGATCACACACAGGGTCTGGAATTGAACCAAGAGCCCCAGTGCTGAAAGGCAGCAATGCTAATCACTATACCACTATGACTCCCACACCTCTGTTTTTTGTTCCACTTAATCACCACAAGAGCAATTCTGCCCAAACTATCACACTTGGTCTGGCTCAAATGGTCTGCTGTACACACCAATTATTGTATTGCTCTACATGTCTGGATTACTCATAAAATGACATTTTATGAGAGGTCCACACAAAACATAAATTAAAAATGCATTAGTTGCATTCCTGGTGAGTCTATTTTATTCTATTGCATTGATCAACACTGGGCTCACTTGTTGCTTTGCTTGTCTGTTCTTTAAATGATGACTGTTTAGCTCCCTAACTTTAGACACATGGGGTTGTTGTGACCAGTTCCTTCTGTTGTAGTGGCTGCGTGAAAGAAATCGTAAAGAATAAACATGATGAAATGTCAATCCTGGTGCAGAATTGTGACTCTGAGATCAGGGTCAGTCATTAGCAGGCTGAAATTGGCTGCACAATCTTGCCAGATTAGACATTGCTATAAGCTGTAAACACCCCAGATGGTGCCTGACAGTGCCTTGACTTAGTCCAGCCTGCAACATACCGATGGCACAAAGCCATTCTTCTCTTGATAAGCAGGACATATTGGATCCTTTCTGTGCTTGTACTACTTGATTACTACAACTGGCTCGGCAGTCTATGGGATAAATCAGTTCAAGTAAGTAGCCGTGTCAGTATGCGTAGGCTCCAAAAGAACAAGTTAAAGGTTTATTCCATGCTGAAAAGAGAAGAATAAACTTGAAGTCACTTGAATGTAACAGTCATGAATCTTCAAATAATAAAAATTACCCCAAAACATTTTATCAATATTAACAAGTCATATTATTTATCTAATAGCTTGCATGCATAGACAGAGTGTAGAGTTTTGAAACACTTTCATTTCTCTTATGAATGCTTTCTCCATGCCAATTTCTAATCAGTGTCTGAACTAAGTTGCAATACAAATACAATTGTATTTTCTTTAATTAATACAGAAGAACAAATAATAATAATTGCTTATACTTGTATAAGCGCTTTTCTGGACACTCCACTCAAAGCGCTTTACAGGTAATGGGGACACCGTCCACCACCACCAATGTGCAGCATCCACCTGTATCATGCGACAGCAACCAGAGTGCACAAGAACGCTCACCACACATCAGCTATTAATGGGGAGGAGAACAGAGTGATGAAGCCAATTCATAGATGGGGATTATTAGGAGGCCAAGATTGGTAAAAGCCAATAAGATATTTGGCCAGGATGCCAGGGTTACACTCCTACTATTTTTGAGAAAGGCCCTGGGATTTTTAACACCCGCTATGAGTCAGGACCTCGGTTTTACAGTATGTCTCATCCAAAAGACGGCGCCTTTTTACAGTATAGTGTCCCTGTCTCTATACTGGGGCATTAGGACCCACACAGACCACAGGGTGAGCGCCCCCTCCTGGCCGCACTAACACCTTTTCCAACAAGCAACCCTGGTTTTTCCCAGGAGATATCCCATCCAGGTACTGATCATGACACTAATTTTGTGGAATCTATTGGAGCCACGTTTTTTATTATTGAGTGATTTCAACCACTAGTTTAACTGTTTTCTTAAGTTACAGAATTAGCATTAGATCATTTAGATTATTTTTCCATTGACCTTCTTACCTGAGTCAACCCTACCCCCACCTCTACCATCCTGATTGCGTTGCAAATGTAGTTTTTCTTATCCTTCAGTCTTTTTGTAGATATAAGATTATTTTACGCTGTTGGAACTGCTACCCTAGAAGAAGCAGCGTCAGTTCTAATGGGAACATTACACAAACGCACACAGTAATACTTAGAAACTAAAAATGAATACAAGGTAGGTTACATTGGTTTACTTTTTTTTTTGTAAAACACCAGTCTCGTTTTCTCAAAAATAAGAAGCTATGGGTGCACTATACGTTTTCAGAGCCTTATATCGGATCTGGATAGTGCAATTGACCAATAAAGGACTCAGAGATCAATGTTTATAATGCAATTATAATTTATTCTGATTCTGAGCAAGATGTTGATATTCAGTAATTGCATTATAAACTATGTACTGAATTTGATTGGTCTGTTGCATTTAGCAAAGAAAGCAAACACACACGAGAATAATAAAGGCGCCTTACCTAAAAACTAATTAAATAACACAAAAAGTTATATAAGTAACAATTTCCAAAGAAATTCGAATTCTTTGCTATACGAAGCACGCAAAAGTTCTCACTGTTTCAGCTCATATTATTTGTAGGAAGGGAGTTTGAAAGAAGAAATAGCTTAAGTATGCAGACTTCCACACGGATTTAAATTTGTGACAAAAGGGTTTTTGAAGCCCCTCATCAACAGGCTCTGCTCTCAAACCCAGCAATGAATTTCTACTAATCCTCCGGAAGCTCGGAACATATGGCTTCATTCTCCACCTCCGTTTTGCATACTGTGTGAGGTAATGTGAGCCTCATCTGTCCCCCCTAAATCTCCCTGCACCGCTCGTTCAGACTTTCCCTTCCCCCTCCAGCCTCTCTGCGCGCTGGGAGAGACGGTGATGAAGAGGTTTTGGAATGTGCGCGTCACCGCGCCACCAGGCTGCTTTCGAGTTCCAAGAAACTTCCCCGCTGAAGAGTTTTCATTTGGGACGGAGAAACAAAAAATAAACTGATCTCCGAGGTGGGGTGAGTATTTCATTCTGTACGTAATTGCACTTTTACTAACCAACCATTTCCTGTTTGTTTTCCCCCCAAATTGACTTGTCCGCAACACTCCCGTTACTTTTCAAGTTATCTTGGTATCCTGCTGTAGCTTCTTGTAGTTCAAAGGTTTAAGATCTTTTGCACACAGAGTTAGCAAGGCAAGCTTTTACATCTTTGGGTTTTTTGTTTCTATGTAGAAAACGAGTCAGTTCTTGGCGTTGCTGCTTGTTTTGCCTGAGCCTGCCTGTCCAGACTTGAGTTTTTGGAAATGAGCTGTTGTCTTGAGGAGTGCGCTTTGTTGTTTTGCCGGCAGATGGCTTGGACCGCGAGAAAGGCCGAGTCTGATGAGTGGCTACTTGCTTGGTGATGTGTGAACCAGCAAACTGTCACGCACACGCAAATCGTGCGTTGTTGTTATTAAATAAAATCA
Organism: Lepisosteus oculatus; assembly: GCF_040954835.1. Lineage (NCBI taxonomy): Eukaryota > Metazoa > Chordata > Actinopteri > Semionotiformes > Lepisosteidae > Lepisosteus > Lepisosteus oculatus. Next base: position 7,097,989 of record NC_090710.1, read on the forward strand.
TGAGATGCTTGAAAGATGTCCTTAACTCGAAGAAAGTGCGCGACGGAATGAGAGATTGTAGATAAAGTTTTGTATAAATAACAGGGACATCACATCATAAACTCAAATCTGAGCAGATGCCAGGTTTAAGAAATCTGAGATCTTACCCACAGGGCGTGGAATCGCTCGAGATGACTAAACCAGTTATTAGCACTATATGTCCATAATTATTTTCTCTAAAACCCGATCACAATTTTGGCTCTGAAAATCTTTAGTACATTTAAAATAAATGCGACACAAATGTGCCGTTAATTTTAATCGGAAAAGGGGTTGTTTCTGTACTGTAATTACAGTAGTTGATGATAACATTGACTCTGGTTTGATAGAATGTGTGTTTTCATAGTTGATGTAAACGAGGATTTCAAAGAATAGCAACTAGAATATAAACCCAGTACCGAAGTGTACCAAAACACTTAGAAATCAAGCGTTTTTAGTCTTCACATAAAATAAACCATTGAAAATCTGCCAGGATAGATTTACACGTATTTAAATTTGATTCGTTAATTAGAAGAAAATATGAGAAGACCCATTTTGATGCAAGAAATTTCCCGTGATTGAAAACATGAAAAAAGTTCACGAAACTGGAGCATTGATGTTTTTGCACCAAAAAACAGTATTTTTTCTTAGCTTATATCAGAAGCATATATTGTAATCTTTATACAAAATATCTTTAGTTTATAATTCTAGATGCATTAGAAATGTAACTCCAGTTACCAAGTATGGATGAAATAAGTCTTTTCTTTGTGCTTTTGCAAAATCTAATAACTTAATTTCATTCTTAATGCGACAATAACTTTTTTTTTTAAATGAAGCTATAAATTCGATTAAACAGTGTCCAAAGCAACGCAGATTTGCTCTAGCCAAAAGTGCCTACTGAACAGTAAAAACAGTATCCTGTAACTCAATTGTAAAACAGGTAGTAACCATTACGTGAGTTATGGAATAAAGGACGCTATTAACGATGATATGCTTCATTTCATCTACATAATTTCTGTATGCCATTTATTAAATTGTAAAACGTTCGTTATTGTGTTAGTAACTGCATGACTGATGTTTACGACATTTAAAACGTCGTCTTTTTCTATCAATTTTTAAGGCTTGTTGTCTGCCTGCCTGTTGCAGCATCCCGGAGCTCTTGAGCGGTGTGGTGCCAGGCACACAGTGATGCTAATTCTGGTTACCTAGGAGACTGCAAAGACGCCCTGATCCCTGTCACTGCACAAAGACGAAGGGGGAGGCACCATACCGCTGAATCGTTCTCTTCTCAAGCAAAGAGCCGCAAGTCAGGGATGGTAAGGAGAAATGCAGGGAGGATTTCACAGCTCCGCAGAACCACCGTGCCTGCGACAGTTCGATTTTGTGTTGTTTTTTAATCAGGCATTCCACACTTCTTCTTTCTTGATTTTTGAACAATAACAGTATTCTGCGACTTGTTAGTTCCCAGAAACGAGGTATTTGCTAAATATGAGCTATCGTTATTGATGTAGTAATTTGTTTGCATTGATTTCTGGGTAAGGCTTAGTCGGAGTGGTTGTTGGGTTTGGTTTTATTTTATCATAAACCACTGATCACATTTCTGCTGTGCTTGGATATTTAAGTGGAAATATATATTTTTTCATTGCAGCCATTTTACAACAATATATACTATCCTTATCCGTCTGAAACCCCAGGGACCTGTTCATCTGCCGGAATCCCATCCATTTTGAACTCTCCTCAAAGCCAGCGCTCTTCCAGCATCCCCCAGCAGTCCTCTGTGATCTCTGGACCATCAATGACAGGGGCTCACATCCCATCTTTCAAGTTCCGAGCTCGCCGAGAGAGCGTGGACTGGCGCAGGATAAGTGCCATCGATGTTGACCGCGTGGCCAGCGACCTGGACTTCAATACCCTGCAGGAGAATATCATGGGCATCACATTCTGTACCGTGGAGAACGAGCGCTGCCCTTACTGCCAGAACCCAGTGGACCCGGTTCTGTTGAAGGTCTTCAGGTTAGCCCAGCTCACGGTCGAATACCTGCTACACTCTCAGGAATACCTCACCAGCAGCCTGCAGTCCGTGGAGGAGAAGCTGCAGGCCTCCATTCTGGAGAAAGAACAGATCAAAAGGGAAACAATGAAGCAAAATGAGGAGATCAAATTACTTAAGGAGGAGCTAAAGAGGAGGAAGAAGATCATTACTACCCAGCAATCAATGATCAGTGCTGGTGTGGGTAATTATCATAAGGTATGTGCCAACAAGATGATTTTCCATGTGGTTCATTGTTTTCATCCATTGTTCATGGTGTCAAATGCAGATCAGACTTTTAGTAATGCTGCGCTTTGTCGTGGTGAGTGGATGAGCTCGGGTGCACACTTAGCTGTAAAAAGTAGTGAAATACTTCATTGTCCACTATTTGGAAGAGCTCTACTGTCAGAATTGTCTCATTCAAACCACACTTTCCTTTGATATTGGTTCATATACAGACTTAAAAAAATCTAACAAAATAATCTTAAAGTAATAGTAAACATTTCTGTTTTCAAAAATGCAGATTTCAGACCTCATTAAAAACAACAGAACAGATGGTGTCTGCGGGTGGCATTTTGTTCTCTAATCCATATAACAGATAAACAGCATAGTTACACAGATAGCTGGAAACCCATTTTCTTAATGTGGCTTCAGTTCAGAATGTCATTGCATAGTTTGGAGTAGGGCAGAAGGTGTTTGTCAGGAAAGGTACTGTACCACAACATTTAACATTATTTCTAGTACAGTGCCTGAAAGAACTCAATTGTGTAATTTCCTATATAGGCCTGGATATTCTGGTATGTTATTTGTTTAAGTGAAATCAAAGGAAGGACAGTATGGGAAATAAAGGGCTGTTCATTTTGCATTTACAAGAACTACATGAAAAAAGGTCTCCTAGGTAACAGCTAGGCCTTCACACAAAGTTGCTAAGTGAAACTCAAACAGTATGGCTTGTCTGATTAAGGTGTAAGTGCAGCTCAATAAATAATGAGATTTGTAATGAGAACCTCTAACAGCACAAGATGCTCACCATGACTAACTGCTCATTTTACAAGTCAAGGGAAACATATGGAGTGTATTTTGATTATTATTATTAGTTTAATGTTTTAGTTTCTGCAATTGCTATTAATAAGCTTACTGTGTCCTATCTTTAGTGGTTTTCTACATTCTCAAAACAGTGTGATTTTAATTTTTCTGATAGTTTTTATGTCAATTTAGTCTTTGACTAACAGTTAGCATTGTACTGAGGAAGAACACTAACATTCCTTGATTTCTGGTCAGAAAAATCCATCTCCTCACAGAATCCTGAATAATGATTATAACTTTTATTTGACAAAAGTTGAAGCAAAAATGTGAAGTCTGGGTTAATTATTTTGATATGAAGTTTCATAATGTATTAAGTTGAGTGGAGTACAAAATGCCATTTACAAATGTAAAGGTTACATTCACAGCTCAGATTCATATCTGTTTTATAACACGTAACATTATTTCGGGGTGGCATAGTGGAACAGTGGTTTACAGAGCTTTACAGCACTGGGGCTTGGGTTTAATTCTTAGCGTGCTATCAGTGTGGAGTTTCTATGTTCTACCCGTGTTCTTGTGAGTTTCCTCCGGTTCCCCCGTTTTACCTGTACTGTCCAAAAACACTGGTAGGTTAATTAGCTTCTGGAAAAATTTGTATAAGTGTGTGTGTGTTTGTGTCTGTTTGTGCCCTGCAATGGACTAGCATCGCATGCAGTGTGTATCTTGCCTTGCATCCATTGCTTGCCAAGTTAGGCCCCAGCTCCCCCGAAATTTTTTATTAGGTAAAGCGGCTAGAAGATGGGTGGAAACATTTATAGTAAAATGTTTTTAAGATTTTAAGATTTAAGATCAGATGTGAATATGAAGTACACAACTTAATTTCCACATCACTTTCACCAGGCCTCTCCTTTTATGGAATAAGTAATAGGTTTATTCCATGCTGAAAAAAAGAAGAAAGAGAACACAACGTTTCGGCCGTGGAGCCTTCTTCAGGTGTCATTTTATGTCTGTGCTGTGTGGATTGAATAACAAAACTATTGTATGGAGAGCAGTAGTGTTGGTAGAACTGACAGAAAATGCTTCAAAATATATTTTTAGAGATTTGTCTACCGTTTTTGTAGAGATTCATTTTTCTCTTCACCAAAACAATACTGGATAGCAGGTGTCAGTATCAGATCTTTTAATATTAAATGAAGACTTGAGGGCAGCTGGTTAAGATTGCATAGTAAGTGTGCTGTGCGAGTTCTAGAACCAGCTTTTACACTGCCTTGTCACATCAATCTGGCTGACTAAACTGATGAGCAGCAGAGGGTTTAAAGCACTTCAGAAGAATAGACTTTCCATGAAACCCATACTATAGCCCAAGGGCTTTATGTGTACCACAGATTTCTTTTAATATAAAGGCAGTCTGGGCCAGGGCCAGTGGTGTGTTTTGGTGACAAGCCAATAAAAGGTGTTGGTCTGTGCTGCATTGCTTTTGTTAACTGGCTTTGGATGACCTCTTTAAAGGTCCCCCTCCAACACATTGCTTTCATTTGTTTTAATCATTATGCATTTGCATACACCATTTTGACACAGTAGAAAAGGAAATCAAGCTGCTTAGTCTTTCCTCAGCACAGCATTGTCTTGACCTGCTAGGAACTGCAGTTGGAACAGTGACCTTGCTTGCAATGTTGAAGTAAGATGTTGGTGTTGTGCATGTTCTCACAATCGCAGCTCAAGATCAGCTTTTGTTTTGATCGGAAGTTTCAGTAGAAATTGCCTGTGGTTCAATTTAGTATTTCTTGTTAAGTTATTTTATTAATGAGGTTTTTTTTTTAAATAATTTTATACAAATTATTGAAAAAGTATTGGCACCCCTTGTTGAAAATGAGCTAATTCTTTCATTTAATGATTCATTCACTTGGAATCTTACTCAATACTACTAGTAGTAATTAATATTTATTATAGATATACGTTTAATAACTTACTGAAAATATATCTAGCTCTGGATTACAGTGCAGTGTAATTAAATACACAGATGTTTATGTATCATAAGCAACTGAAATAATATATTATAATCACAGTTTAAACTGGAATACTAGGCCATAGAGTAATCATATTATAAACTGGAATAACAGGCCATATTGTAATCTGCCATATTGCAAATATTATAATTGTAAACGTGAATAATATATCATATTGTAATCACAGTATTAACTATAATAACATGATATATTGCCATTGTAGTCTAAAGTGTAAGGTAGCAGGGGAAGCCCTCTGTTCAAACAGTGTGTGCTTTTTGTAAAAGTGTGAAGGTTTCATGAAGATTCTCTGTAGCAGACACTCTAATACATCAGTGGATCAATGAATTGATTATGTCTTAAAAAATTAAACTATTCATTTTTATAGACTTTCACATAAGAATTCTTATACATGCCTGAAGAAATCCAGTCGAACATTGTACTAATTCCCTTGTAAAATATTTTACAAAAACATTTTTTGCAGTCCTTTTGAGCCTTGTATTTAGTTTTAAATTTGTTTTCTCCTTTGTTTCTCTTTGTTTCTAAAAACAGTATAGCTGTGTAAAGATCAGAATTAATAAATCCTATTAGAGGTTAATTGCATAATATTTTGTATTTATTATTTTTTATACCATGCTACATTTATACGTACATTTCTGTGTATTTTTCAGTGTCAGCATTGTGAGAAAGCATTTATGAATTATTCCTTTCTACAAAGTCATGTACAACGTCGTCATCCAGAAGAGTATGATATTGGTAAGATAAAGACATACAGTATATAGTGTTAAAGATGGAAATATGTACAGTAAAGCTAGGTTAATTAGTGAATTAATGCTTGTTCCCCCTGCGGTACAAGAATCAGTAGACCTTTTTCAACTTGTAGGTTGATTGGTTAGAGATGTAATGCCAGATTTTTAGTATATTGCATAATGACTGGAGTAACTAAAGATTGTGGGATTTTTAACATGTTCTGCTACATTTATGCTAAAAAATGTTCCTGCATCATCATGATTACCCAAATATTTTAAATTAATTGAGCTTAGAGGATGCATTTAAAGCATATATTAACAGTTTGTTTTTACCTATAGGTGTGTTATCAGAGAAACAGAAAAAGGTACAGGCTGGTAAGTTTCAGGATGAGATCAACAAACTCAAGGAGCAGTTAAATCTTACCAGATCCCAGCTGGAAACTGAGCAACAAGCCTATATGGTCAGACTTTCCCAGGTACTGTAACAAGGACCAAGCAAGCAGCAGTGTAACATTTTGTTACACTAAAAAGGCTATGGAGAAAAGCATAGAAAAACAGTGAACACAACCTGCTTCTGTAAGGGACCTAGACATTTTGAATGGTCACCAGGACTCTCTTTTAAGAAAATTAAAATGTTTCTATTTTATTTCACTCCCGTTCTATATGTATAACACAGGACAAGTGTATATGAAATCAGAACCCTAAAACATCCTATTCATAATGTGCTGGAACTTAGTATTGATCCTCAATGAGCAAAAATTAATCTAAAGTTTTAAAAGCTGTAACATTGCTTCGGTGATTGATTAAAAAAACAATTCAACTAGTGATATTTAATCTTTTACACAGAATTATCCATTTTATTTATCAGGCTCATTTGATCCATCCTTTTTTGTTACATTCTTAATATTCTAAAAAGAAGCAACAGTTTCAATATCCTTCTGAAATTATAGCCATTTTGATTGAAGGTGACCAGTAATCCTGATAGACTATATTTTGTTGTACGAAACATAGCCTTTTAGCTTTATGAATGTGCAGAGAAGAATAAATGATCTTAGTGATGTGGAACACCACACAAGATGTTGGTTAGATTTAATTGTTAAATGTGATGGATAAGCTATTCATGTATAGTTTGCTTTGAGTTATTTTCCTGTTTTTAAGAATTCTGATCAATGTAAATCACGTATTGCTAAATGCCAAACGTTTTTTTTTCTTACGTGAATTAAGATTTCTATTTTGGTAACAATTTCTGTATCAATAAGCACTCAAAGTTGGTATAATAAAAAAAAAACATTGGAAGCTTTGTGTAAATTCCTGATGCTCATACCAAGCATATATTGTAGAGCAGTCTATTTCACCTGGCATTAACTTTAACTTTGAATTTAAATTGGTTTGTAAAACCAAATCAAATTCAATCAAAATGATTTCAATGCACAGATAATATCCTGATTTCAATACACAAATTTCAATACATTGTCCCTTATTAGCACATGTTTGTTAAGTGCATTTGATTCTAGTGGATTTTTAAAAAATCTTTCATGGAATCACTTTTGACTTTTAACAGTGTATCTCTGGCCTTTTGATCCAACACCTGAAAAAAAAGAGCTGTAAAAAAAAAAAAACATTGTGATAAAAAGTGTGAACCCTTTGGAATCATTTGTAGTCCTGCATTAATTGCATCTAAGTCATAATAATAGATAAACATAATCTGATAGAACGAATAACACACAAACAATTGTACTTTTACTTGTCTACATTTAACACATTGTTTAAACATTCTCTGTCTGTGCCCAAAAAATTATGACCTCTATTCAATATGGGGTAGTAGGAGTTCCAATCAATGAGATGACATTCAAATGTGAGTTTTGAGATGCTCTGCTCTGTAAAAAGTCTCCCAATGTTTGGTTACCAACAGAGTCTGCTCTTCACAACACAGATTTGTCAAAGTGAAACATACCCTGAGAAACCTCAAAAGAGGTTTCAGAGGACCTCGGAAAAAGAGTTGTCAATGTTCATACGGCTGGAAACGGTTAAAAAAGCATTTCTAAAGACTTAGGCCTATATCACCCCACAGTCAGAAAGATAGTGTACGAATAGAAGAAATTCAGTACCATTGCAACTCTAAGAGTGTTTGTCCAACAAAAATCAAAGCAAGAGCAAGCCATACAATGCTCAAGGAGGTGACAAAGAACCCAAGGATAGCAGCTATAGATCTGCAGGTGTCTCTTGGACCGACTAATGTCTGTGTTCATGAGTCCACAATAAGAAAAGCACTGACCAAGAATGGTGTGTATGGGCAAAAGACCACCTGGATGTTCTACAGTGCTATTGGAACAATGTTCTGCGGACAAATGAGACAAAAGTGGAGCTTTTTGGCATACATATGCAACAATTGTTTGGAGGAGAAAAAATGACTGTATACCAACACAAAAAAACTCATCCCGGCCGTGAATCATGGTGGAGGGAGCATCATGGTTTCGGCCTGGTTTGCTGCCTCGTTGCCCGGGGCCTTGCAATCATTGAGAGAACAATGACTTCCAAATTGTGTCAGCAAATTCTACAGGAGAATGTCAGGGTAACCGTCCATGATCTGAAGCTCAACAGAAGTTGGGGCATGCAGCATGACAATGATCCTAAATACAGGAGTAAATAAACAGAATGGCTTAAACAGAGGAAAATTTGCATTTTGGAAGTCAGAGTCCTGATCTTAACTGAATTGAAATGCTGTGGTATGACCTGAGGCAATCCATTCATGCAAGACATCTAAAAAATATCAATGAATTGAATAGATTCTATAAAGAAGAATGGACCACAATACCACCTGACCGATATGCAGGACTATTCAGGAGCTACAGGAAACGTTTGGTTGAAGTCATTGCTGCTAAATGAGATTCCACCAGTTACTAAATCTAAAGGCTCACACACTTTTTCCAACATAGTGAATGTTCAAACAATGTGTTCAATATAGACATGAAAACGTGATTGTTTATGTGTTTTTCAATTAATCAGATTGTGTTTATCTATGATCTATTATTTGTCTTTAACTATAACAGAGGTGAAGATCAGATCACATATTGGGAGCAATTAATGCAGGAATACAGATAATTCCAAAGGGTTCACAAACTTTTTCTCACCACTGTAGATTTCTCCACATTAAAATAACTAAATAGACTAAAAATAAGTAATATTTGAAAATAAACAACATTTAAAGCCCTAACCAATTTGTTATCCTTTGTTTTGATTTGAGCACCGGTGGAAGTCATGATTGACATACTGACATTGACTGAAGTCATTGACAAGATATCTTGTCATTTTAGGAACAAGAAAATCAGCGAACTAAGGAAGACGAAACAATAAAGCGATTTGAGAAGTGGAAAGAGGAGGAGCAGCAAAAATTGGATGGAGAGATTGAAAAGATGAGAGAGATGTTCATGAGGGAATTCAAGGAACTATCTGTTAAAAATGCTGTTCTGGAAAATGTAAGTAGTTTTAGTAGTACTAACCTGTCTGTGACCTTTTTGTGCTCATCAGTGCTATTGTTTCTGCTTCAGCAAAGTTGTCATTCATCAGTCATGCATATCAAGCCCTCTGAATTTGGATTTGACAAAATCCAGTCTCGGCTAGTTTTAAAAAATGATGCTTGATAATCAAACCAAACAGTGCTTGTACCTCTATGATTTTGAAATGTAGGAACTTAATGTTATCATTTGTTAATAAAAATGTTTTTTAGCTGTCATTGTACTGTCTGTAAGCAGTATGAGTATTTCTTTGTATGCATTAGTGTGCAAAAGTGAAATACGTTTTGTGAAAGCATATTTATATTAGGCCATATTGTACTGCTCTACTATTGTATATTGAAGTATATTGAAATCATTGTTAAGTTGAAATAATAATATGATTGGAATTAGTGTCTGTGTGGAATTAGATGCTTGTATGTTACATCACCTATTAAGCCTCCTATTCTTTTATTTCCCAGAAGTCATTTGAATGTTGTTTCGCATACCCTCCTTAGCCTTTTTTGTCCTTGATTGACATGCGTTCTTTGAAACATTGGGTTGTGTATCTTAATTCGTTGTCCATGTTATATCTCTCATTTAAAAAATATAATGATTCTAAGTGTCAACAGATGTGTATAGTTCATATGTATATTCATTTTGACTAGCAAGTTTTGGAGATGAAGGCCTCCAGCCTACAATTCAAGTCAAACACTGGTACAGTGCAAGAAGACAAAGCCCCCAAAAATGAAGAGGAGAAACAGAGGTACCATCAGGAACTACTGAGTCTCAAAGAGCTGCTTAACAAACAGGTTAGTTTTAAAAAATTTCTTAAGAATTATGAAACTATACTAGGCTTTGTGAGTACCTAAGGACACTTTTGTCAGTACATTTTGACAAATCTGGGTCACACCTCTGTGGATTTTATTGGATACTAAAGCTGAATATGCTTAGTAGAAGGAAAGTGTGCTGTCTGTGAGTCTTTATAACCATACAGGTACTTTATTTTTGTTGAGTTTGGCGATATGAACTACTCATACAGTAGTTCACATAATGTGAAGTGTTTTGTCTGATTACTGAATGTGTACTGTAGGTAAATCTGATATGAAAAATACTTTGCAGGAAGAAAAGTGGACTGCAATGATCCAGAAACTTCAAAAGGAACATGAAAAGGAAAAGAGCCAGGTACAGTAATATCATAATATATTATGTTAAGTGTTTTTGGTTCAGCGTTTCACAAAATTCCAGTATTCAAATACAGTACTAGATTTTATTCAGATGTGTATCATACTGGAATCATTTTGATAGTAAATCTGTGAGACATGGCAGTGCTTGTACAAAACCAGCCAGCAGCCTGTTCAGAGGAGAGTCAAATTTACTGCTCGGTTAACGCATCTGAGATCTTCTGCAGATTCCATTCTGAATACTTACTATGTTTAGTACTTCACTTGTGGTTTAACTATCTGTTATACAAAATCTGGCCTGCTGAGTTACAGTCAAACATTGCAATTGGAAGAGAAGACTACAAGTCTGTAAAGACTGGAAACTGAATCAAGGCTTTAAAACCACAGAGATATATTCTTAGTTTGTGAATCTTTTCATTCACATACTGTATATTTGTTTTTCTTGGAACTTGTCTTGCTTTGTTAACTGGAAATCATGCACAATCCTTATGAACCAGGGAATTCTAAAATAAAATTACTGTTATGCAGCTACCCACCTGAACTACATATTAGTAGTGATGCTTTTAAGTACAAATAACTTAAAACTTTGAATAGCAAGCAGCATGATTGACAAACATATCACCATACGCACAAATGAAGAGGTTAAAAAGGACGTAGCAGACAATAGCATTTAAAAGAAATTTAGCTTTGCTTTCAGTAAATGCAAACCCATGAAAGGCAATCCAAAGGACATATATAAAAACATAACTTGTTTTAAGCTAATAATGTCTTTTTGATGTTTATAGTATACTGTATGTGCCAAATGTAATATGTGTAGTGTACCTTCTAGCACAATACACAAGTGGAAAATAACGCTAACTCTGTATGTCAAAGATGAAAATGAATTTAATAAACATACAAAGCCAAAGCCGATATAGTCAACGGAATAATAAACCTGTTATTTTACTATTAAGAAAATATGCATTTTTCTTAATATTATAATTGTAATCTTTTAGTGATCTGTCAAGTAGATTTAGTATTTCAGGTGAGTTCCTTGGTATCACACTTTGCAATGGGCAAAGGCAAAATACAGTCATTTGTGAAAACTAGGCTTTTTACCCAATGGATTGCCTGCTGTTGTTTCTACATTCTAGAAGCAGAGTGTACTTGATGTCTTCCTTGATGTTTTACAGCTGCAGAGTGATCTTAAGAGGCTGCAGTCTTCAGTGGTAGAGGAGCAGGAGGTCAGCAGCAGCTTGTACAGGAAAAGGATAGAAGAATTGGGACGGAAACTCCGGGAACAGAATGAGCTGATTATCACCCAGAAGGAGCAGGTTAGTGCTTCCTTAGTAGTGAAAAAAGGGGTGTTGAGAAGCCAGATAATTACAGTTGAGGAAATCCTGTGTAAGCAAACATAAAATACAATGACCCAGATAACTAACAGATTAAGTCTTCATCCTCTTGCAAATAAATGATCTAACCAGTTTTGGAGATTAGACTTGCATGTAATTATTGATGATGATATTTGAATAGGCCTAGGATTTTATCTTTCAAGTTCTAGATCTCAAGATCAAATTATGAAAAATAGCTGGGTTTTCAAAACAATTAGCCATTACAATTGTTACAGCAAATGTACTCAACAAATCTTCTTTTAAACCCTGTTCAACAACTCTTTTTAATGATCACCAGACATCGGTGTGAATGACACTGTAGCAAACCATCAGACAAAGAGGAGTGTTCTACAGAGATTAATTTTTTTACATTTCACACCTAAATGATGATAAGTGTGAAATCTACAAATCAATTTCTAACCTTCTTCAACTTCTAAAAAAGGTCTTACCAATCAACTACAGATTGATTAAGCCTAATTGATTAATCAAGGCTCCACGGCCAAAACGTTGTGTTTTCTTTCTTCTCTTTTCAGCATGGAATAAACCTATTGTTTAATTGAGTAAGAGCTTGGATGGTACAAAAAGGTTAATAAATAGGTGCCCTACAGGAGTAATTGAGAACTGTTAGCTAGTTGAAATTAACAAAATATGTAACAGAACAGGCAGACTTCAGGCTACTCAAATTGTACATCTTGTGTTATAGCTGGCCATGGCTGGCATAAGAACTCTGGTGTTATAAAAAAAGTGTTCATGCATTGTAGTTCAACTTCAAAAACACCTTACAAAACATTGGCTAACACTAAATTGGACCACCTGTTTAGGTCCAAAGACGGTTTCAAATATCTGAGGAGATCAGACTTCAAAGTGTGCTTGGAATTAAAACTCATACACTTAATCAGTATCTGACAGGGGCTGTATAGACAATAGACTGGATACAGACTGTGTAAATAAATCACGGGTTTGAGTGTTGATTGTGTAGAATGTTAACAGTTACATGGGGTGAGGAGCCTCAGTGTCATAGTATTTCCTGCATGCTGTCAGACTGAACCAGTGTTTTTGAGCTGCAAAGTACACATGCAGAACCTTAGATAGTTGTTACAGTATTAAGACTGGTAGACAGATGGAACACAAATGATGCCAGATGACTTTCTGAAATTCACAGTTGTTTTTACTTTATGACACCTAGATGAAGCAACTTGGTTCAAAACTCCCAGAAAGAACCACAGGAACTTCAGGTACGATCCTTATCTTGAACTTTGATTACTGTCAAATTGAAAATTGAAAACATGTCTATTTTCACCTAGTTATTGATTGAATATTATTCATTTTCTATATTTATTTTATTTTAGTGGCTATTGCAGTGGCAGAGCCTGTGAAAGCCAAATCGCTGACATATGGTGAGTAAAAAGAAATAAATATTATAGTTATGGTGCTTTATAAAATATACCTTTACCTCTCTGATTAACAACACCACAATAATAAAAAGTGTTGAACTGAACACTAAACTAAAAGTGCTTAACCAAACACATTCCTACAAGCATTGTATAAAAGCAATGTTTTTAGATTTTTTAAAATAAAATTGGAATTGCCAGATTTATCTAATTTGACATTTTTAATCAGCTGGAAACACTACTATGACTCTTGTACTACCAAACATAAAGGAGATGAATTCTTGTCACTGCACTGTGTAATGTCAAGATCAAGATCTTTAATGACACATCCGTCATTAAAGTTCCCCCAGCATTGTTGAAAATAAGAGATGTTAAACCCGGAAACCTGTATTAATTCTAGTCTGGGCTTGCACAATCTCTTCTACAATATCTAATATCTCCCCTTAATTCAGTTGGTGAAGTAGTTTCTCACTTCTCTATCTGATCAGCTGTAATATACTGCAGTGTAACTACACATGATGGCTGCCACATGTCACTCAGGTGGGTCTACACTTACGTATTGATCAAGTTGCTACTCTCCATTTAATGAAGCACTTCAAGATCCTTTGGGTTGAAAAGCACTATACAAATGCAAAGACTTATTATTATTATTAGAATAACATTTTGCTTTACAGGCTTTACATTTTTTTCTTTCCTCAGCAGTGATGAGATTACTCCTGTCTTTTGTGAAATTATTATAACACTTAATATCTTAATTTTCACACTGCTTAGATTGATACCCTGTCCTTAACTCCTAACTGTGGTTCCTGTTTGTATGGCCTGTCTGTGCTGTCTGATTTATTCCTTGTTATTAGAGCAGACACCTACTGTTCATATTCTGGATCCTATAGAGGAGCTTTCAGAGGAGGATAAAGGTAACAGATCTGAGAGATAAGTTTAAATAGAATGCATGCTTGTTGCATGGTTGTCAGAGTTTATAATGTTTTCCACTTATATTGGTCAGTAAAACAAGCAGTGTTGCTAAATTCAAATTTATCTATAAAAAACAAAGGTCAACTTCAACCTGGGTGGAAGGCATTAAAGTTTATTTATTGACAAAATCTATATGACAGCAATTTGTCTAACGTCTGCTCTTAATCCTCTTCTGTCTCTCCTTAGTGCTATGATGCATCTTATACTTATAAATTCATATTTGAATATGGATTTATAAATGTAAGACCAAGGTTAAAATTTGCAGTATCTTGCATGTAAGCTTGTTCGTGAGTCCTTTGTAATGTCTGATTTTATCTAACAGAAATGTTTTTAAAATAAACTTTTAAAAATATTTCTCTAATGCAATGAAATCCAGTTATTTAAATGTAATTGATAAACTTAATACTCAAAATTTGTACTGCTTTTTGCAGACTCTGCAAGCATTTCTGAAAAGAAGAAAGATGATAATCAGCGTCTAATAAGTAGCTTAAAGAAAAATGCCTCATTAACTAAAGAATTACGCCCAATCTTGGAGCAGACTCTTGTAGAGAAGCTGGAATCTCTTGGTGTGAAACCGGTAAATACAAATAATAATATTCATATCAAATAAAAGTTGAAAGTTCTAAGACTTTAGAAATATTCATATTAATAAAGCACTGACATCATGGGTCTTTCTGCAAATCATTTTCTTTGAAAGTTAGTATCTTGGTTTTAGTGTTGCATTAAACTGCATTTGATACATGAAAAACATTTAAAAATGCTGATGCAAAACCCAATTTGCTGAAGTGCAAACATACTACATTTCTTGAAAACTGAATTTTTCTATCTTAATTGACATATTTAATAAGTTATTTTTAGCATTTCTTGTTATGTTTTTCAGACAGCAGAGTAGAGTAGAGACAACACTTTTTTTCCCCCTTTTATTTCTAGGAAAACCGTGGTATTCCCACTGGCCAGTACAATACAATTATGACCAAAGTGTACTCGCAAAGAGAAAGGATAGCCAAGACGTTTCCAGATTTTCACAGTGTCCGAGAAACACTTACCCATAATTTGGGTTTAACAATAAAGGAAAAAAGAGCCTCATCAAGTTCACCTGTAGAAAAAAAGAGACCAGATAATCCACCTGAAGGTAATGTCTATTATGTTTTAGTGAGAATGCATATGTGGTTCTGTTGATTGCTTTTTAAAAACTGTTCATAAGGTTATAAATAACAATTATAACCTGACAAGCAGTGGGCTCAAGGCAGGATACACCCTGGACAGGAGTCCAGTCCATCACAGGGCACACACAGACAAACAAATGCACAAACTCACACCAGGGCCCTTTTTTTGCATTAATTCAACAGGCTTAAACAGTAAACATCTGGTTTAAACCTACGCAAATGCAGGGAGAACATATAATCTCTGTGCAAGTAGCACCCCAGGTCTGGAATCAAACCCAGGGTCCCAGCACTGTGACACAGCCATACTAACTACTGCACCACCATGCTGCCCTATTTTGCTAACTTTTCTCTTGTTAATACTGTGCTGTATAACTGGGGACTCTGTATGACACCATTTTGCAATTGGCTTATAAAAAAAAACGTATCTTTACATAAGCCTTCATAATGGTAAAACAATACAGCCATCATTTAGGATTTGAAAACTAAAATCTTTTTTTTTAAATATAACTATATTCATTCAAACTGTACTTTATCTATTGTAATATCTTTACCTTTTTGAATCTGAGTGAGTTATGTATGTTATAATTAAAATGTTCATACCTGAATGTTGCACTGTTAACAATCGTATTCTCTTTAATGCAAACAAGTTAGATTTGTCTATCGTATTAATTTCTAGTAAGTACTGCATATGTAAAGCTCTTTCCAGCCAAAAGGATGCCAGAGCACTTTCAGTACAGGTGGGGATTTGCTTCACCCATCACTGGAGTGCAGCACTTGCCTGTGTGACACAAGGTGGCCATTATGCATCAGCACCCCAACTACACAGCAAGTTAGGAGGAGAAATGACAATAGATTCATCAGTCAGCTTAATTGGGAACTTCAGGAAGACTTCAAATCAAGAGTGAAATTTTGCAAGGATACTGAGCTTAACACTCTCTCTTATAAGAACTAGCATAACCAGTAGTCAGGCGCTTAGATTAATAACTCTCCTGGAGGACAGCATTTCCTACAGCACACTGTCCCCCAGTCAGCATACTAGGTCATTGGATTTAATGATGCTGGTCCAGAGGGGAAAACTGACCTTCTGGACCAGCATTTGCAACAACAGCCTGAATTTCCTTTATGGTCTCCCATCCCGGTACTGACCAGACCCAGCCTTTCTTGGCTTCTGAGATTAGGCTTTGTGGCAATGCTGAATACTGTAAATACTGTATGTTCTGTATTGTACTGTACTGTACAGTCATACATTTTAAACCTTCCTCAAAAAAGTGCCACATCTGTAATCCAATTCTGTGTCTACTTCTCTTCTGAAGAGAATCAGAAACGGGCCAGATCGTCTAGTTTGCCGTCTACCCGAGTGACTCAGGTTGTGTCAAAATCACCAGGTGTGACAGAGCAGCCCCCCCAGCCGGCCCCCCGCTCTAGGGCCAGCACAGCTCCAAAGACCTCCACTCCAAGGTATGCCACGGCAGCAGCATGGACATGGACATCTTGTATTATTCCATCAGTGTTGTTAAAAAGTTTAAATTGGAAAGCTTCCTGGCTTCGGTTGGATTTCTGTTTTTTCTGTACATCAGTTCTGTAGTATTTGTGTGTCTTTTTAAGTGCATTTTATATACTTTTAGAAATTTTATTTTTGTGGACTTTAAGGGGTTTTTAATTAGTATTGTGTACAAATGTGCACTTTTAATTTGCAGAAATAGTATTCCTAAAACTTAAAAAAGTCAGTTGTTACACTGGTGGCTCACGGGTATTGAAAATAGCACAAAAGACAGCAAAGTTGTGTTTTTTTTCGGCAGTGTTGGGTGTGGTAATTAGTTAAAATAGTCCAAGAAAGGATGAGCATGTGCTTTTGATATTTACCATTTTTAATATCACCAGATTTAGTATAATAATAATCTAAAACATGCATATATTCACAAAGTAATGCTCCTTGAATTTGTAGCTAATGGTCTGTCCAGGCGCTTCATGAATTTTACAATTGACTGATTATTTTGTATTAGGGACAGGTTTTGAAGAGTTACATGTTGAACTAACAGCAAATATTACTAAACAAGTAACAATTAACAATTAAACAATTAAAGTTATTAATTCACAAACTGCAAAACATACTGTTTGAAGCACAAACAGTTACTGTAATTCAAATATAATTAATTTTAAAGAATGAAAAAAGAGCCGAAAACGTGCTGGAAACAATTTACTTATTTTTATCATTAATCTTAAGAAAAGGAAAGACATGTTTTGCTGGTGTTCTTCAAGTGCGTCACTTCTTTGTTTGGCACCAGAGCCAAAAGGTATTATTCTTTCTGCTTGTCAGGGAGATAATGTATTGCTTGTTTTCTCAAGAACCCCTCCGTTTAGTTCAGAAGACGACTCTGAGGAAGAAAGTGATGCAAAACCACATCAGCGGCTAAAAGCTGTGCAACCAAAAGCTCCCGCCGTCGATGTCAGTAAAACTGTGGTCATGTCTCTGGAGAGTGAAACAGACTGGACGGACGGCAGTGAAATGGAAGAGATTGATCCACAGCTGTTGCAGCATGATAAAAGTCTGAAAGTAGATGCTGGAAAGCCTGTTCAAAGTAAGATTTCATTTTTTGCCAATTGGAATGGGATTTGTAAAATCTTGGAATATGAGTGAAAACGTAAAATGCTCCTTTTATTTATAGCTGTTACTTTTATGTAATGGAACAAGCACAGATTTATTCCATATTGAAAAGTAGGAAGAAGAAACACGACATTGTGTCACACCTCAAGCACAGCAGAACAAGGCTCAATGGCTGAAGTGATTCTTCTGACCTTTACTTGTTCCTTTGCAGCCAACACACACTGACGCAGCTCGTCACTCAAACTTTTATGTAGTACTTATGTGCTAGAATCATTTTAAATTTAGACATAAATACTTCCATGATATAACTTATCCTGTGCTGTTCTACTCTTTGAGCAGACGTTTGACAGTTTTTGTTGGGATTTATTTTCTCTTTCATGTAGTTTTTCATCAAAATCAAGAACAGATACTAAGCCTTGCCCCTCTGCCATTTTAGCATTCCTGAAACCCATGTGTCAATTATAATCTAAATTATACTCATTAAAATTATTTAAGTTATTTGGAAGAAAATACAGTGAGGATGATGTAGAGAATGAACATTTTAATTTTCTCTCTTACTCAGGAGAATTAAAAGTTGTGAATTACTTGTTATATGTCTTTATATATATATATGTGTGTGTGTGTCTGTTTTTTGAAAGGTTCTATTCTGAAAGAAATTTCCGAAAACCTTGAAAACCAGCCTGTCATTGGAAGGATTCAGAAGAAACCAGCTGGGGGAGTTAAGGTTTTGCCAAGTTTTGAGGACAAAAATGTGAGACAAGAATTAAAGGTAAGAAGAATGTGACACACATTCAGTTATAGCTGTGGCTCACAACTGGTGTTTCCGGTGGCCCTTGTGTTTTAGTCATTGACATTTAGCACACTTTCATTCTTGATTATTTTATTTTTTATTGCATTTACCTTTGGATTGGCCAGTTTTTGTTTGCATTTGTATTGTTTTAATAAACACTGCTTATTTTTTTTCCAAAGCAGAAGAGCTGTTTGGCCACCAGTCAATAGATAGCACCAGTATCTGATTAGTCTGTAATTTTCCACATTGCCACCTGCTCAGCCTGCTGTTTATATGGAAAATGGTTGCACTTCTCTATTTACAACTCTTTAAACAAAAAACATGAACCTGGTGTCACAGGTGTGGAAGTTCTGTAGCCATGTTTCTCCTAGTACATTATTTCTACATACATTTTGTAATAAAGCACCCATGTTTAACGATCAAAATAAACTACTGAGTAGTAAGTTTTTCTTTATTGGACTTCATTGAAATCAGTATTTACTCTACATCATGAATGGGGCTAGTAATACCTCCAAAATCATGTAATAGGTCAAGTTGGAAACTGTGAAAGTGGTTTAAGATAAAAAAAAGTGTCCATTGAGAATGTTTATCTTCAGCCGATGGAGGGACATTTAAAAAATATTTGAAAAAAATAAACATCATTGTTTCAATACAAAAAGTAGATTATGTGCTTTAAAGTGCATCTTGAACCACAGTTGGAGAAGGAAAAAGGTTAGTATAGAAAGTTCAATAATGTCTAAAATCCCAAAATATATCATTTAATTTAGAGCTATAGTTATGAATGTTATTAAGTAGTAGAGAGATGAATATGTATGAAGTATTTGGCATGACACTCCTAGTTGAGGGACTGGCACCTAGCTGTGAGAATGGTCTGCTTTAACCCCCATAGGGCTAGGGAGTTTGTTACAAGGGTGTAGATGGGGAGGTGGGGTGATGCAAGACAAATACGCGAAAAGACGTCCTGGGTGCAAGGCAAAGGTGAGCGGAAGTGTGCGAGATTAGAATCTAACCTTCCTCGCAAACTATATACTACAGTATGTAAAATACAAATACTTTTTTACCACAGTCCAATGTCTTTTATTTTAGTTTTCGGAAGTAGATGACGATGACTGGGATGTG
Source organism: Lepisosteus oculatus (assembly GCF_040954835.1). NCBI lineage: Eukaryota > Metazoa > Chordata > Actinopteri > Semionotiformes > Lepisosteidae > Lepisosteus > Lepisosteus oculatus. The sequence continues at coordinate 7,117,896 of NC_090710.1, forward strand.
TCTTCTATGGAAGATGACAAACCATCGACATCAAAACCTGACAAGGACGAGGCTGTTTTCACTGTCAGAAAGAGCTTTGAGTCCAATTCTTCCAATACTAGTGTCTGGGGCACTTCGACAGGGAAAGGCCAGAAAGGAGGTCAGACTTTGTCACTTTTAAATCTAAACTTGCACAACCACACCATGCCAAACAGGAGGCCATTTTGCTGATTTATTCATAGAAAGCTTGTGGATTAAATTTAGAAAAGTGACATATTTTAAAAAAATACCTTAAGAGTTTTATGCAGCTGTTCAAAATTAAAAGGGGCTTGCAAATATTGTCGGTGCTTCACTGAGATCAGCTGTAGCCAATATCTAGAGTTTGCCACTTGTAATCAGTAGCTAGGAGTCCCCTGGTGTTTGGCCTGCAGTGGATTACATGGAGATCCTAGACCTGCCACACATTGACCCAGGAATGACCCACTATCTCTGGTTGAGTTCAGCTCTTGGATGACATCCACTGGAATTTTTTTCGAGCTAATAGCTTAACACATATTTTATCTATATCCACAGTCAGTGAAAAGTAGTGATTGGCATAGCAAAATATGTCTGTGATGACGAGTGTGTAGACCTTTGAATCTCAGAGGAGCAGTATGAAGTGTGTTATGCATGACAGTTGGGAATTCAATACAAAAATTTAAAAGGGGGATTTACAAAACATCTTGAAAATGCCCTGCATATTCCTTTCATTAGAATTATATCTTAGTAGTCAAAACTGAATTGCATGTGTCTCATGACGTAGTTGAAATTATTTATCCTCTTCCTATCTCCGCAGGTCTTCATGAAGGGGACCCTGGAAGTACTCTTAAAAGCAGTCTTGTGACTGTTAGTGACTGGAGTGACTCTTCAGACATTTAAATTGGTTATTCTAACTGGACAAAGCTGCTTGTAGTTGAATTTGCAGCATCTGGATTTTGAATAAACTATTTAGCAAAACAAAGTAATAAAATGAGGGTGCCTTTACAGTAAAAGGGATACATAAATATAAAACTGCTAGCTACATTTTCTTTACAGACTTGCTGGTATTTTTTTATACTTATAATAACGGGCCAAATGAGAATCTAATAAAACTTTTTTTTCACTTAAAAGTTGTTTATCTTTAAAGTTTTTGTTAATCTCTTCTTGTGCTGTGTGTGTACACCTTTGCTGTACAATGCAAGAAATCCCAGAGCAATTTGCCGAAGTAAAACAAAGCTCACACACAACCTTTACTCCAGTTGCAAATCAGTGAATGCCTAGGAACAGCCAGCAAAATGCTAAACATCTTGCACTAGTGGAATAATTATCTTCTGGAGATAAGACAATCCCTGAAAATGAAATACAGTTATTAGAGATATTTTGAAACCAATTAAAAATGTCAGTAGCAACCAATGAAGGGCACGTCTGTGAAGTCAATGATTTAACTTGCATGTACAGTATGTTGGAGTGTAAAAAAGTTTATTATGAGACATACCAGTCAATAAGGAATTAAAGTAGGGTTATAAAGACTTCACTAACACTGAGTGTATCAGTATTTCTCAATAAATAAAATTATATTATAGTTTGAATATGAAGAATGACACAAATCTCATTTGTTGGTAAATGTTTGGTTGGTAATATTAAGACCAACAATAAACCCTTGTTTCAGGGTTTATTTTTAGCCCGTGTTTGGCAATCCAGTTTCAGTTAAAAAACGTTTTGTGGAAACCCTTAAAGCTGTTTGTGCTTCTATTAGTGTTCTCCAGAATAAAAGTGAAAATATCAGGGTGGAATTTTCCTAATATCCCCCACATGAATGGCTTCACTAACAATGAAAAGCAAGTATGTATAAACTAAGTCAAAAATATTTGTGTAATCATTGCAGGGAAACTGAATTGAAATTGTTGAATTGTATGTCTGACAGTGTTGTTCTTATTGTTGCTCAATTGGGAGCAATTTCAGTTTTTAGATTTTTTTCTATTATTGTTGAAGTTCCGTAGTGTTTTAAGACAGGACACAGTTATTGTTCATGTATCAATTATTTTATATATTATATTTTTATATTTTAAAGTCTTTGAATTTTGTATACATCAGGTAATTGTATATATACTGTACGGGTTATCAGGTCCCTGTGTTAGCCAATGAATTTGCTTTCAGGTAATCAAATGGTATTTTTATAGTGAAACTTTTTATGTAGACCTACACTTAAGTTGATGGAAAATACTATTTTTAGTACAATCCATGATACAGAATACACTTTACAGGACTAAACAATAACAGAAATGGATAAGTTAAGAAACCAGAATTTTGTTAATTGCTTTATTTCAAAATTATATCCATGGTACATAACCCGGCTGTAATTTACGTTCAGTAAGTGTCTCTCTGTTGAGTTGAGTTAGCAATACGAGTTTTAATATTACTGAATGGTTCTTTATGTTTGCCTCCTCTGACACATTTTTTTTAAGGAAACTAAACAACCTTGAAGAATATTTCTGCAAACTTGGAGCTACTGTATTTACATAACAAATTGTAATAACAGGTAATGTGTTCATCAAACCCTGCTGTGATTTTCCATGTTATTTCAATAGATGTCCTATGTTTCCAGTACTGTACTATTTTGTGAGGAAAATTAACAAATCCATCTGCCTTCTAATTCCACTAACCATAATAAACATATCAAATGCTAAACTGGAGGAGAATGGAAAATATTAGATTGTACCAGATTCAGTCTTTTCTTGGTGTTAGAAATATATTGTTCACTTGGCAAGATTTTAAAGTTTGTTCATCTTTGTTTTAGAATCTGCTGACCTTCTGATTATCAAACCAGAAAGCTTCACCTAGCTTTTATTTTTTATTAATGTAACTGGTAAATTATCTGTCCTCCTTTTTCAGAAATATTTTTCTTATTTTTGAATTACGGTTAATTTCAAGATACGGAATGTTGTATATTCCAGTGCACTGTCAAAAGCCTACCAATTGTATCTCAACTCATTATTGAAGTTTTACTTATTTGTTGAATAGCTAGCATTGAGCTATCTAGCATTACTGACATGTAGAAATATATCCTTGTCTTCATTTTTACACTTTTTCAAAACTGTATGTTTTTATAACTGTTCTATACAGTAAATGTAAAATGTTTTTGTGACTCTAGCCCTAGAATAGAACAGATTTTTTACATCGCTTCATAGTCCATTGCCACATGTTAGATTAAACATATTGTTATCATTAACACATGCGGAACAGTGGTTTGCACTGGTTCCTCGCAGAGCTGAGGCCCAGGGTTCAATTCTGATCCTGGGGTCGTATCTGTGTGGAGTTTGGGTCTTCTCTCCACGTCCCCGTGGGTTTCCTCCAGGTGCTCTGGTTTCCTCCCACAGTCTAAAAACTAGTAAGTTGATTGGCTTCTGCGAAATCTGGTCTTGTGTGAGTGTGTCTGTTTGTGCCCATAGTGCGTGTGGTGGTGGCTGTGTACTTGCAGGTGATACAGCGAGCTCTGTTGCAAGGGAAAGTGCCTGGTGTGGATGGTTGTTGAGGGCGGTCAAGGGAGCTGTGAACAAGGAGGTTACGCAGATTAGGTGGTCGGCGGTATGAGATGATAGGGCGATCAGAAAAGAAGGCCCCAATGGAGGGATCATCCTGTAGGATGGAAAAGTTGTGGTTAATGGTCCTGGGGATAGGAAGTGTGTTAGGGTGGTAAGGAAGCACCTCGGGCAAGGGCCCAGAGGATACACTGGGCAGGCAGGCGGTAGCAGCCGTGCAGCACATTGAAATCAGGCAGGAATCCACCTGTGATCAGGTCCTGGCTCACAGTCGAGATCAAAAAGGTTCTGACAGTTTTATGCAGATTACTGAAGTTCCCTCAGACAGGCAGGTTTGTACAAGAAGGACTTTGAGGCTATACGGGTGAAAACCCAGTTACAGAGTGCCAGACTGACAGTGCCGGACAGGCATGGCTTAAACGCTGATGAGGTAATTACCTTTTAAATTGGGGCAGGTGGCACAGACTGCTGCCCCGATCGTCAGGGCCAGATTTTGGTGTTCATAGGCCCGAAATGTGCAAAAAGAGGGGTAAACGCCAATTGAATTATTTTGAGTGAAGTGAGTTGAGCAACCATCACTTCATTACTTCTAGTTTCCAGAATAGCCGCTAGATGGCGTATGATTATTGATTTGGAGCACCTAGAGTCCATCGCAAGCAAGTTGTTTCGGCTCGTTTTTCGTTAGTCACTAATGTTTCCCTCCTTCGTAGGCCCTAAAAATTTCGTTGGCCCTAGGCACTGTGCCTTCAGTGCCTAATGGGAAATCCAGCACTGCGAATCATGTTCTCACCACTGTGAGGTGCTTGAATCATGTGTGAATGTGTCCAGTTCCCATGGTAAAAAGGGATTGTGAGCTCGAACTTGCACAGGAGTAACATTATGTGCATATTGAAATGAAGGTCAGCTAAATAGATCAAATAGGTCACTTTGCTTTTAAAAAAATGTTTTATTCATTTAGGTAAGTACACACAATATTGTGAAATTAAACATTAACACCAACTATGCCTCTCCTCATTTGTGTTAATATACTGTTCCATTTGTTTGCTTTGTCCAAGGCTGGAAAGAAATTCAAAAACATTAATGCCAGGTTATGTGTTCTCCCTGGGGGATGTTGCTGTGAATAAACTAAACACAGCATTTAAAATCCTGCTTCCCTACACAACTTTCACTGTATCTTTCTGCACTCATTCGGTAGGAAGTGTCAAACAACAATAGAAATTGTACACATAACTTTTAAAAGGCTTTCTTCATATTGTTCGTATTGCACAAGAGAGGTCTGTTTGAAGAAAGGGTTTCATAAATGACATCAGTCACGATGACCTCGGCCCCTCCCTTATGTTCAATGCTTTCTCTTTGGGTGCCAAAGCAAACAAACAGCAAAAGACTGCAATAATGAGGACATTATGCTGCATGATACACTAATCAGCAGCCCTTTAACTGGTGGAGTGGTGCCTGGCATTGCTGCTTCACAGTTCCAGGAGCTTTCTTCAGGTCTTTCCTCCATTTGGCCTCTATGTGGACTTGGCATGTCATTCCGGTGTTGCTGCTTTTTGCCAAGTGCACCTAGAACAGGCTGATTTTGTTTTAAATTTCCCTCCATTGTTTGATCTCTGGGTCCCTTGATGGAGTTGATTGGGCTCCCAAACTTTTTTCTCCCCACGGTCGGAAGACTTTGATATCACTCTCCCTTACGGCTTGTTCAGATTTTGAGACAAAACAAAGTCCTTTTATTCACTTTAAGAACATGGTTCAGACAACACATCTGGTGTTCATAGCAAACGACATACAAAGCAACGTTATGCATTAGCAGGTTGATTAAATAATGGTTGTAGTGAATTTAACTCCCATCACGGCCTGTCTCTGCACTTACAGTTGCAATGTGAAGAAAAGTCTTGGGTAAGATGAGGTTTCTGCTTCTTTCAAAGTCTCTTGCCCGGCATCTTTGTAAAGCATTCCGGAAATATCTCTCGTTTCCCTTCTTAAACGTAGGCATCTCTGTCAAAAGATCTTAGTATTCTGCTTCTGTTGTCTCTGGATTCTAAGATTGCTTTGCCTTTTCTGACCACTCGTGGGGGCCTCCTGTATGTATCTGTGGTTGAAGCAGTCTTATAGGGAGCTGATTTGTATATGTAATTGGACCTGAAATAAAAATAAATTATATCCATCAGTTTTTTTTCAGAGCATGTAATTCATGAGGTTGTTATATGGAGACAACATTTGTACCTCTAAAACCTGACTTATTTCATAAGATTGCATTCAGGCTGAAGAGGTGTGTACAACATGTCCAATGCATGTTTTAAACCAGAAAATAAACTTGGTGACTGCTAAGTGAGTTTCTTAAATATTTTGACATGCAGTTTTTTGCCGATATGTAGACATGTTGTCTACCTAGTGCTTACACAAGCTTTTGATTCATACATGATTAAAAGAGATTTATGAACACTGCTCGCTCCAGAAGGCATTCTGTTTATTTCACTGTATTATGAATGCTGAAATACAGCAAATGAAAAGCAGTTTGGAGGGCTCATTTACCTTCTTTCAAAATAAACAAAATAAACTCATACATATCATTCCTGAATTCATAAAATGGCTTCTTTTATGCAGTTTGATCTTAACTGTAAAATATATATATTTATATATAATATTATATATCATTTTATATGGTCATAATTCTGCTTTCTCCAGATCCTGCCTTACCTAGATCTCAGCCCATCTCTTCCTGCAAAGATACAGTACACAAGTCCCCCAACAATGAGCAGCGTAGAGCCTCCCCAGCCTACGAATACAGCAGCTCCAATTTCATACCTGAAGGAAAACAGTCATGCAGGATTGTAAGCTACATTTTAATTGAAAAGCAAAATAAGATCTGACAGGCTTTCCAGCTCTAGGCCTTTCTCACTGGTTACAAGGGTAGCATAAGCACTGAAACAGTACAATCTCACATCTTACATACAGTACTTGACCTGTCTTTGTTGACAATACCAGTATTTAAGAGCATTTATTTCTTGGTTATTAATTAAAATGTGTACATACGTACTTCTGAGCTTTGAAATTGGGATCTACAAATTCGGCTCTGATTTTGTTTCCATACCAGGAGAATGCTATCATTGATGTCAGGCCTGTTGAAAAAAACAATTTGTCTGAAAGTTTCCAAACACATGCTCGAAAAAAAAGCACAACCTTAAAAGACAAAAGATGTTTTTATTTACCCGCAATCAAGTAATTCACTCCTGCTGCAAAAGTAACTCTAGCATTGGCAATCTCTGATCCTCCGATTTTGGTGCACTTCATTCCAATCAAAGCAAGTACTCCACCAAAGAACCCCAGGATGATACCGGTAATGATTAGTGCTCGGCAGGCATGGATGTATTCTGTACATCAAAAAAAGCAAGACAAGCTTCTCTGAGCAATTTGCAGCAATCCCAAAATTACATTGAGAAGAATGTAGTAAAATTTAGACAAGCAGAGGTGATTTGCAGGTGATTGCTATAATCAGCTCACCACTCTGAAATTGCAAACAATACATTGTAACCCATCTTGCCCCCGAGAAAGTGACCACTCTCCTCAGATGAGCTCGTAGCCCATTGAATCTGATTTTCCTTCTCATTAGCATTTTGAAACATTAGCTAATTATTTGAACACTAAGGAAAGAGTTCATCTTTTTAATTAAAAACGTCAAAGCTGTGAATACAATTTAACATGACATTCCTTTTTTTTTTCTTCCTTTTTTGATGCACTATTTACCGGAAAACATTAATATGTTCACAAAATATTGCAACAGCAAGTTTTTCATACAGTGAAGACATCTATAGGTAACATCATTGATGATCAATTTTTAAAGTTACCCAGCACTGCTTACCTATGTAGGGAGTTTATTAAAATAATTTTCAACTCAGATCCTCACAATAGCCTTACCAAATACAGCTCAGGTACAGTACCTACTTTTCCACTTTTCTTTCAGCAACCTGAAGTCTGTCATCCTCTCTGGCTATTTTTAACTGTTATTTTTGGGTTAAAATGGATGTGGTTAGACATGAAACTGTAGGGTAACCCTTGAGCATTTCTGACTAGTGGCTAGGACTCTAGACTCTCTAATCAAGGGTTATGAGTTTACTGTAAATACCAGGTGCTCATTTTGTCCTGTGCACAGCATCAAATTCTGCTACTCACTTGTAGAACAGTAGAATTTAGTAGAATAGAATTTAGTAGAATCTCTGGGCTGAAATTAACACTAGTGCCATCTCAGAGGAAAAACATGTTAAAAAGGCAAAACTGCACTGAAGGGTTTGAACTGTTGTTTTGCCTACCTGGCAAGCAATGAGCGCATGGCAGGGTACACCCTGGACGGAGCGCCAGTCCATCGCAGGGCAAGTGCGAGCCAATCATACATGGGGACAATTTGGAGGCCACGGTAAAGGCTGAGGGGGGAAATATGGCCCAGACACCAGAATAACTCCCTACTCTTATCACAAAATGCCTGGGGATCTTTAATGACCACTGAGAGTCAGTACCTTGGTTTAATATCTCATCCAAAAGAGGGAAGGTTATTTGTAAGGATTAGAATTCTGGTCTGCTGTGCCAAGTGAATGAATGAAGTGGGTCCCCCTTACATGTGCGGCACCTCAGGATGATAATCCCAGAGTTATTCTTAACAAGCATTACCCAGTAGCATATTATCACACCAAAATGTATTTTACTTTGTCAGAAACTGCTAAATATTAGCAAGCAATGTACTGTATTTATTTAATACAAAACTGCAGGAATCTACATAACCAAGTCTGTTTTTCTGGTGTAGTATTTTTAAAAGTAAATCGTGATCTGTAGTATTCAAAGTGATTGTAGCAGAACTAAAATAAATAACAAAAATAATACATTTTCAGGTAATCATTGGTTTACAACATTTGGAAATTAAACTCCATCTTTAAATGATTAAACAAGGAACAGCACCCAATAATTAGAGACCTTTGCAGAGGTTTATAGATTATTTAGCTATTGTGATCTCACTTGGTTATGACCTGGCTGTAGGATGAGGAGGCTAAGATTTAGTGAAGAGTTAACCCAGTTGGGTACACCTTACGTAACTGTGGGGAAATGATGTTGGGAATGATTATGATTTAGAACAGCCATGTTGACAGTGGTTTGGTTGTTGTCATCTCTTCCAGTTTCCATTTATGAACTTCCATTTAATTTCAATCACAATTATTTAGAAAGGGTATTTTACTTATACTGAATAGTAGCATATGGTCCTAATTAACACTGTCCCTCTGGGTCTAATATTACCTGAATAGAAAGTTACAATGTATTTTTAGTGATGCTGATTTCTACTCTACCACTATTCTAATTACTGTCAGATTTCTCTGAGTTAATTAGCAATCAGTTGAACACAGATCTATCAGATCTATCAGAATCAGTTGCCGTCAACCTAAAACAAACATTAACATCTGATGGCCACCCTCATTCAGAAGGCAGAAGGCTATGTAAAGAATGCATAACTTAAGGGTACAAGCATAAAAAACAAGAATGATACCACAGATAGAATATATCACTAATAAAACAAATTGTAAAATTCTCCACTTATATATAATTGTAATAGAAGAGATGGAAGAGCAATAAGATATTTGTGACAGCAATTTCTAACTTACTTAAAATGTATTATTAAAATTATACAAAAAACGCTGTTCTGCTGGAATTCTTATGACATTGGTTTCCATATTAATTTTATGCAAAATATTCCAAAAATGTAACAATCTGAAAATCTACCTTATTCGATCAAGAACCATCTTCCCTGTAATGAGACAGTGTATTATTCACAGAACAGGATCTTCTCTAACGTAAACTTTAAAGCAAGGATTGGATAAAACCTGCTGTGAGAAACCAATGTTATCACAATTTCATTACAAATCCCAAATGTTGCTCTGTAAAAAAAAAAGATTAAATGATTTACCTGGTAGTGCCAGCAAGGAGGGAAATTCTTTGCAATCAGACACTCCGGTTGAATCAGAGATGCAGCTTTTCCAAAGGTTGGAGAAGTAGTTGGCAGTGGTGAGGACAATGCCATCAATACTGGAATAATTCCAGTATTCTGTTGGCATGGTGGAACAAACTAATATCCAGCCTGAAACACACAAGACAAAGCAACCAATTTCTGTGTACATGATCAGCTCTCTGTAATTCATTTTTTTTATTTCCTGAATTGAAGAAGCTTAAATCAGGCAGAGAAAGAAGTGAGTGCTTTTCTCGGTGAACTGCAGGTGAGTGTGACAACCCCACACCTACCCCAACTCCACCTTTAACTGCAGGGATCTCAGAACGTACTGTTGATATTGAGGGAAATCAGAGACTATACATTCACACTTGCCAAACTGGCTCATACTGCGTATTAAGGCTTTGACTTTCACCTCATTCAGTATGCCCCTATACTACTTTATCTTTAAGGATGAGTGTTTGTCAGGTTCAGTGACTGCTTTCTCAGGAGAATGCCCCATGGAGGTCATGGGGGAATAGTGCTGTGTTATCTATCTTTTAAATCAGGTGGCCACAAGAAAGGTTGTTCTCTCTCAGTGATCCTTTTCCAGATAAATTTCTACCCTCAATTCAGAACTGAAATGAGAATATTTGTATACGCATGAATACATTAATGATCTATAAATATTCATATAAACCTTCTTATTAATGTTATTAAGAATGTAAAGTCACTTTCTCAAATGAAAATACCACATTTTCTAATGATATTATTTTTGGTATTGTGAACGAGATTTTTATTTTCCTTAAATATTGTTTTTGTCCACACTGGCTTAACTATTAGGACATGATAAACAAACAAAGCTTAATTGCTGATGCAGTGATAATTATAAATTGCTTGGACTGAAGTCTCAGAAGCACAGGGTACAGGCAGTTCAGAACCAATATTGGATAAATTAGAAGTTCTGATAACCTAAATATGTAAGTTAAACCACACAGTGTTGACACAGGGGCAGCTATTATATTGGGTGATGAGATCAGGAAGAATACATAGATTAAAAAGATCTTATTGGAAGGTCTTATCTAGTACTGTAACAATGACAGTTGATAACACTAAAACACACACTATGTTATATTCATATTTCTAGCAAACTTTTGATAAAAGACCACATAAAAAGTGAATTCTCGAATAAAAAAAAAGGAATCCAGGGAAATATATGAAAATGTATCAAGAATTCATTAACTAGCAGTAAACAGTTTTTCATCTTAAGGGGAATAACCACTATCTCGGCTGATGTGACCCAAGGCTCTGTTTTAGTCCCATTGTTCTTCCTGATTTATATAGATGATTTCAATACTGTTATAGTCAGCTAATCATTTAAGTCTGCCAATATAAAAATAGCCATCGTGGCAAACACACTTAGCAAATTAAATTCTAAGGTGTAAAATAATTCCCACAGGAAGGACATGTTCTATACTGCAGATGTTGCTATACCAAAAAAAAAGATGTAGAAATGATTCAACAAAGAGTAATTGTCATAGTCAAATAGTATTAAGCAGCTAAATCTCTTCTGTCTAGAAGAAAGGTGATTGAGAAGAGCTTTGATCTAAGTACTGTTAATACATTTCTAGGAGCTATAGAAAGTGTCACCCCAGGGAGCTACCGTATTTCACTTTTAGTAAAAGTAGAAACACAGAGAAAATCATAACAATAGTGAATAGAAAACACTTCTTTGCACAAACAGTTGTGGGTATGTGGAACATGCTTGTTTTGGAAGCCCACTGTGTCCATAGATGTCCATTCCAGGCTTTTCAAGAATTAGTTCAAGGAAATGTATTTTAAGACATATTTAGTTAGTAAACTAGCAAATGAACTAGATGTGCTAAATGGCCTCCTCTTGTTTGTAGGTTTTATTTTGTATGTTTCATCAATCCATCACTAAAATCTGGAACTGTTCCCCTGGGGCTTAAATTTGAAGTGTAAAATTATCTTCATTGCTCCGATAAAAAATATCTTAGACTCCAGTGTGCTCAGTAATTATGGTATAAAATCTAAATTTCCATTTTTGGCAAAAGTTCTAGAAACCACTGTCTACTGTTCAGTATCAGGGTTACTTATCTACAAATATACTGAACGATTCATCATTTAAAATTAAAGAAATGTTCTATGCAGTTATGATATGTCAATTCATTTTCTAAAAATTACTGGTCTCGATAGATAGATAATATAGAATTTATGAAATTTTAAAAATACATAAAGCATTGTCTCACCACAACATGCATGTTATTGGGAGGCTATAGAGTAAGTAAATCTATAAAATAAGTTGGTCTGTAACAGTTAAGCCAATTCAAGCATGTGATGTGATATTTTCTGATATAATAAAAAAGTAAAGGTCATTTTGTTCATCTTTGTCTATCAAAATAAAGATGCTTTTAAAGGAAACGATCTGGCCTGGATATTCATATCTAATTGACACAATTTTGTTATACTAGTATACTGTATATTGTTTTCCTTGAACTTGAAGATGAGTCGTTAATTTACCAGACTGAGTCCCGAATTGCCAAAGAATGTGTTTCCAAAACACTGACAACAAACCTGTGATTTCTAAACAGTGACAAATCCACCTTCAAGAGAGGTCATGGCTCCTCAGGCTATAGTGGGGTGAAGAAAACAGGAGACACAGAAAAATGTCCAGCAGGTGGTGGAATTCATGGGATTGGACAGAAAGAAGGGAATCCTGTAGCACAACCTATACTTTAATTTTGTTTAAATCTGCCAAGACACTTATATCTTTAAATCAGTAAATAAGTTAGTGGTTCCCAGGGCTTTTTCTTTAGCTGGGAAAGATCAACATCTTTATTTTTCTGCTGATACTGGCATGATTACTAGTTCTTTTTCTGTGTGAATTCAAGGCTATCACTGCAAAAGATTTTATCAGTCTCTACCATTCCAGAAAACACATTTTTATCTGATGAATACCCACAACTAAAACCTATTAAGCAGGGTAGGCAGATTTTTAAACTTGCGTACTTGTACTGTATAACAGGAGCCTTGTCTATTGACTATGAATGATAATGGTAATTATAATACACTTATTTTGTATTACTGGAAAAAAACTCATGACTTCTTTTCTGTCCACCTCAGCAGCGTAGTTTACAGAATAATCCTTCATGCTTAAAATTTTAAAATTCACTTTTATTATTATATAATATTCTTTGCACACACATATATAAGATTATATTGATATATAAAATATATTATATATGAAAGAATTAGACTTCTGATTGTTTAAACAAACTTCTACAACAGCTACAATTTTTGAGAGAAACATTTGCTAGTTTCTTTTAAAACTTAAAAATACTGAATATGAGGGTGAGGTTTTATGCTCAAGGAAACTACACAAAATCTCAGGTAAGCATCATGGAAATATCTTCCTTTGACCTTTTGTTTTGAATAACCTACTATTTTTAGGTTTGTTTGTGGTTAAATAATAGTTTAGGGATGTATTATCTGGTCAGGACAAGGTGTTCAACAAAGCTGTACTCTCTTCTTTGAAGTAGGTTCTACTGCAAAGGCACAGATTGTGACCAATTCTTAACACTGACTGAATGCTTAAGCCACCAGATCAGGATCCCTTGCTTAATGTTAAATTGTTCTGGCAGAGCAATTCTACACTGACAGAAATACAGTATGTCTTAAATGTGCACTACATCTGACCCTACACTCCTTTACATACTACTGTAGATACATGACCGTCTGTCTATGTGAATGTGTTTGCAGTCCCAATACATTCAGACACATATAGCCTAGAGGTGGAAAAAACATTTCTGCATGATGTACAACAAATGTACAGTACATCCCATGTTTTTTCCATATTTCAGAGACCTATGTAGGAAAACTAGAGTTGGTTGTTTTATGCTGGATCTGCAAGAGGAATGCCATGGGACAGGTGTGCTTTGGTTAAATTGTTCTCAAAGGAGTCAAATGACTTGATTGATTTCTTTGTCTTCTTCTGAACATCCTCTACAACTAAGATGTGCATCACTGATCCTGAGTCATTAACACCATGTTGTCTCTATGGGGCCGAGGTGACAAACACAGCAGGTTTTTGCTCACGTTGTGACAGACGACTCTTGTATAAATTGCCCCCTTTATATAAAACAATTCTAAAACTCTGGAATCAAACTGTAGAGCAGGAGCAGGTCAGTGATCTTCTTCAGGATCCTGCCGGCATCATGCAAAGGTGAACTGCAAACTCCAAACCATCAGCAGCTTCCAATGGACCAGGTCCAGTGGACCAGGCACTTAAGTACTTATACCTAGTAATTACTTAATTAGCTATTTGGAATATTTAGAACAAAATGCAATAAATTGAAACTACTGCAGGAGCACTAGCAGAAACATAATGGACCTATAATCACAGGAAGCTAACAGAGCGTGATGGTGAAAAATACAACATCAGTTAGTACATAACTGTCTAGAGAGACAGATGGAAAAGATAGAAAAATTGTAGCTCTTTACATAATAAGGAACATTCAGGCACAGAAACCTAAAATAGAGGAATTAAGGAACTACCATCTAGATACATAAACTTTACAAAAACATTCATAGTGCATAGTGTTGGGTTAGTGTTATATAGTGCTATAGTGTTTTATAATAAAATCAGGAATTAACGTGTAAAGAAAGAAGGAGTTACCTGAGGCAATTTAAACTTTTCTCACATTGATTGGGAAATAAATCACTAGGGATATCAGCAACTGAAAATGAAATGGTAACCATGTCTCACAACAGGTTTATTGTGTTTCAGAGCATCCAAAAGAAAAAAGGCCTGTGTTTATATTGTCTTTTTAACTATCATTCACAAAGAGTGAGGAAACAGAGATGGAGAAAACATATACATACATATATACATATACATAAATATACACACATAAACATATGGAGGCTCACTTATTTTTGTCATGTGATCCGATCAGATTCATTGGAGAAAGCACTGATGCTTGGAATGGTCAGTGGAACAAGAAGACGAGGCCGCCAAAAAACGCTGTGGCTCGACCCATCAAACCTGACACTGGCTTAGGTATAGAACAGCTGAAAGGGAAAGTCCAAGACCGGAAAGCGTGGCGAGAGATGGCCTATAGAATCGCTGAGAGTCGGATCCGACTGACCAGATAACATCATTATCATGTGTTTGAACTGTGGGAGGAAACCAGAGCATCTGAGGAAACCCACACAAACTCCACACACATAGCAGCCCAGGAATTGAGCCCAGGACCCCAGCACTGCAGGACACCATTACTGCACCACCATGCCACCCTCAGGTGTTTACAGAGGAAGACACTGGCATCGTGTACCAAGCTAAACAAAAATATAATTCTAGATTAAATGATATTGGATTAGAGGTTTTGATTACATTTTTTAGCAAGAAACTGTTATGGATAAAAACAGGGCATACAAGATTGTATTTTTAGATTTTCAGAAGACATTTGATAAGGTCTTTGATAAAAGATTAATTCAGTTCTACTTAGAAGGCACTGAAAAGCATTAATGGTAATGTCTTTGAATTAAGAATGGGTTAATAAGTAAGAAAGAGAATATGGATAGATTGCAAATGCTCAAATTGCATTGATGGGTTTGTATGATGACCACTGCTCTTTACATCAGCGATCTAGGCTCTGGTTTAGCCAGTAAACCAGTCACATTCAAATTTGATACAACAGGAGGAGCAGGAAGATGCAGAGGAACACCAAAACAAAATTCAAGACTGGAAGGTAAGCGCTCAGTAGAAACTGCTCGCTAACAGATTTATTACATTATTTGTGTAGTACTAGAGTATTATGCAGTTGAAAAAACATAAACTATAGACATAAACATAGGCTATATATAGATATACATTAGGGAACTGATATTTAAGGAACTATATATGAACAAGAATTAGATGTTTATTTTTTGTGTAGAGAATGTGGTAAATAGATAAAACGACAAGCAGAATTCAATAGGTTTTTTGTTAAACTTGAACAATGTTTCACTTAGAATAATATGTACAACGTTGGTCACCAAGTTACAAAATAGAAATTGCTGCTCTGAAATTAGTAGACAGAGGAGTGAGCATATACATTACTGGGCTTAAAGGAAAATAATTTTCTGATAGGCTAAGAAAACTCAATTGTTATAATCTCTAATGTCTTTTAAGAGAAACCTGAGAATATTGAGAAAGTCAACCAAATGAACTTAATCAAAAGTGAAATGCAAATCAGAGAAGTGCATTTAAAACTGAGCACTGCAGAGGACTTCCTACATAATGGGTTATGAGCTACTCAGCCAACTATCAAAGATGATACACTGGCTTCTTTAAAAAGTAGAAGAAAAAAATATATATTAAAAAATCTATAGTATATATATATATGTTAACAAATATATTCTTTAATACATTCATAAAACTAACACCTACAAAACCAACTAAAAACATAGAATACAAATAACCATATTTCTGTGGCATTCAACCCCAAAGATGCTGAAAAGTCATTCAGTCCAATTAAATATGTTCTGACACCAAGTTACACAAAGGCATCTCTGTCTGAGGTCACTCCTATGTTTGTCCTGGAGACGGATCCTTTGGAAATTGTAGAAATCTTGGAACCCTCTGACTCTCTAGATCTTCTTGATCCATTGGAATATTTTCCATGTATGGTCCTGTTTCTGGATTTGGGGTGGACATAAGACATTGCACTATAAACGTAGGTTGAACTGCAAGAAAAACAAGTACAGCTGAATTATTGTTAGACTCTTACTGAACAACCATCTCTTGGCTTACAGTCATAACATATACAGTACAACAAAACAAGTCATTCATGTTAACGGGTAATAAATGTTGTTAAAGTTGGTTGCATGCCGAGTACAGTGGTTGAAGTTTTTTTCACTTTTTCCATACTGTATTCATCTGATAAAGAACTATAATAATAATAATAATAATAATCATCATCATCATCATCATCATCGACATTGCATGTAAATGTGCCTTGTATTTTTATATGTACATGTAGGAGGGAGCCCACATCAAACTGAGTGTAGAACCTACTTGGGTGACATGAGGCTGCATTAGACACCAGCAGACCCACTACACAGCAAATCATGTGAAAAAGCGAAAAGCTGTTTCACCAATTAACCTCAAATAACCACATTATGCAAGCCCAAGGTGGAATTTAGCCAGACCCCTGGGGTTAACTGTGTTAAGGTCTGATCCAAAGGACATCACCTTCCACATTACAGTATCCCTGAACACCATTCTGGAAGATTGTATCCCAGGACAGACTCGGTCTTACTTACAGTATATTCTCAAGCTACAAGATTTTAACACTGCAGGCTTTGTGAAAATATTTGCTCCCCCAACCAAGAACTAACACAATGCTAAGAATGTTCTAGCATTAGTATTCATGTTAATACATTTTTAACAAACAGATTTATGGAAATTTCCAAGATTTATGGAAATGATGTACAGCTAGATGTTTTCTCTCTCCACTTATGCTAACACTCCACTGTTAGCCTTATTGAAACTTATAAAATTAGGACACTAAACAATTTTCCTATGAACATTTTTAAGCTAATGAAAACCAATTTTCAAAAAGAGGATCGATCCAAAGTATAATCTGTGTTTTGAATGGTTCCTTGGGTGAGGATTTAGTGCTAAGCTTAAGAGTAATTTTAATCATAGTTATATTTGATTTTTTTAATTTGACATTTAAGGTAATGTTTCTAACATTGCATCTCACCTTTTGGGGAAGATATCTTTCAGGATAGAGACAGCATAAAGAATGGCTCCTCCCATTATCAAAAAAGCACCAACTAATCCAAGGAATATGGGGGTTCCTGGAATAAATCTGTAAAAAAGTGCATAGTTAATTTCTTATTTACGACATTAAGACGTTTCTCTGGATTCATTAAATGTTTATGGTGAAGTAAATTGATATACCCTTTTCTGAAAAAGTAGAAGCAAACACCTAATGTTAAAAATTTGAAAATAAACATTTGAACTTGTTTTAGTACCTCTTAAATTAGAATACTGAAATACTTTTGTAACACCTTTCTAATTCATTTCTCGGTGGATTTTCACAATAGTACAGTAGTGACGTAATTGCAGTTTACAAGATTCAGCAAAAATTGATATTACTGAAACATTCAAACATTCAATATTTATCTTATGAAAACAATTACTGTACATAGAAGAAAAAAAACATATAGTACAGTATATGAAGACCAGTGATTTGATATGCAGTCAGAAATTAAAGAACAGACTACATATATTGCACTTATGTGACAGAAACATTTTCTTTTATAGTTTTTATTGTTTTGGCCAATCTATTCTGTCCCGAAGCAATTCAAAATGTGTTTCTCTGATTATACTATTATACTAGATCATAAACACAATTTATTAATTGTGAAGGAAGTGCAGTGCTTAAGAAAATTCCAATGTATATTTGCAAATACACATTCAGGCATTAAAAACTATTTTAAAATATGCTAAATAAATAAAGACTAATGGTTCCAATATTCGCCCAATAATTTATTGCACTTTCAGTATATATTTAATTGTCTTGATAAGAACACAAAATCTGAATTATTGCCTTGCATTTCTCACAATACTGTCTTATTAGATGCTGAAAATAGAAACTGTAAATATTTGGAGATAATAAACATGAATATTAAGATGTTTAAAATACCACTGCCATTGTGTGAGATTTTGAACTTTAAAATAAAATCTGTTTTATTAAGTCCACCAGGTGTACCTACCATTTGTTTTACAGATTATGGATATCAATATTCTAAATGGCATGTGGAGAATGAGAGATGCAACCAAATATTAAAAATAAAAGCAAATCCCCTTGCAAATCATGCTAAGCACACTATTTTGATAAGTACATAGTATTAAAGAAGACTACAAATTAAGTTCATGCATAGTAAACTTTTGAAATATAATTATGTACCACATTTTTGTTTCTCACAGCTGTAACAGCTTACAGTGCCTTACTTCTCTGGGTGGAAAACCAAACCCTGACAGCAATAAATAGTAAAATAACTAAAATTCCTTTGTACCATATATGGTTATTAAAACCTTTGGAGGTTGTGGAATTTGTTTTTTAAATACTATTCACAATTTCAGTCAAAACTTTTCCCACCTGAAAAAATGTAAGCAATTAGAAGTATTTTGAACATGGTCAAGCAGCGCATTACACAAGATACAATTAAAGGCATGTCATTATTAAAAACAAAAAATACAACCCCTGAACAAAACCCCCAGAATTCTACAGTTTATCACTTACTGTAGTCCAGTGACAGTTGGGTTGAAGGTATCTGTAGCAATTTGGTTTATGTACAAGCAATATCCAGCACAGTTTGACAAACCTGAAAAAGATATTTCAGCGATATCGTTATAAGGTGGAAACAAAAAAATGCGCCCTTAATAAAGGTGCGCAGAATTTTCAAATTTCATACGATTTTACAATATGTGCTTTTCTTCCAGTTCTAATTTTTGTTTGAAACATGATTTCACTGTATTGGATTAAAGCACTCTTAGCAAAAACTCGCTGATTTGGGTATCTTTCACACCTTAGCTCGCACCTTCGAAACCAGTGACTGCACACAGGGGACAACGAAAATTATAGGCAGACTTCCTTGAATTTCACTTTGCCTACACTTACAATGCACTGCAATATTTCTTATCTCCCTTCCACAGTTTTCAGTATTGAGCAGCTTGAAGAATGTCTCCCATTATAGAGTAGAGAAACCACATTTTAACTATGGTATTCAACACTTAATGTTTTAAAATGTAATACAAGAAATTTGTTAATACTTACCACCAACAAAATGAAATACTGCTGCTATGAATAACACTTTATCCTTGGTTTTGTCATTTCCCCCAATGAAAGTACACTCCATCCCCAGGAAAGCCAGGATGGCTCCAAAAAATCCCAGGGAAAGACCGATCATCACGAGACCCCGGACACCTTGGATATATTCTGTTCAAAACAAATCAATGTCAGTGCCAATTGAATTTCATGTGTATTCATATGGAAATGTAATAATACAGTATATGGTTGAAATAGTGACATTTCCTAGATCTTTATAAAGTGGGGATAATTTTAGGTCTTGATTTTGCAGTGTTCAGGAAGCTTTTGGGTTTTGTTTTTGATTTGCCAAATTTTGGATTTAGTTTTAGGCCTACTGAAATTCATAAAGGACAGTTTCTAAATTAAACCAATGCAGTTCAAATTTGATCAACAACAGGAAGATTTTGCAAAACAAAATCTTTTGTTGGCATATGTACTGGGAGAAGTATTTCTGCTTGGATGCTAAACATTTTAAGTATGCATATTCTGGGGAACAGTTGGTTTTCATTGAGTGTTAATGTGAACAACTGAACCACAGTCACTCTGTTGTATTCCAGTACATTCCTGTGAGAGTTTTTGTGTGGGTCTCCAGAGCTAGAATTTATTTTTTGATGGAGGATGAGATCATGACAAGGCATCAAAAGTCTGATAAAAATATATTGGATTTTATTAATCGTACACTGAACTGATAAATATACTTTATTAACACAGATGCAATTGTGTATGTTCTAGCATTTCTAAAAAATAGTTATTTTGTTTGATTGAAAGCAATACTGCTTGAGAAAAGAAAAGGAAAATTATAAATAAAAACAGTGTTCCAATAAAGATATACATTTAATGTTTGCCACTCTGTTTTGAACTAAGGCTGCTAATAGCTAAAAAGGTTTAAAACTACTGCACATTTGATGTAATTTGATGTGAAAACACAATACTGGAACTCAAAAGTCAAGCTTCATGGTTGTCTTTATTTGTGAGGATGATTAACATACATTAAAATATAAATAAATGTGTTATTAAAACATAGTAAATATTAATGTTTATCATTCTAACACCCCTTCAAAATCCTTGGTGCAACCCATTGGTTTATTCTAGGGTGTTCTAGTAACTGTATAGACACACTGGAAGTATTCTGTCAGAATATTGACACACATCGCTCCTATTTTCCCAAGAGCTGTCCGGCTCCAAATAGCTCCGGGGAAAGGGTATGTGTTGCCCTCACTTACATCTGAGGCTCTGCAATGTGTAGCAGAACTTTTCTTGCCTGAATGTATCCAGTGGTCTGCTTCAAGACTAGCTTTGCATCCCGAACTCTACAGAACTTTGACTTCCACAGTTACTTGTGGCACAGTTTCTTTCTAAACTTTTTAACTGCACCTCGATATTTGCCCCTCAGAGATGTTACAGATATGTGGGCCCCCACACTGTGAAGTCTACACAGCAAGGCTCACATCTTGTTTTATTTGAGAAGGCAATACAATGTCAGTGAATGTTGAAAGACATTATTTAAAAGGCCATTGAGAAGAATGCAATAAAAATAATTTGTATGACGTATATTCCTGATTCAGAAGTATAGAATATGACAAGGGAAGTATCAAAGATGAACAAGTGGAAAATTGTTACTACACATTAACAAGCTTTGTTAAAGGATGCAATAGGAAAGGCAGCAAATGAGAAAAAGAAAAAAATACATACTCTCCACTCCCCACAACACTGCGAAGTCTCTGCAGTTAACCACCGCGGTTGAATCAATGAAGCAGTCCTTCCAGAGGTTAGACCAGTACCAAGCTATAGAGATGATGTTGCTGCCACCCTTGCCCCCAATCTCAGCCACTTTCCAGTGATCCATGGCCATAGTACAAGCTACAAAGATCCAGCCTGTGGTCGACACAAGAAAGCCAAATATCTGTGCCAGCCTTTTCCTCATAGTTTTTCACAAAGAATAGAAGGCACCTTCCCTTCTCCGAGCAAGAAATGGCATACACTCTAGTTCTGAGGGCACCAAGGAGGGGAGTGGAGAGAACTCTAAGGTAAAGTATAAGATGAGTTCTGACTGGTTGAGGCTGGATCTGTTAGGTGTAATCACTATTGTTTTTTTTTTTTAATGTTCATAGCTTATAATAGCCACTGTTTAAAAGGGGTGGGGTTAAACTGTCCTTGTACATCTTTACAAATGGTTTTCCAGGGCTGCATTTGCTGACAAGAACTTTCCCTTGCTCTTATGTTTGTGGTTGGATCACATTTTACTATAGTGTGGATGAGGAGTTTATGCAATCTTATGGTGATATTTACTGTCAATTGTTCATTTTCTTATGGGAAACATGAAATTTATTTACTTGCATAAGCAGGGCAAAATAAATTAATGTTCCATTTGTTGAAACATAAAGTCTGTAGGACCACAACATGTTTTGGTATTTAAATGTTTTTTGTGATTCGCTGTTTGTGTTGTCTGTTCGCCTGAGCTCAATCAAAATAATAAGGCAAAAAACATTGTTTTAATAGTGTGTTTGCCTCCTGAAGTCAATGAGTATGAACAGTAAACAGTAAACAGATAACACCTTAAATGCTCAAAATGTTCTAGATAAAACAAAAGAATCAAAAACAAATACTGAAAATACAGGTATGATAAATATTGAGAGGAGCAGGACAGTGTTCAGCAATTTTTTATGTTTAAAAAAATAGTAATGGCATGGTGGTACACTAGTCAGCATGGCTGGGGCAATTTTGGACCTGGGTGCTATCTGCGCGTATTTTGAATGTTTTTCCTGTGTTCACATGGGGTTCCTCCGGGCTCTCCATTTTCCTCCCATTGCTTGCTGAGGCCCAAGTTCTCCTGCAACCCTGAATTGGATGAAGTGTTAGATGGAAGGATAATCAAATAATATAAACTGGGAATAACTGCCACCTTAAATTAGGTTTTGCACATGTAAATCAATTATTTGAGTAAATGTGTAAAATAACAACACAGCATAACATTACATTATATGCATGATGATGTCCTTTCAAAGTGACCTGATAGGTTTGTGTCCTGTACCAACAGAGTTGCAGAAATACTTTTTGAACCTTGACCACGGTGCAGTGGAAATGTCAGCACTTTGCAGATGTCACCTACAATTTTGTTTTGTACCTCATATGCTGCTAAAGACCTCTGGCTCCCTCTTGTGGCAAGTTAATGGGTTTGTTCAAAGATTTTTGTTTGCAGATATTTTATCTCACTGTCTGGGAGGAAAACTAAACCTTGACTGCAAGAAAAAGTAAAATAAAAAATCATATTGGTTATTAAAATCTTTTGAGGTAGTGGAAAGAGCACCTTTAATGATATTCATACTTTCCGTCAAACATTTTTTCACCTGAAAAAATGTAAGCAATTAGAAATATTTTGAACATGATCAGGAACCAGACACAACACTTAAAGCCACAGAGATAAATGTTAACAAGGCCATTATTTTTGGATAATTTTGTATCACATTAGAGGAGCAGTCCTCACTCAGTTATGTCAGTAATGTTTAAATTATGTCATGGAGAAATAGATCTGAAGGAAAACCAGAAGCCTCCGTGGTTTGCCAGGTCTAGCAATGAGAATCACAGGATTAGAGTTAGATATCTACAAAATAGGACCTGTACCATATCCATTCATTTTCTAAATGCTTCTTCCAATTCAGGATCGCAGGCGAGCCAAAACCTATCCTAACAAATAACAGGCACAATGCAGGGTACACACTGAACAGGACACCAGTCCATCACAGAGCACACACGGACACAAACATTGACATGCACACTCACACCTAAGGCTAATTTTCCCAGAAGCCAGGTAACCTTTGGACTGTGGGAGGAAACCAGGGAACCTGGGGGAAACCTACCTGAACGTGGGGAGAACATACAAGCTCCACACAGATAGAACCCCAGATTCAGAATTGAACCCAGGGCCTCAGAGCTGCAAGACAGCAATACTAACCACTGCACTGTCGTACCACTGCCTGTACCACATCTTTCTTCAATTTTGCCTTTTTTTCTTTACATAAACACATAGTAAAGTATAGTGTAATATACTGTACAGCTAGGATCTTGCTGTTATGTGTCACACCAAATAAAACAAAGAAGTTAAATGCAAATAATTAGCTTTTACCATCTGTTTTTCTTATTTGTCCTTATTTGTTACTACCTTTAAGAAGTAATAAGCTAGAAATGCAAACAGCACCAGGTGTTTAACTGCTTGTCAAGACTCTGCAGAAAGAAAAAGAATGATTCTGATTAAACAAACATGAAAACAATTATTAGTTGTGAGTGGGAGGATAACAACAGCCAGCTGCATCAGAGTCCTATCATATTTGCATGTATTACACATAACACAAGTTCCAAAGGTAGGAGAAGTAAACATCATCTGCTTGCTTAATTTTGTACGCCTAACAGGTCCAGGCGCAGGACCTTCTTCCACCACCATCCTGCTGTCATTATCTTCCCGTCAACCATATTCATACATAAGAATTTTTGTCAAACTGAGTCCTCTGGCTTCTATAAGCTTCTGATCTTGGGTCCCCGGATGTGCTTAGCAGGCCTGAATTCGAGGAGCGAACGGATCCTTCAGAGTCCGAGTAGATCACTCTGCAAGGGTGTCAGACAGAGTGGATTACTTTTGGGACAGATTCCTTACTCAGGTAAATCAGCTACTGTTATTAGGATGATAAATCTGCTAGTACATACTATGTGGCCATAAAAATACAGTACACCAGATCACACTACACTACTACCCGTTTTGTTTGATTTTGCTTTTTAGATATTGTTTGAACGTTAAAATATCAAGAAGCTGTCCAAAGGACAGCCCTGACTGTCTGGCAGGAATGTCAAGTAAAATAATGGTAAAATACTTGCAATGGTTATATAGCAGCTTATTCATAGTTTTACAAATATTCAAAATCTTACAGTTAGATGTACAGTAATAATACAATACTGCTAAAGACGACAACAGATGTTAGGTTGGAAGCAGACGAGACATTCCCATTACATTTCATTTTTGAGTTTTAACATAGTCCCCCAAAATTTATTTCATAAAATTGACCATTTAACCGTATTTAATATCACGATTATTTATTTGCTTAGCAGACAGTTATTAACCATTTGCAAGGATGACTTACAAACTATAGAAGGTTACAAGAAGTGATAGTAGATAGGATAACATAATAAATTAAATGAAAAGAACTAACAAAATAAAATGACAATAAGGCTGGCAGGGTAAATCTGGACTTGCAGCGTAAACTCAAAAAATGAAATAGCAAAACAATAAAACAGTATCACGCACACAGGTTTATAGCACCTCAGGCGTTCTTTCATATATATTATATTTCTTGCACAACAGCTCTAGTCTCCCCCCCATCTTTGTCACTTGCCAAAGCATGATAAATGACTATAAATTTAATCCCATTTTTAAATCACTTCAGCGCTGTCACAATTCTAGGCAAGCTTCATTTTCACAGATGCAACAACACCTTTGAAACCTGGTAAGAACTGTTAAACAATTGCATACAGCTACATGTACAGCCACTGCCCTGGGGAACACTTGTGTTATACACATTTATAATAACCACAGATTTTACTGAAATATTATTATTATAAATAACATTGTTTAACAAACATGCTTTTGTACCCACCTTGGCTCAAAAACTAGCTTTCCCACTGAGATGCTATAAAATATACCTCCTGTGATGCAAAGCATAGAGCCCACCCAGCCAAGAAAAAGAGGAGTTCCTAAATTAAACCTGGAAAAAACACAACATTTAAATACATAGAAAAGGATATATAATTTTCCATCTGCCTTTCTTGATGGTGAGCTTTAGAATATATATTTTATTTATATATAAAGTTATATATATAAGTTAAAAAACTATTCAAGAAACAAATGCAAAGTACAAATATTAAAGAGTATAATGAAAATGATTAGTAGAAACAGGTACTGAAAAATTACAGCTGCCTGAAAACAAATCAAACACATTCGGTATAACAATACTTAAGCACTACACCTGTCTAAGAGTAATCTAGAACTTTTTGGAAAAGATCTAGATTCCATATTTTAGATCTGAAATGAGCAATTATTCTGTCAACTGAATGTGTTCACATCAACACTAATTCAGAAACTGGATCTGCCAGAACATTCTTTTGTTTCTTGCTTTCCACATACAGTACTTAATGAATGGAATGGACAGAACAAAATTTTGAGAAATAGTGGAATAGATTTCTCTGCATCCCATTTGATAATTCTGTTCTAATGATTGCCTTCATTAGTGCTATAGCAATGACATAGCAAAGCACACTGCTTCCTCTTTGGTTTCCAGTCAGTCAGGCCTTCTTTCTGGATAAAATACTGTTGATTTTTTTGCATACTTAATTTATTTTTGTTTTCAAAATTACACACCTGTTAAGACCAATGTCTCCTTAAATATTCTGTTTTTTTTATTACTCACTCATTCTTCATCACTATTCTTATTAATATTAATTATGTACTATCACTGATAAGCTTGTTTTAATCTCAAATGATCTCAAAGGAAGGGATCCACATCACCCACTACTGAAGTCTAGCACCATGAACCCAGTTCTGTGATGTGCAGAAGCCGTAGTTCAGCCTCTCTACACAGCAGATTAAGTGGAGAAAACAGAAATCACTTCACCAAGTAATTAAAGGGGAATTTTAGTTAGAGCAGACTGTTTAAGCCTGCATGGGGTTTAGTTACGATAATGGGGCTAATACTCCTGTTATTTTGTATAGTGTTGTAGAATCTTTGGATCTTTAATGAGCAAATAATAATCTTGATATAATATCTCATTCAAAGTATGTCCTACACAGTCGCCTGTTACAATATTGACATATTGGTTTGGAAATTCTGATCCAGAGGGAAGAATGCCACCTATTGGTTCACCAATTACAGCAGTGACCTGATTTTCCTTCAAGGTCTCCCATTAGGGTATAGTTATGACCAGATCCAGAATAACTTTACTTCAGAGACCTGACAAGTTCTGTCTAGAGGTGATAATGCTGTCATCATCAAAAACAACACAATCATAGCTTACTGCTACATACTGTTCATTAAACATGCTTTATTGTCATTACAAGTCCCTTGTCTTGGTACTTACTTTAGCCCTTGAAAAGCGGGATTAAAATATTCTCCTGAAACATTGTTTGCATATACAACATATCCAGAGAAAGATGACAATCCTGTGAGAGAAAAAGGAAAGTCAACACTGTAATGGTTATATTTAAGATGTGCCTATATATTAAATATTTAAAACAATGAAAAACTCTTTACCACTAAGAATATGGAACACTCCTCCAGCAAAAGTAAATTTATGCTTGATCTTCTCTTTGCCTCCAATGTAGGTACATTCCATTCCAATCAAAGCTAGAACAATGGCTAAAAGGCCACTGACGAGAGCACTAATGAGGAGGCCTCTGACAATCTGGATGTGATCTGTTTAAAATTAAAATGGTGATATTCTTTATTCGTGAAACCTCTAAAATCATTTTGAACTAAATGAAAAAAAAATAATTTGCTCTGCTTTTTCATCCATTTATTCATTTTCTATAAAATAAAATACTTTCTTAAAAAAAGACTTCATCCAATTCAGAGTTGCCAGGTTGCCTATCCTGGCAAGCAACAGGCACAAGGTGGGGTACACCCTGGACAGGATGCCAGTACATCACAGGGTACACACAGACACAGACACACTCAAAATCAAGTCAGTCTCAATTTTTTAAATAAAAGCCAATTAACCTACCAGCATTAATTAACCATCTGCATAGCTACTATGCCACCTTGCTGCCTGCTATACATTTTTTCTGTGTGAAAATCTCTTTTTACAAAGATGAAGGCTATCTCTTTTATGAAAAGTCCTGAAACAAATCTATTATTATTTTATATTTTTATAATACTTAAAACTTCACGTACAAAACATTTTTTAAGAAAGTCTTTTATTTTACACAAAGTAGCTCAACCTTTGAAACCTTTTCTCTATGCATTAGTAAATATGTACAAATATAAACCTATACACATTTGACAGTAATGTGTATATATTTGACAGTCGGTGGTAAACCCTCAAGAAGACTTGATGAGCTAAAAGTGAAATATAAAATGACAATCTGAGTAAAACCTACTTTGTATGTCCATCAGTACAGCTCTGTAGATATTTAAACAGATCACTTGTGAAAAGAATGTCACAGCAAAAAGAAAAATACATCAACACTTTCTACACTGTGTTGTATAAAGGTAAGATCAGGATGGTAAAAATGTGGTTAAAAACATGGTTAAGTAGAGGTATTGAAACAAACAGCAAAGTAACTGCCTGGTTTACACAAAGGAAATCCAAGAGAAAATGAACTTGAGCAACCTTCTGTACAAGCTGCCAGTTGCGATCACTAAAAATAGTCAAACAAAATGTCAAAAACAGCAGAAGGATACATACTATCCACTGCCCACAGCACAGGGAAATCAATGCAGTCGGTCACAGCAGTTGAGTCAGTGTAACAGGCCCTCCAGAGACTGGACCAATACCAGATGATAGAGATGATGTTGTTGCCGCCCAGGCCTCCCAGCCCACAGATCTTCCAGTACTCCATGGCCATGGTGCAAGACACAAAGATCCAGCCCAGAACTGTGAAGAGAAAGCCAAAAATCTGAACTATCCTGATCTTCATTTTCATACAAATCTCAAAAATACGGTAGATTTTTTAAATTAGGAGATTACTCCCTTTCACACAGTGGCCAAATTAACCAAAACGTTTTATCTGAAGAGTTACTAACTAATTCGAGCCTTAATCTCGGACTCCAGCCTCATAAGAGCTGAGACTACCAGTGTCATTCTCTTAACCTTTTCAACTTTCCCTAGCTGGGGTATCCGAGAGATGCTTTCCTCCTTTAACTGGGAGTGGCCGGCTGTCCCTTGTGTACTACCAAAACCTGAAGGTTTCCCAGGGTCATTTTTGCTGAGTAGGATGTCTGTGCTCCTTCCCAAGACCATACAAACAGTATTTATGAGGGAGAAGAATAATGATGTTGACCTTAGTATGTGAAAGAAAGAGGCTTGATGCTGTATGAGAAGTGGCAATTTATGTTAATTATTAAATAAAATGGCAAAGAGACTAAAAAAGAAACCCAGGTGGCTGATAATAAAACATTAACTACAATGCTATTACCCTATCTAATTTAAGGACTCAACAGAAGCCTCAACCTTCTGATTTTCAGTCACTTACAGAACATTTGTTTTTCCCCAAATAATTGTTTGGGTTATTTTTAAGTAGCAGTGGAGGTTTAAAGGTACACACTTAGCTACAGGCAATATAGATGAGAGGATGCTTTTCTATGCTTAGTATAGTATTTACTAAACTACATTCAATACAAATGTATGCCTATGCACGCCAGAGCACCTTTGCCAAAATAAAAACAATTAAAATACAACATCAAAGACAGTTACAATAACTTACAAAAAAGCACATCTACCAACAATATCCTTTTCACCCTAAAAGTATGTAAAGTGTCCTGTTGTCAACCAGGAGCAATTTACAGACACAGAGCACCGTAGCTATATCTGTGTGCCCAGCCAACACCGGATGATGCCCGGGTATCTTCAGTACTCTGTGGTTTCAATATACAATCTTACATTTATGCAGTCAGCAGTAGGTAGGTTGGTCTATGGCTAGAACACTGGAAGCAGCTGAAATATTAATATATTGTAATTATGAAGGTCACTAAATAAGTAAGTTTTGAATTCTTAAAAGGGCAGCACAGTAGTGTAGTACTTCAATTGCTGGGGTTTTATCTGTGTGGAGTTTGCAAGCTCTCCCTGTGTTCACTTGGGTTTCGTCTGGGTGCTCTAGTTAACTCCCACAGTCCAAAGGCATGCTAGTAGGTTAGCTTTTGAGAAAACCGGTCCTGGTGTAAGAGTGGCTGTGTCTGTAAGTCCTCTGATGGTCTGGCTTCCCTTCCGGGGTGTACACTGCCTTGTGCCCATTGCTTGCTGGGATAGGCTTTGGTTCCCCCGTAATCCTGAATTGAACAAAACAGTTAGAAATGATTAACACAGACAAGCAACTCAAAATACAATTCATGGGTTCTCTCTAAGGCAGGGAAAACCCAGCATCTTCTGGATTTGACTTTAACCTGAAATGTCAAATAATAGCAAGATTTTCTTTTACTTAGACTTGCACAGGATTACTAGATGCTTCTTAAAGGTGTATTATAGATAAGTACTCAAAACACTCACTTAAAGGTGTAGTTACCAATCTCAGAGCCTGGTTATAATTATTAATTAAATTATTAGACTCAATGTTCAAAAACCAGAAGACACTGCACCCTCTAAGAATAAAAACCCCACACTAAGCACAATACTTACTCTGAAATCAATCTTTCAATGTCTCTATAAAACTCTTCTAAAAGAGTGGAAAGTCATACTCTACAAAAGTTTAGTCTTTCACCACTAGAATAACACAGATGCTGTGTCAGCACCCATTTTAAATACATTGAAGCACACTCTGAATATATTCCATGCTTGCTTGTTAAATTCAGCTGACCTTATGAACAACCTTTAAACTCCCAGGGCATGTGGGAAGTGTAGATTGTGCAGGTGTTTCTGCACCTTCAGGAACTACGAATTTCTGTGGGAAAGTTATAGAGGAGAGTTTCCTAACTCCAGTTGCTCAGGGCAAGAAACCAGAAGGTATTCTAAGTCTCTTAAAAAATCATCAGCTGAAGACCTTTGAAAAGTGTTTCAAAGTTGAAGCTGAATGCCTTTGAAAATTGGTTCATTTAAGTTAATGATTAGCTCAATTAGGACATTATGAGTTAAGGTGGAATGCAAATTTCACTGCAGCAGTACAGTGTGCACAAAGCCTCCTCAGACCTCCAGCCTAAAATGTACCTCCTCTATAAACCTCACCCACTGTAGTGCCAGAACAATACATTTTAAGAGAAAAGATGAGAGCTGGACTATCTTCATGCAATAATTCCTTAAAGTACTATCGAGGGATATAATTCAGTGTCTTATAGATGAGCAGGAGACCTCTGATGTCTACTCTAAATTTCACATGCAATCTACATACTGTAGGATGGGGGTGATGTGTTGAAGCAGAGTACATGTAATAAGCACACAAGCTACTAAATTCAGGACATACTAAAGCCGATTTAATACTTTAGGAGATAATCCAGTAAGGTGTTACAGTAAACTAATGTTGGTTAAATAAAGTAATTTATCAATGTTTCTGTTTAGATGCACAGAACAGAGAGTTTAACTATGTTTTGCAGGTGAAAGAAATATACTTCTTTGA
This sequence comes from Lepisosteus oculatus, assembly GCF_040954835.1. Taxonomy (NCBI): domain Eukaryota; kingdom Metazoa; phylum Chordata; class Actinopteri; order Semionotiformes; family Lepisosteidae; genus Lepisosteus; species Lepisosteus oculatus. Next base: position 7,148,580 of record NC_090710.1, read on the forward strand.
TATTTCTAACACACGTTTTAAATAATAATACAGGGTTCACAGAAATGGAGTGTATTGGGTACCTTAAATATGTTTTGATCAGTAAAGCTAATTATCAAAACATTTCTTTTAATAAAATGTCAGTTTCTTTTGATTAATTTGCAATACTGTATTACTGCAGCATTAGGTTCTAATGCATTTCCAGATTTTCAGAGATATCCTTTATTAGCTATATTGTGCCATATTTTGGCAGGCCAATATTTATTAAAGAAGGCTGATTACGCCTTACAAATGCCACTGCCCTCTGGAGTTAACTTGCTGGAAAATATAGTTTCACTAGTGAAACCATTTGAAACATTGTACATAATAATAATAATTGCTTACACTTATAAAGCACTTTTCTGGACACTCCACTCAAGCACTTTACATGTAGTGGGGACTCCCCTCCACCACTACCAATGTGCAGCATCCACCTGGATGATGTGACAACAGCCATAGTGCACCAGAATGCTCACCACACATCAGCTATCATTGGGGAGGAGAGCAGAGTAATGAAGCCAATTCATAGATGGGGATTATTAGGAGGCCATATTAGGAGGATCATTATTATGATTGGTAAGGGCCAATGGGAAATTTGATCAGGATGCCAGGGTTACACCCCTACTCTTTTCAAGAAACACCCTGGGATTTTTAATACCCACAGAGAGTCAGGACCTCGGTTTTACATTATAGTTTACAGTATAGCGTCCCCGTCACTATACTGGGGCATTAGGACCCACAGGGTGAGCGCCCCCTGCTGGCCCCACTAACACCTCTTCCAGCAGCAACCTTAGTTTTTCCCAGGAGGTCTCCCATCCAGGTACTGACCAGGCTCACACCTGTGTAGCTTCAGTGGGTTGCCAGTTGTGAGTTGCAGGGTGATATGGCTGCTGGCTTTAATAATAGTAATAATAGTTCTTGTTCAGTTAGAAAAAAATAATGGAAACAGCATTAACTAAGTAGCAACTTTTCCTTGATATGTTACATTTGTAAAGACATAAATGTAAATACTTTATTTAAAAGTATCCCAAATTAGAGTTCAATAAAGATTTTTTACTTACAATTATGGTTGTATCTCTGGTATGTCTTTCACGTTTGGTTTTATTATATCACTCAAATTTAAGTGTACAGGAGTAGAAAAGAAATTACCTACTGAAGAAAGAAGTTTTTTTTCCCACTTTCTGCTTTTATTTCCACATAGATTTTTTTGGTGTTTTGTTATTTTTTCTTTGCATTTTGCACTTCCTTTTGTATCTTAACACGACTTACCGATATGCAATTTGTTTTTCTGCAGTTTAGACGCCTCATATTGTTTTACTTTTTACGAGACTTTTTCCTTACCTATGTTGCTTTAAGAAAAAAACTAATGAAAGATCCTTCATATCGCCGGCATTTTGCAATGTAATTGTTTACTTATTAAACATACAATATGTTATGCATGATTTTCTCGTACTATTTCTGTTTAGATCGTTTCTTGATATGCTAAATGATTTTTTCCAGGAAAAAAATTGTTAACGACAAGACGCATCACGTTCCGTGGCGCAGCGAATTCCCGTACATGGCTGTAGAATTGGTCAGGTAGTGTTTGGAAAACAAGCATCTGCACTCTGTAAAGAACTCTCATCATGGTTAATGACTGCATTTCTTTTTAGAAACCTTGACCTCTCATAATTCAGTACTCTCATTAAACTACAAAAAATAAAACTCCCTTCTATGAGCCTCTGTAACACATATTATATACTGTATAGGCATCAAATAAAGCTTCTCCCGTACAAAAGAAAAGCTAGAGAGTCTAGAATGAAACTAGAATTACTTTGCCAGATGTTTCATTTTTTTATCATAACTTGTAGTGTTTTTCTTATATGTGATCAATTCTTGCAACTCTTGCATTCAAACATAATGATTTAATAGTATAAAATAATGGAAAACCAAGAAATTGAGAATCACAGAAAAAATATTATGAGTCCCCTATGAGTTTGTTACTAGGAACAATTATCCACCCAGTTCTTTAGGTCATATTCGTAGAAACATCTATATCTATATCTACTGTGTATCTACATCTACAGTATATCTATACACCCTAATAATAAGTGAATCTGTGTAATTATATATTGAAAAATTAGGGCAGGAGGAATGCAGAGTTTTTGAAGCTGCTTGTTTTCCTGTTTAATATTGACATCCATTGCTCTGCCCCTATTAGGCAACTACTGTAAGACCCTTCCTCAAGAGTGAAACTGATATGTTTTCATTCACTGCTCCAGCCCCAAGGAAGGGAAAAAGAACAAAAATATCAATGGGAAGCTTTGTGGGAACTTTGCAACAGCCGTGTATTAACATTTCGTAATATACCTTATACTGAAAGACGAGTACAAACGAGAGTGGCATGGTAGCACAGTGATTAGCATTTCTGCATTCTAACATTTCTGCCTTGCAGTGCTGGGTCACTGGGTTCACTTCTGAACCTGGTATGCTACCTGCATGGAGTTTGTATGCTCTTCCCATGTTCGTGTGGGTTTCCTCCCACAATCCATAGACTTACAGGTGGGTTAATTGGCTTCTGGGAAAACTGGCTCTGGTGTGAGTGTGTGCATCTACGTATGCCCCTGTGATGGACTGGTATCCCATTCAGTGTGTACTCGGCCTTGTACCTGTTGCTTACAAAGATAAGCTCCAGCTCCCCTATGACCCTGAATGGGATGAAGTTGCTAAAAAATGGATGAATGGCTGGAGAACAAAGGAAAGGGTCTTAGTCTGGTCTTTTTGTATGGTTTGAAGTTGCAATGGCAAAAATAAAGTGACCAGGACCCTTTCTTATTTGGAAACTTAGTTGTTTTTTTCATTGCGACTCAATGTCTTTCCCCACCTAATGATCAATGGAAACCTGAATCTGAATTCTCAAATACTTTCAGCTCTCAGCAGGTGTCCTGGGGCTGCTGGCAGTGGCATAGACCATTTTTGCCATGCTGCTTCAGTAAACAAGTGTCAGGTTTCCAAGCTGGTGACTGTGATTTCTTTTTTAAATTTCCACTAATGTCTGAGTAGGACTTGGCTATTTATTATTTCAGGTAGTTTAAATGAGATCAGATTTAATTAAATTAACTTGGAACATTACTGTGCTTGATACTCTTGTTGATGTTGCTTATTTTGTGCCATTTTACATTGTAACTTCAAACCTTCTGAAAAGATTGAATGATGAGACATTATGAAGAGAACCACTTCAATAGTGTCTATTACAGTGTTTTGAGGTATAAAATGAACAAACTTTTACATTGTTGTATTAGTTAGAATTGGGGAGTGTTTAATATGATTAATGACAGGGTAAAGGTGAAGAAAGTATTAAATGTACGATTTAGGATTAGACTCGCAATTAGGGAAGGATTCAAAGCAAAAGCTGGGTAATTAAGAACTGTAAATTTATAGAAGCCTTGGTATATTTTGGGTTAGGATGAGTGTCAACATGGATTATATAGATTTATATAATGAGACATATTAAATTGAATATGTTTCATTATATCACCAATAACCCAACTACAGTAAGGCTGGCACATTTGCAAATAAGGAAAACCAATCAACTGAGTTCAAATGTAAGCAGGTTTGTTTCATCCATTTTTTTAAATATCTAAGCAGGGTTCCAAGATGCCTACTATATGATTAATGACAGGTTTTGTGTTAATGTATTTTGGTGCTAAAACCTTCTTAAGTCTACTAAGCAATAATGGTATAATCAACAGTGTTAAAGGCAGCACTTAGATAAGCTGGCTCCAGGCCATTTCACACACAATGGGCAATGACTTCAAGATGCAGTAGGTTTTAGAGAACTTTAGAGAACCCCTCTTTTTTGTACGAACAGTACAAAACACAAACTGCACTGATTGCTTCCTATACCCAACCACCTAAGTGTGTAAAGAACTGTATTGAAAAACCACTAATTATCACCATGTGAGAATGTGGAATCTAAACCCACCTCATGAATAATATAATTAATTAACAAACCTACACAAAACAAGCCTTTAGACTTCATAGAGTGATAGAGACCTTTCAGTTGCCTTTAGTGGCAAGTGCTTACTATTACAGTTCCTCCTAAGACTGGTCTTTCATAATCATTTCTAGCAGGGATCTCAAACTCAGTTCCTGGAGAGCAGAATGTCTTCTGATTTTTTAGTTCACCTTACTGTATGGTCTCAGTTGCAGAGCTGGTCTAGTAATTTAATTATCTGCACAATCGTAATATTTCTTACCAGTTTTGAGGTAGATAAATGTAACTATATCTTAAATGAAATGCAGTCAAATTCTATATTTGATGTAACTAATTAGTTAAAAAATAGTCAAATTGTGAAACTTATTAGGTTAATTGACTACAATTGAAACCAGAAAGAGATAAGGATCACCAGGAGGTGAAGTTGAGACCCCTGTTTTAAATTTATTAAATTGTCCTAAGTATTATAAAGGTCAATACTGAAATAACCTTTTTCTGCATGTACACAAACCACACTTTGACTAGTTAGTCAGGATTAGAATTAGAGAACTGGAAAGAAGATGTGGTACTGTAACCACAGATACAGCAGGAAAAAAAATACACTTGCAGTACTTCAACAAGAGGTCTGTCCAGCTTTGCTTGCTTACAGTACTTGTTAAACCCTCATGCCACTGAATCCCAGTGCCACCAGAACCTTTAGCACAGAAAACCTCACTGACAACTGGCCATTAAAATAGCTTCTAAAATAGCCTAGTGATTAATGGTGCGGTAAGTGTATTAATTTGTAGCTTCAAGGTGACATAAAGGTTATACCCTACAGTACAAATAATTAAGATTAGAGTTTCTTGAAATCAAGCCATATTTCAGTTGTGTTTACTGGAGACTTTATATAGTACTTTAAAGACCCACAAAACAGAAACACAAGACTGGACAAGAGTAAGCACAAAAGTACAAATATTTATTTGTTTCACTTTCTTTTCTCATTTTTAAAGATTGATTAACTTCACACATACTGAGTAAAGAACATCTAAAACAATTAAGTAACATACTGTCTAGTATTAATAGCAATGTTTATGAAGAGAACATGCAGTGAAGGACAACTTTTCTCAGAGGTGTATCACGATGTGTAAGGAAAACTCATTAAGGCATATATGTTTTATCTTGTTCTTTATTTTGTGTATGGAAGAAGACATGTTGCAATGTAGTTTTTCTAAAGCAGTAGATGTTTCCTTTACAGTGGTACCATGAATACAAAAACTAATTAAGCTGCAATATTTCAGGAAGAGAAAGGGACAGAATTCTTGATTTATACTTGTATAAGGTCTATATTTCCAAATACCAAAATATTTGCTGAAGCAACTGTCTTGTACTGTATCTTAAGGTGTTGCTTAACCCCATGTTTATTTCTCACCTTTATCCAAGAAAGATTTTTTTATATATTTTTAAAACAGCAGAGTACGAAAGAGAAGAGAAACACGACGAGTAATGAATGCAGATGTAAGGGAAGTGTAGCTGGAATGAAACAAAATACAAGAAAAGTAGTGTTAATTGAGATAAATATATTAAAGTAGTGCTTAAACATTACGAAAAATGTTTTCAATATTTTACATACTGTGAAGCAAGCTTGTCATGCTAAAAATCCAAGAAAATGTGATGATGTAATACTGAACTACCCTGAGTTTCATAAGACCTGACAAAGTTTGGAGTAAAAGTTAATAGGAAATGATCATTGCAAAAGAAAATTTGATTGGTGTTTCACATTACTTAAATAGGATTTCCCTTTATTAGTTCTCTGTAAATGCCACTTATTCAGTGCAGAAGCTATTATGTGCTGTAAAATCAAAACAGTGATTTCACAAACAATGTGGTTTACGCAGTTAAGGTCCAGGTCTGTACATGAGATTTGAAAAAGGTGTGTGTCTGGGCTGAAGACTGGGAGGAAAGATTTGGGAACCTTGATGTACCCTCTCCTGTACTGATGGTTAGACATAGGCGTTTTTTCCAAACTGTTTTGCAGAAAAGCCATTTTCTCTTGAGGACTTGAGATCTCCAGCTCTGTTCTGAGCTTTAGTACGAGAGGAGATGAAAGATGCTCCACTGTAAGTGTACCCTGTCCTGTAAGGAAAAACAATGGGGTATAGCATTATAAGATCTACTACTTTCATTTTACCTATAGTATAATGATCATAATAATAATAATTGCTTACACTTTTACAGTGCTTTTCTGGACACTCCACTCAAAGTGCTTTACAGGTAATGGGGACTCCCCTACTACCAATGTGCAGCATCCACCTGGATGATGCAACAGCAGCCATAGTGCACCAGAACACTCACCCCACATCAGCTATTAGTGGGGAGGAGAACAGAGTAATGAAGCCAATTCATAGATGGGGATTATTGGGACACCATGATTGGTAAAGGGTTACACCCCTACTCTTTTCAAGAAACACCCTGGATTTTAATGACCACAGAGACTCAGGACCTTTGTTTTAGGATTCATCCAAAGGACAGCACCTTCATCCACCATCTACCATCACTATATTGGGGCATTAGGACCCATATAGACCACAGAGTGAGAGCCCCCTGCTGGCCCCACTAACACCTCTTCTAGCAGCTACCTTAGTTTTTCTCAGGAGGTCTCCCATCCAGGTACTAGCCAGGCTCCCACCTGCTTGGCTTCAGTGGGTTGCTATTTGTGAATGGCAGGGTGATATGGCTGCTGCATATCATGAATGCAGTATATCATTGCCAAGCCTTTTCATGCAAATAATCTGGATGCTTCAATGCCCCAAATCTAATATATTCAGAAGAATTCAGACAAAAAACAATTGTAAATGGAGTCTGAGCAAGTTTAGAGAAGTTTCTTCAATTTCCATTCATGATTAATGAACACAATTTCATCATGACACTCAAACTCAGCCATTTTTTATTAGAATCAATGTCTACTGCATATTTATTTTCCAGAGAAGCTTTACATATACTTTTTCGAATTATGACATTCTGGAATGTCATGTTGTAATTTGGTAAAATACTGGAACATTAGAAAGTGTTTCATTAACAAATAACCTTTGGTTCATGTATTTTTTTTTATTTCAAATGCGTCCCACACATGAGTGGTTTGCTTAGAACAGTAGCTTCTAATCTTGAGCCTTTTCTTAAATTTTTTTCTTTTCTTTTCTTTCAATCTATTGGTAAACTCTCCCTTCTTTGAGCTACACTCTTTAGTAGTTAATCAATAGCAATTCTAGTGCTGATACATATCTTTCTGGAAATTCTTGAGAAAAAGCCTGTAATCTAAGGTATCGCAGAACACTTAGTTACATCGATAATGGTTTTCTTTTTTCGTTTTTGAAAAGTCACTTTTTCCTTGTGCCCACGACAAAACAAGGTGACCTTGTAATGCACTCAGTATACAGGTGGATAAGATCTGACATAAATTAACAAAGAAAACCTTTCATTTAATGAAGGATTTATGTGTCTTGTGTCATCATTGGTATAACCCTGGAAGCAGTACTGAAAATGATCTGTAGAGTTATTTTGTTATTAAAATTAATGTCAAAATGGAAGAATGAGCACTCTATGTCTTAATAATTAAAAATGATGGCAGATTCTAGCTGAATGGAATCCTGAATATCAGTCAAAGCAAGAAGAGAGGAAATCTACTTTCACCTCCTTTAGAAACGTCTGTCATTTCTAAACAGAGGCACAGGGGCTTTTTTGTGTTATTACAACTTGATTGGCTCATGGACCTCTGTACATAACTGCTTTGTTTCTGATTATCTCCTACTTGTAACTTATTAAAATATAAAGCACTAAAAGAAACAAAGTCCACGTACAGTATATATGTCCAATGGGAAAACTAAGAACACGCCACAGTAATGATTAAATGGACAGTTTATCTTCAGTTTTTGCACAGGGCAAATGTGCCCAAAGACCTATAAAAAGGTGTCAACATTAGCAGAAAATGAAAGGATTACATTTTGTTAAAACGTTTATGAACGTAAAAATACATTGATATTAACATGTCATGTTTGCTACAGTACATACAGTGGCCTCTAGATTTCATTCATACCCCCAGTGTAATAGGAACAAAAAACACCATAACAGATTGAGTTAATGAAATCTTACTTAAAAGAGTACTAAACATGTTATACTGTAATTGTAACTGTGGCATTGCAAAGTCACATTTGTCATTAACAATTAATTGAATTCCAGAAAACACATAAGTCACATTTCTTCACTTCTCTATGTTTTCATGTAAATAAAGTCCAACAAAAACAAGTCGCAATGATATTCTGCCCTTTTTCAAGTGCAATGGAAGCATCTGGAACTATCTAGAAGCCTGTGAAGATTTTCTGTTTCTCTTGGAGTGTAAAAGAAGGGAACACACAATCCATTCAACAGTATCATGCATTATCATTGTTAAGGAGAGCTCTAAAAGCTAAAGGTCATTGACCTCTAAAAAGTGGGTGGATGACTATGGAAGAATCTATAAAAGCCAATTTACACTGTAGAGTCTGTTTTTAGAAAATTTAAAGTTGTTTGCAAAGTAGTAATCCTGCCAGGAAGAGGACACAAGTATATTCACATGCTGTGAGGTATATTGTTTTTGAGGAAACTGTTAATCCAAAAATGTAACACAATGTAACACAATTGGGCATCTAAAGGGTTCTAAGTGATGAAAATGGCTATTGAGCATTATGTTTATGAATGTCCTTTTCATAGCCAGGTTGCAGGGAAGAAGCGTCTTTCGATGGCAAACCAGAAAAAGCGACAACTCCATTTTGTGAATTCTGCTATATCCATCAATTTCCTAAGTGCTTTATCCAATACAGGGCCACGAGGGAGCAACACCCTTTTCCAGCAAGTATCATGTGCAAGGCAGTATACACGACCCAGTCCATCACAGGGCAGATATAGACACAGATACACACTCACACCAGGACCAATTTTCCCAGCAGCCGATTAACCTACAGTACCTATGTCTTTGGACTATGGGTGGAGGCTGGAGTGCGTGGAGGAAATCTATAAAAACATGGGAAGAACATACAAACATGCCAGGTGGGAGAACATACAAATTCCACACAGATAGCACCCCAGGAATTAAACCCCCTGCCCCAACGCTGTGAGGCAGCAAAGCTGTGCTCCAAGGAAGCAATGCTAATCAGTGCAGCACCCAACCACCCAATTCAGCTATTTTTGAATGACAATTGGAACTATGTATTATAGTCAAATTAAATGGCAATGATCTTTTGGGGCATGCAGATTAGCATTATATATCCATCCATCAATTTTCAAATCCCCTCTATCAATTCAGGTTTACATTGAAGGAAGAGCTTATCCCTGAAAGCAATGGATGCAAGGCAGGATACACACTGGATGGGCAGCTAGTCTATCGCAGGGCAAACACATACAGTACACAAACAGCTTGGGCTAATTTTTCCAGGAGCCAAGTACCCTACAGTACCAGTATATTCTGGTGGCACTGTGGCTAAGGATCTGCACCTGTGGCTGGCAGAGGAATCCTACTCTGTTGGGCCCCTGCGCAAGTCCCTAACCCCAACTGCTCCAGGGGAGCTATACAATGGGTGACCCTGCGCTCTGACCCAAAGCTTCTCTCCCTGTCTGTGTGTCTGTGTCTCATGGAGAGCAAGCTGGGGTATGTGAAAAGATGAATTCCTAAAGCAAGAAATTGTATATGGCTAATAAAGTGATCTTATAAAAAACAATATTCAGGGACTGTTGGTGGAAACTGGAGCACCTGAAGGAAATCCATGAAACCCACAACATAAATAATCCATGTAGATGGCACCCTAACTCAGGAAGATATGGGTGGGGAGGTCTATTGTGTTTTTTTTGGGGGGTAAAAATATACAGGTCCTGTAGCCCTAGGAAGATAAGAAGAATCATGACCTCCAACTTGTACCAGGACATTTTGGATAAAAACCTGGATCTTTCTGCAAAGAAGCTCAAATTTGGCAAAAACATTAGACATTCCAGTATAACTATGATTCAAAGCATACATCCAGATCAACAAATGGTTAATTATTGTCAGATGACCAGCCCAATCGGCAGTCCAAACTCAAGAAGGTAGTTCAAAGATAGAAACCAAAGACTCTCAAGGATGCAGAGAATCTCTGCCCGGAGGAATGGTAAAATACTGTTTAATAAGTGCAAAAACCTCATAACACACTACAGGAGGCATCCTACAGGAGAGGATTTAAAAAATACTAACCCTTATGTTTTCAGGACTAAAATAAATTATGAAAAATTACTCTGTTGAATGCTATTAAAATTATAGTATAACTTTTATAGATTTTTTTCAGTGAAGGCATTACAAGATCTTTAATGATGAAATCTATCATTTTTTCTTTTATACAACAGTTTGTTTCTCATTTACTGAGGGTATGAATGATTATGAAGGGTAATGTTTGTATTAGTGTGTATGAAAAAGATCATATTTAATATGGAGCTCCCCTGCCAACATTAATAACACATGCATATGTTTTTGCATTATATTTAGAAATATATTAAGAAAGATGGGTCTCAGCTGATAAATGGCTATAACATTTGCCAGCACTGTCGCAGCTCAGAAAAAAAGAGATATTAAGGAAAAATGTAGAGACATTAACTTGACCAAATTAACTTGACATTGAAATTGCAAAAGGTATTTATCATTAACTATATTTCAGAAAAATGTTTGACTTGTACAACCTTGCATGTGTTCCTTCTTCTGCCAAGGAGAAACAGAAAACTACTCCTCCCAGAATGGACAATACAGAACCTGCCCAGCCAATGAACAACGCTGCTCCTAATTCATATCTGGAAAAACATAAAGGCAAACACCATAAAAGTTAATGCTCACAATTCAGGTATATACTTCACAAAACATTAGTTGGCTTCTTATTTTTGGCAAGTTTTATAATGTGGATACTCCATATAGCATTCTCAAATACAGAGATAAATTATCATCAGCAATTTGTTTTAGCATCAATTATTAAAATTCATGTTCTGACAAGGTCAAGGTTCAAGGTTCACTTTATTGTAATTCTACACTTACACAATGTACAAGAGAGAACAAAATATAGTTCCTCCTGGGCTGCAGTTCACAATACACTAGAACAATCAGAATAATGTCCCAGAACAACACAGAAGAACACACAAGGGGGAGTGGCAGTCAATTAGCAGCTGTTGAGATAGTATAGGTATATAAATAAGAATAAAATAGTGTAAAGAGTAAATAAATAGATAAATAAATGAATGAATGGGTATTTATTTATGTATTACAAAGTAACCAATCAAAGGATTTCAAAAATATTTTTCATCCCAGAGAAGCTGTTTATGCAGTAATGCATTATTATTAGAAGCTGTAGTAGTAATAGTATACCAAAAGTGGCACTTACTTTTGTGCAATAAATGCTGGGTCAAAAAACTCTGATGTGATTCTGTGCGCATACAGAGAACAGGCAGTTAAAGATGAAAGGCCTGTTGAAACACAATTTTTGGCATTAAAAATATTTCTTAAGGACATTTACAATACAACATTCAACACATTATATAGTTATATGCTGCATAATTCTTCATTTCATTTTAGTTTCTCATACTTATCCAGAGACTAAATATGAATTTGACATAAAATATATGTCTGGATACAATATGCCCTATATGATATGCGACACTGTAGGGTCTCAACATTCCTGAGGGTTTGGTGAGGGAACTGTCACGAATAGCCAAATTTGCATATAAACAAGTCCATTCCTATACTGTTGCATAATGTACTACAATATCCAGTATATTATGTATGGTTAAAAGACACACGTAACCCTCCTTTATATGATAATTATAGTACTAATGCATTGGTTTTAAGTTAAATAAAATAACATTGATCAACTATTATGAACAACAGTAATCACAAACTTATAGAAAGCAGGTAGAATAAACAACATGAGTCCCTCCTCTGTGTACAGTGGATGTCTGCACTTTCTTGTCTGTGTGTAATTAGCACACCTCCATGTAATGTATAGCATAATAAAACAGTGAGCCTGTAAAGTCATCTCCAGCCTTTCATTGGCAATGCCGAAAGTGTTTGTTACAGTATTAAATAAGATCACATTGATATAAGGATGCTGGGTAGTGAGTACTTGAGCAGGGGGTGGGGAAAGGCTTATTAACTAGCTAGATGATGACAGTCCTAGCTTACGGCACAGTTACTTTAAAAGTTTTGCTTAACAACCAATCTTTGCCTCAATTTAATCCCACTCTGCTTTTCTTCTAAACAAGACTCCAACAGCCACACTGATTTATGAACAAGCGAATTCACAAAAGTTATATTCAATAAAATACAGACCTATATGCATGTACATCTGTACAAATATGCATGATAATGGCAGTAAAAGCAAATTCTGCGGAATAATATAAGGCAATATTTACCACCAATAATGAAATTCAGGCCTGCCAAGCAAGCGATTCTCGCTTTGGTCTTATCTGAGCCTCCAATCTTGGTACACTTCATGCCAACCAAGGCAAGAATGGCTCCGAAAAACCCCAGGCAGACCGATGCAATCATGAGACCTCTGCAGACCTGGATGTAACCTGTTTGCACAGACAACAAAACATCTACTGTCAGCTGTAGTATACCTCTGGATCACAGATGATTTGCTGTTACTTGCAGATGGCTCAATAATAAAACAATCTAAGGAATTACAATATGTAATTGTAAAATATTTATCCTATCATGCAAACAAAATGTTGAATTAGGGGCTGCGTATTACAGTACATTAATAGTCTTTTTTCACTTACATTGAACAAGGATTAATTGGGCATCATTAAGCTAGTGAAAAGGGAGACTTAATTAGATATCATTAACATAATTTCTTACGCAAAGTATTGTAACACATACAGCCACCATTGGTTATGAGAGCCAGTTTACCAGGGCGGTGACGTCACCGCCCTTCCCTGTGAATGGCAGGGACCGCAGCTGCCTGGCTGACAGGAGATTTTCCTTTAGCTCAAGTGGCTGGGTCCCTGTTGAGTGATGCCGGAGGCCTGGGTTTGAGTCCCCGACGGTGGGAGGCCGACCTGAGGTGGCAGCAGCGAGGGCGCATACCCACGTGAACCCCGGAGCATTACAGTATGAATGCTTTGCAACTGTATAATCAGTTGTTAACATGCTTATTTGCAGTCCCTAAACTACAGCAGTGCTATAATTGTAAGAGCATTATTTTTCCCTACTTCAGGTAAAAGCTGTAATCTGACATAATTGGGAAAGCAGTGATTTGTAACACTGAAGGTTTTTTCAACACAAGTATATGTTACATTTTACATGTGTATACATACGTACATCTGGAAAAAAATGATATATCAGTACAAACATATGAAAACATAAATAGTAAAGCCATTCTGCTGAAAGCGCTCTGAAAGCAAAGATACAAGTTTTGAGCAACAATGCTGTTTTGGAAAATGCAACTAGAAATCCACATTGTACTCTTAAATATTCCAGTTGTGTAATTATTAATGATATTGGAATCCAGTTTTTGACAACAAGAAGCACAAATCTGATTTAAGAACACAAGCTTATTTGGAAGACACGAATACCCTTATAATTATGATGTATTTCCAAACTGTCACATTTTAAATTCGTTATATTGTATTTAATCTTTTTTTTATCAACGCATTTGAATTAGAAAAAGCTGTTGTAATAGGAAATTTGAAATAACACATACAGTACAAACTCAGAACTCACAACAGGCTAGAAGGAGGACATGTGGTTTCCAAAGTGCACAAAGTAGATATTGTTGTAGATTACTCAACCCAAACTGTGATGGAGGTATTTCATTCACCGCATTCCGACACTGTGTGAATTTCTAAATGCAAAAACTAAATCTCTCTCTTCCGCTCACACTCCTCTAAATCTAACTGTGTAAGTCTGAAAATGTCTTTTCATTGGAATATCTGTCATTCCAGGATTTATTTGCAGTATATTCAATATCTGCCTCTACTCTGTCCTATCAAAAGGGTTATCCTTTCCTAATTGGCCTACCTGGAAAAAACTAATTTTCTGGATAAAACCAAAGCAAAGTTTCCGAAGCATTTAAAAATCTACAAGTTTTTAATGAGAAATTCACTGAAGTATTAGTGACCATTCGAAAATAAATGGTAATGAAGAATGATTTGAAACAAACCTTTCCATTAGTTAATTAGGTATATTAACATAAACCTGGTGTCACGTGACAGATTACTGGTTTCTGACAAAATTTAACAACTGAAGAAAAACGTTTTCAGTATATCTTTCCTGTTTGAAACATTAAAACAAGTAAAGAACAACATTTAAAGTATATCTTTCCAAATTAAAACATTAATTTCTGATTCTGTTGCCAGCTACAGCATACAGTATATTGTAAGGACATGCTTACAAGAACTGTGTACAGTATGCCCTACAAAATGAATATACAGTAATTAAACTCTGAGGTTTTACAATTATTGTTTTGCAACTGAGCTTTATTTTGATCTTTAAGTTCACTACAAGTATTCTAAAAGGCAGGTTTCTATACACCATTTCTATCATAAAGTGAATCACTAAAAAGTCTGTCATGACCCAGAAGTGGTGAACCATAACTTTAATTGGATATGATATAATATTTAGATTATTTAGAATGGTACCTTCAATCTAAAGCAACACCAGATCCTTAGACAGTAACTTTGTTCTTTTTTTATGTCCTTGTTATTCCTATTTGATATCATTATACATAAATTACATGCAAGGCAGAAGCTGTAGCAGCACAAGCAGTACAATTTAAAGTGGTGTTCTAAACAAAGAAAATATGCAGAATTTTCATTTAGACTGTTAAGGTAACTAAGATGTCTTGGAAGATAACTAATCTAACACAGATCCAGATTAGTATGATTAATTCACATTCTTTTTAAGATAAGATTCTTTCGTATGGAAGAAAAAAAAACACCTTCAAATGCATGTTCTCAGGCTTTTTCCTCAGTTAATTAATTACTCTTTACTAACGGGGCTGAATATAAATAGAATCTGCTTCAGTATGATTTAGCAATAGATCAGCATATGCTATCATACTCATGAGACCTTCATTTCCATGCAACTTAAGGGCAAAAATTAATGTTTCCATCTAATAATATGTGCACGCAAGCATAACAACAATGAAATATAATTTGTGGGCACATAATAAGAAAGTCCCGGTTTTCTTTGGGAATAAGAATTGCCTTCAGCACTTGATTTATTACAACATATTAGCATGGTAGTTAACCCCTGAAGCAACTGGAGCATGAATAAAATAGCTTTACTTGCCCATAACAGCATAATTTATAGCCCAATCTCCAAGAAAAAAATGCTAAACATTGACAGTTAGAAAAATAAATGACTTCTCCTAGAACTAACATTTGCTCTGAATTTCAGGCTGCATTATTTCCTTTCACCGGAAGCTTTCTTGAGTATGAAACTTGAAAGTGAAGCATGGCTGTGAGTCTGAGAGAGCTGATTAAGACAGCGACCCTTGTAACAGAGCAGTACTACCAGACAAACAGTTTTGCACACGCTTTACAGTTATTATAAAATACACAAACAACTTTTCAAAAACTGACATGAAAAAGCCTTTGATTTAAAAATTTGACAGGTGTGTTTTTTCTCTCTTACATTTTCTAGGACTTTTTTGTCTCTTCCAACTCTTATAGCATCTTTATTTATAGTATAAAATACTTCTTACTTTGTCTTCTGGTCATTCAAGCTATTTAGAAAAATGTACTGTGATGTGATAATATGTGTTACATTAAGATAAAGGAAAAGAGAGCTTTTAAAATTCTGATGTTAATTCAGTGTCCTACAGTATGTCTGGCATATTCAGAATTTGATAGATTGAGCTGTGATTGCTCTTGAGCCTCTGCCAAAGCAACATTGCTGGAATCTAATTGCAGTTAAATATTTCAATCTCTGAAACTATTCATTCTAAGTTAGGAAAAATACTAAAACAGAAAGTGAGGCTCCTTTATCAACATACTCTACTACCACAAATATACCACAATTAAGAAAAAAAACAATGTGAAGGAATTAAACTAAACATTGCTGACCATCCAGTGCCAGCATAGAGGGGAAATCCTTGCAGTTGGAGACTCCAGTGGAATCGGTGACACAAGTCTTCCAGAGGTTGGACCAGAATGTGGCTGTGGTGATGACTGTGCCATCAATTGAAGACACTTTCCAGTAGTCAGTAGGCAATGTGGAAGAAATAAGAATCCATCCCGAAACTGTGAGGATGAACGCAAGGATCTCTGTGCCCATGTGACTCATTTTTAAAACAAGAAAAAAATCAAACTCTCAGAATTTGAGTCCTTTATAGATGAATTCTTCAGACTATGGAAGTCAGTGTTTTGTTTTTTTGCCAGTAGGTGGATCTTCTGTGTTCTTCTGGTGACAGCAAATGGACTCCTCTCTCCTTTTTTTGAAGATATCAGGTAGAAACCAAACTGGGGAAGCTGAAACTGTGAGGTGTTATTGCTTTCCCTCTACAACTTTCTGAGGTTAATATGTCCTAGACTGGTTTGCATTCAGCTGGGAGGGGTTTGTCCATCAGCATCACCAGATGCTGACCAATAGCCTTTGGCTTCTCACTCTGAAAGACACCTGCTGCTCTGCACTGGGGATGGTGAATGTTAAACCTGCGGAGATGTGAGCAATGTGCCATAATGATCAACGTCATTAATCTAAAGAGTGTGTGTATATTTTTAAGGTGGATTTTCTTCTGTCTTTTGTTTTGGTTGGATTTGGTATGAAATTGTTACAGAACTGTAAGTACAATTAAAATTCTCCTAAATTAAATAACCTTAATAAATAATGATTTATAATTGTGCTGTACACCTGAAAGTATAAGTTGATTTTTGAATGACTTTTATCTATATGTCAGTGATTGTGTTAACATCTTGGTATATGTTGGTTGCTAATGTATATGAGTAAGAATATCTTTATTTTGATAAATTGTGAAACAAAAAACTTTTGATGTCTTAAATTTGATGTCTGCAAAAAGAATAGACTAGTGTTAAGTTAAATGCACCACTCACTGTAAATATTTAATTAGAGGATATGAAAAGACATTATTTGAAAGCAATAATTACAGCATCCCAGTAATCTTCGCAGAATTGTTCAGCTGCTGAGGAATGGAGATTAAGGATATGAAAAAAAATGTATTTGACAATGGACTTTAGCTGTGGAATAGTAGTTTGTTTTTTTCTAACATTCAGTACCAGACTGTACATTTCAACAATCCCGATGACTGAAAGTCTAGCACCACTAAACATTCTGAAATTCACAGAACTTGCAAATTAATTCAGTTTAAAAAAATCTACAGAATTCTCTAAATAGCCATGTGCCCCACTGTGTGTACATACGCCAACTATATTTGTGGATTAGGGAGAGCAGGAGGTTCAGTGTTTTAAGGAAAAAAGAAGTACCTCACTCAGTGACATTATATTCACTGAGTAGGTTACTTAATCTCGTTATATTGTGTACTTTGGAAGAGATGCAAACTCCAGGTCCTAGTGAAACTGATGTTGATGGAGTTTTACCCCCAGCCTCAGAGATATTTTGTTTGAGATGTTTGAGGCTGCTTGTACATTATATACAGAATATTTCAAGAGCTTATTTAAAGAGCAGTACACAAATTGAGGACGTGATCATCTCATCACATTTTCTAGAATTTAAAAAATGACACTGAGTTAGTTGGTCATTAACCACTTAACTCCTAGGAAGGAGAAGGCATTTAATGAAGGTGAGGCAAGCGATGACTCAGGAGTCAAGGTCCTGCATGTAATGATTTTAAACCTAATGATGAGGGGGAGTGTATGTTTCCTGTTCTGTTACTCCAAGACTGTGGAATGATCTCCTAGCTTAAATTAAATCTTTCATATAGTCAGCACTTTTTTGTCTACTATCACACTTTTACACAGTACAAAGGCCTTTCATTCTGTTCATTTACTGCATTAATTTATTAAAACATCAGTCTTCCCATGTTCGCTTGGGTTTCCTCCAGATATCCTGGTTTCCTCCCACAGTCCAAAGACATGCTGGTACAGTAGGTGAATTGGCTTCTGGGAAACTTGGTCCTGGTAAGAGTGTATCTGTTTGTGTCTGTGTTTGTGCTGCAATGGACTGGTATCCCATCCAGGTCATTCCCCGCCTTGCACATGTTGCATGCCGGGATAGGCTCCGCTTCCCCTGCGACCCTGAATTATATGAAACTGTTAAGACAAGGATAGATGATTTTGTTTATACATATTGAGATTGGTTTTGCCTTTGCTTGCCTTGTAAAGATGAGTCAAAGCAGAACATCATACAGCCTGAAACTTGGTGGGCAATGTTAAGCCATGTCCATGATAAAAGTCTGCTCATGAGATGCTGATTTTTTGGAGAGTACTGTACATGCTCCATCAAAACTAGTAATTGGTGGAAATGGAAATGGACCAATAATTATGCAATTTCATGCAATTGTTGTTAGTATTATGCTTCTGCCATCTGCCTGCAACACTTTACTACATCAAGTGTATCAAATGCTAACTTCAGGAAGTACATCCAACTCTAGATAATTGTTATACATGAAAATAAATTACCGTAAATCAGATTTCTATGGTACTCCACCAATGACATCACCCCAGTTTGAACATTTATTCTCTATATACTCTCTTTTCTATCCATTAGCAGTTCAGAATTTGAAGATATACATATTCTAAATTCCCGCTGTTTCGAATTTAAAAATGACTTTTTCATGAGCAACCATATATAAACCTTCTGCAAACCTAAGTACACTATATAATGTGCAATGTTTGTAGCCATTATGACTGTTGCTTATTTAAAGAACTCTGACTGTTCTTAACTATTTATTGGCCTGTAAAACCTTTTTACAGTTTTGTTGGCCTGTTTATTAGTTGGCCATTGATGAATACAGTTAATACAAATCTGTTGTCTTGATCAGCTAGGGCTGTGAATTAAAAGGTTAAAATGTCACATTAAACTTACAGAGAATAAACTACATTCTGCCTTTTAGTAGAATTTTGGCAGGTGTCAAACCACTAAGCAATGTTGGCATCATGGATTCATGTAAGCCTACAATAAATTACAGTATAGAACATACTTGAAACTGAGCACCTTTTGATTGGTAGTCATAACTTCAGTTTTGGTTGAGAGAAATTGGAAAAGATAAACCCAAAATGAAAAAAAGGACAGGTGCAGGTGAAATTTACAAGGAAATGAGAATATTCATGCCAGCAGCCATATCACCCCGCAATTTACAACTGGCAACCCACTGAAGCTAAGCAGGTGTGAGCCTGGTCAGTACCTGGATGGGAGACCTCCTGGGAATAACTAAGGTTGCTGCTGGAAGAGGTGTTAGTAGGGCCAGCAGGGGTCTTAATCATGTGGGTCTTAATGCCCCAGTGTAGTGACGGGGACACTATACTGTAAACAGGCGCCGTCCTTCGGATGAGATGTAAAACCGAGGTCCTGACTCTCTGTGGTCATTAAAAATCCCAGGGTGTTTCTCGAAAAGAGTAGGGGTATAACCCCGGCCAAATATATAGGGGTATAACTCCTGGCCAAATTTCCCATTGGCCCTTACCAATCATGGCCTCCTAACAATTGGCTTCATTACTCTGCTGTTCTCCCCGCTGACAGCTGATGTGTGGTGAGTGTTCTGGCGCACTATGGCTGCCGTCGCATCATCCAGGTGGATGCTGCACATTGGTGGTGGTGGAGGGGAGTCCCCATTACCTGTAAAGTGCTTTGAGTGGAGTGTCCAGAAAAGCGCTATATAAGTGTAAGCAATTATTATTATTATAACTGATAAAAAGTAAGAGATTGTTTCTTTTAGAATAGTGTTTTTCTATGCTAGTCATGGACTGTCCCTGTCACTTCTTGCTTTTGTTCCTGTTGACTTTGATAGACTTTGATTGATATATTGATAGACTTTGATAGATATTGGTAGATTATCATCAAGCTCTTAAACTCTGCTAATTTTTATTTTTAAAACTTTTAATAGTAGAAAGAAGATAGAAATTAGCACAAGCCCAGATACAGGGTTTCAGCTCTCCTGTCACTCAAATGTATCAAATTGGTTGAATTTAATGTAATAAAGGGGCTCAATAAGTACTAAGAACTTGTATTGTGCAGTTATCAATTAATAAATAATAATTTCTGTTTAGAAAGCCATACAGGCGCAACACTTTAAAAACAAGCTGAAACAGAGTTCTACTATTTATCTTGAAAATCACACACAGAAAAGAGACTGTGAATCTGAGTGTACAATCAGTTCAAAATCAGTTAATTGGTTCAATTAGCTTAACTGATTGAAAGCTCATTTGGAATGAAAACCAGAAAACACAGGACTACTCTAGTACAGTTGCAGAATCACTTTTTAAAAGCTTAGAGATCCTCCTAGTGATTAAAGCTAGTACATTGACGCAATTTTGTTTGACTCCCACAAGAGGTAGTGTTGAGTCACACAGGAAACAAGTAAACTGATCTACAGCAAACCACTACTGAATCAGTATCTGCAGCTGTCAAAACAATCCATGTAATGATACAGACTTTGGGCCTAGACTGCAGACTTGTATAAAGCTGAATGTAAAGTAATATTCTTCTTAAAGTAAGAAAGCAATTCAATACATACAAAATGAAATAATTAATTATAATTTGAGCTATTTTATCAAAGAATTTTAGAAATTCCTACCTCATTCTCATTGAGTTGCATGACTACTAGAAAATGTTCCTTTTCAGTTTTGCTTCAGGTCAAAGATGTGTCCCTCACTCACAGATAAGTCAGTACTTTTGAAAGACCTATGTTTTTCTTAAAAGGTCAATACTGTTGTAAAAGCCTTTGCTGTTTAGAAAATCTGAATATGTCTTCTCTTATTTTGGCTGTTTATTCTTTCATAGACTATAATTTAAGTTTATATAATAATTTATAAAATGATTTATGTAACCAAGGTTATAATGACAGCCTTTTGTTGCACAGACTGTATGTACCACTCCTGGCAGTTTATCAAAACCAAAGAGCAACTTCTTGCTTTTATGGCTCTGTGAGGTTTAATCATTCCTCAAGAGGTTACATTTGAATAAGAAGGAACCTACGTCAAAAGTGACTCTAACCTAAACTGAGACATCCAGTTGCTCACACAGAAAATAGTGGCAAATCACCAAACTTATTCATGATTGCTGAGTAATGCAGCTGAGGTATAAACAACCTGCCACCAAGGCACAACACACAGAACATCAATATCCTGTAAAGGTTTTGTCATATTTCATCACACAGGTTGATCATTTCTAGTTGTGGGCTGAAAGACTGTACACTTTCAGACTTTAACTACAAAATTAAGTTGGACACGAAAATGGAAAAAGACATTTGAAACAGATCTGACAGTCTTCCTTTATTTTTAGGCAGCAATATAATCTTATGTAGATTAATAAATAAATAAACAAGAGATATTGTAATAAGGACACTGAAAGTGCAACATTTTTTTCATATTAAAAAGCATTACAAACATGTTTTGATATATTTATTACCTATTTTCTTCATTATCTGATTTATTTTTACTTCCTAACAGTACATTTCCATTAATCCAAAATGACTTAATTTACCTTTTGAAGAAATGTTTATCTAAAAGGAATTGTAGAAAGTAATGGCAGATTGACTAATATCTTTGTCAGCAACAAATGATTTCCATTGTTACAGCGCTATTGTTTATTCAATGAATGTGTAATGCTACTAAGATCTTATATATGTATGTACCACCCTTCTTTAAAATAGTGTTTTGGGATTTTGTCACTTATCTAAGATCAATATCTTTGACTAGAAAATCATATTGATCTTTTAAGGATGTGTTTCTCTGAAAGAGGTTTATTGTATGCTAAAGCGGAATTCTGACCCATAATTACTAGATCTGTATTTCTATTCAAAGTTCACAATCCTGGAAATCCACATGCAAAAAAACCCCAACTACCTTTATGTAAGTGCACAAAGATCATGGGTCGTTGTAAGAGTGGAAGACAAAATACATGCCCACATAAAGTTAAAATAAAATAATTAGAACTAGGAGGAAAAAAGGTGAGTGCAAATTATGATCACATATTCTATCTCATCTTAACACTTTCTATTCATTTTAAAACAAGTGCAAAACATTTTATGTACAGTAGCTGCAACAGAATCCTTGTTTAAACATACATTTTCCATCTCTTCTCTTTATAACAAATGTAGTGTGTTATTTTGCTGTTTTTCCTCTGTTCACATGCAGTGAATGTGACTTACTCTCCAGCTTGAAGATCGTGTGGTGTCTCCTGCAGTGCACTGCTCCGATGGCATTGCCCGCACAGTTCATCCATAGCCCTTGAAAAACCCATGTAGCCGTTATTACAGAGGAGGCCCTGCTCGTTATTTTCCATTCATTTGAAACCGTGGCACCAATGTTAGCTCCAAACCCAATAATGCCTCCTAAAAAAGCCAGAATCTGCAGTGTTGACATGATGGGTTTCATAAAGCTGCAGACGACACTTGTCTTTGCTCCCTAGCTCCTTAGAATACTTGAAGCTGAACGTTGAAGGCAAAGATATTACATGCAGAACATGTGTTGCACAGAAATAATTTACATGTAGGACATCTTGACATGCTTCAGTGCTTGGGCTTGTACTGAAAAGGCAGATGATACTGATTGGATAACACTGAAAAGTAGTAAACCAGTGGGGGAAAAGGTAGAAATAAAATAAACAAGGAGCTATCACTGAAATGGATTCAGTTTATTTTACCCTTGTCTATTACCTAATCATACTTTTTTATAAAAGTGGACTCTTCAAGCCAAACTAACTTTGTCAAGTTTTAAATTAACAAAAAATGTCAGTAATACTTAAAGGAGGGCACTGTGGCACAAAGTCCAGTGGTCTGACACGCTACTTTCTCCTCTTTCAGTTTAGGTTTGGAAAACAGATTTCAAAAAGCAATGAGGAATAGAAATGTTTTGAGCCTGCTTTTCTAATGGTGTACTTTGTTTCTCTAAGTGATTGTACCTTTTGACCAAAAATGATTGAGTTACAGTATGTTAGTTACAGTATGACCTTTAAATTATGTTGTAGATTAAATTATTTACTTAAATGTGAAAAATACTTAAGTGTTTAGAAGGTACTGTAAGATTAACATCACAAAATTGGTTGTACAAAAGTGTTTATTAGTTTTTAACATTGTTTTTTGCTTGCATTCAGTGCTCTAATAATCCATCCAACCATTTTCTTACTGCTTCTTCCAATTCAGTGTAGCAGGAGTGTATCCTAGCAAGCAAAGGGCATATGGCAATGTACACCCTGGATAGGATGCCAGTCCATCACAGGGTGGACAAATACAAACACTCCCCAGGGCCAGTTTTCCCAGAAGCCAATTAACCTATAAGTATGTTTATGGACTGTGGGAGGAACCTAAGGCAGCCAAAGGAAACCCACCCAAACACGGGGAGAACATACAAACTTCACACAGATAGTACCCCAGGTACTAAGCCCGGGGCCCTAGTGCTGTGAGGCAGCAATGCTAACCACTGCACCACCATTCTGCCCTGAAATATGGCTGAAATATTTGAGTTAAACTTAAAAAGCATTGGTGCTGAAGAAGTTCATCACTACCTCTTACAGCAGAGCTTTTTTGTCTCTCATCCCTTGACTAAACCATGGGCATTTCCTCTAGATTTGTTCATGTCAATGCTAACATTCACTTACTGTAGGGAGAGATGTGTTGTGACTATGATAGGATTGCAACTCATAAAGCAGTTGTTATCGCTTAATTCAAAAAACAAATAAATTAAGTATTCATCTTTAAATTCTGAATATATTGTATTTGAATCATATACAGTATTTGTCATATGACCAATGTGTGTTAGTTCTCCATCCTCATTTTCATTATGTAATATTTTAGTTTTTTTCAAGGTGTAAAAATGTATGCATTTAAAATGGGTACTGTAATAAAATGCTAATTGTTGTTCAAAGTGGGAAATGTGAGCAATAACCTGTTGCTGAGCAATACTGAGCACAGACAATTGGCTGCCATGACAACTCAGAGAGGCATCTGGGATATACTGTATTCTTTTAAATGAGTGAAAAGTGATTGTAGAGAATCAAAACACACTTGTCAGGACAAAAGTTTTATTCATCCTGTGTAAAAATTAGGTACACATTTTTTCAGATTTATGTTATTGAAAGCTACAATTAACAGTGTTGTATTGCTTTTTTCCAATGTACCAGTAGCTTTTTAAACTATTTTTAAACAGTTAAAATGTTTTTCAATCAATGAAGCTATATACTTTAAATGATTCAGAAAAAAGGAAAAGAATGCTCTCCCTAAACATTTTTTCTACATAAGAGTTGTGTGTGCAGCATTTATTTTAAATAACTTGCAGAGGAAAAATTACAAAACCACTTTGTGACAATTTGTGATCGCAAGGATTCAGGAGCCAAAATGAAAAAGTTTGAAGAAGGTAATGTAGATGTGAAAAATAACAGATTATTTATTAAAGAAAGGCTGCATATCTTGCTATATTTCTGACCTTCAGCATACATTGTTCTTAGAATAAGTTCCTTGATTCTCAAGCACTGTTGAAGCAGAGAAAATGTTCTGTGCTTTGTATAATATGCAAAGTACAAATCAATTCTTTACACAAATTGCATTGCGTGTAACTGATCTTTTTTCCAGCTTCATTTTCTGTGATGTAAGATATGTAAAATGTGGAATAAAAAAAGGAACCATAAAAAGGGAGGGTAAGTTGTGATATTATGTAACATTTTCAGCAATACATTATCTTATTATTAGAAATATTCCAAATAATAAAAATGACAAGCTGTAAAATTGAATATCGAACTTACCAGAAAATAATATGGTAAATATTAGTCATTTGTAAGAGTTTCTTCTTAAACAGTCAATATTTACATAAAATCACAATTTAAATAGGAAATAATTGCAAAAATCATTTTGCATTATTTTAAAATGTCATATCCCCCTAAAATAAATTGAAAACATTTTGTAAATTCATGTGGTGTCATGTGTTTAAAAATATTGATGAGAACTATAGACTTTAAAGTGAACTTTTAAAGAAATGCTTTGTGCAATGTTAACATAATATTCCTTGTTTAAAATCCTATCCATTTAAAGTATACCGTGTATCCTAGCTTGGTGCCCAAAACTATAGACAATATTCTTAATGTGACCATACTAGTGCTTTGAACATTTTAAAATAACATCCCATGATTTAAATGTGAAATCTTGATCTACAGGTAGCTAGTGAAAAAAATGAAATTACTGTACATGCAGTACATGGAGTCATGTAATGCTAGCTTTAATTATTGGAAACTACATTTTTATACAAGACTAAGCATTCTGGGATGTTATTTGCTTAACTATTACATCAGCTAAAGTTATGTGGAAGCCTTTGCTTTCAATATACTTATATACTAAAAGAGGTTGTTTTGTCATTATTCTTGAGCAGTGTCAAGCAATTTAATCTTCAGGCTTCTGTGATACATTTCATGTTCAGAAGTTATTGAAAGAACAGGCAATGCTCCAAAGCTCTTTGGAACCAAGATTAAGTACAGTAAGTGAGAAAAAGTATCAAGAGAAAAATCAATTAGCAATTAATCAAACCCCCTGAAATTCAACTTTTCTATCTAGAATTAATTAACTTTAAATGTGATCTGGTAATGAATACAGGAATATGAAATGTTGGCAACTAATTATTATTTTCAAATGAAGAGATAAAAACCTGTTTTTAACAACAGTACAGCATGTGTTCTATTGTCATTTTAAAAATATTTCTGCAATGGCAAATGAGGCTTGGGTTTTTTTAGGTACAGTATGTAAGTTCCCTGCTTTTGTCAGCTATTCTGCAAACTTTGCCTTCAGTGGAAAATTAAATCCATAGATTCTGATGATGATTCGCTGTTGGTGACTCGCATGTACTGTACTGTAAGTGCATTAAAGGCTTCTAAAACTCTTGTAACAAGCAAGTGACACAGAAGAATAGAATTAAAAAGGATTAAAAAGTTCCTACGTCATTCATCCTCTCAACTGCCAATTCAATAGCCTTCTTCAGTTTGTGGAGCATATTGCATGTCAGTTTTTTCAACCTAAACAGAAGCTAAGGTGGTACCAAACCTTGAGGACATCTTTCACGGCAACATGAAAACTTCAGCCACTTCAACATAAGAGAGATGTATTTATAAGGAAAACATATCAATAGTAGTAACAATACTCACAATTTTGAATTTATTATTTTAAAATCAGTGCTTTTAGCTTTCTCAGGGAATGTGTGAGACAATATTTTATCATCTATGTATTTTTTAAGGCTTTCTGGTTCTGATTAATTTAAATTCCTGACCCTGACCGAACTGGGCATCTACACTCAGATATGAAGACAGAAAACAAGGACATTGCCCAAACTGAATATACAGACACAGAGAATCCTTTGGCATGACCTGTCAGAGTGTTTTTGACACAACAGGCTACCCTTTTCCTTATTGTAGCACAGTGTCACCATATGCTATTTTTGGAAAGAAAGACAAATTATAATGTTTAAAAAATTAGAATCTACAGTATGTACCTGACCACTTGATTAACATTGTTTTGGGGTTAACGTGAGTTCAGGAACTGCAAATACAGTACATAATCTCTCAAGGCTTCAAATGCAATCTCATCAATATATTTTGCATGAATTTGGTGAAAAGCAGATACATGTTCAAGTTTTTTGTATTTGTTTTTTGTTTTTTGAATTCTAGTTTATTGTACACGGTTAAGCGAAAGTGCTCTCCCTTGTGGTACGTTTGATGTTGTAATAAGTATGAAGGAGGATTTTTATTGATTAAGTCAGTGGTTTACTCTTACTGGTTTGGCGAAGAGGAGTACTTAATCTTTCACCTGATAGTGTGAGCATAAATAGACACCCCTGTTATGTGCAGCTGCAGAACAGACCTTTCTGACTACTCCTGTTGTGAAACAGCCGGCAAGGAGACATCAAGAGTGTGACCTAGCCTTTTTCCATTTCACAGCACTAATATGCATGGAACTGGGTCATTGGTCAGCTTGCCAAGAAAAACCTCAAAGGGAGCAGAGGGCAGGGCATCACTGAGTTGGTAGAATGAGAAACTATAATCATAGCTGTGGGTGGTTTTCAGAAGGCTGCAGTGAAACATGCATCTTTTTATTTAATTAACATGCCACTGGTGCTAAAATAATAAGACAGCATAATCCACAGCCATTTAAATTTGTAATATAAGGAAAACATTGCTGATTCAGATTACTTTCCTAAACCTTGACAACACATTTTTTGAGGTAATCTTTCATTTTTTAAAATCTCTATGGGATTAAATTATGGAACGGGATTACGTCTATGTTATTTTGTCTTAACAGTCAAGCAATTTGTGTTTGTGATCATGTAATTAACACAAATAGTAAGTACAATACAATATACATTTTATTTTTAAATAATTAATTAATAAATAAAATGTATTTATTGTAAATGTATACATTTGATCACATTACAAATAAAATGTTCTTTGTGATCAACCCAGTGATTTAAAATGACCATAAATATGTTGGATCAGAATCTCACTTAGTCAATGGACAACTCAATCCATATCATTATTATAAACAATTGCAAACACAGAGGAAGCAATAATTAATTTTATTCACCTTATTTTAAAGCATCTAGGCAAATGCAAACTATTTGCTAAAGTACTGTACTTTTTCTCGGCTTTTCTTCAGTTTTTAACACAAACCAACCAGACATTATATTATCAAAAATGATTCAATTACAGATCATCCCATATTTGATCTTTTGGTACAACTCATTCCTTACAAGAAGACTGCAGCAAGTTAAAGTACTGTAAATGGTATACTTTCTTCCAAGTAAATGACTGTGGAGCACTCGAAGGGTGTATGTGTTCACCACTGCTCTTCACTTTCTGCACGAATGATTGTGTTGCCAGTGGTTCAAACCAATTTCTAAACACATTTTTTGATGATTCCACCTTACTTTCTCAGATGAATGATAATGATGACTCCAACATATATCAGAACAATATATTGATTCTATAAAAACAGAAGAAATTGTCTCTGGTCTTAAACAGAATGGATATCCTTCCCTGGTCATAAGTTATAATGATTCCATTAAGCAAATTTGATTACATAACAAATAAAACATTGGATACATCCTATTAATATCTGGGAATACAGTATACTATACATAGTTGCAAATCTGTATTGGAAGGTACATGTTGACTTTTTTGTAATAAAGTACAGCAAAGAATTTACTTTCTTTGCAGGTTATGGTTTTGGTTACTATTGGTGCTAGTAGTCATACTCTGTGTTTTTCAGTTTTGTGGTACAAAGTGTCATGCAGAATGGAATAACTGGCTAGTATAATAGTCTTTCTGTGCAACATAAAGCCAAGATGACCAGACTCTTGAGGATGTTAGTAAGGCAGCCATTTGCAGAGCCTTCAAACTGCTTACATTAAGAGTATGTGGAGAAGACCTGTTAGGATCTCCTCTGATCGCTTCCATGTCCTGCATGAAGAATATTAACATACAATATGCCTTCAAACAGATGTTTTAGAGTTCCTCAATGCAGACTTAACAAAATGAAGAATTCCTTTATCCCATATTCAATAAAACTACTCAGTCAACAAATGAGTGTAGGTTAAGGGTTATGGAAGAATGCAATAAGTGGTTATGTGCAAAATGAAGAGTGAATAGACAATTATAGAGGCTTAGGGTGATTGTGGGTGGAGTAAATTTACAGGTACTGTAAGTTGTGAATTCCTATAGAAAGGACTATGGATGGGTTGAATTATTTTATGTAATGTTTATTTGTACTGTTCATACATTTTTATAAGTTTCTCTGTAGAAATAGCTGCTTGGATGCAGAACAAATTTCTGAGAAATCAGAGAAATCATTAATTTTATTTTTTTAGAGTTTAGAAGTCTGTATGTGATTGCACATCACTTTGAGGCAATAACTGCATGAAGTGTGAGACCCATGAGCTTACCAATCTGTTTGTGTAACTGATTCAGATGC
Source organism: Lepisosteus oculatus (assembly GCF_040954835.1). Classification (NCBI taxonomy): domain Eukaryota; kingdom Metazoa; phylum Chordata; class Actinopteri; order Semionotiformes; family Lepisosteidae; genus Lepisosteus; species Lepisosteus oculatus. The sequence continues at coordinate 7,177,674 of NC_090710.1, forward strand.
TTTATTGCAGGCACTTTGACGTCTTGTTAATTCTGAAGTATTGTGGCTTACATTTTTGTTCAACCATGTAAAATGTATTCTCAATTGGTGTTCAGTCCAGAGATTAGATTGGCCATTTTGCTTGCTTTGCACCATCCAGTAACCTTGACAGACATCAGGGGTGCTGCCGGTTATAATTACAAGGCGCGTTGGTAAACCAATCCGAAAGACGTGGGCGGAGCAAACCAGAACCTGGTCTCAGTGTGAGTCTCGCGTCTTGGAAATGGGTAGGCTGTACTCAGTAGAGTTGTAGCTGGATTACCATGTGCAAAAGAGGGGTTATACAATCTTGCACAAGACATTGGTATAAAAAACAGACAAGGAGCCTTTCCCTTTTGGCCCAGACATTGAGCAAAGTGCTAGGGCACGATGGAACCTCTGCGGAAAGATGAGAAACCTAATCCATCGGCCACAGCTAATCTGTTTTCCAAGGTTTTTTTCTGGTAAGAGGGCGATTAAACTAGAAAGGAAGTAGAACAAATCGTATTTTCTCTTATATTCTGGTTTTCTTTGTTGCCGTAAATCCATACAGAGGCTTTTTTGTTACTGTAACGGAAGTTTCCGTTTTTAGTTTTGGAAGCTGTAGGTTTGGAGCCGGTGGTTTTATCGTGTAATGTACATCAGCTACACTGAAAAGAGACAAAAACCAAATAAGAGCTAAAATGATATAAAAACTGTATGATTAAGAAGTTTACAAAGCTAATTGGTTAAAAAAAACTTAATCGAAATGTATAAGCATCGTCTTAACAGAGGGTTTCCTTAATAATATGCAGTGAGCACGTGACAAGTGACACTGCAGTATTTGGTACGTCTGCACTCACGGCAATATGTATAATATTAAACAAAAACTGGTGTAATGTAAATATTTAATTACAAATATAAATGTAATTACTGTGCCGGTCGTTTCTTTCTTTCTGCTTTTTATGTTGCTTATGTACGTTGGTTGATCCACAGGTTGCTGTGTTGCCATTGAGTTTTAATACTATCTTTTGCAGTGAACCTTACCTTTATAGAATGTAACTTAATAATAACACTGATAACATGAAATAGGTGCTTTTAATAACATTTAATGTCATGTTATTTAAAACCACGAAAACGTGATTTTCGTTAGATGCTTTGAAAACTAAAGAAATAGACATGTATCTCCAGCGTTATAGCGAATATTAGGTTATTTAAAAAATGTGCGTTTAACTAAGCACTGTGGTGTGTTAAATAATAATTCCACATTTAGTGTTACGATGTACCTGTACGTTTGCTTTTCTTTATATCAAAAGTCAATCGTGTGAAGCACTTTTTAAAAGACGTACGCTTCTTCTATAAAACTACTCGAGAATTTACCAGCTGTAATAGGATACACTACCGCGGGAATTTGAAAGCCACTCTGAATGTCATCTCTGTACTTTGGTTTATGAGTTGCAAGTCCATTATACTGATGCAACTTTTAGTAGTTGTAATGTGTTCTTCATGTTTTTCTCACAATAGGCAAAAAAAGCTTGAAATATCCACATCCTGGTTCATGGTTTCTGTATAGTAAGATGCAGTAGCTTGTAAAACCTGAAATGGATCAAACTCCTATGCAATGTGAATTTCTCTGTTCACTATTAGGCGGGGTGGAAGCGTGTTTTGCCTATTTTCTTGTAAAAATATGCAAGTGCACCATATGACTGACAAGCTTTAGAAGACTTTGTTCCATTGTCATAACCAGTATTATTTTAATTTTATCTGCCGATAATAACCAAATAGTATTTGACGGTTTAAGAGAGAACATAATTCCTTGCTTTTGTACAACACTTCTCATCTCAAAGGATCTTCAGGCTAAGATCTCTGAAAGATGGTCCTGGTCAGTGCTGGAACTGGAGCACTTTGAGAATAGAAGCAGTTTGCTGACATTAGTGGTATTAGCAGAAACTAAAACATGACAAAGATAGTGACAGGGGACACTGCTATAGAGGACATTGTCCCAGATAACCTGTCAAATGAAGATCCTGAATACCTGGTTATTAAAGATCTTATGGAATTGTCTGTAAGAGTAGGGATGTTAAATGAAGTGGCTAAATTTCACTCCGGGCTTGTACAATTTAGCCTCCCTAAATTTCTCACTAAATTCAGTTGTTGAATTTATTTCTGATTTCCCCACCTGATTAGCTGTGTATTGGGTCTGTAGTAGTAGTAGTAGTAGTAGTAGTAGTAGTAGTATTAACATCACTTTACAATTTTTTGCATTAGGAATGATCTTTTCGCATACCCCAGTTTGGTCTCCATGAGACACACAGACAGGGAGAGAGCCTGGGGTCAGAGCGCAGGGTCTGCCAGTGTACGGCACCCCTGGAGCAGCTGGGGTTAAGGGCCTTGCTCAGGAGCCCAACGGAGTAGGATAGTGGCTACATCACATCACATTGTTAGTGGCTGGTAAATTAATCTCTAATTTTCAGAAATGTACAGTACCTTGCCTTTCTTACATGAGTTCCACTCTGTCGGAAGTTGCGGTGTACTGTAAAAACAGATGCATCTGTGTTGTATCTTGTTTTACTACAAACCTGTAATTCCAATTTTGTAGTACTTGTTAGTAGTTTGTTGAAGGTTGTGACTCTTCAGTTATACATGATTTAGGATTTGATGACCCTGCTTTGCTAGCCAGTGAAACAGGAAAAATAAACTGTTGAGTGGACACACGACTTTGTCATATACAGTATTAGGGAATCCATTGTCCCATTATCTTCTCTCATTCTGTATTTTTCATATTGGAGCATGATTAGAGCACTATTTTAGGAGTTACAAAAGATAATTTTCACATTTTAAGTGAAACTAGTGACTTTGGAATTGAATGTCTTTTATTTTGAGACATGGCTTTGTTTTAATTTGTCTAAATTATAGTTATATAACTGGTGGCATAACCAAGTGAAGACAAACTCCTGCTTTTATGTTTACATGTGGTATACTGTAACTATATTGGCTGTATAAATGCAGCTGACACTGTAGAAGAGACGTAGCCCTGCCTCCTCCTTGTTTCCTCTCTTCACATTTCTGTTAGTACAAACATGTGCAAGGAGCTCATGTATGATCCATCTACTGGTATAAAAGGGCAAATGTTAATGTGTAAAAACTCTGTGTAAAGATTATGTACATTACAAAGGAGAAAAACATGACAGGTCTAATTTTTCTCTTGACTTAGTAGTTTGGCTTGAAATGTGATTAGGAAGAAATAGCAGAACCAAAAACTTTGTTATACCTTCCTCTGCACACAATTAAAACCAAACCAAGAGCAAGATCTAGTAATAAACATAAAGGTGATATGGTATGAACCTTGTTTGTGTAGATAAGCAGAGTGCAGTAATCCCTCATTATACTATCTTAATTTGTTCCTCAAAAACGGCTTGTAAGGTGAAAAGTCATGTAATGGAAATTCCCATTACTTCCTTTGTTATCGTCTCTAATTGATAGTAGAACTCAAAAAAAGTTTCCCTTAAATACCCTAACTTCACCTTAAAGCACAGAATGGTACTTGAGAATGGAAACTAACACTCCTGGTTAATTATTTGACTAACTATGCTTGATGTAATTTATAATTTATCATTTACAATACAGTACTAACATTGTTACATTGTTCATGTTCAGCAAATGCATAAACATCCTGAACTATATGTGCCTAACATACACTAGCCTTTATTATAAAATAGTTTTAATATAATAAATAATAAAAAGTTAATTCCTCATCTGAGAAGATGACAGAGAAAAAGTATCCTTTATTTCTTCTCTAGCCTGTAAGAGTGAACATTTGCTTGTTAAATGAAAAGACAGGTAAGAATTGCTCCATTTGTATGAAATAAAAATTTGTTGAGCGAGAGATTACTGTATACTTCTGCTGCTCTCACTACCCCTGCTTTCACCTGCTTACAGTACGTTTACTGAAAGCTTCTGGTATTATGACTGCTTGGGAACTTGATAAGAAAGCTAATGTGTGCTGTCTTTTCCATTTTAATCTGGCCATATTTTGATTTCCACTAATTGAGTTTTCTCCACCATTTTAGTTTGTACCATGATTTGTTTTCACTCATTAGAAATTAGCATCACATAGTTCACCTGTCACAGAGGATCAATCACTATATAAACATTTGGTCGATTTCAGGTTTGAGAGATGCTGGATTTTTATCAAACAAAATCGGGTAGGAGCTGGGCACTTATTTAAGATTTGTGATTGAGTTTCAGATGTGTTCATTTTAAATAATACCGTATCTACATTTTGTTCTTGATCATGCATCCATTTTCTAATCACTTCTTCCAGTTCAGAGTCGTGGGAGAGCCAGAGCCTGTGTAAAGGCAGTGGGGGAAAGGCAGGGTTCACCCTGGACAGAACATCAGTACATCTTGGGGCACACGCAGACACACACTCGCACACCAAGACCAGTTTTTCTGTTTTGTTGGTTTTTTTTTGTACTTTCATTTGTGTTTATCCTTGTTTTGCCATTACCTTGCCCTAATGTGTTATATGTTCAGCTTTTGTGTTTTTTGTACCTGTTGATTACTCTCATTTTCGTTATTTGTATTACTAGTTCATTTGTGTTTTTGTGTGAACTTGTTGTAGGGTATATTCTAGTTACTGAATCGATTTTGTTGATTTTGTGTTGGTAACACTAGTTTAGTACGGGTGAGTGCCATTTGTCTTGTATGGTTTTGGGTAGTCAGTGGAGTTTAGTTAGGGTGTTGAAGACGCCGAAGACCGTGTGTTTCCGGTTTTCTTTTGTAGTTAGGTTAGCTTTCCCTCACTGTCCTAGCCAGCTCCATTTTGTTTGTTATTTTCTTTTCTTTGGCACCACTGTAGTTCCTTACCCTTGTTATCACGCTTCCTAGTCCCTCACCAAACCCACCTGCTTCCAAAAGATTTATCCTAAAATTTACACCCCTTTACCCCTAGACACTTGGGGTCGTAACATTTATTAAACCCTAATTTTAAAATGTTGATTCCATGTGAATGTTAGCTATACACTATTGTGTTAAGCAAAACATAAACTGTATAAATTCTTTCAAAAAAGATGTAACTTTAGGTAGAGCATTATATAGGAAACAAGAATAATTAGCCTATTTGGTGTGATATTTTTTACCATTCAGTTCTGCATAATATTTGTCTTCCTAAATAACATTTTTTTTTCTTTGTACAATTTAAGTGAAAGGTGCTATACCAAAACCATAATGAACAGAGGTGTAGACTACATGTTGACAGGCTGTGTTTGACACTTTAAAACTGTGCAGAGGACAAGGAGAAACTCCTCAGCATAGGCCAGAAATGGATACTCTGACACACAGTTTACATGTTCTATGTGTTTTCTTTGATACCCCCTCCCTAACAATCTGTATAAATAGGAAATCATAACAATGGCATTTTGTACACTGCTTCAAAGAAATTGTACTTCCTGTAGGCCATTATGAAATAATGATCTAAAACAGTCTAATAATTTACACTGGCTACTGATGTTCAGCTTTTGTATACAGTATTTTTAAGTTTTAGGTCAGTATGAAAATGCAAAGTGTTTTTTGCATTTTTAATACTCTGAGGATGCTGGTAAGAACATTCTTTTGCTACTGTATGAGTCAGGTGTAGCTGTGTTTGTGTTACTGGATGTGCATTTGGGATTTCCAGTTAGGGAACACGTCTGTTTATGGAAAAGGTTTTGAGGCTATGACAGAAACATGTGCTAACTCTGTACCATGGTGAATTCTGTCAGTTCATGATTTCATGAATTTCTTGGATTTCCTAATGGTGGAACAGTGAATTCGGGACAGCTTAGTACCACAAGTCAGTTTTTGAAAATTATGCTTAGCCAGTGAGATTTCTCAGTACTAAATACCATTAATGATTTTCCTATATAGAGTGTAACTCTTTACATCATTTAATGTTCCAAATCTGTTCAGCTTTTTCAGTTGTTTTATTAAGACTTTCAGGCAGTTCCTGGACTACTTCTACTGTCCCTTGCAAAATTATTAACCGCCTTCCAATGAAGCCCTAATTTGTTGAATTCCTATTGTTGTATAAGTAGAAGTAATTATAGAAGTATAAAAAAACACTTTTATGGACAAAAAGTTAGGCTATACGTCAGAGTAATCGGCAAAGAAAAATAAAAAACTAAAATCTATATGATTTCATAAATATTCACCACCTTTGCAAAATAACTGGAAAAAGTGTGAAAATTGCCAAGACATATTAGTTATAATTCAAAATATGGTGTCATTTGGAGGAGATTGTGGGGGTGGAAGGTAGTAACATTCCTCTCAAACTCCAAACAGGCTAATCTGGGTCTTCTCTTAGTTTAGTTGAAGTTCACTTTCACCGTTTAAATGGTTAGAGATTTGTTTGGAAGCCTTCCAAACTTGCCTGTAGTGTTACTGTTCTTTTTTCATCATTACGCGGGTGTTGGAATTGCAAATTAACATTGTATGTCTTGTTGGGACTTGAAAATCTCACCTGCAGAAAAAGTCTGTGAACTCTAAATCTGGATTTCAAAGGGGAAGATAGAAAGGAATTTCAGTGAGTAGTGATTACGACTGCAGAATCTAGGTGGATACTGGCCTGAATTTGTCTTCCAAAGAGCCACACTTGAATAATGTCTCACTGTATGAGCACTGTATGAGCAGTTCTTAGGTTATTACTCAAAAATTCAGGCCATAAAGAGTTAAAACATTTCAGTCAGGATTTGGAGGTTTATGAATGGCTAAACACTGCACAGTAGTACAGGTTTTTTATTTTCTTTCCTTTCTCACTGATTTGTCTGTTGACCAAAGCACAATGGCTGGTGATGTGCCAGAGGTAGGGATTCCAGTAACAGGATTCCAGAGAAGTTACCAGGAATCGCAGGATGATAATACCACTGTTTAAAATAAACTGTTTTGGTTTTGGAAGCTTTTAATATTTTGCTTGCAATAGATTACTCATTATATTATTTTAGATATAAGAAATAATGCTTTCAATGGTTTAAATTGCATAATTGCAATTATTTATGGTAAAAACATAAAACCTCTACTTCTTAAGTAGTAAAAACAAAAAAACATTTGAACTAAGGGGCCTATTCATTTACTTTAAGAAAGACTTGGATTAAAAAAATGTAAACAAATTATAGAGTTCAGGCATTTTAATAATGTTAATGGAAAAGGAAAATTTACATAGACTGTTCATTATGTTGTCAAAGCACTTACACAATCAATTTGATGTTTTTTTTTCTTTTTTTAAAAGAAAGTATTTTAGCAGTAACATAGCTCAATAAATAACTTTGAAATTAACCTTGAAATGTGAATGAATCAGTGATTTATTGGTATAAACGTGATGTTCTCTTCTTGTGTGGAGCGTTACATCCTTTTTGGCATTTGTAATGACTAGCAGTAATCAGTATTGTTTTTCTATCCAAGTATAACTATATGATGTATGCTGTATATCCATCCATTATTAGCTAACCTGGAAGCTACTGGATGACACATCTGTCCATCGCATAAATCACACATGCACAAACATACAGGGTCAGTTAGTTTAGAAATGCCAGTAAACCAAAACAGCATATGTTTGAATGAAACAAGACCCAGGAGTGCTTATAGCTGTATCATAATGCTGCACATTTTCTCTACATTTCCAAAATGAAAGATCTGGCTTATTTTTTTTTTCTTGATTTGCAGTTGGTTGAATCCTTTATTTAGAATTGGCTACAAAAGAAGGCTGGAAGAAGATGACATGTATAAAGTGCTACCAGAAGATGGGTCAGAGAGGCTTGGGGAAGAACTACACTGGTATGTCTAAATGTTTACACATCTGTCCTTGTACTGTACATCTTACAGGTACATTAATTAACATTATATACTGTATGTCGTAGATGAAAAAGAGTATAAAACAGGTTTTATCCTTGCTCTTTAGTTTCTATAAACTGACACTGGTAACAGCTGATAAAGGCAGCAGAATTCATGTGTATATGATCAACTTTTTAATGCTTTCTTTTTCATTGTATTGTTGCCAGTCTTTCTAGTTCAGTGTCCAGAGATTTTGCTAATGCGTTTCCTCAGAAGTAGAAACCAAAACACATTAAATATTAAATATTAAAAGATGGGAAGAGTTGAGAGAGCTGAATCTCTTTTTTTATGAAACATGTCTGTTCTTCTGTTTGTCGTATTAGATCTCGTGTTAAGAATATAAGAAAGATTGTAAACATCAGGAAACCTGCAGCCCCTCCAGTTTATTTGATTGCTAGTAGCTAATTGATCCACGGATCTCATCTTCATCAACAACATGCTTGCAGCAGACTCTCCCGACTCTTTGTAAAACAATTGACTCCTGTTATCAGTGTTAAAAGCACTTCTCTTTAGTTTTTAGAGGACACAAGCAGTGTTGTTGATGTTGATACACTTCTTTCCCCTGTCTCTTATTCAAAATAAATGAAAGCTACAATTCTTACCTAATGAAAGATGCAAATTGACAGTTGTTCATTTTTGAGTTTTCCCATGCCTTAGCTGTGATTTATATCACATTTCAGAACAGGCTATTTATCCCCTTCTAAGCCCTTTTTTAAAATAAAAAAACATTTGTAAAAAGTTTTCATTCTGCTGGCCAGTGAAATATGTTTAAGAAGTAAATATCCTCTTTTCCTGGCCAAGGTTATTTTTAGAAGTTTATTCACAATAAAAGCAATGTAGGCCATGCACATTTTCATTCTTAATTGGAAAAAAATGCTTACAAAGTTTTCAGCAATTTGTTAATGTTTATTATAATCCTGGTATTTGCTAATTGTTTTGTTCGAACTTTTGAATCTTTCAACCAAGAAGATTTCAGGTTAAGAATGGGCTATTAACAAATACCTCTATGCATTACATAAAGGTGTCAGGTGACATGTCAGATTGAGTCATAGAAATAAGATACAGGATATGTCAAGTTAGATGTAAAATTGTCTGAACACACTTTATTAGATACCGAAATACTTAACTGGTGATCTGGATATTTCTCACAGTGAGTCTCGAGTATAAGGAAGTATTAGGAGAAACAGGGTATAAATCTGAGGTTCCCAAGTGCAGTTCTCATGGTCCTGAATCCAACAGGTTTTCTAGGTCTCTTTAACTTATAAACAGCACTTCTCCTGAGAGAAGTGTTAAATTAATCCAATTAAGGTCTGACTGGACCATTGAGTTTATTCGTGGGACTTAGTCTCCATTTCAGAACAGGCTAGTTATCCCCTTCTAAGCCCTTCTCCAACCTTCAGCCTTTGATGATTTAAAAAAATGCTTAAAATGTGAGGTCCAGACTGTGAGGTTCAGAGCTTGGAGCCATGGAATACACAGGAATCATCTTGGACAGGAAGGTGAAATTAATTTGGAAACTAAATTAATAATAAAGGTACTACATGTTACAATTGAAAAGTAACAATTTTAATACCTCCCTCAGTTCTGTACAAAAGGAGTGTTTGCTTAGTTTCAAATGACAGAAGCCTTACAGTTCATAGTTTGCCTATATTGAAGAGCTACAACTACTTGTCTGGGCAAACCAGGATTAATCACTTATGTCATTACTTTGTTTCACTGCAATGTGGCTTGGAACCTCCACTCCTCATTCAATAGTGGAGTTACCTGGCTGTCAGCCATTTAGGGCAGATTGTGATCTGAAAACCTCAACGATAAATCTAAAGGTAGGAGCATGTGTTTTTATGTGAACAACAGCTGGTGTAACGTCACTGTTCTTTCCAAAAATTGTTCTCCTTTGTTGGAATTGCTGCATATACTGTAAACCTCAAACCTTTCTATTCTCCCAGAGAATTTGCATCTGTTATTCTGGCTGGAATATATGTTTCCCATCAGGCTAATGCACGGTCAGTCAGCACAGCAATTGCAAGATGATCAAATTTCAGAACTAGGGAACTAGAGAAAAAACATTCAGATACTACCATTATTAATGGTAGCTAATTCATTGTTAAATTAGGGAAATGACAACCCTTAATCACTGCTCTAGCATACCATGCTTTCCACTGTGCACCACTGGGAAATTCTGATCATGCTATTGTTCAATTAATACCTACATATAAACATAAACTGAAATTAAGAAACTAATAACTAAAAGGCTAATAAAATTAAGTGAATTAAGAAACCAGCTCAAAGTTGGACCACTGAAATCACTGAGGAACATTTTGACTCAACAGACTGGAGTGTCTTCCATGAGACAGGTGACCGCATTGATGAATGTATAGATGATATCTCAACTTTGTCACTGAAGACAACAGGTGCGACTAGGTCCTTATTTGTCAGTCTGTGAATACTAGTGTACTTCGTAGGTGTATGCTTTCCCCATTACTCTGTTTCCTGTATAGACATGACTGCACCTCCAGCACCTCTTCTGTCAAACTAAGTTTGCAGATAACATCACCTTTCGGAGGTTTCTTTACTATTGATGAGTATCATGGTATGCTTACAAACAGCTGCAGCTTAATACCCTTAAAATGTGGAAATAGTGATTTCTGGAAAAATTCAGCAAAACCTCTCTGCCTACATGTGGTATCATGTGGTATCGAGTGGTAGATGTGGTATCGAGTTACACAGCAAAGCATGTATGTTTTGTGCAAACTAAAAAAACTTTTATCTCTAAACCAATTCTAATACAGTTTACAGGGCATTCTGACTGCCTCTATAAATGTTTGGTTTGGCAATGTATCTGGCTGGTCCCAATGCAGTGTGTGTTGCCCTCTCTGCGGAGAGTGTCATTGGCTGTCATTTGCCCTCCATTGATGTTTTGTACAATTCCACATTAAAGTAGAGGGAATTAAATATTGATGATGTCACCTCCCAGTCAGGTTACCACCTGTTTGATAAACTTGCCTCTGAAAGATGCTATCTATTAAAACCAGAACTGCCCATTTCTGAACATTTTCATAGGGAGTTTTTTCTTAATTAGAATTTTGAGTTATTTGTGCACTGTCTTAATAATATTGTATCCGTTATCCTTCTTTGTTTATGGTATACATTGAGTGTCTTTGCAGCACCAAGTATATCTGAGTAAATGGCTTCTACATGATATATACTTTGCGAATAAAGGTGATTCTGATTCTGATGTAGAGAGATAAACATGGTATTGCTATACTGTGTCATCATGGCTTTGGGGATACTGCTGAATTATTGAAATATATTGTGTATAAAACTTAATGGGTGTTAGCAAATACAATGACTAAAGACATCTGGTAATAATGGTTAAACCAATAAAAGGGCTGGTTGCACAGACCATGGCGTGTGTTTAAAAAAGTCTTTCACAATAACAGCGAGGTATAAATGGCAGTGGTCTAAGATGAGCTTTGGGAACACGCGTTGAACTGTTAGCAAAGCAAATGTGATGCGCTGATGTCTTGTGATGCAGAACATATTTCATTCATTTGTTACAACATTGTTTTAATTGCCCTGTGTCTTTCAGGTATTGGAATCAAGAAATGCAACAGGCTGCAAAAGAACTTAAGGAACCAAAGCTGACCAAAGCCATAGTGAAATGTTACTGGAAATCCTATGCTATTTTAGGGGTCTTTACTTTAATAGAGGTAAACGTACCATTTTTTCTGCTTTCTTAATACCATATCTGTCTTTGCGTAGCTGTTCAATAACATTTAATGCTACATTTTTATCACTTCATAAACTTTCAGAATTATTCTTTTGTGTCTTTATTTTATTTCTGTACTATGACATTGTGATATTGCCGGCTATTGCATTCTGTATTGGAACTGAATTTGGTCCTATATTTATAAAGAATTTTGATTAAAAATAACCCAGTTTATATTGGCTCTTTGTGTCATTATGTAGCATCTCAAATACAGTCACTTTCATTTTGAGAAATTTGCGGATCTTATAGGGACATATGTTTTCCTTGGTCTAAAAATGTGAGTCATGATAATGATATAGACTGAAAGTCTTCATACAAATCATACCTAGGTTAATAATGTATTTATAAAAGTATGTTTGTTTGCAGTTGTTAAAACATGGCAGCCTTTATCTAATGTGAATACAGGATTTTGTTTCATACATTATTTTCATGTATTTGTTTTGCCAATATAATTTGTCGTAATTCCAAGCTCTTTGCAGACAGATGAATATCCCCGAAAAAAACTTTAATATAAAGAATAAATGTATATTTTATGGAACAATACAGATTAAATCCAGGGTTAGTCTGTGAATACAAAAAGGTATAGTAATATGCAGATCTTTACTGTTTTAAGTTTAGATTTCCGATTTTAAGTATAGATGAACTCTACACAGGCAGCTAAAGCACACTTTCAAAGAGAACATATAAAATACACTTTGTAAATACTATAATTTGGATCACTGAGATAAAACCGGAAAGAGCCCTTGCTAAAGTCTTACTTTTTTTGCTTACAAAAAATTAAACTCCTAAACCAACAGATACAGTGCATGGACACAACACCACGTCACATAGAAATCAGATAATGGTAGAAGGCTACAAAAAATGTGTTTTTTTTCTCAGATAAATGATAGTTGCTGTCATACCATCATATCTTTTTTTAAATGTTTCATATTTTTATCGTGATATATAACCAAACTTTTTTTTGATCGGTTCACTCAGCCCTGACAACTTTTAGGCATGTGCTAAAGACAAGATTGAGGCTAATAATCTTAGACAATTACTGCACTTCAGCAAAGGCTCAGCAGCAATACAATCTGTTCTTCAAGTCAACCTACCTGTTTTTTCAAGCCATTGTACTTTATATATACAGTATTGTTACAAATGGGGGTTTAAGCAACTTGTTTATATCATGAATTGACTGGGCAGTTTAGTCAATAAGTAAAATAAATATTCAGAACCACCAACTTGTAAGTGATTTCTTTAGAATATACCAGAGAGGTTGGTATAATTAGAGGCACGAGAATTATTTATCTGGCACAGCTTTGATGAAGAGAGTAATAATTCAGGCACTTGGTTAAACAAATATTTATTAACGATGCCAATACAAACACTACACACGGCAAAACATACAACACACAAGTTACTATATTTATAGTGTGTTCACACAAGGCGTTGTAGAGGCCTTACATCCTAATCAACCAGAAAACCTGAGACTGCTACTGAGTATTGAATTCTTAAACAATGCCTTCAGAGGCCAAAATAAGAGATAAGCTGCCTTCTTAATAAATGCAATACAATTGGCCATTTAATATATCTCTCTGTAAGCCTGCATGTCGGAAAATAAATAGGAGACTATTTCTCTATTTGAAAAATGCACTCACAAGTGGGAAAGACTGTCTTTATCCTGGGTGTGTTTTATTCAGGAAACCCAAGTTCCGTATAAACACAGAATAGCAAGCTCACTCTAGCAGGGTTCAAATATCTAGCTCCATTCAGGTTTTGCCTGGATGATCATGTAGCAGGGGCTCTCACCTGGTGCAAGCTTTATGTTCCAACTCCTCCTGGCTCCTCTCTTCTCTCCTCTGTCATCTTAATATAATCTTATATAATAAGAGTATAATATGATCTGGTCTGGTAAACCAAGGTGTACATTCTAATTATTTTTGATCAGGGGACCCCCTACATCTCAGCAAACATCCCCTCTGGTTTGAAGCTGGGAATGTTTACACTGCCAAGTGTTACACACTTTATCACTTAGAGACCATTCCTAGTCATCTATAGCTGTAAGAATACATTTTTGTTTTTACTGCCATTTTCAATTATTATTCATAAATCTCTAATATTTTTCTCCTGTTATTTCTTGCAGGAGGTAATAAAAATATTTCAGCCAGTTCTTTTAGGAAAATTAATTCAATATTTTGAGGGCTTTGACCCTAATAACATGGATGCTCTCTATGCAGCCTATGGGTATGCTGCTGGTGTATCTCTTTGTACGTTTGGATTGGCACTGCTGCACCACTTGTATTTTTATCATGTCCAAAGAGCAGGAATGAAAATCAGAGTAGCAATGTGCCATATGATTTTTAAAAAGGTAAGTGATCAGCACAAATCTATAGCTAGGCTATATCTGTTCTCAGAAGAGGTTTTCATTGGGTCACTGGCAACTTGTTTTGTGAAAGATTTCCCATTTTCAAAAAGGATATTTTCATCATGCTTGATATCCAAATATGAATGAATTTGCTTCTTTTCTTTCAACCATATGCAGTATACTGTATACAGTATACATGTTTTTGATTGAGCAGTATATAAATAATAATGTATTTAACATAGAATATTAAAAGTAATTGTGTTTTGTAAGAAAAATCCAAGTTATTGCATTTAGGTATTTTGATGTACAGGTTTGGCTTATGCCATGTTTTTTATAGACTGAAATTGGTAATTAGTAGGGGTGTTATTTTAAAGGCAGTAGTATAAAAAGGAATACATTATACAGGAGAAAAACGGATGTGGTGTTATGAAGATTTTATAATGTTTTTTTTTTTTAAAGTAGCTTTATACATTAGGCATGGATGTAGTGGAAAAGTAATTGATTGCTAACTTCGGTAAATTAATCATTTTATTGAAAACATCATCTCTTTTGTCACTAGACCGATGAATGTTTCTTCAGCAACAACCCTTTACACTGCAACACACTTTCTTCTGGAGATTATTACCTACAATTACTACTCCCTAACTTTACATAGAAATATTCAATTTTCTTAATAAAAAGATGAAGTGCAAATGTATGTAATATCTGACCTGCTTTACAAGTGCTTTAATTGTTTCAAATGTGCAGAAATGAATTGAGAACTAAAGGACATAAAATTATCATATAATTCATTAATTATGAAGGTACAAATACTAGGAAACAATAGATATATTGGGGGGAAAAATCTTGTTATTTAAGTTATTTTTTAAATGATGTGGGGAAAGTGATGTTGTAAAAATATGAAAATATTAAGCATTTATTGCTTTCTTGTTATTTTCAAATTTCCAGGCACTCTGCCTCAATAGCAGTGCATTGGGAAAAACAACCACTGGCCAGATAGTAAACCTGTTATCCAATGATGTTATTAGGTTTGATGAGGTATGTTCCTAATTTTACTACTGACTGTCCTGTTTAATTTAATAATAGGGAAGAAATTCTTCATGGATCTGCAGATTTGTGAGAATCGCAGGATAGTTCTTCTGAATTGTGGAAATAGTCATGTCATTTAAACATCTAAACTGCTTTATACCATACGGTGTTGCGGGAAGCTGGAGCCTACCCGGCAAGAAAGAGGGCACGGCAGGGTACGCCCTAGATGGGGCACTAGTCCATCACAGGGCAAGTGAAAGCCAATAATACATGGGGACTATTTGGAGGCCACGGTAAAGGCCGAGGGGGGAAATTTGGCACGGACACCGGGATAACTTCCTACCTTTATTGAGAAATGCCTGGTGATCTTTAATGACCACTGACAGTCAGGACCTCGGTTTAACACTCATCCAAAAGATGGGGTGGAAATAGTATGAAAACAAATGCTGTTGCTGGTACTAGGATTAGGCTGAAAATGTGAAAAAGGACGTTAATAGTCAACTGATGAGGGTTTTGAATAAAGGTTCCAGGAATTTTCCCTGACTGGACTACACAGGAAGCCAGTCTCCACTTAATATTCATAACTAATCGACACCACAAACATCCTACTGGCTACTAGTCTTAAGACTTTGAATCCATAAAATGTGAACCCCTTTGGCCTTAAGATTACATTTACTTGTATTTTTTGTGACGGAGTCTTTTTATTAAAAAAATTCCATATCCACAAGTTCTGGCTAAAAAATAGTACCATTCTTGTGTGAACAGAAACAACAACAACAACAAAAAAAAGCTGTTAGGTAACAGAAAGTGGTCTTATTTACAGTATGAGGTTAAATTAACCAACACTGCAAAACAAGTCTTAGCCCCCCTTTAACCTAGGAATCTCCATCCTGTCTTAATCTAATGTCTTCTCACAAAACATAATGATTATTTTATTATATAATGCAAAATTATGCAAAATCATATGCAGATCATTTTACTATTGTGTTGCAGTTGTTATCCTAACAAGGTTTGCTATGTGTAAAATAGTTTTACACTGATTCACATAGGTCATGGTTCTTGAGCCTTTGGGGAAAGGAAGTTGAGACTTATTTAAATGATAATGATATTGAACTTGAATTAAAAAGAAATTTAGTTGTCTTTATTAAAGTTCCGTTTTAATTTTAAGCATTAATTAACATTTTAAGGACTTCTTTTTGAAGAAGACAACTTCACAGCTGAAATGTTACTTTTGTTGCCGTATCTTAAACTTGGTAATATGAATCCAACATTTTTAATTTTCATGGGTGGAGTGGGGGTTTTTCAACTGAGAAACAAAATGTTCTTCAGCCCAAGATTCCCAGTAATACATAATTAATTGAGGTGATTGAATACTCTTGAGGGATGAAACATGAAATTTATTATACAAATATGCCGGGAATAAGGGATACTCTTTATGTAGGATGCACACCAATGCATGTTCCCCTTATAGCTGACATGTTTTTAATGCTATTTTTCTTTCAGGTGACCATTTTTTTGCACTTTTTATGGGTGGGCCCACTGCAAGCTGCGGCTGTGATAACACTGCTATGGTATGAGATAGGCCCATCTTGCCTCGCAGGCATGGCGGTCCTGGTTTTCTTGATGCCTTTGCAAACTTTTTTTGGTCGGCTGTTCTCCTCCCTGAGGTAATTTGTTCTACTGTTACAGTATATGGCATCTGTTATAGTAACCGATGTTTGACATTTAGGTCCATAATATCAGGACACCTGGTGACTTCTGGGGTTGAGGAATGGAGATTGGTCAAAAGAACAAGAATGAGAGCATCTTGTGTTCTTCCTACTTAAAGAGGTTAACATTCAGTATTTATAACTAGCCAGCATGGGTCCTGTCCCTGTCTTCTCATTTTGCAGAAGTTAGATTTGGTTCCTCAAGGTTTACGCTCTTGGCTTGCTCCTAGGTGGACTCCTGTAGACAGTAGCAGCACAGATGCTATGTGGTAAAGGGGAATGATATCTTTATTTAAACCTAATGAACACAAACTGTAAATGTGTAGGCTTGTTTTTTTTCTAAAAGTATGTGTGAGAAGTGCTGACATTCATTACTGCCTTAGAATCATCCTTAGAATAGGATGCCTTATTAAAATTTCAGATCACAGATTTCAATACATTTGATTTCAGACTTTTCAGAAATTGATTATTTCCTTCTGCAGCGGCCACTATTGTTAACGTGCCAGCAACACTGGCAAAAAAACTGCAGTTTAAAAACCTTCCTTTAAATTCTACTCTTATCTTAATGTGCTGCCTTTTATCCAGAAATGCTTAAAATGGAAGTGGTTTGTTTTTAAAAGTATAGATATGTAAAATAAAAACACTATGGTAAGGTGTTTATTTCATTTTAAAATCTGATCTGTTTCATTTGCCCTTAGATATTCTAATTTGTCACAATGTGACTTTAATATGTAAGCATGAGATTGTTCATACATAAAACCTTAAAACATTTTTGAAAACAATCCTTCATTCTCTAAAATGAAAGTGTCCTTGTGCTTCTGTTTTTGGATCTCTGAAGTGAAATGGGAAAAACAACAGTATTTTATTTTCTGTGGTTATATCACTTGAATGATGGTAATTCCCATGAGAATTTAAAACTATTTTTTCTTGTAGGAGTAAAACAGCTGCTTTTACTGACAACAGAATACGCACAATGAATGAGGTTGTGTCTGGAATCCGAATAATTAAGATGTATGCCTGGGAGCAACCTTTTGCCAAACTGGTTACTGAAGTCAGAAGGTAAATTTGAATGAATTTGCATAGTATTTGTAGAATATGGAGATGCATGTCTGTAATTTTAATTTTGGATGTTATACAATATAATTATTTTAAATCAATTTTATTCATATATATATTCATATATTTATGAGCTTGACATTCAACTGAGAATGTTATAAAGTTATTACTACATTTTTGGATTTGGAATTTCCTCTAAGAATATGTTATGTTTTTTCTTATCTTTTAATAATTACATTTTAGATCTTTTAGCAAGAACTGACAAATGCATGGAATCTATCCCTAAGCAAATGGCTAATATGTGGAAATCACATTACAAGACCAGAATCAGTGTAGAGCTTAGGTATGAAATAAGTCCTGTGATCAAGTGATAGTTACATAGTGATCATATTCTCTGAGAACAGTAACATATAACAGTTATCTCAATAGAGCTAATAAAATAATACAATGACTTTATGTAAGTGGTAAATGTGATATGCATGAATGAACTTTGTAACTATTTTGTTGAAAGAATATGAGTTTTTTATAGTCTTTCCATCTTCTCCGAAGCCTTTCAATTCTTCTGAGTTGTTAAAACTCTGTTAAAGATCATCCAAAGAACATGTAGTAAGGGAAGGGAAAAGGCTTCGCAACGGTCTTACAGTTATGAGAATTAAAGAAGATGCTATTCAGCCCATTTAGCCCATTTGGTAGTTAACGGCTAATAGATACAAAGATCTCATACAGCTTTTTCTTAAAGAAACAAGGATGTCGGCTTCAACAACATGACTGGATAGCCTGTTCTATACCCCCTAAACCTTTTGTGTAGATGGAGAAAGGAGAAGAAACTGTTTAACAGAGGGCACTGCAGTCCTGGCTTCATAAGCTTAAAAAGATATGAATTTATCTTGTCTGTTGCTTTCTTTAGGAATTCCAGGAAAAGACACATTGTGTCTAAAAACTAAAGCACTCAGATTGTTCTAATCTAAAAAAAATATATATTTACTGTTGTATTTAATTGAATGTAGCTATTTAGCTACAGTAGTTTACATTATTTGTAGTTAAACTGATTTGGTGACACATTTACTACTTAAATTTCATATTTTACTTTTAAACCATTATTTAATTGAAATGGCTGTGCTGTGGTGTGCTTTGGTGGTGATATAAGGTGCCCTACTTTATTATTATTATTGTTATTATTATTATTCCTTATACTTAATGTTGCCCTTTTCTGGACATGCCAGAAGAAGTGTAATGAAGCCAGTTCATAGCTGGGGATTGTTAAGAGGCCATGATTGGTAAAGGCCAGGAGTGAATTTGGCCAGGATACCGGGGTTAACACAGAAATGCCAGTGTGTTGTTATGGACACAGACACCTTTATTAAGATTATGTAGGCCATTAAAATAGAAACACACATGTAATCTATTGTTTATTGTTTGGTGAAATACTAAGTCCCCATCTTATAATCTTTAGATGAAAGGTCATGGTACCTCAAAGCTATTTTGTCCTTGCACCTTTTTTTTTCAGAATAAAACAATGATGAGCCCTTTCACTAATCATATCTTAGCACTTTTGTAAAGCAAAACATGTGAAATCCCCTAAAATGTAATAGGTAGCTCATTTTGATGGTAATTCGACACCTGTTATACAATATTACAAGTTAATTTTCATTCTTCCTCTTGGTAAAGGGATAGAATCAAATGTATTGTAAGTATCTGAAAAGCAGTTTTAATGCTAGGCT
This sequence comes from Lepisosteus oculatus, assembly GCF_040954835.1. Taxonomy (NCBI): domain Eukaryota; kingdom Metazoa; phylum Chordata; class Actinopteri; order Semionotiformes; family Lepisosteidae; genus Lepisosteus; species Lepisosteus oculatus. The sequence goes on from NC_090710.1 coordinate 7,197,168, forward strand.
GAGATTCTCCTAGAAATTTATGTTAACTTCTTCTGATGTCTTTTCTCCAGATTTCTTTAACCAGTACTGTACAGTATAATGCACAGCCCGTACTGAGGAAGATTAGTATTTGATTAATGCTTCTTCTGGCTGTCGTCTCAGTTTTCAGGTGTATACAGTCAAAAGAAAAAATAATTTGCATAATTGGTTTGGGGGAGGTGTTGGGCTTTCCATTGCCTAAGGGTTGGTATTGACTTGTCTTTACTGTACCCTGGGATTTACCCATAAATAGACCTGACTGAATCGGCTGTTTGAGGGAGGTGGTTCAAACCAGATCTTTTGCTAATCCAGAGATCATGGTCTGAGCCAGAATTTTACATAATCATTTTGGCAGCAGTATGGATTTAATATTCTTTCTCACTGCTAGTGCTTTGTAAGCTTACTCTGGTTGAGAGCTTCTTGGAAAAATACCTGATATCACAGGTACATAGAATTGGTAGTATAATGTAGTTGTTTATATTTGGTGAGCTAGGATAGTGTTCAGAGTGGCATAAAATCATCATTAGAATATTGACCTTTGTTCGGTTTTCATAATTTCAAACTTATTTTTTTTGTTAAAATGTTCACATTGCAAATGCCAAAACAAACCTTCTTACTATGAGAGGATATCAGAGAAAGCATTGCTCCTTTTTAAGAATATGAATGCCATTTCCAGAATTATACAGGATTCCCGTTACAAATGCTTAGACATGTTATCTAAAATTAATTTCCATAAGATTATATGTAAATCCCTCCAATTAGTTCCTGAATCATCCATACATTTCAAATTTTTGTGTAGTACAGAAGTATTAAAGTGATAACAGTATTACTATTTTGTTAATTAATGACTATTAATGTCTAATTAACCTAACAGATCTCTGTTAGGTTGTTAAATGGTGTTTACAGTGTAAAGTAGCTATGCAAATTATACAAGTATTAAACAAAACTTACTAAAGAAGAAATATGTGTAATGGTTTAACCTTAATTATAATGTATAAAATTTAAAATAAATTGAGATCTTAACACTTAGATAAAAGAAAACTGAAAAATTAGTCAATCAATCTGTATGCTATTAAATTAGGAGAGAATAATAAAATTAAAAAAAAAATTGAACTGAACCTTCACCAGAAAGCTGACATTGGATAAAATTGACTGGACAGTTTTCATTATAGAGGAAATTCGTAAATTGGTTGGTCGTAAACTAAGGGATGCCTGCAAAATAAGATGCTGAACATTGTCACAGCTGCCGATTGTTACTGAATTATCTGATTTTAACTGAACAACCTGGCTGTAATATTGCAAAAAATCTACTAATCTTACAATTAGAGCTCCAAATGTGTATTTTTATTTTGATAACTGGAACATGTCTTTGCCTCTAATCTTTAAAAGATTATATTCATTATATCTTTCCCATACTCAGCTGCAGTTGAATCATGCTTTATTATAATGAACATAGTTTTGTTACACCCCCTTTTTGTAGGAAAACAACACAATGTTAGCCTTTGACTTGGTCTTCTGTAAATAGTTAACTTTTATAGCAAGAGACTTGATTTTCAGCTGTCAACCTTAACCTAAGGAAGAGTAACAGCAGGTCTGTAGTACTCTCAACTACTTTTCATGTAGAAAATTCCATTAATTTGACTTGACGTAGATGACGTGATCTGCAGTTCAGTATTTAAATGTCTTTCAAAGCTGCGGAAGAATGGTTTGAATTTAATACAAATTTTCTGCTAGACTGCTTTACAAACTGTGCACACCTAACTGTATTAAATACCCCTTTAAGGGTCTGTTAAAAATTGAAATCTCATAAACTCAACAGAAACAATATTTTAGCTCATAAAGATGCTATAGTGTTAAAACATTATTTCTGTTTCAGGAAGGAAATTTCTAAGGTGACCAAGAGCTCCTACCTGCGTGGGATGAACATGGCTTCATTTTTTGTTGCAAGCAAAATCATACTCTTCATCACTTTCACCACCTATGTGTTGCTTGGCAACCCAATTACAGCCAGTCGTGTGTTTGTGGCTGTGTCCTTATACAGCGCTATCAGGCTCACTGTCACCCTCTTCTTCCCAGCTGCTATTGAGAGAGCCTCAGAGGCCATGGTTAGCATTCGCAGGATAGAGGTACAGTATTGCAAACAGCACTGGGAAGAGCAACCTTTTTTTTTCCAGAGCTTTAGATTTGGGGATAGTGAGGAGTTCATATATTAAATAATATTGATAATCTCTTTTAGGAAAATTAAAATAGCTCATCTTGGGGGATGTGTGTGTGTTTAAGGTAGCTGCTTGTTGGATGCCCCCCCCCCAACTGCAGATGTAGGTGACATCATGGAGACACCAGCCTCAAGGCCAGAACCCTACATGAATGGAAGCTGTCATCTTATTGTTGTGGAATGCTGAGTTTAGAAGCTGGTTAAACTGTGAAAAAATGTGAATTGTAATGGACATATTACTTGAAACAATTTAGCAGTATAGGATAATATATTAAGGTGCTCTTGCTCTTAAACAGCAAGAGTTTTGATCAGCAGTTATGATTGAGGAAGCAGTACTTGGCTACCGATGGTTCCTGATATACAGTACTTAGGTGTTAGGGATGAGAAAGTCAAAATGACATATAGGGGAATTTTTCCCCATAAGAACAGTGTAAAAGAACAGTATAGTTATTTTACAGGAATACTGTAGTTAGTGTTACCAAATCCTTTTGAACTGTGGTCCTGTCAAAACCAGCAATGTCATTTGCTTCTTCAGTGCAGATTTTTTTTTGCACACTGTTAGCAATCAGACCTTGATCCATTGGTTGGATCAGTGATGTGCTGTATTGCATGGTGGTAAGAGTTCAACTTAAATGTTGGGGCATAATGACTCATACAAAGTTTGAGATCCAGACATTAGATAATTCAATTACAATGAAGGTTGAGCAATTGAGGCAGAACAGAACATGTAGTTTAGCTACTGTCAAATTTAAATGCCTACAAATATGTGAGATCAGTTTTTGTTAGGTCAGTGTAACCATGCAATCAATTGTTGGATCTTGGTTTTTGTTGTTACTGATTTCCTTTGAGCTTGGCTGGGATGATAGTTGATTGCATGGTAAATCAACAGCTTCTTGTTAACTCTTCTGCATAAGAGGCCTTTCTTTTGTCTATGTTTTAGTTTAAATATTTTTTTAGAAATAAAGGTCTTAATTGTTACCTGGCGAAAGCTAAGACATTAGCCTATGTTTACAGAAAACTTTAGATTACTGTATGAAAAATAACAAATTGCTGCATGGCATTATTTTAAATATTTTTACAGACTACTCTAATTTTAAGATTTTAACACAGACTTAACATATGAGGAAATTTATGCTTATTTGTAGTCCATCATGTTTTTTCAAAGCCAAACCAAGCCTCCTCTCATTTTCCACCGATTCCATCTTTTGAAGATGTTTCTAGCAGTGTAAACATCTTGAAAAACTTCCCGTGAGACAGGTCCATTTCCTCTTTAGGTATAAATACCAGACAGTGTAAAAGAAGGTGATTTTTTTTAGTTTTGTTTATGTTCTTAATGCTTTATACTGAAGTATATTGCCAAATGTCTCTTAGAAGTATCTGTTAATTACTGTACCACATACATTTGTTAATTAAAGCAAATTAAAGATAAAGGGGTTTGCAACTGACTATTTTAAAAGCATGCAAATTACATTTTATTAACTACAAGAAGTTGCTGTGGTTTGTTTCTGTAGACATTTCTGTTGCTGGATGAGATTGAGAAACCTAAATCCAACCTGCCAAAAACTGAGGTGAAAGAATCACTGCTTGAGGTCCAGGATTTAATCTGTTACTGGGATAAGGTAAATATTACACTTTCTACAAAACTTCCAGTCTTTTCATTCTCTATACCTGAATATTTCTTGAGGTGTGCACTGTGCTAATGCAGTACATAGTGTGACATGTCATGTGAGCTGTGGTTTTCAATGCTGTTGAAATCTTGGTCATGCCTGACTCTACATCAGATGTAGAGGAAATGATTTATAGACTTTAGTGTTCCCCTGCCTTAGAGAATAGATGAGAGCTATGCATTACTAGCCTCACTACTTCAAATTAATTAGTATTTATAAGGCGTCATTTGAAGTTCACTAGCTCTTTATTTTTTTTTTCTGGACAAAGAGTAAAAACCTGCCTGATAAAGCTTTCTGCAATTAGTCTTTCTGGTGACAGGCACTTACTGAAACAGACAGTTTTAAAAATTAAATATATGTGAAAACATTTAAAACATAACATTTTATCAATGTAACAATTCAATAAAGGTAAACAAAAAGTTAGATATTATTTTCTTAATATTTCCTTTAAATTTTATATTACAAAGGTAAGGGAAGTTGCTACTAGGTTGCAGGTACAGTATAATAACACACAATGTTAAAAAAAATACAGTATTAATTTATTTTCCACCAAGAAACTAATATTTAGAAACTATTGATGAATGTACTAAATTAGTTTCCAATAAATCTGCCTTTTGAGATGTAAACCCTACATTGGGGATTATTTTGAAAGGAAAACAATAACTTTGAAGTTAATGAAGTCCCAGATCTGTGTGTTATTTTGGAATAAATCTTCATAACACAAAGTAAAATGTTCTATAATGTGTGTAAAAATGGCATCCAAAATACACACATATATTCTTCCTTTTAATAAGAAGTTGAATAAGAATAAGTAGTTGACATTGGTGTGTTAAGTCCACAACTAAAACTACAAACTACTTGGTTAGATATTTAACTTTTTGACTTCGTTAAGAAGAATTTCCAAAGATGTTGGTGAGTGTAGTGCTTTCTTCTTTTTTTGGTCTCAAAGGTTCTGTAAATTCAGTTTTTCATCATATTGTAATAAATGTTTAAAAACAGTTACAGTTTTTTTACTTTAACAGAGTAATGAATACATGTTTCTTCACATCAGTAAATTCTCTCATTTCAGAAAGGAGTTTAAGATTTGAAAAGGAGTAATAAACTGAGAAAAGGCTTTGACACACCCACCAGTTATACATTCCAGAAACCATTTCAAATTTACCAGGCATTTCTTGTCTCTGTTTACTAGAAAGTGGCTTTCCAGTGCCAGGTTGCCATGACTGGCTGCTGAGTCTAAAATTAGCAGTTTTTTATATGCAAAAAAGACTTATACTGGGCCACAATATCTGTGTTTTTCTTAGACAGTGCTTGGCAATTCTGATGTTTCTGGGGATTGAATATGAGAACAATCCCTTTATTTTTTTGAAGTGAAGAAATAAGGTGAGGGTATTCCCCTGCAGTTTCCCATAGTCAACCCTGACTTACTATACATTTCTAGTTTCACTAAAATTTTTGTGAAGAGTAATCGCATTAAAAAGAAGTCAAATTGGCCTAAGGTATTAAAACAAAGAATGAAACAGCAGCTAAAAGTGGTCACATTAGTTTCTTTAACCTGCGTGATGAAAAGCTGATTTGTTTCCCCTTGGTGCTTAATATTATTCTGCAGTCACTGGATGCCCCAACACTACAGAACGTTTCCTTCACCGTGAGGCCTGGGCAGCTGCTGGCTGTGATTGGGCCAGTAGGAGCAGGGAAGGTAAGTCTCCATGTGTTACACAGCAATGCAGAGACACTCAGGGCAGAAAAGGGGAAGTTTTAATTTCCCATCATATGGTATTACGCAGACCCTTTCCTAAATATTAGGATTCTATTTTTATCCCACTTAACTGATGCATAAAACAATGTTGCTGCCTATTAGTCATATTTCTTCGAGGCATTAGCTTTCCTGTAGTTTAAATTTGATGTTAGCAGCTTTGCTTAAATCTTGGTTTAATATTGAAGATTAATAATTCAAACATAATTGCTCAGCTCAAGAGTGATATGTACTGTATAAAGGTGATTAATCTAGTATCCCAAGTTAATAAATGTATTGTGCTTCATGATCAGAATATAGTGTAATTTCTTCTCAGGCATGAAACTTTATTACTTGACCTTAACTGCTTTATTGGTAATTTGTTCTGTGAATATATTTTAATTTTTCAAAACTTAGAAAATACAACACAAAAGTAAAAGTGATTTCCTTCCCACATGCATAGAGCACTTCTTCACCCATTCCCCTAAATGCTACTTTCTTCCATGTTTTTCACTAATGACCCCTAAGGTATGGTCAGACAGCAATGATGGAAGCCCCTGTGTCAGCAGAAGCACTCCAAGCCTCCCTAGTCTTCCCACAAGATCCATTCTTTACTTGTTTACTTGTATATTGTCTACTGTTTGCTTGTATATTATCTAAATTCACTGTCTGCACTTTGTGTTTTTTTACAATCGAGACTTTCTGTAAGTAAGATTCCCATTGTACCAGAACATGTACCCATTATATATGGCAATGCAGTTCAAGTTCAAGTTCTAAAAGTCAGAATATCACTGCAGTCCAGCATCCAGTGATGCCAGAAGAGGGAACATGTTGGTTCCCAGCACAGTGCCAATAACCTCAGCTGAACAGTGCCAATCAAATACATTTGTGCTGATTCAGGAAGCTCAGATTAGAGTCCACATCTAACTATAGAACCACATGAGAACAGGAAATATCCCCTGTTCAGAATAATAGCCAAGCATATAGTGGTTTAACATTTGATTCCTCATCATTCATGAGAATACTGATTACTGAATACTGTCTGGTTTATTGTGAAAATATATCTGAAACATATACTAAAAACTAAGGCTTTAATAACTAGACAAGTCCTTTGAGAACAAATTCTGAATCTATACCGCAGGATGTCTTTTTTTTCATTGGAGTGATCTCAGTACAGTACCATGCTCAAGGGTACTTCAACATTGTCACATCTGGGATTCGAATCCCCAGCCTTCCATCTGAAGTCCAATACCCTGACCACTGTTCCACTTTAAAAATGTGCTTTGTGTAATTTCAGATGTATTAACTTTGTTGATATTTTTATTTCTGGTGATTTACTGTACCTGCCAAATTTATAATAACAAAATAATTTAATTTGCTATTCAGTTTTTTGGTTACAGGCAAAAAACTGAATAGCAAACCAATAGAGAATGAAAGCAAGTGAATATCCGAATGGAGCTTTTTTCCATTTGATTACCATATAGGCTAAATTAATTTATTAATAGGTTTTATAGTATAAGGTCTTCTATTTCTTAGACATCTAAAATTGTTGGAAAGTAATTCCCTCAAAAACAACCAAAAAATCCCTCAAGATTAAGTTTTAAAGGACATTGAGTGAGCAATATAAAATATAGGATATATCCTAAATATAGGAGAACAATTTCTGTTTGTCAACTGATTAAGGTGATAAGGTGGGTATGTTTGAAAAAAATAATAGACAAAATGGAGTTCTGGTTGTGGTGAGGCTGCTGTGTCGGTAGGTTGTCACGGTCATTTTAAAACCGCTTCTCCCAAAGAATTGTTCCAGTTAAGGCAGAAACCAGCTAGGTGGGCTTGTTAAGAGCTGTGATGGAATTAAAACTCAGAGACACACTGGCTCTGCAGGACCAGATTGGACAAGCCTGGTCTAGAATATACACATCCAAAACAATTATTTAGCAGTTAAATTATTTTCAGCCAAATTTGGATGTTCGGCACAGTGATGGTTTTTCTTTCCTTTGAACCATACAGGAAGAAACAAATGCTCACTTAGCTTTACTGAATATGCAACATTTAAGAACAGTGACCTTTTTCTTCCTAATTGGCTGTTGGTTTTGTAGTCTTCGATCCTGAGCGCCATTCTGGGCGAGCTGCCTCTGGAAAAAGGCGTGGTGAAAATGCAGGGAGCCCTGACCTACGCCTCTCAGCAGCCATGGGTCTTCCCGGGGACCATCCGCAGCAACATCCTCTTTGGGCGGGAGTACCAGCAGCAGAAGTATGAGAAAGTCCTGAGAGCATGTGCCCTTAAGAAAGTAAGCCATTGCTTCCATTTTCATCATACTGTGAATATATGTTTACTGCATATTGAAAAAGATGTGCAGAATATATAGCTGTCTTCTTTCTACAGTGGGCGAATATTTATTTTTTTGGTGTGTGGCTTTTGGTTCACTTGTTTGTAGGATCTGGACTTGTTGCCAGATGGGGATTTGACAGTAATTGGAGATCGGGGTGCTACACTGAGTGGAGGTCAGAGGGCTCGAGTGAATCTTGCCAGGTAACGGAACACCTTTCGTTTTCAGCATTCTAGAATAAATAACACATACTGTATACCCGGAAATTATACAGAATCCTTCAGTAATTCCATAGGGTCTGCATAGTTCATGGGTTACTCTTAATGGCCTTCAGTAGCCCCATGTGTTTGTTGGTTCCTTTACCTTGTAAGTGGGAAGAAAAGTGAAAAGGGATATAAATTCACCCAAAACAGAAACACAAACATCACTTTGTAATTTTAATAGAAAATATGAAATACAAAATATTGAAACAAATGTTAATCCAGTTAATCCAACAACAGAAATTTTGAACAACCCTCTAATCTCCTCTTCATTATGTACATTGTATCAAAATAAATGTAATTTGTTGCTTTTTAAACAAGTGTAACTTCATCTATAGGATGAGAGAGGTGTCTTGGATGACCTTTATCTGTAACAACCAGTTGTGAAACATTATACAGGCATTAAACAGTCTTAAATTACCATAATTCATCATATCCAGTATAACTTGTTTTCCTATAATGTCTTTGGACACTGCAGAGCCCAGGTTTAATCTTTTTGTTGTATTGTACCTGTTTTTGTTTAAAGAGAGTGCACACGTCAGACAAACTTTCTTTAACACTTCAGATGTGGTATTATTTAAAGGAAGAAAATGAATCCATGAGGAAAAAAATTGAATTTGAAAGCAAGCTGATCCCTGACAAGCTTTAATCATTCAAGAAATACCAGTTTTTTTTTGTAAGACATCATATTAAAATTTAAATGTGTATCCATTAAACCCTTGAGTTACATACCAATGTAAGCCACTTTTAATTCAATCTGTTCTTTTATTTTAAGAGCTGTGTATCAGGATGCTGACATCTACCTGCTGGATGACCCTCTTAGTGCTGTAGATGCTGAAGTGGGAAGGCACTTGTTTGACCAGTTAAGTCATTTTTTTGGTTTGAATCGGTAAGGAAAGATGAAACGCTTAGGTGGGGCTCTCTTTAAACAGGTTTCCCTTCAGAAATCGCAGTTTTCTATTGTGTCGACTGTCTACACCAGCTGCATTAGTGCCGAGTTCTGAATGTACAGTGCTGTTTCTAATCTCTGGAGTGCTTCTCCTAAGAGTTCCCTTACTCTCCCCATATTTTTTAAAATCTTTTCCTGGCTTCAGAACCCTTCAATAAGACACAATAAGTTATTGTTTAAGTAGGGAGGTTTTCTTTGTTATTTCATAAAAAACATGCAAAGGAAACAAATGGTAAGAAGGATAAGACCAATGTATTGTGAAACTGAGAGGGACAATGTGTTCTTATAATCCTATTTTAAAACGGTTCATTATTAATTAACTGTATTGGGTACAAATTTGTTTATTTTTATAGAACAAATTGGTGACAAAACAGTAAGTCAGCATATGTAAAACAACATTGTACTACCCTGTTTTCTAAAATCTCCAGTGTTTCCTACCATTTTTCCAGTGCTTGGTGGTTTTTCGTCATGTCTCCAGATTTTAAAGTAGACCTGTTATGCAAACAAGAAAAGGGTATATACAGTTTATACTGTTGCATCTTCTATAGCTTAAAACTTTGCAAAGTAATGGCTGTGATTAGTATACCCTCTTACCGGTCTGTATCCGTTTCAGTTGCTCTGATTTACATTGTGTTAACACTAATACCAACTTTCAAATGTTTTCAGTAATTTAGATACCTTTACAATTTCTTATCAGTACTTTATTACTTATCTTGCCTGTCAATCTTGCTTATTTTTAATGTTTTTTGAAAACTGAAATTATAGCAAGCCCATATCAGCATTTTAATTTCATGTTTTAGATTGTGGTCACTTAAATTGGTGATTATAAGAAACCTCTTTGCACTTTTCAGTTTACCAGTAACACCACCAGCTGAAAAACTACAAAAGAGAGTATTCCAGCATCTCTAAGTGAAGTGGTGTAACATTAGTAGTTCAATAATTGAAACTGTTTAATACAGAAGAAAACAAATATCAAATTAACTGAAACATTTCACATTAAATGGGACAGATTCACACCTCCCAGCCAGTCTGGTAAATCAGTTAGGGTTGTTGGAAGTGATGTAAAACCTCAAAAGTTGAGTGCTTTGTTATGATAATTCATTGAATTTCATTGCATGGAAATGCTTACAGTCAGTTAACAGTCTTTCTTTTGACATTTAGGTGCATCTGTGGTTTGCTACGGAACAAACCCCGCGTTCTTGTGACACATCAGTTACAATATTTAAAGGCAGCTGACCTTATCCTTGTCTTGAAAGAGGTTAGTCCTTTCTTCATGTCTATTAATTTAAACTTTGTTTTTAAATGAGTGGTCATGCCGATGGCAGGAAATAAGGTAAAATTATGCTTATGACCTTATCTCCCTTTTTTAATTAATTTTTTTAAAGAAAACATTTATGCATTTTAGGGTCACACAGTTGCCAAAGGAACCTTTACAGAGCTGCAGAGATCTGGGGTGGATTTCACCTCCCTGCTGAAAAATGATGATGAGGAGGAGCTTCAGCCTGCACCAGAGACAGCTGCCAACAACAACCGGTCTCTGAGGTGTCGTACCATCTCCCAGACCTCTGTGAGGTCACACACCTCCTCTATGCTGTCTGTGAAGGATGGGTCAGAGCAGCTTCCGGTGTGTAAAAGAGAGTGAATTCAATTCTGTTTTTACAAACGTTTTACTTCAGCTACCTTAACTGCCCCCAGTTTGCTGGGCTTTCCTGAGCTCCCATGCAGTTTAGAAAAAATATATTATGCAGCAGCCTTTATCTGCAACCACAAATGTAGACCTAAGCAGTTCCAAAAGACCAGTAGTCTATATAGTAGATGTAAAAAATACGATGAGCCAAAATGTCAGCTTTGGAAACAGTGTTACATTGATGGTTTAGAGCAAGAGCAATGACAGAAAAGTCTGATACACTTTGGCTATTACATTCATGTTGATGCAAAGTAGTTTACAACATGAGCATATGAAAGGTTACAAACAAGAGAAGACCATTCAGCTCCTCTGGCCTATTTAGAAGAAATAAAAAAACTCTACTAGTATATATTGGAAAACCATGAACCAACTAGCATCAGAAAGGCAAACCTCTCTAAATATACTGAAGAATATCAGAAAGCTCATGAAAATTGACACTTTAACCAAGAAATTGAATTTGATGTGTTTTGTCTGCTTTACTGCCGTCTGACACTAGAGGGCAATATTGATTTTTTTAACAGTAAAGAGCATTATTTTGATATTGATATGAAAATATTTTTAACTTTCTCTTAAGTTTTCTAAGACTTGTTAAAGTTCTCACTACACTTGTGTATAGTGACACATTTACTAATTGAGTTATCTGGTCACTGCTGTTTCACCTTTGGTCTTTGTTCTTAAATTTGCTGTTTGTTATTCATTACACTTTCAGTTTATCTTTTATAATACGTCATGTCATTAATAAATACTTAAAATATATTATAATTATGATTAAAATACTTTTCTAATTTGGAAATTGCTAATTAGGAAAATAATATGTGACTTTAACTACTAAAATGGCTCTTGTACACTTTGAGTTCCAGATCTTGATGTATTCAATAAATTACTTGTATTTTATACATGGAGGCAATAACATTAGAAAGGTTCCAAAATGAGAGGGGTTAATTTGGCCCATCTAGCCTGTTTGGCAGCAAGTACTTAGTTGATCTAAGGATCTTATCCAGCTGTTTCTTGTTGGCAGGCAAAGTATTGGCTTCAACCACATGTCTGGGTATCTGTCTTCAGGTGAAGAAGTGGCTCCTGTTTTTGGTTTTAAATGCACTTCGGTGTATTCCATTTGTGTCATCTGGTTGTGTTATCTGGTGTTTCCAACTAGACGACACAGGTGCAACCGCAGAATATTCTGTTAAATCCCAGTTTGCAATTGAGTGGTCTTCTCTGGACTGATTCCAGAGCAGCAATATCTTTTTTTGTAGCACGGTGACCACAATTGTACATGACAATCTAAATGAGGCTTAACTAGTGCGTTATGCGATTTTACTATAACATCCCTTGGCTTGAATTCTACACTTTTAACTGTGCAGCCTAGCATTGTTTTGCTTTTTTTATTGCGTCCCTGCATTTTCTGGATGTGTCAATGTGTAAATATCTAAGTGTAATGGAAGATGTTGCTGCCATTCTGTGATTAGCTTTTGGTAATTGCGTCAGGGTTCTTTGTCAGGTAGAGCATGTGCAGATGGGCTTCGCTGAAGAAACTCGCTCTGAGGGGACGATCGGTGTTAAAGTCTACTGGAAGTACTTTGCGGCTGGAGCCCATATTTTAGTTCTTCTCATTCTGGTCCTGCTCAATGTCTTAGCACAGGTGAGTGACTATAGGTTCCTATACAAGAGTTCTATCTGATTGCATCTCATCTTTCTTTTGATGTGGTTTTAAAGCCTTAAAAACTGAACTGATAATGTCCTATACCCTATTTTATCTTAAACCTATCATGTTTTATAACCATAATTGGGGTTGTGAAAAATAAGTATATAATATATAATATATATAATAGTCAAATTAGAATATAATTAGTATAAAATAATTCTTCTTCTTCCTCCAGTGCATCCCCCCCCCCCAAAGTAAGAACATCTTTTTTGTCATATATGCATCTTCTTTCCTCTTTGTGGTTCTTCTGCTAGCCAGCTTTCTCACACAGTGATTTGTTAATCAATTGAAGACGTTCTTTAAGTTAAATTTGCCAGGTGTGCAGCTTTTATGTGATACTAAATATGAAAGATGTTTGTTCTACTTGGCTGCCCGGTACATATGTGTATGTACTATTTAAAATTTAAAATTTAAAAGACACAACCATTTCCACTAAATTCCTATTGACCCATTTCCAGATTAGTGCATGTGTATTCCCGTTTTATTGTGCAGCAGGATATTTTGCAAAAGTTAAACTTTTGATGAAGTACGCTTCACTGTAATTGGGACAGTGAGTGGCTCTTGGGACAAAGTTGTCCCTGTGATTTCATAATTCCTTTCTGCTTCAGTTTTTTAAGAGATTGTAGTAAAGGTATGTGATGTTATAAATTGAACATAGTGTTTGTTAATGGTATATGATATAAATATTTCTGTTCAGTTTATTAGTTGCCTAATATATTGTTCTGCAGGGTAATATGCCACAGTATGCATAAATGCTCTTTGTTTATGATTTTCAGTTTCTTTATCTGCTTATGTTTGATTTGAAGTGGGGAAAAAGGGATTAAATTCTGACTTTGAATTTTGAAAGGAAAACATGAAAAAGAACTGAAACATTTTATGCTAATTTAAATGGTAAACCACTAAGTCAACAATGGTCTTGATACAGTTTGATTTAAATTTAGATTTTCACCCCTAAGAATGATGCTTAAGAGTACAGCAAAAAGGTCTTGAATTCTTATTTGCAGTAAGGTAAATTTGAGCTCTGCATCTCTATATTTAAATGCAAGTATAATCGAATATATATGAGCTGTTGTGATGTCACTGAAAAGCACCTCTCATATTACAAATTCACAATTAAAGTGTTGTCACTTTATAAGAGAATGTGGCCATGTTTAATGCATACTTCAAAGCATAAAAGACAACGTGTTGTTGTTTTTTTTTCTTTTTTGTAGGCAATGTATGTCCTTCAGGACTGGTGGCTATCTTATTGGTAAGAAGCATCAGCTTTAAGGTTCACATTTCATTTTACTCAGAGTGTGGTCACTGCAGTGCACTAACATAGACATAGGGGTTTTCTACTTAATCTTAAACTACTCTTGGGCTCAATTGGGCTCAAAGTCCAAATCAGATTACATACAGGTAATAACCAGGAAGCTGAGCTCCTTCTTAAACAGCTTTTAAAAAGTCTCACTCTGAGACTCTTTCAAAAACATAACCTCTCAGGTTGGTCATTTTTTCTGGTGAGGCTGCACACAGAATCTGCTCTCTGTACATTAGGCAGCAGATCAAAACCAATCCAGAAAGCCTCTACTTCTCACAACAAGTCACATGACTGAGGGCCGTAGCTCATTCCCTACTGCCTTCTGGGGAATGTGGTTCAGAACAGAATCTCCATTTTCCCTGACCAACAATTTTCTCCATGACAAAGATCCAGACGTTTTTCAGATTTTATACATACTTCACACTGCTGTTTTACTGTGAGGCTGCATGCAAATTAATTTTTTTTTCAAATTAAAAAAACCTTAAGATTTATACATTATTCTCTAACATTTGTTTTCTTTATTAAGTTACTTAATGTTTCAGCATTGCTGTCATACTGATTAAATAATGCATCATTCTAACTGGCACTAGCTTTCAATCAATCTGTAGTCACATCATCCAGGTTGGACTACACATTGGTGGTGGTAGAGGGGAGTCCCCATTACCTGTAAAGCGCTTTGAGAGGAGCTTCCAGAAAAACACTACATTAGTATAAGGATATTATTATAGTCATACCAAGCATTCTGTTGGTATATTCATCACTTATCTACATAGTCTTGATAAGGACACCAAGTTCTCTTTCATTTGTAGATTCATGCTGTGTAGAATCACATACATAAGACTTGTATGTTTGTAAAATTGTATGTTTTTATTTCCTGTATTAACCATTTTGCACTCCATGTTAAATTTCCACTTGGCTCTTCCGTACCTGAAATTCTTTTTGGAAGTCATTTGCTGTTGCTTTGTTTTCTTTACCACTTTCCATAGTTTTGCATCTACAAAGTTAGTTAACTGGTTTTCTGTTAAGAATCTAAATTGTTGTAGTTCTTTAAGTGCAGCTGGCTTAAAAATGATCCCTGCAGCTTACCACTTAGAGGTTATACCCTTAAGATTTCTGTTTTCTGTGTTTTAAACAGTTCTTGATCTTGATTATCTTTGATTTCTGTAGCACTTAGTTTGAGAATTAACCTTTTATGAGATATTATCACATGATTTCCTGTAAAATTATAATTAATTATATTCCTGTAAAAACCCAGATCCTTTAGTTTTTCATTTACTCATGTATATTTCCTTTGCTACACCATATACAAAATGGAAAAGTTAAGAAGAAACATACTGTATTGTGGTTAAGAAAAAAAGAGCAAAATGAAACATTTTTTCTACAGCAATTGTGATACAAAATACTGATATTATAATGATATCCAAAATGACTATTTTAGCTTTAGTCCTCTTTTTTTAACAACCATTTCTCTACTACATATATGTGTAGTGGAGTTCATGAATTTTCTCTGGGCTCTGTGTTTTTATTCTTCCTGGTTATTAACTGAGACATTGCTTTGTTTGACCTTCTACTTTTTGATTCTTTTGTGATGTATAGGGCTTCTGAACAGGAGAGACTAAATGTTAATGAGACTATTCAGGATGTGCACAATGAAACTCAGGAGTTGGACCTTGGCTGTTACTTAGGAGTTTACGCAGGTATGTTATAGTGAGTGTGTCATTATTCATGCACAGCTGTGAGAAAAAAAAAATATTGAAGGCATTAGGAGTCCTTGGCTGAAAAACAGGTATATATTGTATTTCCTATATGCCTGTACCTTTTGCTTCTTGAAAGTTTTTCAATTATATTTATTTAGGTCCAAATTGTGTTTGAACATGTTTTGTGTTACTGGACACCTTCCATTTTGAGAGACCAAATTGAATAATGAAGATTAACAGTCAGCCGTTTTCATCATCCAGGACACAGGCCTATTTTTGTATATATGCAAAGAGAGGCTTATCGTTAGCAAAAAAAATGTTTCAAGCTGTTTGACTAATGAGCACCTTTGTTGAAAGCTCTTGCAATTTGTGTTCCTTTTACTGTCACGTTTGTATACTCACAACTGTAAATCCATTGTTTAATTTTATTGAAGTCAAAGTTTCTAACAGATTTAATGGACTTTCTTTTACACATCATGATGCTGCTGTGCTCAGTGATGATTGTGGGCAATACAGCCTCTTAGGGGAAACTTACCTACTCTTCTTGAAATGCTTCTAGTCCCCCTGCATAGAATGAAGTATAGACGTATGAAATTATTAATGTGAAAATGAATTCACCTAAAATCTGTTGTGCAAGTTCTCCTAGTTTTGTAAGTAGTTACAGCATAATTTAAAAAACCACTTCATATATCCATCTGAAAAGAAAACCTGTATGCCAAGACATCTTTAGTCTTCCCATGCTGTTTTTATAGATCACTGAAGGGGATGTCAGGGATGAGTAACCTCCCAGTGTTTTTTTTTTCAGTTGAAATGCTGGCCCATGTCTACAAAATCATAGGGCTTTTCACCATTAGTCTGAAGAAGGCTGTATCTGACCTCTGCATTTTATTGCATAGTGTCATCTTTTTATTAAAGTGTTTAATGTGTACTTTAGAATTTTTGGTTTCAGTAAAGTTAACGTGCCGCACCTTTTCACTTTTCTTTTTGTTTCTGGTGTGTATTGAGTGCTGTTTTACAATCCTAATGTTTCTCGAAAAGCGCTCATAAAATTGTATTATTCTTATATTTTCCCATTATTTTAGGTTTGACAATAGGCACAGTACTCTTTGGATTTGTCCGAAGTGTGCTGTTTTTTAAAGTCCTCGTTAATGCAGCACAGACCCTGCACAACCACATGTTCCAGTCTATACTCAGGGCTCCAGTGAGGTTCTTTGATGTAAATCCCATCGGTAAGTGACTTTATCAAATGTTATAAGTCAGGTTGACGTGTGATAAGTGCAGTTTGTATATTTGAATATATGGTTTTCTTACAAAGTTTCGAAAACAACAAGAAGTATCTGCTATAGGAATGTAAATGTGCTCATTTTTATTTTACTTTTGTTAGGGGATGTGTAGCAGCATTTTGTACAAGCTGAAGTCTTAATATAGTGTGGTTAGGTCTACCGGACAGTATTCCATTTCAGAAGTCTAATCTGAATGTAACAAAGTTTCTCTTTTTTCTGTGTTGAAAAAAATCACTTCATCTTGGAAATAGTTTTTGATGGAAAAATGTAAAACAAGAGTTGGCCAAATAGTACATCTAAATTAAGTTTTGAGGCACTAGAGGTTAAGACTTTAGCCAACTATGTTTAGATCAGGCAGTTCAGAGTTCTTCTTTCTTAAAGTAATAACTCTGTTATATCTGAATTTAATGTAAGAAACACATGATTTAAGGGAAATCATGATTATTCCTTAACATAAGAAATAAAATTCCAGATACTTTGTAATTCAGAAACCTGTATTTCAGATTTTGCTTACTTTGTCTAGTAGGTGCATATAATGTGTAACTGGTGTAAAAATCTAAAAAATTGTGATTTGTGATGACTTTCTTTGGGAAAGCTGTTGGTGTATGCTTGTGCTTCTTTTATTTGACCAATAGAGGGCATCCTTTTATTGATAGATGGCTTAAACAAGATTTAATTTTCCTTGCATTGCTACTGAAGTTTGTTGTGAAACATACTGTAATTGTGTAAACACACGTCTTTATAACTGTTTGAACATGAAAAGATGTCGATATTCTTATATTCATAGTGCTTTCTATGTTGATATTTGTTTTTTTTATTAAAAAGATTATGTTTCCTATTACATTAAAAAATATGTAGATAGGTATGAATATATACAGCAAATCTTCTAAAGATTCATGTTCTTCTTTTTCTTCCTGAAATATGTTCATTTCTATAGGATACACTTTAATATAATGTTTAAAGAAAATTGCCATTATTAATATTGAACCCTGAATAATTTTAATAGTCACACCGTATACCCTGTTTACATTGTCCCAATACTGGCTTACATCTGCAGATAAAAGGATCATTTTCATGCCATGTTTACATGGATTTTTCCTTAAACTATCCTTTGTCTGATCTGTATGTGCATATACTGTAAATTATCCTTTGTCTGATTTGTACTGTATGTGTACATCCACAAGCAGTTTGTATATGGGACAGTTACCATAATCTTGGACAATGTTTTGCCAGGAAACCTTAAAGATTTTCTGCTTGCTTGGTAAAAGTTTTCTAACAGTGTTTTAAAAAAATATATAAAATATATTACAAAGCCAGTCTTGGTTTATGTACTGGCCTGGTGCATTTCCTATGTTCTAAAACGTAGTTAATTTCTATAATAAATTTAGTTAGTACAGCAGGTACTCCATTTAATTATGTATATTTATATATGTAAACAATAGCTGGTTCTTAAGGGAAGAATAATTTATTAAGACATGATTATTTTGTTTAGTTAAACCTATTTTTCATTTAGGAAGCTAAAGCAAGAGAGCATATTAATATTTATGTACAGAGAGGAATTAAAAATGCAACAAATGAGTACTGGAACCAATAACATTTGTTGCATTTTAAAGCACTTGGTGTAAGTGTGTATATTCAGTAGCATACCTTATTTCAACAGTATCGCTGTAACCAGGCTGAAAACAAATAAAGAGGAAATTGAGATAAATGATTGCTACATTTTAATCACCCGATATTCTGCTTTTTTACATTACATGTGATTGATGCAATTCTAAACCTAGAAAAAATGTTACCGTTGTATAATTTAGAAATTGAAACTCTCTTATAATCAGTTGGCACACTCTACGTCTTCTTTGTTATAACTAGCTTCTAATATACCACTTCACTTGACTCAGAAAAACTTTAGTGAGGTACAGCTGTAGTAGAGCTTAGGGTCAGCTAGCTGCATGTACCCTGCCATAAACTGGACTACAGGTGAGCTAGAATTTCTGACAATAAAAGGAAAAAGGGAGAGAACTAACATTATTTTACTTAGAACCCTCAAACATGTGCATGAAAAATAGATGATAACATGTACCATTTAAAAATAAAACCCTTTCATACCTTGAACAGGAGTAAGGCTTTGCAGTAGGTTACATTAGGCTGCCAAGGGCAGCAAAAAGGATTTCAGAATCAGTCTGAAGTTAATCTTTTCTTAAGGTGTAACTATGAATTTGCAGGGGGGAGGCATATCAATGAACAGTGAACCAAGACAAAAAATTCAAATAATAAAATTGTAATAAAAATTGTTTGCTCTAGATCTTGGACACTGTAAAATATTTGTACGGTAGAACTGAGCAAATAAAATTGAATTTGCCCTAAGGACTGTATCTGAAGTGTTTGATAGTTTCATTAGCTTAGTAGGTTGTTGCTGTTTGGACAGACGTGAGTAGGCAGGCTGACACAATCTTAAAAGAGAATAAACACTAAAACCAGGGTTTGAGCAAATAAACACTAAAGGTAAGATCAGAATATCCTTTCCAATTTTCCTTCTAAATATTTAGCAGATGGGGGGCATGGTGGCACAGTGGTTACCATTTCTGCCTTGCAATGCTGGGTCTCTGGGTTTAGTTGCAGACCTGGGGTGCTATGCGCATGAAGTTTGTATGTTCTCACCGTGTTTGCGTGGGTTTCCTCTGGGTGCTCCTGTTTCCTCCCACAGCCCAAATACATACTGTACTGGTAGACAAACTGGCTTTTGGGAAAGTGGGCCCTTTGTGTGATTGTGTGCGTTTGTGTATGTGTGCCGTGTGATGGACTGGTGTTCCGCCAAGGTGTGCTTCACCTTGTGCCCATTGCTTGCCGAGATAGGCTCAGGCTCCCCTGCAACCCTGAATTGGAAGATTAAAAAATTGATGGATAGGTATTTAACAGATTGTCTTCTGAAAAATATGATTAAAAAGATCAGGATCTGCTTGAAAGCTGTTTTGGCTCTTTTAATATAGAAAAAGAAACAAAAATGTAATTGTTATAAAGTGTTTTGTTTTATATTGAGATAATAATGCCTAAATCGATTGCTGAATTGGTTTTTAGCTTTTGGATTTGGACTTTTCTTTCTTTTCTATAACTCACATCTTTCAATTCATAATCCATTGATAATAACATAAATGTGTAATTGTGAATTATCTGTTCTGCTTAAGAATTGAAAGCACGAAGACAGGTGGTATCAGCCATAATGAGTCATAATGGCCACATAATAACCTACTAAATATAAATTAAGGGTGTTCAAACACTGGCTATGTTTGATATTTAGAGTAGGTGGAGTGATTAAGGTTTGTTTTGCTTCTATGTTTAGAGCAAACATCGTTTTTAATTCCTTTTTATTCTAGAAGATTAAATATGTGTACCTCATCACTTATCTGGGTGTGACACATAAAAAGAGGTTTATAGGCGGAGCTCTTACACTTTTAATAAAGCATTATTTAGTTTTATAGGGTTGTAAAAAAGTTTAACAGTTAGTGCTATCTGATTGCTGTTCTGTTGCTATCAGTTACCATTGTACAGTAAGGGCAATTAGATGAGGAACTCCCCTTGTCAGATATATTACAGAAGCTTTATGCTTAGATTTCTTAAAACTTTTAATAAAGAATAGGTTCTTGAAACTGGAAGTTTGGTTGTCTCAGTATGCTTTTTATTATCTGAAAGGGACTCCTAATATAACTAAGGTCTAAGGTGGAGGTGGTTTGTAGTCCATTTTAAAGCTGTGGCTGACTCTTGTATAAAGTTGTCTATAAACCATTCTTGCTTACCTTTGGTAAAGCAAATGTTACTCTCCCATTTCATGTATTGGTTCAATAAATTTGAGTCATTATTTTATAAAAGGTAGGATACCTAATTCTCTAACCATAAACTCCAACTGATCTGAGACTAGTTTTTATATTGATAAGGCTCAAATATGGTACTAAACTTGAATTTCCACATTTTCTGTTCCTTGGTGCTGATGTCAATATTTATACTTTTTAAATTTGACCACCTGAATCTTTAGATTAATTTAAGATAGTTCCTGGTGATATAGTTAAACCTTACTTCAAAGGTTAGAAATTTAAAATGTTTTTTTTGGCAAGTGAATTAAAATGCATTAGCTTTTGGTGACATCAGAGCACAACTGGGACAATATATGGAGCCAATAAATCAATTCAATCAAGAATAAATTGATTTTTTAATCAAGGAAAGAGCAACTGAGATTCAGAGAATGAATGTAAGCACCTGTGCTTACCTGCTATTACAGTACTTCCTTAAGATAGTACAAGACTAAAAGACAAACACCCCCCTGTGCACATTTCCTTACCGTGATTTTCTTTTCTGGCAGTAGCCAAAAACAGATTGAAACTTTTAAATTGAACTGCAACTTAAAAACAATTAAAAAATTGCTAGCAAATGTTTAAAACCTTTTCCTCAAGGATCCAAACTTGAATGTTCTATTATGACAATTTGTTGAGCAGTTTGTGGAAATGCTATTAGTAAGACACTGTGACAAGTGCTGGTACACAATTCGCTACAAGCTTTGTTCGTAGAAGTCAACACTGCCAGTGTGCTGCCTTAACTTTTCTGCATTTAAGTGGTCCATCCTTTGGCCCTCTTTTCTAGTGATTCTAGTTCTTAACTAATGGTCCCCTCTCTGGGAAAACTGCATGGTCCTCTTACCTCTGCTGGTCTTTCCTTAGCTTTACTCATGCTCATCATTCAACTCTTCATTCTGTTTTCATTAACCATCAGGCATTGGAGAATTCAACTCGATAAACTGTTACTCAGTTCTCAATCTTCACTAATCACGAGTGAAGTTCCTGATGAAGAACTGATAAGCACAATGAGTCCACACCATCATTGAGAACGTTGGCAAGACAATTGACCCAGGAACTGCTTAAAAAGGGAAATTACTGAAGATTTTATAACAACTTGTGTATTAAAATATGCAAATGATCTTTCTGTTTAAGGGTTGTTGATTTTTTTTTCCAAACTTCCCATTACAACTACAGTAACAACTGCAGTTGTAATGTAGGACAATGATCATCTTTGAATTTGGTTCATTATAAAAATGTCTGTATTATTTATACATACCATCCACATGGAGAATGTTAAGATTAAGAGTTTATCATAATTAAAAAGTAGGCATTATAAATAAAATTACAATTCATTTAGTTCTACCTACAAGGCAGCAATGTCTCTTTGGTATAAAAACTGTCCTTGTTCCAGCCCTGAATTTATTAGCATTGTGTTTGCCACAAACCCAAAATAACCACATTTCAGAGCTAAAGCTAAAGGCCTTTAATGACACTTGGAATTTTCCTTTCTCATCCATTGATTAAATTACCTGGATAATCTTCTGAGTTTTTAAGTGGGCAAGATGGGCTCCCATTGATATTCTCCCTATTTTTTATACCATTTCTTTTATAATTATTGTTTAAAATGTTTTGAAATATTAACAAAATATTTTTAGTTCCACATGTCTTTGTTGAATATCTGGTTATAAAATTATCGAAAGATGTAAGTTAAAATAAAATTCATATATGAAAAATGGAGTATAGAAGACATGACTCCCCACTGCTCTGTGGTTAGACAGTTTAATTGCATAAAAGAAAAAAAAAAGATTGAAGGGACCTCAACCAGGCACCATAAATAATCGATTTATAATGTATTAGTATTGACAGCAAGGTGCACTCTGTGGGGAATTAGAGCAATGTCTGTTGGGATCCAGGAAACACAGGTGAGTGCCTCTGACTCCTACTGTCCACGTCCTCCCTCAATCGGCCTTTGTGATTAAACCAGAATAAAAAATTCTGGGAGCTATTTTGCAGGGTGCTGGCAAATCAGCATCCCGATTGCGAGTGGTTCAAGCTATTGGAATTGGCAACATGCAGTGCGTCTCTGCGAGCCTCAAAGTGTATCAAGATCTTTGCTGCGAACTGCATTTTGGACAGAATTTGTTAAAGAAAGATCCCACTGTTAATTTTATAAACCTTATATCATGTAACGTAGGTGTTTAATTTGATGACCCAAGGAGCAACCAAAGCCAGGCGGATCTGGTATTTCTTTTTACAAAAAAATGGTGCAAATCACACTTGGACACAGAGTCCGTGAAAAATTCTTAAATACTAAAGCAGAAGAGCTTCTGAAATGTCTATATAGCATCCATATCAAACATAATACATTTGTTGCTGATCAGCACTGATGGAAACCATATTCGTAAGATTTTTCCCTTGCGGGCATTTTCATACTGTAAGACCCTTTGTGTAACTGCATATCTGTAATGTATATCACAGGCATATTTTGTCAGACAGGTGAACAAAGCATTTATGTTTCTTGGCACAGATTTTATGAATGTGTATCCTAAGAGAAAACGGAATAAGAGCTATGAATGTTATACAATGTAACTTGGAGGCAGGGAGACCATGAAAAACATAATTTGAGTAGATTGGAAGAACTTTGTGTTTAAATACCTGAGAGCAAAGTGCTATACTGGGTGAAAATGATGTATTCTTGACAACCTTAAAAATACTTATAGAAAAGGAAGATTGTAACTCCACAATACATTTGAACCATGGTTAACAGAATCATTTCTTGGCAGTTCAAAACCCAAACCTTAAAAATAAAATACAATTTAAATTCAAGTGAAGTGCATCTTGCTGTGAAGTGACAGAATTTAATATTTTCAGTGTTTAATGGAATATATAGAAGAAGTAGTGATGAAGAGGGTTTTACATTTAATCAGCAAAGCTATCTAAACAGTTGAGATTAATTGATAACATTCCCGATACTTTTTTTTGAAACATACAGAATTCAGTAGTACAGTACTATTATAATGGTACTATACTTATCTGTGAAATCCTGCTGTTACTCGAGTTAGTCTTAATGTCTGATCATACTGGTTTCCTGGACACCTGTTTTTTTTAACAATACAACTTGCAGTACCTTCATATCTGTCCCAGTGGAGGCAGTCTTCTAACGCTCTTGTGGTTATATGGAAATGATCTGATGGCGTGATGTGAGTTGAAAGACTCTCTCAATTGTTTGACATACTGATCTTGGTGGTTTTGGGGGACATTTTGAAGAGTCAGTAAGTAGATGCCATCAGGAAACACTAAGCTGCTTATACAGTTTAAAGACCGTAATTACAGGGGCCTCCACTGAGTGATCTTCAAGGTGGCAACAGCGCCAACTCAGGAATATAACTTTGAGGCCGCTGCCTTGACAACACATTGTAACAGTCAACAGTTTTTTTTATGTCTGTTGCTTTGTCAGTTGACTTTTATCATTGAACTTCTTGACATGCTTACTGCCATATCTAAATTTCCAGAACATCAGATTTGCCACGTAATGCAAGCATCTGCTCATAGACTTTTTAAGGCAGCACGTTTCTTAAGAAAAAAGTCAGTACCTGTCCCTTCTTATCAGTATATTATCTAAGTATTTATAATATATGTGTGTGTGATACCTTTTTGGCTGTATGATAAGGAAACAAGCTGTAAACCTCATGACTCTACCGTATAATCTTAGCATCGTAAAAGTAATAAAAAAGACATTAAGGTTATGTCAAAATAATGGCAGCACACCTTAAATTTATATAGTGTAATTTTGATAGCAAGAGTGTTCTAAAGTAATACTGATAACCTGCCCTTTTCGTCTCCAACAATTCATGTAACTTCTCCGTCTTGGCATGTTATGTGTCTTGGCAATCGTTTTAGTGTCTTCACTAGAAAACAAAAGATGTAAGTAGTACAGTGGCTGGAGTAGGAAACATTCATTGCTGAATGAAAACAACAAACACATTTCCTTTTCTGATCTTTGAGAAACATGAAATTACAGTATGTTTGTGTTGTTGTTCTCAAATTGTTTGTACTTCTGTAGTAGCACGATTTTAAATATCACATTCCCATCCATGAAACTGAAATCCCAACTTGAAAGTAAAGCAATTTCTTTCTCGGATTGAAGAGGCAAAACTAGTGTATCATTTTAATTGAATAATAAAAGCATCTTCAAATCACATAGCTAAATTTATTTTTAAATAGGTTTATAATAAACGGATCACTGATATCTATAGATATTTCTATTGAAAAAAATAATTCTTTGCTTGCGAACCTGCATACGTGTTTTTTTTAAATAGTTCCCAATTCACTTTTGAGTAATTTGTTGTCAGGATGAAGTTTTAGATTAGCAGACAGGAGCAGTTTCATCAGGCATCAGAAGAGCTAATTCTCACCACTATGAAAGCATAGCTTTACCCAAACCTGACCGCTGAACAGTGGTGTGGTGGATCTCCCCAGGGTGTCACTGCTGAGTCATACCAAATTACGCTCCAATGCACTGTGGCTTTGTGATGTGGGTTGAGGAGAGTTTGTGACTACAGTGATTCTACTAAACCAGTTTCACATGTATCCTTTCCACCATCCCCAGAGGTGACTGGCGAGCAAGTTAGCTTCACGTAGCAACTTGTTTCCATGGTTCATATGCTCATTAGTAAACCACATTCTATATTGTGAGTTTTTTCTGGGAAACCTTAACATTTACTTGCCCTCAAAAGATGGAGAAAACCATAAATACACTCAGTCTACAACTGAAGCAGTCTTACAGGCTGAAAGATATCAGAACCTGTCTTGCGTGCGTGCATACTTTGCTCACTGTGGCTTTGGGTACTGTGATTAGGACCCAAGTGGTAAACATTTCAGTGCAGGTGTGGTATAATCTTATGTGCTTTTGGATCTGGATTAAAACAAAGTTTCTAAAGGACACACAATAAAGTGCCGATGGAACACCTGCAAAACCAAAAGTGGATAATGAACACCTGAGCACATTCTAGCTAACCCAATTAAACTCATTGACATAGCCAGTTATAAAAGAATGGTAGGTATTGAGGTTTTGGTCCCTTATTGTCTTCACACAAAAGGTTTTCAGATGTATTCAGTTCACAGTAGGGCAGGCTATGTATAATAAAAGGAGTTTAATGAATCATTGTTTAATTTAGATATGGCTCACTGTTTGACCATTCGATAGGCCTGAATGTATACATACAATTCCTGTGACAACCACTTAGGCAAGTGTGATTAATTCCCATTGAATTGATTAATTATTTTGAGAATAAAAACCCTGCAAATGATAAATTTAGTGATTAAGTTGAATTTGTGGAGTTGCAACTGTGGACAGTGTAATTATATCATACTGTAAATACAAAGGCAGGAGAAGTAAAAAAAAAAACATACACACACGACCTTTAGATAGCTATGCAGCTCTGCTGAACTGTAGTTCCCCGCATTGTACAGTACCTAAGGCAGGGGGCTCATTACTCCAGATCTGGAGGGCCAGAGGGTTTCTGGACTTCATTTCAACTTAGCCTTTAATTAACTAATTGAACTCATTATTTGTGCATTGAACAAGTTGAAGCCTTTCTTTGTTCTTAAGAAGCTAGAGATGTGCAGAGACCTATTAAACCTACTGGACAGGACGTTCCTACTTGAGGAATTTGAGCACTCCTGTCTTAAGGTCTTATACTTCAATTGTGAATTGCCTGGGTTTCACTGGAGTCCCTAGTAGCAGTCAACCTGTGAAATGTCATGGGCAGATACCTCCATTAGCATTTTCTACCCATATCTTTTAGAATCCAGTAAAACTTCTTGATAAAATATCATTCTCTAATAGAAGGATGCAATGTCTAAGCTATCATTGAAAAATGCAGTGTAAAACATGTAAATGATCTTTTTTTATGTTGTTATTCTACCATTTGTACGAGCCTTAATATTTTACAATTCTGCACAAATTGCATGAACACCATTTCACTTTTTGCCAGTACATGTTGTGTTCTTATTATACGTGATATTTTTATTAATTTTGAGAACAGCTTGAATAGATGGAAGAAAGATTAATCACAACCCATTACAGCAGTACACTGCTTTAAAAATCTGTGGTGTTCCAAGGTTACAAAAGCACCTGCAGCTTCATTTCATGTATTGGTTTTTGTGTTCTGTCTCTTAGGACGAATCCTAAATAGGTTCTCCAAGGACATTGGTCATTTGGACGGCCAGCTGCCCTTCACGTTTGTGGACTTCGTACAGGTAAGGCAGCACCTCTGCAGCCTCAATGCTATCTATACGTTGTGAGGCCATTTCATGGATGGCTGGGTCTGCTTTGTGGACATGGCCCTGCAATCTCAAAACAATTACTTCAGGATTACCAGCTCGCCTGACAGAGCAGCAGCACTGGTTTAATAAAAGTGTCAGCACATCAAGAGAGGGTGTGGCTGCAATTTAATAATACACCAAAGCAAAAGTTAGCAGTGCTCTCATTAACTTACATCGGAGAGTCCTAGAGTCCTGCTTCCCTCTGTCCTTTCAGCAGATCCTTGCTCCTTGTCCTGCTGCCCTAGGGCACTCTGGCACACGTCCAGGTAATGTTACAGAAAGCCACCACATTACAGAAACAATCATCTCTCATGAAAGACCATGAAGATGAGCCAGCTCATGCACCTATTACCACAAAGGAGGGAATGTTTGCAGCACAATCAGAAGTATAGAAGCAGGCGTGGTTCCTTGGTTTGGGTAAAAGAAAAGAACAAAGCCTGGATGAAAATTAATACTTTCTTAACAATAAACGAGTGATGTTTGTGGCAGATACAAATCTCACAGGGAACAAAAGCCTTCTTAAATGATAGAAGCACAAAAGATCATATTCACAGAGGCTTTTTGTGCAGTATAGCCTCTCGATTTTAATCATACACTACATAATGGGTAGAAAAAATAGTCTTACGGAAGGCCACTTTTAAAAAGTTTCAAGTTGAAATCTTAATGGCAATTCTGTCATAGAAGAAACGTGTTTGTATAGTGGTATCAGTTTTCTGATTTAGTAGTAAAATTAACAGATATAGCTAATATGAATGAATCAGTCTAATGGAATATCTAGTTTTCTTCCCATAATATGGAGATATTACATTTTTTAGGCATTTCAATCATGTGTTTTATATTCAGTGACCTGGACAGTTTTCCTTAATGTGTATTAGAAAAACATTTACAGTCAATGCCAAATACTTTTTTTACTTCTTAATTTTTAATAGTATTCTGTGGTGTTGCAGCCATAAATGAGAGGGGATCACTAGCAGTTGTGGTTAGGACAATTGGATCTTCTAGACTGGTATGTCCTCTGGTATTTGTCCATTAGAGAATATTCTTACATGAGACTGAAAAGATCAGAAGTTCAAGTCCTAGATGTTAGTTATGTTTACAACAGATACAATTTCAGAGATCCGATATCCAATAGCAAATAGATACTCTTTCAATGAAAAGCAGATTTAGAATAAAAGATTGAAAATGGTAATATAATGTTAATTAATTACATTAATCTTCCATGATTAAAAGTGAGAAATCCACATTTTCTAAATTTAAAATTGCCAATTTTATCTTTCGTTAGACTCGTCAGCTGTGTGTTTCTGTACCACCTCTCATCTACAAACTACACAAACGCACACAGAGAATGAGGACGTGTACTCTTCTGACGCACCCACCTTTGGGCCCCTTGTCTCACATGTCAAGCCCTGCTCGGAATTTCTGTGCTGGTTGGCACAGATGTTGCATGAGAACTGTGTGCCAGGCTGACTATTTCCATACTTCTCTTGGCTTGATTGCGTCCACTTGGGGGGAATCCCAGTTGGCTAGTGCCATGACCCAGGCTCGAACCCGTGATCGGAGAGCTCAACCTATGCTTGGGAAGCCTCTTGGGAGGTCCTACATTTTCACTGAAACATAATTAAAAGTCCCAAAGATAGGGGTAAGGTTAGGATAAGTTAGCACACTTAACTGTGCTAATAACTTTTATTATATAATTGTTCTTGGGGAGAGAATGAACAACAACATTTAGGTGTTATCATAAAGTTTTGCTGCTGTAAATTTTTTGGAATTCAGGAATTAAGCATCAGTATCCTAAGTATCGCAACTATGTTCTAAAGAGGGTTTGATCAGTTGAAAAAGACGGTCAGTGGAAAATGAGAAATAATTGTTTTAAGAGAGCACAAAAATCATAACCATTCACTGATGAAAGCTATGATTTACTTATGGTACAGTGCCACGCATTTGCTAATTTTCGCTTGCTTGTCAAAAACAAAGCAATTTGTGCTCTGAATAAAGCTAATTACTTCAACATGTACGATATTTATGACTGCTCATTGTTTATATACAATGTAGTCTTTCCCTCTAAAAGAAAATGCAGTTTTATTATGCAAAGGACAAAGGTTGCATCATTTCAACAAAGTGCTTTTGTTTCTTACCCATTATATTTTTGTTTGCAGGTGCCTTTTGTAGAACAGTCTTTAATTCTTTCAGGAAGGACTATTTTTCCCTCTTTTTATAAAGTATTAGCTAGACAGAAAAGCCACTGATCCTTACCATTGTTGTTCATTCTCTGAGGGACATTTCCCAACAGTCATTGTTTAAATGGTTGTCAAGGGGAGTAAAGTGAAGCTTAATAAACAATGTGGTAACTGGTTTATCTCACTCTGTGGGGAAAAGACTTTTCTTTGGGGGATTTGCATTTAAGTAGTGGTCTTTTTTGTTGGGGTTAGCACTTTGCCATTCTGAAGAGCACCAAATATTCTTAATAAGGTGCTTCTCTCAAGTGGGAGAATGTAGTTTCTCCCAAGCAATATTTTTGTTCATTCTAGTTTAGTGGGCATTTACCAGCAATTTAAGACATAGAAAGTTTTTTTTTTCTTGTATTCATTCAAAGTAAGAAATGTCAATTATAACTACCTAGGAAAACTGGAATGAATAGTTGGCTTTTGTGTGTAGTTGACCTTTAAATCCTAGGTTGCCTTTTCTTTTAAAAATGGAGCATTTTAGGATGTGAAGACAACAGACGTAGCGTAGAAGATTTTGATGGACATGAGAGGCTGAATTATAAAAGCTCTTGTTCAAACCACTCTGAAGGCTACTTTGGTTTCTTTGCATATATATATATAAAATGGTTTTCTTTATAAGAAAGTGAGAAATGAAAATGATAGTGAAATCTGAAATTCTAAATGTTGCTTTTTGGGCACAAATGTGGTTATGTGGTCATATTCATGTAGAGCTAATTCTTTCATTGAATTGAAGCACAAAAAATGATGCTGCAAGCTCAGTGTATACTGGTCAGTTACTAAGGCAGTAGTATTATGGAACTGAAAGTGACTGTAAGTCTGAATAATAGAACATTGTTTTAGTTTACAGGGTAAGCGGAAAAAAGGCAACAGGCACAGAGTTCTAAAGTTTTGTATTTAAAAATATGATATTATATGTGCATATACATACATAAAAAGTTGCATTTTTGCTCAGTCTGATGCACAAAAGTTCATGGTTCCCCTAAAGACATGCCAAGTGAGGCTCTTCAGTAGTCAGGAGTGGTTTCATGTGAATGAGGAGAAAAGGGGAAGTGGGCTGACTAAGATGCTAGTAACAGCACTAGCAGTCATGTGCCTACAAGCCCCGTGTGAAAACCTTCAAAGCCTGTGTGGTCTCATGGCATTGTGGTCCAGTAAATATTTCACATAGCTCATCATGGCTCTCATATTCACAGGATCACCTCGTGAATGACTGACCCAACATCAGTTTCTTTTTTCTTTAGAAAAAAAATGAGATCCGATTGACTTGCATGGCAAATTATCACTGCTGTACGGCAGCAACAAGTTGTTCCATGGAGGTTATTTAAACTATTTTGGTATATGTAAGTGACTAGTTAGGAATGGTTTGCACCAAATGCGTGATACTAATTCTATCATGTATCAGATCTGAATGATTTCTTCAGAGCTTGCCCTTCTTATTCTAGTGTGTCCTAAGCCTTAAGCAGAAGTCTTTTTGTGTGTGTACTCATGTGAGTGTGAGGGTAATTGTGAGCTTGGAAGTGAAAGCATGTGAATGTTCTTGCAGCTGGTCTATGGAGAGGGAGTAGTGATTTATAGAGGAGAGAGTGAATTTCAAAGCCTTTCTTTTTTTAAGGAAAAAAATCAACAGCTTGACTGAGCTCAAATAACTGACTTTTCTTACCTTTTCTTTGGACACAAAGGCTTAATCCTTAGACTACTTGAGCCACCAATGTAGACAGTGACTGAGACCACCACGGAATGTGTCAGTCCCTCCTCACCACACACAAAACACATTGACTGCAGCTTTATGAAGTGAAAATGCCAAAGAAAGGGAAAATGTGAAGGAGGTGTCCACAGTCATTTCTCTGAAAGAATAGCTGCTGCATCTGGTTATTTGGAACAAAAAGGCCTTAAGACAAGGATAATAACATGGGTCACTCGCATTCTTGCATTCTAAAAAGTGGAACTGCCTTTCCTCATTTCAGTACCACTGACCCTTACATTTTATTGTACTGCTCTGTCAGGGAAAGTGTGTTGAAAAAATTCCAGCGATTATGTTCTACAGAATCTTTGTTTTTGTTTTTTTTTGTTATTGCAGCGTCTGTACTTCATTCAGAAACCCTGCACACAGTTGCTAGTTTAAGAAAAGAAAAAGATTTCTGTTGATACTCGAACATCTAATTGTCCAAGACATATTTATGCATAATTGTGGAACAACAGTTGTTATCAGCGTAGAGCACAAATATTCCAATTTTCTTCAATTTTCTAATTTTATATGGACATCAAAGTTCAGATAGTATCACTTGCAAAATGAAGCAATTAAGGTAGTCAAGATATGAATGGTGTATGGGCAGTGGTTAAACCACTGAATCGCATGTTTGCAGTAGTTTTCTGTTCTTAGCAGAAAGCAATTAGAGGTCATGCTTTATTTCAACTGTTTATATACAAAGGCTTTTTTCACTTGATTTTCAGCGTGCTTTAGATTTGGAAGTTTTTTCTGCTTTATTTTTTATGAGATTGGGAGTGTGGGTTTTTGTTGGGGCTGGGTAACTTGTTTATTTGTAATCAGGCTCATCTGTATGTATAGTGGGTGGGACAAAGTTCTGTGATTCGGACATGATAACTGGCAGACCAGGCAAATTGATCAGATCAAACAAGAGCATGGCGACAGAAGCCCTCTAGAGACTTGGCTCAAATATAATTAATCCTGCTTGGTTTATTTGCCTCAGATGACCTGTGTTGTCAGAAATCATGCAAACTTCATGTTTTGACTTTGAAAAGATTTGAACAAATTAAGAAGAGAGTTTAAAATCTAAATACAAATGTTAGGTTCTTTGGGTATTAAAATACAGTTAGAAGATCAGAGTGGAAATCTAGAAGCAAGTTAAAGCAAGTTATTTTTCCTACAATATTTATTGAATGTGAAAACAATTACAAATGATAGGAGGCCATTCTGCCCATCAAAGTACATTTGGTGGTCAGTAGTTTGATCCAAAGATCTTATACAGGCTTTTCTTGAAAGAAGCCAAAGTATTGGTCACATGGTAGCTTGTCTCATACTCTCACAACCTTTTAGTTAAAGAAGTGTCTCCTATTCTTGATTTTAAATACTCTTCTACACAGTTTCCACTCGTGCCCTGTGGTCTGCAAATTTCTGATACAGTGACCATAATCTGTAATCAACAACATGAACTAATGCACATTAGGTTGGACATTGGAAAACACTGTGTGCAGAGAGGCTGGGAGAGTAAAACATACTGTTTGTTTATTTGTCTTCCCTCTAACTCCTGTGTTAATATTGTTAACATCTCTCAGCAGGCTGAGTGTTCTATAATGTTCTACAGGAATTGTGATGGCAGCTCATAGGTTTAAAACATTTACGTTAATTAGAATGAAGCTGTGATCAGAGAAACCAGAATATTTACTATACAAGCACTCCCAGCATCAGAAGCAAATGGTTGATGTGCCAGGTAAATATAAAAAATAGCTTTCATAAATATATCCATTCCCTTGAAACAGTGGTTATTTTAAAAACAAGAAACAAAGTGCTATAAGTTTCATGTTATGTTTATGTTAATGTTAGGTTTTAAATAGAAACCTTACTACTAATAGCAAGTACAGCAACGTGCATTCTTAACCTTGAGCTTTTTAAGGCTCCTGTTCCCTATGAGCTCTCTGAATGCTTCTTTCCAAGTTCACTCTGCCACTGTTCCACTGGTCAGTTGTGTGTAATCTGAACTTGCCTAGCACGTACAGTACGTGATTCCACATTCTCTACGTGGCTGTCGTTCTGCTTATTTAAGGATAAGTGTCGTTCATTTCAGTCCAGCTGTAAAATAAAACCTTGAAAGTGAACAGATGTTTTCTCTGTAGTATAAAACCCAGTAACACAGAGCTGCTGAGTTATAGCTTGGGCATGAATTTAACATTAAGAGCAGGAGATGAATGGAGTAAATCTGATCCTTTGTCTCTGGGGTGAATCAATGACTCAAATGTGAGTATTGCTTCATCAGGATATAAGTATATAACATGCTTTCTCCAAATACATTGCAGATATATGAGTAGGCATGCTGGTCTAGATGCTATGACCATCTAATTTTTCTAACTGTTTTGCAATACAATACAATACAAATACATTTAATACAACCAATATATTTAATTCATTTAGCAATCAATTTAATTAAATATATTGGTTACAAATACAAAATAGATGGTCTTGTTAGCCTTTAGAAATAATGTTAAGAATTCCTGTTCCCTTTTGATTTCTTTATTAAGTTATGAGTGGTAAAAGCTCAGATCGGAACATCATTTAGTCTGGTGACGCTGACATAAATAATGTTTGCTAACATAAACAGTGGCAAATAGTAGCTTGTTTGCCAAGCTTTTGTTGAAATAGCAAGGCCATTATGTGAAAAATGTTGTATTTCTTGGTGCTTTTAGTTAATTATTTATGCTTTTTAAATTAGACTTGCTAATGAACTGAATAAATTTGGATATTATTAGTCAGTTGAGATGCATTTCTTTTATTCATTCAAAATATACAGTGATTTAATATTTTAGGGGAATGATTTGGCTTCAAGAAAAAAAAACTTTTGTAGAGAAAGTTTCAGAGGAACCCCTACAGCTTTTTGAATCTCGTTCTTTATAGTACAGGTTTCTGTAAAATTAATTATAACGGTTAATCTTCAGCTGTTATAACATTGCAGTGTTATTGTACTGTATATAAAAGTACAATGATACAGTGGTGAATCTTTTTTGTATCTTTTGG
Organism: Lepisosteus oculatus; assembly: GCF_040954835.1. Classification (NCBI taxonomy): domain Eukaryota; kingdom Metazoa; phylum Chordata; class Actinopteri; order Semionotiformes; family Lepisosteidae; genus Lepisosteus; species Lepisosteus oculatus. Next base: position 7,231,128 of record NC_090710.1, read on the forward strand.
AAAACATTTGCCTGTTTTGCCCATTCAGCCCTCATCATTTAGTCTAGGAACCTGCCTGCATTCTACAGACAAATATAATTTTGTGTGCTTTGGACGTCCTGTACGTTTGGATCCATTGTGCTGTGTAATTTCTACTTGATGGTTGATGGTGTGTGCTATACAGCAGCAGTTGTGTAGCTGGTAATACCCCCTTATCTAAACTATAAATGAAATTGAGTTGGTTTTCATTAGAAATGATATTGCAAGTGATCATGCTTAAACATGTGGTTAAGAGCTTGATAACATCAGCAATTAGGGTGCTAAATTAAATTTTATTTCTGAATCCTGTACAGAAACCAGCAAACATACATGGCTGATACATCTGATTCTTTGTTGCCTTACAAGGGGGTTGGATGACAGTGTCGGACTGTCTTTGATCTTAAGGTGCTGGGCTTCTGTTTCTTGTGGAATTAGAACATAAGAGAGGCTACAGATGAAAGGATGCTACTCCCTCCTCCACATCTTGCTCAAACTGTTCCACTGTTAGCTTATTGATCCAAAGATCTTGTCCATCCGTTTGAGGGATCCTTAATAAATTGGCTTTAACTGCAAGGCTGGGTCATTGGTTCCAGACCTTCATTTGTGTAGTGCTTCCTGATTTCAGTCATTAGTACTCTTAATTTCCTGTGTTAATTAAACTGGTGGACTTTACCATCATCTTTTAAGAATTTCAATGCTACAGTACTATCACTATTTCTCTAATGTATTTTATTTACTTTACATACATTCATCTATTTCTTGTCTATCTATACATATATCTATTTAGATATTTTTATATCTAGTTTTGGATAAATGCTTTATCCCGTACAGGATCACAGTGGAGACGAAGCCTATCCCAGCAAGCTTTGGGTGCAAAGTGGGATACACCCTGGCCTGGACACCAGTTAACTGCGGGGCAGACACAGACACAAACGCACACACTCAACCAGGGCCAATTTTTCCCAGCAGCCAATAAACCTACCAGTATGCCTTTGGACTGTTGGAGGAAACTGGAGCGCCTAGTGGAAACCCAGGCAAACACAGGGAGAACATACAAACTCCATGCAGATAGCAGCCCATGAATTGAGTCCAGTACCTCAGCACTGTGAGACAGCAGTGCTAATCACTGCATTGCTATGTTGCGCATTTTTTTTATTTACAGTACCTTATATGTACTGGTAAGTGAATTCTAAACTCATAGTCTCTACTCATAATTTTTTGCCACGATCAATAAGTACAAATCAGTTCTACCCTCTTGTCTCCATTAATCAAATTGAAAGTGTTTGACTTTATTTTGAAGAAGCAAAAATATTGGGAAAGCTGGTTAACTGGTGTCTCTTGTTGTTCAGGTGTTTGTTGTTGGATAATTAGGCACTCATAACCAAACTATAAACCTGTTTTGTGTAGTCAAAGGCCAGAATGCAAACAAAAGATAATTGCTTAAAACAAATGTAAGACAGAACCATAATGTAGAATTTGGGTATTCTAAATTGGAAATTTGGAATATAATAAAAAAAAGAAATCACACGTATAATCACCAGCCAACCAAACTCAAGCTGGCCTAGAAAAACATCTGCAGGTGATGACAGAAATGCCATCAGGGCTGTTAAACCAAACCTAAAACAGCAAAGCGCAGTGTTGAAACTTTGATACAATTTGTGTTAAAAAATAACATGCAAGCAATAGAGAATTGGGTCCACAATGTGTATTGTTTACATTTTTAGTTGAATGTGGTTATAATATTACAGTTATAAGTGATTCCATGGGCAGTTTCCAACATCTGGTCATAAAATCTTCATAAAACTCTGGGATATCTTGTTTGTTGCAAAACTCATGTCTATTTATCAAATAGAAACATCAGTGACTGAAGAGTCACTGTGTTATGTGGAAATGCAGTTGACTACCCTGATTTCCTCGGAGAGTTAATTTATCCATTAGTGTTTATATTTAAGATATGAATTTGTCAACTGATGTGGGAGATACAGGGATTTCTTTATAGATATGAACTGTCAGTGGTCAGTGAAAATTAATATCTTACTTTTAAACTATAGATGACATCTTGTGCTATGCAGTAGTAGGGGAAAGCCTCGAGTTTTGTATCCGTAAGTTGGGAGCAATTAGGCAGTGTGATGTACTTGTTTACAAAAAGTACATGTCAATGTGTTGTGTGGTAGAAGTGCCTGTGGTTTTCTAATGCAGTTAGAAATCGCAGTCTGTCATACCATGACAAGTAGTGATTGCTCCTCAGAATGGTGATGACCAATTGCCAAGGGCCTCAAACTAGTTGAATGTGGCTCTGAGGAAAGCTGCCAGCAGAAAGCCTGAAGGTAAGGGCTTACAGTGGTTTCAGACAATCAAATCAAGAAAGGAGATAGAACACATACAGTAGCTACTGCAGGATATCCTATCATCTTTTCAAAAGTAACCCAATAGTATACTCATGTTTCTTGTTTTGATATTGACATAAGCTTTTGAGCAGAGATACTGAACCCACCTGCTTGATTTATGTACATTGCTTTGAAGATTTCACTGTCCAAGTTTTCTTTTAAAAAAGTTACAGTTTACTCGAAGAAAAGGTTTTGATCCGTTTTGTGAATTACGTTTATATTTCTACTGTTGTGTTACTTGTGGTACCTCTTTTTGAGTAACATTTATATGGTTGTGCGTTTTTTGTTTGTAGTTAGTTAATTGGAAGTTGGCAATGATCAGGAACATTTTGTCACGTTTTAAAATTGTCCTTTTTTAAATTAAAAACTTGTTCCTGAAGTGCCTTGAAGATCAGATTAATCTATTTTATATGATTTTTTTTAATTGACAGAACTTGCTTTTTTCCCCACCTAAACAGGTGTTCCTGCAGATACTTGGTGTTGTTTCTGTGGCAGTCGCTGTGATTCCATGGGTTATAATTCCCATTATTCCCCTCTTCATTGTCTTCATATTTCTGAGGCGATATTTCCTGCAGACCTCTCGAGACATAAAGCGCTTGGAATCAACCAGTAGGTTTCAATTCTTATTAATATATATACTGTGTTTTGTTGTGGAATGTGTTGATCATTAACCCAAAGAGATATATGTTTAACCGAATGCTGGCAATGCAAATTTTTAGACCTTTTGCAAGTTCCCAATGAATAAACAGTTGGGAAAACAAAGCAGTAAATGCCAGCAGGCAAAAAAGGGACCACGTTGATCCACCTCGGGGCCAAGGCCACTAGCCCCAGTGGATGAAGGGAGTCATGGGTGGACATGCCACTCAAGCAAAACAATGGTGTTAAGTTTCTGTTCTGTTAGAAACCCAGCCTTTTCTTATTCATTTAATTTCATTGTACATAATCAGAATAGTAAAGGAATGTGAAAGAGAAAAGGATTTTTTTTCTCCCTGTAGTGCTGTTGCTTGGTAAAAATGCTACAGTGTTGATTAATGATATACATCTGTCAATTAGAAGTGAAGCTTTAGTATTGCAATCATCAAACCCAATCTATGAAAGCATGAAACAATTTAGTTATTTTATACCAAGGAAAATATTTTAGCAAATGACAGGCTAAAAGAAGATAAACTATAGATTTTAATTTGGGTATGGTCATCAGAGTCAATTAAAAAATTACTGACCTTGAAATTCACTCAGTTTCTACACTGGGTTTAGGTTAGAAAATGGAAAAAATATATTTTTGGGTGATTCTCTTCCACTTCATGATGAGGTCAGCCAACTATAAATGTATTACCAACTCTTTCCTCTTTTTGGCTGTAATTTATTTTAATTTTGGATAGATTGGTGGTCTGACAGTTAGCAATGCTGACTCGCAGGCCTTAGCTTCTGGGTTTTATTATGTCATGGGATGTATCCTGTATAGAGTTTCAATGTTCTTCCAGAATGGGTTTTCCCACTTGGTCCAATTACCTCCTAATTGCTAAAGACATGCTGTCTAGGTTAACTGGTGTCTCTAAATTGTCCCTGTGAATGAGTGGTGTCCCATTCCAAACTTCCTATATTTCTAGGATAGGGTCACAGCAACCCAGGGCCTTACTAGGAATATGTGGCTTTCTTATAATGGATAGATGGTTCTTAAATTCTTGCTTCAAAATATAGTAATTATATTTCCAGAAATGGAGCAACATTTTTTTTTACATTCCTTGCATATCAGGCCCTGCATTATCGAGAAGAAAAAATCCTTCTTTTTTTTAAAGATTTTGACCTTGTGAGGCACTTAAGAATTCCCGTTCTGTGTTATATTGTTTGTAAAAGGTGTTACTAGAGTCATGAAGGAAATTCTGGCCTTTACAGACATATAAACTTTGCATTATGCAGGTGAAGATACAGTACATTGTGTGACAGTAAATTGTTTATTCAGTGTTGCATATGTTATTTGCACTCTCTTAAAGACTTAAGATTCTCTTTATCTAAAAAGCTAGAAGCAAACTGTTCCTTCCATCAAATTAATTGTACAAACAGCTGTTTCAATATACTTTTTTGCTTCAGGAAAAAAATGTTGAAACATTTATTTGCACAAGGTGTTCTTAATTTCTGTCCAAGTTTGAGGTTCTTTTAGATAATTTTACAATAATGGGAATTTTCGTCTTAAGGACAGGCATTAATGTGGTGTTTATTTATTACAGAAAAATGCAAATTCCTGTAAGTATGAGCACAAGGAGGTGAAGGATGTTTTGAAACATCTTTTCTTTTTCTGCTTTAGCACGAAGTCCTGTCTTTTCCCATCTGTCCTCCTCTCTCCAAGGACTGTGGACCATTCGTGCATTTAAGGCAGAAGAAAGATTTCAGAAAATATTTGATGAGCATCAAGATCTCCATTCAGGTTGGTAGGACTTATCTTTACACTATGACAAAAAAAAACATATCTAACATTGATATAAAATAATAATATATATGAACATTAGTTTTTTATCTCATGTTTAAGAATCTGAGAACATTAAAACAATTGAAAATTGGGTAGGTTTTAATGTTTTAGAGTTTAAGAATTAGTGAGTCTTTGCATTTTAAGCCGGATGCATAACACAAATGATTAGATCAGACACATTGACAAATTAAGATTTAGTTAAACGAAAAACATTACAAAAACCCGTGGCACAGTAAAGGTATACATTTGTGTATTTTATCCAAATATTGGTTGTATTATTTTATAAACATATAGCAAGACCACTGTTTAACAATTGAAGGAAAAGAAACTAAGGTGTCTCGTTTTTTTAAACATCAGAACAGAATTAGGTATGAATGGATTAAAAAAATACATCCTGTTTAAGCAACTAGCTAAATATTCTTGGTTGTTTCAGAGGCCTGGTTTTTATTCCTGACCACGTCCCGATGGTTCGCTGTCCGGTTAGATGGAATTTGTGCAGTTTTTGTCACGATCGTTGCCTTTGGGTCTCTCTTTCTCAGGAATGGTAAGTAGTATGAAGCTTCATCAATGGATGATGAGGAGGTTTGCTTTACAGTGCATCAGATATAGCCAGCTCCATCACTCAAGTGCTACGGGAGCCTCTTGTTTTATTACTTCTCTGAAATAAGGCCTCGAATTACCATCCCTGAAGTAGACACTTCCAAGGCATTGTCCAGGTTGTGCAGTGGTTTCACAAGAGCCTCATGTTTATTTCACTGTTCATAGATGTACTGGTACTAAAGCTCTTGAGAAAATAATCGCTGTAATACCATACCAAGGACCACAGCAATTTATCTTTATGACTGAGCCTGGGTATATAGTAAATGATGATTTATAGAGACCTATAAACTCATAGAGATTACTGTCCCTGCTCTGACTGAGTGTCCAGGTCTTAAAATGTTACCTATAATAGAGACTATGTTTATCCTTCTTGACTAAGCCATGAAAGGACAGTCATTATTTCAACAGAGCTCATTCTGTGGAAGGTAGCTGAGCTTTGTAAAAACTATAGAAAAGGGTTTTGCTAGTATCTTCATTCCCTAATTTTAGAGACATATTTGTGATTTTAGCTGAAATTCTGATTTGTTCTTGATATTTTGAACCTCAAAGTCATGGAAATTGTTGTCAGGTCTGCCTTTTGTTCCTTGTCAATTGGGTGAATTTGGACATAAATATATGAATCACTCCATTAGTCAGAAATGTTAAGTGCTTGTCAGAGTTCTGGAGCCAAGGTTTAGGAATTTCACTTTTTCTCAGGCACTGATGCAAATAAAGCTCCTTAAAATGACCATACTTTATAGTTTCATACTTTGCTGAAAGGAAGCAGGAATAGCAGAAATGCATAGAATTGCAATTCACTTGTTGGTGGTAATTAGCCTACCCTCATGATTTGCTCCTAAATAAAATGACTTCTACAGTTTGTTTATGCAGAGGGAAAGTGTCATCCTCTAAAGAACGCTGCAATAGGTTCCCACAGTCATTAGGGGCCAAAGCAGGATGTATACTATACATTCTCAATCAACAGTAGGCGCTCAATCAGTGACCCCGTCACAGTGCATTAAACTAAATCTTTTCTGAAAAGCTATTTATTAGCCATTTTGAGCAGCCTGCCACTCTTATAAAGATATTGCTTTTGTTGTTTATTAATATACAGTATTTCTTTCAATGCATCCAATTCAATAGGAGAACTTAATGTATTAGAAGGGGCGTGTATAAAGTACATTTCTAGATTGTTTTTGTAGACAATATGGCAAGCTCACTCAAATTCAGAGTCAGATTTGGATAGTTGCACAGTACTCCTTAGGGACAGGGGGCAGTTTATATACATTATGTTGGCTTGTTCTTGTTTTTCTCTACCCTCTAGACTTGGAGGCTGGGGATGTTGGTTTGGCGCTGTCGTACGCTGTCACTCTGATGGGAATGTTTCAGTGGGGAGTGCGGCAGAGTGCTGAAGTTGAGAATCTGGTAAACCATAGCAGCTAATACATTTAAAACTAGGAATTCTGGCCACTTACAATAATGCACCAACACCAGTTTCGTCAACGTAATCAGCATCGCAAGGAAATGCACAAGTAGAATCTCAGTCAGCATGCACTCCAATATTCCTTCTGTCATGACACTGCAACAAAATTGATTGGTAGATGGGAATTAAAAGATAGCCTTTATGTCCTTTGTTCAAAAACATTCCTTTTGGTTTTAAACAAGGTCTAATGTTTGATATTTCTTTACATGTATATAGAACCATAAATGCCATGCGTTTTCTTCTTTTCACATGGTTACTGTTATCAATCCATCCATCTATTTTCTAATTGATTTATCCAGTACAAGGTTGTCGGGGAGACTGAGTCTATCCTGGCAAGCAATAGTCTCTGAACAGGACGCCAATCCATTGTAGAGCACACACAGACAAACGCGCACACACTCATATCTACAGCCAATTTTCCCAGAAGTTAATTAACCTACCCCTATGTGTTTGGACTGTGGAACACAGAGTAAAGCCACACAAACACAGAAAGGACTTACAAACTCCACACAATAGCAACCCAGATCCAGAATTGAACCTAGGGCCCTGGTGCTGTGTTGCAGCAATGTATTTTTTCAATAGCAAATGGACGTATTACTAGCTTGAATGTATTACTTTGGCATATTATGTGTTTCTCTGATCCATTTCAACAAAAAACAGTGAAAAAATAGATAAAATAAATCATAATATGAATCAATATTTAAATCACCAAGCAATGAGAAATTCTATGGAGGTGGGCGCGAACGTGTATCTTAAGAACCTTTTTTAAGAAAACACAAAACTTGGGCCAGTAGCATGAGTGCTATTAAAGCAATAGCTTTTTTTAACTTGTACCACAGAAACTAGCAGAACACTATACCCTTGCCACTGATATTGTAATACCAATATTTATATCAGTTTCCAAAGCATGAGAATATAGAAGCTGAGCACAGATACACTCCTTTGATGCGTATGCAGTTTGGGCAAAGACTGCCGCCAGTGCTTGAGAGATATGCCATGCAACCGTTTAAGTCTACCGCTGTGACTAGTTCTATTATACTGTACCTGGAGTTGCATTTTAGCCCACATGCACCCATGTTATGGAAAAAGTGTTCCCTGATGAATCATGTTATAGCTAATTTACGTTATAGAAACTTGTGTGGGAGAAGCAATGACTTCCAGTATTTGGGTGGATCAACATCAAATACTGAACATCAGAACTGTATGAACCTAAAGTAAATCTGCTAAAAAAATCAAAGCTTCCTTTTCCTGGAAGCCATATCTTAATAGTATGCTGTGTGAGACTTGGGTGTCTTGAGTTTGTGGCGTTCTGTGCTTCAAAGGCAGCAGTCAGAATAATGGCTCTCTGACCATTCTCAGATGACATCAGTGGAGCGAGTTCTGGAGTACACCGAGCTGGAGAGTGAAGCTCCGTGGATCACACAAAAACGGCCGCCCCCCGACTGGCCAAGGCAAGGAAAGATCTCCTTTGAGGGAGTCAGCTTTTCCTACAGCAGTGATGGGCCTGTTGTTCTGAAAAATATGAAGGCAGTTTTCGAATCAAATGAAAAGGTGAGCTTCAGATTTCTAACAATCCTATTTGAATAATCCACTGTTTAATCAGGTTATAGATCTGGCAAATAGTGAAAAACTATTTTTGACTTAGTTAATCTGTACTGTGTAATTTGTGGTTTGTTCTTTAATTTGGGTATATGCTGAATTAGCTGAAACATTTAGCAAAATTATGCTGAAGGTATCAACACATTTGAGCAAAAATTCCTACAGTTTGACTTTTCATATTTTATTTGGCCATTTTACGTTTATATTCTCACTGTGAAACTGCTTTATAAACACTCTTTTAGCCTGTTACATGACTGATAGAACATCATTGGCTGAATATATTCACTTGACCATTTTCTGACAGAGTATTTTCAAAATAACAGAATAATTTCAAAATAATTAAAGAAAAATGTTCTTTAATTCATTTAAGGTTCATATAATAGCTTCTTTCTTTCTTATTAATATCAATAGAATCCAATTGTTTATCCTGTCAGTTTGCAATTTTTCCACAGAATAAGTATTAGTGTTAGTAATTAAGCACATCCATTTGGTCCATATTTGAATATATTCTATCCAAAAGCCATGTTCACTGTTATAAATCCAAGATGCAATTCCTCTTCTATGCAGTGTATTTAAGTTGAACGTGAAAATTATGGATTTCACAATTCAAGTAAAGGTAAATGAAAAGACTGTTGAATCTTTCTGTAGCCTATAGGAATACACTTCATTTATAGCAGTAAATCAGAAGGTATTGTGTGTTCTGACAGGTCTTTCCACACACTTTAAGTGGAACAAACATCTGCCACTCAGTGGCTTTTACATCTAAGTGAAATGCACATACCTGTGGACTAATAGAAACACTCAGACAATGACACAAACCAGTTAAGCCTGCCAAAGGGTGAAAGAGAGATTAAAGGGGTTATGCTAAGTGTTGCCATCACAATACCAGTCTAATGAATCTATTTTTACAGCTTCTGATCTGTCCTTAGTTGTATTTATTACCTTTTTTCTCAAGAGACTTCATTTAAATACAAGTTCATCTTTTAAAAATGTATGGTATATTACAAATTGATATGCAATTAAATTTGGTCACACCTAACATGTTAATATTACAAATGTGGCTTCATTTTCATGGCTGCAAAGAAGTGTTTTGTTCCAATAAGAAGTGCCTCATGGAGAATGTTAAATGTTTAATAAGTAAGTATTCATAAAATAGCAGAATTTTAAGATGATTTAAAAACATACCGTAAGTAATATCTGTCAAAGATTCAATTTCAGTTTTTGTGATGTCAGAAAACTGTCTATATCTATGTTCTTGATTCTACATATCAACTTGTGGTGATATGTGCTTTATCAGTAGCAAATCCAACAAAATACACTGCTCAGCTTAGTTAGAAGTGACATATAACACATCGGTTTTGCAGTGACAACTGACTGTCCTTTAGCCAGAATAGCCTGGTACAGTGTGTACTAGTCATTCTTCCTTACTCCATCCATTTTCTGGGACACCAGACCATGACAGGGCACACACACAAACACAGTCACATAGATATACAAACACAGCCACACTAGGGACATTTTTTCCAGAAGACAAATAACTTACTGGTATGTCTTTGGACTGTGGTAGAAAACTGGAGCACCCAGAGAATACCCAGGCAAATGAACTATGCATGTAGCACTCCCGGTCTATGCTACTGTGCCACCTTGTTCTTTATATGTAGCACAATTTGTACAGCACATGTCATTGGTGTTCCTAATTTTAAGTTTAAGAATTTCATCTGTGATCCATGAATCCAATCCATACATCATAGGGTATAGTGTATTTGGAAAATAGAGGTCTGTCTTAAATCTAATGGTGGACTCATCTGTTGAAATGGGGCATTTCACCCACACAGAAATTTAATTATTCATCTGGTCAGTTGTCATATCATTGTAAGTAGAAATAATGAGATGGAAGTGCTAGAGATATAATCTATGACTTTTGAAAAGATCAGAATGGTTTATCCTGCCTTTGACAAAAAAGGAATGTGGAAATGTGAGAAGGATTCTTCAGAGTTTTTAATGCTCTGGGTGTTCTGTGTGCTGTGTGATGAACTGGTGTCCTGTCCCAGTTTCTGTTGGGTTAGGACCCAGCTCGCTGTGATTCTGTATTGGTCTAGGCAGTTATTAAAAATGAATTAATGGTTAGATAATTGCTCAGATGATAGAATCTTATTACAAAATATCCTGTTTGTGTCAAACATTTCCTTATTAAAAAAAGGTGAAATTTGCATTGTTGTTTTGATGCTCCTTAAAAAATGTAGAGCCTACATTTTTATTGGTCTGGTCACACATTCTCAATGTGCTTTTGTATTCTGTGTCTTGCATTAAGCTTGAACATTTTCTTTAGATCTTCAGTGCTTTTTATACACTGTCAAATTAAGACTTTAGAGAACGGTATGTCCTTTTCTCTCTAAAGATCTTCCTAAAAACATTGAGAAAAATTAGTGAAGGTAACATTAAAGATATTTAGATCTGTTTAAATCGTTGATATTTTGCTGGACATAGAAATCAGGGTCAGATAGTTAATGTACGAGTCTGATGATAACCACCTCTTGAGTGCTGTTAACAGGAAGTGAATGGTCTGTGTGCCTGTGAAGTCATGCTACTTTGTCTTGTCCTTGAAGGTTGGGATCGTTGGAAGGACTGGTGCCGGAAAAAGCTCTCTCATCTCTGCTCTGTTCCGACTGGCTGAACCTGAAGGGAATATTCTCATCGACAACATTTTGTCATCTGAAATTGGTCTTCATGATCTACGTCAGAAGATGTCTATAATTCCTCAGGTATTTATTTTTTTGCTCTCTCATTAACCTCTTCTGCCGAAACGTACATCAAGTTTTTCGGTGTAAAATATTCTGAATTAGTTAGGTCCCGGCTAAATTAGTTTTCAGTAACTGGTAAGCAGTGAAAATGGAATGAGAACTGAATACTGTTGTGATACTAAAGAGGGAATAAGAAAGCAGTAGCCAAACTCAACAGGTGAGTTGCACATTGTTGTACGTTGTTGCAGAAGGGAGCTTGCCCCAGTTCAACCGCTTATAGAGATGTGTTTCAGCATTGCTGGTGAATAAACCATGGACTAGCATCCCATCTATGGGGAATCTTGCATTCTCAGTTTGCTTTATACTAGAATATGCTCCATTCCAATGAGCTAGTATAGGACATTGTAGGAAATCTCTATGTGTTGCAATATATATTACAACTTATAAATTTAGAGCTATCATTAATCGGTTAATAATAAGTCCATTTGTAACAAATAGCAACACACCATGCAATAAATGAACAGGAGTCTGTATAACAATCTACATCTGAAAGAGGAAAGAAAGGGCAGTTAAATGATTTTAGGCACATTTAAGAATTTTAATAAAGCATGTAAACAACTGGAGGTAATTTGGCCCACCTTGTTCCTTTGATAGTTTAGTAGCAAAGTAATACCAAAATTCTGTCCAGCTCTTTAAGTTTGGGTCTCAACCACCTGGCTGGGTAGCCTTTTTCAGGTACCAAAAACTGTTTGTATAAATAAGCATTTCCTTTTCTTGTATTTACACTATACCCATTAGGCTTTTCTTGTACTTTCATAGAAACATTACCTCTTGATAACTTTGTTTTAGACTGATGAAATTTACTGTAGATCCTTTAACCTGTCGGTGTATGACAATCTTTTTAGACCAGGATTCATGTTTCTCTTTCTTGACCTCTTAAAAATTATTATCTTGACAATTGTCTTGTCTGTGGTAAGCTGATCAAAACAGAACACAATTGTCTTATTAAGGTCTTCCCTTGGGCTGAATATTTCAAACATTTTACTACCTACACAGGCATTCAGTTTCTTTTTAATTGTTTCCCCACATCAACTTGATGAAGAAGTATAGAATCTACATAAACCTATATCCATTTTGTGAATTGCTTCCTGCTACTCCAGATCAATATGTAATCATTCGTATATAACAGGAAGGGCAACAGGCCCAAAACCAATCCCTGCAGCACACATCTGCCCAGTGAGAAGTTGTGCCTCTTAAGATGATACACTTCTCATGTGTTTGCACTCAATTTATGCGAATACATTACCTTGGATTCCTCTGGACTTTAGTTTGAGAATCAGCCTTTTATGAGGGATCTTAAAACCTTTCTGAAGGTCTAAATATGTTATACTGTAATTTTATCTACCAGACCTCCCATTTCTATACTCATGTTGATGGTCTCACACCATTTTTTAATTTCCCTTCTAATAAAGTGTTGCTAACAAAGTATTATGGCCAGACTAAAAGCCCAGCGCAGTCCTTCCTCTATATTTATTCACTGATCACATCACTTTGCAGGTGTACTAGTCACTCAGGTGGCTGACCTTACAGTGTGTGAAGAGAACATTACATGGGTGTGATATTAGTTTGTGTAGATTAATAACAATTCACTTCTGAGATACAACATTTGTAAAGTAAGATCAATGTTTTTAGAATGTTAAGGTAGATTTCTGAGATTTAGAAACAGCAATTCTGTTTTAGATTAAATTTCACCCATGGGCGTTATTATTGTAAAGTTTAGTGGAGTGACTTTTGGACTTTTAGTGGAGTATGACAGGGAATGTAATTCCAGTGCCTCAGCAACATTTAAAAGCTACTTAATTTTTTTATGGATTGTTGAGTCCAAATTGTTTAACATTTTGGAAAGCTGTAAGGATTTCAACACGAATTCATTAAGGTTTTTATCATGGCTCAGATGTGTTTCTGGTATCGGCATTTTACCAGATAAAATTTATCTTCTGAATAAAGATGTTCTTGTTCTCATCTTCCTCGGTAGGTCTGTGTTTTGTTTTGTCAGTAGCCTGATACAGGGTATAGGTATGTTCATTGTAACACAATGCAGTTTTCCCTATTTAAACCCATTGGAAATTTAGGAATCTGATTACTGTTGTACTATATATAAATATGATTTCTCTAAGAAAGTAGTATGATATTTCAATTAAATAGACATTGTTTGAAACATAATCAATATAAAATTTGACAAGGGTATTATGAATTAATTGGTAATACAGCTTTATGCTTCATTATTTATTAACAGTTTGTATGGTGATCTGTGATAAACTGTAGTGCAGTATTCCTGATAGAATATTTTACAATTTTCATTTTTTCTCATGAAATAATTGTAATGTAATTTTTTTCAGACTAGTACCTCTATTATTTTGTAGTGCATTAGGCTGGTATAGGATGCCTGGCAGTGTATGACACCATCTATGAAAATACCTGGTGGGGATTCTGCTGTGACTACACAAAGGGAGCCTGCTCAGGCACAGTTTGTTTCAGTTCTCAAGGAAGCTGAAAAATTGAATTTTCAGTTCATTTACAACAGACATTTTTGACTTTTTGTTACTGTGTTTATTATGTTGGTTGTCAATTGGATGTCTTTTTAAAGGAGTCATTCTCTTGAGAGCTAATACAAAAAGAGAGACTTAGATACAACAGTTCAGTGAATAGACAGAGCAAAGAGTACAAGTGAATTTTGATAGCAGGAGTCAAGGGAAAGAACCAGGCTGTAAAAGACTTAGTAAAAATTAAGAGTTGTTATCTGATTTAAACACAGATATATTTATATTTATAAGGACTGTTTTACAAAAATGCATTATCCAAGAGTTTTCTCGAAAGTGCCATTTAACATTGCCAACTTAGTAACCACATGTAAACAATAGTTGGAGATTTTCATTGAGCTAACCTGGGTTTTGCACTTTCAGATATGGAGTACTAAAAATAATAATTGTCCATTTTCTAACCGCTTCATCCAGTTCAGGGGTGCAGGGGAGAGACGGAGCCAATCCTAGCAAACGATGAAATAAAATTTCATCTACGGTAACATTTTCTGCATCATACAAAAATCATTATATGACATCCTCATTCATATACTGTTTTTTGAGATCCTATAAGAGAAGCGCAAAAAGAAAAAGGGTTTTGAATCCTTGCAAATCCTATATGTCTATTGCCATCTTTGCTTGTATTTTCAATGTCATAACTTATTGTTAAAACTGTATTCTCATCCTTTCAAATGGAAAGTAACTCATGAAATTTACATAAGATGCTCAATCCATTACTTTGTAAAGCTGTCTGTAGATGAATACAGGTAGAATGGTCACGGAATCTACAGATATGATATACATTCTTTACATTCCAGCCTCTGAGAAGAGTCATTATTCCACGTGTTCCTTGAGATTTTATTATGATAAGCTTTTATTAGTATATGGTATTAACACTGAATCCATTTCATGTTCTATTGAAAGTGGAGAAATGACTTCAAAATATAAATTAATTCAGTAGCAAAAAGCAAGCTTAGAATTGTTCGAGCACATAATCACTCTTTAGAAAAATGTGTTCAATGGCTGTTTCCAGCTTTACATTGAATCCTCATTAAAAATGTCACAAAAACTATTTCACATTACGTCTTGAGCTTCCGTGTTGACATGGTAGATGTGTTTAGAGAATTTGGAACAAATGGGAATTTGGAAATTAATAAAAAATAAATTGTAAAAGCTAATACTTATTATGTAGTGTATTATGTAGTGACTAAAAAGCGAGGCAATTATTTAACTGCAAGACATAAGGAGATTACCTTAAGGATTGTGTTTGTGATTATTTGTAGTTATAAAGGCTCTAAAAATGCTTCCTCTGCATCCAGTGTTTTCATTGTGCAGGTATCTTGATTCTGTGACATATGTAAGCAAATCTTTAGCCCACTGGTCAGGCAAGACAAAAGAGTAATAGAAGAGAAACCATTAGAAGGTATATGTCAGGAACACAGAAAAGATTGGTTTAATTAATCAAAGTGTTAGTGTAGTCGTCACCCTCCTCTGCCACTACTCTACACAGTACCAAAAAGCCTAAAAGCCTTGTCTCATACTCTACAGAGTTTCTCTTTTATAGCACAGAATCTAAGTAGATCCATTAGTTTATTTTTATATTGGGTGATGGATAACAGAGATGTGGCTTGTTGGAAAGTATTAATGAAAATGTATTATTAAATGTTTTTCAAAATATCTCACTTCCAGGGTAGCTGCAAAGTGGTGTATCTAGAGATACCCGAACATAGTAGTAACTACTTTGTACCATTTTATTTTGTCTAAAGTTTTATGAGTTATTTAACTGCGAACATCATACCAATTTGAATACGAGCATTTTTGACATGGGTAGAAAAGCTTGTGCACTATCTTATTGCACTAGCAAAACTGGCATATTTTTTTCATTCAGTTTCAGTATATACTGAGACTAAATGTATATATCTTATTTGAACAATAAAGTAAAATGTGCTATGAACTAGAAGGAAGAGCACTAGCTATGGTCAGGTATGCAATGGTTGTTCAAAGTTGAATAAGGATAACCTACTGAAAAGCATTTCAAATGCAACAAATGTTTTTGGATCCAGTGCTCATTTGCTGTGCTTTTAATGCCTCCCAGTGCAGATTTTGTGTGTAGACTCTTGTGTGTAATGAAAGTAATTTGAAAGAGCACATGAAGTATTAAAACATCTGCTTTCCAAAAACCTCCTCTTTTTTTCAATTTATGCGTCCTCTCCATGCGTGCAGCAACACCACAAGACTGTACTGATTGGTTCTCTCATGTGTCTTTTTATCAAATAAATATAGTTTATCACACTTTCTGGACTAAACTCTAGATCTTGCCACACTGGTGGTGTTCTGAAGCTTTTTTCTGTGTACTCCAAGTTGCCGATACACTCAGTAGTGTTTTTTTCAAATGGTGATTATGAACACTGATTGTCACTGTTAGTCAAGGTAGCAAGATACAGATAGTAAAGGAACAAGTAATAGGTTTATTCCATGCTGAAAAAAAGAAGAAAGAGAACACAACGTTTCGGCCGTGGAGCCTTCTTCAGGTGTGTCAACACCTGACACACCTGAAGAAGGCTCCACGGCCGAAACGTTGTGTTCTCTTTCTTCTTTTTTTCAGCATGGAATAAACCTATTACTTGTTCCTTTGCAGCCTACGCATGCTGACGCAGCTACCCACCTGAACTACAAGATACAGATAGTGTTTGCTTTCTGTGTAGGAATGGTGATACAATAAGGAAATAACACGGTCAAATAATAAGGAAACAACACGGTGAAAAGCCAGCTGTCATACTCTTATAACATTAATTATATGCACATTCTTTTGTTGCTGCTGTGTAGAAAGTTGCTGAATGTTTCCTTTATATGAACTTGAGTCACGTTCTGTACATTTAAAATATACGAGCTCTGGGAGTCTCATTTGCACTCAGTGTTTTTTTAACCACGTTGACTACATTTACTGAAGCCACTTTTCTTGTTAGAACAGTTGCTCTCACTTTAAAGTAAAATATAAAGCACATGTTTAGATTGTGCTATAATAATTTTTTATTTACACTTCATCAATGAAAGTGTAAATCGTTCTGTTCTTGAACCTTCATCCAACTGAAAAATCAGTTACCAGAATTATGATGCCTTCTTTTATTTGTGCAAAAACAACCTTGTACAAGTAGGGAGGCTGAACATAATCTTTTCCTGGGTGGGTACCCTCTCACAGGTATGTGAGACTGACCAATGTAAGCCATTACTGATATTATCTTTTCTTAAATGGGGTGGGTTTCTTTTCAGCTGGAGTCGGACCTAAGCCTGCCTGTCTGCTTCTTGAGGTAGAGCACCTAATGTTTGCAGGTGACAGGTTTGTGATGTTAAAACGTTGCACACTACAGTATTGTACAAACCAGTCAGAAGTTTCTTTCACTGGTATTTCAATATGTCAAATAAATAAAGCATCATTATGATATAATATTCAGTCATATAATAGAATTTTGTTCACAGTATCTATAGAAAACTATGTGTGAACTAAATATTCAAGTTTCTATGGTAGAATTTTTCATGTTTTTCCCATACATGAGAGACTGTGCTAATGTTTGATCTCTGATTTGACTGGAGAAACGGAGTTGCTGTTTGCAGGGAAAGTATTGAAATGCCTGGCTAGCTAATCTCAACCCTTCCTTAGACACTCTTATCCAACTGTGTCCTGGCTTTTGGGGAAACTGGTCAGCTGCTGACGTGTCCTGGAATTGAGCCAGTAATGTCTGAGACTTCTCATTCAAGTGTCTGGTAGGATTATGGAAACAATGTTCTGTCACCCAAATTAGTTTCATGCATCAAATTTAGCATATTCTCCAAAATGACAAAATGCTGACAGTGTGCAATATCTAAAATAAATGTACTGTTAAATTGTCCCAGTTGTTTCCTAACAAGGTTTGTCAGGTCTATCACAAATTGCTTTAGGTTTTGAGACAAATCTGAACTTGAAGTTTCCACCAAAGCTAAAACTCTCTTCCTAAAGTTGTTTTTTAAATGAAGGGAGAAGGATTACACATTCATTCTGACAATAAAGCAGTAGTGACAATGACAATAATAAAACTTGGTCTTTGTTGGTCCTAAAAACTGTCACATGATATTACTACTACAGCGGTGTTCTCCTTGTGATTTTGGGGTGGTCCACGGTATGTCACTTTTTAACAGCAGTTGTTTTGTCACTAGTTTTGCAAATGGCCTTAAATTAATTGCATGCACATACACTAATTTTATGTAAAGGATGCGATTGTACACAACTTACCCTGCACACAAAACCAGTGATGTATTATTAAACTTCTCTGTATAAAGATTACATGATGAGACTGGAATATTTTCCTTTGGAAAATTGTTATTAACTCATACTTACAAGGGTGGCATGGTGACGCAGTGGTGCTTCAAAGCGCTAGGGCCCTGGCTTTAATTCTGGACCTAATGTGCTATCTGCTTGGAGTCTGTATGCTTTCCCTGTGTTCCCATGGGTTTCGTCTGGGTAGTCTGGTTTCCTTCCACAGTCCAGAAACATTCAGGTAAGTTAATTGGCTTCTGGGTAAACTAGCCATGGTGTTTGTGTGTATAGTTGTCTGTTTGGGTCTGTCTGCCCTGTGGTGGACTGGTGGACTGTGCAGGGTGTACCTTGCTCCCTGAATTGGAAGAAGCAGTTAGAAAATTGATGGATGTACAGTACTTACAATGAACAGAAATGAAAACAGAAAACATCAAATAGCATGCTTGTCATTACCTCTTCACTCACACTACAGCTGCCAATGAGAGGAGGGTTTAGAAGAAGACATCCATCAATCTGTGGGGTATAACTGAGATACTGTACCTCCTCCAAAACATAAAGCAGGACAAGTTCTAAACTTTGATGTTTTAGCAGATGTTTTTGTTATCAGTATGCTGAGGGTTGGCTTGTTTGAAAGGCAGCCAAAATATTTTTGAAAACCTGATGTCAAGGCCAGGCTGCAGCTCTTTATCTTAAAATATGCATTATATCTTAACATTCTTAAAATTAAAGCTCCTGGGTTAAAACAATACTCTGCCTGCAAGTTATCCAGGAAAAGCTTTGGATTTAAGACAACTTGAACTTGTTAAACCATAAATAATAAATAGTGCAATGTATAGGACAGGTATTCCTAAAGTAATAACTTTGTCCAACATGAATTTGATTTACTGTGAATTTCCCAATCGTGGTAATCTCTTGTGATGAGTGATAGTAGTGCTAGTTAGAGTGGTGATAGTGATCAGCTCTGTGCAATATACTTTTATTGACAGGGTTGCTAAGATTTGAGAAACATTCTGAAACTAAGCATGGTCCAGTCATTAGTTTTGTTTTCCTCCTGATAAAACATACATTTCAACACTTTATTAAAGTAGGTTATGAGTATGTTATTGGTTTATAATGAAACCTTTGTTTCATAAAGGGCTTCCACTTTTATCTCACTACTGAAACCTCTCCATGTGATTACAAACTGTGCTTTGCTTGTTATGATCTTACACCCCCTTAATGGTTGTGTCTTGTTACTAGGACCCAGTGTTGTTCACTGGCAGCATGAGGAAGAACCTTGATCCATTTAACCAACACACTGATGAGGACCTGTGGAATGCACTCGAAGAGGTACTTAAAAATGCAGTCTTTTCTTTGACTGATCTGTTCTCTAGCTGAAGTTGACATAGTGATCTTTCTTTGCACACTGTCTGTTCTCTCAAAATTGCAGGAAAAATTCTGATAACACAGCCATGCTGTGGAAGAAGGCTATGCAATCTGTGGATCCCAAAGAAGGCTCTACAGCTGAAATGTTGTGTTTCTTTTCTTCTCTTTCCAGCATGGAATAAACATTTACTTGCTCTTTTGAACGCATGCTGACGCAGCTACCTACTTGAACTTTCTTGTGAAAGATGTATTGAAAGTGTTCAGTAGATAGTATGGCCAGCTATGATCTGATAATGAAGAGTGCCCCTCAGTAAATGAGATTCCAGGTTTTGGTTTCTCATTTGTGCTTGTTTCAGTACAAGGTTAATGATGATGAAATATCAAAAGCTAGTGTTGGTCCTTGTCTTTAGTTAAATAAACATGGATTTAGTGTATTTCATTCTATTAGAGTGACTTTTTATACAGTGATATTCCTGTATAAAATGGCCAGACTTTGCACTGAGCATTTTTCCCGATATAGTGATAGTCATTTAATTGAGCTAATGTTTAGCCTTGGTTCAGGATTTTCTGCATTAACAGTAGGTCATTGCAGTGTTGTACAAGGTGGTGACAGTGTTTTTGTTCTAACTTTCATTGATTTTGGTCGATCCTTCAGTGTGTGGTGTGCAGAAATGAAAACATATGCTACATGACATCCAGTCAGATGACATCCAGATATCTCAGGATGAACTGTAATATTATTTCCTGTCCAGGTGCAGCTGAAGGGGGTGGTGGAAGAACTGCCAAACAAGCTGGAGACTGAATTGGCAGAATCAGGTTCCAATTTTAGCGTTGGCCAGAGGCAGCTGGTTTGCTTGGCCAGGGCAGTCCTTAGGAAAAACCGTATACTGATCATTGACGAAGCCACTGCAAATGTGGATCCAAGGTATTGCATTGTTTCCAGATACTGAAAATTTTTTTTTTTTCTTCTTGAAAAACTTCACTGTCTACCCTTCCATCACAATAAATGTCCTAGTCTGTCTGTATGCTGACTTCAGAGTACTGTTTAGAAGTCTGGAAGAGCACCGTTAATGATCGTTTTAATTCATGTTGTAAGACGTTTCCATTTGTGATACACACTAACCTCCTAACTTGTACTTATGACATTCAATAGGCAGATTGTTACCAACTGCCCTTTCATTTGTCATTTGTCCAGCACTTGTGTCACCATTAGTTTGCCACTGTTAGCCCACTGTTACCCCCATATTTGTTAGCTCTCTTAGGGTTGCTGCCAGTACCTCGTTTTCTCATTTCTCTCTGCTCTTATTTTTCCCCTTCTCCTGTGATTGGGCCTAACAAATGGAGAATTCCTTTTCTCCTCCTGCCCAGTCCCTGTGATCTTCTTCAGTAGAGCGTCCCTCAACCTATTTTCATGCAACTATGAATCCCACATGACAATTTGCACACCGATCCACAAACCTCTGAGAGAATTCTAACCACAGAGCCCTCAGTCTTTCCTTTTCACCCAACTGATGCAGTCTGCAAAGCGATACCTAGCTCCAATGACACAGGATCAACCAGTTTGATGGATTCTTTCCTCTCTGTGTTCTGCATCTAGCTAGGAAGCTTTTTTGAAATCTCCTTATTAACAAAAGAGGCATGGCTAATTCCATGTGCATATATCAGTCACCCTTACATGGAAACCTACACTGTTTTGCCCCTATTTATAAATTACAGGTGTGTTTCACTAAACAACACACCTGCTTTTTTTTCATCAGCTGTGTAGTTGCTTCAATGTGTGCACATCAGCTCAATGCTCATGTGGACATTGTTGCACCTAGATAGGTTCAGTATCTTTTGATTAACAGATGAACAGTCTCCTCTAGAAATGAATCACAGACATTGTTGAGGGGATTGTTTCATTGTCTTGTTTTTCTTGCTTATACTGGAAAATCTATTAAGTTAGAATTTCTTAATATGTGGTTTGGGGTACATAGTTGAATTGCTGTTTACATTTTGGCAAGATTGGACTTTTAAACTTTTTTAGCAATTAAAAGAAAAACAATGTATCCAGAGAAACCAAAATTTAAGAAGCATGTATCCTAAAGTAATTGAAGAATCAAAACATACACTAAGTTACACAGTTATTAATTAGAGTGAAGAATGAGCAATATTGTTCTGTCCTCCAACTTCTCTATACTTGAAGTTTCCAGTCTTTTGTGAAGTACTGTATGACAGGCCATCTTTGAGCCTTGAAGAGAAGACCTATAACATTGGGGGAAAAACAGAACAAATAACTTGTAGAAGCAAATCAGGGAATGTGTTAATTTGTATAGCAGCCCATAAGATGATGTTTAATTCACATTTTCGTACCATTCTAAACCATCTAGCTAATCATGGTCAAATGAATCTGGAACATTCACAAGTATTGTTCAGTCTCCAGAAGGGATGTTTAATGCAATTACCTCTTATTCCCGTTTTGGCGGATTTTCCTGGATAAAATATTAAATGTATGATCACAGACAAAAATAAGCATTAAACTAATGGTTCATTTTAAAGTGCTTTTACAATGGTATGCCAATTGTTTTTATTTTAAAATTTAAACAGTACCTTCCTAGATTCTGCAGTTGCCATTTAAGTGACCTGTTTTCCTTGGTGTTACAGAACTGACGAGTTAATTCAGAAGACAATCAGAGAAAAATTTAAGGAATGCACAGTACTCACAATTGCACACAGACTTAATACTATCATCGACAGCGACCGAATACTGGTAAGAAATATATTGAACTTTCTTTTAGCCATTGGTATGCTTGCATCATCTCATAGGCTTTGTGTATTTTAGATAGGAGTATGAGTCTACTTCAGAGTGCAGTGTATGTGCTTTATCATAGATTACTTTCTTATTGCTTTATTATAGGAGCATGTGTGTGGAGAACCTTTCTACACACGTGCATCTTTGGTGAATAGCAGTAGCAATGATGACATGTATATGTCTTTATACCATCCAGTTGTGCAATACAGAGAAATTCCTATAATACAATGTTCACCTTTAGTGCTCAATAAAGTCATCCCATGTGTTTTATTGGCAGGTATCTACAGAAACAAGTAATTGTCTAGTTTAAAGAAAAGATTGGGTAGAGCAGATTCTGTCTTCACTGTTTATGTTAATGTTTCTCTGTACCCTTTTGTTTTAAAATAAGTTTTAAAATGTTTTTCTTTAACGTTTTAACGTTAACTTTAATGTTTGAGTGCATATCAAATATGTAGCTTATCTACAGTTTTCTGTTTTGAATTAATAATATGCCATTTAGGGTCTACTACTAGACTACACTATACTGTTCTGCTGCTTACTGTTTTTAAATTGGGTATCTCATGTTCATTGTAGTTGGAAGAGAGATTGCCTCTGATTGCCTCCCACAGTCCAGAGATGCTAGTCATTGGCAACTCTAAACTGTCCCCTAACCTGGAGAAGCTAGAGTAGGGCACCCTCCTTATGTAACCCACCCTGTCCTGAATAATTCTGCTTCAAACAGTGACCTCTTTTGGGTAGGACAAAGCAATGGAAGAAAAAGAAGAGCTAAGACCTTATTTCCTTTCAAATAGTGTTAGAATCGGTACATGCTGAATTTAGTAGAAAACATGGAGGTTTGTCTTCAGAAAAACTTAAGATTGAATTTACAGGCATATACTGTACGTGTACTTACTATTAACCATCCTAATGTCTAAATAAATAACCACATAGTCAGTTTTGGGATTTGCCACTTAATACCTTATTGATTTATGAAGTCCTAGATACACTTAACCTGAAGCCTAATCCTTAGTTTAATGCTTTCGATGTTATGTTCACTGTATAATTACAAGTAACATTTTAAGTGTTATTACGTACCCTTTAAGTGGCATTATTGGCTGGATTAGAGTTAACATGCTTATAGTGTAAAATAGGCTTTTCAAATATTTTCTACTCAAGCATGCAGTTTTTTTTTATTTTTAAGTAACTATTTTGAGATCTTCGGGTTTTCTGTTAATATAGGTTCCCTATAAATTGCTGACCTTTAATACGTAGTGTGTTGTTTTATGAGTGAAGGGGTCATACTTAGGGAATGTAGGTTTTTCCTGTGTGGGTCAAAGAAAGTGTGGAAACATACTATAGATGTGTAAATAAGTAAGGTATTTTAATGTAAAACAATGTTCTGCCTCAACAGTCATTTTAGAGGCAATCATTGTGTCACTTGTCCTTCTTTGCTTTTTATGGTGTGGTAATACCAATTAAATATCTTGTTTTTAAATCCTAACAAGGAATTATTTTTCCATACAGTATGTACCCTTAAAAACAAGTTAAGGTCAAAATGGAAACTATGGATCTGCCATAAAAATGCAAACTAAATGGGATTAAGATGCTGCTGTGAAATTCTTCTTAACTGTTTCCAATGTTTAAACCATTCTGAAACATTCCTTTTTCTCATAAAATACTTAAAATCTTTGCTTCAAATTAAAACCAACATTCTGTAGTTAAAATTGAAAGTGATGAAGTTTGGAGAGTTCAGACACTAGAAATATTAACATCTCCAATCATATCTCCAGCTAGTGTACAGTATTTCTGAGCTAAATATTTCAAAAAAGGTACTTTTAATCTGTCTTTAATGAAGGACCCTGCTTGTATCCCAACATATACAAGTGTAACTGCTGAAATGCATTTAACAATAGTTTAGCACACGATCCTTTCATTCGCTCCGCTGCTCCTTATCCTTTAATGATCACAACCAACACAAAACGTTGACATCAAGTTAAATGTAACCTAACCATAAGCCACACAGACCTACCTGCCTGTGCAGCTTGCTTATATTTTTCAGACTGCTTTCTATGATGTAACGGCTTGAGTATTTTAATGAGTGAGCAAAACATGGTGAGACCTGTACTGAGCTGTGTCACTGATGAACAGACCACTGATTTTCTCGCGTATATTTTGTTTTAGCCAAGAATGTGCTGTGTAGATCTTCATCCCCTCCTAAAAGAAGGCCCCATAATTAATGCTTAGACCAAGGTCACTATTAAAAAGTCACCATTTCAAACCCCAACTCATCTATAGCTAAGAGCACAGAATGAGTTCTGGATAATTTTAGTTTTCTTGACGTTGCTGAATACAAAGTGAAGGTGACAGCAGGCCTGTTTTCTTCACATTATGTCACTTCTCTGTACTAGAGGGACAACACTTCAGTGCAAAGGCTAATTCATTCATCATGCCCACCTGATCTTTGGCCTTTCTAAGAGGCTGCCTGCAGAGGTGCCAATTAGTACCATTTGTGGTGGCATTTGTTTGTGTCCACTAGGAACTGGACTGATACTAATATACGTTTCACACAGAGCATGGCAAACACAAAACCCTAATGGCTTGCAGACGTTACTATTACTCACCCTGGCTGGTGTAAAATGCCCCCAGATTGCATTCTGTTGAGAATGGTGTTTGATTAATATAGATCTAGAATTTTCTCACATTTGTAAATGTAATTATTATAAATGTGAGGTGATTAATAGATAGCTTAAGATCAGTGCTGCCCTTAGATTGTCTGTTTTTATTGATGTTAATAATCTTACAATCAACTACTGTTTCCATTTTATTAAACACTTAAAGCTATCTGCAATTTTGATATTGTCAAAGGATAATGTCTACTGAAATTGGTTTCCAAGAAAGCTGCCATGCTATCTGAGAACAGACTTGACCTGTACATCATGTTGGCTAGTTCTTGACACATTGATCAGCCAATGAGTTTAACACGGTCACATTTCCTAAATAATACCAAGATGAAGAACAGATATATTGAAAGACAGAACAGGCCCTGATACAAAACTTAGGATTTTATTATATATCAGGTGCAATGTAATGTTGATAAATACCAGTGTATCTTTATCATGTTTATTCTTTGAATATGTTTACCTTATGTAGTACAGCTGGTTTTAGATGCCTGATATTCTGGCATGGTCTTATATTCAACAAGATAATCTCATGTGAATTATGCATGGTCTTTAAAGGTCTTCCTTTCTCAATTTCTTATGTACGAATATTTTCACATTACTCCCGGCTTGTTTTTAATGTCAAATCTGAGCATCTTCAAGTATCTGGTGGACAATGAAGTATATTTTACAAAAAGCAAGTTAGTCTGTTTGGTGTATTGAGCAGTAGGATTCCGAACGGCCATGATATTAAAATCTGTGTATCCTAGAATGCGTAGATGTTTGTGGGTGCTGTCTTCACTGCTCTATATCGAACAGCAAAGTGAAAAAGAAGTCATGTCTTCTTTATGCTCCTGAGCTGCCATCTACAGCAGAGCTACTCGTGCTGATGGAGAAATGATATGTTATTTTGTTAGCTTGTAAAAGGTGCAATTGATGCTTCTGACTACCACCTCTGTGGTGCTCAAAAGAGGGTCATAGCACCTCTTGAATACCTGTGAGTTAATGAAGCTTAATCCCTGTATTTACAGGCGCTTATTGTATTATGGTGTGTAAGATTGTTAGCTTACACTTTCATATTGCATTTCAGCTAGTATGTTTATTATTGCGTTGGGTAAATAGCTCTGCTATATGTTAACATGTGACTCATTAAATGGAAGGTTAAAGCATGGAAAGAAATGCAGTACCATACACTTTTTTTGCCTTTTCTTCCAGCTAACCCCACAGACATCTGAAATACCTGTTACAGTAATGAAGGTAAATAGGTGAGGGCAACAAAACTTTTGTGTACTCCAGCATTGTTTATACGTGCTTGTCTTGATTACAGGTTCTGGATGCAGGAAGAATAAATGAATATGATGAGCCCTATGTTCTTCTGCAAAATAATGACAGCATATTCTGTAAAATGGTGCAGCAGACAGGCAAGGCTGAGGCTGCAGCTCTGTTTGAGACGGCTAAGCAGGTAACTCCTCACCCAGGCTGTAATTAAGCCTGCCTTAACAACTCACTTTTCATTACACAGCATTCTCACTTCAACTTTCGACACCTTGCTTATTGAGAAAGTTGCACCATATCATATTTAATATAATATTTAAAGTATTATGAAGCCAAAATACCCTTCTTCAACTTGGGGGATTGTCTGCCACTGGTAAGGGATACATATAGCCAGTTTGAATGACCTAATAAACTGAAGTGAACGTGTGAGATGAAATTATGAATGATGGTTGTCTGAAAAGGCAAGAAACCTGCTTGATGGACACCTAAAATGTCTGTCTCAAAGTATTTCATGAATATTATTTTTTGGATAGTAAATATTTAGCATGATCTTTTTAATTTTGGGACTATGTAGAAATGTAGAAGACCAATAACACTGTTAAGAATAAAACAAGCTCTTTTCAGAACTTTCAAAATAGTATTGTATGCCCACCATTGAGAAGTCACCAGTTTTTTTACAACAAACACTTGTACAAACTCTGAAGCATTCTATCTTATCTAAAGGCAGAAATGTAATTTTAAAGTAAATCAAGGAACAGGCTTTGGTGGGTTGGCTTTATTCATTGCATTTCTTCTATGAAGAAATCTTCTGTATCAAGTTTGTCTGGATTTGGGATGAAGTTCCTTTGTGGATTACTGTAATGGTTCTCACCTTCTCCTTAAAAATTCATTTGTAGTGTACTTTTTTTCAAGCACATTTCAGATAACACTGTGGTATTCATCTCTAAATTCAATTTTTATGTGCATCTGTCAGGAGCCACAGATATGATATAGCAACTTAAAAATTGGCCTTTGTGAAATAAGAAAAACTGGCCATCATTTCATTTCCTTTCTGTCCCTCTTACACGTTTATCAGAAAAGCTGTATCTCTTCTAGTACAGGCAGAAATTGGTCAAATACTCAGCATAGTGTCCTATTATTTAGTATCACCTTACACCACACAGTAGTTGCTTGGTTGAGACATTGTTAGAGTCCTTGCGTCTCCTTTCTTTATTGTAGGGTGCTCTCCTCAGATCAGATTACTATAACTCCCATAACCGTCTAGCACCACTTATTAAATACTGAGACTTTTCATAAATGGAGTGTGAAGTTTCTATAGTTGTCAGTCAAGGTTTAAATACATTGAATAATCTGATATGAGGCTCCAGCTCTTTTGTGTGAACTGAATGAGAAACCCTGTGTTAGGAGTATATCTGCTGTTGTGGTTATGTGTTTTTCTTCAATTTCTCACATATTTGATTTTCTTTCTTACAAGGGAAAACTTTTCTGATATTGTTTTTTTCTTCTTTTTCTTTTTTTTTCATCAATGTTACTTTTCACATTGATTCCACCCTTTATAATAGGGAAGCAATTACAGAAAGAAAATAGAAAGGCGATATCATGGCATGGAAGTTAGTGCTCACATTTAACATTTCTTGGGTCCTTGGGTTTTTGGGTCCATTCTTGGGTTAAATTCTGAATTGGGGCACCTTCTTTGTGGCATTTCCATGATATCCCCATGTTTACATGAGTTTTTTCTTGTTTCTCCAGTTTCATTTTTTGATTAAGCTGTTCCTCTTTATGATGTGTCTAGCAAAATACACATTTAAATCAATTATTTTCTCATTTTTGTGGTAATTTATTTAATTTTGGATAACCTGGTGGTCTGCCAATTATTACTGCTGACTCACAGGTCTTGGGTCCTGGTTTATTCTGCCCTTGGGTGTGTTCTGTGTGGAGTGTCAATGTTCTTCCAGAAGCTACGTGGTCCCATTTCCACCCACTTTCCACAGACATGCTAGCTATGTTAACTGGTGTCTCTGAACTGTCCCTGAGTGCCTTGAAGTCCTATCTTGCACCCTACCGTTCCAGAGGATGCTCCTGATTTCCTTATCCTTAATAAGTGTCTTTCTGATAATAGATTGTGTGGATGGAATATTTTGTGTTTTGTTTCAGTAGTTTGTGCTTTGAGATTGACCTGTCATTAAAGCAAAACAACAGGATACATTTTGATAGTTCTTAAGTCTTTCTCATGTTGTTTGTTTTGATACATGTTGAATAACACTTAATTTCTTTTCAGACATACATGAAAAGAAGCCGCTCACCGCCAGTACCAAATGGACAGATGGATAACAATATGACCGACACCAGTTTCATAATCTTTGAAACAGCACTATAACATCATTGTAGCAATTTTGCAATTCTGTCTACAAATTCTCAATATGAATTGTTTGTGAAGAAATAAGACAATTCTGAAGCACTCCAGTTTAAACACTGCATTACTTAGGGACTTTGATTTAAAAAACTTAAAGCACATAAGGTCAAGAATGTTTCTTGATTATAAGTGTAAATTCGACCACAGTCCCCTGCCTAATGGGTAATCTGTAATCTTGTTTTAGTGTGAACTGTAACAATGTACAGAAGTGCTCTTATTTATGCCATATGAAAGAATCCATTAGTTGGGAAAAAATGTTTAGTTAGTTTTGGAAAACAAACTATAGTTATAATTTAAAATACATCATATACATAGTGCCTTCGATAGAAAATTGCAGTGTCAGGTAGAACATAGATATTCATTTGTCTTGAAGAAATTATTTTATACTTTGGACTTTGAAGTCCATTAAAACAGATCTAAAGAACATTGAATTGTTAAAAATAAAAATAATTGCAAAATGTGCAATAAATACAAACTGCATGTTTCATGATTAATGCAAATATGGTATATATAGGCTTAGATTGTGCCTTATTCATAATGGAATATTTATTTTATTTTTTATTACAAAATGTTTTTATTTTAGTGCAATATTAGGTGTTAATGTATCACAGCACTAGGTGTTTGATGTAGATAGGGCTCATCTCAATCAAAACAATATTCTTTCTTTATGTTTTTTTTAATTGTGAAATTGCAAGTGTTTGAAAATTATTTGCAAATGTATAGAACTGACACTAAAATTTAATTGTGACAAAATAAGGAGAAGTGAATTTATCCTAAGATTTTCATTGGACCATAATACGAAAATAACTAAATATTTCATATACCAAATATATGCCTGTTTCACAATATGTCATTGTTTGTATGTTAATGCACATACAACTTTGCCGAAAATTATTTATAACTGACTTAATGTACATACACTATGTATTGAGCTGACTCAATACAGTTGTTTTTAAAATCATGGTAATATTTCATGACTACATATTTTTTTTACAATTAGAAAATGCTGCATTTATTACATAATTTAGTAGATGTATTACCACTTCAGAACTGAAACAGCTAAGCTTCAGGACATAGACTGCCATGTTGTAATCAGCTGGTTATTGGTGATACTCTATGTTACCTAAACAGAAGTGTTTTAAGGGCATTATGTTTTTCTTTGCATACTTAATCAAATTAAATGATTTTGTCTAACCAAGAATCACATCATGCTGAATACAAAAGCAGGTGCTTGTTTTCAGGGATAGCATAATCCTAATAAGTGCCTCCAGAAGAGAGGTGGTGACCTCTTAAGGCTGTTAGCCAGGGTGAGTCTTTACCACCTTGTGGCCTTGCCTGGTTCAGAACAAGCAAGCTGCCAGGTGTAGCTGGTAGAGTAGGTCTGGGAAAGGAACTGTAATTGTGACTGAAACAGAAGACTAGTCTTGTCTAAGAGCTAACAGATAATACGTAGAAAGAAAAAAATGCTTTGACTTGATAGGTTTTACGAGTAGAATTGTTTTACATTATTTTCAAAGCCTTTTTATGCACATGGCAACACCACAGCCAAGAGGTTCTTGTGCTTTGTATTGCAAAAACAGTACATATCTTTTGACAATAAAAGCACTCTACTACAGAACACATATACTGAATACTTAAAACAGCTGTACTTACGAAATTGAAATGGCTCAGGTATAATTTTTAGATCTGTAGTGACAGTACAGTTAATGTGAAAAAAAAATAAACATCAGGTGCTAGTTACAATTTTAACATTAAGTGTTAGTTTGTTACCCAAAGAAACTACTTTCTCATAACAATTACAGCTTTTTCAGTTGTAGATTTCTTCGCTGGCCTGTTTCCTTTTTTACTATAGAATGCCTTATAGGCTGTGGTTTTGCCACATCCTTTAACAGGAGAAATAAATGAATTTGGATCGTATTTGCCATATTAGGAAAAGTTTGTGAGGAGCATAGTTTTTTATTTTTTTTGTATAACAGGTAAATTAGTAATTAGATAATTAAGGGTGGTTGTATTAAAAACTTGAACAGGAATTTGCCTGGATGGTCCTATATTTCATTCCTAGTGATATACTGTATATAGTCTTTTCTAAAATGCCTTAGTTTAGACATTGATGAAACCTTGCCTTCATCATTGTTCATTACAGGTGCACTACAAAATTTATTTTTGATAACCAGATAAGTTGGGTAGCTTGAAGGCATTTTCTTTTCTTTCTTATTTATTGTAAATATGTCCAAATATCATTTTGAAATGATATTATTGGATTATAATCCTAAAAATCTGAGAGGTATGGCAAAAGGAAAGCCCTTGGCTGCTGGTTTTGATTCTGAACAGGGTTGCGTTCTGTGAGGGGTTTGCATGTTCTCCCCACTTTTGTATGAGGTTTTGCTGGTACATTGGTTTCCACCCATGCTGGTATCTAAATAGCCCGTGTGTGTTTGCACTGCGATGAATTGACTGGCTTCATGTCCAGGATGTAATCCTGCCTTGTGTCCTGTGCTTCCGGGATAGAATCCAGGAATATGGCTGGAATGAGTGGCTTTCTCATAAAGGATGGATTTTGTATGACGGACAGATAGTTTAAGAGCTGTTTTCTTTTAGCTGAGGAATGAATTAAGTTTAAGAGAGTTCCACATTAGTTTACAATTTAGTAATCTAATAATTGCCATCTAGTAATTGTTTGTTATAAGAATTGTTTCTAGAAATGTATGCATTTTTGTATAATATTAGCCTATTTTAGAAAAAAGTTAGCCTTGTCTCAAAAATATTGCTGTTTTTTGTTGAGATTACTTTTATAATTTTAGATTTAAGGTTTTTGGCAAGGTTTTGCTGTGTCTTGGAATACAGTAACTGGATTATTGATGTATCCCCACTGAAATATTATAATAGCAAAAGTTATTAAGAGTAGTAAACTACTACACCACAATGTCATATACATTTATATTTTTAAGTTTAGTTTGTATGAGACAGCTGTTATACTAAGATTGTGTGGCCAAAAGGTTGTATTTGCAGTCTTTATTTTTTCAAACCATTTTTTTTAACTTTCTTTAAAGTACTAGTCATGCAATATGATAATTTCTGTGACAACTTTTTTGTTTAAAGCATTTACTGTACTTTATCATCTTATAAATGACTTTTTTATGAAAATGGCAGAAAATAACTTATATATGTTTTTTTCATAACTAAAGAAAAAATTCCAAAGACAGATTAAAATTAGTCTGCAATGGAGATTTTTGTTTTTTCTGTTTGTAAAATGTTGTGTGCTGTCATGGTCCCTCAATTCTTTTGTACAATAAACTATACTTAAAACAAGGATTTTGATAACTGTTTCTCTTTTGGTTTTACACAGGCTTTATACTTTTCATGACTGAGCGCTCTTCAGAACATCCTGCAGTGCTGACCTGAACTGTACCTCCCTAAAGTGGTGCCTTTTTAGTATTAAACCCATTATCCCTGAGCTTTGTTAATTTCAAATGTAAATATCCCTACCAATCGCAGGTAATGCACAAAGTTCTCTACCTGTCACCTAATTCTGAGCAGTGACTGAGCTTAGAAAACATATGGGGCGAGAAGTATCAGGAAAGAAAGAACACAAAATGACAACAAAATGACATTTTGATCAAATTTCCTCTTTCAATAAAAGTTCTGGATGAGATCTTTGGATCATGTTACTTCAGCAACCAAACAAGAAATGGACTATTTTTTCCTACCTAGGTCTATAGGCCCAAATATGTGTTATGCTGGTGAAGCTGGAGATGTTTTTGAGGCTTCACCACTTAGTTTTCTATACTACACTTGTGCATTGGTCAACTCCTTCACACCACAGCAAAACACGACGGACTTTTATCAAAGATTGCCCTGTCAGGTATTACTAGCCAAGTGCACTGTTAGAAATGGTAGAATTGCCACTACCCGTGGCGAAAAATAATAAAGAATTAAATTCGACGTCTTTAGTTCTTCATTCTTTTGTCTTGGTTAGTACACGCGTTAAAATATAAAAGTTCCTTAGACCCAAGTTATAAGTGAGTGGACGGAAATACTGGAAACAAATTATCAAAGGTAAAGGGAAAAAATCAGGACGAATGAATACATCCCTGACAAACCATATAAAATAACGAGTCACTGTGTACATACTGGATAGTGCGCATTTCGTAGATTTGCATGTAAGCAAAGATTCAAATAAATCCATGACGCTTGCTGGTTGTACGCTTAAATGGAGCCTGATTGCATTGGCGAATGTGAATCCGCCCGTCTGTCAACCAAAGGGTTAATTTACTTAAACTGAAATACTATTGAGTTTCACCAAGTTTGATATAATTGTAAA
Organism: Lepisosteus oculatus; assembly: GCF_040954835.1. Taxonomy (NCBI): domain Eukaryota; kingdom Metazoa; phylum Chordata; class Actinopteri; order Semionotiformes; family Lepisosteidae; genus Lepisosteus; species Lepisosteus oculatus. The sequence continues at coordinate 7,264,070 of NC_090710.1, forward strand.
GGCGGATCAATGAGGTGGTTGATGTAATTGTTCAAGTAAAAGGGGTTGCAGCCTGTGTAGAATGTTGTGGTTTGTAGCAGACACAACATGTTAGTCAGAATGAGACGGAACCGCAGAAAACATCTCACCCTGCCTATCAGAGTAATGAGTACTTTACAGGAAAATGCTGAATAATACTGGTGGCTGTTTAAGGGTACACAATAAACAAGCTTGCTTAGGGGAAAGTAGTGATATATCTGTTTGAATATTAAGAAGTGTTCTAACGTCACGTAATAATAACCTTTGCAGTCTGATACCCAAAATAACGAAACCAGGTCCTTACGAAAGCCCACCGGGTTTAATGATTTTAAATACCGGCCATCCCGTGTGTTCCGCCTGCTCCCTCCCAGAAAGAATGTCGGTTTTGCTTCTGACGTTCGAACATCAAAGTGTAGTGTTGGAATGTAATTATTTAACTCCTTTATTAATCGTTGTCATTGTACGCTCTGTTACATCAATCAGACTATAATGAACGCGAAAGAGGAAAACATTTTTCTTCATAAACTGCTGTAATAATGCGATCCATTTAATACATTGATTAATTAATGTGTTTAAGAAAGAATGAAAAGAAAGGTACAATATAAAGTTTAAAAGGAGGATGTGAAACATACTTCAGTAAATGAAGCTGTTCTGTGAGTTATATTTGAAAAATGGAGTTTAGTGCTCTCAAAATTATCCTAATTATAATCCTTCATTAATTTGTTCATTCCTTTTAAAGCTTGCTTCAATGTATTTGTAATTAAATCTGCGTTTAAGAAAGTGAAATATGGCTGTTTCTACACTCTCGATAAGACGGTTACAATACGCGGGTGTATTATTTAATCGTCATTTCACAGCCAAAGACTAATGAGTGGGGAGCTTAATTAAGTAAAGGAAACCGTTTTTAATTAAAAAGACCATCACCTTTCCATGTTGTCTACGTCGCTAAAGTGATTCAAAATATAGTTCATTACGTGTTGATTTTCAGAATAATCCCAATAAAAGCGCACAAAGCATGTTTATGAGGATTATCAATGCAAAGTAATTGTAAATCTATTCCTAATATAAGACTAAATACACAGATTTTAATTAAAATGTTGAAAAGAAATGCCTGTTTTAATAGGTAGTTATTATAGTTTGAGATTTAATATTTATAAGAATTCCATTCAATTTAGAATAACTAATTATATCATGAAAATGTGTAACAGTTGTCTAGATGGGCAATGTTTTATTTTAAGTAAATGATAATGTATCTAAATTTAGGAAAATCATAAAATTGTATTCAATAAAAAGAAAACTACAATTAATAAGTAAATGTATAGTTAGTTGCATTATTTATAATGAATATTTGTTGTAGACATAATTTTTTAAATACTATCTTGCCTCTTTTTTACGTATCCAATGATGTGATAGTTTTATCCCTGTTTTGTCCATTATATAAACTTGCAACAGTGTCATTATTCACTGCCATATTTAGCCTACATTAAATAGAAAATAAAAAAGAAATATCTTGAAATGGAAGCCAGAGGTCCTTTAAAGCTGAATGATTTACACAATTCATTAAAGATAGTGATTTTTCAGTTAGCATCATATTAAATGGTTACTTACTCTCAAATAGCCCTTGGGGAGTTGGATTGCTGGGTTGCAAACAGATTAAAGTTTGTATTGAAAGAAAAATTGAATTCAGAGGTAATCAATAGCATAATGGGCCAGTGAGTGGAGCCTGCTGCCTGAAATGAAATTACCATATTTTTAATCTTAATTTTCCACTCTGTTTATCTGACAGTATGGATGTGCAATCCAAACAGATAATGAGAGAGTGGGATATTGACACTGCTGTTCTCTGGAGTACTTGTTTCAGTGATTAAATGCTGTGATCTGTGATTACTTTGTGCTTGGATGTCAGGCCTGTTGGCCAGGACCAAGGGAGGGACAGCCACAGAGCAGCTGTAACATCAGGGGTCTCTGGGGTGCTAATGTACCTGATACAGCGTTACAATATTAAAAACATATCTGCAACAGCCCTGCATACTGTCAACACAATATGAATACTCATAGCACAATCTGTATCACAGTCAGCACATATTCTCTACACTCTTCCTGATAATGTCCCCAGCAAGAATAGTAACAACAAAGTTTGCACAGTAAGTATTATTAAACTGATACCTTATACGTTCTGGATAATAGTGCCATTTTTAACACCATAATAGCCTTAAAGGTATATCTGATTCTCCTTGTAATAGCAAAGCTGTCAGTGCAATGAATAGGCATTTTGGAGACAGAATAGCGTGTTGCCAAACAGAATAAGTTAAAAAAAAAAGCTAAGCTATATCCACAATAAGGATATAATAATAAAATGGACAGAGGAATTCAGGCTTCATTTCATATATTGCATGCATTTTTACAAAAAGCTTAATATTAATATGGTATCTTGTAAAAAAGAAGAGAAAAATAATTTCACTGTAAAAAATAAAACAGTTCTCTCCTGGCTTAGAACAGCCATTTTGGCTTGCTACAATATGTTGTTGTATATACAGAGTACGAGTGATTTTTTTGTGTTCAGCAGAGTAGCTTTGATAAAAGAAAACAAATTACACACAGCATAGTGTATAAAATGGTATAGCTGTGCGTTGCGGTATGTCAGAAGCAGTGTTAAAAGACGTAAAAGTGAAAGCTGCGGGTTGCATATGTTTCTCAGACCTGACTGATCCTTGTATAAAGCACTTGGTGAAAAGAAGGGAAGAACTTCGACAGGCTGTGGTGGAATTAGGAGAAACAACTATGCTGGCTTTGTTCTGTGCTGGTGACACGTAGAAGAGATTCAGTCTTGAGCGATTCCCCCTGAGACAATGTTTTCAACCTTTCTCAAGCACTGAAAACAGAATATCTTACAGGTTCCCAAAGCCTGACATGATTATCTGAGACCTGTAAAAAAACATGGGGCCCAGAGTATTCTACAGAGTCTGATAATCTGATGCTAAATAGACAAAACCAGAGGTAAAACAGAACCAGAGAAAGAGGTATTTTTCTATACCTGTTAAAGTAAGTAAATATATGGAGATCAAGTCCTACAAATAATTTTATGTGTCCCTTCATGTCTTTCTTTTCTTAACATTTTGAAATATACTGAGAAGGCTTACAAACACAACAAATACTATTGGTATAAAAAAAAAATCACTTGGTATTTTTTTAGTGCCCCTTCATATACAATGTTAATTTCTGAAAATTCTTAACCATCCACAGTTTTAGCATTTACATTCTGATTACTGTACCGTGTATAAGCTTCTGGATTCATATCTTCACATTTTCCCTGTTTGTTTTTGAAATCCAGACTTTAAATACATCTTACACATATCCTGGAATCCATTAATACTACTGAAATTGACAACCACTTTTGCCTTATAGATGAGGACAAATGATTGTAAACTAGTATTGCTAGTATTTGCTGTTTATGTGTAGGAATAAATATTCTTGTAATTAGCAAAAGTATTTGCTTTTTAAAGGAAATCTTAAAGGAGATATTATTATTACCAGTATGGTGAACAACAACAACCCAAGTGATTTCTTCTGTAAGGTATAGATGCAAGTCATGCTGGTTCAGCAGTTTTGGTATAACCATACAGTAGATGACCTGATAAAAGATTGGTGTTCACACCTCTAATTATATGGATTTGAGGTATACCTAGCTGTAACACATGGCACATTTTCATGGCTGTAATGTTTTTTATAAAGTAAGTACATGACCAAATGTGTGGCTTGTGTAGAAAAACGCATGGTACCTTGCTCAATTATGTGTGAGGGCAGATTTTGTAGCTAAAACATCCTGAAATAGGCTTTTTCTAAATGTTATTCAGCTATGAAGTTTAATGACATACAAACAGTGAAAATCAGTTTCTTGCAATTACCTAGGAATAGTAAAAACTGTAAAATGACTATCTGTGTGAGATAATGCGATCTTGTTTTAAAGGCTAGTGTTTACATGGTGCAGACATGAAATGATACAGCATCTCTCCAACATATGATGATTTATTCCATTAAAAATAAAACAGTTCATGCTGTTTCTTTTAGATTAAAAATAATATACTGTATGTGTTAATGCTGCCTTTTAAAACTGGGGCCCTGAACATACAAACTCATGCAGATAGTTCATGTGGGTTTCATCCAGGTGCTCCAGTTTCCTCCCATAGTCTAAAGACATACTGGTCAATTAATTCGCTTCTGGGAAAAGTGGCCCTGGTGTGAGTATGTGCATGTTTGCGTCTCAGTGTGCCCTGCAGTGGACTGGCATCCCATCCCAGAGTGTCTCTTATATTATGCCCATTGTTTGGTGGTGTAGGCTCAGGCTCCCCTAGCAGCAATTACAAGCCAGCAGCCCCACTAAACAGCATTGTGAAGAACTTGCTTCAACATCTGAATTAGGGTGAAAGGGTAAAATTTAGCCCAGGTACTTAGGCCAGGAATTTAAATGCTGTGAGCTCTTATGTGTATTGCTATGGGTCTTTTAATAGCTAAGTTGTCAAGGAGGACCTTGGTATAATCCATCCTAAGGACTCCACCTCCTACAGCATATCATCATATAGGAACATTGTGTTTTTTTAGTGGAATTTAATAAGCACATGTGTAAGGTAGCAGTAGTGAAGTTTTATTTTTTGGTATGTCAAAGTAGCCTTTTATAAGACTACATAGTTTGTTTCAACTTCATCTTTTCCTTCTCAAAGAATGTAGGGAATGTGAAGCAAGAATCCTCAGATATTAATCCTGTTTAAAGCTGATTGAAATGATGGAACATTAAACCTTTATGACATATTCCTTATCTCAACCTCAGCTGTTGACAATACTCCCAAATGTATGAGATTGGACTGAAAATATGGGGTGGTGTAATTATGGAGTACCACAGGGTTCTGTAGATAGACCACTGCTCTTCCTGATTTTTATCAGTTATGTAGATTCAAGTTTTCAAATGATACCAAGGTAGTCAGATTAAAAAACTCTATAGAAGCTGCCAAGGAAATAAAAAAAAACTTTTCGATAAAAATAAAAACTGAACAAGCCCCTGATGACATCCAAGTACAAAAAATAAAATGGGAAGAAAATGACATTTAATCCTAAAAGGTGTTAATAAAGTTAAAAGTTATCACTTTATTAACATCTTCAAAATCAATAATGAAATAGAAACCAGACAAACCAAAGCAAAGGGAAGCACATTAAAAAAACAGACAAAAGGGGCACTATTACAGAAAGGGTTTGTTTTAGAAGAATAGAACTTGAGGTAAGTATCTTTGCTAAAGAGCTGTTTGAGTTTTCTGCTCATGACCATAGCATTAACATTTGAGTTTAACAGTTACAGTACTTCAATATGCCATGACATTTTCTATAACTCCTTCTCAGATGTAGTATTCAACTCATAATTCCTGATTTTCCATATCCATAGCTCATAATGCATGTTTTACAGTTTATTAATGTTAAAAGAAAAATCTGTAAGCTATGTGTTATCACTAATATCATGGAAAGGATGTATTGATCAAATTCAGTTAATCCTAAAATTCCTTTCTCCACTCCCTCCAGGGAAAGTGTGCAAAAAAAAACAATAAAGCTGATACACAGATGCATTCATGTAAAACGTACATTTTATTGACAATTTTGTAATATCAAACATTAAGAGTCCAAAATGGTATTCATTAAAACTAGTTTGACAGTATGCTATATTGCCAAAAATAGTGTACTATGAAGTAGTTTTGGTTTTTACACTAGCAATTTATTTGTGAAAAGGCTGATGCATTTTTCTTAAGCTTGGTTCTTGGAGATCTCTCAAAAAGCCTGCATCCTCACAAGTGAAAAGACAAAAAGTATAAAAGGAATCTTTCTTTTTGCTTACTTTCTAAAGCCTGTGTTTGCTCTGTCACCTTAACAAAATGGCATACAAATCTTAAGATACTACAGAAAAGAACAACACAAGAGTGAACAATAGTGAGAGGCTTATCTGATCTGTAAATAAGTGAACTTATAGCCTAAAGCTAAAGCAGAAAATGATTATTGATGATGTCATCCCATTGTAAAAAATTGCTGAAGCTTAAGCCAGGACCTGTTTTGCAATGTGTACACATACCCATTGGGGAGAATGTTCATTTAAGTTTAAGAAAAAATTCAATTCAGTTTAACATTTGTTAAACTTTGTTTTCTTATATAGACCTATGTTTCTCAAATGTGTGGTTTTAGTTTTGATATCTGCAGTTTGTAAAAAGATCAACATTAGCATGGGCTTCATTAAATCCAAAAGTATGCAAAGCAAAACAGAAATGTGGGAATATGAACTAAAATGTCTCTTGTTAGTCGGAGAAGTGAAGTTTTGAATAGATTAAATTTGATTCTGAGTCATGTTGACATTAAGGGGACTCTTGTCTATAGCAACGGAGAGACAAGTTATTTTCACTAAAATTAGCAAGCCAGGGAGCGTATTTTTAAAATGTGGAAGCATTCAAAGGCATTACTTCAAAGATCACAGACAACATGAGAATTTCCATGAGGGTATGTGTTTGTGAAAGGGCTCTGTACGCTGCATGTAAAACTGGAGTAATTGGTAAAGTTACAGAGAGTTTATGTCCTGTTTATTATGGAGGCCCATTTGAGAGCCAGTGCATCTTTGGAGGTTAGTTTCTCATCATTTTTCTTAATGTAGAGACCCACAGGGTAGATGGCAGTGCCACAATGCTGCCGTTGTATGGTTACTGTCAGCCCGCTCAAATAAGGCTTCCTGTTCATTAGACCTTCTTTCACCTCAACACAATACACTGGCTTTGCTGCAATACTGAGTCAACGCCCCTCTCTTCAATACCATATGAATAGTTTTAAATAGTGTTTATGCAAGCTATTGTTGCCTTTTGTATGGTTAGTCTTAATGCACAGTGATTCGTCTGCTTTTGTGGCCTGGGACACATTATCTTCCCTGTGTGGTTTCAGATGCATGCCATTTTTTTATCCAGTAAACAACACAACTAGAAGATGAATACCCACACATAATTATTTAGATTTTTGATGAACTAGAATAAACATTGTAAATCAACATGAATGCATTTCTAGTAATTGTTTTTGGTGGTAACACTTATGAAACACAAATATCCTGTTTAACTCTCCACTCTAGTATTGTATTCTCAAGATAAAAGTAATTTTTTAATCTGTTTGCATCTTATGCTCAAATCATGGGGCTGTTTTTTTCCTAAATATGTAAATAATGTAATTTTCTGGCACTTTGAAATTTTAATTCAACCATCCCTTCTCTAATGATAAACTCACATCTTTTGTTTCCATGCATTTACATTCACAGCAAGCTTGTTCTTTTAAATTTCCATAGTGATGTGATCAATTCTAGGCAAAATGTTCTAGTGCAAATTCCAGCACTTCTTTTACAGAAGACTGGGAAAAGCAAAGCAGAATACTTCATTGCTTTTCTTGAGTGTCTCATTGCACTATGGGAAAATTGTTGTGTACAAAAAAGAACAATATTTGTAACTATCTCTCTGTTAATAAATTAAATCTTTACTAAATTAAAGCATATATTCCTGCTCTACAACATAGCTTTGAAGAGTCCCAATACAATTAATAATGTTAATAATGCTGTTAATTCCCAACATCATATACTCCATCTTTCAATTGTTTTCTTTTCCTCTACTCTGTTGAAGTGAAAAAAAATCACTTTAATAAAATGGTGAATTGTTCCTTGTTCAGTCCAAATGTCTTGAAATGACTTTAAATATATGTCTGTGATAATGTATCCTTCCATAGTTATGAGTCTTAAGTGTTTGGTCATGCAACATATAGGGTCAATTAGAGAATTAGGTAGCGAACAGAACATATAAAATGTCAGTCATGACAGCAAGAGTATAATAACTTTAACTCTTGTTACAGCAAAGAATGTCCAGTCAGATAGCACTGTATTTGGAACAAAGCATTAACGTTCCAAGGAGACAGATTAACACAAAAACAAGAGTGTATTTGCTGAGCAAACAGGCATGCTATGCTTCCTTCTGCCTCATCTGTTTGTAGTATTGTTCTAAGTGGTATACATCACCCCTGGAGTGTAACTGATAGGTCTTGCCATTCTTACTTTGGAGGGACATACAAAAGCAAAAGATATCTGCAGTGCGGACTTCATTGTACCTAGTTCAAAAGCATTTGTGAGAAAGTATGCCGAGCTCTTTTCCATTCAAAACGTTTTTAATGCCAGCTGATCATTATAGGTTAAAGATGTAACTGATAGGTAGACCATTGTATCAGGAGCTCAAGCGCAGCTGGCTTTTCCTTTCCTTCATTACAAGTACATTTACAGGTACAGTAGCTCTATAGCCCAGAGAAGGGAAATCCTAGAGCTGCATTTGTAAATACAGTAACTTTGTCATAAACTCTCATATCAAAATAATTCCAGGTATTTTCACTCAGCTGGAAGGAAGGCCTTTTCCTGTTCTTTACTTTGTTTTTCTTGATTTTGTGTGGGATATTAACAATTGTTTGTTGTTTCAGGTTGAGAAATTGCCTGCTTCTCTTACCAAGCAGTCCAACAAACTCCTCAGAGCTAAATGTCATACCAGCAGAATGACTGAAATTGTTTAGAATTACAACTGCTTAATAATGAAGAGCACCCCATATATTATTCATTCAGAATTATTAATTCACACAAAAACTCAGAAGTAAACTAAAAAAACAACTGAAATCTAAACTTCTTACATGGAACAAATTCATAACTAGTAATACAGTTTGACATTTTTTAGCAATCTCTTTGGGGATGTATTCTGCTTGTTTTTCCTGATCAGTCCTTTATCTGATGGAATGACATTAAGGACTAACACAGTTTAGTAGTTATGAGGATCTGCTCTTTAAACTGCTTTGTAAGGATGAACACTAAAATTCAACAACATCATCTTTCATAATCTGGATTGTGCCTTCCAAAAGACTATAGACTGCGGGTATCAGAGAGTTGTCTTACACATTTTAAGATTGTAGCTTTTGCCTATGATATCAGTAATAATAATTATAATTAATCATAATTGTTTACACTTACATAGAGCTTTTCTGGACACTTCACACAAACGTTTTACAGGTAATTGTCACGGATGTCAGAATGGCTAGCCTTGGAATGACAAGGAGAGTAATAAAGACCCTATGCGTAGTGAAAAGGGGGCAACGCGGGGGTTGGCCCAGGCTCAGGGGGTCACACGATATTGGAAAGAAACCTATGCCCTCAGGCACGGACTGGAGCAACCTGGTGCTAGGCGGGTCTCAGGACATCTGTACCCTCAATGCCGAGCGAGAAACAGACACAGGAAGTAAATAGGCTACACAAGACACACTAGAAAGACAAGAATAATCACAGGGAACTAGGAACAGGACAGAAGTAGAGCGCCCTCTAGGTGTACTGGGTGTGACAGTAATGGGGACTCCCTTCCACCATCACCAATGTGCAGCATTCACCTGAATGATGCGACGGCGGCCATTGTGCTCCAGAACGCTCACCACACATGAGCTATTAGTAGGGAGGACAACAGAGTAATGAAGCCAATTCATAGAGGTGGATTATTAGGACGCCATGATTGGTAAGGGCCAATGGGAAATTTGGCCAGGATGCCAGGGTTACACCCCTACTCTTTTTGAGAAACGTCCTGGGATTTTTAATTTAGTAATTTATGGCTATGTTTTGCCTATTTTATGGAGGTTTCAGTGGCTTGATTTTGGATGCACAAAATATCCAAATGAGAGATACAATTGAGTGTTATAAGTTACATTGTACAATCCATTATCCTTATTTGTTTGGTTTTCCATGTATGGTTCCAGGTTTTTGCAACTTCAGGATTTCTTGAACAGAATTTGTGGTTGAACTTTGATAGATTTTTTTCATGCTCTTTTTTTCCATTACACATCCGTTATTCATGTAAGCACATTGATTTCAAAATGTCAAGAACTGAACAGATAAAAAAGAAAACTACAACTTTAAAATAACCACACAACATAGACAATATATGCAACCTTTTCATTGATTTACACTGTAGCATTAATATTCACACTGTTCAAAATAATCACGTAATGTTCAAGCATAATTTGTTTTCATTGATTAAATGACATACCCCTGGTATCTCATATCAAATCTATTAATACTTATTGCATTGATATTATTTTTGCATTAACAAAAATCTTAAGAAGTGAAAGAGATTGCAAGACAGATGCATCGGGGAGTTCTCACAATGACTTTAAAGCCAATAGATTTAATCAAAAAACGTTTTAATGCAAAATATTAAGTTTTAATCAATCTCCATTGGCAAGGCTTTTAGTACACCATCAGTTTTAACTAAATACATTCCCCTTTCTTTTTAACTAAATAATAACAAGAGTTTAGAATGATTGTATAGAACTCAGCCCTTTATGTCCAACTTTTTTTAAGTTGTTTTTTAAATATGAATTACTATACTGTATTTCTGTAGTACTATAGATGGGATGTACATAGTTGCAAAGCTTGAACCATTAAACTTGAGTTCACTGAATTTCCCAAATCAGTACAACTTGTATTGAAAAAGCACATGTTCCATTGTGACCAGACAAAGGCTGATGGAGCTCTGTTCACCTGGAATCAACAGTTGTGACAGCTTTCATGGCTTTGTTAAAAAGAGGCAAGGATATCAGAGGACATCATCTTAGTTAGGTACATTATCCTTCAGTTTCAGGTGCATTCTGGTTTGTATATTAAAAATGCATGCAACAGAGATATTCATGTGATTATGTTTCTAATTTTTATATTGGGTGTGGAAAGCCTTGTACCAAGAGAAAAGAAGAAAGAAACACTTAGAGTGTAGTAGTCATACAGAAGCAGTGTGAACATTTGTTATATTCTGCATCAATAATAGATACCTTAAAAAAGGACGTTAAAAGGTCCTTTTTAATTTACTTTATTACCATAACTACATTTAATGATGGATTAGCTTTCTTTTAGGTCCTTTCTCAATCTAAACTGCTAGACCTGTATGATGCCACTTTTATTCACTCTTAAGCAAGAGAACAAGGTAAGATCCATGAAGAAACAGAAAAAGGGTTAAAGACTTTCCTGCTGTCTTGTAGTATGAGAGGATCTGAGATTGTCCTCTGTTTTGCGTGTTCAGCCTTGTCCACCTTGAAGGACTTGTTATTATTGTTCACAACATTCACTAGCCTTGGAATTTTGGCCATTATGAAATTAAGGCTCTAGTATTCTGGTGAACTCCTTTCATTTATTAGACTCTGTCCATTAGACCATCAATCTATGTACCAAATAAGGTTCTTTTTGCAAAATAATTCCATCTTGTTGTATATCAAAAGTAATGATTTTTACTTTACTAAAGATCTTTAATCATAACTTAATATTGCATACATTTGATAACTAGAACTGTGTGACAGAAGAAAGGGGTTTATTATATATTATTTCCCTTTATACATTATTAGATCTACAGTGGTGTGAAAAAGTGTTTGCCCCCTTCCTGATTTCTTATTTTTTGCATGTTTGTCACACTGAAATGTTTCAGATCATCAAACAAATTGAAATATTAGATAAAGATAACACAAGTAAATATAAAATACAGTTTTTAAATGAAGGTTTTTATTATTAAGGGAAAAAAAAATCCAAACCTACATGGCCCTGTGTGAAAAAGTGATTGCCCCCCCCCCCTGTTAAAACATAAATCAACTGTGGTTTATCACATCTTTGGAAAGCTGAGTTCAATTTCTCTAGCCACACCCAGGCCTGATTACTGCCACACCTGTTCTCAGTCTAGAAATCACTTAAATAGGACCTGCCTGGCAAAGTGAAGTAGACCAAAAGATCCTCAAAAGCTAGACATCATGCTGTGATCCAAAGAAATTCAGGAACAAATGAGAAACAGAGTAATTGAGATTTATCAGTCTGGAAAAGGTTATAAAGCCTTTTCTAAAGCTTTGGGACTCCAGCGAACCACAGTGAGAGCCATTATCCACAAATGGCGAAAACATGGAGCAGTGGTGAAGTGGTGAAGAGTGGCCGGCCAACCAAAATTACCCCAAGAGCGCAGCAACGACTCATCCAAGAGGAAAAAAACCCACAACAACATCCAAAGAACTGCAGGCTTCACTTGCCTCACTTAAGGTCAGTGTTCATGACTCCACCATAAGAAAGAGACTCGGCAAAAATCGCCTGCATGGCAGAGTTCCAAGACGAAAACCACTGCTGAGCAAAAAGAACATAAAGGCTCTTCTCAGTTTTGCAAGAAAACATCTTGATGATCCCCAAGACTTTTGGGAAAATACTCTGTGGACTGACGAGACAAAAGTTGAACTTTTTGGAAGGTGTGTGTCCCATTACATCTGGTGTAAAAGTAACACAGCATTTTAGAAAAGGAACATCATAACAGTAAAATATGGTGGTAGTGTGATGGTCTGGGGCTGTTTTGCTGCTTCAGGACCTGGAAGACTTGCTGTGGTAAATGGAACCATGTATTCTGCCGTCTACCAAAAAATCCTGAAGGAGAATGTCAGGCCATCTGTTCGTGACCTGAAGCTGAAGTGCACTTGGGTTCTGCAGCAGGACAATGATCCAAAACACACCAGCAAGTCCACCTCTGAATGGCTTAAAAAAAAACAAAATGAAGACTTTGGAGTGGCCTAGTCAAAGTCCTGACCTGAATCCGATTGAGATGTTGTGGCATGAAAAGCAGTTAAGGCTCGAAAACCCTCCAATGTGGCTGAATTACAACAATTCTGCAAAGATGAGTGGACCAAAATTCCTCCACAGCGCTGTAAAAGACTCATTGCCAGTTATCACAAATGTTTGATTGCAGTTGTTGCTGCTAAGGGTGGCCCAACCAGTTATTAGGTTTAGCGGGCAATCACTTTTTCACACAGGGCCATGTAGGTTTGGATTTATTTTTCCCTTAATAATAAAAACCTTCATTTAAAAACTCAATTTTGTGTTTACTTGTGTTATCTTTGTCTAATATTTCAATTTGTTTGATGATCTGAAACATTTCAGTGTGACACACATGCAAAAAAAAAAGAAATCAGGAAGGAGGCAAACACTTTTTCACACCACTGTATACTTTTCTTACATGACTCTTCCAAGAGTATGTTGGAATTTGAATCACAGAACAGCTTTTTCCATAGATTATACTGCTTATCCTAATTTATTTCTTAGCTTTCACAAGTTTGTATTTTCAGAGACCAGGGAGTTCCACTATTTAAGTGATAGTAAAGTGGAAACAGGAGTGTTTTAACAGAATATCTATTGTTCCTTGTGACAAGGGGTTATCAGCCTAAACAGCTGTAGTATTTGCAGCTGACAGGTTCAAGGATTCAGAGTGACCTCCAATTTGTTGTTGGTTGTTATCGCAACCCAGTTACATGGTAGTATACATTATTGTGTGAAATACTTCCATAGTACTTCCTAGGAAAAAAATACAGCTCGCTGGTATTTAATTACATCTGAAGATAACTCTTAAGGCACTTACTGCTTTCACATTTGCTATCAATGGTCATAGATACAATAGAGTTAAAATACATGTACAAATGCAGGTACATCAAATACAATACAACATCACTGTATTTCATTTGTTAACTGTAATGTACAGATAAGGAAGGATAAGTATGTGCTGATCACAGATAAGTCAACCTAAAAAAAAGATAAACAAAGATGTTTTGAACTAATGTATGTCTATCGCTAGGCAGAATGAATGAAAAACTCACACACAGGTTTGGAATCAAATGTAATTGTTGTGCTTTAAAACTCCCCAGCCGTTTTGAATCTAAAGATTCTCCACAAGCCAAACTACATATTACTTATTTTTCTAAAAGCATTGATCATTGGAGCTTAGCCAATATGTAGTATTATCCTGGAGTTTATTCTATGGGATGCCTATGGAAGCATATTTGCTTAGGGCAGCCATGCAAATTATTACTTACTGCCCTGTAAGCTGATAACACAAATTAGATACCCATTAAAGTTGAACAATGTATATAGAATTTAAAAAAGATTGCAAATGATACCTGAAGCGATGCCGGAGTCATATGTTATTAAATATGCTTCATGCCTGCAGACTGTAAAAGTAAGAAAAGATTTTCATCCCCAGTATAGCAAAAACCTTGTCTTCAATGTACATGATAGCTGTTACTTGAAGTACTGTATGCCTTTATGAATGTGAATTAATTACCAGTATACAGTAAAATGTGGTGACATTTGTACTTCATTTCAATTTATGATGGCTGCCTAATATAAATGTTTTCAGCTGTATAATAAACACTCCCTGGCAAAAGAGTAAGAGTGACAATAGTCTACATTTTGAAAAATAGGCATATCATGTGGAAACAAACTAGAGATTTTATTCTTTATTCACAACTGAATACTGTATTGCATACATTTTATAACTAGAACTGTGTGACGGAAGAATCTATGATATATTATTTCCTTTTCTACATTATTAGATCTATAATTCTCTTGCGTGACACTTCCAAGAGCATTTTGGAATTTGAAATATAGAAGAAACTAGAGATTTACAATATGTCAGTGTTCCACAATTGTCACAGTAAAGCAAAAAAACAATGCCATGCCAAGTGTCCGCACAAACAGCCTGCCACATCAAAGCTGTGACTGCACTGTGAAACTTAACCCTCAAAAGAGTCTTCCTTTGGGCTCCTGGTAGGACAGTTTTTGCAGAGCACTGTATCTGGAAAGTGCTACCCTGAGTAAAAGCAAATGATAACAGATTGAGCCATGTGGAAATTGTTGGACATCCTACAGAGGCTCCTTTCATAGAAACCTTCAATACTGGAAACGTGTGAATTTCTTTGAACCACTAGACAGCAGTAATGACATTCTCGATGGATTTCTACAGAGTCTGATGCAATGTTATATTCTTATGTGCAGTAGCAAAAAATGTTAAAAAAAGCATACAAGTATAGAAAAGTAAAGAAAAAAGAATAGATTTTCATAAAGTATTTTGAACACAGCTAATTTTATCACAGTTCTTTGGGAAAAAAACAAAAGTTTTAAAGTTTTCTTCCAGTGGCTTTCTCCCAGAAAACATCTAGCGAAAGGGACTAAAACTGAACTACCCATTAAGCAATTACACTTTTAATTTAAATTCTAAAATAATATAGAAAATTAATTCAAATTTAACTTAGTATGAAGATTTGGAAAAGAACACTTGTTTTTCCTTTTTTTTTGGAGGGCGGGGGTGGGGTGGGGTGGGGGAGATGTTTTATTTTCTCCAAGGTACAGTAAATGTCTTGGACTGACCTGAATGTTTGAGTGAAACAAACAACCTGTTAATTCAATAATGCCACCTGAAGAGCTCATGAAGGCAGGCAGTATTGTAAGGCTGTTATATTAAATACCATATGAGTTATATGAATGGCCTCTCAGAAATATCATTATGAATAAGTTATATGTTACAGCATTTCACATCCTGTGTGAGAATCACATGTAAAACTTTGCTGAACTCTGTGACTAATTTGGCTGGTGAGAAAATGTTAAGAGTAGATTGTATTATCACAGTTCATGCATAATAATTCTTAAATAGGCATATATAAGAATATATCTGTGAAAGAGCTCGCTTAGTTTTGGTGTCAATAAGCATTAACCTCAAACACTGTTTAGTAACACTTCCAAGTACGACTCTAACTTTTTCAATTTTTTGTCTTGTTTTTATTTTCGCTCTGCTGCCCTGCTGATAGTTAGGGATTCATCTTAAAGCTTCTCTTTTGTCTGAGGGACAGTGCAGTCAGCAGTTATTCCCTAACTGATGGCTTTCCATGCTTTTCCTGTGAAAGTGATGAAGCTGAAACACAAAGACAAATTAAGGGTACAAAAACGCTCTCCATTGTCCCATTGTCTTGGGTCACAAATCGTTGTGCAAAAGCCACACAGCATGGTCAAAATGTATTCGCTTTTCTCCCACCCCCGCTTTTTATATTCATTAGATTCATTATAGGCCACAAAGGATTGCCAACAAAACAGCTTGTGATTTTAGTTGAATTCATCCCCCTCTGAAGCCTGCAGGGAAATTAAAGTAGGTGACTACCACAGGAGGGGGAGTAGGACTCACACATCTGAGGTTTCCATTGATGCTAATAGCCAAGCGTATCCAAAATACACAGGAGCTGACCCTAAACAGATTGTGGGGGCTTAAATCATTAGTTTGCAAATGAAGCAAAAAGTGGATTGGGTGGATTTAATAGCAACTCTTCAAAACCCCCTTGATCAGTGTTTGTAAACTCCCTTTTCTCTTTTCCTTCTCAATTGGAAAATGAATAAAAAAGAAACAGCTGAATAATTTAAACTGTTTGCATTTCGCATACCCTTTAAACAAATGTACACAACACAGAAATCGAATTACTGGCAAGTTCAGATTGCTGTAAAATCTTCATTTAGACTAGCCCTCCAGGGGCTGCTTATTACTTGTGATTTATAGTATTAGTTCTGCTTTGCAAATACATTACAACATTCCACCTCGTGCAATATGAAGTGCTTTGATAAAGGGCTACAACAAATTTGCTTATTAAAAAAATGATGCCCTTTATAGATTTATTAATTGAACTTTACAGGACTCTGTGCTCTTTGTGACATTTTTTTGTCAGCTAACATTGGTTTCCCACTGTAAGAACTTCCCAAACATTAAATTGGTTCCTTTGCAGTTATAGTGCGATGTATCCAGAAATATTACAGAGTAATACCATGAACTTATTTAAAGGTTAGTGGAATTAAAGTTTCACAGTTTTTAATAAATAGGGGAAAATAATTCTGATAGGTGTTCCATATCCATCACTCCATTTATGAGAGATTAATGATCAAAATCTATTGAGCAGTAAGACACAGCCTTGCAAGCATATTCAGACCTTACACAGTTTTCACACTTGTTTCTTTAAAGCTTGCAGTCATGACACTTTGAAGTAGTAATTAACATCTGTAATATACGCAGCCTACTAAACATATTCATAGTAAAAACCAAAAAGACACAGATACACAGATAATTAATATGAAACAAAAGCATAAACATCATGATTGCATGCATATTCAAACCCTTGACTGTGGCAAACATAAATATATATAGATTTCTAATCTCTCCGTCTGTGTTCTCAAAGACGGTTTTCCAAACTCATACATCAAGAAAGACCACCGAAACTAAAATTATTCTGCAGCTAGGATCACACATTCTCCCTTCCCTTAATGACAGACTACTGTTCTTTTAAATTTTCTCCATTCAGTGGAAGTTTCATTTCACACCTCTCTGCACCCATTCTGACTTCACACCTCTTGATTGGCCTCTCTTTCTGTCCCCTGCTCCCGCCTCTCACTCCTCCTCCCTCCCAACCTTTGTTCTCCCGCTACTTTACCTTTGCCTACTGCCCTGTCTCTCTCACACCTGAAGAAGGCTCCATGGCCGAAACGTTGTGTTCTCTTTTTTCTTTTTTTTCAGCATGGAATAAACCTATTACTTGTTCCTAAATATAATTGAGTTCAGCAAAATTGCCTTAACAAGCTACACAATTTGTTGGCCTCTGCCTCTGAGCAATAACAGTAGTTCTCCTGATTTTGGAATAAAAACATCTGTCTCTGTGAGGTTTCCATGGTCAGAATCTCAAGAAAAGACTCAACCATGAAGACTAAGGGGTTTTCAATTCAAGGATAAAGCCATTGAAAAGCACAGATCAGGAAAAGGGTACAAATATCAGTCTCAGATTGCCCCAGTGAGCACAGTCTACTCGGTGATCAAGAAATGAAAGGTGCTTCATAATTTCAGACATATTCTAGATCAGAATGTTCCTCCAAACTCAACAGGCAATGAAGAAACAACTTCAGAGTTCAACGGGAGAAAATGTTATGAGTCAACAATATGCTGGTCAATCCACAAAGGGGGTTTGTATGTTGAACAAAAAAAAACATCTTAAATCCTGCATGGGGTTTGTAATAAGGCACCTGAGTAATCCTACAAAAATATGGCAAAAGGTGCTGTGGTCAGAAGTGTTACATTTGGTGCAGACCCATCTCTCAGTCACCACAATGGTGTGGCAGCATCATGTTATGTGGATGCTTCTATTCAGCAGGGAATAATTAGTTAAATTAGTTAGTTACATTAGTTTCTTAGTATTGAAGAAAAAATTGGACAGGACAGAGTGCTGACAAATATGAGATGAAAACCTGTTTCAGTCAGCTAAAGACTTAAAACCGGGGCAAACATTTCACCTTTTAACAGGAAAGTGATCCAAAGCTACACTGGACTGTCTTAAGAATAAAAAAGTAAATTCCCTTGAGTGGACCAGTTAAAGTCCCAACTTTATCCTATTGAGAATCTATGGAAAAACATGAAAATTCCTGTTCCTATGTGATCCCCAAGCAACTTGAAAAACAACTTGAGCAAATCAGCCAAAATGAATGGGCAAAATTGCACTAAGCCACCATACAAGTTGGTATAGACTTTCTCACAAAAGAATTTGGATAATCTTTACTGTAATTTCTGCTAAACATGCTTCCACCAAATACTGGGTCTGCAATTTTGAATACTTATGCAATTAACATATTTTTCATTTTTTCACTTTAGTTTTTGCTGACATATACTGTATTTTATCTTAAACTTATATGTCATTGGTTTGAACATTAATGTTTTTAATAAAATAGTAAGTTTAAAAATGTCTGTATCATTTTATAATTTCTAATAATTTGAACCGCTAGACAGCAGTAATGGCATAATTTTAAAGGAATGAGTAGATAAGTTATTCTGTGTGTCAGTCCACTGGTGTTGTTTTTGATATTACCTTCCTTTAGGACAAAAAATGCTTTATACAGGAGAAAAAATATAAAAGGCTTGAAAAAGCAAAACAGAATATGTTGAGTTACAGTACAAGACAAAATAAAAAAAGACATTGGAAAAGAGAGACAGAAAATATTCTTGCTAAAAATTATTTGTAATCTAAAACTAATAACAAAAATGTTTTTCAGGAAAAGAATGGAGTAGTACCTAATGGAAAATAGAGTACTTACAGAAGATGAAAAGAAAATAGAATAAATATTTTGCACAGGTGTTCGTCAAGGAAGGGCCCTAATAACATTCTTAATTTTAAAGAGCGACCCTTATCAGTATTGATCAATCGCAGTATAACTTAGCCTGCAAAGTTACAGGGACTTGGAGCATATAAAGAAAATAAATCACCAGGTCCTGTTGGTATGTTGGCACTTGTGCTCAAAGAAAAGTGGAATGTTCTTCATAGACCACTACCTTGATTCTATTGACAGACCACTGAAGACAGAGGATGTGTTCACTACACATTTAAAATCCATCTACAAAAAGGGGACCAGGTAATAAAAGAATAAAAAGACCTATGTCCGTTATGTATGGAGATATGGAGCCGTTAAGTAGAGATATCTTGTATTAATCTCAGCTCTTGTTCTTAATCAAGCAAAATCAATAGGGGATTCCAGCAAAATGTATGTACTATATGACATGGTACTGTATATTGTGATTTCCAGAAGGCGTTGGGTTAACTTGTATATAAGATTCAATTTCATATTCAAACTGCAGTCCAAGGTCATGTAAGAAAATGGTTATTAGTAAATGAAAAGAAATGTGGCCTGGGGTATCGCTGGAGTGCTGCAAGGATCTGTATTAGGCCTTCAGCTCCGCCAATGATAATAACTGGTGTACCTAGTAAATTTGTAGAAAGGACAAAGGAAGTGTGAGGCACTTACATAGACACTATTTGAGACTGGGAAGTTACGGGCAAATAAAAACTTAATGTACAGCACTCAAAAACAAAACATTAAATACAAGAAGTAACACTGGAATATCAGGTAGCTCACAGTTAATGTTTTTCCAATCAAAAGTAAAAGAAGCTCATATAAAAAACAGGTATTTTTTAATAGACTCAAATCACTTCTATGAACCTTCAATGTTTTGCAAAAGCTTTTTTCCAGTGGCTCTCCAGTTTGTTTATACCATTCGTATAATATTTGTGTGATAAGGTCCATTTTATTCTGTTTTATTCATTTTTTAAATGCAGGTATGATTAAATAGGTGAAAACAAACCTACCCTTATGAAATCATGTTTTATGTGTTATAATGATATAATAAGATATAATTAAGTCAAATTACAGTTTATTGCAGACATATAAGCTTGGTTTTAATTGTTTGTAATCCTCCACAGAGCACTAGAATTTTTATTCTTGTTTGTGTGGTCTGTCTTCAGCCATTATCTGATACACTATAATTTATGTGCATGCGAATTAAAAAGAAGCCAACAAAAGGCAATGCTTAAAAAATGATTCTTAATACATATTTCATTTCAGTATTAGGGATAAACAATTTGGAATGAATATATGGCTGGATCCTATCATGCACACACATCAGGATGTGTCCTATACTGAGCCTATTGTGGTCTATTAAAAGCAATCCTTCCCTGTGGCAACCATTTTGCAGGTTTCAAGTAGATAAATGCCTTCGAAGTGGGATAAGAATGCATTTCTACAAAACTGCATTAAAGAGTAATGTTTGTCAACGACTGTGATAAAAACTTCACAGTCCCAATTCTTTTTTAGTGGCATATAATGCATTGCCAATGTAAGCAGCTGATTGGTCCTAGGAGGCTGCCTACAGGTTAACAGGCCTCATTTCCAATCTCTGACAGCAATATGTGTCGTCGTGCGCTTCATCCTGATTTCTCATGTTGAACACAAACCCTGGTCACTCTATATATGGAAATCACTGTCTCCAGGGCAAAAAAATTAAAAAAGGTGAGATTGGCACTTTAACCTCCCTGGCCCCTGAAAATATGTTTTAGTCTGATACATTATACTAGTAGGAATTATTTATCAAGAAGATACAAGCGTGATATTTTGAAAAATAATGAGATGTTCAGGTGGCAGCTGGAAAGTTATGGTCCAGAGAGCAGCATCTATGAATCCAGGGAAATTAAGTAAATATGCAGGGAGCAGCATACATGATGCAGAGAATGTGAAAGAGTGGTCTTAAGTGCAATATTTCAGTTATAATATCATATAAAGTTTGGAATCTGAGATCCTTTTGTGACTTTAGCTCCTTTTAGTAACAAAAACCTTTTAAACTACATTTTCTTTTTCACACAAAGGTGAAGAGCTAGCAGTGGAATGAATAAAACTACCAAACTTTCACTCAAAATCAAATGAAAGATATTCATATTATGAATCTGGGATAGAAAAAAAATCTACATTTACATTGAAACAGTTTGACACTATTCACAAGGAAAGGATGATGTTTCTGAAGATGACTAAAAAAATGTGATTCTGATGTGTCATGTAAAGAAGGTCTAAGAGGAGGTAAATTGCACAAAAGATATGTTTAAAAGAAGGGAATCATGTAAATACAGGAGCTTAGGCCCAGCTGTACTGGCAACAAAAAGAAAAATAAAACAAAATTCTATAAAATGTTTTGAGTCAGTCGAATATTATCCCGGAAGAGACAAAGGCATTTCATCTTACACACTGCCATTCATTGTGAATACCCTTTAATGGCCACAAATTGTTAAACAAAATCATTGTAATTCAGAAATAATTATAATTTGATTAATGTACATGATCATGCTGTATTCTTTTAGATAACGTATTTAATTGTATATAAATGTGTATGTGTGAGGTGGGGGTGCATGATAATTCAGTATTCATAGGCTTTCCTAGGCCACTGTTCAGAGGATTATATCAAGTACGGTGCATAAGAAAATACGAAATACATTATTAAAAGGATTCTAATCCTTGCATTTTGGCAAAGAAAGCTTCACAGAGAAAAAAAGAATGGGTTGTAGCCATCCTGAAAACTATTTGCAAAAAATATATAATACTGCTTCTTTGCCATGTTCTAAGACTCAGCTAAACAATGCAGAATGTACAGTTTATTTTCTAAATAAAACCAGTTTTATTTACTGACATGTTCCCAGAGGTATTTTTCAAGCATTTGAAGAATTTTTGGTATAAAGTCTCTATACACAGTACCCTATAACCTAAGAATTGTATGTGCAGCCACAAAACATTTGATGAGTATCTTACTACAATATTATACACTGGCTTAACAAGAATGAACGCATGAACTAATGTCACCATCAAGGATCAATATGAATCACTGTTAATTGCATTAGCAGATAAATACACAGTATGCATGAATGTGTATTAAAAGACAGATTTATGTGAAGTCCACAACTGAATATTTAAATTACAAAGTTGTTTGTAGTTTAAAAAATGATGGCAAGTTAGAAAATCGACAGGTCAAGTGTCCAATAATTAATTTGATTATTAAGTTATCAAAGCTATTAACTTATTCTCTCAGTCTCCTGATTTCACATTGTATGTAAGCTTATAATTATAGCTTATAACTACCAATGAGCAAAACTACTTTTAATTCTACAGGCATTAATTGAACTATAAATTAACTATTAATTAAATTGTTTGTTGTCTATTTCTGAATTTTTTAAATATTTGGTTAGCTACATGATCCTTGAAATTTTACAAATTAAAGCAGCATTAATCTAAGAGTTCAAAAGATTATTGCGAGAACTTTTTGTATGTCTATGAATAAAAAAATCTTGAAATCATGTAGTCAAGCATTTAACCCAGTTTTCAATGAGAATTCACAATCTGTTGTCTAACTTGTATAATTTATTAAATTAAATGAAAATATTTTAAATAAATTAATTGAAAGCAATAATAATAAAGTGCTAAATACTAAATAATAAGGTACTAAAACTGATTCACAGCTAAAATAAAATGACATGATGAATATGGAATTAAAAATAGATGTCTTCTAAACATATAATAGTATAACCAATACAGTGTATTTTAAATGTCATTTTTTACTTGATGTGAAAATAAAATATCGTTACAACCTTTCCCATGCCTTCTTTATATACAGGAATTACATTTGGCCCTATTTTTATGTACAGTATATACTTTCCGATTCATCTCTGTCTGTGAAATTTTGTTATTAACAATATTAATTGTTTGACCTCTTTCACAAGATCTGCACTACAGCATTTTTTTTTGTTTTAAGACATTACCAAAAGTGTATTGCAAATATCTGGCTTTAACCAGAATTTGAGTGGGGTTATTAGTGAGGATGATTTGAGAACATTTTATATGAACCTGTTGATAAAAAACTACAGATAAATAAAGCACATTTTAAATTTAGCTCTTTTCAGAAAATTTCCATTTTGTTCTAAACTCACTCATTCATTTTGATTTATTTCATCCCTAAACATACTAATGCTTTTCAGCGGTTCTATTGTTCTTTGTGAACGGGCCTTTTATTGGAGAAAAATCATGTCTGTACGGCCGGCGCTTTGCTCAATGCAGATCTTCATTAATCTCCAGCCTCAGTGCAGGCTTTTAGCAGCAAGCACTTTTGATGGGAATTGAATTTGATACTGCATTATGGTTGTAGGACTGCTCACAATGGACTGTGTTCTTTTCTGTGTCTGTGCACAATCAGAGAGACCCAATTAAATAATTTGGTACAATAATGGAGAACAAAAGAATACGAGGACTTAAAGTGAGGGCTTCAACATTTGCATTCTACCTTTTCTGTATCATGTTAATTAATTTGCTTCAAAACCAAAGGGAATGCACAATGGAGAACAGAGTAGCTCATCTAAAGTATGTAAAAGCTTTAAACACAGATACTGTGCTAAATCAATATTTTACAAAAGAATATTCTTTGTATTTCTCTGGAGCACAGATAACATTGCCAGTAGCAGATTATGACTGAATTTAAATACGTATGATGTTGCTGCTATTTGTGCAGATTTTCTGCCGCATGTTGGGTGAGCTGACTTCTTCTAAACCCCTTTTCATTTTCTGTTGTCGAACACATTTTTATTTTATGGATTGCATTCATTTACTGTGCTGCTTTGATGCAGTTCCAAAACTCTAATTACCACAACATTTTAAGAATTCTGTCCTGTTGTTTTTAAATGTATACAGTTTACCCTAAAATTGAAAACATTTTTAAAGCAAATCATTATGCTGTGATATTCAAATCTACATACTAAGGTATGCAAATCTAAATAGCTTTATGAACTTAATACTGGAACATGTACATGATGTGTGGGGTTAGATTTACGCATTGCAACATGCATTATGTGATTATATGAAGTTTATGTACAGATTTATTCTGAAAATGTGCCATTGTAATTCCCTATGCAGTGATAAACATAGAATAATTGAATACTAATGAAAAAAAAAGAATTGCCAAGTTACAATGCAGGAAAAATAAGGTAAAATTAAATTGCAATACATCCAAAGGACAGCTACTATCTTACCGGTTTACCCATCAAATACATACATACAACCTTATCAAATGTGTAATGTTAAGAATATCAAAATAACAGTAACTGTGTATGTGTAATACTCTACCTACAATCATACACATTCTATAGAACTGACGTGAAACAATAGTAAAAATGCTTTGATTTGAGTGTATGTTAGCACGAAATGAAATATGGTTTCTGGAAAACTAGGCTTATGGATGTCTGATATAATGCTGAAATAAAAATTAGATACAATTTTGCATTTCCATTGGATGTAATAGTAGAATTGAACTATGAAAACTAAACTACTTCTTCTCTATAGTTTCTAAAAATGGCGCTCACTTTAATAACAAGAGTGGCAAAGATGTGTTAAATAAAACTTTATATTCATAGTATTTATAAAATGGGAGCCTTGGGTTTGACAATGCTTGTTACCAGATATAAAGTGCAGCGAAGGGCAAAATGAAATTCATAATGAACAAAACAACAATTGGTATAAAGTAGCACATGATAAGAGGGGGGAGGCTCGCTGCATACGGTAGCATTTCCAACCCACTGTTGGGGTTGTCAGCGTTGGTAGTTTCACCAAGTGTAATTGAAAGAAATGAGCCATGCAGTTGACACATTAGTGCCTTCCCCAAGAGAATGTCAGGGAAAGGAACTAGATGGCCAAATCCTTCACTCATCTTCTAGCTAACACACAAACACTCACACACATGCGCACATGCACACACAAAAGTGCACACAGAATCAGACAACAGCAGGCAGTTTCACAGGTCCACCAAGTCCCTGCAACAGGAGCTTGTCTGTTACCTCACTGTGTTTTAGCAGCTGTGCAGGCAGACACGTGCGAGACTCAGTTTATTTCCATCTAAACTGGAGGATAATTAGAAAATGCCCTACAGCGGGCAAATCAGACGATCCCTTTCCCTAGTACTTACATTTATTTGCTGTTTATTACCAAGCCCCTGCCCCTTGGGTGCAATGACTGTAAAACAGCACCTGCAGCTTCCCAGCGCTTGATTTAGTGCTCTAAATGGTGCTTCTGGAGTAGATTAAACTGGACGGTGATCAAACCTTATTTGCAATCTGATTAGACAAACTGCTCCCTGCACTGACCAGACTGAAGCAATTTCCCCTTAGAAATGTTACACCATGGCTGGTGTAAAAATGATTAACACTGACTGACCAAATATGTCAGGCTGTCAGTGAAGTGAAATGGTCTAATACTGCACTAATATAGACACAGATATCGCCATATTTTTTATTTTATTTTAGGTTTAAGCCTTCAAAAGGAAACATTTTCTGAAAAAAAAAACATATGTACAGTACATATATGCACAAATATGTGTGCATGTACCTGTGTAGAAATTCTTGACCTCTAATTAACTGTCATACATGAATATATTTTGCTTAAACTTAAACTGAGCCTAATTTCACTGAATTTTACAGTGAAACAGTAAGATAAAAATGATTTAACTGACTGAATTCAAACTGAGACCTTTGCAATATTTTTAGTTATTTTCCTTGTAGTGAAGGGGCCTTAGAACATTCAAGTATTGAGTGCACATCAGATTTTGTCTTGTGAACTGGTAGATGCAAAAGGCCATCGACTTTCTCTTTCTGCCACTGAATACTGATACCTACAGGGGCTTGCTGGCCCAGCAGGGTCCTGACTGCTCCCTTCAGTTATTCACCTCAGGTCACCAGAGAGTCAAGTTTAGTAATTTCAGTTTAACCTCCCATGGACTGTGCTCTATATCACAAGACCATTACACAACTGGTCACAGTTATCTAAATCTTATTTTTAAGAAAAGCTCAAGACTGAATTAAAATGAGGATTTCAGTCAACACTGAAACACATCTGCTGTGAGGGGTCACACTGAAGGCATTTGATAGACAAAGTATTTATCATCAGTGCTACTTTAGAAAATTGCTAATGACCACTTAAAATGCATTTGTGTGCACAGGAATATATCTTCTTGTATTTCACTCTATAATACTAAAGAACTTTCAATATTTTTAAAGTTAGATTAAAAGCATATATTTTGTTAACAGACTCATACATTCAGTTTTTATCTAGACATTTTCTACATTTTAAAAGTCTTTGGCCATTTGTCATGTTCTAACTTAATCTCATCTTTTCCAATTTAATTCAGTAACAAAGGCAAGATACTTTATCTTAAAAAGGGTGATGATGAAGTTTGTTGCAATTAAACAGCAGTTTATTCCCTGTAATCCAAAGAGCTTTAACCTTTTGGTTCTGTGACAATTTCTATCTTTTATGAATTTCTGGCTTCTTTTAGCAAAAAACTGAAATGAAACCTCATTGTTTTCTCAGAAAGAATCAGTTAAGTTGTTATATCAATATGGAATGAATGTGCAGTAAATGTTAATGCTAACTCTTGTAGTTTTTCATTAAAGATGTATATTTTGATTCTTGTGTGGAGGATAAACAATCCAGCAGCCGTCAGTATGCAATGTTTACTGTTCACTTTGGCTGGAAGCTATTTTTAGTTATTTTAAACACCAGACACCTACACAATAAAATCACTTGAGCCAGGGTATTAAGCACTGGAAATGTGTTTTCTTTTGTAATACAAAACACAAAATTGACAGTTGACTATCCTTTAAGGAAAACAAGTATTCAATGCTTTTCCATAACACTCCAGATTATGTCTATTGTCAGTTTGCATTGTTTGTTTGAATGCGGTAATGTGTAAATATTGTTATAACTATCCATTACAGAAATCTTGAAATCTCAGACATTCTTATTGTGTAGCACTGCATATGATACACCAGCAGACATCCAGTGTTCTTGCCTTATTTGCTGTAGTCCAGATTTGACTTTTTTGTAACCTGTGGCAGTCTTAGCCGTTTGCTACTGTAAATGTAGTCTTTGTCCTTTGCATTTCTAAAACCTATCAAGCCTATTTCAGATCTGCATAGGTATGTTTAACCAGAAATAATTAAAAATTAAACGAATTAATAGAAAGTCAAGCATATTAGAGGGAGTACTACTATGAACATAACCTTCAGTGAACCTTTTGTACATAATGTTCCTTTTTTGTCATTGAACAACCCATCATCTAAAAGCACACAATATCCTCTGTAACCTTCATGCACATTGTGCTTACTGAACTAAGGCCTTCCATTTCTTTCTGAATAGAAACCACTCCTGCATAGACATTGTGCAGCAAAAGATTTCTGTGCCTCAGACAATTACAAAGACTGCTCTTCCTCTGTAACGATCAGTGCATCAGTCTTAAATATTTACACAATGCGATGCAGTTTGAATAGGTATGCAGCACATTGGCAAGCTCCCTTTTCTTTTACCTGCATCTGTGCTGAGCTAGAGAAGCATTAGCGAAGCATTTTCTGGCCTTTAAGGTTTACCTTGATCTTCTTGCAGAATGCAAAGCAACAATGTGCCCACATTTTTCCAGTATTTATTAGTATGGCCATGATGGGAGTGCCTTTTAATATGAACAGCGAAGAAAGGGGAAACATATTATGGTGAAGGAGGATTATTGTGATGAAAATGTATAAACAGCTGAGAAGAATGGAGTGCAATGTTCATAATGGAATCTGAAAGCTTTCATTTTTGTCCGCATTGTCTCTCCTTCCTTTTCTAAACAACCTTCCTTTTTCTGGCTATCAATGCAAAGTTCTTTTAGAGAAACTGAAGTGCATTCATGCAGCCTGAAAGGGGCTTTTAAAGTTGAGCACTGCCTAAACAAAAGAGAAGGTACAGCTAGCAGAGGCCTGAGAATGAGTCAATGTTTATTACTTCAGGCTTGAGAATTAGAGGACTTTCTAGGACGAAGAAACAGCCTCAACAGGTCCATGTCTCTGTTCCATATTAGATTTGCTTTTAAACTTGTATTAACCCTTTTGCGTTTCAATATTTCAAAAATAAATACAGACATGGTTTCATTGAGCTTTCCTTAATCCTTCTCTGCAGGGATTTTACATTTTCAAAAGAATGGAAATTTCAAAAGAATTTAAGAAGAATTAAATTATATGTGGATTACATCATTATTGCTTTGCAACATATGCAGCATACTTAGTTTAGCACACATTTTAAAATTTTAATATTATTATAAGAATTCTTTACACATTTTACAGGCTTTTTTGAGTTTGCAACTGAATATTTCAGTGTAAATAAGACTGCTTCATCAGAATTAATATGGAAACATCTTTTTTTGTTAAACATGTTGATTTTAAAATACGTGGATCTCCTTTTTAATATTAATATAAAGCTGGCTTTAAGAAGTGTAACTCAGATATTACAGTTGGTTTTATACCATGTGTTGTAGTCATATTGGTTGTATTGGTTGTGGCGTTGTTAAGATTGAAAATTGAAAAATTAAATTCAATTGATATGTTAGAAAAGGTAATTAATTGCTGTTTTTCATATTATGAAAATGAACTCACTGACTCTATTATACAGAGACAAAATGCTGTGAAACGAGAGTCATACTGAGATACAGGACCTGTTGTAATGCTTTTTTTCCTTAAAACTAGGCATGATAGCTGTGAGTCTGGGTGAAAACAGCATAAGACAAATTAAAATTTATCTTTTTTAATTCCCACTTCGTAATTAGCATAAATATGATAGTTATTGATTAGGAGCCTTTGAAAAGATATGCATCTCGGAGATGAATGTGTGTTTACGATAAGCAACCCAAAACATTTTTCTTAGCTGTCAGCTTTTTTTTTTCCTCTCCCTTCTTTTACCAGGCATTCTCAAAGCTTTCCCATCGCTGACCAAGCACCAGTCTCCCTGCTCTGATAAATGGGCTTCTTTGAATTGATGGCAGGCTTCAGGAAAAAGAGATAATCCTAGATAATGTGGACACAGTTTTCATTTCTTGTCACCCAATTAAACTGCAATTATCCCGAGTGCAAGAGCAGAAAAAAGTGGGAAGAATGGCCAAAGAATGAGGAACTGTGGCTCCCCGGGACTCTTTATACGAGACATATTAGCCAAGATTTGTTCTATTCTGATGAAAGAAACGCCATTCCTAGCACTTGGCAATGCACAGCAAGATGCAGAACAGCTGCAACCAGTGACTTAGAAAAAGGTGCTTGAAGATTTTCAAAATCTTCTTTAGTTACTGGGATATGGTTTATGATACTCCACTTTTTTTTTAAATACATTTTTTTAGATAAATACACTTCTGTTTTGATATCAGTTTATGAGTGGACATGTTTTAGTTTCACCCAAAAAGATCTCTGTCATGGCACATTTGGGTAAATCTAATGCCCTGGGCACATCAAGGAGAATTAAAATAGTGCATTTTCTTTTGAAACTATTGTCTTCAGTGGTGAATGAATGAACAATGAAAGGACACAAAAGAAAGCACATAAAAGTTCACAAACTTTAATAAAATTAGAGAGGAAACACAACTTTACTTTGACCTCATGCCATCCGTGTTTGTGTTTGATTAGCTGAGTAACAAGCTATCTTCTTTAATAAAGAACTTGCAACCTCATTTGACCAACACTTAATCCAGAATTTACTCTGAGGATTAAATTAATGCTATTTGCATTTACAATTTCTAATGTTAATGACATGTGAACAACTTATGATTAAGTCTATTGATTGCTGTTGATCCCTTGACACTGCTAGAACCAGTGTTTTCTTTTCAGGTGGATGTTAAAAATAATCAATGATAAATGGAAACATGATGTTGATGGCTGAAATAGTTTACCATTCAAAAACATTTTCATTCAGATTCCCTTATTGTGATCCACTTAAATTTTAAATTTAGGATATTTTCATATATACCCAAACAAAAAAATATTTGAATACTAAGATGTTGAGGATTTTATGGCTTTAAAAATAAATTGCACTGTATTAATGTTATTAAGTAACAGCACTGCATATAATTACTGATTTTGAAGAATACTTTTGCATTCCTGTTTTCAACCTTGTGTCTACAATTAGTCTAATCATATCTCTGATCAAAATTTCATTGAATTCCTTCTGAATTCATTGGAACCGAAAATTATGCATTTACACATGTACAGATATATATCTCAATATGTTTATTGCCATGTATTGTTTTGAACTCTTTCTTTTAATTGTGACAAAATAAGTTCTTGTGTGAATTAAGTAAAACAATAAATATAAAAAAGCCATGCTTAACAAAAGACACTTTGGTATATCAAAGGATGTTTGCTCACTTAATAGTTTAGAAATTAAATGATATGAAACATTGTTAGTATTTCTTAAGTGCTTTATTGTCATGTAAGTTTTTACATGAGTAAGAGTGAGTGAGTTTGTGTTGGTCTGCCCTCCAATAGACTGGCATCCTGTCCAGGATGTACGCTGCCTTGGGCCAGTTGCTTGCCAGTATAGGCTCTGGCTTCCTGACCACACTTAAGTGGTTTGCTGAACATGGTCACCGGGTTTCTTTTTTTCCTGGCAAAGAACGGATTCAGATACAATACAATAAATTGTATATGGCCGATAAAGTCATCTCATATATATATATAACCTAGTAAATATAACCTTGAACAGGACCTGTCTCTTAAAGATAAACTAGTCCCAATAGTGTCCAAAGGAGAGCTTAAGAAAAGACTAATGTAGTTTAAAGAAAGAAAAAACAATCTTACAATATAGAGAATTGTGATGGCTGACCTCTGATATACTGAGTTGGTCTCTTAACCAGTGAATCATCTCTTAACTTACAGTTTCATTACTGTATTAAGGCATCTTTTATCTTTTAAGAAGTCTCTGCCTATTCCTGCATATCTCTCACTCAAACAAATACGAGGATTAGTGTAAGTGTACCACTGTGCCGTTGTTTAACAGTTTTTCTTTGTCTGTATTGAGCTAAGTAGTGAGCAGAAATCTCAGTGGATATACACTGTATTATACACGTTGTAGTGTATTATCATTGGTTATCCATGACTGTCAAGTATAATAGTTTTCTGTGATCCCGATGGTGACTGATAGGACCAATACAGGATCTGCACACTCTCTGTCAGGTTGAGTTCATCTCACCTTTCTATATAATGTGTGCCTCCATGCACTTTTTTATACATTTTGTGTCTTATGGGAGATATAAAGTAATAACTCGATACACTGTATATTTCAAGTATTCGTGGAACTTTGTTTATATTTTGAAACTTTGTAATGAATAACTTGTAATATCAGTACTGCACTATCATCAGGAGGCACTATGCACACAATAACTGTCAGTAATAAAAGTCAGGTTTCTAAGTTAAGCTCCTGATTTAGACAAAAAAACGGCATTAAGATGTTGCCAAAGGCAGTTTAAAGACATGGCAATGTATGCTAATGTTTTCTGACCTTTGTGCTGTGCACTTGACAAGAATCCACATCTTGTTTTAATTTTATTCTTGCTTGTAATGTAAATCAATAGACACAGTGCCTTGCAAAAGAGAAAAAAAAAGGCTGATGGTCAATAAAATTAAAATTAAAAAATAAAAGCTAAACTATATTGATTGCATAATTATTCACCCAATAATACATTTGGAATCATTCAAATAAGTATGCTTAATCCCCTGTGATGCACAACAAATGTTCGGCTGATTCCATGGGATGGTGCCTTGTACTTTTGGGATGGGCTGCTGGCTGCTGTGACACTTACCAGGAAAGAGTGGGTTTCTGGTAATGGATGATTATTCTATTTATCTTAAGGGAGATTCTGATACAGTATACCCACATTTTACTGGATAAAGTAATAGAAGGAAAGTGGTGACTGGTATTTCTGGTTGTCTGTTAAATTACCAATGAGATATTTTGATCCCAAAAAGCACACTTTTATATGAGAAAACAATATGTAATAAGTAAACCAAGCTTTCTTGGAAAAGCAATAGGCTACTAAAAGCTTGTTTGTTATATCCTTGAGGACCCTTGATCTCCGTGACTTGCTGACGACAAGTATCAATTTGTGTAAGCTGTCAGCATTTGCACACAGTAATGTTTAGGTCCTTTCCTTGCTGGTTTTACATCCAAGTGAAGATGTCCAGGGCTTGTATACTTGGATAATTTCTGGAGCGAATGCCAGAAGAAACCAATCTCATCAGTTGGGAAACTATGATGTCTTGGATTAATTCAATAATTAATTAAATATTCTTACAGAACCGCTCTATTTCTTCAGTGGGTGTACTCGAAGCTTTACCATGGGTTCTTTTAATGACTATACCATGACATTTACAAAACCTCCAAAGCTATCCATCATTGCATTTGAAGTCCGGCCGGTTAATTGGCCTCAGATCACCATTCGGCATCACGGATATCCATTTTGTGGACAATAAGGATTTATCCCTTAGCCCTATTTCGTCCAAGGGTTTACTGTATTCATTGAAGAAATCATATGCAAGATGACATTACTGTTGTGAAGCCCTCTATCTAGTTTATAAACACATTTGGTGTTGACAAGTGCCCTTGGGTCCCGTTCAGGTTGTATCCTGTCTTTTGCCTGTTGCTTGCTGGGATATGCGCAACCTTGTACTGGATAAAGTGGTTAGAAAATGAATTGTTAGAAGGGTTTTGACAAGAAGCAACCTCTCACATCATGTCCACACCATATTTTTTTCTTTTAGAATAAAGGAATACAAGGGATTTGTAAATTGGTGTTAGTATAAGAAATGTTATACTAACACAAATCACGAATAATTCAGTTACAGTTTGGATTCTAAAATTATTTTAAATATAAAACAAAAATCCACTGAAACATGGAGGTTGCACTCATTATGGACTTCAATGTGTGAGTATGATACTATGTATTAAATTGCTTGTATTTAATGGAAAAAGTCTGTATTTCATCAAATGTTATGACCCAAGAAAATGCATTGCTGAATAACTATAAACACATATGAGCCTTGGGCAACGTTTTGGCATCAGTAAAGAAAACAGAGATAAAAACTACTTCTTATGTATGCTCAAACCATTTTACCTTGTTTAAACTCCATTGCTGTCAGACTCATCTGGATTATGTTTGTCATATAATTGTATTTGTAAATGCTCTATCTTAAATTTTTAATATATTCCTGAAAGCAATTTGTGCTATCCACTGCAATAAAGTAATGATAAAATAATTTAAAATAATGGTATTGTTGTTAGTTATGTTTAGTTTTGTTAGATAAAAAAGTGATAATTTCTCAGAATGAAAGGGCATTTGTAGTGCTTGGATAGTGATTTGTGTTCTTTTGTTTGTAGACCTTTATTTGGGGAGAGCTGTTCTTTCAGGTTTCAAAAGAAAGCAAAGGAAAGACAAGGTCTCAAGAAAATGACAATTATTTTGAAAGCCTGAGATTGACAGCTGATAGTAGCTGAAAGAAAAAACTGCTGTTTCGTAGTTGTTTGTATTTGATTTCTGTATTCATTGTGCCTCTCTGTGATTGACAGAGGAAATAAAACCTTTTCATTGGACCTCAGCATCACCTCAGAATGAAATAATAAGTCATGTAAGGTTGTTACAGGGTAACGAGTAAGGTTGTGGGGTTTGTAGCTGCAAGCCAAGATGGAAAAGAAACACAGAATTTACCATTCCAAAATTGGTTGGGGCATAAGGAAAAATAATTGGAGATTCTAATTTTTCAAAACAATTGAAATACTTTATGCTCCATCTCTATTTCCAAATGAGGCAGACTTTGGGACAGATATTGTAACTGTGAGGAGAAACACTGGGCTCATGCTGGTTTTAATGGTGGCTTCTACAAACATTGTGAGTGGTCTCCACCTTTCCCCTTTATGTTCCTGCTCAAAGGTCTTCACTCCTTGGTGCCTCTGCCACC
The DNA here is from genome assembly GCF_040954835.1 of Lepisosteus oculatus. Taxonomy (NCBI): domain Eukaryota; kingdom Metazoa; phylum Chordata; class Actinopteri; order Semionotiformes; family Lepisosteidae; genus Lepisosteus; species Lepisosteus oculatus. Next base: position 7,298,162 of record NC_090710.1, read on the forward strand.
TACATTTTCAAATCTCCACTTACATGTGCTATGTGGAAAAGAAGATATTACATTTTTGTTTTTGAAAGGCATCATATCTTCAAGAATTGTAGAACAGCTTCTACTATGTCTCAGGAAAATGATGCTCTCCTATCTCCTAATTATCTTAATGTTTCATCTCCTCCGTCTGCCAGTGTTGATCACTGTTAGCGGGGAAACCTTTAGAGATGTAAGGAGACCACAGGTACTGTAAATAACAAAAACTAATTTATTCATTGAAAAATATGTAGTAGGGAAATAATATACAACAATGGAGATGCAATATTCTACATTGAAATTGTACCTTTACACTACCTTAATGATTGGGCGGCACAGTTTTGCAGTGGTTAGCATTCCTGCTTTACAGTGCTGGTGCCCTCCATTCAATTCTGGACCTGGGGTACTATTTGTGTTTATAGTTCATATGAACCTTGTGTTTTCACCTGGGGTTCCTCACAGTTCAAAAAACATACTGGTTAATTGTCTTGGGAAGATCGGCCCAGGTGTGAGGTGTCTGTGTGTACCCTGTGATGGACTGGCATCCTGTTTCTGGTGTATCCTGCTTTATGGGAAAGGCTCTGGTTCCCTAGTGATCCTGAATTGGAAGAAGCAGTTAGAAAATGTCTGGATGGATTTCCTTAATGATGTAATGTTCATTTCATTAAGTTCTTTGCAAAATGTTTAATATAAATATAATTCCAATGTAATTATTAATATCCTATAAAAATATAAATGCTGTTTTGTATACAGAATGCCTTGTACCACAGTCTAATTAGAATGTGATTTCAGTGTGGCAGGACAGTATTCAGCTTAGCCACCAGTGCATTATTATTTTCAGAATAATCTCTTAGGGTGTCCCCTCTGGCTGTCTGCCAGGTTGATCTACACTAACATAAAGGATTAGTATAAATCTATTGCTTATCGATTGTCTTATTTGATAATTGTCCATCTACTTTTTTCAAAACTGTTTATGGTGAAAGTTTTAAGCACAAATCATGAATCATGAATCAGAAATTCAGATCAAACAGTGACATGTTTCTCAATATTCTTTCTTAATCAGGAATTCACTAGAAGATATTTCCAAAGACTTTACTGATTGGGTCCTTTGTCCCAGCAAAAATGTATTACACATTGAAACAGAAAGATAAAATTGTAATCATACACATGATGCATGACATTTCTAAAGTATCTGATCTCAAATGTTTATTGAAAATTATTTATTGAATTGTGTAAATATATTGATTGCAATAATTACAAATGCAGAACATGGCAGAACATTCTCAGTTGAACCTCTCACGTTAAAATAATTTCTCTTAAGGTTTTGAAGAGAAAAATAATAAAAATAAAAACCAAAAAAAGATCAAAAGAATTTTTATATATTATATTTATATAACTCTTTTAACTAAAGTGCTAGACATATAGAGATCTTTACAGACCAGAATCAAAAAGTTATACATGTAAATAAAAGTGTATCACCATCACCATACTCACCTTTCTCATACTCGTCCAACACACAAAATGTGTTTCACTCAACTCTTTGAAAAACTACTTAATTAACCCAGGAAAGAAGCAGACATACATAACAAGAACATGAGTCCATTTGGTTTCCTTTTATCATACTTGGAGAGACTCGAAGCACTTCCAATTAGTTAACAGCATTTCTCTGCATTGTTTTCCAAGTTTTGGTTAATGTGTTTTATTGTATGTTTTTTAGTGATAAAAATGATGAAACAGATGTTCAGTGGGTGTCCACTTGTAGTGCAGCTATGTTTTATTTAGATCTCTCAGTCCAGTGAACTATAACTGGAATATATGTCTACTCCTATAAGTATTACCTTTCTTAATGAGAAAACATGTTCTTTTAAACAAATTTTTTATGTACAGTATATGCACTGCCTCTATTAAAACTTGGATGTGAAACATATCTCTTGAAGCTCTTTATGTATTGTAAACCAGCCTATTTATGCAAGCAATGATATTAAAATAATAATCAACAAAAATCAATACAGGGGCAGCATGGTGGTGCAATGGTTAGCATAGCACTGGGACCCTGGGTTCAATTACAGACTTGGGGTTCTATCTATGAGGAGTTTGTATGTTCTCTCTGCGTTTGCATGGGTTTACTCTGGGTGCTCTGGTTTCCTCCCAAGTCCAATAAGATACTGGTAGGATAATTGGCTTCTGGGAAAATTGGCCCTGGTGTGAGTGTGTGTGTCTGTATTTGTTCTGTGTCATCCCTGCAATGGACTGGTGTCCCATCCAGGCCTTGCCCCCGTGGTGTGCCAGGATAGGCTCTGGCTCTCCCATGACTCTGAATTGACAGAAGCACCTAGAAAATAGATAGATTAATGAAAAATCATTATAGAATCCACAGGTGGGCCAAAGTAATATGGAAAGGTACTTGGAATAAAAAAAATGAATGAGTTAGACAAGCAGGAGTATATGATGTCATTGTAGGAATGAAGATACATAAATAGACTGGATACACACCAAGAAGAAAGTATTACTGAAGGACAAGAGAGATCATAAATTACCAGAAAAAAAATCTTCTTTAAGGAGGCAAGGTAAAATCAGAAACTTTGTAGGATCCAGATGGATGAGGACAGACAAAGGAAGAAGTCTATAAAATGATCCGTTTTGTTCTGGTAATGGTACCATCTATGAGTTTTTATTAATATTTTTCATCTTAAAAAGAAAAAAAAGTAATATTGTTAAGTATTTGTTATACAGAAAATGATTGTAAAGTTAATCTCAGATGTTTCCTGAAGACTGTAAAGTAGTAGGAGACCTCACAAGATGCATGATTGTTGATGCACATTCCTCTGGTTTATCTCATCAGACAGCACCCACTAAACTGAAACTGCAAACACTGCTAATGTGTCAATTCAGACAGCCTCCAGGATTTACAAGCAGTGATTGGAGGATGAAACAAACACCACATCATGAAGAACAATTCAGTCTGCAAGGAGCTAATTAACAACAACCTATTCTATGAAGAGCCGTTCTTGGCTGAGTGGTCCCATATCTACACAGACATTTGTGAGCATCAAGGGTACTGACACTATGACGTAATTACCACTAGAGGTGGACCAACTTGCTATTATAGGAATTCTCTGTTTTTAGTAGAGTACTATGTATGTGGCCACAAAGAGGATCAGACACAAAGGGGAAATGTCTGTTAGCTTTGCCTTTTATATCATGCAGACATTCAGAAAGCTCATGTTCATACTAATAGTATTGTGAGCTCAGGAACCACAATTATATGCCCAGGGACATTTATGAATAACTGTTAGCTTGGGCTGATTTGGAGACAGAGGTAGGGTTAGGATCAGGATTTGAGTTGCAGTAATACTGTAATATACTCAACCAGACTTAGTGTGTACTAGTGGTAGTGTTGAGAGTAATCCTATAAGTGATATTTTAAATCTATACTATGGGTAAAAATAAAACTGTGGGAAAACTGGACAGCCCCTCAGTGTTTGGATGTACTTGTTTAAATATTCAGTATTTATTTCAGAGTGTATTGAACATGCTTAGATGAAATGCATTTTTCTCAAGAGGTGATGCCAAATTAATAAATTTTGAGAATCTGTTCTGTAGCTTGATACAATCCTATACAGGCAGTTACTTAGTTGCTGTGTTACTTAGTGAGTAGCAAATGACCTCAATATTGTTTCCAGGAAGGACATAAACAGAAGATCTGAGAATAAGGGAGAGTGGTCTTTTTATTGAAGTGAAAAGGGAGGGGCCAGGGCAAAAATCACAAGAGTGCATCAGTTTCCTCTGATCCTTACAGGAACTATAAATGTATCTCTGAGATGAATTATCGGGGGTTGTGCAACAAGCAAGTTTTTTTCCCAGTGATGAGGTAGCAAGACCTAGTGTGATAAAGCTGATAGAAAAGGTACTATCCGGTGGCAGTCAGGGTAATTACAACTCTCTATTTGGGTTCTGTAGTGATGCTAGGATGATAAGAAGGAAATAATGAAGAAAAGGGAGCAGTGATAATGCACCAACTAAATGGTTCAAAATAGTGTATCATAGCCCAAAGTCCTTTGAATGCCTGGAGGGATACAACTATCTTCTTTGGTTTTCAACCACAGATGGGAAAAAAGCCTGCTTTCTGTGCTACATTTATGCCTGCTGGGAGAAGCAGGAAATCACATCACTGAAAAGAGAATTCGACTTTTGACAAACGATTCTGAAGGTCATTCTATAATTATTCAGAAAATAAGTTTATCGTCTGCTATTATTTCATGTGCCTAAAGGTGCAAGAATATTACTTGATGTAAGATTGCATGAAATGTCTCGATAGAGCCTGGTTAAAAGATGCAATTCTTATCAGACCTCTGATTTTCCTTGTCCTTTTATATAGCTTCTCTCCTTCTATATTATGTTTTGAAAGGTAGGTATTATTTGCTATGTCTGCCAATCCTGGAGCAGTTTCAAACCCTCTTGTGAAGTGGATTTGACTAGGGAAACATTCTCTTTTCCCTTCCATTCATAGCAATAATAAGACATTGTCAGCAGTGACTAGTTCTTTTTGCAGCAAGTGCTTTGACATTTTTTTGAACAGACAGGGAATTGGTAAATTCATTATGTTTATTAGCACGTTTTTAAAACAGGAATTCTACAGTGGAGGTCACAGGCAGTAATGTAATTCAAGCTGTACATCTGCAGCTAATGCTTTCCACAGCATTGCAGATGATGTCTTGTGGGATTCTGTCCTACTCCTCCTATTTGGCCTGGACAAGCATGTGCCTATGCATCTGTCTCTCATCTCCAAACTCTAGAAGCAACATGTCATCCCAATTCCTCTCACAAGTCTGGAAAGTAAGGCATCTGTAGATTAGCTGTTACATTCTTATTTCACAAGGAAGCCTTGTATGAAGACATTCGGTACATCGTCCAACTAGAATGTTGTTACATCAAACCTCTACAGTGGG